>NC_138184.1:58190601-59390601 GCF_964194105.1 Spermophilus citellus
GTCCTCTCTTGCTGGGCAGGAGCACCCATGTGAAAATTTACCCGCAGTTCAAAAAACTTTAGAGAAGGAAGCAGATGTTTTACCTAGGCAGGTCCTGTGGGTGGGTCAGAGGACTCTGTGGATGTAAAGGAAAATTCGTCATCAACCAAATAAGAGTGTATACTCATTAGTGAATCAGCTCATTAATTAAGCACATATTTATGGAAACTCCTGCCATGTGTCACAGACTATCTTAGGCATTTGAGATATGTCAGTGAGTTTACATTCCAGGATGGGGGAAGATAAACAATAAATCCAATCAGGAAGTTCTAATGTATGCTGAAAGGGGAGAAATGCATTGGAAAGCAGAAATGATGGATCAGGGACAAAGAATAGAAATGGAGAATTGTGACAGAGAAGGGCATTTCCACACACTTGTAAGCATGAAAAATTACTGCAGGTGAAAGCTTCAAATGGTACCTACCGTTTCTAAATTCTCCATAAATAAACTACATACATACTATATTCTATATACTATATGCCTACACATGACATGTATATATGTGTACACAGAAGCACTCTGACAGTTTGGTTACTTCCTTATATTAGTTAGGGCTATTGGGGTACAAGAGAGACGCACCTTGCCCAATTTAAGCCAAGTATCAGAAGGGTGTGTCTTAGCTATTTTGCCTCTGTGACTAAAAGACCTAATCAGAACAATCGTAAAGGAGGAAGTTTATTTGGCTTCATGGTTTCAGAGGTCCCAGTCCATAGACAGCAGGCTCCATTCCTCGGGGCAGGAGGGGAGGCAGGACATCATGGAGGAAGAGTGTGGTGGAGGGAAGCAGCTCACATGGTGACCAGGAAGCAGAGAGACTCCACTCTCCAGAGATAAATAGAGACCCCAAAGCCACGCCCCCAATGCCCCCTCCTCCAGCCACACCCACCTCCTCCAGCCACCACCCAGTTAATCCATCAGGGGTTCATTCACTGGTTGGGTTAAGGCTCTCACAACCCAGTCATGTCTCCTCTGAACCTTCCTGCACCATCTCACACATGACCTTTTGGGGGACACCTTTCATCCAACCATAACAGGGAGGTACCAGCAGCCCTGATGAACTGAATTAAGAAACAGATACCTGCCAAGAACCCCTCCCCATCTCTACCTGCTGGGGACTAGGCAGGGTGGGAGGAGTAAAGGAAATCATCTCAGAAAAGAAAATGGGGGAAAGATGTTGCAGGAGATTTGAAAGACAGATGTGTAATGATCACAGTGTGACCTAGGTCAGTAGGATGGATTCAGTTTTAAAATGGAGTTATTGAAGAAGATGTTCCCTGTGTCAAATTCCAGCCACAGTCCAATATGATGTCAACTTTAATTGGATGGGTGTGAGCTTAATGGCATCTAATGCACACAGTCAGTCAATAATGGACAACATATGTGAAGGCACAGCCCCTGAGCCTGGGGGTAGAGTGGGCTACTATCTAGGTTTGTGTAAACACATTCAGTGATCCTCATGACAATGTCACAGAAGAATACATTCTCAGAACTTGTTGCTATCATGAAGGGACTCATGACTCTACTGTGATTTCCTTATCTAAAATATTACCAAGTTTTATTTGGAAATGGACAGTCTATAACCATGATCAAGGTAAATTCACTCTGGGAAACATGGAAGTGGATTCTGGATAATTAGGCAGTCTCTGACGAGACAGTTACTGCCCCAAAGGTCGATCCTGGGTCACAGACAGACTGAAGCCAAACCATACATATGCTCATGTTCTCAAGGCTTAAGAGCACTCTTTTTTTTTGGGGGGGGGGTACCAGGGATTAAACCCAGGGGCACTTAACCACTGAACCACATCCCCAGCCCTTTTTATTTGGAGACGGGTCTCACTGAGTTGCTTAGGGCTGAGGCTAGCTTTGATCTGGAGATGCTCCTGCCTCAGCCTCCCAGCTGCAGGGATCCCAGGAGTGTACCACTGCACCCAGCTTTCAGAGCACTCTGAAATTAAATAAAACCAATGTTGGATAAAACCATTTTCTCTGCACTTGGCTTTGCTCTCTTTGCTGCTTTAGCTGGGATGTGTCTACCTATTTAGTTCTGACACAAGAACTTGTCCACTTCCAGAGAGAAGCCTGACCCCCTCAAGATGGAAGGTATCGGGGCTCTGTAGTCTGTGAAAATGAGCTGCAGCATGTCTGAGAGCAGAAGGTCCACTTCCCTTCCATTGACAAAACTGTCTCATGTGAGACATAACAATTAAGCCCATTATTAGTCTACTTAAAAGTCATTTAAACACTTGATTTGTTGCCTTGAATTTTCTCCCAATACATACTAAAGCTGAACTCTATTTGCCACACAACCTCATTTGCATAATTGATTTCCAACTTGTGGGCACACAGACTCTTGTACCCTCATGGTGCATCTGTTTTGGGGCAGAAACCTCACATGCTTCAACAAATCATGCATCCTCTGGATACTCACATGATGTAGGTGTGCAGAGATTTAGAGGTGGGATTTGAGTCTAAGATATAAACGATTTGGTTTTAAATAGGGTAGGCCAGAAAGACTTATTTTGTTTTTATGACCAAATGGAATAGTAATATATTTGGACATAAGGAATTCATATTATGTCCCATTTTCGTCAGCATTCTTGGCGGGAAAGCCATAGCCAGAGAAATCATTTTCTTTTCCCTTGTGATCTTGCTTTAGCAGGGAAGAGTCACCGATCAACAGTTGATTCTCCCAGGGATCCTCTGCTCAGGCTAAAGAGCCACAAGGTCACGAGTTCACAATGGAATCCTCTACTGTCAAGTGCTGAGAGACTTAAAGCTCTCAAATACACCCCTGCCCATAGTACTCTAATAATTTTATAGGTACTATGAGAAGTTTAAATGCTCAGACATTTTATGTGTGAGCCAGATATCTTAAATGTCTCTTGCACATATAGAGAATTAGGACCCAGATCTCCACCCCAACTCCTTAGAGGTTGCAGAGACAAAATGAAAAACAGAGGAGATCCAAACCAGCATTTGGTAAAATGTGTTGTATTTGCCTATTTTGGTAGCAGGCGGTGTACTTTTTTTTTTTTTTTTTTTTTTTTCAGTATTGAGGATTGAGCAGCTCAGGGGTGCTTTACCACTGAACTATACCTCTAGCATTTTTAATTTTTTGACACAATCTCACTAAATTGCTGAGGCTGGCCTCAGCTGCAATCCTCCTGACTCAGCCTCCACTGAGTCACTGGGATTACAGGTGAGCGCCACCATCCCCAAGGTGGGGGGTAGCAGGCAGTGTTCTAAGAACTTCACATCTATACACTCATCTGAAATCTCACAATAATGCACTGAGTAGACAGCCTTATTATCCTGATTTTTCAGATAAGGAAACAGGCACATAGATGTTAAATGACTCACCTTTCATCAGGAAGCTAGCAAGTGGCATAGCTAGAATTTATTTATTTATTTATTTATTTGGTACTGGGGATTGAACCCAGGAGTGCTTAACCACTGAGCCACATCCCCAGCCCTATTTTGTATTTTATTCACAGATAGGGTTTCGCTGAGTTGCTAAGGGCCTCGCTAAGTTGCTGAGGCTGGCTTTGAACTCGTGATTGATTCTCCTGTCTCAGCTTCCTGAGCTGCTGGGGTTATAGGCATACGTCACCATGCCAGGCACATACCTGGAATTTAAATAGATGCTATTTTGCCCCACTGTGTGTGTGTTGGCCCCTTCAACACTAAACCTGCCTGTTTCACCTGTATTTCTATTAATGCACATTTGAAACCGAAAGATAACCAGCTACTATGGCTTTGGGGAATGTGAAAGTTTTCAGGGTACAGCTGACCCATCTGGTACAGACACTGTGCCCAGACATACCCAAGATGGAGTCAACCTTCCAGAGATAGGATTTTTTTTAAATAATAGCACTTTAGAAGACTGTGTGGTATAATATTTTATGTTCTTAAAGTCAGTGCACTTATGTAAAATTGCAGATGTATTTTAAAAGCGTGGATTTATTCAGACTTGGGAATAACTGTGAGGATGACTTCATTCTTTTCAGGGTCATAGAGCGGGGATATATTTTCTCCAAAATGGCAAAAAAATTTGAATGCTGTGTCAGAGTCATTAAGTTCAGGATTTTAGTCTAAATTCGCTAGTTTACAAATGAAGTATTAAAAGTCCAGATGGGTAAAGTAACTTGCTAAAGGTAATATGGTTAGGATTAACAGTGGGTAATAAGGTGTGTGTGTGTGTGTTTTTTTTTTTTTTTTTACAATTATGTTCTATTCTAAGTATGGTCATGAGGCTTCTAATATTTAAATCTAATCACAACTTAGAAGGGAACATTATTGTTATTATTCCCATTCTACACATAAGTTAAGCTTAGAGAGCATATACCATTTGTGCTGAGGTCGAGTATCTGGTGAGAGTTTGAGGGGGGACTAGAATCCCAGTCTTTCTGATGTGCGCTCCAGATGTTCACTGCGCATGTGCAATGTTAGCAGTGAATCACCTACAAAGCAGGTCCCACTCTGTATTTCCTTCTATGCTCCCCAGCTTCGCATTGCTTCTGTTTGCTGAAATCCGCTACCATGAAATGGAACTTCAGAAAGAAAAGGTGGGAGGTATTCAGGCTGGAGTTTACCCCCTGCAAACGAAAGCACTATTTGAAAGTTTCAGAGTAAATGAAGTTCAAAGCTTCCAAACCATTAGCTTACCTGCAACAGTGGCAAGCGTTGTTGATTTTAATTTGTTGAAAGAATGTCACCAGGAAACCAAAGGATCATTTTAATGGCACATAAATGCATAGATGTTTTGGGAGACCATGATGATGTTTTTCATCATAAGATGAGGTCACCAGTGAGAGATGAGCAACTCTAATTTCACTTCTCTAAGAAGTCTCCTTCTCCGCCTCCTCTTACTCCATGACCCCCCCACTCTCATTTGTGTTTTTAATTTTCCCTGGGCACACAACAAATCAGGTAAGTTTCATCAGAGAGAGGATCCCACAGCTTCCCTTGTCAATGTGGGCTTGATTAATGGCTCCCTGTTGGTGCTGAGAAAATGAAGCCAAGTAAATAGCCTTCTGTCTCCTTTCCAGGTGAAGATGATGGCTGCTGCAGAAGTCATTCCTTAATTTGGTGGCTCTAAAGATGGACATTTTGCTGAAAAAAAAAGTGGAACCCAGTGGCACCAAGCTGCCATGTGTAAGTAAGAACAAAAATCCCAGAGAAGGTGTGATAATCACTTCCTGGGTTTGTTTCTCCTCCGGGTCCTATTAGCCAAGTGTCATGATCTCCATTTCATAGAATCGCGGAACTGAGGTGGAGAGATGTTTACTTCTGTCTCTAGGGCCACATGCCATCAGGGAATGGAACCCAGACTCGCACCCAGTCTGCCTGGCTGTGAGTTCTTGTCCCCCTTCCCAGGGGGGTGGAGGAGAGCTGGCAATGTCAGGGGTCCTTGGAAGGTGCACCTCTCGGAGGAGAATCCTTTCCCTCATTACTTCAGTTGCCAGACGCTTCCTGTGTGATTAAATGATTGCATTCATTACGATTGAGGCAGTTGGCCAGTATATATCAAAAGTCCCATTCAGGTAGGGTACATTCCTTGTAGGCAGAGGGTGGAGCGTCCAATGGAGCATCATTTGGGTCTTATTTTTGGAGGCGGGTGCCAGGGATTGAACTCAGGGTCACTCAACCACTGAGCCCCATCCCCAGCCCTATTTGTATTTTATTTCGAGACAGGGTCTCTCTGAGTTGCTTAGGGCCTTTTTAAGTTGCTGAAACTGACTTTGAACTTGTGATCCTCCTGCCTCAGCCTTCCAAGCTGATGGGGTTAGAGGCATGCACCACTGTGTCTGGCTGGTCTTCTTTTGAGAGGTCACTTGGACTCTTGGTCTGTATTCTGGAAGCCTGGGATTTGGGTATTAAAAAAAATCACTCCTATCATTAAGGACTGTCCTGTGGACCTTCTGGGCCATTCTCCCCATCAAGTGCATTATACTCAAAGGTACCAGCTTCAGGTTGAAAGTAGAAATCTCATCATAAAACATCTTCACCCTCCAGCACCCAGATCCATCACAGATCCAAGAACTCTTTGTTCCAATCATCAGAATGGGTGGATGGTGTCTAATCATGAAAGGGACAGACTCCGAGACCGAGGCCACCCTCAGCATAGTATCCAGATGCCTTCCCTCGATCCTCAAAACCTTCTTCCATGAGCCTGCCCCTCATTCTCTACTCCCCGCAAAGTCACTGACACCTTAAGCCTTTCCTGTGCCTGGGATTTTCTTGGGTCTGGCATCGCTTGTTCTGTGTCAGCTGAAATGTCACCTCTTCAGAGTGCCCTTCCTCCCTATGGGCATGAACTTTGACAGGACCTTGTCATATCTCATTATCTCATTACAGCACTGTTTGCTGTCTGAATACCTGTGCATGGTTCTCTTGTGACTCTCTCCATGGCCAAGATGAGAGCTCTCTGGAAACAGACATGGTCTCTTGTCAAACTGAATTTTCTCAGTGTCTAGCACAGCGCCAGACATGGAGTAGGTGCTCAATAAAAACTTGGAATTTTTAATTAGCAAAATCAAGGACATACATATGGATCATAAAACTGTCTTCTTTTTGGTCATAGAATCTGAGTTAACAGGGGAAGAATATATATAATGGAGAGGTTATCAGTGAATAATTTATTGTTTGCTAGTATTTTTTTTTTAAGTCTCAGCTGAATTCTCTGATTTCCATTAAGCATTGTTCATAGGCTCCTCCTTTCCCATTCTGGTACTGATATCAACCATGAACTACTTTTCCTGCCCTGACCCCTTCCCTCACCTCCCCAGGGCTTCCAAACCTCACCATATCTTCTCAGCTCAAAGAATTTCCATCTTTGCGGATGTCCTCCAGGTAAATCAGACTCTTTCCCGTGACTTGGGAGATGCTTTGTGATTCTGCCTGTGCCCAGAAGCTAGATCTACTGCTCATCTTCACTCCATCTACACTCCAGCCAGAATCCTGGAGTCCCCCGTCCTCACTTGCCACTAGGCTTAGGTAGACGCTGGTCCCTCAGTCTGCAACACCTCCACTCCCACCTTCCACCCTTCAATTTGACAAACTGACACCCCTATTCCTCTTGTGCTTTGAGACACTGGTGTTATGGTTTAAATATGGTGTGTCCCCCAAAAGCCCACATGTGAGACATGCAGGAAGGCTCAGAGGAGACATGACTGGGTGGTGAGAGCCTTAACCCAATCAGTGAATGGACCCCTGATGGGATTAACTGGGTGGTGGCTGGAGGAGGTGGATGTGGCTGGAGGAGGGGGCATTGGGGGCGTGGCTTTGGGGTCTCTATTTGTCTCTGGAGAGTGGAGTCTCTCTGCTTCCTGATCACCATGTGAGCTGCTTCCCTCCACCACACTCTTCCTCCATGATGTCCTGCCTCCCCTCGAGCCCCGAGGGATGGAGCCTGCTGTCTGTGGACTGGGACCTCTGACACTGTGAGCCTCCAAATAAACCTTTCCTATTCTACAGTTGTTCTGGTCGGGTCTTTTAATCAATACCTTCTGAACCTTCCCCACTAACCACAGCTTCTCCAAAATGGGCTTCTCTTACATTTTACCCATAATAGAAGAATTTGGTACCAAACCATCCTGTCTCTTAGGCACTGTGGAATCATTGGCAAGTCATTTCGTCATTGCTCTTAATTCCAGTTTATGAAATGGAGATTGGGCCTTGCAGGCAGAGTTCATGGATGATTGTGTGTGAAAGCATTTGCATGTATTAGGCCCGCTGTTGCAGTCTGGTGGTGAGCAGGCTGGGCTTGGCAATGAATGTCTTCACCTTGCCCTTCACCTTCACCTCCCTACAAATGCTTTTTGACAATTTAGGGCTCTTGATGCAATATCTTTCATCATCTTTTGATTCAATATAGATGATTAATCTATAGATTAAGTCTTAGGATATCGGCATAGCTTCCCAGGTTTTAATACTTCTTCAAACTGCCCACCCCACACAACTAAGTCTAATACTACTCTATTTTTTCTTTTCTTTTTTTCTAAAAAATGTTCTTTTTAGAGATCCATGACAATAGATTGAATTTTGACCTATCAAACATACATGGAGTCTAAGTTCCCATTCTTGTGGTTGAACATGATGTGGAGTTTCCCTGGCCGTGTGTTCACATATGAACAGAGGAAACCCTCTTTTTAACCTGTAGCAAAACAATTGGATGATATTCACCAACTCTAGCAGAGGAGAGGTAAAGCCACTTTTTTTCCCTGCGTTGATCATAGTCCAACCATAGACTTGGAGCTATCCAAGTAGTGTCTTTTCCTTAGTTGCCCTTAGAAAGCATATTATAGCATCTCTTTTCCAAAATTAAGGTCCTTGGTATTCAACAGACATCTACTACAATTAAATGAACAACATTTTGAACCCTAGTGTATTTCCCACTGTCCAAAATGGCTCTTTCAGATCTTTCCTTCAATTTCCTACCCAACACCAGCCCACCCCCATCTCTCTTCAGCTGATAATCCTGTGCTGTAGTTCATTCAGATAGACTCTGACCCAATCCTTCGTGGGCTAAAGGATTGGCCTTCAGTGTGACACGTGTTGAAGTGGGGTGGACCCTTCAAGAGGCAGGGCCTGATGGGAAATGATTATGTCATGGCGGCCTACTCTCATGAATGGATAAATGGTGGGCGGCAGGAATGGGTTGTATCAGGTAGGAAAGGATTTTTTTCCCAGGAAAGTGAGTTCTATGGTACGGATGGTTAATGTCACCCCCAAAGCTCGTGTTTTGAAAGCATAATCCCTAATACAGCCAGGTTCATTGCTTCTAGGCAATGATTAGGTTATGAAAGCTGTAACTTCATTAGTGGGTTAATTAATTTGATGGATTAATAATTTTAATAGGCTACTGGGTGATAATTGTAGGTACATGGCGCATGGCTGGGTGTACCCTTGGGGATTATATCTTGTCCCTGGCTTTTCTCCCTCTCTCTCCCTCCCTCCCACCCCCAACAAGTCCCTTTCTCTCTCTCTCTCTCTCTCTCTCTCTCTCTCTCTCTCTCTCTCTGCTTCCTGGCCACTCTGGGCTAAGCATCTTTCCTTCACCACACCCTTCCACCATCATGTTCTGCCTCAATAGGGCCAAAGCAGGAGAGTTGGCTGACCATGGACCAATGAAACTGTGAGCCAAAATAAACTCCTCTCCCTGGTCTGTGCCACAGCAACTTAAGGTTGACTAACAAAATGGGTGATTATAAAGAGAGTAGGTTGTTACCAAAAGAGTGAACCAGGTCCCTCCTCATTTCATTCCTCCTATCTTACCATATTATTCCTCCTACACTCGACCCCTTCTCCTTCCATTTTCTGCATGTTGTGAGGCAGCAGGGGTTGGGGGGGGGGCCTCTCCAGGATGCTGGTTCTGTGCTGTTTGGACCTTCCAGGCACCAAGAAACCTGTTTACTATGTAAATAAATATTTAAAAAGACAGTAGTGGGCAGACAGCAGATGCTACTGTAGTTCCTCACTGCCTGGTTTGCCTCCCGGATCAGACGGTATTTATCTTGTATACTTTGTGACTGCTTAGCTGTCACTCAGGAATTAAAAAAAATAATAAAATACAGTGACATGAAATGATGCTTTATGTGGCTTTCAAGGAAACTTGGAGACTTTTCATCAGCTGTCAAATTGTCTGAGAAGCTCACCGTGCCCAGAAATTGCTTGGGCCCTTCTCCCCTTTGTGTGTGATGACCAAGTGGCCTTGAAACCAACCCCCCAGGGAGTCTGAGCTCACAGAACCCATCATTTAGAGTGTAATGTAAGAAGGTCTTTGCTGGGAGCACCACTGTGCATGGCAGTACCTTTCAGTGGAGCGAAAACTTGAAAAATAGGGTGGTCTCAGCCAAGGGTCGGATTGCAGATCCCGATGCTTTATGTGTGGAGCAGGCCTGCAGACAAACACATAATCACAGAGGTATGTGATCTGGTCTGAAAACTCGGGCCAGATAGAATAACACAGGGAGAAAGCCTTCCACACACACACACACACACGTCACCAAGAGCATTCTTATTTGTAAAAACCACATTAATGGAGAGCAGCTTCCTACCTCTGAAGTGATTTATAAATTAAAATAATTGCTTCTTTGAACTGTTCAGATATTAATTGACCTATCACTAATGTAAGTACAGTCTCCAATCCATCCAAACATTACCTAAACATTTTTATTCCCTTTATTCTGGAAATCAAAAAAAAAAAAAAAATCCCACAAAAATAGACCCTTTGTTCTGGTGCCAAGGGTCATAAAGGAAAACCATCGTCTTTGATGACTTTGCAATTCCTATTCTATTTCTTCATGAAATTAATTCCAAGGGAAATGGTGAGTATTCTGAACCCTTCCCTCCCCACATCTCCTGTTAAAAAGTTCATCCCTGAGCACATGGATCCCGTCCTAGCTCAGATTTCTGGTAATGAGAGCAGGGCAGTTCATTATTTTTTCTTTTATTAACTTTAGCTTTGGGTACATACCCCAAAGCAGCTTAGATTTGGGGTGAGTGATATTTCCTTCCTGGGTAAAACAAGGGAGAAACAAAATCTGGTCACGGTGGTTCGGGAGGCTGAGGCAGGAGGATGGTGAGTTCAAAGCCAGCCTCAGCAACTTAGCAAGGCCCTAAGCAATTCAGCAAGATCCTGTCTCAAAAAAAAATTAAAAATAAAAAGGGCTGGGGATGTGGCTCAGTGGTTAAGTAACCCTGGGTTCAGTCCCCAGTACCAAAAAATAAATTTATTTATTTATTTATTTATTTATTTATTTATTTATGGAGTACAGCACAATACTTTGGTACATATATACAGTCCCAAATAATCCGATCAGGGTAATTAGCATTTCTACCTCCTCAAACATTTCTCATTTGTATGTGCTGGGAAACTTCAGACTTTTCTATGCAATGTCAAATTGTTGTGGACCACAATTGTCCCCCTGTGCTAAAGAACACGAGAACTCCTTCCTCCTCTCTAACTGTACTTTGGTAGCTGTTACCTGTATTCTCTCTGGCTCTCCCCTTTTCAGTCTCTGGTGACCTTGATTCTAGTCTGTTCTTCTATGACATCAACATTTTTGGTTTCCACCAATGCGTGAGAATATGCAGGTATTTGTATCCTGTGCCTGACTTATTTTACTTAACACAATGTCCTCTAGTTTTATCCATGCTCAGCAAATGACAGGGTTTTCTCCTTTTCTATGGTTGAATAATATTCCATTGTGTAGACATACCACATTTTCTTCAATCACTCATCCCCCAATGGATACCTTACTTGATTCTGTATCTTGGCTATTTTGCATAGTGTTGTTGTAACATGGGAGTGTAGGGTTCTCTTTGATATGATGGTTTCCTTTTCTTTTGGTATATACCCAGAAATGGGATTCTTACCCTACGGTAGTTCGAGTGGGTTTTTATTTGTTAGTTTTCCATCTGGTAGAGCTAATGTACTACCAACGTACCACGGTATTAGAATTCACTACATCATCAATAGCACTTAGTATTATATTTGTCTTTTTTTGATAATAGCCATTCTAACAGAGGTGAGATGAGATTTCAACACTTAAATTTCAATTCTAAAGCCAAGGTTTATTTTTTTCTTTATATTAGTGACAAAGGATACAAACTGAATTTCGATCATATCTACAAAATAGAAGAATTTGGCAATAACTTACTTGTCACTTAATGTGACTAATATTAATTTCAAAATGTCAAAGACCTATTCTGCTGCCATTTAGTATTAGAAAAGGGTTGATTATTAATAAAATTGATTACGAATCAAATTTTCCACCATCTACACAGCTCCATGGTTGCTAAGACAGAAACACTTGCTTTACAGAAATATTTGCTTTAATTCAAATATTTTTTACTATTTGTCATACTAAATCATAAATAGTAAAAAAACAAAAAAAAAATGGGCTGGGGATGTGGCTCAAGCGCTAGCGCTCGCCTGGCATGCATACGGCCCCGGTTCGATCCTCAGCACCACATACAAACAAAGATGTGTCCGCTGAAAAAACTAAAAAAAAAAAAAATTAAAAAAATATTCTCTCTCTCTCTCTCCCCCTCCCTCCCTCTCTCTCTCCCTCCCTCCCTCTCTTTAAAAAATCTCTCTCTCCCTCTCTTTAACAAACAAAAAAAAACTATCTACAATAGTTTTTAAACAAAACAAAATACAGGTTTTTCAGTGGCTAAAGACATTACTTCAAAATGCCCAAAGAGAGTGGAACAAAATGGGAATATAAGTCATATTGTGATATGTAGGTTAAGTATGTAAATCAGCAAATATGATTTTTGTAGAATGTTAGTTTTTTGGGGGGTGTACTAGAGATTAAACCCAGGGGTGCTCTACCACTGAGCCTCATCCCCAGCCCTATTTTGTATTTGATTTAGAGACAGGGTCTCACTGAGTTGCTTAGGGCCTGCTTTTTCTGAGGCTGGCTTTGAAATCGAGATCCTCCTGCCTCAGCCTCCTGAGCCTCTGGGATTACAGGTGTGTGCCACCACGCCCAGCTCAAAATTTATTTTTTTATTTGATTAAAGAAATCAGTTTGGGCTTAGAACATGTTTTGCCCAAAAGTTTTCTGAAATTGTTATTTAAAATAAGAAGTATTTTGGTATCCCATAGAATTAGCTCTCTGTCAACTCTGAAGATTTTTCTCAGGACAGCTTGAGGTGTGGCAATCAAATTCTCTCAACGGTACCAGTTGATTTGATGGGTTAAAGAGCATAGTCTTTTGATCATTCTAGAAATATTTCTGGAGTCCCAACTACGTGTTCCCACTGGGGCGGGCACTGGGGACATATTCATGTTTGGAACATGCAAATGATCTGGAGGCTGTGCAGCTTGGTGAGGACTCAGAGCTCTGCACAGAGAGGTGACTTCACTTCTGGCTACTCAACTTGCAAGAATCATTTCTTTTTTATGTGTGGTACCAGGAATTGAACCCAGGGGCCACTGAGCCACATCCCCAGCTCTTTTTTAGAGACAGGGTATCACTGAGTTGCTTAACCCTCCCTTGCTAAGTTGCTGAGGCTGGCTTTGAACTTGCAACCCTCCTTCCTCAGCCTCTGGAGCCGCTGGGATTACAGGTGTGTATCACCACACCTGGCAGGAATGTTTCTTCAGGTGAAAATAGGGTGATGGAATCTTTCTCACAGGACTATTGAGGGGATGGTAGTAAAGAACAGTGAGTTTGCTGTTCATTAAGAAAATTGCTCCAGCCAGGTGCTGTGCACTTAGCTTGAAAGTCTCCAGTTCCACCCATTTACCGTCAAATGCCACAATTTCATTCTTTTTATGGCTGAGTAATATTCCATTGTGTATATGTACCACATATTCATTATCCATTCAGAGTTTAATGTGCTTGAATTCCTATCCAGTTTTGCTGCCTTGTGGCTATGGGACCTTGGTATGCTCCTTGATTTCTTTGAACCTGAAGTTTCTCTTCTGTCAAATATAATGGTCAAGTACCTACTTTGTGGGTATTTTATCAAGCCTGGAAGTTATAAGGGTTTAAAACATTTTGTTATATATCTTTTACTGTATTTTAAATGGCAATTAAAATAATCATGATTTGAGAGGGGACTATCAACTTTAAAAATGTTTATATTTTTGCCAGGTGCTGCAGTACATGCCTATACTCCCAGCAGCTCAGGAGGCTGAGGCAGGAGGATTGCAAGTTCAAAGAGGCAGGAGCATTGCAAGTTCAAATCCATCCTCAGCAACTTAGCAAGGCCCTAAGCAACTTATTCAGAGACCCTGTCTCCAAATAAAATACAAAATAGGGCTGGGGATGTGTCTCAGTTGTTGAGTGCTCCTGGGTTCAATCCCCAGTACCACCTCCCCCACAAAAATAAAAAGAAAATTGTTCCCAAATGGTTATATAGATTATTAAAATGACTACTGTGTTATTTGTTTTATCTAGAAGTTGGCTGTTTTTCTGTGGAAAACTAGGGAATTTAAAAGGCATGATTCTGCAACATGTACACTCAGAAAAATGAGAAATTATATCCCATCTATGTATGATGTATCAAAGTGCATAAATGCATTACTGTCATGTATAACTAATTAAAACAAATTTAAAAAGTTAAAAAAGGGCATTGCTTATCAGAGGAGGAATCGAATAGAGCAGATGTCACAAGGTAACTTAGATTTCCTTTTGTTGTTATTTAAAAAAAAAAAACAATAACAAAACCAAAAACACTTCTGATGGCCATAGGAAATCTTAACCCAATAGCCAGATAAGCTTCTCTCCACCGTGTTGTTTGCATATTTTCCTTAGATATGGGAAAGTTGTTGGGAAACAAATCGTCTCGTGGGCCACATTCAGTGCCACTGTGGCTGTGCCCTGCTGGTGGATGACAACATCCCGGGGAAGACAAAATTCAGTTAACATGGCAAAAATCAGAAGACTGATATTTCTTTTTCACACACATAGTATTTGTTTTCTTATCATGAGAGCTGTGTCCATTTCTTGCAGAAAATACATAAAAGCCCAAAGAATAAAACTGAAAATTCAACTCTACACTCAAAGCCCAGAGATAAGATTTTGGGTTTTTTTGCACCTACATGTAAAATGTTATTTTCTGTCAATGAGATTTTTGTGATCAGGATCACTAAAGGTCATTGCAGAGCAGGGATCAGTAAACATTTTTTGGGAAGGTCACCCGTCAGCGCGGCTCTGTGACAACCACTGCACTCTGCCACGGTGGCGTGAAGGCAGGTGAACAGACGCAGCTGGGTTCTGCCCAGGGCAGCTTGGGGTTCCCCCCTGCCTGCCGTCTGCTGACTCCTGTCGAGGGAATCCTCAGTTACTATCATAGTTATTAAATACAATGATGCTTAAAGCAGAAAGAAGTCATGTCATTTGCAGGAAAATGGATGGAACTTGAGATCATCATGTTGAATCAAAGAAGCCAGATGCAGAAAGTCAAGGGTGCATGTTTTTTCTCACGTGTAGAGCATGGGCAGGGTGGGGATTAGGTAGGCAGGGATCTCATGAAAATAGAAGGGAGACCAGGAGAGCAGAGGAAGGCCATCAGGGGAGGAAGGAGGAGAAGGAGAGGTCAGGTCTTGGGGAATGGGATGGACCAAATTATCTTGTGTTCATGCACAAGAAGGCAACAACCAATAGTTCTCTATTATGTATAATTACAATGCACCAATAAAAAAGTTCATGATCCTAGCTGTGTACAGTGGCAAATGCCTGTAATCCCAGCAGCTCAGGAGGCTGAGTCCAGAGGCTGATTCAGGAGGATCATGAGTTCAAAGCCAGCCTCAGCAACTTAGCGAGGCCCTAAGCAACTCAGTGAACCCTGTCTCTAAATAAAACACAAAATAAAGCTGGGGATGTAGCTCAGTGGATTAGCACCCCTGGGTTCAATTCCTGGTACCAACCCCCCACCCCCGCCCCGCGCCAAACAAGCAAGTAAACAACAACAAAACAGTAGCTCTCTGGAATAATGTGGTTTGCTACTAGATTGTTCTAATGGGAAAAAATTCCTTGAATTGATTCCTTTGAGTAAATTCTGTCGAAGAATAAAGCATGGGTAGGAGGTTATGCTCCAAAGGAAGCAGACTTCTGGATGAATATTAGTGTGCAGGGGTTTACTAGGTAGTGGGCAGGTGCCCAAGGGCTGGGGGCGGGACTGGGAGAGGAACTGGATGGACAGAGGGAGACCCTGGGTGGGGCTGAGACTCCATAAAAGCTTCAGCTGACCTCACTGGGAAGCTCTGGAGCTGGCCGGGCCCTGTGGCATTATCCTGAATTGGAGAGAAGGGCCCAAGGCCTTGTACACTGGTGTTGACCAGGGAGGGATGGGGACTGTCTCTGGAGATGCAAAAGCACTCTTAGCAGAATCAATCTCTCTCTCTCTCTCTCTCTCTCTCTCTCTCTCTTTTAAGTGTTGGCAGCATGGTTGGCTTCTGGGGGTATTCCCAGCAGCGGGAAGAGTAAGTCCTACATTTGTGCAGGGGCTTCTAGGTGGCATCACTTGGAATCATGGGTTAAGTTTAGATGACAGGCTCATCTAGTCCATGGTCTGTTCTTAATCTGAGAAAAATCAATGTATTGCAGCTAAGTGGAATTTTAAGTCTGGTTTCATTAAGTTATTTTGTTTAACAGTGTCATTCAGCCATTCCCTGAAGAGGAAGACCTGCAGGCCCTCTGTATGTGGGGCACTGGCAAAGACGTTTGAGTTAGGTGCGATATTCGAGGCATGGGTCTTGTAATGGGGAAGCGGATGACCACTTTTGGAGAATTGGGAAATGTGACCTTCAAGGTGAAATGAACAGTAGCAATCTTGGGGATGATATGGTGATTCTTTTTTCTTGTGTGGGGGCGAACTGGGGGATTGAACTCAGGGGTACTTAACCACTGAGCCACATCCCCAGTCCTATGCTGTATTTTCCTTAGAGACAGGGTCTCGCCGAGTTGCTTAATGCCTTGCTTTTGCTGAGGCTGGTTTTGAACTCATGATCCTCCTGCCTCAGCCTCCTGAGCCGCTGGGATGACAGGCGTGCGCTACCATGCCTGGCAAGATGATGATTCTTCATCCCAAGACTAAGAACACCTGACTTATACAACTGAAATACATACAAAAGAATACTCAATTTAGTCTCAAAGCTGATTCCTTTATACATTTATTAAATGTTATTATTAAGAATTGTGGTTCAATTTCCTTTCTTATTTTTTTATTTGTTCTTTTTACATACACAAGACAGAAGAGTGTATGTTGACATCGTATACCTACATAGAGTCTACCTTTCCATTCTTATGGTTATACATGATGTGGACTTTCACTGGTCATATATTCATGTATGAACATAGGAAAGTGATGTCCCATTCATTCTACTGTCTTTCCTATTCCCATCCCCTCATTAACCCCTGGCCAATCCAGTGAACCTTAACCCCCCCATTTGTGTTGGCATCTGCATATCAGAAAGAATATTCAGCCTTTACTTTTTTGGGATTGGCTTATTTCACTTAGCATAATGGTCTCCAGTTCCATTCATTTACTTGCAAATGCCATAATTTCATTCTTTTTTTTATGGCTGAGCCATTGTGTATATAGACCACATTTTCTTTATCCATTCATCTGTTGAAGGGCACCTAGGTTGGTTCCATGGCTTGGCTATTGTGAATTGAGCTGCTATAAACATGGATGTGGCCGTATCACTATAATATAACTGGGTCAAATGATGGTTCCATTCCAAGTTTTACAAAGCAGAACTTTATACTGGTATGTGGAGGGTTGTGGACTAAGTTCAAGATTATGCAAAAGTATTTGTGGAATTCAAATGAGGGCAAGAAAGATCTCATTTGGAACACATCAAATGCTGAAATAATTGCTTCTGTGTGATGTCTCTGAACACTCATCTATGACACATGCTCATGGGGGATTTTGGAGTTTTTAGGAAACACTAGTTATCAAGTGTGGTTTCCTCCAATGAGGCAATTCTGTACCAGTGACCAATTATTTCCTCACTCCTCCATCACTGGTTCATTCTTTCACTCAATGCAAGGTTGTGTGTCATCCATCTCTAGTCAGGACCATTCATATCTCTGCCTACGTGGATGGTGCCTTGCCCAACCATGTTCATTGGCTCTCATTCAACAACATTTGCATGTCCTAGGCATTGTGTTAGGTGTGGAGAAGAGAACAAAAAGTGAGACATACTTCATGCTGTCGTGGACCTCTATTTTCAATGAAATCAGAAGGAGAGAAGAGGGAGGAAGGGAAGAAAGAAGAGGAGGAGGAGGAGGAGTCTTTTGTTTTGTATGTGCAGGGATTGAACCCAGGGGTGCTTAACCACTGAGCCACATCCCCAGCCCTTTTTTATATTTTATTTAGAGACAGGGTCTCACTGAGTTGCTTAGGTCTCACTAAGTTGCTGAGGCTGGTTTTGACCTTGTGATCCTCCTGCCTCAGCCTCCTGAACAGCTGGGATTATAGGCGTATGTCACTCACTGCACCCAGCTGAGGAGGACCAGGAATAGACAGATAACTACCGAAAGCCACTCAACCACTAATGGAGATAAATGCTACAAAGTACTGGGACAGGAGAGCACATGAACCTGTAAGAGGGGAACTTTCTCTCCTGGGTTGGCAGAGAGGAAATTCTGAGGAAGCACCATTTAGGCTGAAGCCTGAAGACCAAGTATGTCTATCCACATGCCAACCAGCGTAGGAGAGCAAGTTCCGGGAAAAGAGAACTGTCAGCAGGTCTGGAAGGGGTTCAGAGGAGCCGAGAACTGAAGCCGAGCCTTGTGGCCAGATGCAGACGTGGGACAGGGAGGAGATGCGCCTGTAAGGACAGGCAGGGGTCAGACTCTCAGGGCGTTGGAAAGTGTGTTGAGATTTTATTTTATTTTATTGGTGGTGTGGGGATTGAGCCCAGGGCCCTGTGCATCCAAGGAAAGCACTCTACCAACCGAGCTGTATCTGCAGCCCATGTGTGGAGAATTTTGTTCCTCATCTTAAAAGAGGTCAGGGGGAGACACTGGCTGACCTCTGCAGGGATGTGGAGACCTTCGCTATTTTCCCTGTGGGGAAGGCATTGATGGGGGCCAGAATACATATGGTGGGCCGTATGGGGCTATCTGAGTAGCACACATGAGAGATGGTGGTCGTTTCCAAGATAGGTGGACAGATCAAAGGGACGATTCCAATGGAATGTTTCCACATCATCTTCGTCTGCTATTTGCTGGCTGGTACCTCTGAGTTATTTTGATCTTTAAATGCTCTCAGACAATATTAATTATCAACTATTGTGGGTGACAAGGAAAGGTAGAATTATTTGATGTCAACATCAAAGACCATTGCAAGCAAGTGCAAGGTTTGCCTATTAATATGTCATGTAGCCAATAAAATAGTCATCGCTCTTTTATATATAAAATGCTACTTGACAACCCCAAATTTATTCCCTCTTTCCTTATCTATAACATGTAGTACCTACCTCAGTGATAAGAGAGACAATATATTCAAAGTACTTCAAAATACTTCTCATGATGCCTGTGAGGTCATGGTTATTGTTAGATACTTTCTGCTACTGATTTTTTCTTTGCAGGAGGGTGTACTGAGGATTGAACCCAGGGGCACTTAACCACCAAGCCCCATCCCCAGCCCTATTTTGTATTTATTTAGAGACAGGATCTCACTGAGTTGCTTAGCACCTCAGGTTACTGAGGCTGGCTTTGAACTCGTGATCCTCCTAACTCAGCTTCCCAAACTGCTGGGATTTCAGGGGTGCACCACTGTGCCCAGCTTCTACCGTTTTTTTTTTTTTTAATTTTCTTAGTTGTAGATGGACACAATACCTTTATTTTATTTATTTATTTTTATGTGGTGCAGGGCCCCCACATGTGCGAGGCAAATGCTCTTTCACTGAGCCTTAGCCTCAGCCCCTCTACTATTCTTATGCATAACTATGTTCAGGGCTTAGGATGAGAATTAGTCACATTATTTTTCCTCAATGTTGGAGACTAAAATTTGAGAAAATGGATACAGGAGCTGAATCAAGTGAGATGATTAGCTTTATTAAATATTAAATATTAGCTTTATTATTATTAGCAGGACGTAAAAACATGGATACCAGGTGCTGTGGCACATGCCCATAATCCCAGCAGCTTGGGAGGCTGAGGCAGGAGGATCACAAGTTCCAAGCCAGCCTCAGCAACTTAGTGAGGCCCTACGCAACTCAGTGAGACCCTGTCTCTAAATATCAAAAGGGCTGGGAATGTGGCTCAATGGTTAAGCACCCCTGGGTTCAATCCCTGGTACCAAAAAAAAAAAAAAAAAAAAAAAAAAGGACTGGTTTTTCTTCCATTTACGCCCAGTCTAGTGATGCATGCACATGAGAAGCTGTGCTTCTCCTTATCTCCACCCAGGACAGAGAGGGTCTGAGCAAGGCCTGGGCCCCCGCTGACCCCACTGCACCCATTATGGTAGAACTGAGCAGAACACGCTCCCCCTTCCAGGTGAGTCCCAGAGCAGAGGCTCTGAGAGCATGAAGCCAGCATTGGATGGCCCAAGGAATCCTGGCTTTGCCATTTAACGGCCAGGTGACAGTGCTAGTCTCTGCGTCTGTGACTCAGGCTGCTCCTGTGCAGCGTGAGAACAATAATGGTACCACCTGATAGGACAGATGCGAGGACAGGAGGACAGAGTAAGCAAAACTGTTGGTGTATGGCCCAGAGAAACTCCAATCTATACCTACCATCAGCATTATCTAGAAAAAAAAAATCTAGAAAACAAGGTTACACATGATCTGTGGACCCCACACCCCAGAGGTTACTCCTGTCCCCAAAGAGAAACTAAGTTCAGAACTTGTAGACCTTCTGGAGCCTGATTTTCAGGACCAACCTGAAACTGCTGGAAACCCAAAACAAACTACCAGTCAGACCCTTAGCACAGGGCAGCCCCCTTCCAAGCCACCTCCCTCCTGTGGGCCTTTTTCTGACCTAGCATTTCTGGGATTCTCTATTAAAAGTAGAAGCAAAGAATTCAGAAGGAGTTTATTATTTGATGACTGAGTTGTGAGTTGTTAGACTATTAAATAAAATACAATAGATGGAGTAGGTAGGATGTGAGGAGGCCAAGAACATAGATAAATGTGATTTTAACAGCTACATTAAAAAAGCCACAAAATAATATTAACTGAGTAAGCATCACACTGACCTGTCGTTCAATTATAACTTTAATATGAGATATGTACATTTTCTTCATTATACTTGTTACTCTCTGTTTTAGTCTGGTTTCTTGCTGCTGTGACTAAAAGACCCGACCAGAACAATTGCAGAGGAGGAAAAATTTACTTGGGGCCTCAGGGTTCAGAGGTCCCAGTCCATAGACAGCAGGCTCCATCCCTCGGGGCTCAAGGGGAGGCAGGACATCATGGAGGAAGAGTGTGGTGGAGGGAAGCAGCTCACATGGTGATCAGGAAGCAGAGAGAGACTCCACTCTCCAGAGACAAATAGAGACCCCAAAGCCACGCCCCCAATGCCCCCTCCTCCAGCCACACCCACCTCCTCCAGCCACCACCCAGTTAATCCCATCAGGGGTCCATTCACTGGTTGGGTTAAGGCTCTCACCACCCAGTCATGTCTCCTCTGAACCTTCTTGTACTGTTTTACACGCAAGCTTTTGGGGGACACCTCACATCCAAACCATAATGCTCTTTGAAATTATGTTTATTTCTTCGCTATTTATTTTCTGCCTTCTCCATTGGCACTACCTTCAATGGGACTCATTATTTTGTCTCTAGGGTTTGGCCAGGTCTGTCTCACTGTCTGATTTGTGAATGACCTTTTATTGGAACAGGGCCAGAGCCTTTTGCTATTTATGGTCTGGGTCTTCTCCTGGACTTCCCCATCAGTGCTGAGAAGGTCTACAGAGACCTTGTGGCCCTCAAAGCCCAAACTTCTTGTCATCTGGCCCGTGTTGGAAAATGTTTGCTGATTCCTGCCTAGACCACTGACACAGATTAAGTACCTAATGAACACTTGTGGAGTGAGTGAACCAATAAATGAACACACATGGAAAAAATGCAGACTAATCAAAACGGTTCAAGGGACAGGACTATGCTCGGAATTGTTTTTCTTTGGAAACCCTGACGTTTTGTTTAATGATACAGATGACATTTTGTTTAATGATCTAGAAAAATACATATGTTTTAATATTTTAATATATATACTTTAAAATATATATGCATAATTTTATATTGCATTTGTAAATATTGTATGTATATATTACATTAAAGGCAGAAGCAAAATTTAGAAAGTAATACTACTACCTATGTAGATCCTTGGGAATAGAGTTTCAGAGTCCTTTGAATGAAGAATTGCAACAATTCTAGATTACTGAGTGCTTTGCTCGTGTTTTTTTTTTTTTTTTTTTTTAGTTCAAAAGCAAAGTGCCCTCCTTGCTAATTATGTTTCTATTTGTGAATTAACAGCAGGCAAACCCACAGGGATTCTTTGAGACTCTGTTTCACAGCAGACTTTGTGGGTCGTTCAAACATGAATAGGGCAGATCCGACTGGTGTAGTTGGGTAAATTCTATTTGCCATACTGGTCACTGATCAAAACTAAGTTGAGGCAAAGCCTTATGGGGGCTTGGTTATGTTGGTCTGTGCTGTAGATGTGACATAAATCTGACAACTCACTAACTCCAAGCCAGCTCCATCCTCTGTGACTGAGCCATTCTTATTTGTTCTTTCCAAATGAGCCTTCTTTGTCTAAAACTCAAAATCTATGAGCCAAGAAAAGAACAATGAACCTTTCTGGTTTTAAAAGTTCAAAAAAGGAAAATAGAAGGAGACATTTTATTTGTTTCACACAAAGATGAAAATGGGTGGCCCCATCATCTCCCTGCTCCTGAAGATACGGCTGCTTCTTTTTTAGACTTATTTGCTCATTGGCTCAAGGATCCTTTAGGGGCCTTTCTAACCAGTCACACAAGCCAAGACAGGAGAAGAGGTGGCATTTGAAAAGACAGTGTGCCTACTCCATTTCATAAGAAACAATGATTCTGGGAGCTCTGGGGCATTCATTTTTCACAGGCGAAATATTCATCTTTAATGCGCATGACCACAGGTTAAACGGAATGCTAAGTTTGTTAATGTTGGCCAGAATCATGCCATTCAAGACTTCCTCCCTTTTCCCAGATGCAAAAGACTTTTACCACACTGTGTTTTCCTTTGCATTTCAAAGCCTTGGAATCAAATGCAATTAAGGTTGCCTGTCGGATTGGATTTGGGAGGCCTGTGTGCAAATTTACATACATTTATGAACTTAATGAACAATGGAGGCATTTTTTCCAAAGTAACTCAATAACAGGGAGCAGATAATTTGACTTTTTTTTTTTTTTTTTTGCTAGTTGGTAAAAATTATCACAATGCCCCACCAAGAGACCTGGCCACCTGAATGGCCTTATTAAATATGGCTGCCTCATCTCTCCCTCCCAGGGCTCCCATTTATAATTCATCATTAAAACAGCTAGGTTAAGTGGCATCTCATTATAAGGAAGGTGGAACTGAATACTTATATTTGGTGGAAAAAAAAAAAAAACTAGAAATGATTCTGAGTCCTGAGATTTTTATGCAGCTCTTTGTCAAGGTGCATTTCATAGGTGACCTTTCTTGAGTGGAGAGAAGCAATGTCTCAGATGGGACAGGATGAGGTAGCAACTCCAGTCAGATGGCAGAGAGAGAAGAGACCAAGTGGGACAGATGCCAAGACTCGGGAATGGAGCAGGGATTGCTCTCTGTGAACCTACTTCGTGAGAGACACCTTTCCTTTGGCCAATATCATGTCTTTCTCCACAATTTCCAATGGAGGCTCTCCCTTAGCTTCTTTTTCGCTTCATATCTGAAGCTACAGGAAGTTCCGCAGCCATGTACCGTGCTTTTATGAGGCGGAGCAGAGCCAGATGATTTTAATAAAGTTTTAAAAGGACATTCGTTCCCTGCTCTTTCAATGAAAACCACTCGCAAGATGAATTTCCAGCGATCCATCTATTTCTTGTCAACACGTGCTCTCCTTACGCAAGTATGCCATTCCTTTGTAACAGCCAACCAAACAACACACCAACAATCGTCCGCTGCATGGGACCTGGAGAGAATGTCTCCGTTGTGAGTGTTTAATGGTGAAGAGATGTGAGTGCGCTTAGTGCCTGTGTGAGGTGGTGCTCACCGACCCCCGTGGACGCGAGGTTGTCCTTGTCCCTGTCCGACAGGCTGAGAGCTGGATGTCTTGGCTTCTGGAGTCCCTCTCTGAGAAATGTCCTTAGCCAAATACTGTCTACTCCTAGGCCAACCTGTTCTGGTGATTTGGGGTGGGAGGTCAGGGAGGGTGTAAAAGCCCTGGTCCCCTGACACCAGGTGACCTAGGGGACCCGTATAGCTCCAAAGTTCCCCCTGAAAGCAATTCCTGGCTTCATTGTGACTACATCACAGGTGACTATTTCTACTTCCTAAACCTTCTGTGATGGGAACCTCAGGAGAGCCATCCCCCATCATCCCACACAAATCTCTACCTCAGGGCCAAGTTTCCAGGGAACCCCATCTAAAATGACGAAGAGTATTTCTTTCTTAATGTCTTGATTTTATTTATCATGGAGATGTGAAAACATTAAAAAAATAGCCAAGAAAATCATATAACTCCTCTACCTTATCAACATCTTGCCATTCGCATTTTATGTGATTTTTAATAAAACTATGCTTGTCAGGCACAGTGGCGCCTGGGACACACATTATCCCAACATACTGGTGGATAAACTGCCTGTGTCTTTGGAGAGGAACTCTGTGTTTGGGCTCCATCCTACTCACACCCAAATGTGCAGCTCCAGGGAGTCTCACTTGCCCTCTGGGACTCAGTTTCCCGAGTTGTAAAATATAAGACATGGATGGGGCTAAAGCAATGGCTTTCCAAAATTTTGTTAAGCCTACGAAGATTTTTACAAATACTTTCCCCGTGATTTAAAAGATTTTTTAAAAAAGCGAATAGTAGCAATTGAAGTAATAATCAGTGATCTTCCCATTTTTTTTTCCTAAATCATATAAACCACTTGATGTTTTCTCTTGAGTCTCATCACATATGTATGAGCACTTTCCACTGGACTTTCTAAAGTTGGACCACAGCATGGAGACACCGTGGACTTCACGGATCCCTGATGTGTAAGGAATACGAGTCGGCAGACACTACTTTTTTTTTTCTTTTCAAAAAAAATTTTTAAATTTGTTTTTATTAGATATGCATGGCAGTATATAGGTGACTCTATGACCAGTGTGATTCTGCAATCTGTACAATCAGAAAAATGAAAAATTATACCCCAATGATAGATATGCATGGCAGTAGAGTACATTTTGACACATCATACAGACATGGAGTCTACCTTCCCATTCTTGTGGTTGGACATGATGTGGAGTTTCCCTGGTCATGTGTTCATAGATGAACATGGGAAAGTTCTGTCCCATTCATTCTACTGTCTTTCCCATTCCCATCCCCTGGCCTTCCCTTCATTTGTCTCATCCAGTGAACTTCTATTCCTCCCCCCTTCCCTTATTGTGTGTTAGCATCAGAAAGATCATTCAGACCTTGGTTTTTTGAGATTGGATTATTTCACTTAGCATGATAGTTTCCAGTTCCATCCATTTACTGGCAAATGCCATAATCTCATTCTTTTTATGGCTCAGTCATATTCTGCTGTGTATACACCACATTTTCTTTATCCATTCTTCTATTGAAGGGAACCTCTTTTGGTTCCATAGCTTAGCTATTGTGAATGAGCTGCTATAAACATGGATGTGGCTGCGTCACTGTAGAAGGCTGATTTTAAGTCCTTTGGGTATAAGCTGAGGGCTGGGATAACTGGATCAACTGGTGGTTCCATTTCAAGTTGTCTGAGGCATCTCCCTCCATACTGCTTTCCAGAGTGGTGGCAACCACTTCTCTTGATCATTTTTATGGTCCTTATTTGCTGAAAAATTCTGTGATGCTTTGAAATAAATCAGATGATTCAGATTCATTTCTTGCACAGTGTGGTCCTCTTGTATGTATGTACTTATGTGGTGCATGTAATTTTTGTAAAGGGACCCAAGGCGTGGGGTCCAGTTTAGAGGGGCAGGCATAGCCCAGGCACATAAGCCAAAGAGTTGGGGGCAGGGGTGGGGAGAGTGATTTGGACAGAAGGAATGGTGTACACCACAAGAGAGAATGGAGCGAGTTTGATTTGGGGGGAAATATGTGCATGTGTATCAATGAGGAAGAGGAGGGCAGATATGGGGTTTCTTTTTCTATCTAGAGCAAAAGCTGGAGGAGTTGAATGGTACCTAAATACCAAAGAGCCTTGTCATCCGTGCTGCAAAACTGATCTTGAGGACAATGAAGAAACACTGGAAGTTTTAAGTGAAAGACACCATCCATTTTGCACATTGAAAACACCATTCCAGAGACCAGGGGGGGAGAATGACCCATCTGGTGGGCAAAAAGCTGAGCATAAGCCTTCAGCCAATGAATGTAACTATTAATAAAAATTGTGCTTAAATTGGGTACAGTGGTGCATGGCTATAATCCCAGCAGCTCAGGAAGCTAAGGCAGGAGGATCACGAGTTCAAAGCCAGCCTCAGCAACTTAGGGAGGCCCTAAGCAACTCAGTGAGGCCCTGTCTTCAAAAAAAAAAAAAAAAAGGCTGGGAATGTGGCTCAGTGGTAAAGTATCCCTGGGTTCCATCCCAGTATCAAACAAAACAAAAAGAAACCCTCAAGATTGGTGGGTTTTATTTTTGCTTTCCATTCTGGGTCATGAAATGAATGCCATGGGTCATGGCCAGCTTGATGGCAGGGGTTTCGGGGAGAAAGAAGAAAAGACTAGAAGAAGATAAAGGACATCAGAATGCATTGCACTTAGAAGGTTATTGGTTTATGATACTTTTGGTGAAGACTACCACATGAGTTTGTGTGATGATATGTGCATCTCTTCTGAGTGACAGTGTAAAATGTGTTACATGCTGTCCCTTGTGACTCCAGACCTTGCGAAGCCTCCTTGGAGATGCTTGCTACAGATTGCCATGGGAACCAGGTGGTAGATGTCAACACAGCAGCCCAAATCCATCTTTCCTACTAAAGAATGAGGCTTTTCATTAAGGTAGGAGACAGCCTTCCTATTGTTGATAAGTAACAACCTCCCAATAAGTTCCAATTAAAAGAACTTGCCCTAGCATCCCAGTAATGGACTTCTCCGACAGATCATGCTTTAGTGGACTTCCTGTCCGTGAGTGGCAGTTCTGGGCCATCTCTGTGGTGTTAGATATTTGTGATCTTCTCAACTTCCTGTGGCTCTGTCCCTTGTTTCCTTAGCATTTACCAGAGGAGTGCTGGGACAACCCATCTGTGCAGGGAACTTCAAAGATGTGTTTTGGTTTACATTCTGATACAACGAAGTCCAGAAGTCCAATGCAAATTGTTTTTTATGGTTTTTTAAAAATTATTTTACTTTTTTTTTTTTTTTGGTAGGTGGGGGCCGGCTAATCAGAGGGAATGAAGGAGACTGGCTGTGATTTATAATATGGTATTGGTTTGGCTTTCAAAAAACAAAAACCTAGCCTGCAGATGTTAGATTTGATTCATTGTTTCTGCGGGAATTTACATTTTACTATTTTTCAAATTCTATTTGGATGCAGATTTGCCGTAGTAAGGGAAAATGCTAAATTTCTATTTAGTTGTACTTTAACGGTGGCATCTTGCCATGTTCTCCTTCCTTTTCTTTACTAATTTTTTTTTTTTTTTTTTAAGAAATAGCACAAACACTTCCTTGAACTTGAGGCTGACCTGGACTGTACTGAGTGCTCTTTCAAAGGCCAACTGAAAGGCAGCGTTTCTCATGTAAGAGAATCTCTCCATCAGAGTTCAGAGGGAACCAGAAGGAACCATAGAGTGAACTCAATCCAATTCCTACTGATTTTGCATATGAAGCAATAGACCTTCAATAGCTGAGCACATTGGCTTAGGACTGTAATCCCAGCGGCTCTGGAGGCCAAGGGAGGAGGATTGCCAGTTCAAAGCCAGCCTCTGCAAAAGTGAGGCCCTAAGCAATTCAGTGAGACCCTGTCTCTAAATAAAATATAAAACAGGGCTGGGGATGTGGCTCAGTGGTCGAGTGCCCCTGAGTTCAATCTCTGGTATACCCCACCAAAAAAATAAAATAAAATAAAATAGACCTTCCACAAAGTCATGTAGTTTGCCCAAGGAATAAGCTCATAATGGTAGAGTTGGGCTTAGAAATGAGCTCAACTGGACTAGACAAGACTCTTCCCAACTGGCCAAATGGCCTCCTCATGTACAGTAGGAGCCCCTGCAAGATGGCAGCTTTGTGGGAAGCACTGGGCCTTAGAGATTGGAGGAAATTCAGCACATATTTTCTTACTAACAAGAAAACTTCAAAATTCATTGACATTATAAACTTGGACATTTTATTCGTTGGTTAATACATTTATTATCATAGCAGGACTCTCCAGAGAAAATTTTAATTTGTTAGGAATAGTTACAGGGACAGACAAGATAGAATTTTTCAAAGAATGGTTTCTGTTTCTTATCCGATATAGAGGACATTTCCCCCAGCATTAGGAATATTGGAAGTGCATAAACTACATCCTGAGGAATTTTCCCAAAAGCACGCTGGAGTGGGAACCAAGAAAGACAAAATTTCTCATAATCCAGACTAGGGTTTCTCAAAATTGGCACCACTGATATTTTGGACCAGATAATTCTTTGTTATGAGGGGGCTTTCCTGTGACCATGGGCTGTTTATCAGCATCCTGGCCTGTACCCACCCGATACCATTGATATGACACTGATGGTGGTCCACAATTGTATCACCTTGCCAAGTGGCCCCCTGGGCGTGAAATAGCCCCCAACTGAGAATCACTAATTTAGATAAATTTGGATGTGTAACAGTTAAGGGGATATTTCCTTTTTTTAATGTGAAGGAAAATAGATCTAATTCTTTCCCATTGTGAAGGTAGTAAATGCTTATATTTACAAAATATGGAAACAGATATGACTTAAGTAATAACAGATTGCCTTGTGCTCAGTCTGAGCATGTCCTTACAGTCACAGAGGCGTAGATTGGAATCCAAAAAAAAAAAATATCAATAAAAATAAATTCAGCTGTCTGCCAAAATCTCTCCTAGGAGATGTGGGGATAAGCCACTGCAGTGCCCATAAGTCCCTCTTCATCTGTCCCCTCTGCCCCAAAGCAGTCATTCTTTCACCTTCTCCTGTCTCAAACTTGACCCCAGCCCCCAGCCCCTGCTGGCCTCCCTTGTCCATACTTTAATATCTATGGACCCAGTTCTTCCTTGAGAGGTTCTGTAGACTTTCTGGTCTAGTTCCATGTAACCTCCTCCTTGGAGGTATCTTACATATTACCTAGACCACACAGCGAAAGGAGTTGAGCCCAGGCAAATACTAAGTCTTTCTGGAATGTTCTGAGATAAGGGAGGATTGTCAACCTCTATAGAAGACTATTTTTTAAAAAAAAATCCCAGCCAGACTATAAAGAAAATAAGAACCAGCAGCAACTCTAAAGCTCATAAACTTAACAGTGAACAATCTGGTAGAGATCTAGGTAGGTGGTTTCAACCCATGAAGCTGCAAGGAGAGAATCCATGAGAAAAAATGCATCGTTTGCATCTTTCAGGCCTGGAGGGAAAACAAGAGGTGTTGACCTTGGCCTCCCCATCTTTTTTCCGTTAAGTTATAAGACTGACTTCAGTGTGTTTCAGTTTAATGGAATCATCGTCATCATAGTCATTGATGAGGCATTTACAATGTGCCACTGTGTAGACATTTTATGACCACATGACATATGATTTTCAGGACAACTAGTTACACAGGCACTATTAGTAGTTGTAATTGATAGATAGGGAAATTGAGTCTCTGAGGAGTTATGTAAGCTGCTCCAAATTAGTAAAATTTTTGAACTTGTGTGTTCAAGAAAAATTCCCATGCTCAAGAATCTATGGCTCCCCCTCTTCCTTTGCAATGTATGTGGCTCTGAACATGTGGGGGGCCAGAAGAGGAGCATCTAGTAGCTATATCCACTGATCATTCAATGAACCTGCAGGAGACCTGGAGGAGAGCTGGTCAGCTGGTCAGCTGGGCCAAGGAGAGACTCTGCCCATGATTTTTTTGTAAGACCCTATCTAAATCTTCTTCCCAATGCATGTCAGACACACCTGCTTTAGGTGGGAAGTGACTTTGGGCCTTGTAACTCAATGTCCTGCAGCATGGACACCACCTGGGAGCTCGTGAGAAATGTAGCATCTGGGGTCATACCCCAGACTTACTGAATACTTCCCCAGGTGATTAAAATATGGCCGCCCCCAAGATGGTGGAAGCTAGTTCCAGTACAAGGCTTCCATATGGAAGTGGTTCTCAAACTTGAGCTTACATCAAAATCACTTGGAGGGTGTTATGTTTGGATGTCAGGTGTCCCCCACAAGCTCACGTGTGAGACAGTGCAGGAAGGTCCAGAGGAGACATGACTGGGTTGTGAGAGCCTTAACCCAACCAGTAAATGAACCCCTGATGGGATTACCTGGGTGGTGGCTGGAGGAGGTGGGTGCGGCTGGAGGAGGGGGCATTGGGGGCGTGGCTTTGGGGTCTCTATTTGTCTCTGGAGAGTGGAGTCTCTCTCTGCTTCCTGATCACCATGTGAGCTGCTTCCCTCCACCACACTCTTCCTCCATGATGTCCTGCCTCCCCTCCAGCCCCGAGGAATGGAGCCTGCTGTCTGTGGACTGAGACCTCTGAAACCCTGAGCCCCCAAATGAACTCTTCCTCCTCTACAGTTGCTCTGGTGGGGTCTTTTAGTCACAGCAGCAAAACAAACAACAACAACAAAACTGACTAACACAGAGAGCTTATTAAAAAACAGTCGGAAGCTTCCCCTCCCTCTTTGGGTTTTGGATTCTGTAGGGATGCAGTGGTACCCAGTGGTCTGTATTTTTTAACAAGCCTCCATGTAGCTGGGGGTGCCATTTTGTGACTCTTTGCTCTAGTCAAAGAAATTGAGCAACTATTAGACTAAGCCAGTTGATTTTCTAATAGATCTTCTCAGAGCCTTGAAGTTGCTAACACTTGGTTTCTCAAACTCTTTGGCCTACTGAAACCACTGCTGAAAAATTATCACTATAAATGAATGTTCCCCTAAATGAACTTTGGAAACCACTGCTCTACAAACAACAGGGTCTGGCAAATGTGACTTTAAAAGAAAGAAAGAAAGAAAAGCTGAGTGTAATAAGATGACCTAGTTGGGGGGGCGGGGAAGAGGGACTGGGTTTGGGTAGCTGTCATGTCACACAGCTGTTGTGTCTTTTAGCAAATGAATAGCACATTTCTCTAAGGGATTTGTACAGATTGAAAATATATTCTACGTTATTGAGATTCACAGAACATAGGCCAGGAAAAGGGACAAAAATGTAACTGCAACGACATTTGAATTGCTGTTTCATCCCCCTTATTGAAATACAAGCCAAGAATAAAACATTGATTAAATAGAGAGCACCGGACATTTTACTCCTATGGTGCTGGATACCAGCCCAGACAAAGAGCCCGTTAAATGCGAAAGACAAAGAGTCCTTTTGTGAGGTAGTAAGCTCATCTGGGAGAAATATTAAGAGAAGTCTCAAAGGATAGAGTCCACCAGCATCTTTACCTCCAACACTCACCAAGAGACAGTGGGTCAAATCAACTCAAAATATATAGGGGAAAAAGGTAGAAGGAATTCCTTACAAGGTGGATGAGGATCCATGAAGATTCATCTTTTTCTGTTTGCTGTGGTGGCACATGCCTGTAAGTCCAGGGGCTCTAGAGGCTGAGGCAGGAGGATCGAAAGTTACCACCAGCCTCGACAACTTAGCAAGGCCCAAACAACTTAGCAAGACCCTGACTCAAATTTAAAACTAAAAAGGGGCTGGGTATGTGGATCAGTGGTTAAGCACTCCTGTGTTCAATCCCTAGGTATCCAAAAAAAAAAAAAAAAAAAAAAATCAACTTCAACTCTTGTCCCCAGTGGAGACAATTCATACTAAAAAATGAAAATCAAAATGACCAATGAAAATTGAGCAAGGAAATACATTCTTCTAATGAAACAAAACACAAAATGTCTATTTTATCACATTCTCTGTGGGTAGGAGATACAGGGATGGACAAGATGAATGTTTTGTCTACCCTCCAAGATCATGCACGTTTAAAAATAATGCGAATAAATCACTTAAGTGTATGGTTGGAGATAACGAGGCCAGGAGACGGGAACAAGGTTTGGGTGGACTGGTTTTAGAAAACATTCTTAGGAAAAGCTGCTCGGATGATTTATTTGAGCTGAGAAGGAAGGAGAAGGAAAAAAAGTGAGCCATGTAATTGGGGAGAAGGAAAGTTCTAGAAATTCAGAACAGTGTGTGAAAGAAATGGGGATGTTTATGGAACTGCAAGGAGACCATGTTTCCTGAACACGTGTGTAAGAGACCACGCTGTGTCACGTGTCTGCACGCACGGTGTGTGCTCTATGAGTTGGGTTGGGAGTTGGGGTGGGGCAGGGTGCTCAAGGACTTGGATACCATGTTGACGTGGTTCAAAAACTTGAGCTTACGTCAAAGTCACTTGGAGAGTGTTACAGTTTGAGGTGTCCCCCAAAAGCTCATGGGTGGGACAAGGCAAGAAGGTTTAGAGGAGAAATGATTGGGCCAGACTTGGCTGGCCTCCTGGGTTGGGCCATTTCATTCTCCAGGATTCATTATCCCAACCCCCAAATGCTACATGGTCATTTCTGCCCTGTTAATAAAGGACCAGTGAGCACTGGGCTGTGTCAGGTATCACAGGGAGCATCATGTGTACTAACTCTTGATCTTGCTAGAAGATTCTTTGATGTCCCTTGACATTCTTGCTAATAGTTCCATTTTGCTCAAACAGCTCTTACAATTTCAGGTTGCTCAATAACTTTAGGTCCTTCCCTGGGCTATCACATCTCTTCATAGCGGAGCTACAAGGAAAGAGGAGAGGGGCGTTAGATCCACGCTGGGGAACAGGGAGTCTATGATGAGCCAAGTTAGTTCTCCCTGTTATGTACTATTGCAGAAGGATTTCAGATGAATGGATATTTTAGGTAGATTTTGAACTTGAAGAGATCATTGGTTGAAGTGTTTGTGAAAGTATCAAGCCTTCTTAATCTAAGATTTTAAAAATAAATATTCAGAGGATAGAAATAGACCTAAGTATTATTTGGAAGCATATTTAAGGAAGTGAGCCATGTGCTATATGGCACATGCCTGTCAGCCCAGCAGCTCAGGAGGCTGAGGCAAGAGGATCATGAATTCAAAGCCAGCCTCAGTAACTTAGCGAGGCCCTAAGCAACTCAGTGAGACCCTGTCTCTAAATAAAAAAAAATAAAAAGGGCTGGGGGTGTGGCTCAGTGGTTGAGCACCCCTGGGTTCAATCCCCAGTACAAAGGAAAGAGGGGAGGAGGGAAGGAGGAAGGAAGGGAGGAGGGAGGAAGAGAGAGTGGAGAAGATTGTTCTTAAATTATTTATTGTAACTAGAATGTAATTAAAAAGCATGCAGAGGGCCAGGACACACACCTATAATCCCAATGGCTCCAGAGGCTGAGGCAGGAGGATTGAGAGTTCAGAGCCAGCCTCAGTAAAAGTGAGGTCCTAAGCAACTCAGTGAGACCCTATGTCTAAATAAAATACAAAATAGGGCTGGGGATGGGGCTCAGGGGTTGAGTGTCCCCTTAGTTCAATCCCCTGCCCCCCCCCCCAAAAAAAAAGAAAAACATGAAGAGGGATCCCTCAGAGTGTCCCTTCCTGAAAGACGAGGGGGCAAGTGAGTTTAAGGACAGCAAGACAGCCTGGACTGGTAGAAAAAAATGCACTCATCTTTCCTCCTGTGATGTCCAAGTGCTGTGAATCTGAATGTGCGCCTTTGAGGAGTCGAAATCCCTGAAATAGGCGTGCCCCCACTCTGGCAGCCAAGAGAGGCCACGGGACAGGAGGACTCCCTGGTCGGTCCTCTATCTGCTCTGAGCTTCTCAGTGGCAGGGAGTTAATGAAGGCCGGCTGAAGCTCTGGGAGGACCAGGATGGCTTGATTGCATAATTGTACCCACACGAATCTGGCCTGTGTTGTGGAGGAATTATCTCCTCATTAAAAACAAATCTTAATAGGCCTAATTTGAAGGCTGTTTTTGTCTGTAACTTGATCAAGAGGGTAATGAGTAGGAGCCAGGCTAAGCAAAGGGAAAGTCCCAAAAATGTTGGACAGGGGAGGTGACAGACCCCCTGGGAGGGGTTTTGGTATGCTAATGAGCTCACTTTCAAAAAAAAAAAAAAACAAAAAAAAACGTGGATGGACCTGCTTCAGTTTGGTTTCTTGACAGTGTTCTGAGGGTCTGCAGGGAACCAAAGTCTTCCGGAGAGGATTCAGTTTCAGAGACACACAATTGCTCTTTTTAGAGCCTCAGTCATAAAATGAGGATAATAATGTTTATAATTATTACAGCAGGGTGGTTAGAAGATTGCATGAGTTAGGACACGCACAGCGCTTGCAATAGTGTCTGGGTGTCTGATCAAGCACATGGCTAATGATAGCACTTACTCCTAGGTTTAGCTCTTATTATTGTTTTGTGATTTTTTTTTTTTTTTTTTGGTACTGGGGATTGAACTCAGGGGCCCTTAACCACTGAGCCCCATCCCCATCCCTTTTTATATTTTATTTAGAGACAGGGTCTCCCTGAGTTGCTTAGGGCCTCACTAAGTTGCTGAGGCTGGCTTTGAACTCCCAATCCCCCTTCCTCAGCCTCCCGAGCTGCTGGGATGACAGGTGTGTTGTAATTCACCGTACCCTGCTTGTGATTATTTTTTACTACCTTATTTTTTTTCTACTCTCCATGAGCAAGAATAGCTGTCATAGACTCATGGAATTTTGGAACTGGAATAACCTTTAGAGTATTCTTTCCTGCACTGTGTTCCATGAATATCCCCATTAGTTATTTGTTGTATATTAAAATAAATTGATTTTTCAATCAACAAGTTTGGGGGAAGGGTAGGTTTAATATTATCAACACTGTTTTCACTGTGGGATCTTTTCAGAGCCTTTAGGGTGCTGGTGATCTGAATCTCCGGTCATGAATTTGACCGCAGAACCCATGTGTCAGAGAATGCAACACAACCCTTTAGGAACATTGGTTCTTGCAGAAAACTCTGGATGGGAACTTGGAGATGCCCAAAGAGGAAACAACTTCTAGGCTCCTAGTTGGTCAGGGGCAGAGTCCTGAGTCCAGCCTGGGACTCCTGGTGCCTCTCCAAGAGGCTTTGCACTAAGCATGCCACTCGCCCTGACATGGATTTCTGCAGGAGAAGACCTTGGGCAACACAAGCAACAAAAACACCTACTGGTTAAAAACACGGGCCTGAGGACATGCCCTGGGTGTTAAGTGCCTTCTTCTGCCCTGTGATCTCTGGCAAGTTGTTGCAGTCTCCTGGGCCGGGTTTGCTCTCCTCTGTAAATAAGGATGATTACATTTGCCTTCTGGTGGTGTTGAGAATTTAAATGAAAACGTGCATGTAAAGCACATACGTTAATTATAAACCACCTATCATTGTCCTGGTCTGTGGTTGGTGCTTAAAATATGTTGACAGTTGTTGGTAAACAGTGTTTTAAGAGGGGGGAGGAGCAAATCCAGCAGTAGGTACAGGATGTCTGATCACAATCGCTTTGGGCTGACAACTTCCTTTCAAAGGAACTCCAAAAAGTAAGTCAGTAGCTCAAAAAACCAACAACCCTGGCTGGGGCTGGGGCTCAGTGGTAGAGCACTTGCCTGGCATGTGTGAGGCACTGGGTTCGATCCTCAGCACCAGGTAAAAATAAATAAAGATATTGTGTCCATATACAACTAAAAAAAAAAAAAATTTAAAAAAAAGAAACAACCAAGAACCCGATTTAAAAATGGGAAAATGGACTCTCCTATGGTCATATATAAACATAGGACCAGTGAAACTCCATATCATGTTCAGTCTCAAGAATGGTAAGTCATACACCATGCATGTTTAGCATGTCAAAATACACTCTACTGTCCTGGGTTTCTAAAAAGAACACATTTGAAAAAGGGGGCAATAGGTCTTAGTGGAATTTGTAAAAAAAAAAAAAGATTAACAAATGGCCAACAGGTACTAGAACTAATCAGAGAAATGCAGATCAAAACCACACACACAAAAAAAGCCCTCCCTCCAGTAAGAAGGGTCCTTTGCCCAAAGATAGTGAGTGCTGGAGAGGATGTAGAGAAAAGGGAACCCTTGTACACTGATGGTGGGAATGTAAATTAGCCCAGCCATTAGGGAAAACAGTGTGGAGCCTCCTCTAAAAACAGAACTACCCTATTGTCTGGCAACCCCCCTCCTGGGTGCACCTATAAAGGAACTGAAGTCGGTATATTGAAGGGACAGCTGCTTTTCCACGTTCCCTGTAGCACTACTCACAATCGCCAAAATGGAAACGACCAAATATCCATTGAGTGATGACTGGCTAAAGAAAATGTGGTCCACATGCTCCATGGAGTGCTGTCTGGCCACAGGAAAGAACGAAATCCCGCCATTTGCAACAACAGGGATGAGACTGGAGATCTTTAAGTGAAATAAACCAGCCCAGAAAGACCAGCTCTTCCTGATCGCCCGCAGTGGAACCTACAGAAGGTGATGTCATAGAAATTGAAAGTAGGAGGGTGGCTACCAGCCGCTGGGGGAAGGGACGAGGAGAGGTTGATTCATGGATGCTGAGCAACAAGAGAAGGAAATTCCGGTGACTCTCTAGCAGAAATGTACTGTGCATTTCAGAAGGCTAGAAGAAGAGGTTTGAAACTTGGCTCCATAAAGAAATGATACAGGTTGGAGAAGATAGATATATTTCATCTGATTTCTTTTTTGTGGGGAGAGTGTCATGGGATTGAACCCAGGGGTGCTTAACCACTGAGCCCCATCCCCAGCCCCTTTTTACATTTTATTTAGAAACAGGGTCTCACTGAGTTGCTTAGGGCTTCGCTGAATTGTTGAGGCTGCCTTTGAACTTGTGACCCTCCTGCCTCAGCCTCCCGAGCTATAGGAGTGTGTCACCATGCCTGGCTTTAATCTGACTTAAACATTAAATGTTGAAACGTAAGTGTATTGAAATATATGTTACCCCATTAATATGTATAATTCTTATGTTTCTAGGTATCAGTTAAAATAAATTTATTTTTAAAAAATGAAAAAAAAAAAAAGACTTGGTCAGCAGAGACAGATCTGGAATGTTCTACAGTGAGCAATGCTAGGAAACTCTGAACTGTTGAGCCATCCCTGAGACAAATCACCATCTTCCCCTTTATATCAGTTTTGCCAAGAAATTAAAAAAGAAAGAGAGACAGACTGCTAACTATTACTGTCAGCATAGTAGATTGTGGCCTCATCTTGATGTCTTTGGATTCTACTCCAGCAATTTCTGAGACAGAAAGGATCAAAAGGCTCTTTTAACCAGGGCTTGTCAATCAGGCTGAGAGTGCCAGAGTGGCCACAGATCCGAGGCCATCTGTTCATTGTCTGTAGCTGGTCTTTCAGGAGGTGCTAACAGTCAGCTTTTGGAAATTTTCAGAGCAGTTTGAAGAGTAATTTTATATATGTTGAAGTCAAATGATAATTTTTTAAAATGAGGCTTGTCTTTGTATACCTTTACATCATTTTTTTCCATAGTAATGTATTCTTATTGTGTTTTACAAAAGCATCAGTCCAAGTCAGATGGAAAATCAAAACAAAATAAGAATAAAACCAAACTTGTCCTTTAGTATAGATAGTTAGAGAATGGGTTGAGAAAAATGGTTCTTAAAAGTATGTTCCTGGACCAACAGCAGCGGTATCACCCAGGAAATTGCGAGAAGTGAAATTCTCAGGCCCCATTGCATATCTACTGCGTTAGGAATTCTTGGGTAAGACCCAACAGCCTGTATTGTACCAGGCTCTTCTGAAATCTTATTCCAACAGGTTCCTTTTTATCTCCAGTTTGTAGTCAAGGATGTCTATACTTCTGGGCCCCAAAGCAGGGAGACCATGTCCTGGATAATTTCCCCATCTTCCAACTTTAGCAGAACAAGAGTAAGGGTCGATTAACTGAACTTCAGAGAGGGCAAAGGGGAAAAGGGGAGGGAGGGGAAGAGAGGGGGGACAGGGATAGAAAAGATGGTGGGATGCGATGGACATCATTACCCAAGTACATGTATAAAGACACAAAGGATGTGGCTCTACTTTGTGTACAACCAGAGATATGAAAAATGGTGCTCTGTATGTGTAACATGAATTGTGATGCATTTTGCTCTCTTGTATAACAAATCAAAAATTTTAAAAAAGGGTCATATTGCAGACTCTGGTATGCAAAAATGTTAACACCACTTCCCTAAAATCAAATTTACCTAGAATGACCATTGATTCAAGTGAGTAGTAATTTCAGTCTAAATTTGCATTAGGTCAAGGTTCTCTTGAGGCATGTCCTCAGGAGAATTCACCTTCAAGAGAATAAAACAGTCCATACCTCATGCAGGAAGAGAACACGGGCCTATTTCCCTTCTTAGGAATGGAAAACTCAGGAGCAAAGCCAGATTCCTAGGAACTGTCCTGTCTCATCATCAATAGTGTTGATGGATGCCAATAAGTAAACCTCAGTGCCAGTCTTGAAGCCAAACTGATATCTCTGAGGCCCGAGGCCCACCGTGAAGAGCCTGGGTTATTATATATCCCCACCCCCTTTAGCAGCTTCTGTTGAGATCTTTTAAATTCTCTTTGAAGGTTTCAGAATCCAAATCTCATTTCTTCCTCATCTGCATGGATCCCCTCACCCATCGTGGGTTGGATTTTCTTGGTATTCTCTCCTGGAATTGGAACCCTCAAGCAGAAAAAGGGTGGGTGGAAGTGCATTTTGTAAATCCATTCTCATGCCTTTGGCCTGGAATCAAATCTCTAATTGAAAAATTAGTCTCTGAGGGGCACTAATTACCTCTTCAGATTGATGCCTTGTGCAAAATTGTGTTCTTTCCCAGCCTCCATATTCCAACAGGTTCCTTTTTATCTCCAGTTTGTAGTCAAGGATGTCTATACTTCTGGACTCTGAGCAACTCTGCATACATGGTGATATTTTCTGTCTCTCTCTCTCTCTCTCTTTTTTTTTTTCTTTTTGGTACCAGAGATTGAACCCAGGGGCACTTAACTTCTGAGCCACTTTCCCAGTCCCTTTTTAAAGATTTTTTATTTAGAGACAGTCTCACTGAGTTGCTTAAGGTATTGCTAAATTATTGAGGCGGGCTTTGAACTTGAGATCTTCCGGCCTCAGCCTCCTGAGCTGCTGGGATGACAAGAGTGTGCCAGATCAATATTTTCTTAAAAGTGATAAAATATGCAGCTTTAAAATAATTGATGGTACATTCTCCAAATGCCCAGTACCTTATCCAGTGAATTATGTTCAGTGTTTTTCAATATATCAGAGACACAATTATATGTTTTTTTTGTACTGCACATTCACAGGGCCGCGAAGTTTTCGATATATGAAATTTGATGGACTCCTATTTCTGTTCCCTAGTGGAATTACTATTCCATGATCTGAATCTCCACCTTTTGTTTCAGAATTAAATATTCCCAGAAGATCTAAGCTTTTGAAGGAAGATAGGTCTGACTTTCCTCCCATTCCTATTTACTTCTCTAACAAATGTTTCTAGAAAAAATAGGCAAAAGAGGAATCTTACCAAATCAAATGTTAGGTCACATTAATTATGTAGGAATAATATGTTATGCAGTTTGGATATCAAATTCATTCCTGCCTTCTTCTTAATTTTATAATTGAATACACTTTCCCCCCTACTTTAGTTGCTTAGCTTTTAAAAAGTATATAGTTATTTACGATTCCACTCAATGACACATATTTTGAATATCTGGGTTCATTTTTTCCCCTAATCTCAAAGAAAGATGCAATTTTGGAAACATCACCTTTTATTATATATCCACATGTATTTTTACTTGTATGCTTACGAATTTTTTCTTGTCTATTTATAAAGTAATGCATGCTTGTATGACAAATTCAAACCAAATGAACTGTATAAAGGAAAGAGCTTGACTGCATTTTGGTGCCAAATCTTTGGACCCAATCACCCAAAGATCAGGCAAATTGGCATGACTGCTCTAACTTTGTTAGTGAGATTTTTTTTTCTTCTTGCCAAATTACTGGCAGAACAGGCACTCCCTGAGAGCTCTTGGGTCAGTGCGGAGGGACTCCTTACAAAATTAAAAATAACATTTAAAATATACGTTATTTTGCAATCGCTCCTCCCAGGAAGTAGTGCCAAGACTCAACCCTCTTCCTTTGACAGCATGAATTGCAACAGGACAGCGTGGTTCGTTGAGTGTGAGATTTAAATTTTTAAGTTTTTTTAATGCTTTTTAAAATGCTCTGGACAATTAAAAAAACTGGGAGTGTAAAGTGAGGGGAAAGGGTGTATGGATCTTCACACAGCAGACAGAAAAGTCCCATGTCACTCAGTATGATGCCCATACACCAAGGACCAGATGAATCTTGGCTACACAACTTAAATCAAGGAAATACAAACCCCCGTAGCTCTTGGTTTCTGGAAGCTTGTCGTTTGCCTGGTCTTTCATTTTACACAAATCAGGCAGAGCCCCAGTGGTCACAAAGTGGAACTTTGTCCAGCAAGCTCTTCATTTCACTCAAACCAGAATCTATTAACTCTTCCCTCCTGAGCAGAGGAAGATAATGGATTCGGAAGATTGGCAACCAGGACTACAGAAAATTTTCATTTCTGATTGGACCCTGACAAGACACCCCACTTGTTTTAGAAATTGAGGGGAAAGAAGGCTAAAAATATAAAGACCAAATAAGAGGAATGGTCCGCCCGAGTGACTGTATCGTGCATGTTTAGCTCCCAAGGGCAGATATGTGGCATGCTTCATTTCACACCTCTCCTGCCCTTGACAGACATCACTAATCAATCAGGAACTACTTCCCACTGAGCATGGATGCAGCCTCCATCTGTCTTGATACAGCCCTGTGGGTAGCTGCTCCCAACCCACCTAGGTTGGCTTATGAGATTGATTTACTGAGCGAATTATTTTTTCAACATTTATTGAACATCTGAACTGTGCCAGGCCCATGAAAGGCAATCCAGGAACAAGAAACTTGTATTCTGATGAAAATGCAACCTTTTATTGCCCTTTTAGCCCTGCACATTTGCTTGGCGTGCAGTAGGTGCTCAATAAATTCTTTTCGTTGTTGTCACATTGCACTGAGTTGGCTCGGCAAGAGCGTTCTGGTGTCAGCCGACCCAGCTGAGAAGGGCGGCCATGGTTCTGGAGAACATTTGTTCCACCTCAGTTCACTTCCTGCTTGAGGTCTATTAAAAACACACTGACCCCCAAGATCAGCTCTCAGCTCGATGTGTTTTGAGGGGCAGGGGCAGGGAGCCAAGAAAAGAATCCTACACGGGACCCCTCCTCACCCCTTGATGCTGACCTCTGAATGTCTTTCAGATTTGTTGATTGGATTTTTTTTTTTTTTTTGCTAAAACACAGTATCAGATTCCATCCTCAAAGGAAATAAATTAAGCGGCAGCACGCGAGGACAAATGGGTGACATTGTGTTCTTGCTGACATCTTGTGTGCAGCTGTGAACAGCTGTGTCAGTGCCAGTTCAGCTGCGATAGCGTCGTCGGGAGGGAGACGAAGGGCGATTCATTCACAGGGCGCCCTTCACAGGGTCGCACAGGTGTGTCCCAAGGATTGATTTTCTGCTCTCTCTCTCTCTCTCCTAAAACTGACACAGAGGCGAGGGGACCGGGTAATAGGAGGCTCTCGGAATTACAGAGCTTCTGTGCCCAAGGAGCATCGATTCTGGAACATGGGCACTGGGTGTTCACAGACAAATAGGAAATACAGAAAAGCACTCCGCACTTGACCAAGAGGATCAACATCTGACCCCCTCCAGGGAGGGAGTCTCTGCCCAGGTGTTTACTCCTCTGAGCCTCCGTTTCCTCCCTTCTCTGGCAGGGGCAGGCACCAAGTGTGCCCAAGGGAGAGCCTCGTGCAGAGAGATCAACTTTATCACACTCATTTGCCCTTTTACTGCTCTGGCTGCTGACCATAAGTGGTCACTCATTTCGTGGACAATAATGGGCTCAGCTACTCACCGCTGCTACAGGGGACAAAATGAAATGAATGGAGGGCATCTAATAAATACAGCTGGAGATGGCATGTGGATGCTGGTCTCTTTTTTTTTTTTTTTTGTATTAGGTATTGAACCCAGGGGCGCTAACCACTGAACAACATCCCAACCCCCCCCCCCTTTTTTTTTTTTTTTTTAATTTAGAGACAGGGTCTCCCTGGGTTGCATAGGGCCTCACTAAGTTGCTGAGGCTGGCTTTGAACTCATGATCCTCCTGCCTCAGCCTCCTGAGCTGTTGGGATGACAGGCGGGCATCCTGGTGCCTGGTTTCCCTGTGCAGATGGAAGACACAGGAAAGCTGTTCAATAAAGCCAGGCCTGCCCACCCAGGGGCTCCCAGAGAGTCACAGGTCACAGTGAAAGCAGCAAGCATAGTGCAACCAGAAACTCCCACGTGGCTGCGGGAAGGCAGAGGAGCCCTGAGCCTGGATGGGGAGTCTTTCTGGTTGGAGGTGATGATGCCTGAGCTGAAATCTTACAGGATGAGTAAAAGTGAGTCGGAAAATGGCCCAAGGCCAGGATGGGCATCCCTGGAGGAGCAAAGCCTCAGAGAAACGATGCACTAATTCCCAGCTTCTCTCAGTCTTCTCTCAGGAGAAGGGCGAATGGATACAAAGTGGCCAGAGTGATAAAGACTCAATTATTGAAAATAATTAATAATGATTACTACTGCATTGAGGATAATTTTAATAAATATCACATTTTTAATAACTAACATCAGTTGGATGAAATGAATCATTTCAAATGTTAGTGGCATAAAATGATACTTTACTGAGGCTGGGGATATGGCTCAAGCGGTAGTGTGCTCGCCTGGCATGTGTGGGGCGCTGGGTTCGATCCTCAGCACCACATACAAACAAAGATGTTGTGTCCGCCGAAAACTAAAAAATAAATATTAAAAAATTCTCTCTCTCTCTCTCTCAAAAAATGATACTTTACTATGCTCTTAAAGTCTATGCATCAGGATTTCTTTTTCTTTCTTATTTATTTATTTAGGTACTAGGGATTGAACCCAGGGTACTTAACCACTGAGCAATACCCCCAGCCCCTTTTTATATTTTATTTAGAGACAGGGGCTCACTGAGTTGCTGAGGCTGGCCTTGAACTTATGATCCTCCTGCCTCAGCCTCCCCAGCTGCTGGGATGACAGGTATGGGCCAGATCAGGAGTTCTGACAGAGCAGAAGTGGGGTGGCTTAGTCAGCTTTCGGATGGCTACGGCCCCACTGGAAGTGAGCTGGCTGTCAGGGACACACAACTGTGGTTAGAGGATTACTGCCAAGAGGCATGACTGAAGACTGGACCTAGGGAGGCTTCTGGCCAGAGCTCCTCCAGGTACCCTGTGCAGCATGGTGCCCTCTAGGAAGTGGGGCATCTTCCACAGTGGATCGGTGTTCTGGCAAACAAGGAGGGGCTAATGTCTTCTTGACCTTTCCTTCAAAGACACAAAGTGTCACCTTTATCATTCTCAGTGTTAAGAAAGTCACAACTTGTCCAGATTCAAGGAAAGGGGACACAGCTTTATTTTTTAATGGGAGGAGCACCAAAGATCTTATAGGCTAGCTTGTAAAATCATCCTGTGTGATAAATATCAGTTGAGTGATTCCTGTGCTGGGCCCCATGTTAAATGCTTATCCGAAGACTGTCTGATGGACATGCCACTATCACACAGTTCACGGATGAGGAACCACAGGCTTGGGGAGGATAGGTAACTTGTCCAAAGTCACCAGTAAATTGTCAACCTGGGAATTCATCCCAAATCTGTAGGGTTTATGAGCTTATACTTAAGCTGTATCACCTTGATAATCATTGTAACTCAGCTCCGACCTCCTGGTCCAATGTATATGTCACCATACATGCTTATGAAAAATCTGGGTGCTGTGGTGCCCACCTGCCATCCCAGCTGCTCAGGAGGCTGAGGCAGGAGGATTGTGAATTCAAAGCCAGCCTCAGCAACTTAGTGAGGTCCTAAGCAACTCAGTGAGACCCTGTCTCTAAATAAAATGCAAACAAAACAGGGCTGGAGATGTGGCTCAGTGATTAAGTGCCCCTGGGTTCAATCCCTGATAGCCCCCCAAATGAATAAATTAATAAATAAATTTGCTTATAAAAAGAAAGTCTCAGCAACTCCATACCTAAGGGGACCCAAATGCTAAATGAGGATTTTGGGCAGGGCAACCTCATTTCCACAACTATCATACTTTCTATTGCTCTTGTTGGAAATGAAGTCCTTAGGAACCAGTGGCCACATGGGCTTTGGGCCTGACATTGACATGTCTCAAACCATTGCTTAAATAAGTCTTTTTTGGTGGCCTCAACCCTAGAGGCCTTGTGCCTGAATCCTGAAATGAGGGACAATATGATTTGAAAACATCTTCTGAGTCAAAATTCTCCCAGATGGGGGAAGAAAACACAAGTTGGGAACCTTCATTCTTGAGTATGTGGAAACATGTCTTTTGACTGTGCTTTACAACTTACGCCACTTAGAAGATGAATTGATGGCATGTTAACACGAGTTAATTTTGTTTTTATTCATTCACTCACCCAACCAATGGACACTGAGCATCTACAATGTGCAATCAACGATCTGGCTTGTGAATATGCTCTGGTGAACAAGACAGAAATGTTCTCTCCCCTCACAGACCTTATTCTCTACTGTGAGAAACTAAGTAGTAAGTCTACATATATGTATTTGATAATTCATAGAAGTGTTGTAAAGAAAATCAAATTAAGCCCCAGTGGTGCACACCTATCATTCCAGAGACTTGGGAGGCTGAGGTAAGGGGGTTACAAGGCCAGCCTCAGCAACTTAGCACAAGGCCCTAAGCAACTCAGTAAGACCCTGTCTTAAAATAAAAAATAAAAAGGGCTGGGGATGGGGCTCAGTTGTAAAGCACCCCTGGGTTCAATCTCTGGTACCAAAAAAAAAAAAAAAAAAAAGACTAAGGTAATAAGATAACAATGAGACAGAAGGATGAGGCTGGAGGTTTAGTTTATACACATACTCCTGGAGTTAGACCTTTCTAGGAGCATTCATAATGGAGCTGAAGTCCAGTGGAAGATAGGAAAAGAAAGGCCACCATCCTGCTTATCTTTATTCTGACTTATTCTTTGCTCCCAAACCCTGTCCCTAAGGGACTCAAGATCATTATCGTATTAACACAAAAATAACCTAGGTTGGGGGTGATGGCACACGCCTGTCATCCCTGCAGCTCAGGAGGCTGAGGCAGGAGGATCCTGAGATCAAAGTCAGCCTCAGCAACTTAGTGAGGCCCTAAGTAACTCAGCAACACCCTGTCTCTAAATAAAATATAAAAAAGAGCTGGGGATGTGGATCTCAGTGGTTAATTGCTCTGAATTTACTTCCCAGTACCCCCCACAAAAGAATAACCTGATTCTTATTCCAGTAGTGCACTCTGAGCCTTTTCAGGCTGCACTTCTCCTCGGACACAGTGATCCTTGAGATTGAAGGACTCATTTTATTTCCCAGCAGCAGAGATGTGAGTCAGACCAATCATCAGCCTCAAGGGACTCACTCATTCGAGTGCCAACCAAGCCCCTTGGGCCCTCATGCAGGTGGGCTGCTCCACCTGCCTTCCAGAGCCACCTCAAAGAGCAGACATGGGCTAGAGCTTCAGGATGTTGGGAGACACTGAAAAATGTGCTTCCAAAAATCACACAGAAATTTTACTTTTCAAAATCCAACCATGTACATAGTTACTGAGATATTGATATGTAAGGACTCCTGGTCTTGGATTTGGGGTAGGAGAGTTTGTTAATAGTGACCATTTAATTTATTTGCTACCATCTAGATACTCATTGATCTAGGGCTGGGGGAGGGTCTTTAATATTTGAACTTCCAACATTTGTGGCAGTTAATACATGGAAACTGAGCAGGATTTGGTTGGGGACATTTAAGCCATCTGTGGGTTGTCTCAACATGGAATCATTATATGAGACCATTCTTTGGAAATTGCTTCAGGCCCGTGTTATGTGTATAGAGAGACAATAAAATTGTGCAAACAAGGAAGTACTTGTATGTCAGATGAGACACACCCTGTCCAGCAGATTAGCCGCAAGATGCCCATGGCTATTTAAAATGGTTTAAAAATAAAGGGAAAATAATTCCTCAGCTGCACTAGGTGCATTTCAAGTGTTCATTGGAACATTTCCACCATCGTAGAGAATTCCGTCAGACAGTGCCAGAGACCGTAGGTCAGAAGTTCTCAATAGTGGCACTCTGGACATTTGGGGCTGGGTAACTGCTTGTTGGGGTGTGTGTTCAGCTGCTTCTGTGAAAGGTGGGATGTTTACCAGCCAGGACCTCTAGTCACCAGCAGTGTCCTCCCCCAGCTGTGGCAATCTGAAGTGTCTCTAGACTGTGCCAGATGTCCCCTGGGAAGAGAGAGCAAAACCATCCTAGCCAGAACCACTCTGTTAGACTAGGCCTAGGATGTCTGGTCTGAGTGGAAACTCAGGGTAAGTCACTTCAAATACTTTGAACTTAACTTTCCTCTTTTTCTATAGAAAAAAAAAAACCCAGAATACATTTTCATGGGTTTTGGTGAGGGCTAACTATAATGGGTAAATAAATTGATAGATAATAAAAACACATTAAAGAATATTTAGAAGTATAACGCTTCTCATTCTACCCTTAACCGAGGGATGTCTAGATGAGCTGATGTGGTAACCAGAGGTTTGGAGACCAGTGTTTCTGCTCTTCCACTGTCCTATCCATGAACATGGGCTTCCACATTTGCATAACTAGAAGGCTGGAGACATTGACAAATTTGATTTATTTAGACAACAAATAAGCCTTGAGATGGAAATTATTTTTAAAATAAGCAAATAATACAAAATTACATATAAGAGGTTGTGAGGGGAATGGGAAAATAAACAAGGAGAGAAATGAATTACAGTAGATGGGGTAGAGAGAAGATATGAGGGGAGGGGAGGGGGGATAGTAGGGGATAGGAAAGGTAGCAGAATACAACAATTACTAATAGGGCATTATGTAAAATTGTGGATGTGTAACCGATGTGATTCTGCAATCTGCATTTGGGGTAAAATTGGGAGTTCATAACCCACTTCAATCTAATGTATGAAATATGATATGTCAAGAGCTTTGTAATGTTGTGAACAACCAATTAAAAAGAAAAAAAATGAAAAAAAAATAAATAAAATAAGCAAACAGGACCCTGACTGAATACATTAAAAAAAAAGTGCTTCTGCTTCATTGCCTCTCCACGCTGACGGGATGCCTCCAAACATTGACACCAATTTTAGTGAAATCGATTAAAACACATTAATAAGCAACTGTCAAGAAGTTAATCAAAGTTTCAACTTCAACTCTCTCAACAAATGTTTGACCTATCTGTATATCAGAACAGACTACCATGTGAGTAGGATGGAAAGATAACCAGATGAATATTTTCCACGTTTGCATCTATACATGCCTTGGAAAAAAATCAAACATATGTGTTCTGGTTTTATAGGACTTATAGGGGAAGCTATAAATAGCTTATTCTTATATGGACATGAGATTGTCCATGGATATAGAAGTGATTTGAGTGTAACTTCATGAACATAAAGGTAGCATTAGATTAGGCAACAAAAATTGACATTTGACCATGTTTTCCTATTAAAAGGGAAGTTACATAAGATTTAAAACTAATGCTTTGAAGAGAAGGAATAAAAATGGAATGCATAATTTAATCCATTTTCTTAGAATGGATGACACTCTGAATAAAAAAGCATCATTCAGGCCAGGTACCATGGTACACACCTGTAATCCCAGCAGCTCAGGAGGCTGAGGCAGGAGGATCACAAATTCAAAGGCAGCCTGGGCAACTTAGCAAGGCCCTAAGCAACTCAGTGAGACCCTGTCTCTAAATAAAATCCAAAATAGGGCTGGGGATGTGGCTCCGTGGTTGAGTGTCCCTAAGTTCAATCCTAGTATCCCCGCCCCCAAAAAAGCATCATCTGGGCATTCAATTTTTGTGCAAATGTCATAGAATGTACTTACACAAACTAAGACACCTCCAATGTCACTAGGCACTGTCATCTTTTGGGACCACTGTTATATATGTGGTCTTTAGATTAGACTTATTTGTGGTTGCTACCTGAAGTCATCTCTCTCTTACAAAGAAGGTTCGAGTTTATCAGCTCCATAACCACCTGGCTGTTTGTCATGCATTTACAATGGGTCAGGCCTCTGGCTCAGAATTAAGCATTACTTCATTGCTCTTGCTTAAACATCACAATGGGACAAAGGAGCTGTGATTTCCTTCTATTTTGAAAACGAGTCAACCAGGACCAAGAGGGTTTAACTCGCTTGTAAGGGGTGCAACCAGTTTGACCCTTAGTCCTGCAAAACTGCAAAGACTTTTGCTCACCTTCCCTCCTCTAGCTGAGGAAGGTAAGGAAGGTACTCCTCCTGTGGTATCAACCCACACCCAGCCTGCTCCACACCAGGACATGTGCCCGCTGAGGATGAGCAGCATGGGACCTGGTAGCTGTTGTCCAGGTACCACGCCATGTTGGTTCATTCAACCAGATTAGGAATGAGTCATTGTTCACACTCTTGCTCCATAAAATATGTTTATATTAATGTGATGCAATCAGCCAAAATAGCTGGGGGAAATTATCTTCTAGGCTTCTTGTTCATCATAGAAAAATTTTAACTGGCCTTTTTTTTTTTTAATAATAATTAAAAAAGGAAGCAAGTTCTACACGAATCAATCAAACTAGTCTGACCCTAGCAGGTCCAAGACAAGAAAGAGATTCAAATGGTCTCAAAGAAAGAACTGGCTAATTTAGAATTAGTGAAGGGAGAGACAATTCTGTATTAATAACATATCTTAATTAAAATATGAGTAAAAAAAGAAAGTCTTGGGCTGGGGATGTGGCTCAAGCGGTAGTGCGCTCGCCTGGTATGCGTGCAGCCCGGGTTCGATCCTCAGCACCACATACCAACAAAGATGTTGTGTCCGCCGAGAACTAGAAAATAAATATTAAAAAAAGAAAGTCTTATTATCTTTTTGATATTTGATGGATATGAATGAATCAATCAAACTAGAGGGTGGAAAGAATAAAATTATATTAACTGGAAAAAAATAGAATCATGTGGAGCCCTCACAGGGCCTATTTTGATGAACCGATAGGCCATTTGAATATATCAGTTTCCTGTTAAGGTGTAGGTCAAGGTACTGCTGTCCTAAAACACTGTTATTGCAAACTGGGGGACATTCAATGCCACACTTTTCTTAGCTACCTCTTTATAAAAATCACCAAGGGAAGTAGTTCCCCAGACTCTATCTAAATAATTATAAATTCTTTTAAAATTTTGTTCTTTGTAGATATATGTGGAAGTAGAGTATATTTGGTATATTATACATACACACACAGTATAACTTATTCTAATTAGGATCCCATTCTTGTGGTTATACATGGTGTGCATTCATATGTCTTTCCTATTCCCATCCCCCTCCCTTCTCTTCATTCCCCTTTGTTTAATACAATAACCTTCTACCTGCCTTATTGTGAGTTAGCATCTGCATATCAGAGAAAACACTTGGTCTTTGGATTTTTGGGATTGGCTTATTTCACTTAGCATGATAGTCTCCAGTTCCATCCATTTACTAGCAAGTGCCATAATTTCATTCTTCTTTCACGGCTGAGTAATATTCCATTGTGTATATGTACTACATCTTCTTTATCCATTCATCTGTTGAAGGGTTGGTTCTGTAGTTTAGCTATTGTGAATTGAGCTGCTATAAGCCCACATCACTATAGTATGCTGATTTTAAGTTCTTTGGGTATAAAGCAGTGGGGTAGCTGGGGCAAATGGTGGTTCCATTCCTAGATTTCTGAGGACTCTCCATACTGCTTTCCAGAGTGGTTGCATCCATCTGCAGTCCCACCAGCCATGTGTGAGTGTACCTTTTCCCCCCACATTCTCGCCAACACTTATTGTTACTTGTGCTCTTGAAAATAAGTTTTGGATTGTTGAGAGTGGAATTCATGAAGTGTTATTATATAGTTACTATTGTTTAAATGTGTTTTGTTTCCAAAGGTTCAAGCCCTGGGGCTGGATTCTCGAGGTGGTGGAGCTTGAAGAGGTGGCTGAGGGGATTAGGCCATTAGGGTGCCATTCCTGGAGATTAGTGCTGGTTTTATGCAGTCAGTTCTCACGAGAATGGGTTGTTCTAAAGTGAGGCCATCTGTGGGCTTTGGCCCCTTCTTCCCCTGCCATGTTTTGATATAGTCAAGGGGGGCCTCGCACCAGAGGCCAAACAGATAGGGCCAAAATGTGGGACTTAGAGCCTCCAAAACTGTGAGATACATAAATCTCTTCTTTATAAAGTATCTATCAGGTATTTGTTCTGAAAATTAAAAAAAATGAACTATTAGGCAAAGGTTTCTGAAATATCAACGTAAAAAGAGACAACCAAATATGATTGCTTCATTCATTTGAACTTACATTTGTTCCATTAAATCTAGCATTCTTCTCTTACCAATAACACAGGAAACCAAATGAGAATGTGACAGGGTGGTATTTACTTTGGGCTTGGTAGAGCATTCAGTCCTAGGTCTAATGTCTGCCTAAAGTAAATTGCCATCTAAGTGATTCGGAACAGGTGGACCAGCCGGCAATTGATAGTGGAGGAAGAAAGAAAACTTGAAAATTAATTTGAACATATTAGGTATAGTTTTAATCAGCTTGTTCCCTGCTGTGACTAAAGTCCTGACTTATAATTATAGAGGAGGAAAAGTTTATTTGGGGGCTCAGAATTTCCGAGGTCTCAGTCCATAGATAGCAGGCTCCATTCCTCAGGGCTTGAGGGGAGGCAGGACACCATGGAGGAAGAGTGTGATGGAGGGAAGCAGCTCACATGGTGATCAGGAAGCAGAGAGAGACTCCACTCTCCAGAGACAAATAGAGACCCCAAAGCCACGCCCCCAATGCCCCCTCCTCCAGCCACACCCACCTCCTCCAGCCCCCACCCAGTTAATCCATCAGGGGTCCATTCACTGGTTGGGTTAAGGCTCTCACCACCCAGTCATGTCTCCTCTGGACCTTCCTGCATGTCTCACATGTGAGCTTTTGGGGACACCTCACATCTAAACCAGAACAAGTGACTCCAGATCTTAAGGGCTAAACACAGCAAGCATGTTACTAGCTCACAGTTTCTGTGGGTCAGGAATCTGCAGCCAATGTAGCTGGATGGTTCTGACTCAGATCTCTCCTGAGACTTCAGTCAAGGCACAAACCGGGGGACAGTCATCCAAGGCATGTGCAAGTTAGAAAGAGCCTTTTTGTGGCGCATTCGTGTGGCTCTTGGTCGGAGGCTTCAGTTACACACCACGTGAACATTTTCGTAGCCCTGGCAGCTGGCCTCCCTAAAAGTGTGTGTGACGTACAAGACAAAGAGAGGGACGGAGAGGGGAGATGCCCAGATGGATGCCACAGTTGTTTTATAACCCTTGGAAGCAACGTCACCTAAGTTCTACAAATTGTGTGTTTCCAGTGAGTCCCTGAGTCTGGCCCCCACTCAGAGAGAAGGAAGGGACTCTGGAGGGCTCAGAGAGCAAGAGGATAAGATCCCTGGGGCCATCTCAGGGACTGTCAACTATGATGATTTCTTTTGTATACTAACAGCCACGTTCTGTGGTCTATCTAAAGGTAATCAGCTGGGAAAAACATGTTCTGGGGACCCCAGGAGTAAAAGTTTCTAGGCCACGTGTGGCCACTGGATTTTTCCCCTGGGAAGCTTGCCCCTGGGGCACTTAAGGAAAAAGGAACCTGATCACAGGTGTCATGTGCCCAGGGTTGGCCACATTGAGGGGTAGAATGCTGGTCACTGCCAGGGCACGGCATGAGAAGAGCCAGATGCTCCTTTCAGAAGATGCCCCATGATCCTTGGGGTATATGAGATACACCATCCAGGGGGCATACCACGCCTGCATTAGTCAACATTCACTGCTGGGACCCAAATACCTGATGACCGCAACCTGGAGGAGGGGAGGTTTGTACTGGCTCATGGTTTCAGAGCATTTAGTCCAGGGTCGGTTGACTCCAAGCAGAAACATCATGGCAGATGGAAGCGGTCAGCTGATGGCAGCTGGGGTGGGGGGGAGAGGGGTGTGCGTGCAGGGAGAAGAGGAGAGAGAAGAGAGAACAGAAGAGAAGAGAATACAAGGGAAGGAAACAGAAGAGAAGAGAAATCCTTCCAGGGCACGCCCCCAGAGACCGGTTTCCTCCAACTAGGTCCTCCACCCCCGAAGTCCATTCAGCCATCAATGGATTAATCCAGTGATTTGGTCAGAGCTCATGATCCAAGTGTTTCCCCAAAAGCCCTCCCTCTGAACACATGAGACTTTGGGGGACATTCTAGATCCAAACCACAACAAATTTCAGTAGGGCAAAAATCAGTTCATGGGGACAAAAAATTCTTATTCTTTTTATTTATAAAGCAGAGATATACATCCAGTACATCAACAGATATATAGTACATTTGCGGTATCAAAATTTCACTGGAGCCAGGTGCAGTGGTACACACCTGTAATCCCAGCAGCTCAGGAGGCTGAGGAAGGAGGATCGTAAATTCAAGGCCAGACTCAGCCACTTAGCGAGGCCCTAAGCAACTTAACAAGACTCTGTCTCAAAATAAAAGAATACGAAGGGCTGGGGAAGTGGCTCAGAGGTTAAGCATCCCTGGATTCAATCCCTGGGGGAAAAAAATCCCTAATTGGGGGTGAAGGTTTCCTTGGGGGTAATAATGAAAAGAAGGTTGGATATTAAAAAGTTATAGGAATAAACTGTAAGTGGACTCCTAAGGCATGGTAGAGGGAAGGACTGGACCCCGATTCAGCGTGGGTGGAGAGAAGGAGACTGAAACGTGGAAGAGCATAAACAGACTTTTGCAGGCACGTGTGGGGCTGTCTTTCCACTCCTTGGTCTGATTTGACCTCATTTCTACCTGCAGGGATTCCTCCCCACGGACGGCCCCTGGGGAGTCCTCTCTGGTCTTGTAGCACAGTTGGGTACACATTTCTGGAAGAGTCACAGCTGGAAGAGGAGGTGGCAGCTTGTGTTCAGTCTACCATCTTGAAATGGAGAATATTCATTGAAAAGTCAAGAAAAATGTCTCCATCTTCCCTCTGGTCCCCCCTTCCTCCCATTCCTTCATCATTTTCCTTTTTGGGGGGGGGGCATTAGTGGGGCTGAAACTCCAGGCATTTTACCACATCCTCAGCCCTATTTTGTATTTTTTTAATTTAGAGGCAGGGTCTACACTGAATTCTTTAGGGCCTTGCTGTTGCTGAGGCTGGCTTTGAACTGGCAATCCTCCTGCCTCAGCCTCCCATGCTGCTGGGATGACAGTGCCTGGCCCACTCCTTCTTTTGCACCAAGGTAGAGTCTGTGAGTTGAAGTGAGGCAGAGGAAAGGAGAGGAAAACCTGCAGGGGCGAAATAAGATGAGAGTCAAGACAAGAGTACTTGAGCTGTCAGCCAGTGTGTGATTTTCTGGGTCTGCTGCACACGGCGTATCTAGATTTGTTTTCTCATTTTTAAAATGTTAGTTTTATAAAAATTAACACTGGTTGGTTTCTGCCTCAACTATACACGATCCCGTGAAAAATCCTCTTTATCTTCATGATGATGTCTTCATGTTCAGCTGTTAGAATCGTACATCTCTGGGTTTGTAGTGGGAAATGGGGGTCAGGACACAGAGATCTGGAAGCAGCACTTTATTAGTGGCGCCATGGCCCAGAGGGATAATTCCCAAAGTCTGAGCCCCGAGCACAGCAGGGCTTTTGCTTTTATACATAAGTGAGTTTGGGGCACATCAAGGCAAGGGAGTTGGAGCAATTCTACTGGAGGGTGCATTCGACATTCCTTATTTGGGTCCTAGCTCATCAACAGCCTCGGGACCCTGAGCTCATACCGCTTAGGGACTTCTGAAATTAAAGCAAAGAAGGCGGAGCATTCTAGAACTGCTGTGAGAGTTTATAGCTTAAATTTCTGCATCTTGTCCCACCCCCCATGATATACAACAACCCAGCTAGAACCAAATTAGAAAATTGGTTTATAAAAAAATTGCAGCACTTTGGTCCTCCACAGCTCAGCCAATCCCCATTGGATATTTCTGTCTCTGTGATTTCCAGTCTTTCTGGTAATGAACGTGGAGAGGCTGTGCTCTGGAGTGACTGGAAATGCTGTTTGCCCTGTGGCTTAAGCACTGTGGTCTGACAGAGCCTCCCCATCCCACCTGCAGAACAGGAACTCCCCCTCCCCCTCCCACCTGCAGAACAGGAACTCCCCCTCCCCAGCCTCCTGGGGTAGCTGCATCTCACTTCTGCATAGGCCTGACCCATCTTTGAGCAGAAGCACAGCAGAGAAGCAGGAGTCCCATGTCACCTTCTAAGCCAAGCCGTTTCCTTATTTACATGTCACTGTGATCAGCAATTCCCAGGACAACACAGTCAGCCATCTTACCCAGGCCAATAAACAAAGACAATAATAAATAAGTAAATAATCCTTCTCAGGGTCCCTTTCTCAAGGTCCTTCTCCCAGGACGACTTTCATCTGTCCAGAAGCAAACTTTAAGCACAAAGATAAGGATGTTGTTTGTCTCCGCCCGAGGTTCCTGGGCAGTAGACATGTTTGATCTGCCAAAACTTTGAAAAGGAAGCAGACTGAACTGAGCTTCCCCAGAACTGTATCCCACGGCATGTCCGGCTCCTCGCAGGGCTTGTGGAAGCTCCACTGTCACTGGCCTCTGCAATCAGAGCGAGGAGACAGCTGCTAAAAGCATCTTCTAGCCAAAACGTGATTTGGGAAAGGTCATTTTATTACATGATTTATTTATACTGTTTCTTCACGGTACAAAACGTTCTGATGTGTACACAGAGTCCAGAGAAAGAGAAGAAAAATTTTAAGAAAACCTCCAGGCCTACAACTCAGAGGCACCAGAGAGTCCATGGAGATATTTGGGGTAGATTCTGAAAGTTGGGTTAAGCTTTTTCAATTATAGCTTCTTTGCATCCATCAAATTCAAAAGGCAGTTCTATATGATAAGATCGATCTTTTTACCAGATCCTGGGAGGCTTCATCAGTGAGAAACGGGATTAGAAGTAGGGCTTGCTTTTATACTCAGCAAGAACAATCAAGATATTCTTCCCTTTTCAGAAAAGAAACAAAAGGAAAATAAAAAAGCAGCTTCATCAAATTTCCAATGGTTTATCTTCTTTGGATGGTATGTTGCCATTTTAAAGGATTTAGGTTTTCTCTTCTGGAATTCTCTTCCCCAAAGAGGCATGTTAGCTATATATTCAGCAAGATTACAATATTTAATATGGAAAGTTGAATGTCTGTGTAAATGAAAACAGAAGGACAGCTTTGTTTATCTTCTCTTGGCTTTATCATTGTGTCCTAAGCACTTGGGTGGGATTTTAAAGTCCAAGTCTGTGATGGTGACAGGGAGAATTTACTAGTAAATACTTCTTGGACCATATATTTCATGTGACCTCTCCCTGATGTGAAGTCCCAGTTAAATGTGTTGGGTTTTTTGCTTGTTTGTTTTTATCTTTTGCTTAATAATAATTCTTTTTTTTTGGCGGGGGTCGGTGGGTATTGGAGATTGAATTCAGGGGCACTCAGCCACTGAGTCACATCCCAACCCTGTTTTGTATTTTATTTAGAGACAGGGTCTCACTGAGTTGCTTAGGGCCTCACTTTTGCTGAGGCTGGCTTTGAACTCTCGATCCTCCTGCCTCAGCCTCCTGAGCCGCATGGCCCATTGCATCCGGCTTCAATTCGTGTTTGTTTATTGCCAGGGTGCCTCAGACAGTGGGGTCAGGTGTTTTGAAAATGAGAACCAAAGGAAGTTTTTCCTTTTCCTTCAGGGTGCTGAGACTTTGTTAAACCTCTCTCTCTCTCTCTCTCTCTTTCTCTCTCTCTCTCTGTTTTTTTCCTGCTTGCTGAATAGTATTTTCTAGAAAAGAAGCAAGACAAGCCAAATCTATTGAGAGTCAAGAATATGTCTTCCCTGGTGATGGGTCCACTCAACCCAGCCAGAACCAGGCATCTAACTTTTACAAATGTTTATATAAGTAGTCACTTCCAGCATGTTCTAGCTAATTGTAAGTTATTTGGTCATGCGCATTCATTCCATCACTGTATCTTCAGAAGTGGCTCTCCAGGGAATCAGGGGGCGCAGATCACATTCCCTGATGATGTCTGTGGTTACGTTTGACTGATTTGCCTCTTAGCTGCACCATGTCTCCACGGAATTCCATTTTAGAGAGATTTAAAAATTAAACATCATGAATATTCAACAAAGCTGCCTGAAAGTTCAGCTCCAAGTGACTTCATCACCACCTTTTCAAGTTTTCCTTGAAGAAGCCCTTGTTGTACCCAGGGAAGCATTTTTATTCTAGATTTTAAAAAAAATTAAAAGTTGAATGTGAATATGGTGTTGAACAATTCTATGAAATGTTGAATTTTCATGTCCCTAGAAAAACGTTTCACCCCGGCAGGGCTTTTGCTTTTTGAAGACAAGCTTATTTCTTAATGTCATCTCTGCTGGTGGACACACTGCATTAGTTTCCAGGGAACACAGGCCAATTCAGAACAGATATGCATTAAGTCCATTTTAGACTTCTTTGCTCTGAGTCAGAAAAGAGAATCTTATGTCACAAAAAGTCCCTTTCAAAATTAAGAAGACCATCCTAATAGCTGGAATAGAACAAACAAAGGTGTTCAGAAAGATTACCCCAAAGTTGAATATCAGGCCAAAAGAGTACCCTGAGCCCCTTGGAATTCATTACCCACTGTTCGACCTCAAGCCTCCTGAACAAACAGTGTAGTAGTCTTAAAGGCAAATGAGAAAATTATTTAATTACTGAAGGTCTGCTCACTTGCCAAACAAGCAAGAGAATCAAGACTGAGATCAATAGTATGGGGCTGTGTGTTGGCGATGTCATTGGCCAGAGTCCCTTTGCCTAAGCTCCTGGTAATTCAAAGACTAGGCCATACTGGATCAAGTCCAAAGCCAGGAGGTTTTGTACCAATGTCTTCCCTGTGGTGGACATTGCGGTTTTCCACCTATAATCAAAGTACAATACATCCATTCACTGGAGTGTAATTCATTAGAGATGTCACTGCTGAAGAACCTCTACTAACAATTGCACAGTACAGGTGTTCTTCGTTTTATAGTTGAAAAATACTTTTTCATAATCTTAGTACCTTGACCTGGGAGGGGAGACACTATTGCCCTCGTTTTGCACATAAGTATATACATGCCCAGAGAGGTCAAATAACTTGTCCCCAAAGTTCAAGTCTTTGGTGAAATGTTGTGCAAGGCTGTATACTTTAGCACACTTAGAGTTCAGTCACAGTTTTGGTATTTACTAAATAATCTCAGAAAGGTCACTTAACTTATCTGAGCCTCAGTTTCTTCATTTTTTAGGAGGGGTGAGGGTACTGGGGATTCAACTCAGGGGCACCCGACCACTAAGCCACACCAGCAGCCCTATTTTGTGTTTTATTTAGAGATAGGGTCTCCCTGAGTTGCTTAGGGCCTTGCTAAGTTGCTGAGGCTGGCTTTGAACTTGCGATCCTCCTGCCTCAGCCTCTCGTGCCACTGGGATCACAAGTGTGCACCACTGCACCTGGCTTCAGTTTCTTCATCTTTGCAGAGGAGAAAACACTAATGAGCATTAAAAGACATCATTCGTTTAAAGCAGTTTATTCCTTGGTTGGCTCACAAGGAAACTTCTGTATATAGAAAATGAGATGATAACCTAAAAATCAATTTCGAAAGATTCTCCAACACATTCAAGGGGATGTAATGGAACAATAGAAAGTTCGGTTCCATCTCCAATCTCTGCAAAGGTAAATTACATTGAGAACTCAAGCGAGAAGGATGATGAGTTACAGGCATAGTATGGTATATGATATTACAAGTAATATATGAGTCATCATGTTTACTGTGATTAATAAGGCAGAAAGGTGGACACACATCAGAAAACTTCTGAACAACAATAAACCTACTGCTAGCTAGATCTGTTCAGTTGAAGGAAAACCAGTGGACAATCTGGTTTATGTAAGTGTCATGGTTTGGCTGTGAGGTGTTTCCCAGAAGCTCCTGGGTTAATGCAGGAATATCCAGAGGTGAAATGACTGGATTGTGAGAGCTGTCACCTGATCAGTCCATCCTAGGTGAATGGACCAGCTGGGTGGTAAAGGCAGGCAGGTGGGGCATGGCTGGGGGAGGTGGGTCACTGGGGTCCTGCCCTGGAAGGTGTGTCTCCCTTGTGGCCCTTCTCTCCTTTCTCTCTCTCTCTCTCTCTCTCTCTCTCTCTCTCTCTCTCTCTCTCCCTTTCTCTGGTTCCTGGCTGCCATAAGCCGGGCAGTTTCCTCCACCTCACCCTTCTGCAGTGATGTCGGGCCTTGTCTTGGGCCTAAAGCAATGGAGCAGGCCATCTGTAGACTTCCGAAAAGCACCGCGTACCTGTCAGACATTTTGCCATGACAAAACAACTAGTTCTGTGTGTTTTATGTGTTTCCATAAGCACCCCCCACAACCCCCCCCCCTTTTTTTAAGCAACCAGGAGAGTGAAATTTGAAGACTAAGAGCAATGTGGGTTTTCTTTTTAAACTTTCTTTTTCTGGAATCTCAAGTGACTTACAGCAAAGTTTACTTGACCTTCCAGTAAAGGCCTCAGCTTATTTGAGGGAATGTGAAAGAGGAAGATTCAAGAAATTAGACTCACAGAGGCTGCTGGGATGGGCAAAGGAATTCCAAACTCAGAATCCTTGTGCCATCAGCTCCCTTCCGAGACAGGATCCTGGCGAATCCAGGGCAGAACACTCAGCTCTTGGCAAGCAAGTTTCAGTACAGGGCAAGTCAAACTCAACTGTTGGGATGGTGACCCAGAGAAATCACTGAAAAGAGCCACTGACAGCTCCATCCCCAGAGCCCGGACAAGTCATTAGGAGTTAGCAACCAGAAGCTTCTCATTTAATAAAGGCAAAAATGCTCTGGTCCAGCTAGAGACCCTGAAGCAGGCAATCCTCCCAAGGCACAATTAGTGTATCTGTCACATTCTGAGTGTGGTACACCAGGGTCCTACACAGGGTCTCAATTACTCATTTTTAAGATATTGTCATATCATAAATAGTTCTTCCAAAACACATCCACAAAAATCCCTCTTGTGCTGGTGCAGTGATGCACACCTGTAATCCCAGTGGCTCTGGAGGCTGGGGCAGGAGGATGGAGAGTTCAAAGCCAGCCTTGGCAAAAGCAAGGCCTTAAACAACTCAGTGAGACCCTGTCTCTAAATAAAATACAAAATAGGGCTGGGGGTGTGGCTTAGTGGTGAGTGCCCCTGAGTTCAATCCCTGGTACCACCCCCCAAAAAAATCCCTTTTGTATTATTTTGTCATAAGGACAACATATTTTATACATTTAATAAAATGTATATCATATCTAATAAAATATATATTATATATAATAAAACATATTATATATAATAAAAATATGTTTTACATAATAAAATATATTATATATTATTTAAATATATCATATACATTGTAAAATATATATTATAATATCACATATATTTTATAACATATAAATTTTAATATTTATATGTAAATATTTAAAATATGTCAAAATATTTGCATATTCATGCATATATATGTGAACACTTCATATATAATATTCATACATATGAATATTTCTCCCATTCTCTAGGGTCTCTCTTTATGCTCTTGTTTTCTTTGCTGTGAAAAAGCTTTTTTGTTTATAATATATACATTTCATAAATACACGTTTTATATAATATTTATTTGATGAAATATATATTACCCAATATTTATCTTGTATAAAATGTATATCGTAAACATAGAAATACATTTAAGGTTAAGTGAACCCACTTCCGTGGAGATCTTTCTGGGAACTCCATCCATACGCACTTACGATCTAATGACCTATTTACCCGGGAATCCTCTTACCAGAAGCCTCTCCCAATCATTAATAATCACCAAGTTCAAAACGTTTAAGAGCAGTCCGCCCTGGCGAGTCTGATGGGGAAAGGGGCTGAGAACCACTTTGCAGGCTTTTCCCGTGACATTTCCTCCGGGCTCCCAGGGAGAGCGCGTCAGGCCCTGCGCGCAGCTGAGTTGGCTCACCCAGCCTGCAGCCCGGGCCTGCGTCCTCAGCCTCATCTGAGAGTTGGAAGGAAGCCACCAACGGGCAGCAGTCTGTAAACAGATCGGTCCCTTCAGCTCCCCACAGCAGAGCAGAAAATAAAGGCCAATGAAAGGAAGCGTAAGGGAGAGAAAACTTGGGAACAGGCCAACGGATTTCTTTGAGCCCTTTCAAAGTGATACTGGTTGTTCTAGGGAGCTCACATCAGGGTCATTTGATGGTGCAGGACTCTGCTGTCCAATAGGGTAGTCACTCGTCACAGGCAACTCTTTAAAGTTAACCTGAATGAATAAAAATCAAATAAAATGAGCAATTTAGTTCCTCAGTCACTCTAGCCACATACCCAGGGTTCAAGGCCAGGGCTGTCACATGGGAGGCCACAGAGAGAGAATGTTTGCCTCAGTGCAGGAGGTCAGCTGCTCTGAAACAAAGGAAGATCGCCCTAAAATTGGCTATTAATTAGAACCCAGACTCTGTAGGGTTAGAAGTCAACTGGTAGAAGATTGATAATTGCAAATGATTTCTGTTCCTTGGTGATGCGAATAACCCTACAGGTTACAGTTTTATTGCTCTGAAGGAAATTAACCAGTTTGGGATCTAAATTTGCCCTTTTTTTTGTTTGTTTGTTTATTTATTTATTTATTTATGTACCAGGGATTGAACCCAGGGGTGCTTAACTACTGAGCCCCATCCCCAGCCCTTTTTATATTGTATTTAAGACAGGGTCTGGCTAGGTTGCTTAGGGCTTGGCCAACTTGCTGAGGCTGGCTTTGATGCTCCTGCCTCAGCCTCCTTCCTGAGCCGCTGGGTAAATGTGCCATTTTGTTCCAGCTCTTTAACTGACTCCATCTGTATCAGTCTTTGGAGTATCTCTGAGCCGGCTTTGTCCCCCTGCTGTGTCCCTTGTTACTGAGTTAAAGCCATACTTGACAGGACTCACTATATATTTGGGAGGATTATGTTTCTGACTTTTCAGAAATTATTTGTTGACAAAGGGATTGGACACATGCACCCAGTAGGAATCTGATTTAAATAGGGTCTAAATTAAATATTGGGCACCTTGTTTTCCTGGCAACATTCTTAGTTTTTCCAACAACAAAGCAAAGGTGGCATAAAAATTAAGAGTTCAGATTTTGAACACCTGGGTCAAGGTCCATGAAGCTACTGTGAGCTATAAAAAGGAATGGAGGAAGAACTGTGTCTATGCCAAGGAAGAATCTGGAAAATATTATGGTGGGTCAAAGAAGCCAGTTATAAGTGGCTACCTGCATCCTGTAGGACTCCATTCACACAAAATGCTAGAGTAGGCAAATCCACAGAGAGAGGACAGTTAGTGGTACCCGGATGGGGAGGGGAGGGAACCGGAGTCACTGCTCAAGGCCACAACATTCTGGAATCTGACAGTGGTGGTGGTCACACAACTCTGAATACCTTAAAAACTGCTGAATTTGTATCTCAGAGGGTAAATGTTATGGCATGGGAACTATGTAATAATAAAATAAAATCATACATTCGATCTGATATTCACAAATCAGTGACCAGTGGTGATTTAGAAGGTCGGCTTTGCCACTAGATGCAATAGGAGTTCCTTGTAAACTCATAATGAGTATTGAATGCAGAAGAGTTTTTGCTAAAATATCTCCTTGTCCACTTTATGCAGTGTCCTTAGAAGATTCTTTAATATTAATTTTATTTACTATTAAATATTATTTAATAAATATTTAAAAATATTCATTACATGTTATTTATTTAATAAATATTAATTAAAATATTGCTTTCAAAAATTAATAAAAATAACATTTAAGATGAACACTTAAAGGATTCCCTCCTTTGGGCGTAGGTAGGCTTTGGCCATGTTATTTTAAGATACTGGCTCCACCTCCAGTCCTGAGATTCTCCAAGGGCAGCGCTGAGCATGGGTCATGGACCATTCAGTCAATGCCAACTCCTTGTCTTTGATTTCTGATTCATCTCCGGGATCATCATAAGGAGGCCACCTCTGGGTATTCCTCAAACTTATTGCGGAAAAGCCACTTGAGCCATTTTTCAGGATCCAGTCAGCACACAGGAAGGATGCTTTGCCAGCCCCAAAGCCGGTTGGGTTGATGATTGTCAGTGAAGGGGGTGTGGGTGTAGTTGAGGGAACATACAAGAGGTAAGGAAGTACCCATCGAGCAGCCAACCCACACAGCCATGACCATTGACCCTTGGGTCAAAGATACGGGGGAGGGACTTCCCTATAGGAGACTTGAATTTGAGGGAGGAGGGCAGAAATACTGCAGCTTCTCTCCATCCTTCCTCTGACTTTCTAGTCAATCTCTCCCTCTAAGGAAACCCAACTTGAAGCAAGCTGGCCAAGGAGCCCCAGGGACGCAGTTTCCAGGGGTCAGCCTCCTCAGGGACCAGGTTTGGAGACAAATATATGGTTATTACAAGGTGCCTACTTGGTGCCGATGGTTGAAACTCTCTCTAGAGCCAAGTGTGGTGGTGCATACATTTCATCCCAGCAGCTCAGGAGGCTGAGGCAGGAGGATCGTGAGTTCAAAGCCAGTCTCAGCAATTTGGCAAGGTCCTAAGTTGCTTAGCGAGACCCTGTCTTAAAATAAAACATAAACAGGGCTGGGGATGTGGCTCAGTGGTTAACTTCCTCTGGGTTCAATCCTTGGTACCAAAAAGAAAGAAAGAAATTCTCTCTGCAGGCCGCTCACAGCCCAGCCCCTTTCCTTCCTTCTGGCAACTTCTGTTGCTTCATTAGCAAATTCTGCTATTAGAACAACAACCTAAGCAACTCAGAGGGTATGCAAAGACAACTTGTGCTACTTAATTTCAAAGCTGCATCTCTTTGAACAGCGTTGAAATCTGTTTCTCATAGAAGGCAAATTAGTTAATTTCAAATGTGCTTTGTGAATATCAACAGACCACCCAAATGTTTACTTATTTTAAGCTGTCCTCCTAGTGAGTTTTAAGAAAAAAAATTTTTTTTAATTGCTTTGAGAGAAGGGGAGGAGGTTTTCATGCGTATAAATTATCTGCATTAAGGGCCAGCTCCATATTAAAACAACATTAATTATTCACTTAGCAAGGATAAAGAATTACCTATCATATGAAATCCCTAGTTTGACCTTCTTTTTGACAAACCTACTTGTAAGCCTCAAATCTTCCCAAATATATCTCTTACTCAACCATTCTTCCTGGCAAGAAGAAAAGGCAATGCACAGAGAGACTGCTTTTAGGTCACTTCATGTCTGAAATGTTGGAGTATGTGAGGTCTCTTGGGCCAGGAGATCAGTTCTAGAATTCTAGAACTTTTTTCAGTGCTTAACCACTGAGCCACACCCCCAGTCCTTTTTAATATTTTATTTAGAGACAGGGTCTCACTGAGTTTCTGAGGGCCTCGCTAAATTGCCGAGGCTGGCTTTGAACTTGTGATCCTCCTGCCTCAGCCTCCCAAGCTGCTGGGATTACAAGCTAGAACTTAAGAACATTTTGTGGGGGGGGGGGGAATGCCCTTGTCTGTGACTCTTTAAAGTCCAAACTATAGAAAAAGTCAGCTAGGACAGTTCCAGGCTGGGGATTTGGGGGCCTAGCAGAGCAGGACCCCCTGAGGAAGTGTCTGAGGCCAAGTCCCCACTTCCCTTTCCTCGTTCCCCAGTGACTTTCTGGAAACAGAACAATCATTATCCAAACTCAACTCACAGTGGTCCACCAGGAGGAAAGTCTATCATCTGGAACGCTTTAGATTTTCTATACAGAGTGCAGACATGTCCTGGGGACTCAAGAAGATGAGTATCCAAAGAAGACATTTTCATTTGCTAGAAAACCCTGTGTCATTTGATCAGAAACCATTTAAGGATCTGAATCTTTTTACTGTTTTCATTTTTTTTTTTTTAGGTACCAGGGATTGAACCCAGGGGCACTCAACCACTGAGCCACATCCTCAGCCCTATTTTGTATTTTATTTAGAGACAGGGTCTTACGGAGTTGCTTAGAGCCTCACTTTTGCTGAGGCTGGCTTTGAACATGCCGTTCTCCTGCCTCAGCCTCCCTAGCAGCTGGGATTACAGACATGCACCACTGTACCTGGCTAAACTGCCCTTGCCAACCTCTACAAAATACTCTGAATCATAACAATGAACTTAAAAGAATTTTTGTTCTGGCTTTCACAAATGGGAAAGTTGGATCTATAGCTGTTGTGAGACGTCTTGTGTGTGAACTTGATGCTGCTGAGGGTGCAGGGTTGTTAAAATTTTGAGAACAACTGCCACCTACCTGGATTCACCAAGGGAACCCTGGGGAAGGAGTGTCCACCAAACAAGGATGGCACACAGCTCCAAACTGTAACTAGCTGGTGTGGCCAGTCTTTCCAGGTTAATTTATTTGTATCATTCAGCTGTTTGATTTTCTGCGAATCTCCTTTTCCACTGCAAATATCACTCTGAAAGGATACGGTATCTGTTGGGATTCCTGGAAGTTTGGGGAAAAGTGGCAGAATCCAAGGAGGGTGTCCCATGGCTTTAAAACAGGAAAGGGAGCTAAAACTGTTTTTACCTACTTTGAAATTTATCTGATGGTTTATCAGTGCAGGCCGGCTTCTTTCCAAAAGAAAGAGCTTAAAGTTGAGACGATTCCACTTATTAGTGTATGGTCTTTGAAAAATCTAAGCCTCGGTTTTACCACCAGGGAAATGGGGCTATAATACTACCTCAGTAGTTTTGTGAGGATTATGTGAAATGATGTATATAAAGTCACCAACATGGTGCTTGGAACGTATTAGGTGTTGAGTTAAAGGAACATGGTGATAAAGATGATTCTGTCTGCTCACAGCACATTGCTAACCTGGGAAAAGCACTGAACTGTGTACAGAGCAGGGGAAACAGGGAGGAAGCAGATGGCTGGGACATTTCAATGACAGTTGGCTCTGTGTGTCACTACTTTCGTCCCAAGCTGGGAATAGAGAGGCTTAATAGAAGAAACCGCATTGCTTTCTGTAGAGCTGATGGGATTCAGAGCCGAGAGCGAGGCCAGGGGAACCATAAATAGAGGAGCTGTCTAGTCCCCAGGTCTGTCCCTGGGAGCTGGTTTGCTGAGCTCCAAGGAAACGGGTTTTATTTGGCAAATTAGGATTTTAAAGTCCCTTGTATCTGAATGCTAAGCTTTCCTCCCTCCGACTGCTTTGTGAACTCGAAGACCATGGCCTTGCAGATAGAGAGCAGAGGCTGTGGCTTCTGGTCTGTCGGATGGTGAACTCGTCTGATATGGGGGAGGGAAAGGTGGTGGGTGGTGGACGGCCACCGAACACTGGCTGCCCTCCCCTTGGATTGGATCGACGGTGGTGGAGCCACTGGGGGAGGAGCTGGGTCCCAGCTCAGAGGAGCTCTGAACAGGTGTGAGTCGGTCTCACTCTCTGTGGCATCACGAGGTGACAGGATGGCCTCGAACTTGTGATCCTCCTGCCCCAGCCTCCTGAGCCACAGGGATTACAGGTGTGCACCACTGCGCAGGCTCGTGATGTTATTCTTCAGTGGTACCATTCATTTCAGAGGGGCAAGTGCTTGTAGACCCCCAAAGAACCAGCTCAATGGCTTGGTTTTCTGTTGTACGGTTAGCATCTTCAGAAAGAAAATTCATTTCATTAAATGAATATTGCATGTTCACAAGGGGTGTGTATGCAGTCAGTCACCCAAGGAGGACTAAGGACAGAGGGGACCAGTGTGGAGCAGAGCTGCCATGCTCAACACACTGCCATGGGGCCCTGGGGCTTTCTCCATTTTTCTGCCATTTACATTGTAGCTGCAGGCACCAGGATCTCCCAAGCTCAAGGCAGTACTTCCTCAATGGGATGTAACACCACATTTTGAGGCTGCCATGTCTCAGAGAGTCTCTGAAAAAGGGTCCCGAGGCCTCAGGTGCTAGAACAAGGCTGGAGCACCGGCCACCTCATTTCCATTCACCTGGGAATGTCATTTCAAAACCCACTACGGACTCTTCTCCACTCCCATCCAAACGCAGACGTCCTGGATGACTGCTCTGATCCATTAGATTTTCCCAGACATGTTAGAAATCCCTTCTGGATTATCTAGTATTGGGGTGTCCATGCATCTCCAGGGAGAGGCACATCCCTATCTCCTGGGAATGAAAATTCCCATAAACACTCTGTATACAGAGACCAGCAACTTTCTGGCCAACAACTCCCATTTGGTCAACCGATTACTACTGACGTCAGTGACACCCTCCATCCTTCCCCCCATTCGTGGTAAAGAAAATTTAAAACCAAGTGAATGTAAAGTTCTGCATAGAAGGTTGAAGGCTGAAGGAACCCTGTATTGTTCCTGTTATCCCAGCATCATTACTAATAGCATCTCTGTCACCCCCAAATTGTTGAAATTTCAGTGATAAAATATGTGATGGCTATGTTTATGTAAAGATGCTGTTGCTATAACAAAAGACCCCACCCCTGCCCCGCAAAGACATGGGTTTAAAGAATATGGAGATTCCTTCCTTTCTTATGAAACAGTCCTGAGGTTAACCTTGTTTGAGGTTGCTCAAGTCTTCCCCACAGGATCGTTGTTCTGGTGTGGGTGTGAGGTGTCCCCCAAAGGCTCACGTGTGAGACAGTGCAAGAAGGTCCAGAGGAGACATGACTGGGTAGTGAGAGCCTTAACCCAACCAGTGAATGGACCCCTGATGGGATTAACTGGGTGGTGGCTGGAGGAGGTGGGTGTGGCTGGAGGAGGGGGCATTGGGGCGTGGCTTTGGGGTCTCTATTTGTCTCTGGAGAGTGGAGTCTCTCTGCTTCCTGATCACCATGTGAGCTGCTTCCCTCCACCACACTCTTCCTCCATGATGTCCTGCCTCCCCTCGAGCCCTGAGGAGTGGAGCCAGCTGTCTGTGGACTGGGACCTCTGAAACCCTGAGCCCCCAGATAAACTTCTCCTCCTCTGCAGTTGTTCTGGTTGGGACTTTTAGTCACAGTAGTGAATAAGCCGACCGAAACAGTCTTCCAGGAACCCAGGTTCTTTGCACAGTGTGGTCCTTCCCTGTCTTGGGAGGCTGGGTTTGTTCACACGTCTGAGCTGGGTTATAGTTTGGGAAGAGGAAGAGGAGGTCTGAAGGAGAGCATGCCCAGAGACTGAAGGCCCAGCACCTCCTGTGGCCCCCGTTTCTATTGGCATGAGTGTGAGGGACAGAGTCACGCCTAGAGTTTTTCTCTAAAGTTCCTCTCAAAGCAAAGACCAGGGTGGAAGCTTTGTGCTGTACTGTTAGGTAGCACAATGCCAAGAAGGGAAGTGGGTGCAGACAGAATGTGGGAGGGAAGAAGCTAGAGCAGGTACAGGGTGCCTTACCGAGCTGGGCAGCTCACGGCCTGGGGCCTGACTGTTAAGGTTCTTGTGCCATCTTCTGAGGGCCCATGCACGCTGCTGGATGAGAATTTCTATTTCCTACTGGTGAAAGGTTCACAGTTACTAGATCCCTTGATATTTCAAGTTGTGCATCTTTTCGTCCTTGCTTTCTTCCTCCACCCATCCAACAGAGTTCTGTACTGTCCAGTCCTGTGAGTTGGGATCAGTGCATGAAATTGTGTAGACACCATAAGTAAGGAGAGGGTCCATCATTGCTCAGTTGTAATCAGCCTGCCCTTCAACTCAGCCTGTGGCAGCCATTGGTTGTTGAGGGCCACAGCCGAGTCGGGATGACGCATGGCATTTTTGCCAGAAGTAGTGGTTGAGAGATGATGCCAGCAAGCCATTAAGATGATGACTTTTGAGTTCTCGCGGAGTTCCCGTTGAGTTCTGGTTGAGCTCTCTTGGGGATTCCTGAAGAGTTCGCATTGGTTGGGGAAGTGGCCGGAGGAGGGATTTCCGGTTGGTGTTCCCCGGAGGAGCTGTGTGGCGTTCGGGAGAGTTGCCAGGGAGTGTGTATGGAGTGTGCTGGTGGAGTTCAGAAATAAAGTTTGTTCCTGCTTGAGTGGCTCATGATTTGTGCCCAACCAGACTGTGGCAATTGGTCACCTCTGTTTTGTCTTTTACAGAATATTGTATACATGGAATCATACTATACATAGCCATTTAATTCTAACTTCTTTCCCTTAACACATATGATGTTTCCCATGTTGTTCTATGTATTAACTGAAACTTTTTAAATTCTTTTTTTTTGGCGGGGGGGGGGGGTGGTACCAGGGATTGAACTCAGGGGCACTCAACCACTGAGCCACATCCCCAGCCCTATTTTGTATTTTATTTAGAGACAGGGTCTCACTAAGTTGCTTAGTGCCTCACTTTTGCTGAGGCTGGCTTTGAACTCCTGATCCTCCTGCCTCAACCTCCTGGGCCACTGGGATTACAGGGTTGGGCCATCACCCCCAGCTTGAATCTTTTAAATTCTTGAGTGGTATTCTTTAGTGTGAATTGAGCATAATTTGATGATCCTCAGTTACAAACCATTTGGCTAGTTTCCAGTTTTGCATTCTTATAAACAAAGATGCTGTAAATATTCACATACTTGTTTCTGTGTGCAGAGGGTTTTACTTCTTTTGTAAGCCTCACAAGAATCTTTTGAGATAAAAGCAAAAACCCCCTACAATACAAGTGAAAACACTGGAACTCCAGGAATTTAAGTGATGGACCCAGGGTCACACAGTTGATTAAATAGCAAAGACTTAGACTTGAATCCATGAACTTTGAGAAAAGGACCCAAAAACAAATGCTTGCGCTACTCTAAACAAGCCGCATATTAAAAAAAAAAAAAATAAGTGCCAAAAGAATACAGTGGAATCTAAGGAAAGTGCCTAGCCCTCCCTTGGTGATTATGATCTGAAGTTCTGCACTGGCAAGCAAGAACAGGATTTTTCTACAAGCAGACAAGGGAAGGCCATCATATAGAAATCACTGAGATAGTCACTTGCTTTGGTTGTCCACTGCTTCTCGAGGACCCCGAATGAGATCTTGGATAGGGTAGGGACTCAACAAATATTTCATGAATGAATGAGTGGGTTTTAGCACAGGGTACAGTGCATATAAGGGCAGGTGGCCTGGTGTGCATTCAGTTCCCTTCCCTGGATCCCAGGGCCTGTCCTTCAAGTGTGAGAGAAACTCCCCAGTTGCTCTCTGTGATGCTCTCTGCAGAAATCTTAACATGATTTTTAGATTTCCAGCTGTTCAGCGGCCACACCCTGCGCCCTGAGCCCTGAGAGTCAAGAGCCTTTATCTTGAACAAGTCTGTTTAGACAAGCCAGGTCCCCCGGCCTCTGAGCTGCCCCGATGTGACGATGTGTGACAACAGAATGGAGACGTCAAACTCTGGAGGCAAGCTTATCTTCCAGGGTCCTGCCATCTCTGCGGAGCACATGGATTTTGTTCCCTGCCTCCAAGGCCCCAGCTCAGATTCTGGCTGAAGAAGGCTACAGCATGTGGAGCTGCAGGTCCCAGGGAAAGACAAACTATGATTCTAGAAGCTTCCTGGAAAAGAGGGCTCAGGGTGTGGCCGCAGGACGTAAGGAAGTTGACAGCCTCCTGTCCCCTTTCCTTCGTTAGGCAGTCTGTGGTGGCTACGACCAACACACCCACCAAGAACAACCTGGAGAAGGAAGAGTTGATGTGGGGCTCAGGCTTTCAGTCCCTGGATGGCTGACTCCATGGCTCTGGGCCTGATGGGGGGACATCATGGGACAGGAACCCTGCGGAGGAAAGCTGCTCAGCTCCTGGTGGGGCCAGGAAGCAGAGAGGGAGAAAGAGAAGAAGATGCATCCTTCCAGGGCCAGCTCCAGCCACCCACCACTTCCTCCAGCCATGCCCAACGGCCTGCAGTGACCGCCCAGTGAGTCCACCCCAGGAGGAACGGGGGAGACGATGGCTCTCACATCCCCATCATTTTGCCTTGGAATATTCCTGCCTTAACAGGAGCTTTGGGGGGACACCTCATGTCCAAACCATAACAGGCTTTGTCACCCGAGGCAGGTTGTTCATGTTGCATCATTAGGTCCAATGAGGAGGCCAGCAGCCATGCACAGGCAGGTCTTTGCAAGGACCCAGTGAGACGGTTCTTGTGAAATGCTTGGCTTGCACCCGGCAATCAGGACGTCCTTTGTATACACACTAGCCACAATCAATAGGGGAACAGAAGAAGTGATGGAGAAGAACATAAAATTAAAACATCACTTGCAGTCCTTCCATAGGAAGGTAACTGATGTTAACTGTCATATCACACTTGTGTTCTTTTTTTTTTTATGGTGGGGGGGCGATTACCAGGAATCAACTCAGAGGCACTAAACCACTGAGCCACATTCCCAGCCCTATTTTCTATTTTATTTAGAGACTGGGTCTCCCTGGCTTTGAACCTGCGATCCTCCTGCCTCAGCCTCCCGATCCGCTGGGATGCCTTGCTGAAATTCAGCTGGATACAGTACCAAAGGAGGAGAAAACAGAGTCAAGCCCAGCAGAACAACAGTCCTAGGTCTTTGGCCTGGCCAAACCCTCACTGCGCATGCGTCCTGAAACCCACGCAGCCTCCTCTTGCCATCAACTGGGAGCGCGGGCGGAGTCAGGAAGGATCTGAGAACTGTGTCCCAGTTTCCAAATGCAGCTGACCTTGATTGTTGCAGGCCTTCACCCTTCACCTGCATGCTCTGCTGCTGGCACTCAGAAGGATTCCAAAGGGAAACAGTGAGATTCCTGTGGCTGCTCCTGCTGACTCAGCAGGCAGAGGCCCAGCCAGCTCCAGGGCTGCAGAGGCCCCAGCCTCCTGGGGGCCAGATGAGGGGCTGGCGGCCTTGTTTACCCTGCATCCCAGACCAAACAGCTGGGGGAACTGTAACCACTTGAGTTTGCCCCACTGCCTTGGAAAGGAATTGGAGCGCACCACACAAACAGGAAGCTTCTTTTTCTCCTTCTTTGTGACCCTCCTCCTCTCTTTCTGCCCTTCATTCTCCTCCCCTTCTTTATTATCCCCTCCTCTTTTCTCTAGTTCTCCTTCCTTCCCACCCACCCCCCCCCCCAACTTTTATAACAAAGTACTTTGGGAGAAAGTTTTTAAAAAGATAAATCCTTTATTTTTTAAAGCCAGGAGACTTTTTTTTCCTCTCCCCAAAGATTTACTTGCAGCTGAACTAGTGAAATAACTGGGCCAAATGCTTCTTTCTTATTCAGGCAAAATGTCCATGGAAAGTTCTGAAAGGGATGAACCTCATGGTGACCTGAGGGACTATATTTTTGGAAAGAGAAGATGGCCTCCCCTGACTCCCTGGATCCAGCCCCTGCCGTGGGGAGGCCTCTACTCCTCTAAGCAAAAGAAAGGAAGGAACTGGACACGGAGGGCCAAACTCCCCAGCGTCAGCCTGATGAGCATCGGACCCAGGACCTGCACCTCAAGTCCTTCTGCCAGTCCCTGTTCATATATTAGGAAGGTGTAGTTGAAAGTACCCATTCCAGCTCTTCTGGTTCAACTGTAGGTGTCTTCAAGAACAGCTGAAGCAGGAAGATCGCAAGTTCAAAGCCACCCTCAGCAACTTAGCAAGGCCCTGAGCAACTCAGCGAGACCCTGTCTCTAAATAAAAAATTTAAGAAAGGGCGAGGGATGTGGCTCAATGGTTAAGCACCCCTGGGCTCAATTCCTGGTTCCAAAAAAAAAAAAAAAAGTTCACCTTTTTAAGCCTCAGTTTCTCCATCTTTATAAGTGAGAAGTGAGAATAACAATGGCAGCCATCTGACAAAGTTGTGTATGCTGCAGGCACAGCACAGAGCCTGGCTCAGGCAGTTTGCAGTCATTGGTAGTAATTATTAATAATTCAGTTAGCTATGACTGCAACTCATCAAATTATCATCTAGCCCATGCTCTCCACAAAGAGAAGCATACATCTGTTTATCAAATGCTGGAATTGAAGGGCATGATGTCTGGAATATTTTATTGATCCATCAAAAATAAAACTATTGAAAGAGGAAATAGATCAGCATGACTTGAACCTCTGCAGGCTCCTAGCCGTCTCTGGCTGAGCTCTTTTTCCTAAATGTTCATAAAATTTGTGTGTAATAACCCATTGCCTTGGAGTTTTTAGAATCCACATTTTTCTCATATTTGAACACTGGAATAACATATTCCTGTCTCTGATTCTCTGGCCTCGCTCCCAGTCTCTGATTTCTCTGAGATTACTGACAGTGGTTTTGTAATCACATCTGCAAGTTCTTTCTCTTTTCTAGAATTTAATCCAACTTGAACTCATTGAGTATCTAGTTCCCTTTACATTATCTCTTATCAGCTCTCAGGCTTCAGTTCCTTCTCTAAAACTAAGTTTATTTCATATACACCATATATAAAATATATTTATATATATTAACATATATATGTATATATATATGTATGTGTGTATATATATATATATATATATATATATATATATATATATATATGTAGGTAGTTGTAAGGCTGAAGCAGGAGAATTGCGGGTTCAAAGCCAGCCTCAGCAACTTAGCAAGGCCCTAAGCAATTAGTAAACCATGTCTTAAAATAAAAAAATTTAAAAAGGGCTGGGCATGTAGCTCAGTAGTTGAGCACTACTGCATTCAATCCCAGGTACCTAAACAAAGACAAAAGAGGTCAAGCATCATTAGTTGGACCCATGCAGAAATAATAATGGTGCTTCCTGAATTGAGATAACACCTTGTATGTGTGTGTGTGTGTGTGTGTGTGTGTGTGTATGTGTGTTTTAATCAGCTTTCTTGCTGCTGTAACTAAAAGACCTTGACTAGAACAATTGTAGAGGAGGAAAAGTTTATTTGGGGGCTCATGATTTCAGAGGAAGCCACGCCCCCAATGTCCCCTCCTCCAGCCACACCCACCTCCTCCAGCCACACCCACCTCCTCCAGCCACCACCCAGTTAATCCCATCAGGGGTTCATTCACTGGTTGGGTTAAGGCTCCCACAACCCAGTCATGTCTCCTCTGGACCTTCCTGCACTGTCTCACACATGAGCTGTTGGGGGCACCTCACATCCCAACCATAACAGGTACACAAGCTGCTGGATAAACAAAGCATGAATATATTTCCATATGATTAATTATCTTCTACAACCTTATTTTTAATGTTAGCACACAATGTCGCACTATGACCACTTGAGATCATTTTGGCTGAGCTCATCTCCCTTGGGTGAGCAGTTTGGTTTCTCAGCTCTTTGCTGAGCTACACCGTTCCAGTCGCTGCTTTGGGAAAGGAAGGGGATGCCCAGGAGGTAGCTGCTGGAACTCAGAAATGACGAAGCTACAGGGACAGGAGAAAATAGACTGCAGAACCAGAGGTCTTGGCCTGCTGTCTGTCCTTCTCTTGCTAGAAGCTGATCTCAGGCAGATTATTGCACTCTTTGGAGACTCGGTGTTCCCCCTGACAGTTTTCTCCTATTAAGGTTAGGGGGTGGTGACAGACAGACAGGCTTCTAGAATGGGCTCTCATGAAGGTAAAGATGCAAACAGCAAATGTAATGCTTGCAGCATGGTGCTTGGTTCTGTGGCAGGGCCCAAGAGTAGCTCTTGTTGCTAATATTATTTTTGTTATCAGATCCTGTGTGGTTCCAGATCTGCATACTCTGAAAGTAAAGATCTCGTCAGAGAGCAATGGTTCTCTGAATTCAGGGATAGACATTTTGAGCTCAATGTCAAGTGAGTGGCCTACCATTGCCACTGTCAATAATATGAGCACCAGGACTCACGTGGAGACCCTCATCAGACCAGAGCAGGGAGTTCTGCTACCATGGGACATATGCATTCCTAAAAGTCACCAGGGCAGGGTCATAAACATGCCAGAGCTTCTGGGCAGTGGCATTTGACCACTCTGAAAAATCATGTATCATTTTGTCCCTCTCTCTAGGGGACATTTGGCAAGGCCTACAAGCATGTCTACAAGGGGGCGGGGATGTGGTGCTACCACTGACATCTGCAGTGGGTAAAGGCCAAGTTCAGGGTTGTTGCTAAATAACCCACAAATCACAGGCCAGCTCCACCCCGTGCAGCCCAAAATGCCAGTAGTGTTGAGACGCAGAAGCTCTGGGTTCTCGACGCTGAAAAATCTATCAGTGGTACATTAGGACAAGAAAAAAAGACAGGAATCGAATAAAATGGTAGCATAATTTAACCCCCATGAAATGGTTCAGAAATAATGCACTTGGCCTTGCACATGACCTGGTATTTGCTGGTGGAAGTGGGTGTTGGGTGGGCTGCAGCCTGTGAGCCATCCAGAAGGGACAGAAGGGATGATCTGAAATCCCAGAGGCGGGGACAGCACCTGCTACTCATGGGCATGGCTCATGAGCACGTGGTAAACTGAGGGGGACGATGGATTTTGGAGGCGTGCTGTTTTGTGTGTTCAGAGGACATTCAGTTCAGTGGGAGGTGAGTGTTGCTCAAGGACAGAGTTGGGCGCAAACATGAAATTTAGGGACATTCAGATTATTCCTAATATATTGAGGGTGCTGGAATAAATTCATGTTGTCAAAACAGCCCCAGAGCAAAACTGACCATGGAGAGTGAACGCCACTGAACTGACTTTACTAAAATATAATTCACCACCATAATGATACTTAGAGAGTGTGGCAGATGTCATTAGCCAAAAAACTTTTAACCATAGAATTTAACAAACGAATGTTTCAAAGAAACAACTAGGGCCTGTTTCTTTCTCTCTTTTTTTCTTTTTCCTTTTTTTGGTATCAGGGATTGAACCCAGGGGTGCTTAAACACTGAGCCCCATCCCCAGCCCTTTTTTATGTTTTATTTAGAGACAGGGTCTCACTGAGTTGCTTAGGGCCTTGCTAAGTTGCTGAGGCTGGCTTTGAACTCACGATCCTCCTGCCTCAGCCTCCTGAGATGCAGGATTTTTTTTTTTTTTTTTTTCATTTTGAAACAGGTTCTTCTATGTTGCTGAGGCTGCTCTCGAATTTACGAGCTTGCATCCTCCGGCCTCTGCCCCTCGAGTCACTGGAATTATAGGGTGTGTGTCACCATGACCAGCTCCTACCCAGATTATTTGAATGCAAATGCCACATATTGTATAATTTTATCCTTAAATATTTCAGCATTGTACAAGATTTTAAAATAGACTTTGGTATAAATAACCCAGGCCACTTGCCAGGTCATGGAAAAGTCTTTGCTATACAACATGTGAAAGAGGTTTATTGAAACTGGCACTAGGCTGGGCACTGTAGGGCACACCTATGATCCCAGCTGCTCAGGAGGCTGAGGCAGGAGGATCGTGAGTAAGCAACTGAGCTGAGCAAGCAACTCAGTGAGCCCCTATCTCTAAATAAAATACAAAATAGGACTGGGGATGGGGCTCAGTAGTCAAGTGCTGAGTTCATTTCCTGGTACCAAAAATAAAAAAAAAAATAAACAAGGATTGAAGCTGTATCTCAGTGGTAAAACACCCCTGAGTTCAATCCCCAGTTAAAAAGAAAAGAAAAAAAAAATCGTGGGTTGGGACACTAAGTAGTAGGAGATAAGAGAAAAGACAATTTGCAGGAAGGTCCATATAAATAAATTTATAAATTGCAGTCCTGTTTTGGAACCTAGGGTTGTGCTTTGCTACTGCAACAGAAGATTATGCTAAAAACATGTAATGGTGGAAGGTGTGCAAAGCATGCTTACTCTGCACGTGCTCCCAGGACCAGCTCTGCTGAATCCAGTAGGATGGGGATCAACATCAGGTTCCTATAGGAGAAAATGAGCATTCGAGTCACGGTCAGCGACCAGGCGAAATCCTGTGCCGTGTTTCCCAGACTTAGGAACATCAAACCCCATCAGGGAGGTGAGACTTGGAGCCAGAGCAGTGGCCTGAGTCCCTCCCTGGGGACCCTGGCCCAGCAGAGTGCTGTCCTGGTGGAGCAGGCAGGTGGGCCTGTGTCCCCTCACAGGGAGGCCTGGCTTCAGGGCGACCTCGGGAAAGTCCATCTGATCCCTCCAAGGAGTTCTGTTTCCCTTGGAGTTCTTAAAACTTGGATTCTCCTTGAAATGAAAATAACATGAGATTTTTAAACAAACCACTAAATGGATGGTTGGGATAATGAAAACACAAATCAGAATCCATTTGCAGGAGTTCTTAAGCGATTTTGAGTCTCTCTTTGGAAGATGTGATTAAAAATGTCCATAGCAATTCATAAAGAAGTTATATGGGGAGGCTGGGGGTATAGCTCAGTGGTGGAGCACTTGCCCAGCATGTGTGAGGCACTGGGTTCGATCCTCAGCACCACATAAAAATAAATAAATAAAATAAAGGTATGGTGTCCACCTACAACTAAAAAAAAAAATTTAAAAAAAGAAGTTATTTTTGTAATATCAGGAGTTCACAGATCACTCACACCCATCTAGGACAGTGAGTTAAGAACTTGGACTAGATTAGGCATGATGGGATCACTCTTGTAATCCCAGCCACTCAGGAGGCTGAGGCAGGAGGATGGCAAGTTTGAGGTCGGCCTCAACAATATAGTAAGGCCCTAGATAAAATTTTTTTAAAAAAAGAAACAAGAAAGAAATAAACAAAACTTGGATTAGAAGCTGTGCTGACCTTTTTCTCCAGCCTTAAGTATTTCATGTCCGGGATGCCTTTACCAGACTGAGGGTTCTACTGAAGTTTCCCTCTGAACTCTCAGTAACTCTTATCAGCGTTGCTATTTTGATCTGAAGCACACACTCCCTTTGAATGCTTATCTCTGGATGCCTGCACAGTTCCATCCCCCCCCCTCCAGAATCCGCAGGACCCCCGTGGACATGAAACTCTGCAGATGCTCAAGGCCCTTAGAGGCGATGGCTTAGTATACACACATAACCTGTATATAACTCCATGTCCTTTAGATCATCTCTAGATGACTTATAATACCTAATACCATAGAAATGTTCTGGCAATAGCCTTTATTCTGTAATGCCTAGGGAATGATAAGAAGAAGAAAAGACTACATATGATCAGTGCAGATGCAATTTTCTGTTTTGGAATATTTCCTATCTGGTAGGTTGAAAGGTATGGATGCAGAAGCCACCATATCGAAGGCGGACGGTATTAGCCTGTGTGTGTGTGCATGCGTGCATGTGTGTGTTGCTTATGCAGTTAGATTGTCCGCAGCATCCAAGCCAGACCATTGGTCACGGTACACGCTCCAGCATCGTGGAGAAAACTGACAGCTGTACAGTTTTAAAAGACAGAGGCTCATAAAATGCATTTCTTTCTTTCTTTCCCTCAGCTTGGCAGTCTCTGTTCCCTCGTGTAAGGAACACTTTTCCAGCTGCTCCTAAGCTCCTATGCATGTTCTGCATCTCATCTCTGAACCTGCAGGGATAACCTCCATCAGCTACTTTCCTCCTCTTTCTGCCCACCTCTGCTCCCTGGGTCCATCACCTCAGCCTCTGGGAGATCTGTTCCCACAGCATCCCATAAGGCAGTGACTTCTGGGGTCACACATGCTCTGCTGGGGTATGTGTGGGGTACCGAGTACGTGGCATGCAGGGAACCCGTCTACTTTGGTAACCTGTCGTCCACACCATTATTTCCCAGAGTGTCTCCATGAGGATGAGCCTCAAGGAGACTAGTAAGAGCCAAGTAGCCCGCTTACTGAGAAAGTGGGGTGTGTTCGCTCCATTGGGGTTTTGGGGGGCCAGGCCAGCTTTGGAGGAGGCAGGTGTGCGTGTGTTGTGCAGGCAGATCCGAGGGCCCAGGGCCCCGCCCAGCCAGCTCTGTTCTCAGAGATAGTTGGCTGGTAGGGAATCAGAAGGGACTGAGTTTCTAAGAACTGGCTTCACTTCCTCAAAGCACTGAGGGGTTGATTCCCTAGGACAGCGGAATGCTGGGGGCTGGGAAGGAATATCCCAGCTCCCCTTGCTCCCAACACGTCCCCAACTGGAGAGCCTGGGTGCCATGTCCTTATGTAATAACTGGTTGCATCTGCGGCCCCCTCTCTGCAGCAGGTCTGCCCACTTAGGGCTCTATAGAGAGTTTTCTGTGCCTTTCATGCAGTGAACCCATACTCTCAGGGCCTCTTGCCCATGAAGACCAGTTTCACCCTGGCCCCAAGTATTTCCTAACTGTACAGAACATTCCTTTGATGGCTTGGATCCGAGGTGTCCCCAGAGGCTCCTGTTAATGCAGGGACATTCTGGAGGTGCAGTGATTGGGTCACAAGAGCTGTCACCTGGGCTAGTTTGGAGGTAGCTGAACCTGGCCAGCCAACACTTGGGGGACCAGAGGGCGGGGTGGAGGCGGAGGTCTGCAGCTCCCCCAGGAGGCCCTGGAGTCTTTGTGTGAGAGGCCAGGGGTGTGGTGAAGGGAGGGAGCCCAGCCCTGGGACAAAGACAGGAAAAGGGAAGGGCCCGTGCTCTCACTGTTCAAGGTAGTTGAATGGATCCAGCCTGGAGATCGCTCTCATCATTGGTGATTCATTTGGAGAAAAATCACAAAGGGCCTCCCTCCCTCCCCACCCCCAGTTTCCGCTCCTGGGATTTCCCAGGCTAAAAGGGCAGGCCGGTTGGAATCACTGGTTTGCAGAAACCCAGAAACGATAACGTGAACCAGATTGACTATGCTCCCGAGGGCTGTTAACCCTGTGTTTACAAGAATTCCTTGAAAAAATCATTTCTCTGCCATCGAATCTGGCTTCTCGTGAGTCTGGTGAGCACCAGGCCGGCTTCAGTTCCGTCCTTCCCAGTTTGAATGAGCTGAGGTTCCGGGTGACACATTGAAAAGACAGTCAGTTCTGCTTCATACTTGTGATCCGGTATAATAAAGGTCAGCTCCCACTCTTCATAGGCATAGATTTTACTAGAACGTTAATATAATTTCACTTTTTTTTCTAACAAAAATAACTGCTATCATTATGATTATTTTTGAGGCTCTCAGCAGTTTTTTAAAAAATTTGTCTGTGTTTTTGTTTTTTGTTACTGGGGATTGAACCCTGGGGGCCTGCAACTACTGAGCCACATCCCCAGCCCTTTTTATTTACTTATTTTTATTTTGTGATGGGATCTTGGTAAGTTCCCTAAGGCCTCCCTAAGTTGCTGAGGCTGACCTTCAACTTGCAATCCTCCTGCCTAAGCCTCCCAAGTCACTGGGATTCCAGGTGCATGCTACCGTGCCCAGCAGCATTTATCATTATCGAGTGCCTTCTGTATTCCAGGAACTTAACATTTATCATTTCCTTTATTTTTCACAAGCCAGAGAGATAAGTAATGTCTCCTCAATGAACTGGCAAGAAAACCAAGGCATAGAGAGGTGAAGAAGTGATGGGCCCACAAGCAACAAGCTACTAAGTGGCAGAGCTTCAGGGTCACTCTGGTCCAGCTTATGTCTTTTCATTCTCTTTATCACTTTATAGAAGCTGCAGAAAACAGATTTTTAGAAACCAAAAAAGGAATTTTGTACAACAGTCAAGTCAGTTAGGACGTTTTACTATATCCACGACATGACGTATCTCATGCTATAATTGAACAGACTGAAGTCTTAAGCTACATAAGTCAATCAGTCCCCCCCACTATAATGTTGATTTTGTTATTTTATTAATGGTTGACAACTAGAGAGAGCAGACACAGCTCTTTTTTTTTTTTTTTTTTTGGTACTGGGGATTGAACCCAGGGGCACTTAACCACTGAGCCCCATCCCCAGCCCTTTTATATATTTTATTTAGAGACAGGGTCTCACTGAGTTGCTTAGGGCCTCACTAGGTTGTGGAGGCTGGCTTTGAACTTGCCATCCTCCTGCCTCAGCCTCCTGAGTGTCTGGGATTAGAATCGTGCGCCACAGGGCCCTGCCAGCTCATGTTTTTTTTTTTTTTTTTTTTTTTTTTTTATAAAAAGTGATTTAATTCCTGATATTTGAGAATGCCAAGCCCATCATTCTCAGCTGTTGCACCTTCCATGAAGATCCAAGGTGAACAGAAAGTTTTATCAGGATGGTGGGCTCCCCGCTGTCATTTCAAACCCCAGGACGGTCTCTTGCAGTGAAATAGTCAAAGCACCCGAGTCGTGTAGCTGAAGAGAGAACTGAGGAGCAGAAATCTCAGAAAGGGCAGAGAATTAGAGGCCAAGAGGGGACCAGTCCCTCAGGACCCAGAGCTCAGTGACTGCCACTCCCAGACCTCCTGGCCCTGAGGGCCGGTTTAAATATCCCTGCCAGTCACTCCGATGCTTTTAATTTCAAACAGGGTTTTCAGGGCTTAGGAATAACCCTGGGTGTCGTCTTCCCAGAACCAACCTCACGATTCGTGGACGATCTAAACTGATGGTCCAAGTCACCATGATAAAAATAAAAGACAAGGACTCCGAGTTTCCGAGTCACCAGGGAGCAGAGTCACTCAGCTTCCAGGGACCACGTCAGACCCGGTGACGTCTCCTGATGTGTCCCAGTCACGTTTGTCCCGACTGTCCTTTGGAGAGGAGGTTCTAGTAGGAGCTTTTAACTTCCCCACGTGCTGCCACACAGGCCCCTCTGGCGTGTCCCTCCTCCAGCCAAATACCAGGACTCCGACTGTCCTTAGGTGACACTGTCCAGACCCCCTGAAGCCCATTCTTGAAAGGGGCTGGAACAACAGGAGCAGGCTGGTTTATGAAAAGGAGCAATCTGCCCCTCCCTCCAGTTCCCTCCCTGGGCACATTCTTCTTTGGGGGTTGGCGTTCCTGGGGTTCCGACTCTCCAAGCTTCTGACCCAGGGGAGCTGAATGGAGAGGGGAGCAGCTCATCCTGCCACCATTGCCACTTCCAGAGAGTGAAACTGACACCTCTAGGCCAACATCACTGGCCTCATGTCACCAAGCTAATTCACCCTCCTGGGCAGATTGGCACCTGGGAATTCATAGCCGGCTGCGGCGGCTCGGGAGGCCGAGGCAGGAGGATTGCAAGTTGAAGGCCAGCCTCAGCAACTTAGTGAGGCCCTGCCTCAAAATAAAAAATAAAAAGCTGAGGAGGTGGCCCCGTGGTTAAGAAAGAGCCCCTGGGTTGCCTCCTGGGTATTCAAATTCTAACCAACTGACTAAAACAAACGCAAGCAGACAAAACAAAACCCAAAACCACTTTGGAGAAAGGATCCTGACAAATGATTTGCACTGACAAATGATTCTCATTTTCATCTGGGCCCAGCACCCTAAACCAAGGACGCCACCACTAAGGGGCTCAGTTTGGCACCAGCCGCCTGGGGGAGGCAGGTCTTGCTGGGAAATCTCCCTCATAACCTCTCAGAAGACAGTCTGTGCCAATAGGCAGGTGGTCTAATGATGAGACACGCCTTAGTGTCCCCAGGGTGTGCTGTCCCGAGTGCCAGAGAATGTCAGTATTACCTAGTGAGAGAACCCTGTGGGGAATCAGGTTTGAGAAATTCTGGGTTAACCAAAATTAAACAAGTCTTTTTACTTCTCAGACCTTCAAGGAGCTTCGAAGATGCTACTGTGGTTATTCTTGAAGGCCTAGACATTATGGCTTTTCATAAACTTAGATTTTTAAAAGTTTTTAGTTATACATAGTGGAGTGTATTTTAGCATTGTATACATACATCATACACACACACACACACACACACGGATCATATTCTAATTATGATCCCATTCTTGTGGTTGGACATGATGTGGAGTTTCCCTGGTTGTGTGTTCACATATGAACACAGGAAAGTTCTGTCCCATTCACTCCACTGTCTTTCCTGTTCCCATCCCCCTCCCTTCCCTTCCTTCCCCTTTGTCTCATCCAGTGACCTTCTATCCCCCACCCCCATCCCCATCCCCTGCTTATTCATCCACATATCAGACAGAACATTCAGCCTTTGGTTTTCCTGGGAATGACTCATTTCATGTAGCATGAGAGTCTCCAGTTCCATCCATTTACCAGCAAATGCCATCATTTCATTCTTCTTTATGGCTGAGTAATATTCCATTTTGTGTATGTATCACATTTTCTTTGTCCATTCATCTGTTGATAGGCATCTAGGTGGATTCCACAGTTTAGCTATTGTGAATTGAGCTGCTATCAACATTGATGTGGCTGTGTCCCTGTAGTATGCTGATTTTAAGTCCTTTGGGTGTAAACGCAGGAGTGGTTCCATTCCTAGTTTTCTGAGGAATCTCCACACTGCTTTCCAGAGTGGTTGCACCAATTTGCAGTCCCCCCAGCCAGGTCAGAAACTTATTTTTGTAACACCAGATTTTATAGGCCAGGGGTCAGCACATTAGAGCCTGTGATCCAAATCTGGTTTACCACCTATCCTTGCAGAGAACATTGTAGTGGAAGGCTACCACGCCCACTCATTTACAGATCATGATGGCTGCTTCCATACGATGGTACCTTGAATCTTTTTGGCAAGATTCCAGCTTCTAAAACCAGAACCCTTCACTGTGTGACTCTTGGAACAAGTGCATTGGCCTTCACATCCAGGCTGAGTGTTCTGTGGACTACCTTCAGGGACACGCTGGCTCGGAGAATGTGAATGGTGGGAAGGACCTTAAAGGCCATCTACCCCACTGGTGGTTGTGTGACTCCATGGTGACTCCATCCTTCAGGGTCACCGGGGGAGCATGTTACAGGGGCAGAGGTTTGGGGATCCTGTCCTGACCTACTGAACCAGAGTGTCCAGCGGGGAGGCCCAGGGGCTGGTGCTCGACCAAGCCCGCTCCATGTCTGTAGGCACCGCTCCACGGGGTACACTGGATCCAACCCGGTTTCTTTCTCGTGCGGGTGGTGGAGAACTCAGCACCTCCCAAGCAGCCCCTCCCACTCTCATAGTTACCAGCAAGTTCCAGGAGTGTCCACCCACTGGCTCTCATTTCCTCCCACTCCTACCCGTGGCTCCACCCAGCCCCGTGGCACCCTTAGGTCAAGGACTTTAGTCAGGCTTCAGTGTGCTCATCTGTAAAATGGGTGCTCTCGCCCTTACCTGGGGATCACAGCGCCCAGGTGTAAACGAGATGCCGCCGGCACCGGGCAGTCCAGGTCAGCAAGGAAGCGGGGAAGACCTATTCCCTCTGGGTGGTAAACCTCTCCAGGAGAGGGCCGCGGACAGTCACCTTCCTTTGAATCCCCAGATGCAGGCAGCACCATAAATGCCGACGAATCCGAGATTTATGGAAGGAGTGATTCAAGGCCAACAGGGCAGATGAAAACAGTGGTCAAGAGCAGCAGCAGGACCGGAAGATCCTCCAACGGATCCTCCTGGGGTCTCCAATCCCTCTGCCACCTGTTGCTCCGTGGGTGGTCTGCGGGAAGGAGCTGCACTCCTCAGAGGTCTGCTTCCCTCCTTGGTCAGAGGAAGCCCTTCGGAGGATGGTTGGAATATGAAATAAAGCAGTGCAGGCACCGGGAGACCTCTCGGAGGCCATTCGTGGTTACTGTGATGATTATTAGGACGATGATGATTATTATTGACGTCTTCCTTAACTTGGTCCCCCAGGCTTGCTGGGAAAGATGGCTTTCTTTGTTCATGGACAAGTATGAAGTCTGTTTTGATATCCCTAACTTTTTACCCTCGGATCCCTTAGGAAATTCACAGCCAGGGAGAAAGCTGGACATGGGGACAAGGCTAGCAGAGCCCCCTGCAGACCCACCCTGCAGCGACACACACAGTGAACCCTGTGGCCACACCGTCCCTCCTGCCATGAGCCACACACCCTCCCTTGTCCAGGCCCTTTGGAGCTTGTTAGGTGCAGATTGGAGTAAACTCCTGAACAAGGAGACAGTGTCCAAAGGAGATGGAGGGAGGTTTTTGTGTCCAAATAAAAAGGGACTCATAAATACCACAGCCCTGAGACATTCCCCGGGCTACGCAGAAGGCTCTTCCCAGGGCTAAACCCCACTCTAATTCCTTGGAGGTCTGCCCCTGCGGCTTCCCTCTGACTTGGGGCTGGTGGCCAAAGCTGAGCACCTGGGGTTTCTCTCACCACTATATCTTCAGAGGTCAAATGAGTTGAATGTTCTCTTTCCTGCTTTGTGCGTGACCTGGGCTGGGTTCTAAGCCCTGGGGCAAAAGGTAGGCAAGCGCTATTCTTACACTGGAGCTCATGGTCTGGTGGGAGAGCTAAACAGAACCAAGGAACAATGTCAAATATGTGAAATACTGCTACTGACCAAGGTTAAGAGTGCAGTGAGATCCCAGAATGAGTGATCTGTCTCCAAGGAGGAGAGGGAATCTTGTACTAGGAGTTGATGAAATTAATGGAGATCAGATGAATGGACAGGAGTCCTTTGGATGAGGGGATTGGTTTGTAAAGGGAGGCCAGCAGAAGGAACAGCATATGCCAAGGCCCTGGGGCAGAAAGAAACAATATAGATCAGAGGCATTAAAAGAAGTCCCGAACCAAACACATGATATGAAATGAGGTTGGCAAGGACAGGGAAGTGAGACTGTGCTGACCTGCAGCCACCCTAACAAACCTGGTTTTATGGTAAGAGGACAGAGGGGACATTGAAATACTATAAGCAGTGAAATTTGAAAAGGATCAGCAGGGAACCACACTGCAGAGACCAATTGGGAGACTGTCATAGGCAGTCAGGCAAGAGATGGTGGTGACCCGGATCAGTGTGACAGGCTTCAAAGGTGAGTATATGTGATAGAGAGATCTGAAAGGCAGGACTGAGGTGAAATCCCACCACTTGATCGGATACTAGGACACACAGATCGATCGATCTATCTATCTATCTATCTATCTATCTATCTATCTATCTATCTATCTATCTATCTATCTCTTGGTACCAGGGATTGAATCCAGGGTTGCTCAACCCCTAAGCCATATCCTGAGCCTCTTTTTACATTTTACTTAGAGACAGGGTCTCATGGAGTTGTTTAGGGCCTCACTAAATTGTTGACACTGGCCTCCAACTCACGATCCTCCGGCCTCAGCCTCCTGAGCCACTGGCATTACAGACGTGTGCCACTGCACCAGGCCAGAAAGAAATACATTTTACTGCCCCGAGCCAATGATATACTTTGATAGACTACATTCTATTTGATTACGTTTTATGTTTAAAAAAAAAAAAAAAACAACCCTCTAGTCATGACTCACCAAAATGATTTCCTGACCTCCAGGTCATGGCCCTGGGTTTGGAGAACACCAGGTTAGGGAGTTCACATGCTAGGCCTTCCTGGAACACCCTCACCCTCTGGAGTCTGTTCCCACACTTTGATTTCCTTGGCTCGGAATGATATCAGGCTGTGCCTCACCATGTGTTCCCGACTCTTTATCCCTCCTCAGATAAAGTCGCTGCTGTGTGTCCTTCTCACACCCCTCCCAGCTGCCCCGGGACTTCATATCCAGGGGACATGATTCAGGAGCTGTGCAGGGAGGGAGGCAGGTGGGAAGGGAAACTGATTCAGATGAGCCGAGGTTGGCTGAGGGCTGTTATCTAGCCCTTGTTCTGCACAAAGCTTAGGGCAGAGGGGACTTCTCTAGATCCCCAAAGCCCTGGAGGGACGGGAGCAGACAGTCCTCAGTGAGAAGTCTCTAAGCTCTGGGGCAGAGACAGGACCCTAGGACATCTTTGCCCTGGGCCAGCGACGCCTCCTTAGTGCCAGAACAAGACTCCATCAACCCAAAGAGCATGACAGAGCTGTCTTTGCTCACCTTTATGAAGTCACATCTTTGCCCTCAAAGTGCACACTCAAAGTGCACAAATAAGTAGCAAAACCAGCCAGGTACAGTTGTGCACGCTTGTAATCCCAGCAGCTTGGGAGGCTGAGGCAGGAGGATCGCGAGTTCAAAGCCAGCCTCAGCAAAAGGGAGACTAAGCAGCTCAATGAGACCCTGTCTCTAAATAAAATACAAAATAGGGCTGGGGATGGGGCTCAGTGGTGGAGTGCCTCCCAAGTTCAATCCCTGGTACCTGCCCCTACCCCCCCAAAAGTAGCAAAACCATGCAAGGACTTACCTCCAGCAGGCTGAAGACAGAGTTGACCCAGTTTCTGGACAGAGATTTAGAACGGCACTGCAGACCAAAATGACTCAGGAATGAACCCAGCCTCTCTGCCAAGGCAGGACTGCAAGGATGGGAACTGCAGCATGCTATTCTGATCTTGCCTCTACCACTTATTAGCTGTGTGACCGAGCATATGTATCTTAACTTCTCTGAGCTTCTCTTGCCTTGCCATAAAATGCAATTATTCATAAAATCTATAGAATAAGATTGCCATGAGCGTTAATCAGAGAAAGGCCCCAGCACACTCCTAGGCACATCCTAAGTCCTTGAGAAATAGGAGGGAGTGGTATTGAGGTTTTTTTTATTATCATTGTCATTATTTTTTATTTTGGTACTGGCGATCAAACCCAGGGACAGAGGTATTATTTTTAACACTCGATACAGGGGGACAAAGGGCAGTTACCTAGAACAGGTTTCCCTCCAGCTAGCCAAAATGGCATAGTTTCCTAGTGAGAAAATGCCGGGAAGCCGCCCTGGGAGAGTCAGATCTTATCTGGGGAGCCTTGTGTGAGGCTGGTGAGCAACACTGCTGGCCGCCTATCAGCCTGCAGATGCTGTTAGCCAGTGGCTCCTGGGCTGAGGGTTTGAAGAGAGAGACATGAAACACGGGCCATCTGCCCCCTGGGAGCTTCCGGGCTCAGAAGTCACCAGCCGCCTCACAAGCCTTTAGGGACTTTGGTAGATTCCTTCTGGAAAACCTTGGGCTCTGCCCCTTCCCCCATTTCCTCACCTGCTCCAGTGGGAAAGCTGGTCCCTGGTCCACACCCAATCCAGCTCTAATTAGTCCCCAAGACCTCCACGACACTCCACGACTGTAGCCTGTCTGACCCTCCCTTTATTGGAGTTTCCCTACAGTGAAGTCACAGCACCTGGAGCCACATTATCCCACCCAGACTAACACTGGAGGCAGGACACAGCTTCTGTGCTTTGTCATTTTACTAAAGAAAGTTAAGGGACAGGAGTGAGACTGACATTTAAAAATCTATTTTGAGGGCTGGGGTGGAACTCAGTGGTAGAGCGCTTGACTCCCATGTGTGAGGCACTGGTTGGCTTCTCAGCACCGAACACTAAAAAATAAGTAAATAAAGGTCCAACAATAACTTAAAATATATATTTAAAATTAAAAAAGAAATCTATTTTGACCCTGTGACTTGGGAGGCTGAGGCAGGAGGATCGTGAGTTCAAGGCCAGCCTCAGCAACTTAGTGAGGCCCTAAGCAACTCAGTGAGACCCTGTGTCTAAATAAAATACAAAATAGGGCTGGGGATGGGGCTCAGTGGTTAAGTGCCCCCAAGTTTAATCCCTGGTACCTAGCACCCCTCCCCCCCAAAATCTATTTTGAAATCTCTAGTTGACTTTACCCTTAGAACACATTTTGATTTGGACTAGCCTCATTTCATGTGCTTAATAGTCACAAGTACCTAGGGATTCTGAGGACTTAGTACCAATAATAATAATAATAATAATACCTCTACTAATTTTTTGTATTGATCACATATTGGAATGATAATACTTGGGTTATAATGGGTAAATAAAATAGATTGTTTCTATTTGATACTCTGTGGCTCTCAGAGGCCACTGTCCTTCTGGTCCCTGTACTAGGAAGCACAGGTTTCCTTCCCATCTCCACCGCTGAGGGGCAACGGGAAGTGGCCAGGGACCCTCCTCCTTCCCTCTGTCTTCAGAGCCCAGCTGTTCTGTTCCAGCAGGTTTTCTCAGCTGCCCTCGGGGCTTTAGAGGACTGACCAAACTCTGCCTTGGTGGCCACCAGCCAGGACTCAGCTTCTGGCATGAGTCTGGCCTGTGGACTCCAGTGGGAGAGGGAAAAACACAGAAAACCAGGACCCAACTGGGACTAGAAGCAGGGGTACTCTTGGGGCTCTTTTCTCTGTGTCCCACATGCTGCTTCAAGGATTCAGGTAGCACTGGGCACAGGGGCTCATGCCTGTAATCCTAGCAGCTCTGGAGGCTGAGGCAGGAGGATGGCAAGTGGGAGGCCAGCCTCAGCATCTCAGCGAGGCCCTAAGCAACTCAGTGAGACCCTGTCTCTAAATAAAATACAAAATAGGGCTGGGGATGTGGCTCAGTGGTTGAGTGCCCCTGAGTTCAATCCCCAGTACCAAAAAAAAAAAAAAAAGATTCATGTTGCTTTTGAGCCTAGGCTAGGAGACACAGGAGGGCAAACCTAGGAAATCCAGGGGTTCTAACTTCCTTGGGTTCTGGTTTCCTCTGCAAGCTCTGTCACTCAGGTACAAGTCACATGCCTGTTGTCCAAGGTTTGGGGATGTACTTGGTGAGAGAAATTGGGTGGAGTGCATTGACTCCATCTTAACTAGAAGCAGAACCCACGGGGAACTGTTTTTTTTTTCCAGTGGGTCTCCCTGTGGCCAACTCTGCAACACTTGATCACCTACAAATGGTTCACGCAGAACGTGAAGGCTGACTAATTAGAATAGCAAACCCCCAGGCCACGCCAGAAATCTATTATAGTCACATGCACATATTTAGAATGGAACAAAACTGCTTTTCACATTGAGGACAGGCACAAAGGGATCCCGGCCTTGTCCTTGAGTCAGCAGTGCAGTAAGGATCATGGCTGACTGTGTGTGTGTGTGTGTGTGTGTGTGTGTGTGTGTATGTGTGTGTGTGTGTGTGTGTGTGTGTGTGTGGTGCTGGGGATGGAACCCAGGGCCTGTGCATGGTCGACCAGTGCTCTACCACACAACTGCGTTCCTGACTCTCTGACCCCCTGATTTTTATTTATCTATTTATTTTTGGTGCATGAAGTGTTTGAACATCTATTGATCCACTCATAGACTCTGCCCATCGGTGTTCAATTAGGGAAGGTTTGTGGCCTCCAGGTTGGCAGACTGCAGCTCTGTGAGCCGCCATCTTGACAAGACAGCCGTTGGCTTTATTTATGTAGAATTGCTGGTGTTCACTATGGTGGCCCCTCATTTCCTTTTAGAGTAGACAATGGATTTTGAAGTTTAGTAATTTAGGGCGTCTCAGGAAGAAGTATATCCATTTAGATGGGTCAACTCATTTCCCAACTTCGTTCCTATTGTCCACTTAACCAGAAAGGAAGTGGTCCACTCTTCTAAAAGTCATTACAGGGCTGGTCATAATTTGGGCCACGGTATGTATGCAAACACACAAGAGTGGCTCATGCTTAGATAAGGGTGAGCTAAATTCCAGAAACAGTTGTGAAATTACTTGATGGTTAAGACCTTCTGAAAGCAAGAGTTACTGGGAAGGATAATGTGGATTTTTTTTAGTAAGATTTACTGGACAAAGTGTTTTTATTCAATTGGTTATTCATTTTAGTCATCATTTATTAAGTGGCAACGTATCATCATTTTGCTAAAAGCTTCTACTCATAATTTCCAAGTCGACTCAGGTTTGCACTGCTAAAGTCTAAATTAACTGAACAGATACAGTGATAACCAAACAACAGTACAATGTTGAGTTCCTAAAATGACAAAGTTTAAAATGTTTTTGTGTTTCATAAAGATTAAAATTATATGCACACTTTTGGAGACCATGGTAAAGGGGCATGAACTTCGGAATTAGAAACAGTTGGCTCCAGATCCTTAAAATTAACTAAGTATCAGCTTTGACATCTATAACTTTTAGAAGATATGACTATGTTAAAAGATTGTGGTCAATACAAGTAACAATAAATGTTGATGAGGTTGTGGGGGAAAGGTACATTCATACATTGCCGATGGAACTGCAAATTAGTGCAACTACTCTGGAAAGCAGGGGGATTCCTCAGAAAACTTGAAATGGAACCACCATTTGACCCAGGTATCTTACTCATCAGCATATACCCAAAGGACTAAAAATCAGCATGCTACAGTGATGCAGCCACTTCAATGTTTATAGCAGCTCAGTTCACAATAGCTAAAATGTGGAACCAACCTAGGTGCCCTTCAGCAGATGAACAGATAAAGAAAATGTGTTACATGTACACAATGTGGAATATTACTCAGACATAAAGAAGAATGAGATTATGGCATTTGTCAGTAAATGGATGGACCTGGAGACTATCATGCTAAGTGAAATAAGCCTGTCCCCCAAAACCAAAGATAACATGTTCTCCCTGACATGCAAATGCTAACCCACAATAATGGGGTAGGGAAGAATAGAAACTCGTTGGATGAGACAAAGGGGAATGAAGGGAAGGGAGGGGGATGGGAATAGGAAAGACAGTGGAGTGAATGGGACAGAACTTTCCTATGTTCATATATGAACACACGACCAGGGAAACTCCACATCAGGTCCAACCACAAGAATGGGACATTAGACTCCATGTATGTAAAATATTTCCAAGTTCAAAATACATTCTACTGTCATATGTATCTAAAAAAGAACAAATAAAAAATTTTAAAAGAAAAGATTGTGGCCAAGCAGAGATGATTTAGTGCAGCACAAATTTTCAGCAGAATTAAGCATGTGGCAAGGTCTCAGAATCTACTTATTATAGAGGTGCTGCAATTTACAGAGTTCCACCCCAGTAAACCATTATATATTGGAAAGGCCATAAGTCAAAATACCTTTACTACATCTGACCTACGAACATCATAGCTGAGACTCAACAACCATAATAGGCTCAGAATACTTATATTAGCCTATCGTTGGACAAAATCATCTAAGACAAAGCCTGTATCTCACGTACAGGGCTGGGGCTGGGGCTCAGTGGTAGAGCGCTTGCCTAACACGTGTGAGGCCCTGGGTTCGATCCTCAGCACCACATAAAAATAAATAGATAGATAGATAGATAGATAGATAAAGGTATTGTGTCCATCTGCAACTGAAAAACTTAAAAAAACTCATGTACACACACATGACAGGATTCAAAACCACAGAAAACTCAAAACATAATATCCCAAACCTCTGGCAGCACAGGACATAGCAGGGACTGAGATTTCCTTCACTTGTGATTCTGTGGCTCCCTGGGAACTGCGCTCAGTGTCCCCCAAGTATAGCATATTGTCACCCCGGGCAAGATCCAAATTCAAAACTCAAAGCACAGTCTCTGTGGAAGGCATATTGTTTCAACACTATGGTAAAGTTGAAAAATATCAAGTGAGATCATCATAAGGCAGGGGTCTAGGTACAACCACTAGGTAAAGATGAGGTTTATCTTCAGGGTATATAAAATGAATTTTTCCTAAGTGGTTGATATCTGTGCCAAATATGTGAGTTGGTTCCATTATCTGTGATGTTTAAGAAAAAAAAATGACACGCAGAGAAAAGTTTATTAGAGATGTGTCAGTGTGAAATATTTGAATTTCTGTCAATCTTACTCCCCAAATGAAATCATTTTAATATATTTTTTTTCTTTTTTGGAATCAAGAATTCCACCCAGGGACACTTAACTACTGAGCCACATTCTGAGCCCTTTTTATTTGTTATTTGGACACAAGGTCCATCAAGTTGCTGAGGGCCTCACTAAGTTGCCGAGGCTGGCCTTGAACTTGCAATCCTCCTGCCTCAGCCTCCCAAGCCACGGGGATGACAGGCGTGTGCCACTTGCCTGGTCTATTTTCATTTTTGTAATAACTAAGCACCCGCAGTGTGTGACTGAGGATCTCCAGGGCCCAGGTAGACTTAACTCCTGCCTTTCACTGAAGTTACCTGCTAAAAATACAGGATGTACTTGAAATGCGACTCTTTGGGGATGAGGATTACATGTGTCACTTACCTTCGTGCCAGGAGAAGGCAAGTATGTCTTCCCTCTCTTCACGTCTCGTCCTGAGGGCTTGTGGTCTTCACGAGATAAAAATTCAGCCACTTTAAATGGGCGTGAGTCTTTCATTTGAGTGAGCAGAAAGTAAGTTGTTCTGATGATGAAGTTTGACATTTTGTCACACTGAGGTAGGTTAGAGAGTCCATAATCACTGTAGCAAAAATCACTATCATTTGTTAAGCACTTTCTGAGGGTTGGGCACCTTGCTAGGTATTCTTACATCTGACCCACAGAGCAAAAATGCACTTTTAACTCTATTTCACCTCCTTGGGCAATGAGGCTTAGAAATGCTGAGCCACTTACCCCAAACATGAGGGCAAAGCCCAGATTTAGACCCATTTTATTATTTTAACATACCCTGTTCCAGTTGGCTTTTTCACTGTTGTGACCAAAAGACCTGACAAGAACCAGTTCAGAAGAGGAAAAATTTATTTGGCTCCCTGTTATGGTTGTATGTGAGGTGTCCCCAAAAGCTCACGTGTGAGACGGTGCAAGAAGGTCCAGAGGAGACATGACTGGGTTGTGAGAGCCTTAACCCAACCAGTGAATGGACCCCTGATGGGATTAACTGGGTGGTGGCTGGAGGAGGTGGGTGTGGCTGGAGGAGAGGGCCAAGAGAGCTCTGCTTTCCAGGAGCAAAATATAAACCTCAAAGGTTCACACCCAGTGACCCACCTCCTCCAGCCTCTCCCCGCTGCCTAGTTAACCCAAGTCAGTGGTTAAGGCTCTCATAACCCAGTCATTTCACCTCTAAACGTCCCTGCATTGTCTTACACCTGAGCTTTGGAGGGGGGACACCTCATATCTAAACCCTAACACTACCCTTATTAAAGAAAATGAAAATGCAGACCAGGGCTGAAGATTCCCTGGGCAGAGAAGCCTGTGTCGGCCTCAGCTTTGCTTGATTTGCAAGCATTTGTGAAACTTGAATCATGAGAAACTGGAATTTCTTACAAACAGCCCCATTAAGGACTAATAGAACTTGGGCTCAACCAATCAGAAGCGGCAGACAGACTTCATGCTGGGCGCCCAGCACCTTTCCCACAGGATAGACCCACGAGGTAACTGTAACCAAACCCTTGCTTTGCTTTGCTTCTGTGACACCCCTGGGTGGGGCTTCTGGGTCCTTTTGACCGGAGCTGCCCAATTCATGAATTGCTGTGGGCTCAAATAAACTGTTCAAAATGCTATTGTGCCTCACCTGACCTTTTCAACACTCCTTAGCTCATCTAAAGAATATGGAATGTTCTCGAATGCAGATGCCTGCTCCTCTTGGATGTCTTACCTGCCATCATTTTTTTCCCCTAGGTAAAGTGATGATTAAGAAATGATATTAAACCTCGAGGCCCTTCACGTCTCGGGCTGGCAGACAGTACTAATCCATCACAGCTCTCTTGTCCAAGGAGCCTGGACTTGGCCTCAGTCTTCTCCACTGCCCCTGAAGAAGTCAGTCTCCACCAAGTGAAGAGAGTTAACACTCAGAATCTATTGGACATCCTTGAGGCAGCACCTTGACTGTGACTCCATTAATACACACATGACACCATATTTTAATGACCTGCTTTTAATTATCTGATTTTCATTTCCATGATATACTTTGAGACTTCTGTGATAGGACCATCCATCTTCCTGTGCGCAGCGTGCCACACGACATGCTAGACACCCAGTAAAAGTTTTGTTGGATTGAATATAAGTCAGAACTTTCTGTGTAAACCTATTTGACTATCAGATGCCACACGTATGCTATTGCTTAATAATTAGAAGAGCTAACATGTATTGAGTCCTGTGCCATGGACTGAGCTAAGCAGTTCATGTGTATTTTTTTGTTTAATCAAAACATGAAACAAAAATATTAACCCCCCCCCATATACAAATAATGATATTTAAATTCAGAGAGCTTAAGTGAGTTGTAGAAGATTATAGGACTCAAGTATTCTGACTCCTAAAACTAAACTTTTTTTTTGTACCAGGGATTGAATCCAGGGGCAAATAACCACTGAGCCACATCTCCAGCCCTTTTTTTTTTTTTTGTATTTTATTTAGAGACAGGGTCTTGCTAAGTTGCTTAGGGCCTCAATAGGTTGCTGAGACTGGCTTTCAACTCTCAATCCTCCTGCCTCAGCCTCCTGAGCCACTGAGATTAGAGACGTGCACCACCATGCCCACCTAAAATTAAACTTTTAATCGCTACACTGGTTATAACAGAAAACTCACATAAAATATACTTTCTCATCCTGCAGTACATCCATATTATGATATGACTGCTTAACATAGGCACTCAGTTACTCAGGTAACTGCTGATCATTACTCCAAGCCATAACCATCCAGTATTTCTCACTATTCCTCTTAGAGTCAAAATAAAATACAATAAAATAGAATAAAATAAAATAAAAGATGAGAACTGAATTAACATCTTGGACAAGCCTCTCTCCTTTTCCAATTTTTTTCCACAGAACCATGTCCAGGCCTATCCTTAGTGGCCATTGTGATGGGTGCCATGGGGTACAAACACAAACAGGACTTATTCTCTGACACCAGAGGACTCATAGACTAGTGGAGTGACAGCCATGTAGTGACAGGAGGCCTTCCATCGAGAGAAGCAGGTGATGTCCTGGGTGAATGGGGTTCACCTAAGAGAATCTTGAGTAGGAAGAAGTCACCCACGTGGGGGAGGGACTCTGGGAGGAAGAAAGGACAGGCCCCAGAAGGGACTTCTGCAGCCTCGTGCTTTCAATATAAATCTGGGCTCTGCAGATGGGGCCACCGGTTTCAAAGTCCTCAGTCTGCACCTTTTTATTCCTCTCTCCAAATGCTCCAGGACTTTCCAAAGAGAATTCCCAGCAGCTCTGCCCTGGCCCAGGAGCGTTCCAGGCGCTGAGCCACCGTCGTCCATATGCATGCTCCATCAACACATGGAAATATTCTTCTATTTATTTATTATTTTAACGCCGTGATTGATCATGGTTGTTGAAGGGGACCATGAGGTTTTGAGGATTTCAGCACACCTTTTACATCCCCTGAGGGTCCGCCTTCTGAAACCAATGAATGCGTCATTAGCCCTATTCTTTCAGAACTGAGACCTTCAAAAAGAGGCACGTAAACTTTCCCCAATTTCCTAGGAAAGACATTATTCAACTGTCCTCAAGTGACGGATGGTCTAATAATCCGCAAAAACGTGTTGCTTTCGCGTTGAGGTCAGTCCTGTTCTACAAGGGTTTGCGCTCACACAAGGGTACCATCTGGAGCCCACATCCTCCGTCTCGAGCTTCAAATAAATCCTGATTGGCCTCAGAAATGTTTGCCAACAGTCTGCTGGCTACAAAGATGGCTGGCTTCCCCACTTGGAGGCATGCCTTTGCAATATACGACGTGTAGTAGACACTTAATAAATGACTGTCGACTAGGGTCTTCTTTAGAATGTTACACCAGATACCTGTTGGGTATCAAAGGTTGGGCAAGCACAGCTGTATCCTTTTTGTGAGAAGACGGATCTGGCAAGACTACAGATTTTTTTTAGGGGGGTGGAGGTCGAGGGCTGGAGCATCCTAATCCAAATTAAAGTCTTATGTGCTCTATCAACATTCTGACTCAATACCTCAGCAGTTTCTTTAGCAAACATTTTTTCAGCTCTCAGAATTTATCAGTCTGGGACACACTGTGATGTGGTTTTTTTGGTTTTATTTTGGGTACCAGGGATGGACCCCAGGCGCTTAACCACGGAGCCACATCCCCAGCCCTTTTTCTATTTTATTAGAGTCAGGGTCTCGCTTGAGTTGCTTAGGGCCTCACTTTTGTGAGGCTGGTTTTAAACTCATGATCCTTCTGCCGCAGCCTCCCGGGCTGCTGGGATGATAGGTACACAACACAATGCCCGGCTCACACTGTGAGATGATGATGTAGGTGTACAGAAGAGAAACCCATGGCCGCTGGAGGGTGGACTTCAAATCGCCAAGGGACCCTGTGCGATTGCCTCCTTCTGCCACAGAGCCTGCTGGTGGCATATCTGTGGCTAACACCTTGCAAAGGACAAACAGGGCCTTGCTGCTTGTGCTTTCTCTTTGGAACAAAGCCTAAGGGGTATATATGATTTCCAAAGTGTCACACACGCCCCATCCTGGGTCCAGTGCATTCTGGAAAGTTCCCTGAGCATTTGATATGAGCCCCTGAGCACAGCAGTGAGGTTAATCCAGCTGTTCTTTCCTTTTGGTGCCAGCCAGTTGTTGATCCCAGATGCTCTGAGCTCTGGTCTGCTTGCCAGGACTGGAAACGGACCACTCCTGTCCTTTGCATTGACTTCCTCTCAAAGCAGGAAAGCACCCCCTCTTTTCAGGGGAGAGGCGAGGAGCTTTAATGCCTTTTCAAGCTTGATTCATAATCTTTGAAATCAATTCCTGGTAGGAGGTGGGCCTTATGTATACTCATGTATTTTTTTTTTTCCAGAAATAGGGAAATGAGTAACTCTCCAATATTGAGCCAGGAAGGAAATCTGGAACTTTAGCAGGTTTTTTGACTTTGGAGGGAACGATTATAAAAGCTTCATTAAATCACCTAGGATTCCCTTATTTAGCAATAACGATTTTGCTATTCTTATTTTTTAAAAAAATCTCATCTGACTCTAACTTTGAAAATAAAATTGGGATAATGGTGCATAAAGTTTTAAAGAATGTATTTTGTCACTAAAAATCTTGTGACCATTTTCCATAGGTACTTGATTTCTAAATATTCTCAGACACCTGAAGGGCAGGGTTTGAAGCTCAGCGTTCAAGTGTTTGCCTAGCATGCATGAAGCCCTGGGTTTAAGCCCAAACAAACAAAAACAACAACAACAAAAAAACCTTGCTATTTGCGGCTTGGGAGGCTGAAGGTAGAGGATTGCGAGTTCAAAGCCAACCTCAGCAACTTCCCAAGGTCCTAAGCAACTTAGTGAAACCCTGTCTCTAAATAAAATATAAAAAGGGCTAGGGATGTGGCTCAGTGGTTAAACACCCCTGTATTCAATCCCTGGTGCCCAAAACAGAAACAATGCCTTCCCAAAACAATCTTGATATTCAAGAGTCATCTAATAATCCAAAGAAACATGATATAAAATCGACCCATGATACACATCAGGGCTGCCAACAGGAAGACTCCAATTAGAAACACCTGAGTTTGAATCCTAGTTGTTCCATGGGACGAGTAACCCAGCATAAGCAAATATGTACATTGACAATTCGACCCCATTTTCTGAGGACCTGACACATAGTAGGCAGCTGGCTTTGGGCCTGACATGTATTAATTTCATTTGATCCTTGCAATTCTTTGTAACTAGTACTATAATTACTCCCTATTTTTCAGATGAGGACGGAGAAGCTCAGGAGTGTTTAAGACTTCTTGAACTTCGTAAAGTAAGCATGTGAACTTGATCTGGCCCATGCCCACCTTCACCCCTGCCTCCCACCCTTCTGCTCCACTCATTGGAAATTTGGTCCATTAGTCGGTTCCCCTAAACCCAGGCTCCTTCCCACCCAAAGACTGGGTGCTGCCTGAAAACATGTTCCCCTCTTCCTTACCCTTCCCCCCCTTCCTCCTCAGTTCCACGGGCTGCAGGCCATCTTCCAAGTCCCCCTGAGGGGCTCTCCTGACCACCTACGTGGTGCATCTAAATCACTTGTCAAAATGGGCACTGATGGGGCTGGGGTGGCGGCTCAGAGGTAGAGCACTCACCCAGCATGTGTGAGGCACTGGGTTCGATCCTCAGCCCCACATAAAAATAAAATAAAGATATTGTGTCAACCCATAACTAAAAAAAAATTATAATAATAAAAAAGGGCACTGATTCACTTAGTAACTCTGAGTTGCACAACGACCTCCCCTTGCTAGACTGGGACTCCGTGAGGCCGGCGTCTGTATCACAGCCCTCAGTGAATGACTAACTCGCTAGTGACACATCCTTTTCAGTCCTGAAACCATGAGTGTGGTCTGTTCCCATCAGCTCCTTTGTAATCCGAAATGACAACGAGGAAGATGGATGGAATGGCAGGACTTTGAGTGAGTAAGGAAGAAAGGGGCTTTGAAAGCCCCCTCCACTCTTGGTTCCTCTGGGAAGAGAAGTTGGAACCTGCATAGCTCTTTTTTGCCAAGAGAAGACAGGGATGGCTGTGGAGGCGGGGTTGTTGCATCCAAATGCAGCATGAAACTTCAAGCCCAGGAACTGTCACCAGTGGGATAAGGGATCCCTGAAGACCGATGTCCTCAGGTGCACGGGTTCCACACACCTCCTTGTAAAAAATGGGCACGTTGCCTTGATCTTCAGGAAATGCTGCTAAAAACCCTGTCTTGAAATTCCAGGATGCCTATTAGTACACTGGAGAAGCAGAGGTCCTACAGGGGGGAAATCCGTTTATTTGGTTCTAATTTTATTTTGCCATGTTTCGATGTGGAAAGCTGAGACTGCACCAGAAGCAGATCCTGAGATAAGGGCTTGAGCAGTTTGATTTGAGAACTGAATTCATAGAAAGCATTAGAAGAGGAGACAGGAGGTGGCATTGGAAATGGAAGGCAACCAGCCTAGCGTGCATTAATGAGCTTGACCTTTGTGGAAACTGGTTCTCAATCTTGCTAGGGACAGTTGGGCAGAACCAGAGGTGACCTATATAAACAGCGAGGAAGCTAGGTGTTTATCTCTAGGTCCCCTGCCACCTTCTTGTTTTTCTTTCAGGATTCCCATTAATACCTGGTAGAAGTAGATAATACCTGAGGAACAAAATTGGAAGACAGAGGGCCCAAGATGTCTGAGAAGATTCATGGATTCTAAGAAACTATGTGTTTTGGTCAGTCTTTTTGCCTATGAGCCCAAACCAACTTTCCTACTTGGTCTTGTCAGGTATTTTTGCCACTGGGACCAAAATACCTGACAAGACCAAGTAGAAGAGTTGGTATGGGCTCATAGTTTCTGAGGTTCAGTCCACGGTCGACCAATTCCACAGCTCTGGACCCAAGGTGAAGTGGAACATCATGGCGGAAGGGCCTGGAGGAAGAAGCAGCTCAGGTTGTGGCACTGGGAAACAGAGACAGAGCTTGACTCACCGGGGACAAAATATTCACTCCAAAGTCATGCTTCCCCCGGTGAACCTCCCTCCTCCAGTGACACCCTACCTGTCTACAGTCACCACCCAGTTAATCCATTCAAATTGATTATTGTACTGATTGAATTAAGGCTCTCAGAACCCAATCATTTCTCTTCATTGAGTCATATATCTGCTTTTGGGGGACACCTCACATCCAAACCATAACACTATGATTTAGCTGGACACACAGACCAACATTATGCCAAAGCTGGTAAAACTCCAAAAGGGCCTTCTGCAAATGCCACCCAGTACCAAGCATAAATCTCAAGACTCAGCAGAAATAGCTCTGGAAATTTATAAACTGTGGGATGCTGTGTCAAGGAGACTTTAGGCTCTACACCTAGAGTCAGGTTCTAACTTGGTCTGTTTGTCAAAGAAAGGGAACAGAGAGGGTGGCCTCTTAACAGTCCTGGGGCTGGTGAGGACAGGCTGCCATGTAGGGATGGAGAGGGTCATAGACATAGAGCTGCTAGGAGGTCAAACAATACAATGCCAACAAACCAGTGGAGGAAAGCACCTTACATGCTGTTAAAGGTTCTGAAGTCATTAAATATGAGAATGGAGTAGACAGCCGCTGGGGGAGAGTGATATTAAGTTGCCTCCAGAGAAGGTGAAATACGAGCTGACACTTCTTTGAGGCAATCCGACAGACAGAAGGGCATCTCAGGAGGAGAGAACAGCCAATCAGCAAATGCAAAGACCCATGATGAGCTGGGTACAGTGGCACAGGCCTGTAATCCCAGGGGCTCTGGAGGCTGAGACAGGAGGATCCTGAGTTCAAAGCCAGCCTCAGAAAAAGTGAGGCCCTAAGCAACTCAGTGAGACCCTGACTCTAAATAAAATACAAAATAGGGCTGGGGACGGGGCTCAGTGGTGGACTGCCCTTGAGTTCAGTTTCCTCCAACAAAAAGACCCATGATAAGAACAAGACACAGCATCTGAGGGGTTGAGAGAAGGGCCTGGGGTATCATGACTGGGGGGGGGGGGTAGTGGGATTAGAAAGGGCTGGCAGAGAGGGTTGCAGGTGGGACTCACTGGATGGAAATTAGGTGTATTTTCTCCTCTATTTCCTTGCTCCTAAGGAAACAGCCTCAAGCAGCAGCAAAGGACACTCGCTGAGCTCCTCGGGATGCTCCAGGGGCCCAGATTTCTGAGCAGCCTTCAGAGGGAGAGCCATCGCAGGGTCTCAGTGCAGCAGCAACAGAGGTCCCGTCTGCATCTCCTCCGAAGACCTGAGGTGGTCTCACAAGCTGAAACCCACGCCTAAGGCTGGGGTCACCCTGCTCTCTAAAGGCGCTCCTGTCCCTGTTCCCAGGGGAACAGGGCACTGTCTTGGCAGGGCCTACTTCTCACTGGACAGGAGTGGGCTGTGTTCACAGCCTGACCCTGCCAACAGGAGGCCTCGGCCAGCCACTGCAGCCATCGCCCAGGGTGACTGCCTGCTGTGACTGCAGGGAGTCAGAATTCCCAGGGGTGGCCACTAGGCATCCTAGGTGGCCCATAGGGACCACATGGAGGATCCGTTTGGGGAATATGATTAGCCTTGATTGGAAAGGAAGGCCAACTCTTTAAAGTCTGGCAAGGTCAAGGGTAGGAGAAGAGAGGGAAGAAGAGGCCCAGCTCTTGCCCTTTGGGGAGATAGATCTCATCCAGGGTGGCATCCAGGATGGCATCGCCTAGACAAACCTCCAGTCTCAGTCACAAATGGATGCTGAAGGCCAGGCACGGTGGGGCACACCTGTAATCCCAGTGGCTCAGGAGGCGGAGGCAGGAGGATTGCAAATTCAAAACCAGCCTCAGCAACTTAGCGAGGCTCTAAGCAACTCAGCAAGACTCTGTCTCTAAATTTAAAAAAAAAAAAAAGATAGATAATAATAAAGGGCTGGGGATGTGTGGCTCAGTGCTAAAGCATCGATGGGTTCAATCCTTGGGACCCAAAATAATAAGAAGAATAAAAATGGGGAGGGAGGGATGGGAAAGTAGCTCAGTGGTAGAGAGCCTCTAGTATCTAATAATAATAATAATAACAATGATAATAATAATAATAGATATCCACGGTCCATACCGGTGATAGATTTCATGAACATTATTAAATGGATACATGCAGACAGAACCAGGCTATTTTTATTGCTTGGCAAGGGTCATTATCTACAGTCCCACTAACTGTGCCCAGGCTAACTTTGGCTGTGCTAAACTGTGGGCATTAAAGAGGCGGATTTCCTGGGTGTCAAACTCCCAGCTACATCACAGTGTCTTTCAAAACAAACCTTTTAAACCATCTCATGAAATAATAGCAGTTCATTAAGAATTATTTAGAAAACAATCGTGTAGTAAAGGCAGATGAGGATCAGTGTGGAGAATGGATGACTGTTACTGCATCCCTCCCTCTGCACCATAGACTCTCCAGGCCACGCTCAATCCTGCCTCCTGCCCATGGTTGTCCCAGGGCTGAGGCAGGCGTGGAACAGGGGACCAGTCAGCCCTGGCCAGCAAGTGTCTCCCCTGGGGCTTGGGCTGGAGCTGTCTTCTGGGACTTGGGAGATGTGTGATTGATCCGAAGAAGACAGAAGAAAGCAGATTCCAGCTTTCTGGATGGAGACAAAGAAGGGTGGGAGAAGAAGGGCCCTATGTCACTTCCCAGACCTGGGTCTCATCATGCCTGGAACTGGGAATCTTTACATGTGAGCCAATGTGTTGCCTTTTACTTAATCTCATTTCAGTTGGGATTCTGTGGCTTACTTTGACAAACCATCTAGAAATAGCCCTCCTGTCCATTTGTGGATCTATCCTTGAAGCCTCCTTACCTCCCATTCTCCAAGTTTTTTTTTTACAATTTTTTTTTTTTAATAAATTCCGATAGCTTTTCCCCTTCCTGATCCTGTTACAACACTTCCTGCCTGGGGTTGGCATCTGAGTCTTTACCACTTCATGGAGAACTCCCCCTGCCCCCGCCCCCCTCTGCCACCCTCTGTCCCACAGGAAGGGGTCTGGAGGGTCCGGAACTCTCCATGACATCCATGCATTGTCACACGCTTCCACACTCTGCTCTACACCCCTGGGCTGGGGGCTCAGCAGCTCTGAGAGATGGTGGCCAGAGGTCAGCTTGGACTCCCGCCTGGGCTTTCAGATCACTTTCCGCTTAAAGTTTGCATTTTCCATAAACATCTTACTCTTTTTTTTTTAAAGTGAAAAGGAATTCAGGGATGGGCATATCATATATTAACCGTGAACAAGAGACAGGCAACGTGAGGAACGGTCTCAGGAACTGGAAACGAGGCCCCCAACGCATCTGAGTGCCAAGTGGCCGCTGGGAGGGTGATTGGGATTCCAACGGCGGCCACAGCGTGGGGACAGTCATACCCGTGACCCCTAAAGAAGATGTGAGGAGAGGTGGCTCTTGCCTTGTGGTTGGCATGGGGAGGGCACAGGCTGCAGAACACTGGCTGGTGATGGCAGCATTTGCTTGCTTGCTCTGCTGATGGCTCCAAATCACAGCCATGTTTGTTTTGCTCATCTCTGCCCTGACTTCGGAATTCTTTGTTTTTATTATCTTAAAGATAAACTGGGAAGAAAGATCCAACGTAAGGGGAATTTTTACAAGATAGAACACCCCCGGTTGTCTTAAGATGTGGGTGCCATAATTAATTTAATAAAACCCAAAGTAGATTAAAGGAGGAATGTGTTTATGATAAAGGAAAAGACCCGGCTCAGAAAACAGAGCCAGCTGGAAACCAGGGTGCTGGGTCCCACTGCTGCTCCTGATTCTTCTGGGGACTCAGAGCAAGTCATCTCACTGTCCTGGAGGCTAATGTTCCCCTCTGCCTGTTGGTGACAGTAAGGCCCACTCTGTCCACCTCAGAAGCCATGAAGAAGAGCCAAGGAGATCATATGCTTTACACTATTTAGATGTTTTCATCTCTACATCTAATATATATAAATCTGATACATATATTATACGATATATATTATATAAAATAATGCAACTATTTTTATATAATATATAAAATAATATATAACTATTATATATATAAAAAATAATATATAACTATTTTATATAATATGTATCATACAATTATTGTTATACATTATATAAAATAATGCAACTATTTTATATAATATATATCATTAATATATGTATTATAAAATAATGCAATTATTTGTTATATAAATAAATAATTATTTATATAAAATAATGCAATTATTTTATATACGATTTTATTATTTTATATATGCTATAATGAATTTATAATAAATGTAATAAATTAATAAATAAATATAAACAATAAATTTTATAAAATAATATGTAGCATATTATTTTATATAATGTATAACATAATAATACTTATTTTATATATTACAGTGTATCTAATACAATATATTATATATCATATATGATATAATAATCAAATTATATTATTCTATATAATATATAACACATGTTATATGTATTATACATTGTATGTTATATATTATATATGCATATATTATTTGCTATATGTGTACATTATGAACAACACTTATATGTTACCTAATAACATAATGCACTATACTTCATTATATATTATAGTTATATATATAGTATATATTAGATATGGTTTATGTAATATTTAATGTTATATTTTCTAGAGAATGTTATCTAAAAACACATGGTGATATAGCTTATTATATATATTATATTTATATGTATGAAACATAATAAATATAAAGACGAGCCAGAATAAATCCATAATGAATGATATTGCCATTATATTCTTAGAAACATTCTCCAGAATTTGCAGAGTGATGGTGTTCGGTACACACCAGTAGATGGTGTTACTGTCATAAATCCTAGTCACTTCCCCGCTCCGTCCCATGACAGCTCAGTGGCTGTGCTGGGGGAAAGAGATGCAGACCTGTCGTCTGACACTTGGAGATTTGGACCCAGCTCTGGCCTCATGATGGATGAGAGCAGCCTTTCATCCTGCTCACATCCGCTGTGCTTTGGGGACCAGGCAACCCCTTCCTGGTTGGTCGAAACCTTTTTGTGAGACACCAGGTAGGAACACCTCCATCACAATAAGAGATAACACATTTGATGGTCGATGCATCTAGTAATGACAGTAACATCATAAAAGCTATCATTTTGGGAGACCTTGCACTGTCTTGGGTGATACTGCAAAGCCATCCCACATATTAACTCAGCAATGATCACAACAATGCTCTGAGGGAGAGCTTGCCCTCAGCATTACCTGACTGGTGGCATTTATCACACTTGCTGTATGAGTGTCACTCTTCTAAATGGTTCAGGTTTACCAACCCTTAACAGTTTTAGCAACACTAGAGTCTCCATTTAGCTAATTTTTTTTTAAAATAAAAGGATGCTCAGTTGTCATGGTCAACTTAGCTGTAGCAAAATGCTTGAAGCTAGGCAATTTATAATAATAAAAAATACCGGAGGGCAGGGAATTTAAGAATGGAAGTTTATTTGGCACAGAGTTCTGGAACCTGGGATATCTACAAATATCACGTAGTCAGGCATGAATGTCCTGGCTCAGACTCAGGTGGCCTCCTTGTCACATCATAATTTGGTTGAGGACATCACATGGTGAGACCAAACAAGCATGCTTGCCCTGTCTCTCTTTGTTATTATGTCACTAATGTCATGGGGCCTGAACCCTATATCCTCATAAAATCCTAATCACCTCCCAAGGCCCATCTCCAAATATTATTAATATGTGAATTTGGGTGTTTTGTCTCTAAGACATAAACTTTTAAGGGACACCTTGAAACCACAGCAACAATTAAGTTGGTTGGGATGTGAGGCGTCCTCCAAAAGCTCACGTGTGAGACGGTGCAGGAAGGTCCAGAGGAGACATGACTGGGTGGTGAGAGCCTTAACCCAACCAGTGAATGGACCCCTGATGGGATTAACTGGGTGGTGGCTGGAGGCAGGTGGGTGTGGCTGGAGGAGGGGGCATTGGGGGCGTGGCTTTGGGGTCTCTATTTGTCTCTGGAGAGTGGAGTCTCTCTCTGCTTCCTGATCACCCTGTGAGCTGCTTCCCTCCACCACACTCTTCCTCCATGATGTCCTGCCTCCCCTCGAGCCCTGAGGAATGGAGCCTGCTGTCTGTGGACTGAGACCTCTGAAATCCTGAGCCCCCAGATAAACTTTTCCTCCTCTACAGTTGTTCTACTCGACTCCTTTTAGTCACCACAGTGAAACAGCTGACTAAACCAGTTATATTTTCAGATAAATGTTTATTATAAGGGTGTTCAGTTAATTGCTTACCTGAAATTAAATGAAAAGTAGCTGGGCACCCCTTAATTTATCTGGCAACCTGATCCTTGAGTGCTAAGATGGGAACTGATCTAGCTCTGTTGCTAAGGGAACTTAGAAAATGGGAATTACAGCCACTATTGTTACGTTCAGGTCATTTTGACATTTGTTTTCAATTACTCCTCTAGTCCAACTGAATGCAGAGCTATGTGCAGGAAAAGAATAATTATGATATTAATAATACTTTAGAACTGTACCTCTGTAACTCTTTCACAAAGTTTGGATTACCTAAATAGACTCTCATAACAATCCATTAAAATAAATATGCTCATTTAATTAATGAGAAACCCGAGCCTTGGGGCCATTAAATAATTTGCCAAAGGCATACAACTAAAACAACTGAGTAGAACATCGTATTTGAATCTCTAGTGAGGAGGACATCCATGCTATTGCAAATCAGATTTTAAAATGAAAATATTAGCTGAGGTAAGAGTTCGGAGCCATATTCCAACTTTTTATTAGTGGTGAGACATTTCCTAAAACTTAAGGCACAGTCACCTGGGAAAGTCAAACCAACCAGTATCAGAAGAAAAGGAAGAGGGAGAAGACATCTCATTCTCATAAGGCATATGGAAAAATGGAGGAAAAATAAGTCAATTGAACAAGGTTCTGCTTGCAACCAGGAAGTGACAGAGCTAAGACACTCCCCAGTCTTATAAGACTCTATTCTATCCTTATGACAAATATCTGACACATGTGCTACCATGCCCTTTCTTGTGTTGGTGCCGACATTACTAGTTGATCATGGATCTCTTTCCCTTATGGGTCTGGGGATGACTGACACAATCCTATATACACATTACTCTGGGAAGTCAATACTCATCAATTGCAGCTGACACTCAACGTCATATCTATCATCTCCTTCACTATCACCTTTTTCTGCTCCACATTTTTTTTTTTTTTTTTGGTACCAAGGATTGAATCCAGAGGTGCTTAACCACTAAGCCTCATCCCCAGCCCTTTTTAAAAATATTTTATTTAGAGACAGGGTCTCTCTGAGTTGCTCAGGGCCTCACTAAGTTGCTGAAGCTGGCTTTGAACTCGCGATCCTCCTGCCTCAGCCTCCCGAGCCGCTAGAATTACAGGCTTGTGTGCGCCACCGCACCTGTCTGCATCTTCATCTTAATGGCTACGGTGACACTAGTGACACATACTCCACCGTGCAGGCTGTCGTGCTACTTTACAAGGTCTTGCTTGCTGTCTCCCAGAAATGGAATCCATCTAAGACGTGCTGGACCAGAGGCTGCAGTTCAACTGCCACTTATAAAGAGAGGGTGTCTGGCGAACATCCCAGAGCCTTCTGCCACCCAAGCAGTGGCAAAGCCACCGTTCCCAAAGCCTTGACATTGCTGGGATGGTCTGCTGCTCCCCGCAGGAAGAGAACTGCTCAAGACCCCCTGCCAATAGCAGAGGCTGAGACTTGCCCCTGGGTGAGGGCTTGGTTGTGTCCTTAGACAGCAGGTTCTCAGGGGCGTAATGACTGGGTGGAGACGGGGCATGCCCAGAGATCATGACACAGTACACATTGGGGAGGGTCATTATGCAGACTTCCCAGTCTGTGAACCAAGCCCCGTGGCTTCACCTCTCTGTGCCCCCAGTTCCCCTGCTCCCCCTCTCTACTCAAGCCCACGTAGAACCATGATTTCTTCGGTTTCCCAAGAGAAGAATTTCAGACCTAGAAGGACACACCCAAGGCATTGCTAGGAAAGTTCAGGAGCAGACCATGAACTCGGTTAGGAATGAGCACAGTCAAAATTAGAGCAGGGCGGGGAGCCGGGAGAAAAAGGAAACATTATTCTTTAAACATATCGATTTCTTTCTTTCATCTTTCTTCTTCTTCTTCTTCTTCTTCTTCTTTTTTTTTTTTTTTTGGACTGAAGATTTACACAGGGGCACTCAACCACTGAGCCACATTCTCAGCCTTTTTTTTTTTTTGTTTTATACATTTTTATTTAGAGATAGGGTCTCGCCAAATTGCTCAGGGCCTCACTAAATTGTTGAGGCTGTCCTTGCACTCGCAATCCTCCTGCCTCAGCCTCCTGAGCCGCTGGGATTACAGGCGTGTGCCTCCTTGCCCAGCTTAAACATGTCTATTTCTAAGCAAATAGGACTTGCAGACCTTATGAATAAAATTGCTAAATTATACCAAGCCCCTAAGCTCGCCTCAGAATCAGTTCATTAGGGTCAAAACACACACTGGGGAGAAGGAAAATATTACAGACTGTCCACAGACAAAGCAAAAATGAACAAAGTATGGGGAGATGGCCAAGGGCAGAGGAAATTGGATTGTCAGCCATGAGACGGGAGGGAGCAAGACCAGAGACCAGACAAGTGATACAGGAATCTGTGCTATGTGCTCATCTGAGGAGCCAGAGTTGGATTTCTAGACGCTGACATGGGTGGTAGCGAGGCGTTTAGACAGATGTCCAACGACGGCAGACAGAACCTCAGCTCGACGCTGACTAGCTCCGTGGCACCAGGAAGCCACTTTCATCTACAAAATGGGAAAGTTACCAGTAACTGCCCCATACTCGTGTTTTGAGAAACATGTGAGATCATCTGTCTGGTACCTAAATAACCTCATAAATGGAATTTATCACTGTTATCTAAATACCCTCACAGTATATTGCTGATATTTTTTTATAAAGCTAAAGCATGCTATTAAGTGATCTTTTTTGGGGGGAGGGTAGGAGAACTGGGGATTGAACCCAGGGGCACTCAATCACTGAGTCCCATCCCCAGCCCTCTTTTGTATTTTATTTAGAGACAGGGTCTCCCTAAGTTGCTTAGGGCCTTGCTTTTGCTGAGGCTGGCTTTGTACTCTAAATCCTCCTGCCTCAGCCTCCTGAGCCACTGAGATATAGGCATGCACCATCATGCCCAGCTTAAATGATCTTATTTATAGAAAATTATACATATATATATATATATACTATATAATAATTATATCATATATTATCACATATGCATGCGTGTGAGTGTATATACACTCACAAAAGTAAATAAATAAATAAAAGCCTTGAAGGATGCTGACCTGAAATTATTAATAGTCACTGGCAGCGGAAATGACTTTTATCTGCCTTATATATTGTGTATTAATACTCATATTATTCATATGAGTATTGTTTTCTGATTTATTTTTTAAATTTGTTTTCATCGGTGACACAGGACAGGTGAATGCACTACGATACATCAGAAAGCATTATTTTTAGAAGACAATCAACATGCAATTGTAAAAGGACCCAATAAAACAACTTCTGACCTTGAAGCAGGAGGTGAAACGTGGGGTCTAACAAACAGAGCAGAGTGGCCTTGGCGAAGGAGCTGACATGGCCAAGACAGTGTGCATGACAAAACGGAGGTTCAAAGAAAGAAAATGAGAATTTCTGAAAGAGGTGACAGGTGTGGGGACAAGTGTGGGTGACACAAAATGGGACAAGCTGTGCAGGCAGTTCCCCATCGAATATTCTTCCTGGCACCCCAGAGGTGACCTGCCTCCCTCTGTCCTCGGTGGGATCAGGTGCTTGGGTGGCATCCTCCACAAGGTGAAATGAAGCCCTTTGTTCCTAGCTGGGCTGGTCTGCATCACAGGTGGTTCAAGTTTGGATAAATATAAATTTCTCCTGAAGGGAAATTTTAGAGCTTCTTTTCTAAGTGAAGAGGAATTCACAGGGCCACCTTTGATGGCAGTATTCTCAGCATTAGGATATAAATGCAAAAAAATATGAGACAGACTTGCCCCAGGGATTGAGGTTCTGAACCTATCATTTGATCCAGGACGTTCTCTCTCTCTGAACAGAGAGAGAATAAGGAATTTATTACATTAGCCCACTTGCAGTGCATACTCACAGTATGATTTTTCAACCAACATTTGATGGGCAAAAATAACTTTCTTGCTTTTCTATCTATCTCTTGAAGAGGATTTTTTTTTTTTTTTTTTTGTAGTGGGATTGAACCCAGGGCCACTTAACTACTGAGCCACATCTCCAGCCCTTTTTAAAAATATTTTATTTAGAGACAGGATCTTGCTGAATTGCTTGGGGCCTCGCTAAGTTACTGAGGCTGGCTTTGAGCTTGAGATCCTCCTGCCTCAGCCTCCCCAAGCCACTGGGATTACAGGAGTGCACCACTGTGCCAGGCTTGAAGAGGCTTTGACAAGGTATAAAGCATCCGAAACTCACTTTTTTCAACTTCTGCATGAAACCATGTGCTCAGGGGTCTGAAGTAACTCTGGGGCTGGAGGATCCACTCCCCAGGTGGGTTGTTCATAGGGCTACAAGATGGTGCTGGGGACGGCTTCAGCTTCCTTCCACACAGGCTTTTCCAAAGGGGCTGGCCATGCGTCTTCCAGCATGGTGGCTGGATTTTGGGCAAAGCACATTATCTAAAAGACTAGGGTAGGAACTGCAGTGCCTTTTATGACCTAATCTGGGAGTCATGAGGTAACTGTGGAAGTCAGCCTGGATTCACTGTGGGAGGGCGTGACCCAGAGAGGCCAGGATTGTTGGGGGGCCATCTTGGAAGGCTGGCTTCTATGGGCACCAACATATGCTGACACCTAATTATCCTTGGATCAAAGGTCATCAAAGGCTGCGGGCCTGGTTGGAAATTTTGAATAATCGTAAAAGCAGACACAGCCTGGCCTTGAGACCAGTGTGTGTGTGTGTGTGTGTGTGTGTGTGTGTGTGTGTGTGTGTCTGTGCACGTGTGTACAATTTGACCTCTAAGGTATGTCTGGGATCTAACTGGGATCGATTTTCCAGTTATTTCTAAGCTCAGACCCTTCCACCAGAACTGAATGGAATATCCATGAATTGATTAATTCCTGCAACAAAGTATCTACAGGGTACCTCCTGAGCATGGGTCCCTGATCCATCCTCACCTCACAGTGACTGTCCCTGTGAATACCAGAAATACTTGCCTGATTGTTGAATTACAATTTCTCACAAGAAAAAAAGTGTGGGGGGGATATGCTGTAAAGACTTAAATTAGCCAGGCAGGAACATGATTTTAAACTGAGAAATGTTGAGTCAGAACTATCCAGGGAAATGTGGGCGGGGGATGGAATTGCAGGTAGAGGGAACAGTCTGTACAAAGGTCATGGGGCAAGAATATGTCAGGGAACTGCAAATTCTGAACTTCCTACTTTGGGAGTTACTGATAACTGTGATCCACTTGGTTTTAGGGCTTGATGGGGTGGGGGAGTCCTAATGCTTTAAGAGCAAATTATTTCTTCTTTTGGCTCAGGATAAAGATGAATTATTTGTTTTCCAGCTAATACCCCAAACATCAAGATAAAATGATGGAGCACATCTTAGCAGAGGACTTCTCTTGTATCAGAAAAAAAAATAAAATTACATATATATATATGTGTGTGTGTGTGTGTGTGTGTGTGTGTGTGTGTGTATCTCAATCAGAATTAGAACAGGAAAAACTTTACTAGGGATTTTATTGCTAAAAGCTTTTGTAATTTTTAATGCCTCAAATTAAATAGAACAGTCCAAGGACTATTTTGAAGTGGGAATTTTAATCTCATGACTACTGGTATCAAAACCATCATTTTATACCAGCAAATAATTGCTCAGCTATTCAGACAATCCACTTTGTGTCTTTTCTGTGTTCTGAAGGAAACTCAGATACAGATATCATAAACTGAACATAAGCAAAAACCATGTCATGGTCCCTTTAAGATAAGGCTGGCAGGGTTTAGCCAGAAGTTACTGAGTGTTCCAGAAATGACATTCTGTGCTCCGCAGTAAGACGAAGAGCTTTTTCCGTGTGTTTTCTTCCCTCCCATTTGGTTACAACAATGAGTCACCATTACCTGCAAAGCTAGACATGTAGATGCACTTCTCGTGCCAGAAAGGCAAGGTACCAGTTGGCCAAGATTTAAAATAAGCAGGGGAAAAAATGTTCAATTTACAGATTTAATTAAACATGAAAGCTTCCACAGAGGAGAATCAGTCCCCTAGCCACCATTCTACATTTTAAGAAAAAAAATATCTCTACTGATCTTCTTTCCAAAGAGGCTATACATATTGGTGCATTAACTTTTTTTTAGAACTAATGAATTTAAAAAGTTGCAGGGTACAGAAAGAACATACAAAATCAGTTTTTGCTTTTCAATGGAATCAGTAGAGTTCTAATTTGGGGGGTAGGGTGGGGGGTACCAGGGATTGAACCTAGGGGCACTCAACCACTGAGCCCCATCCCCAGCCCTATTTTAGATTTTATTTAGAGACAGGGTCTCACTGAGTTGCTTAGGGCCTGTTGCTAAGTTGCTGAGGTTGACTTTGAACTCCAGATCCTCCTGCCTCAGCCTCATGAGCTGCTGGGATTATAGGCATGTGCCACCACATCCAGCCCTAATTTTTTTTTTTTTAAAATACACGACAGTAGAGTGTATTTGCACATATATACATATATGGAGTCTAACTTCCCATTCTTGTGGTTGGACATGATGTGGAGTTTCCCTGGTCATGTGTTCACATATGAACATGGGAAAGTTCTGTCCCATTCATTCCACTGTCTTTCCTATTCCCAACCCCTCCCTTCCCTTCATTCCTCTTTGCCTGATCCAATGAACTTCCACCCCCCTCCCCTAATTGTGTGTTAGCATCTGCATATCAGAGAGAACATTGATCCTTTGGGGGTTTTTGGGGGGGGATTGGCTTATTAGCATGATAGTCTCCAGTTCCATCCATTTACCAAGAGCACTCATTTTTAATGATTTGTATAAAGTATCCATTTGTCCCCAGATCAGAAAACCTGCATCATCAACGAATAATCCAAACAAAACTCCCAAGTCTTGTCTGATGGCGGCCCATCTCTGAAGGCGACTTGAGTCAACTCATTTACATCCGGGCCGTCTCTTGTGCCCACCTGTCTTTGGCTCCCATGACGCACAGAGAAGGTGAGGTTATGGAAATCCAGGCTCAGAGCTTTCCTACAGACCTAAGGATTCCGTACAAAAGACACACCCGCCCTGAGTTCCCTGCTAAGACAACCCTCTCCCCAGCCCCTCTCCCCCAAATGAGATCTTCCCAGCCAGGAAACCTGACTCTTAGTTCCTTAATGCTTCAGGCATGCATAGCAAAGAGCAGCTCTTTCTCTCCTATAGTTTAGACAAGACCCACCATGTGAGCTGCTCAGTTAGAGTTTCCCCTCTTTGTCTCAGTGAAACTGAGAAGCCAGGCAGGATTGAATAAGAGGGTCAACACATCCTTTATCTTTCCTGAAATAAAGGTAAGAGTGAATAGGATTGTGAGCACACACTTTTTTACAAACCTCTCTTTACGAAGCTAATATGAAGTTCTCTATTTATTTCAACATATCCATTGGGTTCCCAGGGCAGGGGTGGACTGGCTCCTAAGTGACTCCAAGATCTCTTTGGTGTCTGCGTTTTCAACTCTAATTACGTTTCAAGTCCTGAAGCCCAATTTTCTCGATTTTAATGAAATGTGTCCAAACGTGACTTCCGTGACTAAGTGACAAAGGATATGCTCTCGGATACTGGAGTTGGGGATAAGATGAGCTGACAGCTTCGTAGCCAGAGTTGAAAGCAGAGGATTGGAACCCCAAATAGAGAGGGGAGCATATTTCCTTGTGTAGAAACCAGTCAGCCTGTTTTCTAAGAAAAAAGGGAGAGACTGGGGGAGAATTTTCAGTTTCACTAAAGGAAATCTTCCAGGAGCACATTGTTTAACAGAAACATTACCTAAACGAGACTGTTTGTCTAGCAGACCAGGACTATTTTTAATTCTATGTTCTGCACTATTAGTACTCAATAAATTGTTAGCAGCAATATTCCAACTGTGATAAGAAGTCAAGTACATTCTTTGTGTCAGTATCTGCATTTACTGGTTGCTTTCTATCTTTTTTTTGTGGGGGGCAGGGGTACTAGGGATTGAACCCAGGGGTGCTTAACCACTGAGCCACCCTATTTTGTATTTTCTTTAGAGACAGGGTCTCCCTGAGTTGCTTAGGGCCTCACCCTTGCTGAGACTGGCTTTGAACTCATGATCCTCCTACCTTAGCCTCCCAAGACACTGGGATCACAGGTGTGTGCCTCCACACCTGGCTTACTGGTTGCTTTCTTGAACGGAGAAGTCATAATGGACAAAGGCAGGTACTTTTGCAGGGACAGCCATGTTCAAGTATACTTATTTATTTCTATATACCACCTACAAAAAATTTCTATTCTTTTTTTATTTTCTTGTTGAATTTCTCTAATATCTTGGAACTTCAATACCAGTTTCCAGCTTTAACTAGAATTTTCGTAAATTCTGATTTATGTTCCCATAAAGAAGACAATGAGTGGGGCATGGTGGCATACACCTGTAATCCCAGCATCTTGGGAGGCTGAGGCAGGAGGACTGTGAGTTCAAAGCCAGCCTTGGCAACTTGGCAAGGCCCTAAGCAACCTGGTGAGGCCCTGTCTCTAAATAAAATACAAAATAGGGCTGGGGATGGGGCTTAGTGGTTGAGGGCCCCTGAGTTCAATTCCCAGTACCTCCAACCTCATAAAAAGAGTATAGACCTGTGTTGTCCAGTAGAAATGCAATTGGAATCTCATATGTGGTTTTAAATATTGTAGCACCCATATTTTTAAAAGTAAAATTAAGCCATTGAAAGTGATTTTAATATTCTATTTTATTTAACCCAATTCATCAAGCATCATCATTTACATTGGAGCCAACATAAGCAATCATTCACGGGGCATTTTAACGCCCTCTTCCCCCTCCCCCTTCTTCTACTACAAGTTGAACATCCCTAATTCAGAAATCCAAAATCTGAAAACCAAATTTTGGACTATCACGTTGGCTCACATTGGGTTTCAGATTTTCCGATGCGGGATGATGCTTTACTAGGAAAGTCTATACAAATATTCTAAAATCTGAAAACCTCTGAAATCTGAAACACTTCTGGAATGAAGCATTTTGGATCAGTGATATTCAACCTGAACCAAGTCTTTTAAAATCCATCTGGACTCTCAATTTGTATTAGCCACAACTGATGTGGCTAGTGGCAGTCGCCCTGGATAGTGGAGTCATAGTCTCTGGTTTTAATCCTGGTTCCACCACTGATGAGTTATATATCCTTGGGAGTCCTTTCTGGTGGGTTTGGTCTCAGTTTACTGATCTGTAAAGTGGGAGTGACTAACGTTGCTTCATGGAGTGGATGAGGATCTGAAGATGAGCAGGTTAGGTGGGGATCTACCCCCCCCCCCCCCGGCCCCCGGGAACAGGGAAGCAATGAGCAATTGCCTGGTGTACATACAGACAGAACAAGGTCAGGGAGCACTAAGAAGACAGTGGACCAGCTTCCTGAGACAGCAAGTAATAACTGCAGAAAATGGGGGGAAGGGGGCTATATGGCATTATCACCAAAGGTCTCCCCAAGGAGGTGATCGGTTCATTACTCGCTAGCTCAACAGTGACACGGAGCCAGTCACGTCACCATGCAGGGTAGGAGACTGGAGTCTGTGTTCCAGGAACCCAGAAACTGTCTCCAAGAAGAAAAGCCCCCCAATAATTATCCTGATGGAGACTTCTGGATTGGAACCCAGCTGGCCACAGCCAGCACTGAGTCGTGTTCAAAGTCCCAGCGCAAGGAAGCGTTGGCAACAGCTGTTGAGTGTCCTGCATGCGTTTCTCAGGCAACCCCTGCACCTGTCCCAAGTCCCTCAAGAGAGAATTGAAGGGAGAAAACAAACCATATTGACAAAAGAGGTACAGACCCTTGGTAGCATGAAAAAAAAAAAAGAAATAAAAATCAGAGCAAAGATAGTGTCAGGCAACTCTGGATAGAATAGGCTGGAGCAGGTGCCTGGGGTGGCCCCAGCTGATCCTCCTCATGAAGCGTGGAGGCTAGGGACAGTCCTGAGCTTGTGAGGTCCTGCAGAGACACACTCTCTGGGCTGCATCCAGCTTGCTATTGCTACTGCCAAGTGCCAAATTTGTCCTGGCTTAGGGCTGGCCCGGCTGCTGGCTGCCTTGCTGTGATTGCCTCCGCCTGTTTCTCTTTGAAAAAAAATGGCCCCCACCCCAGGCTACTGATGACATGTCTCTGGAAGCTGGGCTGGCAGCCCCCAGAGAGATTTAGGGTTTGCCATACAGGCAGGAAAGCCCGAGAAGGAGCTGAGCTGCCTATCACAACAGCGAGGAGTTCAGAAAAGGGTTTGTGCCAAAATCCTCAGCTCCTGATACACACACCGGCTCCTTCCATTCTTCTCAAAACAACCTCAAGAGAAAGATATAATGACCCACACCCTGAGGCTCAGAAAGGTGAAATCATTGCTTCAAGGTCACACAGCAGTGAAGAGGTGGTTGCCTATCCTTGGATAGGTCCCCTGCTCTGAGCTGCATGGGCACAGTTGAGGCTGCAGTCAGTGTCCAGGAAGTCATTTAGAGGGGACAAACTCCAGCCAGGGAAGAACGTGACTTTGTATCTATGGAGACTGACTTCACACTCCCGGGTCACTGGGTATAGATTTTCCACATGGTTCCCGAGTCAGCTCTAAAGACAACTTTGACGATGATGCCTAGAAAAGACGTATTTCAGGGGCAGAGGAAGGGCCTCACTGGGGACAGAATCCAGAGAGAGGCACTGCCAAGCCAGATGCTCAGTTCATTAATGGAGGCCTTTAGGAGAGTTTTGAGAAGTGCGGGATCTTAAGATGGAGACAAGAATTTGAACGAGAAATGGAAAGTCAAAGCAGATCGCATTATTCACCCTCAAAAGGTCGTAGTTCCCAGGAATCCGAATTTAAATTTGGTAGCATCCCTTGAGATCTGAACATCAACCTGGGGGAGCCCTGTCACCCAGCCCTGGGCCAGCACATACCCCACTGCCCACTTGCCAATCCCACTACCCACCTCCTTACCACGTTTAATGCTTCCTCCCTCCTGACCATCCTTGGTCATCTTTGCTCTCCGGGTGGCCTTTGACAACCTGGTCACTTCCTCCTCTCAATATGGTGCCCTCTCTCCTCTTCTGTGCCATCATAGAATAGTATCTAGGTTCTACAAAGCCATGTAGCAGATCAACCCACACCTAAGTGGCTTAAAACAACACACATTTCTCATCTCAAAGTGACTGTGGGTCAGGAAGCCAGGTGCAGCTTACCTGGGTCTTCTGGGTCAGGGTCCCTCCCAGATGAGGAGAAGGTACCAGCTGGCCATGGTCCCCCCCAACCAGGGCCCCACCTGTCTGCAGGTTCCTTCAGGCGTTGTTGGCTGGTTTCAGCTCCCCATGGGTTGCTGGGCCACGGGTCTCCACTAGCCAATCCCTGGAGGCCACCTTCATGTTCTGTGGGCCTCTCTGTAGGGAGCTTCAAAGGGAGAGCAGAGAATGAGAATGTGCCAGCAAGATGGCAGCCACGGTGTTTTGTGGAAGTGGCATCTCTCCACTTCTGCTGAATTCTGTTTGGGAGAAGGAAGTGTTGAGGGGGTTACACAAGGGTGGAATGCCAAGAGCAGACACCATTGGCTGCCATCTTGGAAACCTCCCTCCCATGAAATCCTGAGTCCTCTCAACTGAGCACCACACCTGATCCTTCTACCTGCCCCAGTAAGAGGCAGCCATGTGTAACTTCTCATTTTCTTCTTCTCCTACCTCCTGCACTGCCCTTGAGCTCATCCCAAGAGGAACATCAAGGAATCACTGTGACTTCAGACACAAAGAAACTGAGGTATCCCCATTTTCCATTCCATATACACTTTTTTTTGTTGTTAAACCATAAGACAGCCAGAGTTGTCTTTCTAAACTCAAATCTGACCATGACATCCCCTGCTCAGCATCTTTCAGTGGGTCCCCGAAGTCCTTATATCCTTATCATGGCTTCGAAGGTCCTGTATATGGGAGCCGGATTTTCCTCTCCAATTTCATTTCTCTCCACACCTCCTCACTTCTACTGTTTCACCCAGATTTGCTTTTTCTTAGTTCTTTCAACATGACATTTTCTCTCCCCTCTTTAATTTTTTTTCTTTTTTTCCTGGGTACCGGGGATTGAACTCAGGGGCATTCAATCTCTGAGCCCCATCCCCAGCCCTATTTCATATTTTATTTAGAGAGAGGGTCTCACTCATTGGCTTAGTGCCTTGCTTTTGCTGAGGCTGGCTTTGACCTTGGGGTCCCCCTGTGAGATTCACTGGGCACAACATTTACTTTCCAACCCCTGCTTCCTGGACTCGACTAAATCTGGGGATTCCTGCTTCATAAAGAGGTGACCTCAGACCTCTGGCACACTGAGTTTTCAGAGTTGCAAAATGCAGCAAGAAACACTGTATCACTTGCTTTCCTTTGTACTGGGGGTTCTTGTCATGTGGTTTGGGCATGAAGGACTTACGAGATGGGAACACAAAAATCACCCACCTAAGACAGATGACAAATAACAAAGCTAGCATTGATTCAATCTCACGCAACGGGCCAGGTGTTTTGCATGCAGTAGTCTCTCATTTAATGCTCACAACACTGTGAGCAGATATTATCATTCCTCTTTCACAGATGAGGTCAAGGAGGCTCTGGGGGTCCTCAGTCCTTGTCCATAGTCAGATAATAAGCAAACTTAACTGGGACAGAATAAAGATAATGACCAATTCTGTTTGCAAGATCTTTAGTATGTGCCAAGCCCTGTATCAGCTCTTGATGTGATTTCTCTTACTTAAACCTAGAAACCCATTAAAATTGGGCTCTCTGATTATTCTTGAATTTCAGATGAAAGAAATAAGGTTCAGGGAGTTTAGTAATAGTGCTGCTGATTGCACAGTGAGAAAGAGGCCGCGCTGAGATTTTTTGATTTTTTTTTTCAGTGCACACCTTATGACCATGATGTGGGTTTTTTCTTCTTTTATTTTGGTACTGGGGGTTAAACCTAGGAGTGTTTAACAACTGAGCCACATCCCCAGCCCTTTAAAAAAAATATTTAGAGACAGGGTCTCTCTAGGTTGTTTGCAGTCTTTTTTTTTAAACTTTATTTTTTTTAGTTGCAGTTGGACACAATATCTTGATTGTATTTATTTACTTTTTATGTGGTGCTGAGGATCGAACCCAGTGCCTTGAACATGCTGGGCGAGCACTCCACCGCTGAGCCACAACCCCAGACCCCTGCTTGTAGTCTTGCTAAGTTGCTGAGGCTGCTTTGAATTCGTGATCCTCCTGCCTCAGCCTCCCAAGCTGCTGGGATTACAGATGTGCGCCACTAGGCCTGGCTAACCATGCCATTTCAAACCATAAATTTAATTTCCAAATGTGAAATATTTCAGACTCTCAGCTGACAACAGTGGTCAAGGCTAGCCCCACCCCCTCCCAAAGAAGTCTTAAAATCATTGCTTCAAAAAAAAATGTTATTCTTATAGTGATTTTGGTCTGTTTGATAAAGAAATCAAGATGACTTTAAAACCAATCATTAATATAATACAGGCATGTTGTTCAAGAAAAGAAAAATAGGCCAATATACAAGAATACAGAAATGTTTTAATTCTATTTATTTATTTATTTTATTTGGTACTGGGGACTGGACCCAGGGACACTGAACCACCAAGCCACCACCCGAGACAGAATTTTTTTTTTATTTTGAGACAGAATCTCACTAAGTGACCTAGGGCCTTTTTATTTTGAGACAGAATCTTTTTTTTTTTTGAGACAGAATCTCACTAAGTGACCTAGGGCCTCACTAAGTTGCCGAGGCTGGCTTTGAACTGGTGATCCTCCTGCCTCAGCCTCCTGAGCCACTGGGGTTACAGCCATGCATCACCATGCCTGGCCCCCAAATGTTTTTATTTACTATTGTCTTATAAACAATTGCTAAACCAGTGCGGTGGTACATGCCTGTAATCCCAGTGACTCGGGAGGCTGAGGCAGGAGGATCTCATCTTAAAGGATCCTATCTCAAAGTGAAAAGTAAAAAGGCCTGGGGGTATAACTCAGGGGCAGAGCGCCTTGGATTCAACCCCCGGTACTGAAAGTAAAGAAGAAAAAGAAAACAAGTGTAACTCGATGTTTCCTCTCTCCAGCGTGGCTCTTGGCTGGCCGGTGATGGCCCAGGTTTTAACTATGCAGAATATCATGACCTGGCGGGGGAGGGGGGGGCGCACCCTACATATTCCTCACTCCCACTTAATAGTCAGTGTCCTGTCTCCCTCCCTCTCCCAGACCTGGAACCTGAAATCAGTCCTGTCTGGTGCCCAACCCTATATTACTGTCACCCCACAAAGCATGGTCCTTTGTCTCCTCCGGCCCAGGCCACTGTACAGAACAGGAAGGGCAGAGAACATTTGTCCCTCAAACGCCAAGATGTCTGGAAGCTGTTGGGTACTTGTGCAAGGGAAGTTCACAAACCCCTGAAAATAATGACAGCAGGCTTCTAAGTCCTTGTTGGGGACACTTCTCAGGCCTTCGTCAGCCCCGTGGTTTTAAAAGTGGGCTGAGAGTCCAAATCAGCTGGACATTACCACGAGTCACATCCTCCCGGGGACTATCACAAACCCATGCATTCAGAATCTCCAGGGCCAAGACTTTGGAATCTGAGTTAGCCAACTCCTCGAGGATTCTGGTGCTCCCCAGAAGGGAGCCACCCATTCCTTCCCAAGCTCCTGCTCCTGAGAAGAACCCAGCCCCTCAAGGCCAATAAGCCTGTCATCTCCCCCTTTGTAAATTTTGCAGAAAGATGCTCCATCTCCAGCTAGTGGCTGAGCAGAAGCAGGTTTGGCCTGAAGAATAGCAAGAGGACTTTTCACTTTTCTGGAGACGTTTATCTTGGACCTGGCTTGGCACATGTCTAACCCTACTGACTGTTTCATTGGCTTTAACCCAAACGTGTAATCCTTTCAGTGTCCCTTCTATAAACGATAAACTCCCATTTCAAAATTAAATAAGATGATGATGATCTATAGCCATTCATGGGTCAACTACTACATGCCATATATATAAAATCTCTAATCTCAGCAGTTTTACAAGGTACATTTTATTCTCTCCATTATGCACATAAGAAAATGGAGACTCAGAGACGCCAATCAGCTTGCCCTGACATGTCCATTTATCAAGGGCCAAGATTCAAATTCTGACTAATTCTTTAAGCTCCAGACTCACTAGTTGAGTTGTGGTTCCTTCACTAGTTCAGTTGTGGTAGGCAAACTGCATGACCTCTCCATGCCTCAAAGACTCCATCTCTGCAAAAAAAGAAAGAAAGAAAGGTAATGGGTGCAGGGGTGTACACCTGCAATCCCAGCAGCTCAGGAGGCTGAGGCAGGAGGATCATGAGTTCAAACCAGCCTCTAAGTAACTCAGTGAGACCCTGTCTCTAAATAAAATGCAAAATAGGGCTGGGGATGGAGCTCAGTGGTTGAGTGCCCCTGAGTTTAATCCCCAGTAGCCCCCCACCTCCAAAAAAAAAGATGGCAAATAATTTGAAAATAATTTGAGCTGGTGCTGCAGGCTAAGTCTAGCTCTCGGGGATTCTGGAGGCTTATTAGCATATTAAAGACTGGAAGAAGTCCCACCTTGAAGAATGCAGTTTACCAACTGCAACCTGGAAGACCTGTATATTTTTAAATCGCTTAATTTTTATTTCATATTTGTCTCCTAACCAAGAAGGAAAGGGGACTTTTACGCCCGATTTGGAAGGGAATGGCTTTGGTAATCTCACCCTCGCTCAGCCCCTGCTTGGAAGAGGCCCTGTTGCCAGAACATACCATTAAGAGCTTGCTTTGATACTGGCTGTTAATCCTGTGGCCCAGCTTGACATTGTCACCTAGCAACGTCCTGTCCTTTCCCCCTTCCCATTCTCCTGCCTCTAATAACACTTATCCTCCTCTGCAGTCTCTCCTGGGTCCCCAGCTCCTGGGTCCCCTGAAGCCTCCCATGCACAGAGGCAGGAGCTGTGGGCCCCGGTGCACATATTTATGTGAATAGTGCCGAGACCAGGACAGGCTGTTCTAGGGCTGCTTTCCAACTGTCCCATAAATCAGTGAGGGAAGAAAGTTATGAGTTTCACAAAGACGCTGCGGAGGAGAGCAGCAGGTCTTGGCAACACGTCATCCCAGCCCCCACTCCCTCTTCCCTCTTCCATATGTGGCCCGGAGGAGGGGGTGAGGTTTCAGGGATGTAGAGGATTTCCAAGTCAGGAGGGACCTCTGAGATCACCGAGTGCTCAATCACATGGAAACTTCTAGTAAATACCTATGCCTGGGCCCTTCCCTGGGGGGCTTCTGGTGCAGTTGTCTGGACATGGGGCATGGGAATGCTGGTTAAAGCCATCGAGGTGACTGGTCCGTGCAGTCAGGGCTGGGCAGGGAGATACTGTGGCCCAGAGAACCGAGACTGCTGTAGACAACTCAGGCCAGGAGTGACATGAGAGGCAGAGCCTTGGCTCATTTCTGCGCCATGCTTGAACTGAGTCCTGGGGTAGAGCAGCAGAAGGACTAGGCAGTTGGGCGTGAGGGCGCACGCTGTAATCCCAGTGGCTCAGGAGGCTGAGGCAGGAGGATTGCAAATTCAAAGCCAGCCTCAGCAAAAGCAAGGCCCTAAGCAACTCAGTGAGACCCTGTCTCTAAATAAAATACAAAATGGGGCTGGGGGTGGGGCTCAGTGGTTGAGTGCCCCTGAGTTCAATCCCCAGTCCCTCCCCCCAAAAAAAATAGATCTAGGCAGTGGATTTATCAGGACTATGCAGGCAAATAACTTGGAGAGTGATTACAAACATTTATTCACTTCCTTTTTTCCACCTGGACCCACTGAATCAGGACTTTCTCACAGGCCTCAAAGTGCAGAGATTTTAGTGTTTTTTTTTTTAAGTTGATTGTGTCAGGTGTTTTCTTACAGGAATGAAAAGCAGACTAACACAAAAAGCCCTTAGTGACCATTTTTATAATCTAAGAACACTATCCCAATGGAAAGAACACCAGATCTGGTATTCATCAAATCTGGGGTCCATTCAATATTCACTGTGCATCATAGTTGGGTATGGTTTGCCTCACAAGCTTCATGTGCTAGAAGCTCAGTTCTGAATTTGAGGCAATGGCACCTTGAAGAGGTAGGGCCTAGTGGGAGGTATTAGGTCATGGGATTCCACCCTTGCAAGGTACTGATGCCAATCTATGGGGAATGGGTTAGGTGTCCTGGGACTGGATTGGTTGCTGCAAAAGCAGGTTGGCACAAGTGAGTTGGGCTTTCTTAGCTCACTCTCTTGCTCCCTGTCTTGCTTTGTAACATCTACCTTGCACACAATGCTTGCCTTTGACGCATGTGCTCCCACAAGATGCCATTTGCCATGTTATGAGGAAGCAGGAGGGCCTCACAGATTGCCCAGTCTTGAGCTTCCTTGCCTCCAGAACTCCAAGCTAAATAAACCTCTATTCTGTATAAAGTACCCAGCCTCAGGTATTTTGTTATAGCCCCACAAAACTAAGACAGGATAGTTCTTTGAACAAGTTACATGATCTGAGTTTCTGTTTCTTTATCTACAAAACGAGATGACACAGCCAAACCTCATTCATCCTTCATTTTTGTAATTCAAAGGTCTCTTCTCCCTGAAGGTCTTGACCAAGTTTTCAAACTAGACCAGTCGCCTATCTTTGCAGGATACATTGTAGGAGAACACCCTGTACTCTTGCTTTGTGACTCTTTGTGAAGCTGGTACTCAATCAACACGAATTGGACAAACAAATGACTGAATAAATCACTGAACAAGTGACTAATGTGTATAAAGTCCCTGGCACATTAACACACAATAAATGTTAATTATAATTATCCACAGAAAGGCCAAGATTTCCTGCCCAAAGATACAAAGCAGAGCTAAGCCTTGAACTTGGTCTGCTGGCTTAGTTTTTAATCCATTACACTAATCTGCCCTAAGGTTTTTATATTGGAGGAAGGAATCTAGGAAAAGTGGCAGGCTGCCTTCCTCACTATAAAGATCTGAAAACCTAACTAGCCTTTACACACTCCCCAGCCTCAGGTGTTTTGTGATAGTTACACAGAGCTGACGACAGGTTTGTGGGCAGCAATACTGATTTGGTTCTAATTCTAGTGCCAAACAATACCCCCAATGCAGGCCACCCCTTGTTGATTTCTGTGGCTCCCCGTACTTTCCCTGATTCTGGGGGAATGGGTGGCTAGAGGGGTACAGAGAGGAGGTAGAATTTCACATTTTTGGCTTCTTGGGCACACACTAGAGAAAGGAGTTTGGAATGAGATGAGGGGCAGATGTTCCTTGGGACTAACACAGGATGATTTCTTGTCTCTCTGCATACCCTAGCCTGGAAATCCACACACCCTGATCTTTTAAAAACAATTTTTTTTTTAGTTAGACATGACAGTAGAATGAATTTCAGCAAATTATATATAGAGAGAGCATAACTTATTCTACTCAGGATCCCACTGTTGTGGTTGTGCCTGATGTGGAGTTACTGGGTCATGTATCCAGATACAAGGCCAGCACAGGGACGTCCCATTCACTCCACTGTCTTTCCTATTCCCCTCCCCTGTTCCCTTCATTTCCCTTTGTCTAATCCAGTGGATTTCTATTATTGCCCTCGCCATCCCCCCTGTTTGGGGTTGGCATCCACAAATCAGAGAGAACATTCAGCCTGTGGTGTTTGGGATTGGCTTATCCCACTTAGCATGAGCGTCTCCAGTTCCATCCACACTTGCATTCTGAACTCAAAGCCATGTCTTCCCCTCATCAGGACTTTCTCGTGAGGGAGATCCACGTGGACAAGCCCCTCAGGAGTAAGTCATGACACAGGGAAGTCTGCCCAGGCTCTCTGCAGTGGATCCACTGGCATTGGATCCACCCCATCAGCCAAACCCAGCGGAGCGAGGCCTCACAGAACAGGACACGTGGAGGGCTGAGAAGAAAGGAAACCATACCTGACCCCATTCTGCCCAGGCTTCCTCCCTGGGCACCTCTGGTCACTCCATCCTGAATGAGGCCCATGGGGAGAGGGCCTGAGTCTCAGCCTAGAAGGTGAGGTTCTTGTGGGACAATAGAAACCTGGACCCACTCTGGCCCTCCTGGCTCTGCCAGCTCCTGGGATCAAGCCCCCCTTTTGATTGTATTCCCGCTGAAGAAATGTCCTGGCAAGGTGACAGGACAGAAATGTCAGCCAGGGGCTCAGGAGGCCAGGCTCAGAGCAAACTTGTGCCAATTCATGCTTTGAGTAAAAAAAATTCATAGGGAATTAAGTGGTCTGGTGGCGCCTGTTCGCTCAGTGTTCGTCCTTTGCATATCCCAGACTCAAATCCTGCAAGGAGCTGTGCATGAGATCCACATTAAAGGCCAGTGTGGCTTCTTCTGCCCAAAGTGCAGATTAAAACCCACAGACAGACTGTGCAAGGCATAAAGAATGATCTTCCCAGACCTAAGACCAGGAAAGATCTTGAACCTGTTCTAAGCTCCAAATCAAAACTCCATCAAGGATCCAATCAAAACTGACCCAAGATGGGCTCAGTGGCCCATGCCTGAAATCCCAGAGGCTTGGGAGGCTGAGGCAGGAGGATGGTGAGTTCAAAGCCAGCCTCAGCAATAGCAAGGCCCTAAGGAACTCAGTGAGACCTGTCTCTAAATAAAATACAAAATAGGGCTGGGGATGAGGCTTAGTGGTTTAGTACCCCCGAGTTCAATCTCTGGTTACCCCACCCCTAAAAAAATAGAATGTTCACTGCAAGATCTTTTGTGGTTCCAAGAAACTGGAGATAGCAGGAATGTAGTAAATCCATACCATGGGATATTACACAGCTCATAGAAAGATAAATCTCTAAGTACTGAGAATAAAAGAAAATAGTAAAGCATATTGTTAATTTTTTAAACCATGATATCATTCAATGATATAAACACAGACACACAAACAAACCAGGATGTAGAAAAAAGTAGTGGAAAGGTATTTTCCAAAATCAGAGATGATATCACGTCTAGGGATGGAGAACAAAGACCAAGAAGACCTTCTATTGTTGATTCATTCAACAAATTGCTTTAAAATGTTAAAACAATAACAAAATGTCATCTTCTCTTCCAGACACTGATGCTACTTTGAGAAGAAGAAAAGAGAGAAAAAAATCTTTGGAATCATGGCATCTATATGCTAGTTTTCCTGCTGTTAATAGGTAAATTTATAGGACAGGAATATATTTATATATGACTTGTGTAATTAAATGTAAGTAAAAATGAAAGCCAAGATCCCAACATTTTTTATTATTATAAATGTCAGGCTACTGTTCATTTTGGATTTTGAGAATACTTGCAATAGTCCCAATCATAAATACTGTATTGGTGACTGTCACATGGCTACTGCAGTCCCTCAACTGGTCCTATGCAGATGGTTGGCACAGACAGGGCTGTGGTGACAATCTCACACAGCTTAACTTGTGCCAACTCTGTGCATTCTTCTATCCACAGTTTTTGGGCCAGATGTGGTGTCGCATCGCACACCTGTAATCCCAGTGGCTCAAGTTCAAAGCCAGCCTCAGCAACTCAGTGAGGCCCTAAGCAACTCAGTGAGACTCTGTCTCCAAATAAAATACAAAATGGGGCTGGGGATGGGGCTCAGTGTTTGAGTGCCCCTGAGTTCAATCCCTGGTTCCCCCGCCCCCCAAAAATGAATAAATAACAATCTTATGCATATACGCACTGAGAGACATATAGAAATGATCTTAGCAGCACTATTTATAAGGTGCACAAATTGGAAACACATAAATGTCCACAAACAGTTGAAAAAAAAAAGTAACATGATATTGACCCAAGGGAGTGAAAATCAGAGCAGGCAAATAAATGCATGTGGCCCTCAGGCACGGTGGTGCACCTGTCATCCCAGCCACTCAGGAGGCTGAAGCAGGAGGACCATAAGTCGGAGGCCAGCCTGGGCAACGTGGAAAGACCCTGTCTCAAAACATAAAAAGGGCTGGGAATGTGGCTCAGGGATAAAGCACCCTTGGGTTCCATCCCTAATACTAAAGCAATGAATCACAGAAAAAAAAATAAAAACTGTACATGGCAATTTGGAGGGATCTCCCCAGTAGTGTTGAATGAGGAAGTTAGGTACAAGAGAAACACACCACGTAATTACATTTTTATGAAGTTCCTTAACAAGCAAACCTAACACAGGATACTAGATGGCAGGACAGTGGTCCCCTTGGCAGGGAGGGAAGGCCGGGGTGCATTCTGGAGGCTTTGGGGGTGCCACATGTTCTGCTTCTGGTGCTGGCTGCATGGGTGAGTTTAGGGAATGAGAATGGGTTGAGTTTTCCAATGATCACCTGTGACTTGTTTTTAGATGTTATTCTCTTTCCATCAAAAGTGTGCAAAACAAAAAGAAAATCAAAACGGACCATCCTGCCATCCAGGTTGTATTTCTTGAATCTCATCTTGGGCAAATCAGAGACCTTCCCTTTCCCCATCTGTAAAATGAGAGAGGAATTCGCCCCTTGCAGCTCTCTGGTTCTCTGTGGTGTGTCTTCCTTCCAACCAACCATTGCTGAAGCAGGAGGGGGAAAAGTATAGAGCAAGCCTTGCACAGTGACTATCAGAATTTGTAGAAGGCTTCCAATGTCGCTTGTGCCTCACCTTCAAGGCATTTGTAATGAATTAAAGGCGCAATCAACAAACAAAACCTGTCTTCCAGGCAAGCACACGTAGCCAACTCTCTCCCAAAGTGCTCGTGGGGTAGGTGAGATGTCAATGGTGCCCTCTGCCAGGCATCCTGCCGTCATGCCAACCCAAACACCCTGTGATGGGCCACTCAGCCGCTGAGGAGGGCGGGCTGTTCCTGGTAGGAAGGAGGTGGCTACTCTGCTGGCCCCAGCAACTGCAGTTTGAATAGACGCTTCCTCTCCCAGGGCAGGTGGTTCATAATTTTCCTCTTACCGCTACCGGGAAGGGCAACATCACAGCTTGTACCCTCGCGCAACAGGAAAGTTTGACATCCGCAGACAATCTTGGCACAAGAGGAGAAAAAAGTACAATCGTGTGTGTCAACGTCTATATACGACCCAGGAAAATGATTTCAATAGTGTGGCCCGTGATGTCATCAGCAGCTTTGAGGTTGGCCGGGAGCCAGAAAAGCTTTTCTTGATTATTCACAAGCCTCACCTGGTATTTGCAAGGCGAAGACCCAGTGGAAGCAACGCTCTAGGCCCTGAGCAGACTTACGGGGTCAACTCTAAGCCTCCTTGTGGAGGAGGGAGGTGGCCTCCAGGGAACTAGCGTGCTATAGGGGTTATCGTAACTGTTGGTGAGTTCTGGAAGGGTCGATCCCACAGAATGCTCAAATTAGCAGGTGAAAGACAGGCAGGCTCCAATTCAGAGAGGGATCTTAGGCTAGCGACATCAGTTCTCAAATGAAGGGAGGTGAAGGACCTCTTCTATTGTTTTATTTCATTTTCTTGGTTATTTATTTTTAACCTTGTACTTCCCAGTTCATTTTTTTTTCTTTTGTACCAGGGATTGAACCCAGGAGCACTTCACCACTGAGCCACATCCCCAGCCCTATTTCATATTTTATTTAGGAACTGAGTTGCTTAGGGCCTCACTAAGTTGCTGAGGCTGGCTTTGAATTTGCGATCCTCCTGCCTCAGCCTCCTGAGCCACTGCGCCCGGCCTGCCCAATGCATTTTTTTTAAATGCAATAAAAGTGAATGACCAAAAATGGAAAAAAGAGACAAGCAAAACACAAACCTCAGTTTTGATGAGTAGGTTGAGCAGACATTATGTCAAGAGGTATGAAAGTTTTGGAACTATTCTTCTTGCCTAGCTGTTGTTGAATGGGTTTATTTAGTTTGCAAGGCTGTGTTGAGCTGGAAGCAGTATTCGCTTGTTCCCACCATGAACTGGTGGCAGTCTGGGGATGTCAGGAGAGCTTCTTGATGGACATATTCTCACTCTCCCACACACACATCTCTCAAAGAACAAAGAGGGTTTGAAAAATGCTCAAAGCCAGGTGCGGTGGTGCACACCTATAATCCCAGCAGCTTGGGAGGCTGAGGAAGGAGGATCAAAAGTTCAAAACCAGCCTCAGCAACTTAGTGATGCCCTAAGCAACTCAGTGAGACCCTGTCTCTAAATAAAATAAATGAATAAAAAGGGCTGGGGCTCAGTGGTTTAGTGCCCCTGGGTTTAATTCCCAGTCTAAATAAATAAATAAATGGCTCAAAGAGAAGGAAAGACCAGGAAATGGCTATTGTAATGAGGATGGAGGCCCAAAACATCAGGATAGAAGATCAGGTAGAATCTCAGAAATTAAGGTTTAATGACGAGGCAATTTTTGGTGATAGTGGCATATTGTTTTTATAAGAGGAAGATCAAAGGATAATTAGTAAATAACCAGATTAATTCCATAGAACGAGAGAGAGAGAGAGAGACAGAGAGAGAGACAGAGACAGAGAGACAGAGAGCAATCATTGTGTTTAATGAACCCAGATGCTAAGCAACAAATCTGCATGATATGAGGCTTTAAAGTTCTGGTCCAGGTCAACCAGAGGACACTGGGCAGGTAAAATGTCCTTTATTTATACTTATTTTCTATCCAAAAACAGCAGGTGGGAAAAATGAATTTTTACAAAATCCAAATTTTCTTTTTTCTTTTTTTCAAAATCCAGACATAACAGCTCGTATCCATACAATCACAATCAATGATTCTTGAAAGCAAATTCAGCATTAGGGGCAGTTAAAACAAAATGTTAAGGAGCTGGGGTTGTGGTTCAGCCCTAGAGCACTCGCCTAGCACGTGTGGAGGCCCTGGGTTCGGTCCTCAGCACCGCATAAAAATAAATAAATAAAGGCATTGACAACTACAACTAAAAAATAAATATTTTAAAAAAACAAAAACAAAATGTTAAGAGAACAAGCTGCAAAACAATTTCTTTAAAGTTATAAGAATCATTGCCTGATGTTGTGGCACACGCCTGTTAGCTTGGGAGGCTGAGGCAGGAGGATCATGACTTCAAAGTCAGCTTCAGCAACTTAGCAAGGCCCCAAGCAACTCAGTGAGACCCTGTCTTTTGATTAAAAGAAAAGAATGCATATATATATATATATATATATATATATATATATATATATATATATAGGCTGAGAGTGTGGCTCATTGGTTAAGCGCCCCTGGTTTCAATCCCCAGTATCCAAAAAAAAAAAAAAAAAGTTACAGAAATAATTTTGCACTGAAGGAAGCCAAGCATTCTTTTCTCGTTTGGGCATTCTGGAAAAGAGTCAGCCTTTAAGTAGGTAAGACAAAAGACCGAGGTTCTACAAGCATTTCATTTCCAGCCCGAGACAGCTGTTGGTGATATCACCCCTCATGAGAACAGCCGAGCGTGCAGGGAATTAGCAGATGAAAAGAAGGAACAGAGGATCTGGGCGTGCGCGCATGCCTCCTCTGTCTCTTCCTATCTCCACATGGACAGACACACCTAAAAGTGAAGTTCCACATGTGGCAGTATGGACAGCGCAGAGAGGGCCCCGGGAAGGGTTCACGACATGAAACACGGGAGAGGATAAACATTTCAAGACTCAGATCATGTTGCCGCCTGGATTCAGGGAGCCTCTGAGGAAACGGCTCTTCCACTCTCGACTTCCTCCCAACCAATACAGAGTCTGCTACAGGCGGAGAGCGTGCCAAGAACATGCCAGTGCGTGTCATCCTGACCTCCTTCTTAAGGCTGAACCTGGACTTGGGAAATGCGCACCACTGGGTCCGGGCGGGCAGGGTCATCCCTGAGGCTCTGACATCAGGTTCTTGAGAAGGGCAGAGGGAAATCTGAGAAGAGATCGACGGAGACACCCGCCAATTAGAAAAGGCCCTGACCCGGGAGACTCCCTGGCTGTGAGTGGCAGGGTCAGCCTGGCTGTGGCCTTGAAGGTGAACTCAGAAACACGGAATCCCCCCAAAACACGTTTGGAAATGATTTCACTGGAGATAGACAGCACCGGCAGGAGGGAAGGAGGAGGGGGGACATAGGGCACTCTGGAGTGAGATGCTGTCATCATAGAGATGGGCACATGGAAAAGAGGAACATTCTAACTGCCCAGGCCACCTTCCCCCCGGTGGGTGGGACGGTGTCGCTTAGAAGCGCCAGGAAAGCATCCTTGAAAACTCTCCTCTCTGCATTTGTAATTTCAGGGAGGCAGCTTCCTGCACACTGAAGGAAGGATTGTAAGACGATGTTCCTCTGGGGGTTGTAAAGACAATCTAAGAACAAGTCATGGCAGAGTCACAGACTGCACAGCCGGAGGAGATCATTTCCATTGCATAACCACGCTGAGCCCTGGAGCTCTCATTGTCTCGCTGTTACCCCGCAGTGTCATGATTGGACTTACCTCATCGGGGGAAATCATTGTTTAAAAAAACCAATACACACGCCGGCATAGCCCTCCACTTCATCTTTTCCAGGATCATCGCTTCCCCCACTCACTTCCCAACGCACCAGGGTGAGACCCAAATGGGTGATGGATGGCTCCAAATAGTCCGACAGACCCAGAGAGAGGCCTGGGGGTAAAAATAACCAGCTGATTACCAAGAGGGAGCAGATGGGCCACCTGAGAATTCAGTGGCTGGAGGGACAGCTGAGAAGACGAAAACCCTCATCAGGGGACTAGACTTTCTGATTAGACCCAGTGCTGATGACCGCCACCGTCTCTGCCTCTCCCCCTCTCTGCGGTGTGATGATTTACATCTGATTGGACATCATTTCGCATGTGAGTGTGCACAAAACCAGAGTACTACTTCCCAGAGTGTGGGGAAGACTTTGAAGTACTTAATTATAACCAGGAGACATTTCGGGGGCCAAGCAGTGAAATGGAAGATGCTCTCTGGGTGGGGCTGATGGAATGTACATTGATGCACGGAGCCCGAGTCTGGTTGGTTTGGTCTGGGTTTTCATTCCATCACCCCATAAGGCAACCTTCCAGAGTTTTCTGGACGGTTGGAAGAAAATAGAAACAAGAGTCGTATTCTTGGCCCAGGGATCTACATTCAAAGCAGACTTTCAACATGTGGATAAACTGGACTTTCTGTTAATAGTCAATTACTAAAAATAGAGATGATTTGGGACTCCTTTGAAGGAAGGTCATTTTTTACTAGTGCTCATTTGAACTAATCCACGGAGGGGGACGGGGCATACAGTGAGCCTAGACGTGCTTAGTGGTGCTAAATCATGTCCACATGAGGAGACAAAACAGACCCATCCATCATTAGCCCCCACATGGACACCACTCAATGAGCTATAAGAATTAAGAGGAGGAAAGGGGATGAGAAATTTAAGGAAAAAAAATCAGGATAGGTTTCAGGGAGAAAGGATGATGTGATCCAGGCATTAAAGGATAGATGGAAATATAGAGGTTTCTGGACGGGAGTCGCTTGAATAAACAACAGTACTGATTTCATATTTTAATGATTTAGTTAGTACAGCATCAGTACAATGGTTTGTCTTGAGCAAAGTGGTTTGGAGAACAAAAACTCTGGAAAAATGAGACTGGACAAAAGTTTCACATGTATGGATGGGCCTTTGATACCAGGTATTTTAGTCAGATTTTTTGATACTGTGATTAAAAGATCTCACCCGAACAATTTTAGGGAGATGAACTTATCCAGGGCTCACAGTTTCAGAGGTCTCCGTCCATAGACAGCAGGCTCCATTCCTCAGGGCTCCAGGGAAGGCAGGACATCATGGAGGAAGAGTGTGGTGGAGGGAAGCAGCTCACATGGTGATCAGGAAGCAGAGAGAGACTCCACTCTCCAGAGACAAATAGAGACCCCAAAGCCACGCCCCCAATGCCCCCTCCTCCAGACACCACCCACCTCCTCCAGCCGCCACCCAGTTAATCCCATCAGGGGTCCATTCACTGGTTGGGTTAAGGCTCTCACAACCCAGTCATGTCTCCTCTGAACCTTCCTGCATGTCTCACATATGAGACTTTAGGGGACAACACACATCCAAAACATAATACCAGGTAATAAATTAGATTTGGCTATAAAAATCCCAGAAGGTCATTAAACATTTTGAGTAGAGTTAGAACTGTTTGAGAATTCTGTTGTCTTCATTTGAAAAAACAGCAGCAAAACAAGATTATTCCCTGGGACTTTATCAACAGGTAAAATCAACAGGAAATGCCGCCATTTTGATTCTCCTTGGTTTGTGAGGCTAGTGCTATGGAAGGTAAGAATGAACCACCACCATGCCTGCCACAGAGGACGTAATCTATTGTTAAATGGGTGAACAAAGTGAAACTGCACAAAACCAGAGTACTACTTCCCACATCAGGTGCAGAAGATCTAAGGTTCCCTCAGCACTCCCAAACAATGAACAACTTTAAGGAGACCACTTTTGGAGTTAGATGAACTAGGGCACATCTTTGCACCTTCTTGGGTCTGCATTCCCTCATCAGAAAAGGCAAGAGTAAGTTCTATGCATGGGTTTTAAGTGCAGGAGGATTTTAGTGTATATTTTTGGGAAGAGATGCCACAATCCAGCTTGTGTCAGTTTCTCAGAGGGGTCCGCCATCCAAGATAAGATATGGATTATGCTCCTTTTAGACAAGAAGAGTCTGTCATTCTGAGATTCTAAGAATACGCTGCCCTCCACCCCAGGAAGGACAAGTGGAACATTTGACAATATCACTCTAAGAATTTTGTCACCTTATAGGAGGCCTGAGGCTGCCCAGCTTAACTGAAATCAAGAGAAAAGAGTGTTGTTCCTGTCAGCCTACCTTAGAGTCCTCGGCCATTTAAGGAGCATCATCAATCTAATCAGCCACGCTGAGATATAATTGACCATCGAGAAAGAAAAAATCACTGGAAGGCATTTATTCCCATCAGAATGTGACTTGGGCAATGTGTGACCTCCGAGCCAGCCCATTTTTGCAGATTCCGCTCTCCCCACCCCCCTCTTGACTTCTGTTTCCTTCTTTGGAAGTGGGCATGTTCCTAGTGGCCTCTGTCATCAGGTTATTGGAAAGAATTACTAGTTAATGTTGGGGAAAAGCGTTGGGGAAGATGACTTACTTGTGCCCTTAAGGATCATTCTTCAGAACAATACGCAGTATTTTTGTTGAATGGGCACACTCAGTGCTTGCCCTGATTTGGGGACTTAGAAACGACCTGATGCTGGCCAGTTAACACAAGCAGTTAAAGAAACTGCCATTGTTCTCTCCAAGTATGGTCTGCATGGAAATCTAGCCCTGGCAATTTGTAATGAGGCAGGATGCTTATTAATGATTTTTGGCTTAATGTATTAATGAATAGAGATTTAAGGGATAAAAAGACTTACAATGTAATAAGGGAAACTCCAAGAAAGATTAGGCTCTAATCAAAATAAATTGTGTTCTCAGATTGATTTTCATAAAATTCAACTCCCTTTTCCCTTTATTTATAACCTCAAAGAAATGTATTGTGCTAAGCTGAATTATATCACTCAGAAAGAAGAATGGATATTCTATTTTAATATAATATGAATAAACTACAAATGTCAACTTACTAGGAAAAAAAACACCCTGTAGAGCAAGAGTAGATATTTTCAGTAAGAAAAAAAATTTACGTCTAAATGTCAGTCAATTTATTTTCTTTTTCTCAATAGTACTTTTCATGTTTAATTCAAGATCTGATTAGCACCATCAAAAAAAAAAAACAGATAAAATAGCAATGTTATGAATAGCAATACAATTTGTTAAGATTAGCTTTTCTTTCTCTTCCTCCTCCTCCTTCCTAATTTCTTCTAAGTGATAACAATGTGCTTTACTCTCTCCTATGAGGAGACAACTTCTTCTAAGAAAGTGCATTCAGAACTCCAATTTAGTCCACTTATAAAGACCTAAAGAGAGTACTGTCAAATCATGAGTCAAGATCACTCTATTGAACACCCAACTATTCTGGACTTGTCCATATCTTCATGTTCTATCTCTTCAGCATGAAAGCAGAGACTTCATCTGTACTTTTCTTTCTTCCACTGCCAATAATAAAAAAAGGTACCTAGAACATGCAAATCTGCCTTCCATTGGACACAAAATCCTTCTGCATCCAATTGACTAGAATTAGAAAAGGAAATGCAACCTTTGGACTAACTCTGGAGCCCAGTGGTATAACATGATGTCCCTTAGCAGCCACAAAATATTTAGTTCCTCTCCCATATGGCTATCTATCTTGCAAGAGGACCCGACCACTACAAATCCTTTACAATGAACACTGCCCCAAATTTGTAGTCACTCTTCATTGGCAAATTGCATGGGGACTCTCTGGTAAAACCCCCAGTTGACATTCTGTGGTTTCCCAGGTTAATCTTTTTCTACATCATTGCTTAGTTTTGAAGAGAAGTGGCTCCATTTGTGTTTATGGTAATATTGATTTATTATTCTAAAAAAAAAAGACTGTGCAATATAGGCCTAAAAATCCCACAACCTGATTCTAGTGCCACAGAATCTGGAATAGCAGTAGTCCCAGAATTTGATCATAGCAAACACCCACTTGGAAACATGGCGGCTGTTAAGGAGAGAAGCAAGACTTATCTTTTTGGAGCCCTCGTGGACTTCAGAAGTAGAGAGCACAACCTGACTCTAGACGGTTTACTCAAATAGGAAACACACCAGGGCAGTTAGGGCGTGCTGCAATGCTATCATGCACTTGAATTTTCTGGGTAGCGAGGAATCACTGGTAAAACTGTGACCTGCCCCTGTTCTATGGTAGATGTTCATGAATCCTATACAATGGGTTAAAACAGGAAACATTGGGAGTCTTGCAGCTATTTTCTCTGGACTTTTTTGAGATTCTTCTTCCTGTAGGGGTTAAGCTCTCACTGCCGAGCCGTTAACTCTTGGATGTTTCACAAGGTTTCACAAAGCCCTAAAGGGACTGGAGAGCATGACTGTGGCTCCTGAAATGTAGGCTCCTCTCTAAGGGATTTGACACTCCTCAGAAGTCAACCCGTCACCCACAGTGGCAAAGCGAACGCATGGTCAACTCAGATTCATCCCACTGATTTGAAACCTTGAGAGTGTTCCACCAGTATCCCCAGCTGTCTGCATCCCTGCAAGTCTAATCTTGAAGGTTCCCAAAAACCTGCAATGAAGACGTAGTATGGGAGAAAGAGGAAAATGCATCTGACCCTGGCTGGGGAGGCTGAGGCAGAAGGATGGCGAGTTCAAAGCCAGCCTCAGCAAAAGCAAGGCCCTAAGCAACTCAGTAAGATGCTGTCTCTAAATAAAAATGCAAAACAGGGCTGGGGATGTGGCTCAGTGGTCAAGTGCTCCTGAGTTCATTCCCTGGTACCCCCCCCCCAAAAGAAAATGCATCTATGTTGTCGAACGTACATGAGAGGGAGACAGACAGACAGAGAGAGAGACAGGCAGGCAGGCAGACAAGGGAGAACAAACAGTGGGATTTAGTTGTAGCTCTGTGATTATATCTCTGACTTCGGGCAGTCACTGTTCATGTCTTTCATTTCCTCAGTTGTCAAAACAGGGTGGGAGATGGGCCAGCAGAGGGGTTCAACAACCAGCCTTGTACGGGTGGCGCTGGAGGATTCTAGCGTGTGTTTACACCCTTGCCTGGAAAAATGTGGTAGCTTCTATATCCTTCCTCTCTATCCCACCTCTAAATTTGAGAATTCCCAGAGTTCCACCCAAAACCTCCTGCTCTCCTCCAGCTCTGCTTCTCCCTGGGTGGTCTCAGCTTTTCGGAGCTGTTGTTTCAAAGTGGATCTTGTCGGATATAAACGTGGCCACTCCAGCTTGCTCAGGGTTGATGATTGCCTGGTTTATCTTTTTCCCATCCTTTAACTTCCAACCGACAGGTATCTCTGCCTTATAGGTGTATTTCCTATAGACAACACCTAGTTGGACCTTGCTTCATTTTTTTAATCCAATCTGATAATCTCTGCCTTTAATTGGATCATGTAATTATTCATTGAACCATATTCTTGATATGGTTGGCTTGACCTCTCCCGCATTGTTTTTGGCATCTATGCCTCCCATCTTTTTCAAGAATTTTTCCCTCCTTTCTTTATCGTTAGAGGACATTTCCTACTGGGTTCAAATTTTTAAAAAATAATTTTTCATTATGGTTTTCAAATTTATTTTGCTAGTGGTTGCTGCTGGGTTTACAGAATGCCCTTTCACTGATCAAAATCTAATTTCACATCCATACTCATTTAATTCCGTCGGAACATAAAAACTTGACTCCTATTACAATAGCTCTATTCTCTCCATGTTTTATCATCTTATTGTTCTACATAATTTGATTTATATGCACTGCAAACCCAATAATGCGTCGTAATAATTATTACTTTAGAGAATCATGTGCCTTTCACAGAACCAAAGAGAGAAAGTTCCTATGTACACAGTTCAGTGTGCTGCCCCCTCTCACCCTCCCCCTTATGATCGAGGTTATTTCTTCCTTTAGATTTGAATTCTCATCTGGCATCTTTGCCTCACCTCCAAAGCAGCTTTGTTCCCATCTACCTCCCTGGGCTGTGGTTTCCAAACAAATGTTACGTTTCACGACATGATAAACCTAACAGCACAAGTATGAACACATTGCTTTTGTGGACCCATTCCTCCTGGAATCAGTGAAGGCAAGAGGGAATGTACCCAATTCCTACAATTACCATTCAACCTACTAAACCGTAGATCTCAATGGCATCAGCATCACCTCTGGAGTTTCCAAACTCTCTGGTTTTTCCAGAACATTCCATGTCACCAAGTAATCACTTACCAGACCCCGCATCTGCTGACCATCACTCAGCTGCTGTCTGTCTCTGTGGATTTATCCATTCTGGATATTTCATGTAAAAGGAATCAGACACAATAGGTGGACTTTCGTGTCTGGATCTTTTTTTTTTTGCAATTAGTATAATGTTATCAGTTTCATTATATTTTTTCTTTGTTCTAGTTAGTTATACATGACAGTAGAATGCATTTGGACACACCGTACAGAGGTGGAGTAAAACTTCTCATTCTTCTGGTTGTAAATGATGTAGGATCACAGGGGTCCTGTAATCACATATGCACATAGGGCAATAATGTCCGATTCATTCAACTATCCTTCCTACCCCCTGGGCTCCCTCTCCTCCCTTCACGCCCCTCTGCCTAATCCAAAGTACCTCTATTCTTCCCTAGCACCCCCCACCCTTTATTGTGAATTAGCATCTGCATATCAGAGAAAACATTCATTAGATTTTAGTCCATAGCATTCTTTTTTAATGGGTGAATCATATTTCATTGCATGTATGTACCAAATGTATGTGTCTATCCATTCATTGGCTGATGAACATCAGCTTTTACATTTTTTACCTTTTGGTATTGTAATGTTCATAAAAAAAAGTCCTGCTGTTATGAACATTCATGCCCAGGTTTCTGCATAGACAAAGAATGCTTTCACTTCTCCTGGGGGTGTCCCTAGATGGAGCATGGCTGGGTCATATGGTAATTCTGTGTTTTATTTCTTAAGGAGCCCCTAAACTCTTCTCCACAGCAGCGGAACCAATTTACATTTATACCAGAAATAGACAAGGGCTCCTATTTCTTCACATCCTTGCCAACGTTTATTATCTTTTTATCGTCATCCCGGTAGATGTGAAGTGGTATCTCATTGTGGCTTTTATTTACATGTCTTTAATGGCCTATGACACCGAACAGTGTATCTTCTTTAAAGAGGAATCTGTTCAAGTGCTTGGCTCGTTTTTTAAATAAGTTGTCTCTGAGTCCTCAGGGTTCTTTATGCATTTTGAATACTAAACAGACCCTTATCAGATATAGGGTTTGCAAATGCTTTCTTCCCTTCCGGTAGGTTTCCTTTGCGCTTTTTGGAATGTTCAGAACAACTCTCAGAAGGTGGTCTCCTGTCCTCTCTCTGAAAGGTCATTTATGCACTAATCATGCCTGTCGGGCTCTCTCCAGTCCAGCCTTTCATCTGGACCCCAGACTTCCATATCTAATAGACCACCTGCCACCAAGTAGTTTGGTTTTTTTTAGAACCAGGATAGAACCCAGGGGTGCTTAACCACTGAGCCACGTCCCCAGCCCTATTTTGTACTGTATTTAGAGACAGGGTTTCACTGAGTTGCTTAGGGCCTTGCTAAGTTGCTGAGGCTGGCTTTGAACTCTAGATCCTCCTGAGCCACTGGGGTTACAGGCGTGCCCCACTGCACCCGGCTTCTTTATCTTTTTTATCTCAGTGAATGAATCTACCATCTGCCCAGGTAATCAAGCCGACCTTCAACCACAGGAAGTCCTTCAGCTCATCTCAAAGGTTCAATTCTCAAATACACCTAGAAACGGCTCATTTCTGCCTGATCCCATGGCCCCCGAGTCTGAATCCACCCCCTCAGCCAGCCTGGGCTTCTGGTGAACTCACCCAACAACATGGGGCCCACACAGCCCTGGAGGAGCACTGGACATTTAGAGGTATCTCCCCTGCCACATGCTCCTTGTGGGCTCCAGCCTGGGTGGACTGCTTTCTGCCTGTCCTTGCCACCTGAGGGGAGCCCCTGCCTTGCCCTCTGTATTCTGGTCTCAGCAGGCTCCCCTCTACCTGGGGAAGCCATCTTGCCCCCACCCCACCCTTTTGCTGAAACGATCTTTCTCTTTGCTTTTAAACATCACCTCCTCTAAGAAGCTTGGTAGATGGTCCTCCCTTAGCTATTATCTGCTGATTCAGCGAATTCTTTTACTTTTTCATTCATCTCTTTAGAGATACATGACAGTGGAGTGTATCTTGACCTATCAACATACCTGGAGTCTAACTTCCCGTTCTTGAGGTTGGACATGATGTGGAGTTTCCCTGGTCGTGTGTCCACATAGGAACATGGGAAAGTTCTGTCCCATTCACTCCCATCCCCCTCTTTCTCATTCGCATCCCCCTCCCTTCCCTTCATTCCCCTCAGTCTAATCCAGTGAACCTGTATCCCCCCACCCCTTCCAGTGTGTGAGCCTCCACACATCAGGGAGAACATTCAGCTTTTGGATTTGGGGCTTGTTCAGCCCGTTCACTTGCTCTGCAGTTCTTGACCTTGTTTACAATTATTCATTGGTGATTTACTGACTGTTGCTCTCCATGGATGGATAAACTCCAAGACAGCAGCTACTGGGGCTGCTTTGCTCATCCCGCCATGACAGATGTCCGTGAGTAATCATAACCGTCCTCACTCGCCAAGCCCTGAACGTGCTCCAGAGACGATTCTCAGATCAGTAAGAGTAATGTGTATGTACAAACAGATGCATACAAACAGGTGCGCACAGACACATGTATACCCACACACATGTATGCATATGCGTCTACACACACGCACACACGTACATACACACTCATTCAATGCTCCTAACAAACCCTCATTGTTCACTCATCTAAAGGGAGGGCCAGTGACTTGCTCATGGTCACACAGTGAGTGAGCAGCTGATCCCAGCTGCTCCCAAGTCTCTACTTTGAAGCATTTGGTCCCTCCTCAGTGCAGAGCCAGGAGTAAGTAGGTGGTTGCTTAATGTCTGCAGAATGAACGAATTGATGAATGAGGTGAAATGAAGGCACCATCGTCCCCTTGAGCACTGCTGTCCCCCAGAACCTAATGATGATGGGAGGGCTCTGCGTTGGTGTCCTGTACCTCAGTCTCTGGTCACTTGTGGCCACTGAGCCCCGCCTAGTGTCTCAGGAACTGGATTTTCATTTTGTTTGACTTTAATGGTTTTACATTTTAGTAGCAACCTCACTGTGCCGACTGTTCCAGAAGACAACCTAAGGCGTTTTGTTTTGTTTTGTTTAGTACTGGGATTGGACCCAGAAGCCCTCTCCCACTGACCTTCACCCCTAGTCCTTTTAATTTTGAGACAGGTCTCACTAAGTGGCTGAGGCTGTCCTCGAATTTGGCAATCCTCCTGCCTCAGCCTCCTGAGCCCCTGGGATTACAGGCAGGTGCCTGGCTATGGTCTAAGATTTTTGAAAGCATCTTGCTTTTGATGCCTTGAAGTTTATACACAGTCTTGAGGAACTGAAGTCAAAAGAGAGCCCTAAATTTTCCTCACATTTCCTTTGACCCTGGTGCCCTCTGCCCCTCATTTTCCAAACATCCTCCATCTGGTGGCTTTTCTTCACTGTCATCTGTAGAATATCTTCTCCCCTCATCTATGGCCGGCAGCAGGGCCATCTGCCCCATCCGTTCAGCAGTGGGCCTCAAAAAGTAGTTAAGTGTTCAGTGAACATCAGGTGTCCACCCGGAATGGAGCTCAGATCCTTAGGGAGGGGTGGGAGGTGACATAATGACCAAAGAAACCAGCTCCCTGTCCAGTAGTGAAAGGATGGAGTTAGACTGATAAACTCCCTGGTAGTAAAGCCTCAGTCAAGGGGCTACTGTGAGGGGAAGGCTGAAGCGTTAGTCAGCTTGTGGTCTCTGGGACCCAAATACCTGGCAAGAACAACTTAGAGGAGGAAAGGTTTATTTAGGGCTCATGGTTCCAGTCCACGGTCAGCTGACTCCATTGCTTTGGGCCTAAGGGGAGGCAGAACATCATGGGGGAAGGAGGAACGCTGCTCAGTTCTTGGCAGCCAGGAAGCAGAGAGGGGTGGGGCAGGAGCCGGGGATAAGATGTAATCCCTTAGGCCATGCTCCAGTTACCTACTTCCTTCGTTCACACCCTACCTGCCTATACTTAGTACTCAGTGGTCCACGTAGCTATATGGATTAATCCGTTAGTTGGATTAATCCATTGATAATCCAAAATGAAATTAAGCTCCTATCTCTAATCCAACTAATGGATTAATCCATTGATGAGGTCAGAGCCCTAATCATCACCTAACCCCAACCTCTGAACCTTGCTGCAATGGAGAACATGATTCCAACACATATATTTTGGGGATACATTCCAGATACAACTCATAACAGCTAAATGTCTGGGTCCACAGCCTCACGGTTACAAACTGGGTCCTGGAATGTCCACTTTGCAAAAATTGCTATAAAATGGCATTGATTCCTCTTGCACCTGCGCAGAGGAATAAGTGGGTGGAGTCGTGCTTGCTCTCAAAACTGAAGCCATTCCCTCTAAAAACTGGAACCAGATGCCCTCTTTCACTGCTTCTATTTGAAACTCTAGCCAGAACAATTAGACAGATGAAAGAAATTAAAGGGATACAGATAGGAAAAGAACTCAAACTATTTGCCAATGGCATGATTCTATGCCTAGAGGATCAAAAAAATCCCACTAGAAAAGTTCTAGAACTAATAAATGAATTCATCAAATTAGCAGGATATAAAATCAACACCCATAAATCAAAGGCACTTCTGTACATCAGTGACAAATCCTCTGAAAGAGATATGAAGAAAAAAAAACCCTTGGGAATCAACTTAACAAAAGAGGTGAAAGACCTCTACAATGAAAACTAGAGAACACTAAAGAGAGAAATTTAAAAAGACCTTAGAAGATGGAAAAATCTCCCTTGTTCTTGGATAGGCAGAATTAATATTGTCAAAATGACCTTACGACCAAAAGCACTATATAGATTCATTGGAAGTCCAATTAAATCCCATGACATTCCTCATAGAAATAGAAAAAGCACTCATGAAATTCATATGGAAAAATAAAAGACCCAGAATAGCTAAAGCAATCCTTAGCAGGAAGAGTGAAGCAGGTGGCATCACAATACCAGAACTTAAACTATTCTACAGAGCAATAGTAACAAAAACAGCATGGTATTGGCACCAAAACAGACTTGTAGACCAAAGTTACAGAATAGAGAACACAGAGACAAACCTACATAACTAGAGTTATCTTATATTAGACAAAGGCACCAAAAACATATATTGGAGAAAAGATTTCCTCTTCAATAAATGGTGCTGGGAAAACTGGAAATCCATATGCAACAAAATGAAATTAAGCTCCTATCTCTCACAATACACAAAACTCAACTCAAAGTGGATCAAAGACTAGGAATTAGACCAGAGACCCTGTGCCTAATAGAAGAAAAGGTAGGCCCAAATATTCATCATGTCAGATTAGGCCCCAACTTCCTTAAAAAGACTCCTATAGCACAAGAAATAAAATCAAGAATCAATAAATGGGATGGATTCAAACTGAAAAGCTGCTTCTCAGCAAAAGAAACAATCAGTGAGGTCAACAGAGAGCCTACAGAATGGGAGCAAATCTCTAGGATGTATAAAGAACTCAAGAAGCTAAACACCGCCCCCCCCAAAAAAAAATAGCCAAATCAATAAATGGACCAAGGAAATTGGAAACAGACACTTTTCAGAAGATGGTATATAATCAATTAACAAATGTATGAAAAAAATATTCAACATCTCTAGCAATTAGAGAAATGCAAATCAAAACTACTCTAAGATTTCATCTCACTCCAGTCAGAATGGCAGCTATTATGAAGGCAAACAACAATAAATGTTGGTTAGGATGTGGGGGAAAATGCACACTCATAATTGCTGGTGGGACTGCAAATTGTTGCAAACAATATGGAAAGCAGAATGGAGATTCCTTGGAAAACTTGGAATGGAATCACCATTTGACCCAGCTACCCCACTCCTCAGTCTATACCCAAAGGACTTAAAAACAGCATACTACAGGGACACAGCCACATCAATATTTATAGCAGCATAATTCATGATAGCTAAACTGTGGAACCAACCTAGATGCCCTTCAGTAGATGAATGGATAAAGAAACTATGTTATATGTACACAATGGAATATTACTCATCCTTAAAGAAGAATAAAATCATGGCATTTGCAGGTATGGATGGAGTTGGAGAATATCACGCTATGTGAAGTAAGCGTCAAAAAACCAAAGGCTGAATGTTTTCTCTGATATGTGGGTGCTGATCCATCAGGGGGAGGGGAGCATGGGAGGAATGGAGGGATTTTAGATAGGGCAAAGGGGAGGGAGGGGGAGGGAGAGGGCATGGGGGTAGAAAGGGCCATGGAATGAGACAGACATCATTACCCTAAGTACACGTATGAGACGTGAATGGTGTCACTTGGCTTTGTGTAGGACCAGAGATGTGAAAAATTGTGCTCGATGTGTGTTCTATGATAGAAATGCATTCTGCTGTCATGTATAACAAATTAGAATAAATAAAAAAATAAGAAAAAAAGATAAAAAAGAAACTGAGCTGACAGTGGATGAGAGAAAGTCTTACAAACATCCTGAAAGAAATAGCTGGTCAAGGATGTCGTAGATAAGAATAGGAGAGCAGAATATCCAAGAAGATAGGAAGTAGAAGCGACGCACTGATCTTCCCGTTCATGGGCCATGAGCACTCATATTCTCAACAATATCCCATAACTGGACTGGAGAGAGGGCATTTCTTTCCTCCCACTATTTGCATACTTGGAATCTCACTCACATTGTATGTAGGTTACAGCGAAGAGATAGTGCTTTGTTTAGATTTTGCTTTTGCTGTGGAATCTATTACAAAGCAGTGTGCATTTGTAGGTCAGAGAGCAGAAAGGCTCCACTTCCTGTCTCCAAACAGCTGTGGGCAGAAGTCAACTATTGTCTTCACTCCATGCAGACCTCCGCTGGGTTACTAGACGCATGCTGGGTGGACATGCTCTGGTTTGCTATGGGAAAACCCACAGAGGACTTTCTAACTTGGCTGTGTCCTACAGCATCATGCCTCTGAAAGTGATATCGTCCCTCAGTCATCCAAATGTCACTCTACGCAGGAAACGTTTAAACACATAAAACACCCAGCTGATGACTAAGGCCCTCGTTTTCACCAAATAGCTGTTATCAGCAAAGACAGGAGGACCGTGTCTTTTGTCTTCCCAAGCTTCCTTAAAGTTACTCTCAAATGTTAATAAAAGAAGCTCATTGTATGCAAGAGCACATAAAATTTCCTTCTGATGAATCTTTAAGATTTTTCTTCTCAATTACACCACAGATCAGAAAACACCTTCAAACAAAACTACTAGGCCAACAACCATCTCTGTTCATTCTAGAATGGAGGAAATGCCTCTTAAGAGACTATCTTCCACCAGGTGTGATGTCGCATGCCTGTAATCCCAGTGGCTTGGGAGGCTGAGGCAGGAGGATCGCAAGTTCGAAGCCAGCCTCAACAACTTAGCAAGGCCCTAAGCAAATCAGTGAGGCCCTAAGCAACTCAGTGAGACCCTGTCTCTAAATAAAATATAAAATAGGGCTGGGGATGGAGCTCAGTGGTTAAGTGCCCCTGAGTTCAATCCCCTGTACGAGAGAGAGAGAGAGAGAGAGAGAGAGAGAGAGAGAAACTATCTCCTTACTGTGAGCTGACACTATACTTTCCAAAAGTGCGTTCATGAGAACACAAATTCCACCCATTGTAGCAGAGAGAAAGTGTTCCACAGTGATTGCCATCAGCTCACTCGCCATGCAAAACATATGGACTATTTTCATAAATATTTTCAGACTTTTATCACCTCTCAACCCTGCTGCCATGTAAATAGTCACACATATATAGATGCTTAGAGTAAATAAACATAAACCGGTAATGCATATTATTCTTGCAAGCTCAGAAAAGTCCTCCACTCAGTCTTTAGAATCTGGTGTAAACCTCTCTCATTAAATGTTTACTCTGGAGGCTGGACCAGCCTACTATAAGACTGTGTCAAGGGACAGAGCACTCCATGAACTGCGGGTGCAGGAGGTGAGGTGACAGAATGTTAAGAAATGTCAATCACTTCACGATCTTGTAACACAGGCTTAGGTAAATGTGCTAAAGGCTCTGACAGGTACTGCAAAAGAAACTTGGATGAATTCTAAAGGATTTGAACTCCCCTCCACCCCCAGGGATCAAATTCAGGGGCACTCAACCACTGAGCCACATCCCCAGCCCTGTTTTGTATTTTATTTAGAGACAGGGTCTCACTGAGTTACTTAGAGCCTCACTTTTGCTGAGGCTGGCTTTGAACTCACGATCCTCTTGCCTCAGCCTCCCGAGCTGCTGGGATGACAGGTGTGCGCCCAGCCCCAGATGGCCTACATTTTAAGTTTTTACCGAGCTTCACAAATTACCATCAGTGCTGTCTAGAACACTTAAGCTATAACTGACCTGAAGTTTTAAAAGTTGTGAAGAGTTCAGCCTAAAATGATGCTCAGTGTAAAAGAAAGCTCCAGAAGATAGTTTGGAAATGTGTTGTCCAGTCCCAGGTTGTAAGAAAAACTTCTGCCTTATTAGAAATCTAGCTGGGACAGGTAAGCCCCCAAATTTCAATCTATTGATCTCCCCACAGAGAATTTCCTAGATTCTTAAGCAACAGGGCAGGTGTTTCCCAGCCTCCCACACAGAGCCTAATTTCCCAGGGTTAATTCCTACAAACTGACCAATTCCATGATTTTGTGGTCACACAGAGTGGTCACCGTCCTCCTAGCCACATGGCTAGGGATGCTCCGGATACACCACCCTCTTTCCCACTGCTGCAGAGACTACCAGTTGGTAACCAGCCGTCTCCGTCTCCCTTGCTCACCTGGCCCAAAAGAGGCTGGAGGAAGGCTGGACACTTGCTTCTTTCCATCCTGCTTTGCAGATGCCATTGTGTGCCACATTCTGGCCAATGAGAGCCAGGGGGATCTTCTGGGAGACCTCAGGCAAAGCTGCTTTCTCTGTTAATAAAAGGAGGGTGTCACTCCAGGAAAGCTGATTCTCACCACTGTTCTCTTGTGTGGTTCCTATCTTAATGTTTTGGGGCTATAGCTGCAAATTTCCCTCCTCTGTGCACAGCTTCCTTATTCCAAAAAGGTCCAAATCACCAGGCACAGTGGCACACACCTGTGATCCCAGTGGCTCCGGAGGCTGAGGCAGGAGGATTGCAAGTTCAAAGCCAGCCTCAGCAAAAGCGAGGTGCTAAGCAACTCGGTGAGACCCTGTCTCTAAATAAAATACAAAATAGGGCTGGGGATGTGGCTCAGTGGTCGAGTGCCCCTGAGTTCAATCCCTGGTGCGTCCAACTAAATCCTGAGTTTAATCCCTGGTGGGTCTAACAAAAAAAGGTGGGTCTAACTCAGGGTGGTTGCACAAGGATTAAATAGGACACCTATGAAGTGCTTATGACTAGGTGCAGCCCTTAGCAAATACTCGACAGTTGTTAATTATTATTGGTCTCCATCTCAGATGCATCAGGAAGCTGTTCTGCAAAACTTTTCAAGGCATCCCACACATCTAATCTGTGGCACTGAGAAAACATACAGTAAATACTTCATGAAAAAGTAAATTGAAAAAGAGTAGCTAGTCATGGATCATCTCGGCATAGCCAGACGGATCATCAGATCTGACTTACGTGGTAGGTTAGAGCTGGGGATCTGGAGTCGAATGACCGGAAGGAAGTGCCCTCATGGTCAAGCCATCTCAGGTAACCTCACAGAACCTCAGTCTTGTTAAATGCAAAATGGAAATAATCATAGCACCCTCCCTGTGAGGTGTTTGGGCAGGGGCCTGGTTTCCACCTGCCATGTGACACTCAGCAAGTAGTCCATTAGTGCCATTTCTTCCCAGTGCCCTTTGTAGGCAGCTCAGAGCCCCGTGCTGAAAGGAAATGAATATTTCATGGAGATGTCCCTGTTTTTCTGTCAGGCACCTTTTCTAAAATCTTGGGATCATTGTCTATACACTAAACACACGGCAACCTCTGAGCTCTTCAACCATCTGCATAACCTTATCGGTGTATGTCACACACCACGTCCGTTTCCCCGTAATAAAACAAAATTCTCCATGTGAGGGTAGTAATTCTCATTTGCAAGCTCATCTATAATTAGCTCTCTAAATGCATCTTGCAAATTGGATACAGGCAAATCATTCTGGGAGCACCTGCTTTGGGAGCTAGCAAAACTGTCTCCATGTTGTCCAGAAAATTCGAGAAATAGCCCTCTCTTGCCTTCCTGGGCCATAGGCATCTCTCTTTGTTTCACAATCATGCCAGGATCATAGGAGGCAAATTTTAGGGGGGGGGGTGAAGAGTCAGTGTGATAGAGAGACCATCTCTAGCCAGGGGCGGTGGCGCACACCTGTAATCCTAGAAGCTCGGGAGGCTGAGGTGGGAGGATCACAAGTTCAAAGCCAGCCTCAGCAACTCAGTGAGACCCAAAGCAACTCAGTGAGACCCTGTCTCTGAATAAAATATAAAAAGGGCTGGGGATGGGGGTCAGTGGTTAAGTGCCTCTGGGTTTAATACACAGTACCAAAAAATAAAATGAACCATCTGTAGGTAATATTCAGTTACACAGGGTGACAGCCAGGACTGAGACCTCACTGAGGTCCACATGCTCTGGACAGAAGAATTCAAGGGTAGCCAGAGGAGCACCATCTGCAGGCAAGAAACTGAGGTCTTGTGGGTGAAGGACAGAGGTGCGGGAAAGAGTTTTATCCTAGGAAAGCTGAGCATGAAGAGGTCCTGGCAAGCAGAGTCACAGGGGAGAGACATCAGGACATTTACTGTGCTTCCTTGTGCCCTTTAATATCAACACTGGGCTGGGCTGTGGCTCACACCAGCCCCTTGACGCACAGGAGTGGGAGGGACCAATAACCAAAGTTCAGCCAGAGAGACTTTTTGAAGCTTTTGCTTAAATAATTGAAAAAGCTGCGTCCCTTCTGTGTGGATGGTGAGCTGGTAAGATAGGAGCCCAGGTCTGCTGGGGACATTCCAAGAAGAGTCTGCCTGAGAATGAAACCAACACCCAGGAAAGACGATCAGCAGGTGAGGAGAGAGAGCTGTGGTAGGTGATTATTTGAGAATGTGCAGCTGGCCAGCCACGAATCCCCTGGATTTTTCAGTCATAAGCCTGGTAAATTTCCCTTTTGTCTAAGCCGGTTGGAGTTAGTTTTTTTTTCAGTTGCAACTGGGGAAAAAAAATCTGACTTATTACCGAGGTAAAGAAGTCATACTTATTTAGAGTATGAAGTCCTTTTGTCTACAGCACACCCAGGATCCTTAATGAGCTCTCTGTATTGGTCTGTGGTTACCATATTTTCCCAACCACTTCCTAAAAATTCAGGACATTTGCTTAGACAAACAGAATTCTACTCGTAGAACGAGGCAAGCAGAATGTTTGAGAATCAGAACTCTTCTGAAAACCTGGGACATGGGAAGAAAACACACGCTCTGAATAGTAATGAACCCATTCTCCTCGCCGCAGAAGAGCTAGAGGCAGGCCCTTCAAACTCCCTTTCTTCCATTTAGTAATCAGGCTAAAAATAGCTTGCCCACACTCTCTGCTGCAGATTGAATCACACAGCTCAGAAGCCCTTGTGCCAGTGATCTTCCCAGACTCAAAATGGCCAGTTGAAAGCTGGACCCTGTGGTGAGAACTCGACAGGGGAATTCAGGCTTAGGTAAATATGTTAAAGGCTCTGACAAGTCCTGCAAAAAAAAAAAAAACCCAGCCACCTTGATTGCTCAAGAGCAACCCATCTCAGTCACTTAGGACATTTGACTTCCCAGAGATGACACCTTATGCCTTAGATTCTCCTGGAAGCTGGGCTTAGCCAAGCTTGTTCTCTCCAATCTAAGAGCGGGGGGGTTGGGGTTGGGGCTCCGTGGTAAAGCGCTTGCCTGGTATGTGTGAAGCACTGGGTTGCATCCTCAGCACTAAAAAGAAATAATAAATAATAAGTAAGTAAATAAATAAATGTATCCATCTGCAGTTCTTATGGATTGGCAGTTGGCAGGGGCTCCTGATACAGTAGCTTGTGATGTGACAGACACTAGCATTCATTTCCTTTTGCAATCCACAAGGCCAATGCTGGATTCAGCCTTCGTGGTGTATATGAGGCACCTTTTAAACATTTATATTTATCAAGGAGTCCCAAAACCCCATGACTTAGGATCTATTGATATCTCCGATGGACACATAAGGAAATTGAGACTCCAAACAGACCAGCCGAATTCCAAGGTCATGTGCCTAGTAATCGTAGGCCAGAGCTCAATTCTAGAACCAACTCCTTTATTCTCAAACCCTGTTCTTCATACCTACTATACTTAGACTTTTTTGAGAACTTTGGCATTTGGTTTGGGAAAGTTCATCAGCTTTAATTTTTATACCAATATTTAGTTAGGAATTTTGAAAATCATTGATTAAGCATTCATAGCAGGGATACGCCACAGTAATAAAGACTTACCCCTCTCCCGGGTCCGGCACTGTGCTAGGCTTTGGAACTACAGAGGATGACAGGAACATAGTCTATGGCTTCCTAAAGCCTCACAGACAGAGGAAGGGCCCCACTACCCTGGGAGTTTCAGGAAGGCCTCTGCTCTCTTGGAAGCCAGCTGGTGACTGGCTCTTGGCAAAACTGTTTGCCCCTTGGGAATCTTAGTTTTCTAACCAATAAGAGCAAAGACTGGGCTCCATGGTGTATAAACCCTTCTCCTGTCCTGGAATTTGCTAAGGCTCCAGTTCCCTTCCTGGGGTCTTGAAGGGTAAGGCACACAGGCAAACCCATGCAAGAACATAGTTCTCACGTGGTCAACTGCAGAAAAATGTGGGGAACACGTGAAAAACGACCCTTTCTAGATCCATGACCAGAGAGCCGAATCCAGAAGTTCCAAGATGGGGGCCCAGATCGACATTTTTTTATAAATCTTGCAAAGGATTCTGATGCACAGATTGTGATTTGGAACTCTGGTTATGCAAAGCTGTGGCAGCACTTGGGAACTTACCAGAAATGCAGAACTCGGGCCACATCTCAGAGGTACACAGAATCCAAATCAGTATTTTATCCGGGTCCCTGGTGACGCCTGGGTAAAATCAGCCAGGAAAGCAACTTAATAGTTCTGTGCACTCAGAAATGACTGTAGAAAAGGATCCTGCTGGGTTAGGCTCCACACCATGGTCAAAGTCAAGAACAGAAACCATCTACTGGTCACCAAGTGTTCTTAGAGTAGGTTTTCTAAACCAGGAGAGATCTGGGATTGCCACTCCCCAAAGCATCATGGGGAACAGCATTTTTTTTTTTTTCAAATTGCACTTGACAGAGCCCTCGGCTTCATCTTCTAGAACCACCTGGGGATAAGGATTGTCTGAGGCAGCCTGGCCTGAGCCTTCAGGCTACAAACTCCACTTCAAACAGAGCCTCTCTGCTTTGATCAGTTTTATAAATTGGGATTACAGTTTGATTTCCTTTGAAAAGAAGATTTTTGCTGCCTTAATATTCTTTTTCCCTCAATCAACCTGGTGCTGCTCACAATGCCCGTGGATGCTAATAGCATCCTCCTATCACTACCTAAGAGATGGGCTGAGAGAAGAAGCATTTTCCTCAATGCATCCCCGGCAGGCAGAGAGGTGACCTTCGAAATGTCAAAACCTTCTCCTGTTCCCAGGAGGACGATTCAGTTACTTTCCTATCCTATTTTCACATGCGATGACCAAGAACGAGGCTAATGTGGAAAATTCTGAGTCCAGCTCATGCACCACCCCGAGTTTAGCCTCTCACAAGAGCTCCATTGTATTTTTTTTCTTATAAACCAAAACATTCCCACCAGTCAATGGGAATTTGATACTTAAGGTAAACAGCAGAAGCCCGAATCTCTCTTTGGACCCAGTATTTTGGGGACATCTTTAGTGATTAGCATGGCTTAGTGGCTCTACTTAGAGTGTCTCAGAATTTACTCACAGAGCAGCTGCCCCCGGGGCTCAGAGAAAGATGATCTCAGTTTTAGTAACACCTGAAAAGTGGGTCTCTACCGGGATGCATAAAATGGTCACGTGATGGACTTGGTGTTTGGGGGGGAGAAGCTATTTAATGAACACCTCCTGTGCCTGATTTGGTCAGAGAAATTAGACATTTAAAAACTATCTGCCAGCTTGGGAGACTGAGGCAGAGGATCGCAAATTCAAAGCCAATCTGAGCAACTTAGTGAGGACCCAAGCAACTCAGTGAGACCCTGTCTCTAAATAAAATATAAAAAGGGGGTGAGGCATTTGGCTTAGTGGTGAAGCACCCCTGGGTCCAATCCCTTGTGCCTTAAAAAAAAGAAACAAACAAAAAAACCTATCTGCATGGATCTAGTTAGTTACTAATGAACAATTTTTCTTTTATATTTTTAGGGAATAGGTGCTTTTAAGGAGGGAGAATAGGGTGTCAGGTGTCAGTGTAGTTCATAGGCACAGACTCTCTGAGAGGCTGCATGGGGGTTTGGGATGATATCTGAATTTGGGGGAGATGGAGCTATAGGAAGAATGAGGGGTAGGGGGTGGAAGCCAACAGCACAAGTGCAAATGCCCCCAGATGGAAATGACCTTGTGATTCAGAGAGACCAAAAGCTCAGGTGGCTGGAGCAAAGTGAAGGAGCGACCCAGTCAGAGGAAGGGAGATCCTGGTGGTAGTAAAGAATCAGATTATTGCGATTTTACAGGACAAAGAAAGACAGTGGGCCCAGTGCAGGGGTGCACGCCTGTCATCCCAGGGGCTCAGGAGGCTGAGGCAGGAGGATCTAAGCAACTTAGCAAGACTCTATCTCAAATAAAAAATAAAAAGGGCTGGGGATGTGTCTCTGTGGTTAAGTACCCCTGGGTTCAATCCCTGGTACAAAAAAAAAGACAGTATAAGGGATAATTTCTCAAATAACTTTTCCAGTGGGAAAATATCTACACAAACATCTACACCATTCACATGAACAATGGCCTATATTCTGAACAATACTTTCCGATTTTATTTGACTTGAGTTTTGTGTGTAGGGTGGATCAGAGTTGGTACTTTTCCCTGGGGACACTTATTGGAATTACTGGGAAAGAGTTTTTTCAAGGGGTACGGCATACAACCTGCTTGTTCCTCAGAGGTATGACTCTCTTGCTCTGCCCTAGGGGGTAACCCATACCCACAGTGACCCCCTACTACCCGCACGAGCAGACTACATCCAGTGGTGCCTCAAACCAACCATACACACGCTCAGGATTTCCATTACCCCTCAACGTCATCTCAGTGCATTCTCCCTAAATGACACACACCTGCACTTTCTGTAGATTTGTACTCTGAGAGTTCAAGGGCTCCACAGCCCTCAAAATCCAATAAAAACCCAAACTGACCTGTTCTGCTTTAGATGTGAGCTTTTTTGGTGGATTGTGTGTGACACAATGCATGAGAGTTTGGAGGTGAAATGATGGGGTTGCAAGAGTTTTAATCTCATCATTGCATTGATCCCCCCCCCACTCCTGGGTGGTGACTGTAGGCAGGTGGGCTGTGGCTGGAGGAGGAGGGTCACTAAAGGCCTGCCTTGGGGCTCTGCTCTCTGTGTCTACACCCTGAGCTGTTTTCCTCTGCCTTACTCTTCTGCCATGATGCTTGGCCTCACCTGGGGCCCAGAGCTATGCAGTTGGCCATCTATGGACCGAGACCTCTGACACCACAAGACAAATAAACTTTTCCTCCTCTCAATTGTTCTTGTAAGGTCTGTTGGTTGCAGCAGCAAAAGAGTGGAAAACATCATCTCTATCCATAAACCAGGCCTGCTTTCTCTTCCTGTGTCAGTTGGTATCGATATGTCCCCAAATAGATTCATTCTGGATGCCCAATAAGTGTCACATGAATGAATGACCTCGTGAATACACTTCCAGACCCCAGTGAGAGCAGAACCAAGAGAGAGCGAGGAGGAGGCCAGGGAGCCTGTGTCTTACAGGACATGGGTCCAGCCCTTCCGTGCCTGGGGCTGTGGGTAGAGGTGCTGGACCTCACTTTCACATTGGAATCCTCTGGAATCTTCCGGGGACCTTTGAAATAAAGTCCCACTCCCAGAGATTCTGATGGAATTTTTTGGGATGTGGCCCAGGTACCAAAAATTCTCAAAGCTCCTCAGTGATTATTTTATTCACTCCAATATAAAAGCCACTCGTTGGGTGTCATCTTTCCCTGACCCTGTCAGCTTCTTTATGAAGTGGATTCTGAGAAGCTCAATAGTAAAGCCACTCAGCAGCACTCATCAATCCGGATGGCTCCAATACTGGTCTAAAGAGAGCTCTGGGCTGCTGCCATTTACCTGAAGTAGGGACTCCCCTTGAATGGTGGGGACACTTTGGCTCATAGAGAAAGAGCATTTGGAATGTTTTAGTCAGCTTTTTTGCTGCTGTCACTAAATGATCTGAGCAGAACAATTTTAGGGGAGGAAGAGTTTATCTGGGGGCTCAGGGTTTCAGAGGTCCCAGTTCATAGACAGCAGGCTCCATTCCTCGGGGCTCGAGGGGAGGCAGGACATCATGGAAGAAGAGTGTGGTGGAGGGAAGCAGCTCACATGGTGATCAGGAAGCAGAGAGACTCCACTCTCCAGAGACAAATAGAGACCCCAAAGCCACGCCCCCAATGCCCCCTCCTCCAGCCACACCCACCTCCTCCAGCCACCACCCAGTTAATCCCATCAGGGGTCCATTCACTGGTTGGGTTAAGGCTCTCACAACCCAGTCATGTCTCCTCTGGACCTTCCTGCACCGTCTCACACGTGAGCTTATGGGGGACACTTCACATCCAACCATAACATTGAACATAGGGGACAAACTAATGTAGTACAGGAGCCTTCCTCAAACTCTACAGTCCCAGAGGTCTCCCTCACTCCCTCACTAGTTCTGACTCACAATATCTTTACTTCACCAAATAAGGCCCCATTTGTTCCCACGGGGGGCATTCTTATTTTATTAGGTTGAAAGCATCCTGTGAGCATGAGCCAATACTGCTTTACATCTGCTGAAGGAACGAGGATCAAAATCAGCACCCCATGCCTTCTAAGTACTCACAGGTCTCAGAGTCACATGGGCTGGTGTTCAGACCCCAGCTGTGGCGCATCATGGTGGCCCCACATCTGTAATCCCAGTGGCTTGGGAAGCTGAGGCAGGAGGATTGCAAGTTCAAAGCCAGCCTCAGCAACTTAGCAAGGCCCTAAGCCGCTCAGTGAGACCCTGTCTCTAAATAAAATATATTAATAAATAGGGCTGGGGATGTGGCTCAGTGGTTAAGCACCCTTGAGTTCAATCCCTGGTACCAAAAAACAAAAACTAATAAACAACAACAAATACCAGCTGTACCACAATTTAGTTGAGTCAATATGTGTGTGACCTTATTTACTCATGTGTAAAATAAGTATTAATGGTGGTCCCTAATAGTATCAATGGTAGTCCCTGCCTTTCAGAAGTTGGATAGAAATTAGACAAGACATGTTCTTCTTTTTTCTTTTTTGGTACCAGGGATTGAACCCAGGGGCACTTAACCACTGAGGCTGGCTTTGAACTCATGATCCTCCTGCCTCAGCCTCCCGAGCCGCTAGGATTACAGGTATGTTTTTCTTTCCTCTTGAGGCATAACTATCATCTCAACAGCAATTGATCCTTCTCTCATGGTTCCGGGGGTTGGCAGGCCCAGCTAGAAGCTTCTTCCTCAAGAGTTCTTTGCACGGTTATCGCCAGATTGCAGAAGCTGGACAATCTCATGGCTTCTTTACTCATCGGCCTGGTGCCTGGGGCTGGGCTGCCTTGAATACCTGGGTGGTGGCGAGTTCAGGTCTCTCCACCCCCTGTGGCTAACCTGGGCTTCCTTACAGCCCTGTGCGCTCAGGGCTGTTGGACTCCTACGTCAGTGAGCTGCTGCCCTGAGTGAGTCTCCCAGAGACAGGAAACCCAAGCTGCCAGGGGACTGAGGACTGAGGGCTGAGTCTAGAAATAGCCAAAGCCTCACTTCCTCCATATCCTCCTGCTCCCAACAGCTACAGTCCTCACCCAGCTTCGAGGGGAGGGGGCAGAGACGCACCTCTCCAGAGAAGGAACACTGGTAAAATTTGTGGCTATGTTTTGTCCACTACTGTATATAAAGCAAATGCCACCCCGTCCCCTATGTCATGAGGGGCCCTTGGAACTGATGGACGATAGGATCAGCAAATCTAGGAGGAACCGGAGGGAGCGGACCTTCTAATCCCTGCAAAGGAGCAGTTCCCTGTGGGGAGCCCTGAGTCACCATCTACGTGTGGGGCACTTCAGGACTACAGGAAGTCGCTGCCATCATCCCGCCACGGCGGTTATTGTGAGGTTGCATAGAAGAGGCGGCAGGCAGGGAGACTTGTCACATTGCCACCACGGGGTGGCCTGAGTGCTTGTGTAAAGATGTCACCATCAGCAGGGAGTAGGACTTGTCACCATGACAGCGAGTCAGAGTGAAATCATGGCTTCTAAGGTCCTGATGCCTGCCAGGCTGGGGGCAGTGACACTGGTCCAGCACCCCACCCCATGGAAAGATCCAGGACGCTTACATGAGGGGAGGAGAGAACTCAGTGCCTTGACAACTCGGATTTGTTCAGGGGGCAATGGTGACCCAACACTTTTCTTGAAATGTATTATGGAGGGAAAAAGAAAATGAGCCAAGGCAAGTAATAGAATATCCAATTTAAAGATAATTCATTATGACAAAATTGGAATTATTCCTCTGATGAAACGTATTAGTGACAGTAGATAATCAAATGGATAAAATTCACCATGTTAATAGATTATTGTTCTTCTCTAAAAATGGCCTCTTGACATCCTACCCATGGGTGGTCCCCTCTCTTACAGAATCTGGGCTGGGCTGCTGTGGCTTGCCTTAGCCAACAGAACATGGCAAACGAGATGCTTGCTAATTCCAGGAGCCTGGAGACGAAAGCCAGGCAGTGTCTTTGGGATTCCCTGAGCCACTATGTAAGAAGTTCAGCCACAGAGCTTGAGAGACCTTGGACAGGTAACATAGAGAGGAAGAGGGCTGGAGGACTTGACCTAGATAGAGGCAAGCCCCATCCTCCCACCATTCCAGCTAGACTGGAGCTGCTGGCTCTCTCCATCAAGGCACCCAACATGGAAGGGGGCCATCTTGGACATTCCAACGTCTAAGCCGAACTTCCAGTTGACTCCAGCCCCACCAGTTCCCAGCCTCTGCACAAGAGCCCCTCAACCAGAGAACACCACTACCTGCTGGGCTCCTCACCTTTGGGATAGATAATAAAAGTGAAAGTTATTTCTATCTACTAACTACTGGCATGGTCTGATATAAAACAATGGTTAAGCTCAATTCATAGTAGCTAGACCATGGAACCAAACTAGAGGCCCTTCAACAGATGAATAGATAAAGAAAATGTGGCATAAATACACAATGGAATGTTATTCAGTGATTAAAAAAAGAATGAAACTATAGCATTTGCAGGTAAATGGAAGGAACTGTAGACTACATGCTAAGTGAAATAAGCCAATCCCCCCAAAAACTAAAGGGTGAATGTTCTCTCTGATGTGTGGATGCTAACCCACAATGGGGTGGGGGAGGGAAGAATAGAAGTTCATTGGATTAGACAATGGGGAATGAAGGGAAGGGAATAGAAAAGACAGTAGAATAAATCAGACACAACTCTCCTATGTTTGTATATGAATAAACAAAAATATCAATAAAACTCCACCTTATATACTACCACAAGAACGAGATCCGAATTAGAATGTTATACTCCATGTATGTATAATATGTCAAAACACACACTACTGTCATGTGTAAAAAGAATATTTTTAAAAAAAAAACAATAACTGTATCATTTAAAGAAAAAAAAACACATAAGCTAATCCTAAAGAATGCAGAAAAACCCATTTAAAAATATTCTTGAAGCGAACGTAGACTCAAAGGGACCTCATTCCCTTAATCTGATGATAGAAGAAATCTACAAAAACACTCATATAGTCATGCTAGCTAGAAAATCCCCTTTTGAAACCGAGAAGGAGGATCAGATGCCCACTATTACCACTTCTACTCAAAATGACACTGGAAGTTCCAGTCGATAAAGTGAAGAAACAAAAGGAAGTTCAAAGGCATACAGGTTAGAAAGGAAAAAACAGGACGGTCCTTGAAAAATTGATACAATTTTGTATGCATAAAGTCCACAAAAAGACTTTGAATTAAACAGATTTTCTGGATATAAAAGCAACAGACAAAATCAATTATATTACTATACACTAGAAATCAGAAAACAAAAACTTCATATGATAGCATCTAATAGCATTAAAAACATGCAAGAATATGCTTAACAAGAGTCAAATCCTTCTGAGTAAACTATAGAATGTCAGTAACAGGCATTAAGGAATATCTACTTATTTGGTCATAGACTGTAAGACCCAGTATTGTACATATGTGCCATCCCAATGAAATTTCCTCTTTTTAATATTTAGAATTCTGTAGATGATTTTAAAGTGTATATGGGCCAAGCCGGGTGTGGTGACACATACTTGTAATCTCAGTGATTTGGGAGGCTGAGGCAGGAGGATTCTGAGTTCAAAGCCAGCCTTAGCAATTTAGCAACACCCTAAGCAACTTAGCAAAATTGTGTCTCAAAATAAAACATTAAAAGGGTTGGAGATGTGCCTCAGTGCTAAGTACCCCTGGGTTCAAACCTTGGTACCAAATATATATATTAATGGGCCAGGTGGGGTGGTGCACATCTGTAATCCTAATGACTTGGGAGACTGAGGCGGGAGGATCACAGGTTCAAGCCTCAGCAACTTAGCGAGGCTCTGAGCAACTTAGCCAGAGCCTGTTTCAAAATAAAAAATTAAAAGGCCTGGGGATGTGGCTCATTGGTAAAGAACGCAGTTTCGATCCCCAGCACCAAAAAAAAAAAAAAAAAAAAAGGTAAGAATGTGCTCAACTTTATGCAAACAGAAACAAAACGAAGTATTGTCTCTCCTCTACTAGACCAACACATTTAAACAGAAAATATCAACTACTGAGGGAACATAAGGTTATTAGGAATCATCATACAGGGCTAGTGTAAATAAACACTTTCTTTCTTTTTTATAATATCAATTCAAGTTAAAGCTATCTTATGACTAAGTGATTTCAGCCTTGGGTATACATTTTAGAGAAATGGATTCATTGTCTCCAGGATCATTGCAGATTGTAATAGTGACAATCTGCAAGCCCCTCCTGCATAGAGTATGGTACAGTCAAAGGAAGGTATGCTGTGCAGTAATGAGTGAACCAACCACATGGGTGAATCTGACAAACAACTATTGAGCCAAAGAAACCAGACAGAAAGTTATGAATTTACTTCTTTGAAAGTTTAAAACAGATATTCTAGGGGATTATTTTTTTGGTGTGGGGGGGGGAGGGTACCAGGGATTGAACCTAGAGACACTCAACCACTGAGCCCCATCCCTAGCCCTTTTTAAATATTTTATTTAGAGTCAGGGTCTCACTGAGTTGCTAGGGCCTCACTAAATTGCTGAGGCTGGCTTTGAACCTGCGATCCTCCTGCCTCAGCCTCCCAAGCCACTGGGATAACAGGCATGTCCACCGTGCCCAGCTGGATTCGTTCTTGAGTGATAAAACTAAGAAGAAAACAAGGACATCCCAGTGGTGGTTTCTTCTAGAGCAGCAGGAGGCAGGTGTGAGAAGAGAGAAGCTCATGGGCTGCCGGCCAGGATCTCTTTAGCCTGGGGAGGAAATGATGTAGGGGTTCATTTTTATAATTATTCAACAAACTATATGAAAATGTTTTCTGCACTTTCCTGTGATTGTGTTTTACATTTCACAATAAACGAAACAAAAATAGCACATCAAGTGAGTGCATACAAGGAAGTAGTCATAAAGATATTAACTATAACTCTGTTTACAATAGAGGCGGGGGGAGAGACCCAAACACTGAACTGTTTGTTTGACATTGGGGGAGGAGACCAGGCACAGCACCACACACAGCCCAGATGGGCGCTCCTGCAATCTCGGGCGTTGATGACAGGAGAATATTTCACAGCACCAAAAGATAATTGAGATGGATAAGTAGGTGAGAAGTCTTTCTAACACATTCTGCATAGATATTGCAATGTTTTAAAATAAATGATGAATATTTATGCATGGAAAGACTGGGAGAAACACATGCTAACTAGGATTCTGGGAAAGCCATGACTGATTTTATTTTTCTTGGTTTGTTCATTCATTTAGTTATTTTGTTTTGTTGGTGCAGGAATTAAACCCAGGAGCACTGAACCACAGAGCCACATCTCCAGCTCTTATTTGCATGGAGACAGGGTCTCACTGAGTTGCTTAGGGCCTCGATAAGTTGCTGAGGCTGGCTTTGAACTCATGATCCTCCTGCTTCAGCCTCCCCAACTGCTGGGATTACAGGCGTGAGCCACTGTGCCCTGTTCATTCATTTAGTTTTAATTCTGATCAATGAATATGGATTACTTTTGATGGGAATCAAAAGGAGACAATCTATGTTATCAGAAACAATAATGGGGGAAAAAAGCCAAGATTACTCAAAATGGGAATGAGAAGCAGTGTGTTTGGAACAGAGTGTGTCTGTAATGACACCTGTATATGGAAAACACCTGGGGTCCTCCCAGCACCCATGAGCCCTTCTGAATATCACTTTTCCTTGCCGGTGGCCACCGCCTGGTTACTTTTCCCAGTGTTCATTGCTCTGACAGCATAGTGTGTTCAGCTCTGCGGGGAATCCAGTGGTGGTGAGCTGCAGAGGTGGGGGCCAGGAGCAAACGGAAGGGAAGTGGAAATCCTCCACCTGCCCAGGGATCCACCTCGCCTCTCCTCCCACAGCAGGGAAGGTAAAGTGCATCTAACACAGGAAAGGAGGGACTTATTTGGATTGTACAGTATGGGCTTCAGAGAAGTGTTGCAGGCAGGCAGCAGGGATGCCAACCCCCTTGCTCACAGTTGACCTCACACCCCTGAAGACTCAACTGTGGGTGAGAAGGCTCATACAGAACAGGACAGGCCGGGTGCGGTGGTGCAGGCCTGTAATACTAGTGGCTGGGAAGGCTGAGGCAGGAGGATCGTGAGTTCAAAGCCAGCCTCAGCAAAAGTGAGGCCCTAAGTGACACAGTGAGACCCTGTGTCTAAATAAAATACAAAATAGGGCTGGGGATGGGGCTCAGTGATGGAGTGCCCCTGGATTCAGTCCCCCCCACCCCCAAAAAAAGGCCCTGAAGAGGCAAAGAAAGGAATCTAAGTTTGGCAAATGCAAATCAAGAGCCCTGTAGCCATACCTCATGCTCATCAGCTTATTAGATGCTTCATCTAGATGTACCTCAACGACAGCTTCTACAACAATCCATTTTTTGTTCATTCCTTCAGCCTGACATATATTTTCAGCAGCTGGGGTGGGGTCCCCTCTGCACACCTGTGAGCTCCTCAGGGTGGTAAGCGGAGGCTCACAGTTGTTCGCCATGCTGTGGATGCCCTCAGTCCAAGAGGTAGCAGCCTCACCCCTTGTCAGCGGTTCCAACAGCAAGCACTTTTATGTTCACAGAATAGAATTCATAAGTCATTTTATAGCAGGTAAAGTAAGAAACATTAATTGCAAAAAGATACTAATAGCTCACTTATGTCTATGGGCAGCATGTAACCACTCTAATTCTTCTTTATGTGTGTCATGGCATATGAAAGATTGGAACTTCTTAAGGAGTCTATAGGTCATCCTCACAATAAGTGAAGTCCAAAGAAAAGAAGGGTTGTTAGCGAGCATGGGAGAGAGGCTGAAGGGTTATGAGACCATTTTTCATCTTTCTTTTTTTTTTTCTTTTTTGCATTACTGGGGAATTGGACTCAGGGACACTCTACCACTGAGCTGCATCCCCAGTCCTTTTTTATTTTTTACTTTGACACAGAGTCTTGCTCATTTGCCCAAACTGGCCTCCAACTTGGCAATCCTCCTACCTCAGCCTCCCGAGTTGCAGGGATCATAGGTATGCACCACCACACCCAGCTCCATTTTTCAACGGAAGACTAGTTGCTGTCAATAGCTATGATATAAAATAGGTGTTCTGGATAATAAAAATAAATGAATTGGGGGAAAGCAAAATTCAGTACAGGTACACACCAATGTAGGAACTCCAGAGGGCTTTAGTTAGATGGAAATATATAGTGACTCCCCCAAAGGGGACAAAGTTACTGCACATGACCTTTTTGACCATACACTGCTATCTGAGGAATATGCTTTAGAAAATCACTACAGGAAAATAATCCTCTTGCTGATGTAGCCACCCAGAAGAGGGGTTGAACTCTTTGCTTCCTCCTAGATTTTTTTCAAAGGTGTATCATAGATTAGATTTGTTTCCGTGTTACAGTTCTACTCTGATGACATGGGGGAGTCTTATTTACAACTAGTGCTGAGCCTAATAAAAATGAAACAAAAAAGAGTAGGGGGGCCTTTTACTAACCTTGCTTCAGTCCCACGTCTTTACAAATGAGCTCCCCAAACTCAGGCAGTGTGTAGCCAGAGGATACGCTCTGTCTTTGTCTTCAGTGTATTTTCTTGCTGGGGTGAGAAGAAAACAAATAGGCTCCAAAGAAATAAACAGAGCCAGGCGTGGCGGTGCACATGCCTATAATTCTAGCAGCTAGGGAGGCTGAGGCAGGAGGATCGTGAGTTCAAAGCCAGCCTCAGCAAAAGTGAGGCCCTAAGCAACTCAGTGAGACCCCTGTCTCTAAATAAAATGCAAAATAGAGCTGGGGAGGGGGCTCAGTGGTTGAATGGCCCTGAGTTCAATCCCCAGTATCCCCCACCCTCAAAAAGAAATAAAGAGAGATGTGTGTGGAATACCTTAAAAAAATGGCATTTCCATGATTTTGCAAAATAAACGGAGAACGAAGGTGTGGTTGACACACATACTTAACCTACTCGATATGCATAACTGGGTTAGGGTGTTTAACTGATTTGCTTTGAAAACAACAGAATGTAAATATTCCCCCAGCAGGATTGCCCTATGGATGAGGTCATCCATCATAAGGACCAAGACTGAAAAGGGTTAAGAATTCCAGCCTTCGTCCCTTTCTCAAAACTTCCAGGTAGACTCTTACATTTGCAGTAATGTAAACTCCAGCCATCCGAGAAAAAATTCAAATTAAGTCTCCATGCCAAAAGAAATACGACTTTGCATTTATTTTCTGTTCCTACTTTCGCTTGGAAGGTGTCTTTTCCCAAGAAACACGTTTAAAAGGATAGAAAAGTGGCTTTCTGTTTGGGGGCCTGAACCGGAAAATGAAAGACAATGAAGAAAAAAAAAATATTAGCTCAGCTTTTCCAGACTTGAAATAATGTGTGATTTTGGCTGTTTCTCCAACTTTGGGGACCGGGGCCTGCTAGAATGCTTAATACCTTCAGCCTATGAATCACCTCTCCTTTGTGGGAATATTAATGCCAAACTAAAATTTCTCCATATGAGGAAGGGGGAAAAATTTCTTTTAAATATAGCAGAGCTGGGCGATAGCTGCGTATCAGTTAAATTGTACCTTCAGGTGTGACACCAAGACCTAATTAAAATGGATGTCATCTGGTGGTTCCTCGTGCAATTTGTCTAACTCCTTGCAAACAGCAAAACTCCTTTGTTAGGAGTTTTGTCCTTCAAGAAACCGCCCATTTCCCTAAGGCACTCCAGAAAATTCTACGACCAGCTGGAAGAAAACTTAGAGGGCACCAGGTGGACCAGTGGCAAGCTTTCCAAGGGGTGCCTTTGAATGGACGCGCTGCAGAAAGCCCACTCTGAATTTCATTTCCAAAATCCCAACAGGACTCATGAATATTTTTTAAGTTTCCCTTCTCTGTATTTATTTCCACCAAAGGTCGGTATTGGGCTCATTCTATGAACCTTGGAAATAAGGCTTCGTCTAGGCAATAAGATCCCATCCCTTGGAACTCACAGTCTTGCAGGAAAAGGTGGACCTCAAACTTGTAATCAACACATGATGACCACATCCATCGGAAGTGACCTCTGCTGTGAACTTAAGCTGGGGGTCGGGAAAGTCATTTGCCCCAAAGAGGTGAATTTGAGACAGCTGAAGAATGCTCAGAACCCAGCTAAGAAGAGGCATGTGTTGCAGATCATCAGAAATTACAGCTGGGTGTGCACTTTCTTTTTTATTTTATTTTAGTTTTGGGATTGAACCCAGGGGCACTCGACCACTGAGCCCCATCCCCAGCCCTATTTTGTATTTTATTTAGGGACAGGGTCTCACTGAGTTGCTTAGGGCCTCCCTAAGTTGCTGAGGCTGGCTTTGAACGCACAATCCTCCTGTCTCAGCCTCCCAAGATGCTGGTGTGCTTTCTATTCTTCATACTTTGGTCTAAATGTTGCCTTTAGTTTTACACAGACTAACACCACTCTCCCCTCATGCAAGGGCTATTTTCATTTATCTTGTGCTTTTTAAAAGACAATGATTTAAAAATAATCGCTGCTACTTATTGAATATTCAGGTTGCATCAAGCCTATTGAACTTCACACAAAACCTTTTCTTTTGTCCACATTTGAGGGAAATTGGAGGTCAGAAGATACCCTAGGTAGGCACTCACTGAGCAAGGATAGGATTCAAAGCCAGGTCACAGATGTTCCAATGCCAGATTTTTCACCACTTTCCCAGGGTTTCTTCATATTACCATCTACAAACCATTTCATCCAAATGATGGGGTGGCCAGGCACCATGGCACATACCTGTAAACCCAGCAACTCAGGAGGCTGAGACAGGAGGATCATGAGTTCAAAGCCAGCCTCAGCAAAAGTGAGGCCCTAAGCAACTCAGTGAGACCCTGTGTCTAAATAAAATACAAAATAGGGATGGGGATGTGGCTCAGTGGTTAAGCTCCCCTGGGTACAATCCTTGGTGAAAAAAAAAAAAAAGATGGGGGTGGGGAGTGTTTGATAAAAAGAACTCGCCCCAGGCCCCAGCTGTTTTGAGTTTGAATCTCTCCAGGAGGATGGGTTCAGCAAATTTGCATTTTTACAAGTTTCCCAGGTGCTTCTGATGTATTTGAGAATCATAGAACTTCATCCCAATCCCACTTCCATTCCCTGGTGAGAGAGACAGACAAATCAACCATTGAGAGACAGAAAGACCACCGCTAATACAGTTTTCTAAGCCCTCATCCGGGCCCTGGGATTGCTCTTCTGGTCACTGGATGAAGCCTGACAATGCAGAGCGGTTCTGATTCACAGACTGCAAAGAATGGAGCTTCACACTTTGGCCAGATCCCTCGGCAGGGCCCAGAGAGCTGCTTGCTTTAGCCGGGCCTTCAGGCAAGCTGTGAAGAGTGAGGCTCTGACAGAGGAAGTGAGATAAGACAAAAACGTTAAAAAAAAAAAAAAAAAAAACAACAAACATCCTGAGGCCCGTGTTCAAAAGGCCACTGGCAAAATCTATAGCCTGACTCCCAAGTGCGTTAAACAAACACGTTGTAGGCCCATCCAGGAAACGAGAGGCAGATGCTGGAAGCTGGCTGTGTGCTTTCGACCCGGGGAGTGATGATATGGAATCGGACACGAAGTTCACAGAAGAACAACATGGGGCATTGGCAGCAGGCCGGGCACCCAGGGAGGACAGGAGGTGTCCAGTCACGTGGCTCGGAGCAAGCTGAGGGCACAGGGAAGACCCGGGTCCTGTCTCATGTAAAGCTGTGTCTTGCTTTTCTTCTGGCCACCGAATTACCTAACAGCAGCTACAAACATGGGGGTGGGAGTGGAGTCCCAGTGACGAGGTGAGGACCAAAGTTTTAGAGCTTTTTTTTTTTTTTTTTTTGGTACCAGGGATGGAACTCAGGGGCTCTCAACCACTGAGCCCCATCCCCAGCCCTATTTTGTATTTTATTTAGAGACAGGGTCTCACTGATCTGCTTAGCTCCTCACTTTCGCTGAGGCTGGCTTTGAACTGTCGATCCTCCTGCCTCAGCCTCCCCAGCCGCTGGGATTCAGCTGTGCACCACTGCCCCCAGTGAATCATTATTTTTAAAAGTGACAACAGAGATTCACAATAACGTCCCGATGGCTTCTTTCCCCTTGAAGGGATGTGAAAGCCGGCTTCTGTGGAATGCATGTTTTGCTGCTTGGCACGGCTTGAACCTGGCTCTGCAGAAATAAGCAAGGTGCTCCCAGATGTCAGGTGCCTCCTTTCAGAATCCGAAGCCAATTCTTGACAGACGCTTTCCCAGGGGACCCTTCCTTTCCCACACATTCCCTGTCACGTCATGGCATTTAATTAGTTACCATTTTTGCTTGCTTTTAATTAAAGAAACACTGTTTGCACTCATCTCAGAACCATTCACTGAATGCCACCTAGACTCTTGACATTTATTTAGGAAACAGCATTTTTTTTTTTTGGCAGAGTTTTCATAGCATGAATATTTGATGATTGGAGTAATTCAGGAGCCTCTGCAAATACAGGCTCATTCCTCTTCTTTTTAAGATCAGATCCGTCAGGTGAACCTTGCAATTCCATGTGACTCTATCATATTGAAATTTCCACTGCACTTTGCGTGGACGTTATCAGTACTCCCTGGGAAAAACTGGGGCAGTGGTGAGGTAGCCCTCTAAGTGTTGGTGATGCCCTTGTGAAATTGCATCTATTATCTAAAAAAAAAAATAAAGGTTTTTGTGCCGATCGACTGCGTTTGTCACCAGTGATTTTTAAACACCGCAGTTGTCATGGTGAGTTCTAATTATTATTACAAGTAAAACATTCAGATCTTGATCTGGGTAAATACGAGGTATTCTCCAGGGGAGAAGAAGAGCCTACAGCAACAACAACAACAACAAAACCTGTGCGCCCTTATTCCCTGTGCTCAGGTGTCCTACTCGGTTCACTTCATCCTGCCATGACATCAAGGAATTCTGCTTTCCAGAAAAGCTGGTTTTCCACAGGAAAAGCAGCCCCTCCCTGAGGATTTCTAAGGATTCAAGAAGCCTTCAGAGGACAAAGCAGGTCTGATGGTTGCTGGAGCCTGTATTCCAGGGCGTCTCAGCCTCTCTGTGGGGGGCAGCGATTTAGGACTTGGAAATGGTGTTTTGCCTCCATGTCGCCCCGGCCCATTTTCTACCATCACTGGGAACAACTGTGGAACTGGTAAAGAGGAGATGAAGTGGGTTGAGGCAGGACGCCAATGCTCACAAAAAGAACCAGAGTTCGTGGAGGGTCTCAGCTCTTAGTAATGGGACAGAGATGCCCCCTGAGAAGGGGAAGATACATGAGCCATAGAGCATGGTGGCCATGATGGGGGTGACTAGAGTGTGTGTGGAAAGGGTTGAACTTTCTAATTCACTCCACTGTCTTTCCTCTTGCCATCTCCTCTCCCTTCCCTTCATCCCCCTTTGTCTGATCTAATGAACTTCTATTCCCTACCCCCTTATCTGGTGTTAGCGTCTTTATATCAGAGAGAACATTAAACCTTTGGTTATTTGGGATTGGCTTATTTCACTTAGCATGATAGTCTCCAGTTCCATCCATTTACCAGCAAAAGTCATGAAGTCATTCTTCTTTATGGCTGAGTGATATTCCACATTGTGTATTTAGACCACGTTTTCTTTATCTACTCATCTGTTGAAGGGCACCTAGGTTGGTTCCATAGCTTAGCTATTGTGAATTGAGCTTCTGTGAACATGGATGTGGGTGCTTCATTGTATTTGTCAGTAAACAGATGGATCTGGAGACTACCATGCTAAGTGAAATAAGCCAATTCCCCAAATCGGAAGGCTGAATGTTCTCTGTGATATTCAGATGCTAACACACAACAAGGCAGTGAGAGGGAAGAATAGAAGTTCACTGGATGAGACAAAGGGGAATGAAGGGAAGGGAGGGGGGTGGGAACAGGAAAAATAGTGGAATGAATGGGACATAGATTTCCTATGTCCATATATGAACACATGACCACTGAGCCCCAGCCCCAGCCCTATTTTGTATTTTATTTAGAGACAGGGTCTCACCGAGTTGCTTAGGGCCTCACTAAGTTTCTGAGGCTGGCTTTGAACTCGTGATCCTCCTGACTCAGCCTCCTGAGCTGCTGGGATTACAGGCATGTGCCCAGCAACAGAAAGTTATATTTCTCAAAGGCTTTAGATTAGAAGGAGGGTTTGATCACATTTGTAGGATGTTTGCAAAACATGTCAAAGATCTTGAACCGCACCGCACACAGGACAGCAGGAACACATATATACATGCACCAAGGAAATGTGACAAAAATAGATTATTCCAATAAGAATGGCCATCATCAGAATTTCAGAGTCCCTTTGAGAGACATTGGGGTGCTTATAATACACCTTATGCAGTACTAAGCCTCTCATGTCAAAATGTTAACCCTCCCTGCCACCCTACAGAGTAGCATGTCCAAGTACACGAGGAAACCCAGCTTCTCTGTGTGACTTCCACAGGTCCCGTGAGTGGTCACGTGGACCCTTCACCCCGGGCTGCCTCTTGCTGAAGCTGGGTCTGACATGCTCAGTCCAGGCCTGGAGGAAGCCCAGGCGATCTGTCAGGCAACCAAAGGCTTCTGATTCCTTGTTTCTGATTGATTATCTCTCAGCAATGTCTGCCTTGAAGTCATTCCCAGAACTGAAGAGGTCCTTTGAATGTCTAATAAACTCGACGCATTTGATACTCATACATTTTTAACTTGCCCAGGGGACCCAAACGATGTCTCAGCATCTGATTTCTCTCATATTTTCTTCACTGAAATTTCAAAGTACGCTCTATGGATCACAGCCAGGTAACGGCCAGGCCAAGAGTGGATCAGAGGCCAGGCATCTTCACTCAACACAGCCCCCTTTAAGTGTCAGTTTCTATACAGCAAGGCCATCTGTGTTAAAAAGAAATCGACTCCGGGATCATTTTCTGCCTTCGGAAAAAAATAAGTTTTTACAAATCGTATGCACAGTACAATTGTGACCTGGCTCATAATTCACTACTTGCAAAGCAGTCCCTGAAGTTCGTCTCCTCCTGGCTGAGGTCACTCAAGCCCCTGGGGGAGGGGGTAAGAGGTGTGAGAAGTCCACACTCTGAATCCTTCCTGCTAGAAATACTTGACATGTGACAGCTTTGTAGGGGACTCCTCCATAATCAAGGTGTCATAACAAGGTGAAAAGCCATTGGAAGAGATGTCGTATATAAAAAGTAGTTTCCTTCCTATAAGATGATTATAATGTCCGTCATAACTCTTTCCTAGGCATGAAGGTATGTTGAAATAGGGGGATCCACGGGAATCTGTTTTGCACACGAGAAAGCACCTTGTATGTGTAGAAGATGATGTTTTTATTGTCAATGGGCCTGTTTTACCTTTGATGTGACCAACCTGAAAGCACTTTGCATCAGTGTGTCACTTAGCTTTTCAATACAGTGAAAATATTCCTGACGTAGACATCTCCAAGGAGGAAAGGTTGATTTGGACTCCAGGTTCAATCCATGGTGGCTGGTTCCACTGCTGTGCTCCAGAGGAATGGTAGAACATCATGGCGGAAAAGTATAGCAGAGGGAAGCTGTTCGACTCCCTATAACCAGGATGAGAAAGAAAGGCAGTTTACAGGGACAATATATATAGACTTGGAGCACATCTCCAAGAACCCAACCTCCAACTAGTTTCCACCACCTCCAAGAACCCATTCAGATTACAAATCCATCAATCAATGAATCCAGTGTTGAGGTCAGTGATCTCATGATCCAATCAATTCCCCAAAGCCCTACCTTTTAACATTACTACACTGGGGACCAAGTCATTAACACCTGAACTCTTAGGGGACATTCCAGAATAAAACAATAACCATCAGAAAGCTGTGGGTATACCCTGCTAAAATCGAAATTAAATGAATGATTTAGACTTTTTTTTGCATGCTTGCAAATGCAGGAAATTGGTATATTTTATTTTTAGTGTTGAAGGGGTGAGTTAGAATCAGTTGTCTCAACTTCAGCAATGGGCTAGTCAGCTTTCCTTTACTATGACAGAATACGTGAGATAATCAATTTAAAAAGAGGAAAGGTTTTAGAGATTTTGGTCCGAAGTCAGTTGGCTGCACTGTTATTGGTCCTGTGGCATGGCACTATGATATGGTAGGAATCTGTGACTTCATGGCAGCCAGAAAGCACAGAGAGAAGAAGAGGTGAAGGTCCCTATGTTCCTTTCAAGAGCATGCTTCTAGAACACCCTCCTACTAGACTCTACCTGTTAAAGGTTCCTCCACCTCCCAAGAGCACCACAGGTAGCAACTGAACCTCAACACACTGGCCTTCAGAGGACCCTCACCCAAAGCATAGCAATTGATATTTGGTTCAAATATTCCTGCATGGGGGACTGTCCTCTGTACTTTGGAATGTTACTAACATACACTTGGTCTCTACCCTGCCGTGACAATCTGAAAGTGTCTAGATTTTGCATGAGTCCCCTGGAAGTCAAAATGGCCCCAGATTGAGAACCACTGCGGTAGACGGATGAAGGTAAGCTCTATATGACTCTGGTCCCTTCAGGGTTGTTACTACTTTATAGGGTTGACAATATTTTCATCCTACTTGGCAAATCTGAGGAATTAAACTGAGGGTCCCCTAGCGTGGCAATGAATTACGTGGTCAATGGCAGAGGCTTCGGGAGGATTAGCCACACTTGATTAAATTAGCATTTGGGATTATGTCTGCGTGGGGACCCAGAGGGGAGAGAAGTAAAAGAAAATAAGACAGGGCTTTGATTCCTCTGTTGCACATGGTTTATAATCTTGGTATTAAAAATGTAAAGACACAAAAGACCGAGGGCCAACATTTCCCATACACAGCTCAATAGCACACACACACACACACACACACACACACACACAAACTCTAAAGGCTCCAAATTCCAGGATTCTTGCCTTCAAGGTGCAACAGGAGAACTTCAGAACAGTTAAGCCCAGTGAGCAGCTATTTCTTTTGCCTTGTTCCTTTGGGAACAGAGAATTTCCCTACGTTCTGACAACTGAGAACTTTATCAAAGTTCTTTGCTGTTGCTCCCTATGGAGTAAGATACCAAAAATCCTTGGAGCTGACCAGATTCAGAGAAACCTGAAGTAGAACACACGAGTCATAACTGGCACTTGTATCCACCTTTCCATGAAAGGGCACCGAGAACTCTGAAGTTTAACTAAGGTTCACACTTGAGGGCACAAAGACCCAGGCCAGGGGATTCACCCAAGGTCACGTAGGCAGGAAAGGACAGACCAGGAAACGAAGACAAAGGGACTTTAGAATTCCTCCTTCTGAGATCCTTTCATTCTTCTCTGCTGAAGTCTATCTCCTGTCTTCATCCCTCCCTCCTTCTGCTCCCCCAAGTGGAATCCGGTGTCTGGCTCATAATAGGTGCTCAATAAATAACTCATTCAAAGAAGGACTCCAACCATGGACACCAAGGAACATAGATTAAAACCACTTCCCACCGAAGTCATAATGACTTACAAGTCAGGATGTCTAGGACTTCAGAATGTTGGCTTTCTCTCAAGTCGCTTGTTCACAAATAAACTCTAGAAAATCCACCACCATCTTTGGTAATGGAGGAAATGTAATCTTTCTCCATTCACCAAATATGATGGTTGGCACGATATAGCCTTTAAGATGTCTGCTTGTGATGGGGCATTTTCACAAGCTGTCGGATGTGTGAAGGCCTAGCAAAAATCTCCACGGAAACCTTAAGATTCATAGCTCTCCAGACCCCACCCTGACATAGACATGCACTGCCACTGGAAAACAGGCATCCTGTCTCCCTCCTCTTCAGATATTCCAGGAGCATAAGCAAAAAGAAGTCAGCATCTCTTCACCCCTGTGACTCTGTCTCCTCAGCGCCCTGCCCATGTCAAGGAGATGGAGACCCAGGGCTAGTGCCCCAGGAGCTCCCTGTCATGCAACCCAGACCCCACACACCGTGCAAACACTGCGAACCCCCAGGGTTCAGATCCTTACACGTTGCTACAATCACACAGAGGTGCGTTGGAGTCTCGTGGCCTTCAACAACCCCACAGCTTACAAAGGCACAGAGGCCCAAACGACCCCGGCGAATGAGGAGGAAACGGACAAATAAAGACACCTCACTTTTGTCCCTCGGCCCTCCAGCACTTCCATCATTAGAATGGTCCAATACCGTACCCTTTGCCTCCAGCACGATCCCCTTCCCACCCATTTCCTCCCTGAATGGAATGTGAACCTGCAGTTGGAGTGATCATTCTTTTTCTTTTCTATTTGGGGGGTACCAGGATTGAACCCAGGGGTGCTTAACCACGGAGCCCCATCCCCAGCTCTTTTGTATATTTTATTCAGAGACAGGGTCTCCCTGAGGGGCTTAGGGCCTCACTAAGTTGCTGAGGCTGGCTTTGAACTCACGATCCTCCTGCCTCAGCCTCCCCAGCTGCTGGGATGACAGGTGTGCACCACTGCACCCGGCAGACATTTCATTTTCTCTCCACTCCATTGTACAGTGAGCATCTAACTCTGCCTGGCACGTAGTGATCACAGCAACGCTGGTTAAATAAGTGAACTGGTGTCTTTACAGAAAGAGGGAGCCAGGTTGGAAAGGTCAGATTCAACCTTATCAGAGACCAAATTTAACTTTTCTGTCCCCAAACTGCATACCCCGTTAGCCCTCTTTGTCTTCTGTGCTCTGGCCAAGTTTGGGATTTACAGGAATTCAGAGTCCTCCCACACGGCAAAGCCAAGGAAACCCCAAATCAGTCCATGGCTTATGTCTCATTCCCAGATTTTTTGACCCCTGTATATTTTAAGAGAAACCGAACCTTAATTCATTTATACTTGGTGTAAACGTCTTCATTTAATTTCCCTCAATTTTGGAAAATCAAAACCTTCTCCCTCCGCCATGGGAAGTCATATTTTGTCAAGACTCCATGAACTTGAACCCAGAGAGGTTGGGATGCTGCAGCAACCTCAGAAACCACAAAAATGGCAGAAATGCGGGAAGTCAGAGCTGTCCCAGTGCCTCATCGGCGGGTCCTAACATTTTGTTCAAGCTGCAGAGATCTGTGTGATACCAGCTTCACCCCAGCCGCGGCTCTTGGCATGGACACGGGAGGCTGTGAGCAGATTCTGACCTTAGAAGGCAGTTTGCACAGCGACCCTTTCGGCCTGTTGAGTTTCTAATGTGACCTTTGAAAACAGCTGGGCCCAATTCCATCTTGTCCCAGACCCGCAGCATGAGGGCAATGAAGTTGGAGGAGGACACTGAGCAAGACACGGAGTGGCCCAGTTGGACTGCAGCTGCTCTGAAGGCAGCCCCCCCAGAAAGCAGGTTTTATTGGTTTTTGTTTGTTTGTTTTTAACTTTTAAATGGCTTATGGATTTTTATGCTTTGAGACCGTTTTCCCCAAGCTCGGATAGGTTTTAACCCTGCCACGTGCTGTTCTCCCCATGAACACAAACCTTGGATATGCATGAGACCCCCACCCCCATGACTGGGTGAGTCCCCATAAATGATGAGGTATAGTTAAATTTGATTAAATAATCCACGTGACATCTTTTGACGTTCAATGTGAGTCTGACCTCAGTTTTTTTTTTAATCTGAAAAATGGGGCTCAAAGATAGAAATCTACCAAAGTCGGTTGCGGTGGTGCACGCCTGTCATCCCAGCAGCTCGGGAGGCTGAGACAGGAGGATCGCGAGTTCAAAGCTGGCCTCAGCAACTCAGCGAGGCCCTAAGCAACTCAGTGAGACCCTGTCTCTAAATAAAACACCAAAAAGGGCTGGGGATGTGGCTCTTGGGTTCAAGTCCCAGTACCAAAAAAAAAAAAAAAATAGATATCTAAATGTCAGAGGGTTCCTGTGGGTTCATGCCATAAGATGAACATGCTTGACAGAGTGCCTGGCATATGCTGTATTTGAAAAGGGAGGCATTCCCCTGTACTCTTAGAGGAAGTATAAACTGGAATAACCACTTTGAAAAATAGTACAAAATAGTTCTTTTTTTTTCTTTTTTTTTTTTTTTGTTACCAGAGATTGAACCCAGTGGAACTTAACCACTAAGCCCCATCCCCAGCCCTTTTTTTATATTTTTATTTAGAGACAGGGTCTCACTGAGTTACTTAAGGGCCTCACTAAGTTGCTGAGGTTGGCTTTGAACTCTAATCCTCCTGTCTCAGCTTCCTGAGCCACTGGATTACAGGCGTGTGCCACTGCACCTGGCTTTATTTCTTGTATTTTAAAGCTGGTGCATCTCATGGCCTAGCAACTCCACTTCTCTGTATTTACAGTACAGAGATCCTTGAATCCAAGGAGACAAGTGGAAAATACTCAGAACAGCATGGTTTATAGTAATGAGACGCTGGGTATAACAAAAGAGTTCCTTCACTTTTAAGAAGGAGAAGCAAACAGTGGATGTGTAACCGATCTGATTCTGCAATCTGTATTTGGGGTAAAAATGGGAGTTCATAACCCACTTGAATCAAAGTGTGAAATATGATATGTCAAGAGCTTTGTAATGTTTTGAACAACCAACAATAAAAATTAAAAAAAATAAAAGAAGGAGAAGCAAATTCCTGTAAGAAATGCCCGTACATATTTCAAGAGGTGAACAATTTCAACTGCATGTTGATTCACCGGTCCAGCCCTCTGCCATCTTGCAGCTCTGCACCCCCGGGAATGTGGGAACTTCTGCTCATTTAGCTGGTGCGCTGGGGCATGGGTAAGGGCACGGAAACCCTACCAGGCTTTAGCAGATGAGGCCAGGAAGTCATCCGTCCCTCCTCTCCACGGTCCACTGGGCGGAACCCAGTCACCCAGCCTTGCCTGATCATGCTCTCCAAGCAGGGTCAGGAAGAGAGGAAATTAGATCTCCAATGAGCTGCGTGGTCACCCAGTTCTAACCAGAGAGGACAGCAGGAGGTAGACCTGGGTTTCTTAACAAATGGACCCTCCAAGCCATACCAGGGTTCAAAACACATGGCTTGTCACAGCATGGATCCTTGGGTAAAGGACTTTAAGATGGATTTGACTGTTCCGAATTTATTTTTTAATTTTTAATTTTTTTTTGTTCTTTTAAAATATAGATAACAGTAGAATGCATTTTGGCAAATTATACATGTATGAAGTTTAAGTTATTCTATTTAGGATCCCATTCTTGTGGTTGGACATGATGTGGAGTTTCCCTGGTCTGTGTTCATATATGAACATGGGAAAGTTCTGTCCCATTCACTCCACTGTCTTTCCTCTTCCCATCCCTCTCCCTTCCCTTCATTCCCCTTTGTCTAATCCAATGGACTTTTATTCTTCCCTCCCCGCTGTATTGTGTGCTAGTATCACATATCATCGAGAACATTCAGCCTTTGTTTTGGGGGGGATTCGCTTATTTCAGGCAGCATGATAGTCTCCAGTTCCATCTATTTACCAGCAAATACCGTATTTCATTCTTTTTCATGACTGAGTAATATTCCATTACATACACACACACACACACACACACACACACACACACACACCACATTTTCTTTATGTTCAGGATGTTTGTTGGAAATAGTCTTGGGATCAACCTCTGACAAAGCAGGTCTGGGCAGACAAGAGTTGAGCTGTCATGCAGTCCCAAAGGTAGACTCAGTTACCCCACTGGGAGCTGCGGAGCTATGAAGGTCATTCTGAGTCATCCCAATTTGATCAAACCTGACAAAGCATTCATAGTCTTGCGGTGAACTTGCATAAGAACTAATCTGTGGGTATGAGATGATACTGGATCAGTTGCTAGATATTGCCCCGACTCTGGGATGGGTGAGGGTAAGAAGGGTGAGGCTCAAGGTGAGCTGGCTCTGTGCATCTGAGGGGTCCTGGGATGGGGGCGGGGGCACAGCTGAAGACAACTGTTGGCACTGCTCGCAGCTAAGGAAATGAGTCCTTCACACTAGAGGGTTTAGCAATGGATGACAGTGTCTGCCACCTAGCCACTCAATATAGTCTATTATGACTGCAGGAACCAAAGGGACGTACTGATTTTCTCTGACTAAATTTCTATGTAGATACATAGAAAAGGCTTGGATAGTTTGTCTAATAAACAGGTGTCAGGGTGGTGGGGCTCACTTTGAGAAAAGGAAGCAGGTCTGAGATGGAGGGTCAAAAACCAAAACAACAGCACCCAAAAAAGAACTGCAATCCCATCTGCAATTTTTAATCCTTTAAACAACAACAACAACAACAAACAAAAAATGAATTGCTATTTGACTTACATCACGGGAAGTTGATACAAATTGCATTTGAGATGCGCTTGCTGTATAAGTGTGTGCAGTTGGCATATTGATCTAAACTGTTCTGCACATGGCTGACCTTCCAATTCTTCACATAAAAATAACTCTTATTTATTCAAGGATGGATTGACTTTCCTTCTTTCTTCCTCCTACAGGTTTTTTGGCTTTTTTACTGCTCAGGAACCTCACCCTGGGAGGGTGGCTGGGGTTGGGTGGTGCCGGGTGTGGGGCAGAGAGGAATGAAGCTGGATCAGCCATTTCTATGACTTGCTAGCAACTCTGGTAAGTAGGTTTAGTAGAGGGAAATGTTGAAAATCAGTTACTCGGATCCTCTGACCTGCTCAGACGTGTGTGTTACTCTCTCCTCTCATTAGCATAGACCCCTGAGAATGGGTCATAATTGCATTTGCAGGGATGACAGATGAGACGAGATTCCCTCAAAGGAGTATGTGGCTCCAATTAGACTCATTTTTTTTTTTGCTCTTTCAAATGGTACATCCTAATAGGGCATTTTGATTTTAAAAAAAGTCATATTCTATTGTATTTTCACCCATTACCCATCTCTACATCTTTCTGCATGATATAGTTAATGTAAACAGACCAAGATCATTCCCTTGAATTTGAAAAGGGGATTTTCCCTGTTATGTGGTCTGGCAATGGAGTGGGAAGTGCAAGCCAGCCACAAGGAATAAGTCACTGGAAACGGTCGATCACGACATATTGAAATATTTGTTGAATTTAAATATGATTCAGATGGGTTAGCTAAGAAGATTAAGGAATTAGGTTGACTTTATTTTTTTTCTTCAATTTCCTATTATTCTTTTTTTCCTTTTTAATTTGTTCTAACTAGGTACACATGATGGCAGAGTGCATTTCAGTTCACTGGACACAAAGAGAGCACAACTCTTCATCTCTCAGGAGGTACATGATGTAGCTTCACACCACAGTGCAGTCATTCATGGACCTAGGGGGATGAGGTCCATCTCACCCCACCATCTCTCCTGCCCCCGTGCGTGCCCCCTCTCCCCTCCCTTTTGCCCCAATCCAACTCCCTCCATTTTCCCCCCACCCCCATTATGGATCAGCATTCACTCATCAGAGAGAACGTCCAGTCTTTGGTTTCTTGGGAATGGCTTACTTTGCTTAGCATGATATTCTCCAACTCCATTTATTTTAGGTTGACCTTATATGGAGAAAAACTTCGGTCCTGAATTTAAATATTTAAATGGTTGTCGAATTCACTATTCTATTTCCAGACTGAAATGAAAGAGAAAAATCCTCTTTTCAAATTCAAGGAAATTATCTTGGTCTGTTTATATTAGCTATTTTTTTTCTTTAATTAATTTTTTAAAATTTATAAATGACAGCAGAATGCATTACAATTCATATTACCCATATAGAGCACAATTTTTCATATCTCTGTATATAAAGTATGTTGACACCAATTCGTGTCTTCATACATGTACTTTGGATGATGATGTCCATCACATTCCACCATCCTTGCTAACCCCCCTCCCTTCCCCTCCACCCCTCTGCCCTATCTAGAGTTCATCTAATCCTCCCATGCTCCCCCTCCCTACCCCACTATGAGTCAGCCTCCTTATAACAGAGAAAACTGATTTCATCTCACTCCAGTCAGAATGGCAGCTATTATGAAGACAAACAACAATAAATGTTGGTGAGGATGTGGGGGAAAAGGTACACTCATACATTGCTGGTGGGACTGCAAATTGGTGCAGCCAATATGGAAAGCAGTATGGAGATTCCTCGGAAAACTGGGAATGGAACCACCATTTCACCCAGCTAACCCACCCCTTGGTTTTTGGCATATTCAAGAGCTTAACTAGGTGGTTTTGACTCAGGATTTTTCATGGGGTTAGTTAGCCAAAGGACTTAAAATCAGAGTACTACAGGGACGCAGCCACATACATCAGTGTTTATAGCAGCACAATTCACAATAGCTAAACTGTGGAACCAACCTAGATGCCCTTCAGTAGATGAGTGGATAAAAAAATGTGGCATTTATACACAATGGAATATTACTCAGCATTAAAAGAGAATAAAATCAGGTAAATGGATGGCGTTGGCCAATCTCAAAAAACTATTCACTATTTTATGATGCCACTGTCATCTGCCCTTAAAATCCTCCTTGTTATGACTATTGATACCTTTAGTTTTAACTGAGTAATTCTATCCAATCCAAAAATGAACAGCTTTTTTTTTCAGGATTAAAAGGCTGTGGCCAAAAAAATCTTCAAATAAAATTCAAAGAACTAAGTTTCTCAATCAGATAGCCACTCAGTGATCTTGAGGTAAATCCCTCAGACTGCCTCAGTTTGTTCAGCTCTAAAATGAATGTACAATAAATTGGGTGCAGTGGTGCACACTGTTCTCCCAGAAGCTTGGGAGGCTGAGGCAGGAGGATCAAAAGTTCAAGGCCAGGGCTGGGGATGTGGCTCAAGCGGTAGCGCGTTCGCCTGGCATGCGTGCAGCCCGGGTTCGATCCTCAGCACCACATACCAACAAAGATATTGTGTCCGCCGAGAACTAAAAATAAATATTAAGAATTCTCTCTCTCTCTCTCTCTCTCTCTCTCTCTCTCTCTCTCTCTCTCTCTCTCTCTCTCCTCTCTCACTCTCTCTTTAAAAAAAAAAAAAAGTTCAAGGCCAGCCTCAGCAATTTATTGAGGCTCTATGTTATGTAACTTACTAAGACCCTGTCTCAAAATAAAAAATAAAAAGGACTGGGGATGTGGCTCAGTGATTAAGTGCCCCAGATTCAATCCCTGGTATAAAAACAAAAATTAAACAAAACAAAATAAATAAACAAATAAGTAAGTAAATAAATAAATGTACAATGAAAAATCTTACACTTAATGTCTCACACACATTTTTGGATTCACAATATTCAACTCAACCCTGGTAGTAAGGAGCTTTGGTACAGCTATGTTACTGGTATCAGATGGAACTTCTTCCTGAGCCACATATTGGCTGTTTGATGTTTGGGACAATAAGTGACCTCTCCAAGATTCTACTTTCTCACGGGTGCCATGAGATCACATAAGGGCTCATTCATCACGAGATTGGCTTGAAGGTCAAGGAGGATAAAGCCCTAACATGATGCTTTCGACATAGCAGACTTGTAAGAAAAGGGAGTTATCCTCAAATCTCAGCTGTCCCTTGAACAAGACGCACTCTGTTTTTCTCCTTTCCTAAGGAAAAAAAAACACACATTGTAAAATAAGCAGTCTTCAAAGACAACCTGAAGATGTCTGAGAATTCCAAAGGCTGAAAATTCCCTGAGTTCAGAGCGGTTTCACTCATTCCACGGATCCAAAGTCGAAAAGGAGAGCGTCGGTCGACTGTGTGCCCAGGCTGGTTCCTGATGGTCCCTCCCCTCCTCCCCGGGCTGCCTCTCCTGGGGATGGTGGTGTCTGCAAAAACCATCGGAGCTGTCCAGAACAGAGTCGCCTCGCCAGACTGGGATGTCAGAGGAGAGAGCCCTTTTCCTCAGACCAGAAGGGTTTGGTGGGTAAGAGCATCCAGGTCTGCAAGAAGACAGAGCTGGGACACAGAAACTCATAAAGGACCCAGAACACACAAGGTGGGTGAGTGATACAGCAAGAGAGACCCAAATGGGGCAGGGCAGGATCACAAGGTTACAAAGGAGAAGCCCAAAGATCCAGCCTATGATTACTAGTGTAGGTGGCAACCAGAGGCTGACGACATTCCAGAATGCTCTAAGTTACACAATTTCAATGGATCATGGGAAGTTTCATATAAAAATGAGAGTCCCCCGAGCCCTCCCCTTAGAACTAAAGCTCAAAAGCAAGCAGTGTTTCTCCACTGGGAATCCTGAAGTGAGCTGGCATGACTCAGGGGGGTAGGCTGAGAAGACTGTGGAATTAGGTGAACTTCACATGGAGGAATCTTAATTCCTAAAAGCGTGGAAGGACAAGGTGGGGGTTGGCAGTAAAATGCTTAGATGCTATGTCTTCTTGTCAGGAAGCCATTAGTCAATACACAACTGCAGACAGCCAAGGAGACCGTCTTCCTTGTCACTAGAAGAAAAGTCCAACTAAGCAGGTAAGGACTTCTGTCTGTTTTGTTCCCTGTTGTTTGCCCAGCACTGAGAAGACCCTTGATAAGCAACTGGATTCAATGTTTTCTAAGATCATTCTAATTTAAAACTTATGTGGGTCCATCAAAAAATACAAATGAAAAATGGTCATTATTATTTTTTTTTTTTTGGTTTTGTTTTGTTTTGGGTACTAGAGATTGAACCCAGGGATACTTAACTGCTGAGCCACATCCACAGCCCTTTTTTATTTTTTCTTTAGAAACAAGATCTCACTCAGTCTCACTAACTTTCAGAGGCTGGCCTTGACCTCAAGAGCCTCCTGCCTCAGCCTCCCAAAACACTGGGATTACAGGCATGCACCCCTGCACCTGGCTCATGGCATATATCTTAAAACCTGATTTGAATGAGTACTATCTAAGGGACTAAATTGCATCTAACATCATATCTATTTGTGGTAAAATAGTTGCCTGTTGTGATTTTAAAAAATATACTTGTTCTTTTTCTGGCCTCAATAGAAGTTTATTGGAGAGACCACTTATCACAAAGAATTAAAACTGGGGTTGGACAGCCCAAGACTGTGGCCCCTGAGAGAAAGAAAACAAATGAGCTAAGGCTTGAAGTAGCCCTGGTGTTATACCTAGTTGCTTTCCAGATTGCCCTGAGGAAAGAGAAACTCAGGTGGATCATTGCAGTCTTGCTGAGTAGGAGAGAGACAGAGGAGACCAGAGTGACCACAATTTGTAGGTCAGTGAGTGCTACTAACGAAGGAGCTATGTAGAGAAAGAAAGAGCTCAAGAGATTTGCACCAATGTGCCTTTGAGTTTTGGCTAATTAGTAAGCTACCTAGCACCAGACGCCACAAGCCACAGGAAAGAAAAATTACTGCAAAACTAGGCCATGAACAATTACCAGATCTCCATCAGCTTCAGACATACTCAGACTCCAGTCGACCACAGTGGAGAAACACCACTGAATCTACGCATCGTTCCATAATATTCATGGTCGGTGATCATGCAAAATTACCCAGAGAATAAGTACGACTCTGTACCTGTCTTAACAAATTCTGAACACACACACTCAAAAGATCAAACTAGCCCACATGAAATTTAAACTCTTGCCAGAACAAAGCACAGACTCTATCTAAAAGAACACAACAAAACCCAGACATTGGGTAAGGTAACACAGACAATACCCAACAGCCAATAAAAAATTACTAGACACATCAAGCATTGGGAACAATCTCTTCTCCACAACAGGGAGAAAAAATAGTAAATAGGACCAAACATAGAAGTGACAGTGAATGATGGGAATCGGCAGAGAAAGACCCAGAAACAACAATCACAAGTCATTCCGGTATTTATAAGAAAACATGAATGCAATGACTGAAATGGTAACTGTACAAGAGAACTTAGTGGGACTTTTAAAACAGAAAGAGGTGACATCTGAAGGGCAGAATCCACCAAATGGTCCCCAAAGCCACTTCCTGTTGCAGAAGAAAAGGCCAGTGAGCTTGAACAGACAGAAAGGGACAGCAGAGTCCTTCCAACCTCGGATGCTGTGACAATCAAATGTCTGCATCCAAAAATATTAGCTTTGATCCCATCTCACCACACATGAAAATATACTGGAAGAAGATTTAAAAAAAAAACTAAACATAAAACAAATACGAACTATAATAAAAAGAATGGATAAAATTCATTTCTTCAAAAGCATACAACCTTGTTACTGAAAAAAAAAAAATCATTAAAAAAAACAAGATGTTGGGCCAGGTGTGGTGGCACACGTCTGTAATCCCAGAGGCTTGGGAGGCTGAGGCAGGAGGATCACCAGTTCAAAGCCAGCCTCAGCAATTTAGGGAGGCCCTGAGCAACTCAGTGAGACCCTGACTCTATTAAATAAAGTACAAAATAGGGCTGGGGATGTGGCTCAGTGATTAAGCGCCCCTGGGTTTAATCCCCAGTACCAAAAAATGAGCTAAATCAATAAGATATTGGGACTAGGATGTTACTAAGTGGTAGAGTGCTTGTCTAGCATGTGCATGGCACTGGGTTCAATACCCAGCATACCACCCCCACCCCCCAACACACACACCCAATATTAAGTCCATGATTAAAAGAAAACACTTACATTTCATGCCATAGACTTGTACACAATTGTATCCAGATTCATCATAGCATTTTATCCAGAATATAAAAAGAACTCTCATAACTCAATAACAAAAACATAACCCAATTTCCCAGTTTTTGAAACAGACAAAAGATTTGAACACATACTTTACAAAAAGAGAACTAGGACTGGTCAATAGACACTGGAATATTCTCATCATCACTGTTACTGTAGAAATGTGATTTTAAACCATAAGACTATGTCACTATACACCCACTAAAGAGACTCAAAGGAGAACTAAAATGACATTATCAACGTTTGGAGAAGATGAAAAAAAAAAAAAAACTAAAAATGTCACATATTGGTGGTGGGAGTTGAAAATGGTACAAATATCTCAGAACACAATTTGGTAGTTTCTTATAAAGTTGGATAGATCCTTACCATGTAGCCAATGGATTCCTCTTGTAAGTATGACTCTAATAAAAATGTCTGCACAGACTACTTTCCTATTTCTATATAAGTGTCCATTGGAATGCACAATAAAAATCTCAGGAACTTTCCACCAAATGAAAGCAGCAAGACGCAAAGATCACGTACTGCCTCGCTCCATGTGTTTGAAGGTCTGAAGCAGGTACTCAGTTCATATGGATAGAAACTGTCATGGTGGCCAGGTAGGGGCGGGGCATTTGCCTGAGCAAGGTCAGAAAGAGTGTGGGGGAGGGGGTAAGATGTTTAGCATGTAGGAAATTATCTGTCTCTTGATTTGAGGGATAGTTACATGTGTTTCTGCATACATCCAAATCCACTGAGCTGTTCACTGGAGTACATTCATCTTGTCATATGTAAATTAAGACTTCAATAAAGCTGATTACATATGTATATTCATATTCTCCTAGGGAAAAGCTATTCTAGGTTTCCAGCTATCCATCTTTCCTATCAGGGAATCTCTTGAATTTTTCTTTTGTTTCAGGTTTCTGCTATTCTGCAGCCCTGGTAAATTTTAGCCCTCTTACCGCCATGCCACACGACAAACACAAATGATAGCTGTTGTCATGACTACAAATACCTTCGGTGGCACAAAAAGAAAACTTTCCAGACTTTTCCCAACTAGATGACTGTGAAAGTTTCTGGCACGCTCATCGAGATCCATAGGTCAACAATCTCACTCATACTGATCCCATCATGCATAAGCTAGGTGCTTCATATACAGAGCTTTAATGATTCTGCAAAAACTAAGAAGGTTATCCATGCTCCTGAAGGGAGAGTCAACCACTGTAGCCATGTTTATGATGATCTCAAAGCCTCTTTGGATGAAAATAATATCGATTGTGGGGTTTGTTGCAAAAAAAAAAAAAATTCATGATCCAGAAGTTGAATGTATGTCAATTTAGTCACAGTATTCTGGAATAATTTATTCCTGTCAACTTCATAGATGGGTACACAAAATGAAGCCAGCAATTGTCAACAGCCTGAAACCAAACAGACAGGGTGACTTGCAACAATTAATAAGAGAATCCTAACAGAGGGAATTTATAGCACCACTGTGGATGAAGTTGGTAACCTTCAGCAAGGAGACTTTGAATCAATAGCTGCCCGAGAGTTTGCAGCTACAGAAATTTAAGTGGGAATTGACGGGGAAGTCAGGTGTAAGAGAGGCTAGCAGAATATTTAAACCCAGATGCAAAACTTTGAGATTAATTATAAAGTGTCCAAAAAGTGGAATGAGAGTAACGATTTTGTTTTCAGGTTTCTAGAAAAACTGAACAAATGTTTATGGGAAATGTTGCAAATTTAAAGACACATACCTCGATAAATTCATGAAAAGGAGCATTTGAAAACGCAGAACAGGAAAATGTCTTTTAAAGATTCAATGCATGCACTTGGATTTATCGATGAGCCATCTATTTTTCTGCCTACTCAGTTGGACCACATAGATATGGATGGACAGAGTTAATCAACAGACTAGGTAAGTAATAAGGCCTCAGGGAAGATAGTACATTGGGGATCAATTTGGGCACAATGAGTCATTAACACCCTCGGGAGTTTATAGCTGTTAAACCAGACAAGGGAGCAGAGAGGCTCAGTGAATGCAATGGGATCTAATGGGAATTTCAAAGTAAACTTATTTTTAAGATGTATAGGAACCTTAATCATTAAGCTTTCTTATTCCAAAGCAAATGACCCCATCAAAAGATGCACTTAGGAGTGATCTTTCTTCTCTCTAAATTGTGCATTTAAAACTTCTTTTATTCTTGCAATGAAACTACCATTTGACCCAGTTAGCTCACTCCTCAGTCTGGAACCAAAGGACTTGAAATCAGCATATTACAGTGAAACAGCCACATCCATGTTTATAGCAGCTCAATTCACAATAGCTAAGCTATGGAACCAACCTAGGTGCCCTACAACAGGTGAATGGATAAAGAAAAATGTGGCTTATATACATGATGGACTGTTATGCAGCCATAAAGGAGAATGAGATTATGGCATTTGCCAGTAAATGGATGGAACTGAAGACTATCATGGTAAGTAAAATAAGCCAATCCCAAAACACCAAAGGCTGAGTGTTCTGTCGGATATGCAGATGCTAACACAGAATAACGGGGTGAGGGAAGAATAGAAGTTCATTGGATGAGACAAAGGGGAATGAAAGGCAGGGAGGGGGATGGGAACAGGAAAGACAGTGGAGTGAATGGGACAGAACTTTCCCATGTTCATATATGAACACAGACCAGGAAAACTCCACATCATGTCCAACCACGAGAATCGGATCCTAATTGGAACAAGCTATACTCATTCTATGTATACATAATGTGTCAAAATACACTCTACTATGATGTAAAAAGACAAATAAATAAATAAATTTTTAAAAAACCCTCCTTTTGTGGGCTGGGAATGTAGCTCAGTTGGTAGAGTGCTTGCCTAGCATGTACAAGGCCCTGGATTCAATCCCCAGCACCACCAAGAAAACAAAACACAACTTTTGCAGCTTCCTACAGATCTATAGTACTTCTGCGTTTAGAAGTTCTGTAGTGTTCAGTATGCTCCTGTTTTCAAGTAGTAAAACATCAAGAATAAGAAAAGAGGTCACGAGCTTTGTAATGTTTTGAACAACCAATAAAAAAAAAAAAAAAAAGAAAAGAGGTCACCCAGAAACAGAAGATAATATCAAGTGACAAAATGATCAGGTAATTTGGGGCAACATAGGTGCTTAGTTCAGCAGAATGAAATGTGATTATATACTCAGATATTTAATCCTGTTGTTTCAGAGTATTTATTTTTAAAATGAGTCCAGGTGTGGTGGGCTACACCTGTGATCCCCGTTACTCGGCTGGCTGAGGCAGGAGGACAGCAAGTTGGAAATCATCTTGGGCAACTTAGAAAGACCCTGTGTCTGTAAAATAGAAATAAAAAAAAATAAATAAAACATCTAAGATGTAGCTCAGTAGCAAAGCACCCTGAGTTCCATCCCTAGTACCAAAAAAATTTTTAAAAACCCAACTCTGATAATAAATAAATATTAACTTTTTGCATAAACAGCTCTGCTTACTCTTACAAATATATCATCTTGGAGTCAGAGAATAAATCTTGTGAATTTTTAGAAAGTGACTATTTTACACACAAGGTCCAAGAGCAATCGAATCTGTCTGAATAATTTAGTAAGGTCACCAGGAAGGCTTTCTCATTGTCACTGTCTTTCAAAGATCACAAATAAAACATGTGCTTAAATTAAAAAAAAAAAATGGGATAGGCTTTCACTATAGTTGTTTAGGGCCTTGCTTAGTTGCTGAGGTTGGCCTCAAACTTTCGATCCTCCTGCCTCAGCCTCCCGAGTTTCTGGGATTACGGGCTTACGACACCATGTTCTTGTGTTTAAACCAAATGAAATTAAGGATGACTTTTGTGTAAGAGGGTGACATTTTTCACAGTGACTCTTTGTACATGAGAAGTCTTGACTGAAGGTTTGAATCCTCTGCTCTCTGCACCACTCTGTGCATGAGGCCTTCATTTACCTCAGTAATAAGAAGAAGCACAATTACAACCAACTTTTTTGTGTGTTTTTTTGGTCGTTTTCTCTGTTAAATCACTTGGCCCTTCACATGTAACTCGGAATAATCCTATTCATTAGTTATCATTTTCATTTTGCAGCTGAGGAATGGGAGCAGAAAGAATCACCTTGTCCCAGATAATAGAGCTCAGAAAGAGATGCAGTGAGAGTTCGAGCTTTCCATAAAACAAAACCCACAAATGCAAAAGGAGGGGGTCCCCAAAGCCCACTTCTGGATGTCCTTCCGCTACAAACCTCATCTATTGATGGTCAGATAGCGTTGCTATTTTTCCATAAAATGGAAAAGACCTTTCTGATGGTTAGTCTATATGAATTTGTACTGAAGAAATAAGTATCAAAGCACGACAGCACACCTTTTGAAAGATAAGAAAGAAATTTTAGAATCGCTTTAGTAGCTCATATTGCTAAAGAGTGTTCTCCCCTGAAAGCGGCTTTCAAAAATCAACAACTGAAGACTGCACCTTCCTTCAGGGTGAGCTAGGCAAAGACGATAGGGCTTTTATGGGATATTACTATGCAGTAGAGACCCGCTGAGTGTTTGTCAGCAGGAATTCACATGGGGCACTCCACATGGGGCATGGCTTGGAGCACAGAGTTAGGAATTAAGTCCTTCACCCAGATTTGGGACTTAGGGCTCAAAATGTGTTAAAGGTCACGCAGCTTCTAGGAGGTAAATTAGGATTCAAGTGGATTACAAAGCTCTTCCTCTTTTCACTGTTGAGGCTCTTCAAGAGTGTGTTCAAATAAATCCCTTTTCAGAAGTCCTAAATGCAAAGTGGGGTGGATAATCCCATCCAAAATGAATTTCAGTTGTCAGTTTATTGAGAGAGACATTTTGACCTCAGGGGGAAAAGTTACCTATTAACTATTTCACCCTATCTCAATTTCTCTTTCAGCTAACCCATGAGACAATTCGCTTAAAATTATATTGTTTCTGCCAGGCATAGTAGTGCACACCTCTAATCCCACCAACTAGGGAGGCTGAGGCAGAAGGATCACAATTTTGAGGTCAGCCTCAGCAATCTAGCAAAACCCTCTTCAACCTGAAAGCTAAGCACCCAAAAAACAAATAACCCAATCAATAAATGGGCCAAGGACCTGAACAGACACTTCTCAGAAGAGGATATACAATCAATCAACAAATATATGAAAAATTGTTCATCATCTCTAGCAATTAGAGAAATGCAAATCAAAACCACTCTAAGATTTCATCTCACTCCAGTCAGAATGGCAGCTATTAAGAATATAAACAATAATAAGTGTTGGTGAGGATGTGGGGGAAAGGGTACACTCATACACTGCTGGTGGGACTGCAAATTGGTGCAGCCAATATGGAAAGCAGTATGGAGATTCCTTGGAAATCTGGGAATGGAACCACCATTTGACCCAGCTATCCCTCTCCTCGGTCTATACCCAAAGGACTTAAAAACAGCATACTACAGGGACACAGCCACATCAATGTTTATAGCAGCACAATTCACAATAGCTAAACTGTGGAGCCAACCTAGATGCCCTTCAATAGATGAATGGATAAAAAAAAAATGTGGCCTATATACACAATGGAATATTACTCAGCAATAAAAGAGAATAAAATCATGGTATTTGCAAGTAAATGGATGAAGTTGGAGAAGATAATGCTAAGTGAAGTTAGCCAATCCCCAAAAAACAAATGCCCAATGTTTTCTTTGATATAAGGAGGCTGACTCATAGTGGGGTAGGGAGGGGGAGCATGGGAAGAATAGAGGAACTCTAGATAGGGCAGAGGGGTGGGAGGGGAAGGGAGGGGGCAGGGGGCTAGCAAGGATGGTGGAATGTGATGGACATCATTATCCAAAGTACATGTATGAAGACACAAATTGGTGTGAACATACTGTGTATACAGAGATATGAAAAATTGTGCTGTATACATGTCATAAGATTTGTAATGCATTCCGCTGTCATTTATTTTTTAAAAAAATCAATCAAAAAAGAAAAATAAAAAGAAAAAGGACAGTAGTAAAGCACCCCTGGTTTAATCCCCAGTACCAACAAGAAAAAATAAATTTAAAGGTTTCAAACACATCCCATCTAGTGATAGCAGATTAGCTCAAAATCTCCAAACAAACAAGGTGTAGGAGGCGTGGGAAAAGAACCTGACCTTGTTCTTGAGATCAGCGCTATTTAAGTGCATGTATAAAAAGCCCCCCAGAGGAAAATACTCAATATTTTCCACTAGTTCGGCTCAGGTTCTGCGGCCTAATCATTTTCTTATCACCAGATATTACATATTTACACAGGTGCTCCTCTGGTTTAATCGTCTGGAAGCCGTCCCTGGAAGCCGAGCTGGTGCTGGGGCTTTGGGGATGCAGTCCAGCTGGGGTCTGACAGGTAAATAATGACCACTAATCAAGGCCTAAATGAATTCAGGTTCTTCAAAGTCAGATGCGGGAGGAGAGGACAGGGGTTATTGATGAACTGTTGGAATATCAGGAGAAATAAGAGCTGGGCAGTCTAGTCTTCAATGAAAAACAACAAAGAACAGTTGACATCAGTTAGAGCTCAGTCGCCGTGTCTACTATGGCATGGGGACCTCTGCCTGGGCTCCCTGGTGCCCCCAGCAGCCATAAGGAGCTGGAGTATCTAAGGCTTCTCCTTGGCTCTGTGAAACTGACCTGGACCATGAGCTGTGTCCTGTTGGGGGTTGTCAAGAGCACATCATTCCATGATGGCATTATACAGAATTCAGATATCTTCCCCTAAAGAGAAAAAAAAAATTCTTTGGCCTGTACCAGTAAAAATAACCTAAGATAAAAACTGAGAATAAACACACTTCCTCCCTGAGAACAATCCCTAGGCTCTGAGGGCTTACTAGCAAGCTGACTTACCCTCCAGGGCCAGAGAGTTTCTGTAGAAATTTCCGTGGAGGCTCTCTTCCCCAAGGCCTGAGTCCCTCGGTGATGGGCTCCAGTGCTTCGAGGTCATTTGTTTAAAAGGGAGCCTGGACAGGCCTTTTAGTCATTTTTCAGCTTTCTGGTAATGCATAAAACAGTTCTGATAATTTTCAATAATATACTCAGGAAATGTGCGTGGTATAGCTCTGGAGCGCTTGACAAGAGAAATGCAGTTCAAACAGCATTAAGTTGCAGTGCCTGCAACCGCCTCCCGGGTTTTGGGACCAGCCAAGAGCGTCATATCAGCCACAACAAGGCACTATTTTGACTGGTTTTCATCAATTTGACTCGTGGTTTTTTTTTTTCTTTTTTCTTTTCTGCCCTGCCTCTTCTAAAAGCATTTGGTTCCAAAGCAGAAAAAAGAATATTTTTCATGGTAACTCAGAGAACTTTCTTATAAGTATCCCAGAAAAATTGTGAGCTGGAGGATTTACCATCTGGTTTGGCTCCTGCTAGAAGGAGAAAATATTCAATGACTGTTCTCTTCCTTGGCCTGGAATGATGGGGCTCCATTCACCCTGAGCACAATTCCCACCAGAGTCCTGAATGCGGGCATCTGTGGGGGAATGTTTGCTCCCTTAGGGCTGAGTGATGCTCCAAATATCACAATCACTAAGGAAAACACAAAGGAAAAGCCTCTGACTCCACGGAGGTCATCCAAGATGCAGCACCGTGCATGTGCTGACTCAGGAAAACTTAGGCAACATACTGAAGACATTTGCAGGCCTGGAAATGGCAAATGGCTGACTTAAGAATTCAAGATGTTTTGTTTTTTGGTGGTTTGGGGTTTTTTGTTTTTGTTTTTGTTTTTTAGTGCCGGGGATTGAACTCAGGGGCACTCAACCACTGAGCCCCATCCCCAGCCCTATTTTGTAGTTTATTTAGAGACAGGGTCTCACTGAGTTGCTTAGGGCCTCACCATTGCTGAGGCTGGCTTTGAGCTTGCAGTCCTCCTGCTTCAACCTCCTGAGCTGCAGGGATTATAGGCTTGCGCTGCTGCGCTCAGCTCACAATGCTTTTTAAGTCATCAAAAAATAAATAAATAAATAAAAAGTATGTGTGTGTGTGTGTGTGTGTGTGTGTGTATAAAAACAAACTTCCTTTTCCAAAGTGTGGTTGTATGGTAAGGGACTTTTGAAATTAAAAATAAATATATGACTTACAATGCAAACCCAGATTTGGGAATCTAACAATTAGCAAAGAACTTGACCACCCATACCAATGGGTGAATGGAAATAGGTTTTTCTTGACTTCAAAATATTTAGATGCAAAGTGAATTATTTCATCAATTTCCCATACATTTGCCCCAGGCTGTCTTATGTCTTCATGTTTCCTGGAGGGTTTGCCAAGTGTTTCTGGGACATCCGTGAGGGTTAGCTTTGCCCTGGGTGATTCTTAGCTGAGGCCTTGTCACATGGCTGGCAGAGTGAATTGAGGGACCTGCTGGATTTCATAGCCTAGTCATTGACAAAGCCTGGACTTCCACTGGGGCTGCAAAGCCGACAGTCTGTCGGAACTCTTGCCATAGATTTTAGCAACCTCTGCCTATGATTTATTTTCTTTCTTAAAATCCACAGTTTCCATCTTTCTATTTAGAAGAAACATTTTGTGGATTCTCCTTGGCATACTCAAGCTACCAGCCTCACTACTCGTACATGTTGGAACCGTTATTAAATAAAGTGAGGATTAAACCCAAGCACTGTGACATTCAATCTGAGAACCAAGATGGCCACCAAGTGCAGATCTATAATGAACACACAGACGATTTGCATCCCAAGCAAACCGCACAGGAATTCTTCAAGCTCCTCAGAGTGATGCACAGTTTAAAACTTATGAATTGTTTACTTCTGGAATTTTCCACCTGATGTTTTGGGACCACTGTTGACTGTGACTCAAACCATGGCAAGCACACCCTTGGATAAGGCGGGAGCGGGAACTGTGGGAATGATTGAGTGCCTCTGAGGTGCCAGGCATGCTGCACTATGTACACTTCAACACTCAGCCTAGCTCCTGGCATTTAGAGTAGGTTGTTGGGGACAAAGTCACTGAAACAACTGCAGCACAATTTGGATGTATGTGAATAGGGTAGTGTGAGGTGCTAGGGTCTGTGACCCCCGACTCGGGAGATCAGAGAAAGCTTTCCCAGAGAGGGACACACCATGACACCTAGAATCTAAAAGATGAGGATAGATTTTCTAGAAAAGGAGTGTAGACAGAACATGGTCACCCTTGAAAGGCAGGATCATGGCTTCTCTCGAGAACCCAAACCAGTTGAGAGCATCCGGGGAGTGGAGTGCACAGGGAGTGGAGAAGAAGAATGGCCAATGCTTTGGAAAGGGGAGTGGGAAGCCTTCTCTGCAGACCATAGGGAACCCCAGAGGGATTTTAAATTGACTACTTGAAATGTTACCTTTTGAGATTAAATGGAGACTGCATGGCCAGGGAAACTTGAATCAGTTACCTTTGTTTTCTTTCAAAAATATAGGCTTGTAAATCAAATCCAGCCAGGCATAGTGGTGCACACCTGTCATCCCAGGGGCTTAGGAGGCTGAGGCAGGAGGATCGCAAGTTCAAAGCCAACCTCTGCAACTTAGTGAGGCCCTGAGCAACTCAGTGAGCCCCTGTCTCTAAATAAATTATAAAAAGGGCTGGGGATGTGGCTCAGTGGTTAAGTGCCCCTGGGTTCAATCCCAGGTACAAAAAAAAAAAAAAAAAGAAAGAAAGAGCCCCAAGAAGTGAATTAATTAAAATTTCAGATTGTAGAAACCAAATTGCAATAGATCATCTGGTGAAGGGAAATGGATAGAAAATCACCCCTATTGCTAGGTACTCATGAGCTCTGGATTGTCACACTAGTCAGTCGCACAAGAAGCAGGAGGTGGCAGCATCAGCAGGTGCCGCTGTCAGGAGGCACAGACGTGAAAGCGGGTCATCAGTGGCCTCTGTGGGGAGAGGCGCCCATCACAAATGGCAACAGGGTACCTTTCCTAGCTCCCCACCATCTGGTGTCAGTGCTGCAACTTTGTGTCGAACAGATTAGACTTGCCCTTTGCTTCTGTGCTACTCCCCCAACATCTGGTCATTGTAACAGAAACAAGGGTCTTGTGGCGGTATTGCCAGGATACATAATTGAAACTATGCCACTCTTTGACAACACACTGAGAGAGGTAAATCCTTCCTGCCTCCTAACCTTCTAGATATGCCAGGAAGCAGGTGAGATCAAAATAAAATGCAAAGAATTCATCTCTGGAAATTTTTGCAGGAAATAATCTGTCAAACCTTGAAGATAAAGAGCTCCTTAAAACCAGGGCGAACGTCTTGCATACCCAGGACCGGAACTAACAGAACTAGAAGGCGCCCAGGGAAAGAAATGGCGCATCAGCATGGACTTCCAAGGCTCCGCACGGATTCAGAATTAACCTGGGAAATAGCTATTAAGAGCTGTTCCCCATTGTCACCAACAAAATGTTCTTGGCTCTGAGGAAGACGATGTGGTAGCCTGGATATGCTGTATACAAACCTTAATGACCACTTGCCTTGCCTTCAAGTTCAAGAGCATTGTGTGTCATTTTGCTGCAAAGACTAGCTTTCAGAAGGAACTTGCTCACCGCTGTCCAATTATGCTGACAGCGTGACTCCCCTGGAGGAGAAGACAACCTGAGCCTCAGATAAGGTCCCCTAATTGTGGCCAAATGGACTTTCTGGGAGATAGATCTGGGTGTGACACGGTGCTCCACCACCTACTGGCTGTGTGTCTTTTTGGTAAGTTACAGAACTCCTCAGGGGCTGCACTTCCTCATGCATAAGGAGAATAAGAAGCAGGGCTTTGATGATGTAACCTGAGAATGAGAGGCACCTTGTGAACAGCCCAGGACAGAGCTCAGGAGGAGGCAGCCCACAGATGCAGCCCCAGTTACCCAGGGGCAGTCGGGGGAAACTGCTGTCCTCTGGCTCCACTGCAGGTACCACTACTACCCCCAAATCAAGGACCTTTAACAAAGCGAGTTCCTAGTCTTTTGAGGAACCTCCATACTGATTTCCATAGTGGTTGCACTAATTTACAAGTTCACCAACAGTGTAAAGTGTTCCTTTTTCTCTACACCCTCTCCAGAATCTATTATTGCTTGCATTCTTCCTTTTTTTGGTACTGGAGATTGAACCCAGGGGCACTTAACCATGGAGCCCCATCCCCAGCCCCTTTTTAATTTTTAATTTACAGACAGGGTCTCACAGAGTTGCTTAGGGCCTCACTAAGTTGCTGAGGCTGGCTTTGAACTAGCAATCCTCCTGCCTCAGCCTCCGGAGCCGCTGGGATGACAGGCGTGCGCCACCATGCTCAGCTATACATTTTCCATATAATTTTTGGCCACTTTTATTTCCTCTTTGGAGAAGTGTCTGTTTCATTCATTTGCCCATTTATTAATTGGGTTATTTGGGAGTGTTTTGATGTATTGTTTTTTGAGTTCTTTGTGTGTTCTGGATAATTATTCTGTCCGATCAGTAGCTAGCACTCCTTAGCATTTATCCTAAAGAATTAAAGTCATCAAACCTTATGACCCATGCACACCCTGTTATGCTCGAATTCAGGACCCCCAAAAGACCACCAGAGACCCAAGATCCATGTAAACAGCAAAGAGGTGTTTATTGCGAGCTAGCTCGGTCCTCCGAGCGCACACAGCAACTGGTGACGCTGAGAGGCCCCGAGCCCAGGGTTTGCAGCAGTTTTATACATTCTTTGGAGAAGGCAGGGACTTCACATACATCATAGCATCTCTTATCAAATCATCATAAACCATGGGAAAATCAAATAACAACTCTAAAACATGATTAGCACATTCACTGGCGGGAACAAGTTGGGTAGGGGTGATCGGTTAGTACAAGAGGGGGATTCATTTGAACTGATTGGTTTGAGCCAAGATGGGTGTATGTGCTAAACTACATGGTTTCCCAACACGTTATCAAACACCATAAACTACTGGGAGAGTCATCTGGCATCCCAGGTATTTCCCTGTCTCATGCTGATTGGTGGTCGCTAGGGGTTGCTATGAGTCCTCACCTAGCCTAACTGAGTCAGGGACACCTGGTGCAGCAGATCTCTCCTGTTATTTGTAGATAAACCACTCATCAGGGTGGGAATGTGCCTAGGAGTGCTCTGTGGGTCTTTCCAAGGACAAAGGTCACGTCCCTTCCTTGGACAGGCTTTGCTCTGAGGTAGAGGCTGGTTTTTCAACCCCAAGTTTATGGCATTATGGTTTTCATCAGAGCTAAGCCACGGAACCAGTTTAGGTGTCCATCAACAGATAAATGGATAACGATGCTGTGGCCTACGGACACAATGGCATTTTGCTTGGTCATAAAGAATGAATGACTGCAGTTGCAGGAAAATGGATGAAACTTTAGAACACTATTTTCAGTGAAATGAGCCAGACGTCCAGGGTCCTATGTCTCCTCTCCCATGTGGTAGCTGAAGAGGAAGCAGGAGAAGAAAGTTGGAGGGAGGAGCTCATGAAAGTCAAAGGCAGAACAGTGGAGTAGAGGGAAGGGATGGGGGCGGGGAGACAGAGGGGGGATGCTGTGCCATGACATCAGCCAGATTATACTGGTCTGCTGTGTGCATGGACGAGTACATGACTATGAATCCTACCGTTGTATACAACTATTATGCACTAATTAAACACAAAACACACACACACACAGAAGTGAGTTCCTGAACCATCAAGCTGAGCATTTTTCTACAGGTGTCCTGAAGCGTCAGCTAACACAGGCCCCTTGCAATAATGTCCCCTGTGGCCCTGAGGTGGAGAAGCAGGCTTTTTTTTTTTTCTAACACGTGTTCATTTCCGGTCTGTATGACAGGCATGATTTCATCTTTTTTATTTGTTCCTTTTAGATATCTATGACAGTGGAGTGCATTTTTACCTGTCACACATACCTGGAGTCTAACGTCCCGTTCTTGTGGTTGGACATGATGTGGAGTTTCCTGGTCGTGTGTTCACATAGGAACATGGGAAAGTTCTGTCCCATTCATTCCACTGTCTTTCCAGTTCCCGTCCCCTCCCCTCCCTTCATTCCCTTTGTCTCATCCAGTGAACCCTCCCCTTATTGTGTGTTGGCATCTGCATATCAGGGAGAATGTTTGGCCTTTGGTTTTGGGGGATTGGCTTATCTCACTTTTCTAGTTCCAACTATTTACCGGCAAATGCCATAATTTCATTCTTCTTTATGGCTGAGTCACATCATGTAATATTCCACTGTATATATGCACCACATTTTCTTTGTCCATTCATCTGTTGAAGGGCACCTAGGTTGGTTCCATAGCTTAATGTGAACCCAGCCAGTGCGCATTATATTAATGAAGGTATTTTCAACATTCTTATTCTAATAATTTCATGAAACCAGGATTTAAGACTCATGCATCAAATAGGTGATGCTCACCAGAGTTATCTTCCTGCACTTCTTCATTAACCAAGGGAATAGATGATTTTCCCCTGGAAGTTTTGAACTGGCCACTGGTTCATTGGTAAATATCTGTGACATACAATGTTATTGAGACCGCCCGTTATGGGTGATGAGTCCTGCTTTGCCACATGTTGAAGTATGACTATTGGAGAAGCACCCAAGGCAAGTATATGAAGCAGGGTTTATTTAAAAAAGGGGTCACATAGACCTCTCGACGGAGAGAGAAGGGGGCCGCAGCTGGGATCCTGGTATTTTAAGAAGGGAGGGTGTTCTTTGTCCTCCTGCCCTCTACCCCTGCTCTCTCCCCTTCCTGCTTACGTGACTAGGCTCAGGACACGCTCAGGTGGGGTGGCCAAAAGGTGAGAAGCAGACTGGGCTGCAGGAGACAAGCAGGAAGGGGGCATAATTAACAAGGCTCTGTAAGGACCATCCCTGGGCCAGGTTACCTTAGCAACAGGTTGGAGTGGGGCAGGTTATCTTGATCAGGGTGGAGGAAGGGCTCAGGAGGCATTAGCATTTCAATCTCTCCAAGGGCCCAGACCAAACTGGCCCCCTGGATCCAATCTCACTCCATCTACCTATCTATACTGACTGCCTCTTTTAACTTCTTGGCTTTGTGCTGGGGATACAGTGCTGATCAGGACGCACTGGCTCCCACAGATAAGTGCAAAGTGTCAGGACAGACAGGAGGGTCGTGGGCTCTGACTTGGAGCGCTGGGGAGGGCATTCTGGAGGGAGAGTCACAGGATCTGGAGCGTGAGTGATGGCAGATAAGAAAGAAGACACAGGAGGAGGGCCTGGGCCAGAGGGGGTGACATGTGGCAGGGTCCAAGAGGAATTCTCTGGTGAAGGAAAGACGCTTGGGCAAGGCTGGACCTCGACCTTCCCTCTATGTTTGGTTCCTTTGATAACACAGGCTGGTCAGGTGTTGGATTTAGTGAGCATGACTGTAAAACACCTTCTAGATCACTGTGGCCTTCACGGACCCCTAAGGATGGGTGGAATCCTTACAGAGAACAGGAGAGAGCTTTGGGGGAACAAATGGGAACACAATTCTCAACTGCATAGTTGAAGGTCTACCCAATTCAAGAGAAGGCAATTGTCTTAGCTTTTTTGCCACTCTCACTAAAGGATCTGACCAGAACAATTTTAGGGGAGGAAAAGTTTATCTGGGAGCTCATGGTCACAGAGGTCCCAGTCCATAGACAGCAGGCTCCATTCCTCGGGGCTCGAGGGGAGGCAGGACACCATGGAGGAAGAGTGTGGTGGAGGGAAGCAGCTCACATGGTGATCAGGAAGCAGAGAGAGACTCCACTCTCCAGAGACAAACAGAGACCCCAAAGCCACGCCCCCAATGCCCCCTCCTCCAGCCACACCCACCTCCTCCAGCCCCCACCCAGTTAATCCATCAGGGTTCATTCACTGGTTGGGTTAAGGCTCTCACCACTCAGTCATGTCTCCTCTGGACCTTCCTGCACCATCTCGCACGTGAGCTTTTCGGGGATACCTCACATCCAAACCAGAACAGTGCCTATTATCTTCAAGCCTCAATTCCCACATCTCTCAATGGAAGAGTTCAGTAGCTGGGACTGTTAAACATACGGAGGATCCTGTTAAAGGACCTCATGGGTGCCCTGATGAAGGACAGGTCCTCAAGGAACCATGAGGGTCAGTCACCACTCAGTTGAAATCTGTGAACTGGCCACACCCATACTATGGTCAAACCCAAGTGGTGGAATCTGGAGTTTTCTGTTTGGAAGCCCCAAACCCTATCCACAGTGATAGTATTTGCTTCTATTTCATGACGATGGGCCAGACACTGTAGGGAGCGTTTACTTAAATTCTCATTTAATCCTTAAAATCCTTCCATTGTTTGTATTTCATGAAACACTGCCCTCATTTTCTATAACGGAAAAAGCAAAAGGTTCTTGAACTCAAATGGAATTGTATGTTCAACAAAGTGAAGCAGATTTGCTTCCTGCAGAACCCATCAGGGTCTTTAACCTGGCGCTATGCATGATCACAGCCAGGAGAAACCAGTCTATGGGGCTTTCAGAACGTTTGCCCATGAACTCTCTTTTTGGTTGGATGCGTATAAAAATCTCACTTAAACATACTTTGTAAAGTCCCCAAATAAGATTTACCAGCAATTTGATGCCTGAGAAAACTGAGGCTCAGAGATGTTAAGTAATTTGCCTGATGTCACACAGCTAGCTGGTAGGAGGCTACGCTGTGTGCCCAGGTATCAAATGGTACCTTGCCGTGGAGAGGTGCTAAGCCCAGAGCTGAGCGGCCCACCCCCCAGGCCTCTCCTTGCAGGCTGCTTCTTTCCCCAGAGCTCAGACCTCACCCGCACTCCCCAGTTCTTCCATGGAGCTCTCACTGTGGTGCTCAGTGACAGTGCCCACCTGGCTGTCCCCTTGGCACCGGCCACAGCAGCCCGCCGCTGAGCATCACTATTCAAGTCAATGACACATTTAGCCCAGGCCTAATAATCCCTCCCCAAAACTCAGAGAATATGAATGAAAAAGAATCGCCCCGCCCCTCCCTGGAGATTCCAGGGATTCCAGCTGACCAGTTGTTTGAAGGTCAAACTGCACCTGGGTGTTTCTTTGAAATAACTAATGGAGGCTGATGATTTAGAGGCAGTCTTGCTGGGTCCCCCACGGCCAGGCCAGGCCTGCCTTGAACCCTCTGGATCCTTCCATCCCCAGCCTCGTTCAATGGCAATGGATATTTGTTGAGGATCAGAGATGAAGATGTGGGTCAAACCGAGTCCAGAGAACAAGAAGGAACAGCTTTCAGACCTGTGTGGGCCCAGGTGTTCACGGTAGCCCCAACCAGACACAGGAAAGTCCCCGCAGAGGCCTAAAAATGGGGTGTAGTTTTAAAACCCATGCAGGGGTAGCGCCTGGGAGTCACGGTGACCATGCAGGCTTGAGTCTGAACCGCCCTTGGGGCTGGTTTTCTGGAAACCCTGTTTGTAGGAGACGCAGAATGGACACATACAGAGCATGACTCAAATTGGTAGAAAAATTTTGGTTTTACCTATTTGGATTGCATCCGATGCCACCAAGTATGCCAATTGGTGGGTTTTGGGTGGCCTCGGGTGGCATGGTGGTAGCAAAACCTTTCCCTCCTTAGGACTAGTCTCCCAGTGGTGCAAACACCTGAGACTGAACTCTGGGGCCCTATTTCCCTCCTGGACAGTTAACGTCTTTGTCTCCAGGGTCAACTCCACGAGGATCTATGCCCACCTCTGTCATGACTGTATCCTCAGAACCCTGCACAATGCATCCTAAATAGTTGCAGAATAAACAAATGATTGACATTAGACACCAATAGCAAGGCCAATCAGAATTTTCTGGAATAAATACACTGGGTGAGCATTTTTGAAAAAGAATGAAAAAATTCTTCAGGATCTTGAGATGAAGGTAATTATCCAACTCAGGCCACAGAAACTCTTAGTCTATTGGACAGACTGAAGTGTTACCCAATTTTAGAATCACAAATAAAACCACTTACAAAATAATTTTTTTTAAATGGTAGGGCTGGGGCTGGGGCTCAGTGGTAGAGCACTCACCTGGCCCGTGTGAGGCCCTGGGTTTGATCCTCAGCACCACAATAAAATAAATACATAAAAGCATTTTAAAAATAATTCCATATTTTTTTTAAAAAAATGCAATAGCTTTCCCCCAATTGGCTGTGCTTTTAAAAAAAGGGGAGTGTGGGAGCCTTGCACACAAACTGATTTTGATGTCATAATTTTAAAATGTACTAATAGGGCATTATGTAAAATTGTGGATGTGTAACCGACGTGATTCTGCAATCTGCATTTGGGGTAAAATTGGGGGTTCATAACCCACTTCAATCTAATGTATGAAATATGATATGTCAAGAGCTTTGTAATGTTGTGAACAACCAATAAAAAAATAATTAAAAAAAATAAAAATAAAAAAAAAATAAAAATGTACATTTTTTTTTTTTTTTGGCAGGGAGATACCAGGATTGAACTCATGGGCACTTGACCACTGAGCCCCATCCCCAGCCCTATTTTGTATTTTATATAGAGACAGGGTCTCCCTGAGTTACTTAGGGCCTCGATATTGCTGAAGCTGGCTTTGAACTCAGGATCCTCCTGCCTCAGCCTCCTGAGCTGCTGGGATTACAGACAAGCATGAGCCACTGCACCTGGCTAAAAATGTACATTCCTGTTAGGATTCCAATCACACTTGACTGTTTTGATAGTGTGAGATTATGGAGACCACAGTAATGATATTAACAACGAAGCCAGCCATACTAATGAAGATGCTCAGAGCTAACATTTATGATGGACTTTTGTGCCTGGCCCCATGCTAGGTTTTGTCATGTCTTATATTGGACAATCGTCTCAGGGATTCTGAGGTAGGTAAAAATGAGGGACTGGGTCCAGTGTGGTGGTCACACCTGTAATCCCAGCGGATCAGGAGGCTGAGACAGGAGGATCACTGGACTCAGTCATTTAATGGGAACCTGTCTCAAAATAAAAAAAAACAAAAGGCTGGGGTGATCCCAGTGGCTCAGGACTCTAAGGCAGGAGGATCGCGAGTTCAAAGCCAGCCTCAGCAACTTGGCAAGGCCCTAAGCAACTCAGTGAGACCTTGTCTCTAAGTAAAATACAAAATAGGGCTGGGGATGGGGCTCAGGGGTTAAGCGCTCCTGGGTTCAATCCCTGGTACCAAAAAAAAAAAAAAAAAAAAAGAGGCCCTGGGAGCGATCCATGAGGGCTCCATACAGCTGTGCACACTCTGTAAGGGAAAGTCCGTTTCCTCCTGCATACATACATTCATTCAACAATTCTCTGAATGTGCTCCATCCCAGTGTGAGGGGCTGCAGACATTAACAAGCAAAGGCAGATTCAGTCCCCGCTGTTGTTTGGATAGGGTTTCTCTCCTGGAGGTTCATGTGCTTAGTCCCCATGGCAAAGGTACTGACAGGTAGTGAGACCTTAAGAGGTGGGGCCGAGGGGGAGGAGATTGGGTGACAGGGGATTCCAATCTTTGTTCAAGGACTTGGGTTCTCTCAAGGCTGGATTGGTCTTGTTGGAGGGAGTCAGGTCTCTCAGGCCTGCTTTGGCTACCGGGAGAGTAGGTGGTTACAGGTAAGTTAGGCTCCCTCCTCCTCACTGACATAAGGGTGCCTTCCCTTATGTCTGCCTGCCCTGCCCACGTGGCATGACTTGACCTGCTCAAGGGCTTTCCTAGAAGCTGAGCCTATGCAGATCTCTGGAACTGTGAGCTAAATAAATCTCTTTACAAACTCCCCAGTCTCAGGTATTTATATATATATATATATATATATATATATATATATAAACATTAGAAAGAAGAGAAACAGAGCTGATATTAAGTGCTACTAGGGAATGGGACATTGTATCAGGACAAATTAGTCCTGGGCCCCTTCGTTACTGTAAGACCTGAAGGAAGAGTAGATATTAACTAAGGAAGGAGAAGCATTCATGGAAAAGGGGAGAGCTGTGCAAAGGTCCTGTGGTCGGTATAAGCATGCAGTATGAGGGAATAAAGAAATTTATAAAAGTCTGGAGTGGTGAGAGCAAGAGGCCTTGTGTAGCCAGAAGGGAGGTTAAGCTCTAGAATAGTGGCTTTCAATCTTAAGTATATAGATCAGAATCACCTGGAGAGCCATGTTAACGCACAATCCACTGGACCCCCACATTCCCAGAGTGCCCAGTGTGATAGATTCCAGAAGGGACTCACGCTTTTGCATTTCAAAATATAATACTGACAGATGCGGATGCATTCCAAGACCACACAGAAAGAATCCCTGCCCCAGAGTACATAGTGGGCCATGGATGGATTTCTGATTCTATTCTAAGAAGAATGAAAAGTATTTGAAGGGTCAGACACTTGAGATTGACATGACCTGATAACTATTTAAAAAAAAAAAAGTCACTGTAGCTGCAGGATGGAGAGAAGGTTAGAGTGGGGGGTGGGGCAGAGAGGATGAGGTGAACCCGTGGGAAGGGATTTCAGGTAGGTTTTTCATGCCTGTGACCCAAAGACCCCACAAGAACAATTTAAAGGAGGAAAAGTTTATTTGGGGGCTCATTTTCAGAGGTTCAGTCCGTGGTCAGCTGACTCCATAGGTCTGGGCTGGAGGGGAGGCAGATCATCATGGAGGAAGGGCCTGGTGCAGGAAAGCATCTCAGGCTGCGGTAAGCAGAAAGAAGGGACAGAGAGCACTAGGAGCCGGGGACAGAATAGAAACCCCACAGGCACCCCCCAGGGACACAGTTCCTCTAACCACACCCTCCACTCATGAGGTTACAGCTCTCTCCTAATCTAATCATCTCCCCTCTGGTGACACATGCGTTTTCAGGGGACACCTCATACGGAAATCACCACAGATGGTAAGTAGCATGCTCAGAAAAGGGTCCCTGGTGGTTGAGCCTCTGTGATGGCTGGGGACATAAAGAAGAGAGGGAGTCAGGAGAGATTCAGAGGGTGCCATCCCTAGGCCTTGGTCGTGAACAGGGGGTTAGGGGACAGATGGGTTCCTTGGCTTCTCTTTGAGCAAATAGACAGACGGGGTGCCGTTCACTGAGACGGAGACGAGGTCTGGGGGAGGAAGGTCGGGGAGCTCAGTCCTGGGAAGTCCCTTCGGGGCATGCAGAGGATGTTCAGGAGACAGTGCTGTGTGGGTCTGGAGCAGATACACGGTGAGTCATGTGAGGTGGGGAGTGAAACGAGGAGGATGAGATCACCTGGTGGATAACAGAAGAGGAGGCAGGGCCTGGGACGCACGCCTTGTAGGGGCTAGGGGAGAAGAGGTGACCTGCTCACCAACGACCAGCCACTCCAGGAACAGAATCCCACAGGACTGAGCCCAACAGTGTCCAGCTCTCCAGGTCCGGCCCGAAGTCCCCTAAGGTGAAGGCTAAGCAAAGCCTGTTCAGGAACGTGGAGGTGATCATGCAGAGAGGGAACCTGGGGCAGGGGGCAGGGAGTCGACCTCTGACGTCTGGGGGTCCCTGTCCCCTCGCCAACCTCATTGACTATTATTTTCTCCCCGCCTCTCCTTCAAGTGGCAAAAATATTCTTCCCGCCCACGTTCATTGCCAAAGGAATGGGTGTGGGCTCTCTCCCTTCTCACCTCCCATTCACCTCCTACCACCCCAGCTTGCCAGCCGGCCCCGTCATTATCATCATTATTTTTTAGAAATGTCATATCTATTTTTATTTGTTATATCCACCCACAGAATAATTGCAAAATTGTATCTGCTCTTAACAAGGAAAGATTTCATCTCCTAGTTTTCATTAAAGGAGATCTCAAAAACACAAGGCCTTAGTCCTGTCCTTATTTCTCTTATTGGCCATTGTCTCTGAGGAACGGGTAATCATGGCAACACCTGCCGACTAGGTAGGCCAGTTAAGAGTCTCACATGCCCTTCACTTGTCTGCGAGATGTGTTGAAATGTCTATGCGGGCAAAGACCTTTTTTGAAAAATCTCTGTCCCAAATCTCTCTCTGTTCAACAACAAAACTAGATCTTGGGATTCAGTCACTTCATCAGAACACAGACCTCGGCCTTGCAACTTTCCATCTGGGTGACCCTTGGACAAGATGTTCAACTTCTCTGAGACTCATTGAATATAAGTACCCTCCAATATGGTTGTAAAGGATTGCCTGTTCAGCACGGTGTCTAACTTGTGGTAAGCAATTAGTACAACATAATAATCACTGCAGTGATTATGAGCAACCTCAGAAGAAAAGGATTGGAACTGGGGCTGTGGCTCAGTGGTAGAGCTTTGCTTACCATGCATAAGGGTCTGGATTAAGCCCCAGGAAAACACACACACACACACAGAGAGAGAGAATGAAAAACAACTGTATAAAGAAAATAATGTTTTCCAAAATCTAGCCTTAAATGCTTTATTGGGGCCTTTCCAAACTAACCACTTTAAAGTTTAAACTCTTAAACCCATTGCATTTTTAAATTTATTCACCATGGAGCCTCCTTCAACCAATAACATTGTACTCTTCCAAAAAGGAGCTTATTGGACTCACTGCTTAAAATTAAATACTTGAGGCCTGGTGCAGTGGTGCACACCTGTCATCCCAGCAGCTCAGGAGGCTGAGGCAGGAGGATCATAAGCTCAAGGCCAGCCTCAGAAACTTAGCAAGATCCTGTCTCAAAATAAACATATAAAAAGGGATGGGAGGTATGGCCCAGTGGTTAAGTACCACTAGGTTTCATCCCTAATGTCCTTCCACCAAAAAACTAACTTACTTCTAGATGCAAACTAACCTCCCCCCAAGTTCTGGATTTCAAAAATACTACACCCTTCTTTACCCTGCCGACTGATTCTTTGGAGCTCATAGCCATTCTTACAACTCAAGTGAAACTTCCTTTCTCCCTCTACTATCTCTTTTCCCCTGAGCTGCTCTATCAAGTAACACAGATGCCCAGCCAATTCCCATTCTCCAAAACGAGGTTTCCTCACCACCTCTCCAAGCAGGGAAGCCCCATCTAATTGGCCTTCCAGAGCTTTCTACAAACCAATCCCTCTGAATGCTGAAGCCCAGCCAAACCTTTCTCCGTCTGAACCAAGAACAACAACTATTTGGGGCACCGACAGAATGCTTTCCCTCGCCGACACATGGAGCTCTGACACTAGCCAGGAGGAGCGGCAGGCCTGTTATTATCTCTGAGAGCATCAGGCACTGGGGGCCTGGAAACCCCAGATGATAGAAAGATAGTGCTTCCTTAGGATAGCCACAGACTCCTTTTACTCCACCCACTATTTCCAAGCACAGTGTCATTTTCTCGGGTCACTCAGCCTTTGCACAAAGGCACAACCTGGATTAGCTCAGCATTGCATTCCTGCAGTGTTTAGGGGTTTACTTTTTAAACATAAGAACTAATCACTTGGGGGCTGGGGTGGTGGCTCAGCAGTGGAGCGCTTGCTTAGCATGAGTGAGGCACTGGGTCCGATTCTCGGCACCGCATATCAATCAATCAATCAATAAAGATGTTGTGTCCATCTACAAACAAAAAACGGAAAAGAACAAATCACTTTGTGCTAAGGGTCTGTATCCCCTTTGAAGTCCTAGAGTGTAGCAAAACCACAAAGATCTACTTTCCATTGAGTACTGTTTGCTGTGTTTTTAAACCATGGATATTCTTGGCTGAAAAAAAAAAAAGTGAATGAATGACTTGGGATCATTTATTATATGCCAGCCTCTGTACTAAAAGGTGTTATCCTTACCAGAACGCTTGGATGTGAGAATCATTATTGGGATTTTACTGATGAGAACATGGTTAAGTAACTTGCTCAAAATGTTGACAATTTTTGAAGCTGGGCGATGGTATATATCCCTATATACCCATTATACTATTCTCCTTTCTCTAATTTTCTCATAATGCAAAGTTGCCATTGCTATTGCTCTTATAGTAACTATCCTGAAGCCACTTAGCTAATGAGAAGTATCTCTGATTTTAAGCCCAAATCCAACCCTGGCAGGCCTGTAATCCTAGCAACTTGGGAGGCTGAGGCAGGAGGATCACCAGTTTGAAGACAGCCTCAGCAACTTTAATGAGGCCCTTTCTCAAAATTTAAAAAAAAAAAGGGGGGGCTGGGGGTGTAGATCAGTGTAAAGTATCCCTGGGTTCAATCCTCAGTACCAAAAGAAAGGAAAAGGAAAGAAATCCATTAGCCTATAAAACCTAAGCTCTTAACCATGAACATGTTTTCTAATATTACTCCAGTGACTACTGTCTACCTAGTCTTAAAGTAACATCTTAGAAAACCCAGACCCAGACCAAAATGCATCAGTCCATTTGAGGTACCTAGCAGCTTGCCACTAGATCAAAATCTCGGCATATATTACATCACAGAGAGAATTCCTAAGTCAAAATGGCTAAGTAAAAAATAAAGGTAGGGGCTGGGGCTGGGGCTCAGTGGCAGAGCCCTGGTGGGGCATGCGTGGGGCACTGGGTTCCATCCTCAGCACCACATGAAAATAAACAAATAAAAATAAAGGCATTGAAACAAAGGCTAAGTAGTTTTTCAGACCAACCAAAGCTGCATGCTCATGACAGGCTGGCTTTATATATTTATATACTTTTGCAAACACTTTATAGGATGAACAGCACTTTCGTAACAGGTCTTGCGGGGCCAGGGCCAGCACACATAGCCTCTGGCTGCCATCTCAACATAAATTGAGCACCATATTTTCTGGTCCCTGGCAATTTATCCCTAAAGATAGGAATAAACCCATCTCAAATAATGCCACAGGGACCTTCCAGACTGTGTCTACCTGATGCTTTTATTAATACCTACAAGCCATACACAGCTTCCATTTCTATAGCCAATCACTATGGATCTTATAGCTTCCATTCTCTTGATCCTTAAAGTCACATATAAAAATGTAGTTGCTTTCTAAGTGAAAACAATGAATTTATTTTCTCCCAGCAGAATCTTGTGTAAGGCTCTGTGACACCTGCTGCCCTCCTCTGACACTGGAGAGCCAGGCCTAGGAGCCACCCAGACACCAATTCTGCAATGACAGTGATTCACCAACTCCCAGCCCCAAAGAGGAGAGATGTCGTGATGAGAGATTTCATTCCCGTAACTCGCTGTCTCATCTGATCCTGGAGGAAACATGAGATTCCTCCCTCTTGCCAAAGTTGGGTTTAAGCGGACCTCAGACTTGCCTGAGGGATCCTTTCTGGGGAAGCATGGGATCCCAGGAAGCATCGGCCATCTGCCAGGATGGAAAATGGTGCTGAGTTTGCAAAAAGAAGAGAAAGAAATTTCTCTGTAAAACTTAAGCACATAAACTGGAAAGAAGAAAAGGGGGAGAAGGAGGAGGAGGAGGAGGCTGCTGCTGGGTTGTATTATTTTTGGGGGGTTGGTATCAGGGATTGAACTCAGGGGCACTTGCCTGCTAAGCCCCATCCCTAGCCCTATTTTGTACTTTATTTAGAGACAGGTCTCCATGAGTTGCTTAGGGCCTCACTAAGTTGCTGAGGCTGGCTTTGAACTTGCGATCCTCCTGCCTCAGCCTCCTGAGCTGCTGGGATGACAGGCATGTGCCACTGCACCCGGCTGGGTTATATTCTTATCACCAAAATAAAAGGCTTATTCATCGAATCCTTCTCAGTTGAGACCCCTCTGATGCTCTGGTTTCTGAATATGAGGAAAACATTTCACTGCGTTGAAAGATGCTGATAAAGAAGCTATGCAACTGCTATTTTGAGGCCAAATCTGTTATTTCATAAACATGCACATCAGATGAAAGTCATCAAATGTTGCAAAAAATAATTAAAAATCTACCCATTTCTTGCTAAAGTAAAATTGATGTATATGAGTAAACCGATAACCTCGGCACCAAGGAGGTAAGATGGGAACCCGGGTGAAGGTGAACCCCCTCCCTGCCCACCCAGCCCCCATCCTGGTGAAGTCCAGTAAACACAACATCATACTTGTCAGGCTGGTGGTTTAACCCAGGGGTCTTTGTACTGAGAAGGCCCTACATCCCTTTTCTTCCACTAACTTTTGACGTCATCACTAACAATTTGAAAAAGGTTAACAGATCACCTCGTTCTAATGTAGAGGATAAACAAAAGAAATTTAATTTATAATAAAGGAAATGCATTTTAAAACATAAGTTTTGGGCGTCATTACACTGGAAGACACACTGAGGTAACCTCAAACACCAAATCATTGAGGATTTCAGGAAAATTACAACCCTCATGAAGACTGTCCATTTCTTCACGTTCCATCTGACACTGTGAAATAAAAAGTTAAGTACATTCATAAATTACGGTGAGTGTAAGAGCTACACACTGAAACTGATAGTCAGACTCAAGTTTCCTGAGTAGTACTCTCATTTGTGATGATTTTTCTGAAACAGTGAACAGGACTTGGCAAGACTATGAGGGCCAGCAATGATAAATTACCTTCTGAGGTTGTATGATATATTATTAGAGTATATCTGTAGCTAGATCTACTACATAATATATATGTGTATATATATATTACATATATATTTATAATATTAAAAAAAAAAGCTTAACACCAAAAAAAAAAACCCCCAAATAACCCGATCAATAAATGGGCAAAGGAACTGAACAGACACTTTACAGAAGACATACAAATAGTCAAAAAATATATTAAATAAATGATGTTCAACATCTCTAGCAATTAGAGAAATGCAAATTGAAACTATACTGAAATTCCATCTCACTCCAGTCAGAATAGCAATTATCAAGAATACAAGTAACAATAAATGTTGACAAGGATTGGGGAAAAAGGTACATTCTTCCATTGCTGGGGGGACTGCAAATTGGTGCAACCACTCTGGAAAGCAGTATGGAGATTCCTCAGAAAACTTGGAATGGAACCACCATTTGGTCCAGTTATCCCACTCCTCAGTCTAGACCCAAAGGACTTAAAATTGGCACACTACAGTGACGCAGCCATATCAATGTCTATAGCAGCTCAATTCACAATAGCTAAGTGATGGAACCAACCTAGGTGTCCTTCAACAGATGAATAGATAAAGGAAATGTGTCTATATACACAATGGGATATTACTCAACATAAAGAAGAATGAAATTATGGTATTTGCCAGAAAATGGATGGAACAGGAGACTATCATGCTAAGTGAAATTAAGCCAATTCCCTCCAAAACAAGGGTTGAATGTTCTCTCTGTGAATGCTAAACCATAACAAGGGAGGGTAGGGCAGGGAAGTATAGTCCTACTTTTTTTTTTTTTTTTTTTTTGGTTGTGCTGAGGATTGAACCCAGGGCCTTGTGCATGCAAGGCAAGTGCTCTACCAACAGAGCTATATCCCCAGCCCTCTCTCCTATTTTGAATCCCCACTATTTCTAGTGTTCACATCAACAATTTAGTTGCTCCTGAACATCCTCCCAAGTCAACTTAAAGCTCTTTTTTACAGTATTTCTATTAACATAACTCTGAAGAGGCCTTTGTGAACCAATGGTGATAGAAGCCATTTGGGGAGATGGATTTCATTCATTTTTGGACTTTAGAAAATGCAAATGTGGAGCAAGCCAGACTGCAACTCAAACTTCCAAGTCACCTGACTATTACTCCCCCAACACAAATCCCCACTGATCCCCATTCCTAGTGCCTGGTGATTTGGGTGAAACCCATTTGACTGTATTTTTATGACTTTCAGAAACCTATCCATCTACTTTCTCTAAAGAATTATTTCTCATACCATAGTGTGTATGTATCTGAGTCAGAACAATTGGAGATACTTGTTAAAAAGAAAAATAAAACAACCCCTGCCCCCGCAAAAGGCTAATACTGGGTGCTGAGTTTTGAATTCACACTTTAAGAAACATGCTCTGTATAATAAACCTCCAATCAGTTCAAAAAGTTTGTTTATCAGTGGGGCAAGGTGGTGCACACCTGTCTTCCCAGCAGCTGGGGGGGCTGAGGCAGGAGGATCTCTAGTTCAAAGCCAGCCTCAGCAACTAAGAAGGCCCTAAGCAACTCAGTGAGACCCTGTCTCTAAATAAAATATAAAATAGGGCTGGGGATGGGGCTCAGCGGTGAGTGCCCCTGAGTTCAACCCCGGGTACCACCCTCAAAAAATTTCCTTCATCATGAAACATCCTTCTGTTTCCTGAATGTGACAAAACCTTTTACAGTAAATGAGGAATCCAGTCAAAATCATAAGGCAGACTCCAAATCCTACTTCACAATCCTGTACACCACAAAGTGCCTAAAAGCCAGGCAGACAGCGAAAAGTGGAATTATTTTGGTAGTTAACATGCAGTGATGCTGCTCAGTTTTATCATGGTTTCAAAATTTGGGTATTTGCTTGTTGGTCCATAATATTTTGCCTATGTTATGCATCATTTTATTAGACAAAATTTAAATTTTATTCCCTGATATACTCAAATATACATGGTAATATATTTAATAAATGTGTATTTTGTATTTGTATTATATTTAATAAATATATTTATATTATAATAAAATTTATTTAAGTATATTTATTTATTTAAATTAAATAAATTAAAATTTTATCTAAGTTTATAAAATAAAATTTATTTAATTAAATATATTTCAATATATTTGTTATTTAAATATATCTACATTTCATATGTATATATGTTATATATGCATACATATGTAGATACATATATCCATATCTATATAGCTACATATATCTATATCTATATAGCTGACAAAAGTAAATTCATTCCACAAGTCCATCAGGAGATAGTATCGTGCAGGGAAAAATCAAGAACTGGAAATTCTCTGAGTTGCATTTTTTTTTTTAATCTGGACTTGAAGTGCAGGGGCAATGACTATTTTTCCTGTGTACACCCATCTCTCCCTTCCTTCCTTGAATGTGGCACGTATTGGACAATCTAGAGTGTATAGAATGAATAAAGCCTTCCTATGTAAAGATATGGACTGGAACACTCAACATTAATGACACATGGTAATCCATTCCTTCGATGAACACTTGTGCATTTCCCAGTATGGGGATTAGCTCTGAGAGGCCAGGACCACTGTTCAGGAGACATCAAACCCCCTCATCATCTCAACAGCCACGTGATCAGGGGTATGACCTGTCACGTGGTGTGCTGTGGGCTTTCCAGATGCATCTCATTCACTGCTCCTGATAGCAATCCCTGGGAGATGGAGGCTACAGTTCCCACTCTGCAGATAAGAAAACTAAGGCTGGAAGGAAGACCTTTGCCTTTTTCAGCCGAAGAGGTGGAATTCCAGGCCCAATCTGTCTGCCCTGGACGCCTGTGCGCTCACCCACGTGGTTCTTCTGACCCGACTTAGGATAAAAGAAGATGTGGGCGCAGTGGGAGACAATGGGGGCTGGAGGTCCCCAGGACACAGGATGAAATGTCAAGGAACCAGGGTAGCAGGGGTGGGTTCAGAACCAGGCTGGAAGATGGCGGTGCAGGTGTGGGGTTGAGGTTACTCTTGGAAGGAGAGTGGGATGTCAGGGAAGAGGAGGGATTTGGGGGACAAAGGTAGATGGGGAAAGCCACCCTTGGGGAGAAAACAGAGTATATGGCTCAGGAGCTGGCGGGAGATTCTGCTGGAAGCAGATGCCAGGGAAGGCCACAAGGCACCTGCGTCAAGTCCCCATGAATGTCTCTCGTGTGCCTCACACAAGCCTGTCTCCTTTGTTCTGCAGCTCGGCCGACCAAACCTTGTGACTCAGGCCCTGGCCCCTCACATCTGTTCTCAGCCAGTTGTCTGCAGACACCCAGAAGGAGGGCAGATGAAAGATGAAATCACCTCTCTGGGTCTCACTGCAAGCTGGGCCAACTGTGGTAGTGGAGAGGGAAAGCTCTGGAACTCAGGCTCCACTTGGAGAGTCACCAAGAAGTGGATTAGAGCGTCTGGGACCTGCCTCCTGCATCACCAGCAGGAGCACCCGGATTGGAGGGTCTTCCCAGCAGGGTACCACCTCTAGGCAGGCCTGGGGGCAGCACCTGTGTAGTCCTCATCCCTCCTTGAAGTCTGGAGAGCCTGGGTCCCCATACCATCTCTCCTCCCCAGGAAGACACGCCCCTTAGCCTCAGGCCTATTTGAGGACCCAGGGCAGGGTCTGGATCACCTGGGAGTGTGGGCCTCCATCTACCATGCACGCTCTATGCAACAAGCTTTGTCCTTTGCTCATCCCGTGGGGGCCCTGAGTCACTAGTAAAAACCACCAAATCAGCTTTAGTACAACATGGAACATGCAATGCCCAGGGCAAAGCCGCCACACTGGGGCCCAGTACTGGACCATGGAAGGGAACCATCTTGAGCAGTGATCACCACAGCCCTGGGAGGCAGACACCACGATCCTCCCCATTGAAGGCTGGGAGAATGGAGGCAGAGCAAGGAGAAGGACGGCCCCTTCTCCCACAATTCCCCACCAGCACCCCGGAGTCACACCTTCTGTTTCCTCCCCCTAAGTAGGACCCCGTCTTTTCCCCACCTCCCCATGTTGTTCCAACAAGGCTGACCCATCAGGGGGCCATAGTGGCACATTGTTGCATTTTTTAAATTTATTTTCCAGTTGCTCCTGCTCGTTTCTCACTGCGAGAAGCCCCAAGTAAATGACAGCGACCATCAGAAGCAGGTGAAGCCCAGGGCGTGGGAACACAGACATTCTCTGACTTAGGACATTTCAAGGTACAATTCTGCCAACTTCACGATGGAGTGAGAACAATCTGCTTTTCCGTAGAAACCACATGCCCACGTGTGCAGTTTCACCTTGTCCTCAGCCAGTGATCTACGGCAGGACACACAGATGCTCCAGCATCTGTGAACCGAGCTCCCAGTCCGCCCTCGGTCCGCGGGGACACCTCAGAACTGTCAGTGGATGAACGAGGAAGGTCGGGAGGCAGAGGTGCATCAACACATTTTGACTCACCACGTTTTCAATCAATGATGGGTTTATCAGGGGATGTGACCCCAGCGAAGGTCATGAAGCATCTCTACACAAAGTGCCTAGCTCTCCAACATCCACTTCCGTTGGCCACCACACCCGGGGATGCAGATTTCCCCTCCCACAGAACCGTGAGATTCAGGGACCAACCAGCCAAAGGAGAACTCGGATGAAGTTCAAGAATGTGGTAACTAGGAAATCCACATGAGGGCCTGTTTGTCTCTGAAGTGCTCCTAACCCTCACCAGGATCCCACCCGTCTTGATCAGTGGTGAGAATCTGTGTGAAGGGACAATATCACAGGTCTATCCAAGTCTTCACAATGGCTCATTTGGCTTGTCTTGTACTCAATAGATCCTCGTAATCTGAAACCACCATCTGAACCATGTATCTGTTCCCCCTCCGGATTGTTGTTTTGCTCTTTCATCCATCCTTCCCCCAAGCACTTATTGAGCATATTTCTAACATTTAGGTCTTGCCTGAAGCTTCATTCCCACAGTCTCCCTCCATGATCTATGCCCTGCCCTACCAGATCGGGGGTGTGGGGGGGGGGGGAAGTTCCCTTAGTAGCAGCACCCTCTGTCTCTCCCCTCCACTAGTTACCATTAAACATGGTGGCTGATTATCTGTACAGAGTTCTGTGGTCACCTCCCCTGCCATGTGATAATAAAATACAACAAGGGGCCAGGCATGGTGGTGCACCCTGTCATCCCAGACACTCAGGAGGCTGAGGCAGGAGGATGGCAAGTTCAAAGCCAGCCTCAGCAACTAGCAAGGCCCTAAGCAATTCAGGGAGACCCTGTCTTTAAATAAAATACACAAAAGAGCTGGGGATGTAGCTCGGTGGTTGAGTACCCCTGGGTTCAATCCCTGGTACCAAACAAACAAAATCCTGAAACAGCAAGAATGCAACATGCTTATCTTACCCACTCAGCATCTGACACACACAAGATGCCCAGTGAATACTTCCCTGTTTTCTGGATGACCCTGGACCTGGCGCAGATATAAAAAGAAGAACAGACTACAGAAAACGTCTTCAATCTAGTCAGGCACCCTTTCCAACAACAACAACAACAAAAAAAAAAAAACAAAAAACAAACAAAAAAAAAACCCAACGTTTTAAAGGTTATTGAAATTCTTGAGCTGGAAGGATATATCCCTGCAGGCTGTGCCCAGGAGGACTGTAAAGCAAAAGTAGCTGACAGACAGGAAATGGATCCCCAACAGCTTCTATAAACAGACCATGAAATAATCAGGTTCCCTGGTCTTTTATTTGTTTCTGGATGAAGTCCCAGGCAGGGAAGATAACCTTCGCCTCAGAACAATGTGGCACATCATATGCAAATGTAATGAGATGATGAATTATTCTGGTGTCATTATGCCCATGATTTATGGCGAGACATTATCGGCTAAAAGCCCAGGCTGAAAGAATATTGATTTCACTTTTACTGAGACAGCCATTGAAAACTTTTTAAAAACAGTCAATGATTGTTTAAAAGACCAACTTCAAACAGTCCCGATTCAAACCATTTGGGGTGCAGGGGCTGGGCAGGAGACAGCAGCTTTGGTGAGGCCGTGCCTTTAGAAGCCGGTTGGACAAACTTAGATCCTCTTGCCCTGGACTGGCTAACCAAGTTCTACTTGAGGACCCTTCTGCGTTCAGAGTTGAATTTTATTTTGTCCAGGCAAATGAATTTCAAAATTTTATTCTTCTCATTCAATTTATTTTGAAATCCAGAAGAAACAGGTGGATGTCTTTGGGTTGTGGAAGGGCTGGTGGTCACGAATTATCTTTCCTTTATGTAAAATCACATCATGTTCTGCAAAACATGCATTGATGCTGATAAGTGTTTTAGGCTTCTCCTAGAACACACCGGAGATCATCCATGGTGGAATGTTTAAAAGTGGGGAAAATGACAATATGGAATAGGGTGGTATGGATTTGGACCTGTGCTGGAGAATCTGAAGAAATATGCTCTCAGTAGCATCTTGTGCTCAATGGCTTGGTTTTTTATCACGTAAAAGGAAGAACAGAAACTAATATCCATTGAGTAGCTTCAACAGAGCAGGCAGTCTAAAACCATGTTAATTTAACCTTCCCAACAAATTTTCAACATAATTATTATTTTCTTCATTTGCAGATGAGGAAACTGAGGCTGGTGTGAAAGGCAGCCCAGGAGTTTTATAATAGTTGGTAGTGTCTGAATTTGAATCCAGGACTCTTGGCTACATGTCTAGAGGTAGAACTGCTAGATCGTGTACTAGCACCAAGTTTAAACTTTTGAGAAACTTCCAGACTATTTTTCCAAAGGGGCTTCAAGGTTTTGAATCCTCACTGGTACTTGATTGTTTTATTGTGTATTCTAGTTGTCTTCATGGGTGTTAAGTGAGATCTCATCATGATTTTGCTACAGGGCTGATGCCTTGCTGGTGCTCATTGGCTATTTGTAGACCTTCTTGGGGAAACTTCTATGTACATGCTTTGCCCATTGTTTATAATTAGTTTGTCATTTTATTGTGGGGTTGGAAGGGTTCTATGGACAATCCAGGTACAGAAAGCACTTATCAGATGTAGGATTCAAAAAAAAATTTTTATTTTGCTGCCCTAGGGTTGGAACCCGGGGATGCCCTACCACTGAGCCATATCCTCAGGCCTCTGCCCTCTTTTTTGAGACAAGGTCTCACTAAGTTTCCCAGTTGGTCTCAAACTTGTTATCTACCTGCCTCAGTCTCCTGAATTGCCAGGACCACAGTCACACATCACCGGGTTTCTCCCATTTTCTGAGTTGTCTTTTCACTTTCCTGATAATATCCTTTAAGCACAGAGTTTTGAATTTTGATGAAGTCCAGGTTATCTGTTTTTTCTTTTCTTGCTTGGGCTCTTGGTGTCATATCAAAGAATCCATTGCCTAAACAAAGTCAGGAAGATTTACTTCCATATTTTATTCCAAGAGTTTTATAGTTTTAGCCCTTGCATTTAGATCTGTGACCCCTTCTGAGTTAGTTTTTGTGTGGGAGTCGTAGGGAAGGGACAAATCTTAATCCTTTCACATTGTGGATATTCAGCTCCCAAGAAATGTCGGCCAAAAATGTTATGACTATGTATTGTCAAAATTCTCCCTACAACATACTTCTCTTGATGTCCTTGTAGAAATCAAATGACTGGGCTGGGGATATAGCTCAGTTGGTAGAGTGCGTGCCTTGTATGTACAAGGTCCTGGGTTCAATCCCCAGCACCACAAAAAAAAAAAAAAGAAAAAGTAAACAAATAAGCCCTGACCATCTTTAAAAAAAAAAAAAAAGAAAGAAAAGAAATCAAATGACTGTGAATGTGAGGGCTTATGTCTAGATTCTCATTTCTATTCCATTGATGCATGCGTTTATCCCTGATGGCAATACCACACTGCCTTAGTTACTGATTTTGTAGTAAGTTTTTAGATAAATCCTCCAGCATTTTTTCTTCCTTTTCAAGCCTGTTTTGGCTTATTCTAGGTCCTCTGAATTTCCACATGAAAATTAGAATCATCTTGGGCTGGGATTGTGGCTCAGTGGTAGAGCACTCACCTAGCACGGGCGGGACCCGGGTTCGATCCTCAGCACCACATGAAAATGAAGGCATTGTGTTGTGTCCATCTACACCTAAAAAATAAATAAAAATATTTTTTAAAATTCAGAATCATCTTGTCAGTATCTGCAAGAAAACCAGTGTAAGTTTTGAAAAGTATTGTACTGAACCTGTCCATCAATTTGGGGAGTAGTGTACATCTTAACCAAATTTTAAGTCATCCCACCCATGAACATGGATTGACTTCCCATGGATTTAGGTCATCTTTGATTTCTTTCAACGATGTTTCATATTTTTCATAGTGAGAGTCTTTTACCTCTTCCATTACCCCACAACAGCTAGGTTACATTAATTGCTGACCTATTGTTCTAGTGTTTCGGGCAATGTCCTAGAATACAAATTGCTCCACCGTCTGATACACATTAAATTCAAGCCCCTTTGGAGTCCAGTCTTTGAGGTTTTGTTCTGACTCAAGTAAGGTTCTTTTAGCTGCTTCCTTTCCTGGTCTTCTCTGCTGGTCATGTGGCTTCCAATCTTCCTACTCCAAAGCCTTCATGCTTTCAAACATCCTTACATTTGAACTTTTTCATACTCTTCCAAAAATAAAGTCAGGTCCCTTGGGAGAGCGTTAGTAGCCTCTGTTCTTGTGGCCTATCATCCTAGGCCAAAGGCCTGCACTATTGCTCCCGAGTTGGAGTTGGGGACAGTGGCTCTGTGTCTTGGAGTGACATGCCTGCTTAATGAGCAGGGCACTGGTAGTGGACAGCAGCCTCTGGTCTCCTTGACTTTCCTCTTGTGGAATGATACCTCTGCCTGTGAATGACCTGGGGCGAGCGTGATCTGGGCCATGGTATCCTCGGTCCGCTGGAACTGGAGCAGACTCTCTGCCCGACGAGGGGAGAAAGTTATATTGGGGAGCTTCTAACCTCTAGGCCACACTTTGCCTAAAACTGAGCTTCAAAAACATGGAAATTAGGAGATCAAGAATGCTGGAATCCTGTGTCTCCTGGAGAGATGCTCTTGCCCTTGACTGGGATCCTGGAGAAGAGGGCACCCTGTCTTTTATTTACCACCCCTGTTTGAAGCAGAGACTCTTTTACATTGAGGTGGGGATACGGAGGAGGAAGAGAGGAGGTCTTACTTCCTATAGACTCTTGCTGTAGTGTTCTTACCAAGATTTAGTAGATTTTTTTAAAATAAATCTTTTTTTAATCTGCTTTATGTCATAAGGACAATTTTCAAAGACCTAAATTTTTTTGAAAAAATAATTGCATCCATTATGGTGGCTCCACCACAGGGGAACAAACAAACCACAAAGAGCTCCTGATAGTGCCATTGCAGAAGTCATCTTCAGCATTCTATTTGAAGCTTGATTTTCAGAGACTTTAGTTGACTTTAGTTGTCCACTCCCTATTACTTTATCACAGGCTGCTTCTCATATTCTTTTCTAAAATCCTTTCAAAAAGAGCCATGCATGAAGTAGCCAGTGCTACTTCATTTATATCCTAGCACATACCACTATTTACATAATATTACGTATTTATTGCATTGGGTTTTTTTTGTCTTTCCCCTCTAGAATGTAAGCTACACGAGAGCAGGAATTTTGTCCATATTCTTCACCCGTGCATACCTGCACACCGAACAGCGTTGGCACTTGTTAGGTGCTCAGTAAATACGTTGACTATAACTTAATTATCTCCTCCTCATTTGTAGCAGACATTGGTTACTTCTCAATGCAATCCTCTCCCACTTTAGGAGTTCCTCATGGCAGACAGCAGATACACACATTTCCTAGGCTCCCTTGCAGCTACATGTGACCATGGGATCGAATTTTGATCAACGGGTTAAAGTGGAAGTACCATATGGAACACTAGGGGGTCTCTCTCTGCATTTGCTTCCTGTAAATGCTGTGATCAAAATACCTGAGAAGAACAACTTAGAGGAGGAAAAGTTTATTTTGGTTCTCGGTTTCAGAGATTCCATCCATGACTGGCCAACTCCATTGCTTTGGTTCCAAGGTGAGATGGAACATCATGGAGGAAGGGAATGGTGGAGGGGCAGAGTTCCTCTCATGATGGCCAGGAGGCAGAGATAGAAAGGGGAAGGAAAAAATAAACCTTCCATGGCACACTCCCAGCGACCCATCTTCTCCAACCACACCCCACCATCTGCCTGGGCTTACCACCCAGCTCATCCATTCAAACTAAAATGGACAGATTAGATTACAACTCTTATCATCTAATCATTTTACTTCTAGATATTCTTGCATTAATGCAGCTGAGGGACACCCTTATATCCAAACCATAACACAACACACATGTGAAAAAAAACTTTCCTAGACCAGCCAACTCCAACCAGTCTTCCAGTTTACCACTAACCCAGCCAAGATCAGCCAAACTTGGCTCAATCAACAGAACTTCCCAGCTGACTCATAGTCCTTAAGTCATAATAAATGAGCACTGCTCTAAGCCTCTGAGGTTTGGGTAATTTGATACACTGCCATAAGTCATTGATAAAGCTGCTAATAATAGCAGAATTAACAAATTAAAACTACACTGAGATTTCATCTCACTCCAGTCAGAATGGCAATTATCAAAAATACAAGTAACAATAAATGTTGACGAAGATTGGGGGAAAAAGCACATTCTTCCATTGCTAGGGGGACTGCAAATTGGTGCAACCACTCTGGAAAGCAGTATGGAGATTCCTCAGAAAACTGGGAATGGAACCACCATTTGACCCAGTTATCCCACTCCTCAGTATATACCCAAAGGACTTAAAATCAGCACACTACAGTGACACAGCCACATCAATGTTCATGGCAGCTCAATTCACAATGACAAAGCTATGGAACCAACTAGGTGCCTTTCAATAGATGAATGGATAAATGTGGTCTCTATACACAATGGTATATTTACTCACCCATAAAGAAGAATGGAATTATGGTATTTGCCAGTAAATGGATGGAACTGGAGACTATCATGTTAAGTGAAATAAGCCAATCCCCAAAATCCAAAGTCTGAAAGTTCTCTCTGATAGGTGGATGGTGATTCACAATAGACAGGGGGAGGGGAAGAGGTGGGGAGGTTCACCAGATTGGACAAGGGACAATGGGGTTCAGGGAATTGGAATAGGAATGGGAAAGACATCAGAATGAATTGGACCTAACTTTCCTATATTCATATATGAATACACAACAGTGAAACTCCATATCACATACACCACAAGAATGGGAAGGTATACTCCATGTATGTATGATGTGTCAAAATATACTCTACTGCATGTATAACTAAAAAGAACAAATAAAAAATGCATTAGTTATATTCCAAAAAGAAAGAAAGAAAGAAAGAAAGAAAGAAAGAAAGAAAGAAAGAAAGAAAGAACGAAAGAAAGAAAGAAGCATTAAAATGTGCCGTAAGTATGAAATCTAAATTTTCTGGGGATTTCATGCAATTTGTAATTACCTTTACTTTTATTCCATCCAAATACAATATGCATCAACGAATGGTATGAAAGATAGTTTAAAAGTAACTTGAGTAAACTTTTATAAAAATTGAATGGATACTTATTTGGATTCATGAATATTTTAAAAACACTGGTTTTCTGTGGACAATCATCCCATGAAATTTTTGCCCTAAATAAATTGTTCAGAGCAAATAAGATCCCACTCAGAAATATTAAGTAAACAGCAGTGCAGGTGGTAGGTAGAAATAGCAAATTCTGTGAAGCTGGAAATGAAACTTTGTAAGAAGAAAGGTAACATGAAATTGGCTGTGACATGTAGCACTTCACCAAAGTAACTGACCTAAGCCTTTGGCAAGCCTTGGGAAACACTGGCCTGAAGGAATTTATGTTCTAAGTCTGGGGCAACAGGACTGGCATGGGGCATGTTGATGGGTTGGAGAAAACGATTCTGCCAGATAGTGCAGTCCTGTGGGCCGCCCTGTCCGCATAGGTGGCACACGCATGTATGCAGATATGCATCACCCAGTGTTTACACGGGGTCTTATCTGACAATCTCATTACCCTGCCCAGGCTTTAATTAAACCCCACAATAGCCCCTGATGAAACAGCTATTATTTTAGATGGGTAAATTGAGACTGTCTTAATCAAAGCGCCCCACATGCATGAGGCAACAATCTGCCTAAGGACAGACAGGAAACGGTTATCTGAGCTGCAGACAGGAGCTGAGCTCTCACCATCTCACCACAGAGCCTGAGGGAGGAGAAAATTACCTCCTTTTAATCGTTTCTTAGTGTGAAGTTGTCTCTTCTCCGGATTTCTCTCATGTTAAAGGAGGAAAATGGTTAGGTCGCCCTTTGGTGTCATGGATAAATAAGCTCCTTGTTCCTCCCCGTGGAGAGTATCCCCAACAAAGACACTTTTCAGAAGTGTTCTGGAATGATCTACCTGTGGCATTGAGGCGAACACCAAGAACCTCCGCTGTTAGGGAGCGGTTTAATCTTTTATCTTTAAAAGCTTTGTCAATGTAAACAGGCTTGGAGCTGTGTGTTTTCCCTGCCGGGGGAAGGAGCCGTGGCCAAACATATCTTTGGCTCATTTGGACTTCCTGGAACCACGGGTTCAAATCCTGCCAGGTCAGCTAAGGCCTTTATTCTCCCAAATTAGATAAATGGAGCAGAAGACAATTTTGCCCTGGCAGACTGCTTGGCTAAGACTTTGGAAACCAAAGCATCTAATTTAAAAATCTCAGGATGTTGTTTCTTTGAGAAACGTTGCTGAGTTTACCTTGGAGCCCGAGATCAAAGTTAAATACTGTTAGTTAAGCACTTCTTTAAAAGGACTCATAATGTTTTCTTTGGAAGGTCCCTGCCATATTTTTTTTTTTAAATAGCAGCTGTACATGAATGTGGTCTAGATTATCAGATTAGTTCTCTTGCATTGTTCACTTTGTGCTGACACACACACATTTGAATTATTCTTAACATAAATTGTTGACTTACTTATAGCTTTGGTTAGATGTTCATGGTGAGCCAGAATCATTGACTTATGGAGGTCCATAGACAAGGTCATTAAGAGTCCATGGGGTGTCAGGAGGATTGTGAGCCTTCACTTTTGTTGACTTTGGAGAAGTCATCAATGAATAAATCATATCTCTCTCTCTCTCTCTCTCTCTCTCTCTCTCTCTCTCTCTCTCTCTCTCTCTCTCTCTCGATCCCAGGGATTGAACCCAAGGGCACTCAACCACTGAGCCATATCCCCAGCCCTTTTTATGTTTTTTTTTTTTTATTTTGAGTCAGAATCTTGCTAAATTGCTTAGAGCCCTTCTAAGTTGCTGAGGCTGGCCTTGAACTTGCTATCCTCCTGTCTCAGCCTCCTGAGCTGCTGGGATTATAGGTCTATGCCACCATGCCCAGCTGAATCTCTATCTTAAATTAAGTCTCATAACCATGGTCCATCTCATAAAGCGACTTTGAACGGATGACCCAAAACTATTTTGTGAACCATGTTAAGTTATGAAGCTATAAGATGTCATTTATTTACGTAATAATTCTTACTACATTCATTACTTGCATGTAAAGCCCACAGTCAAAGTAGGTCTGAGAAAAATATGTATAGTCTCCTAAATGTTTCAGACCCTTTCTACTGTGTTTTACCTCATTGTAAATAATAGAAATTGCATCTTAAATTGTCTTACAAAGAAAAAGGGAATTGGCTACTTTGTGGCAGGGCCACATTCAGTGAAGAGATCATTGGGATCATTAAATTATTGTTCATTTTGATATGAGTATTAATAACATTGTAACCACTTTTAAAAATTCTGTCTCTGTTGGAGATAAAATCTACAGTATTTGTGAAGAAAATTCTAAAATGTCAGCTTTGCTTTACAATATTCCAGCAAGGAAAAAAATCAGGAAAGAAAGTTTGAGACAAAGAAAGACATCTTGGTGACATGTAAGTAAGTATAGCCTGCGGACTCTTGGAGCCTGCTCCTAACAGAGTGTGCACCAAGCTCGGGGCGGCCAGGTTCTGGCTCCCGGAGCTGCTTTGGCCCAGGGCTGGGGAACCCGCGGAGACTGATTCTTGGAGCCTGCTCCTAGCAGAGCGGGCACCGAGCTCAGAGCGGCCGGGTTCTGGCTCCCGGTGCCGCTTTGGCTCAGAGGTGGGGAACCCCACAGAGACTGCTTCTGGGAACCCGCTCCTAGCAGAGCGTGCACTGAGCTCGGAGCGGCCGGGTTCAGGCTGCTTTGGCCCAGGGCTGGGGAACCCGCGGTAACTGCATCTCGGTCAGGGTCCTGCTGGGTGCTGTGGGGGCCAGAGGGGCAGAGTGGAGCTGCCGCCTGCGCCCAGAACAGGCCAAGTGACCCGCCGGCGTGGTATCACGACACCCCAACTGCAGCTGGGGCCGAAGAGAGTAGCCGCCCACGCCTGGAACAGGACCAGCGACCCGATGGCGTGGTAGCCAAGTCACCCCATTTGGAGTAGGGGCTGTGCAGAGCTGCCGTCTGAGCCTGCAAGGCAGGCAGACCTGTGACCCACTGGCAGGACAGGCCCGGTAGCCTGCCAGTGTGGTGGACACATAGCACCGAGGCAGTCACGTCACACTGGTTGGAGTGGGGGTGGAGCAGAGCCGCCGCCCGTGTCTGGAAAAGGCCCAGCGACCAGTTGGAGAGGCAGTCAGGTAGCCCCATTTGGAGTGGGGGCTGAGCAGAACTGCCGACCGAGCCCGCAAGGTAGGCAGACCTGCGACCCACCGGCGGAACAGGCCTAGAGGCGTGCCAGCGTGGTAGACACGTCACACCAGTTGGAGTAGGGGCCGAGCAGAGCCGCCACCCACATCCGGATCAGGACCAACGACCCGAGGGCGTGGTAGTCACGTCACCACAATTGGAGTGGGGGCAGAGCAGAGTTGCTACCCGCGCCCGCAGGGTGGGCAGACTTGCGACCGACCAGCGTGGTAGACAGATCACCCTAATTAGAGGAGGAGCACAGCCACTACCCGCCCTACAAGGGAGATTTTCCAACTATACAAGAGCAATATAAATAAATAGGGGGAAAATTTCAAAAACACAACAGTTTCACCAAGCAGAAAGAAACGCGAGCAGTATGAAAAGACAAGGAAAGAAAGGACCACAAGCAATGCAGGTCAACTCAACTTTAGAAGAGGTAATAGCTGCAACAGATGGAATGTCAGATAAAGAGTTCAGGATATACATGCTTCAGATGATCTGGAGTCTCAAGGAAGACATGAGACAGCAAAATCAGACAATGAAAGATCACTTTGACAAGGAATTACATAAACAAATCCAGGAAGCAAAAGATCAATTACACGGGGAGATAGAGGTAATAAAAAACAAACAAATAGAAATCCTAGAAATGCAGGAAGCAATAAACCAACTTAAAAACTCAATTGAGAATACTACCAGCAGAGTAGATCACTCCTAAGTAGAAGATGATAGAACATCAGACAATGAAGACAAAGTATTTCAACTTGAAAAGAACATAGACAGCTCAGCAAGACTGCTAAGAAACCATGAGCAGAACATCCAAGAGATATGGGATAACATAAAGAGACCAAACTTAAGAGTCATTGGGATACAGGAAGGCACAGAGCTCCAAACCAAAGGAATAAACAATCTATTCAATGAAATAATATGAGAAAACTTCCCAGACTTGAAGAATGAGACAGAATCCCAAATCCTAGAAGCCTACAGGACGCCGAATGTGCAAAATCATAAGAGATCCACACCTAGACACATTATAATGAAGATGCCCAACATACAGAATAAGGAGAGAATTTTAAAAGCTACAAGAGAAAGGAAGCAGATTACATTTAGGGGTAAACCAATCAGGATAACAGCTGATCTCTCAACACAGACTCTGAAAGCTAGAAGATCCTGGAATAACATATTTCAAACACTGAAAGAAAATGGGTTCCAACCAAGAATCGTGTATCCAGCGAAATTAAGCTTCAGGATGAATGATGAAATTAAAACCTTCCACGATAAACAAAAGTTAAAAGAATTTGCAGCTAGAAAACCATCTCTTCAAAAAATCCTTGGCAAAACATTACAGGAAGAGGAAATGGAAAATAACAATGAAAACCAACAGTGGGAGGTAGGACAGTAAAGGGGGGAAAGTAATCAAAGAGGAAAACAAACCATGTTTAGTAACATTAATAAACAAATATGGCTGGAAGAACAAACCATATCTCAATAATAACCCTAAATGTTAATGGCTTAAACTCACCAATTAAGAGACACAGGCTAGTTGAATGGATCACAAAACAAGACCCAACAATATGCTGCCTACAGGAGACACATTTGATAGGAAAAGATATACATAGATTGAAGGTGAAAGGTTGGGAAAAATCATATCACTCATATGGACTTCGGAAACAAGCAGGAATGTCCATACTCATATCTAATAAAATAGATTTCAAGCCAAAGTTAATCAAAAGGGATAAAGAGGGACACTACATACTGCTCAAGGGAACCATACACCAACAAGACATAATAATCATAAATATATATGCCCCAAACAATGGTGCAGCTATGTTCATCAAGCAAACTCTTCTCAAGTTCAAGAGTCTAATAGACCACCATGCAATAATCATGGGAGACTTCAACACACCTCTCTCACCACTGGACAGATCTTCCAAACAAAAGTTAAATAAGGAAACTATAGAACTCAATAACACAATTAATAACCTAGACTTAATTGACATATATAGAATATACCACCCAACATCAAGCAGTTACACTTTTTTCTCAGCAGCACATGAATCCTTCTCAAAAATAGATCATATATTATGTCACAGGGCAACTCTTAGACAATATAAAGGAGTAGAGATAATACCATGCATCCTATCTGATCATAATGGAATGAAACTGAAAATCAACGATAAAAGAAGGAAGGAAAAATCATGCATCACTTGGAGAATGAACAATAGGTTACTGAATGATCAATGGGTTTTAGAAGACATCAAGGAGGAAATTAAAAACTTCTTAGAGATAAATGAAAACACAGACACAACATATCGGAATCTATGGGACACATTGAAAGCAGTTCTAAGAGGAAAATTCATTGCTTGGAGTTCATTCCTTAAAAAAAGAAAAAACCAACAAATAAATGATCTCATACTTCATCTCAAAATCCTAGAAAAAGAAGAGCAAAACAACAGCATAAGAAGTAGAAGGCAAGAAATAATTAAATTCAGAGCTGAAATTAATGAAATCGAAACAAAAGAAACAATTGAAAAAATTGACAAAACTAAAAGTTGGTTCTTTGAAAAAATAAATAAAATCGACAGACCCTTAGCCATGCTAACGAAGAGAAGAAGAGAGAGAACTCAAATTACTAGCATACGGGATGAAAAAGGCAATATCACAACAGACACTTCAGAAATACAGAAGATAATCAGAAATTATTTTGAATCCTTATACTCCAATAAAATAGAAGATAGTGAAGGCATCGATAAATTTCTTAAGTCATATGATCTGCCCAGATTGAGTCAGGAGGATATAGACAACCTAAACAGACCAATAACAATTGAGGAAATAGAAGAAACCATCAAAAGACTACCAAATAAGAAAAGCCCAGGACCGGATGGGTATACAGCAGAGTTTTACAAAACCTTTAAAGAGGAACTAATACCAGTACTTTTCAAGCTATTTCAGGAAATAGAAAAAGAGGGAGAACTTCCAAATACATTCTACGAGGCCAACATCACCCTGATGCCTAAACCAGACAAAGACACTTCAAAGAAAGAAAACTACAGACCAATATCTCTAATGAACCTAGATGCAAAAATCCTCAATAAAATTCTGGCGAATCGGATTCAAAAACATATCAAAAAAATTATACACCATGATCAAGTAGGATTCATCCCTGGGATGCAAGGCTGGTTCAATATACAGAAATCAATAAATGTTATTCACCACATCAATAGACTTAAAAATAAGAACCATATGATCATCTCGATAGATGCAGAAAAAGCATTCGACAAAGTACAGCATCCCTTTATGTTCAAAACTCTAGAAAAATTAGGGATAACAGGATCATACCTCAACATTGTAAAAGCAATCTATGATAAGCCACAGGCCAGCATCATTCTGAATGGAGAAAAATTGAAGGCATTCCCTCTAAAATCTGGAACAAGACAGGGTTGCCCTCTCTCACCACTTCTGTTCAACATAGTCCTCGAAACACTGGCCAGAGCAATTAGACAGACGAAAGAAATTAAAGGCATAAAAATAGGAAAAGAAGAACTTAAATTATCACTATTTGCAGATGACATGATTCTATACCTAGCAGACCCAAAAGGGTCTACAAAGAAACTATTAGAGCTAATAAATGAATTCAGCAAAGTGGCAGGATATAAAATCAACACGCATAAATCAAATGCATTCCTGTATATCAGCAACAAATCCTCTGAAATGGAAATGAGGACAACTACTCCATTCACAATATCCCCCCAAAAAATAAAATACTTGGGAATCAACCTAACAAAAGAGGTGAAAGACTTATACAATGAAAACTACAGAACCCTAAAGAGAGATATAGAAGAAGATCTTAGAAGATGGAAAAATATACCCTGTTCATGGATAGGCAGAACTAACATCATCAAAGTGGCGATATTACCAAAAGTTCTCTATAAGTTCAATGCAATGCCAATCAAAATCCCAATGGCATTTCTTGTAGAAATAGATAAAACAATCATGAAATTCATATGGAAAAATAAAAGACCCAGAATAGCAAAAACAATGCTAAGTAGGAAGTGTGAATCAGGGGTATAGCGATACCAGATTTCAAACTATACTACAGAGCAATAGTAACAAAAACAGCATGGTACTGGTACCAAAACAGGCGGGTGGACCAATGGTACAGAATAGAGGACACAGTAACCAATCCACAAAACTACAACTATCTTATATTTGATAAAGGGGCTAAAAGCATGCAATGGAGGAAGGATAGCATCTTCAACAAATGGTGCTGGGAAAACTGGAAATCCATTTGCATCAAAATGAAACTGAATCCCTTTCTCTCGCCATGCACAAAAGTTAACTCAAAATGGATCAAGGAGCTGGATATTAAATCAGAGACACGGCATCTGATAGAAGAAAAAGTTGGCTATGATCTACATACTGTGGGGTCGGGCTCCAAATTCCTCAATAGGATACCCATAGCACAAGAGTTAACAACTAGAATCAACAAATGGGACTTACTCAAACTAAAAAGTTTTTTCTCAGCAAAAGAAACAATAAGAGAGGTAAACAGGGAGCCTACATCCTGGGAACAAATCTTTACTCCTCACACTTCAGATAGAGCCCTAATATCCAGAGTATACAAAGAACTCAAAAAATTAGACAATAAGATAACAAATAACCCAATCAACAAATGGGCCAAGGACCTGAACAGACACTTCTCAGAGGAGGACATACAATCAATCAACAAGTACATGAAAAAATGCTCACCATCGCTAGCAGTCAGAGAAATGCAAATCAAAACCACCCTAAGATACCATCTCACTCCAGTAAGATTGGCAGCCATTATGAAGTCCAACAACAACAAGTGCTGGAGAGGATGTGGGGAAAAGGGTACACTTGTTCATTGTTGGTGGGACTGCAAATTGGTGCAGCCAATTTGGAAAGCAGTATGGAGATTTCTTGGAAAGCTGGGAATGGAACCACCATTTGACCCAGCTATTCCCCTTCTTGGTCTATTCCCTAAAGACCTAATAAGAGCATGCTACAGGGACACTGCTACATCGATGTTCATAGCAGCACAATTCATGATAGCAAGATTGTGGAACCAACCTAGATGCCCTTCAATAGATGAATGGATAAAAAAATGTGGCATCTATACACAATGGAGTATTACTCTGCATTAAAAAATGACAAAATCATAGAATTTGGAGGGAAATGGATGGCAATAGAGCAGATTATGCTAAGTGAAGCTAGCCAATCCTTAAAAAACAAATGCCAAATGACTTCTTTGATTTAAGGGGAGTAACTAAGGACAGAGTAGGGACGAAGAGCTTGAGAAGAAGATTAACATTAAACAGGGATGAGAGGTGGGAGGGAAAGGGAGAGAGAAGGGAAATCGCATGGAAATGGAAGGTGATCCTCAGGGTTATACAAAATTACATATAAGAGGAAATGAAGGGTAAGAGAAGAATAATACAAGTGGAAGAAATGATTTACAGTAGAGGGGGTAGAGAGAGAAGAGGAGAGGGGAGGGGAGGGGAGGGGAGGGGGGATAGTAGAGAATAGGATAGACAGCAGAATACATCAGACACTAGAATGGCAATATGTAAATCAATGGAAGTGTAACTGATGTGATAAAGCAATCTGTATACGGGGTAAAAATGGGAGTTCATAACCCACTTGAATCAAACTGTGAAATATGATATATTAAGAACTATGTAATGTTTTGAACGACCACAATAAAAAAAAAGTATAACCTGCATGTTAGTTAAACACAAGGTAGTGTAGAAGTCCATCTTATTTCTGTATGTCTATTTTCAAATATTCATAATTATCAGTTGATATAGGAGAATATTCCCAAAAGCCATTGCCAGTCATGTACCCCACTATTCCATCCTAAGCTCTCTGTCACTTGGTTCTGTCCTCTCTGAGGTCAGCTCTCTCCTTTGATGTGAGATACACAGGAATGACATTTGTCCTTAAATATCCTTGGGAAAATGCAGTGAGGTTTTCCCATGGGCTCCATCAAAATTCTCCAAAGGATATAATTGCACTGACTTGGCCCACATCATCATCTCTGTAGTCACTGTGGTCAAGGGACAAATGTCCTGTGCACTGGTGGCCTGAAGAACATGAGGCAGTGTAGCACCATGTCGCCACTGAGCTGGACAACCTGGGTTCAAATCCTACTGCTGATACTTGCCATCACTCTGTCCTGGGCAAGTTCTTTGACTTCTCTGGAACTCAACGTTCTCAACTGAACTTTTCTCAATAATAATAATAATAGTGGTATTAGTAGTACTGAAATAATAATAATAATAATAATAATACAAGTGCTATTCAGAGGATCAACTGGGTTAGTACATACCAAGAGATGAGGACAGTGTCTGGAACATAGTAAGTCCTCAATAAATATTCAATAAATGGCAATCTACCATTACCTGCCTATCTCTGCCATAGGAAAGGCCAAGTCCCCCATGAGAGCCACATGCCGGTCAGGTGGGAACTCTCCACACAGGACAGAAGCCAACTATGTGCACAAGCTTCATTGTTTTAGTAGATCTTTTTTTTGTGACAGAGAATTCAAAGAGAAACTTCATTTTAATTCTACTGAAATGGCCTCCAGTTCCCAATTAGAAGTGTCTAAACTAACGTCACTTTCCTAGATGCTATCTAAAATTCTCTTCCCAGGACTCTTCATTTACATGCAGGGAGAACACTCATTAACATTAGTCTTATCTATTATTAAAGTCAGATTTCAAGTCAATTCTTGATTCAGGAAATTGAAACCCAAGTCTTCAAAAAAGCCCTTTGATTCAGGTATTTCATCGCGTCTGATAGTGTTGCACCTTCTTCTGTTGAAAAAAAAAATCCATCCTAGATCATAGGCAATTTGAGGGTGTTAACTGCCTTATATATCTTTCTTTACTTTAACACAATTGGCAAAAATAAAAATATTTATTTATTCAAGAAATATTAACCAGCTCCATGCCTGGCCCTGGGGACACAATGGTAAATAAGACAGATATAGTTTATGGTTTCCTAGGGATATATGTAGTAGACAAAAGGACAATATTAAAAAATATCAATTATCCAGTAAAATGACTGTTAGGTTAAAAGAATTCCAGAGAGAGGTGAAGGCATCTATCTGAAGTCAGAGGTCCAGATATACTTTCTTGCAGAGAAATGGTTAAGTAGAAATTGGAGAGAATTGGTCTGCAAAGATGATTGCACAAGACTCACTCTAGGCAGAAGGAATTCCTGTGTTTATGAATTCACAAGCAAGAGCCTGAGGATTGGGGAGGCCTGACCATGTTTGCAATGTACAATTGGGAAGGAGCCTGGCCAAGGTCCTTTGAACAAGCCAGTATTATACCAGGTCAGTCATGGCATAAGGAACCCCGTCCACACTCACCAGGCTGGGGCAACTTGGGTATAACTGAGATGTGCTGGCCATGAGGATGGGCTTCTCAGATCTCCCCCTCCTGGCACACAGCTGGACATTGGTTGAAGCTTGTGAGCTACCAGTCAGCACATTTGCACCGAATCCATTCCTCTCATTGGCTCCTGGGCACAATACTGATACCCAGGCAGGCTCCTTCCTGGGAGAAAGGAGCTCTTCTCATGGGCGACCATGACTGGAAGATTCCCCCTCTTGGGATTTGCTGAAGAGCCCTGCGGTCTTGGACATTGTCTAGACAGCCTTCCCCCATTCTTGTTCTTCTCATGGGGATCAGACATGCATTCAGCTCCATGGTTTATTCTGGTTCTTCCCACTTTTCCTCCCCAGGCATTTACCCCAATAAATGCTTATGCAGATGACAAATTTGAAGATACAACTTTTGGAGTTCAAAGTATGCACTATTTGGCACATATTTTGTTGGAGGCCTAGTCACATGGGAACCTCTTTTCCCACTTCACCTCTCAGGATCTAAATCAAATAACCCTCTGCAAAGATTCAGAAGCAAAATGAGAGGAAGTGGAGTGAACATACAATCTATGCCGGTTGTCAGACCCAAGAAGCGTTTAACATAGAGACATGGGGATGAAGAGAAATCTGCTCTGTCCAATATGGTAGCCACTAACCTCAATGGCTATTTTCATTTACATCAATTGCTATTAAATGAAAGTTTAAAAATCAGGTCCACAAGCACACTAGTTACATTTCAAGTACATAATAGCCACATGTAGCTACAGGCTACCATTTTGGAAGGTACGCATTATAAATGTTTTTATCAGTGCAGAAAGATATTTCAGAAAAAAATGTATTCAGATGCAAAGATAGAGAGGGGAGAGGAGAGAAACGGAAGGGTCCAGAGGAATCCTGCTCTGTCGACTGAAGGGCTGGTTCTTAACCAAGGACAGTTTAAATAGATCAGGAAAACTTCCCCCACATATCCAATCAGCAGTGGATTCTGTGTGGGATGCAATATAGAACTCAAATCTCAAATTCAAACGCTGAAAACATTCTTTGGTATTCCACGTAGTTGGCTCGTAGGGCTGGTTCTCACTCCATGGATTCAACCATCACAGTTTGAAAATAATTTAAAAAAAAATCACATCCAAACTGACCTTTTTTTCCCTCTTGTATTAGGGGATTGTATGTATTGTGCATTATAAGTCATCTAGAAGTTAGGGAGTCGCTCAGCGCCACAGAGTGTGCTTAGCATATATGAGGCCCTGGTTTTGATCCCTACTCCCATGGGGGGAAAAGTAATCTAGAGATGATTTGATTTAAAGAATACAGAAGGATATGCATATGTTATATTCAAACACCATGCCCTTTTCTATAAGGGACTTAGGCATCCAAGGGTTTTGTTCTCTCTCTCTCTGACTGTGTGTGTGTGTGTGTGTGTGTGTGTGTGTGTGTGTGTAGTCATAGAATTTAAAGGAATATGTATGTTAACAAAGAAAAATTTTCAGCTTGCTTTGCTTTCCTTCTATCAGCAGTTTTCAACTCAGGGCTACGGATATTTACGGCCAATCATTTTCCTGTGCGTTACAGAATGTTGGGCAGCATCCCCAGCCTCTACCCACTAGATGACACTAGCACTCCTCCACGGCTACCCTCCCCGCCACGGCAGCAATGAAAAATGTCTCCAGATATAGCCTCAGTCTGCTGCAGGGAAAAGAGGTTCTGATCCCTAGAGAAAACCACGGACCTAGGGTAGCATATATAGTGTCTGAAATATATGACTTCAGAGTCACAAGAAGTCACATGAAGTCTCAGGCTTGGTCATAAAGGTAAGTGCCACCTCCTGACCTGAGACATAACTAAGCAGTGGCCTGTGACTGACCTGACAAATAGCACTTTGTTCAGAGGAAGCTTATAACAGGTTTGGCGAGGGGGATGAGCAAACCTCATGAGAGGTGCTTGAGGGGAGAAACCATCCCCCACATCCATGATATATGGTATGGCCCAGATCAACTTCATAGTGGGAATAAATCCTATTCTTTGCCGTGTCTATGGCTATGTAAGTAACCCAGACGTGTGTTTCTTTTTTGGGTATCAGAGGTTAATTCTAGAGGAAAATTCATTGTCATAGTCATTTTAAAGAGCGTCCACACTGTCAAAAGTCTAAACGACTACATTTTTCACTCTCCTCTAAAAATGGAAGGCATAAAGTAGTGCAATACTGTGTTTTAACTGGAAGATTTTCATACCCAATTCTAACTTAAAAATATATCTGCTGACATCCCTGTTTATACAATAATTCCCACGTGATAATTGTGTAACTGGAGCAGAGGTACCAAGGCATTCATCTCTCACACTTAATATAGTCAATGGGAAGTGTCTTGGGAATTTTTAATTCTGCCCACTGCCAAGAGAAAGAAATTTTAACCCTTCAGAATAAGACACTTATGTTAGATTTTTGAGCATAAAGAGAATCACAACTGAGATGTTAGGACTTCGATATATATATTTTTTCTGTAGCCTAACATGGTCCCCATGGCAATTCCTTACATACCCCAGATGCCTATAGGACAGAGTGTGTGTTCTTCTGTTTCCTATAGCAGTGCCCTGCACGTGTTAGGACTCAATAAATGATTAGTTCATGAATAAACTAACTCCAGTCAGTCCTCTGAGTACACTGCTCTAAAACTTGGACCAGAAGGTAAGTCTCTTGATTCCCAGCCTGTCTTATTTTCTTTTCTTTTTTTTTTTTTTTATTTAAAGAGAGAGTGAGAGAGGAGAGAGAGAGAGAGAGAGAGAGAGAGAGAGAGAGAGAGAATTTTTTAATATTTATTTTTTAGTTCTCGGCGGACACAACATCTTTGTTTGTATGTGGTGCTGAGGATCGAACCCGGGCCGCACGCATGCCAGGCGAGCGCGCTACCGCTTGAGCCACATCCCCAGCCCCTGTCTTATTTTCTAATGCAAGCAATCTAGGAAGAATTATGCTTAAGAGACATGCCACTTTGTATTTAAGAGCCCAAGTCTGTTTTTCAAATTCCTTAACTCTTCTCGCTAGTTACGAGCTAGGTGACCTTGTTATTTCCCCATTTTTTTTTTTTTTTTTGAGATTCAATTTTCTTACCCATAAATTAAGATGAATGGATAATGCCATATTATTTTAAGGCCTAAATGGGAAAATTTACACAGGACTTTAGCATACTGCCTGGCACAGAAAAAGTGCTGGTTATCATTTTAAAAGTGTTAGTTATTATTTTAAAATATTAATTCTCCCATTTATCAAAAAGAGTTTTATTCCTTTGAAAAATTATAGATTTATTAAAACCACTTTTTCTCAACTCTTCCCAAAATTCAGCTTGAGAGTTGGTGAATTTTGTGATTGCAGACACAATCTTTTTTAGATATTTATGTTATTTAGAAACAATTACAGAGGCATTACCACACCACTTCTCTAATTGCTGTCTGAGTCTTTTAAAAAAACAAAGAAACAACCATTATAAATACATGTTGATTTTTAAAAAGAGTGGGATATAAATAGTACAATTTTAGTAAATACAGAAACAATAATCCCTTTTAGGTCTTGGACTTATATTGCATTATCTTTATAGATCAAGTTGAGGATATGGGTATGAAGTTGAATCTTGCCATTAAATAATGTGAATTCCCCGGGCTGGGGTTGTAGCTCAGTGGTAGAGCACTTGCCTAACATGTGTGAGGCAGTGGGTTTGATTCTCAGCACTGCATATAAATAAAGATACACAGACAACAAAAATATTTTTTAAAAAGAGAATATGATTTCCCACAACAGGATTTTCCTAATTGTTCAATATATTTAGAATTATTTTCTCCTTACAGGATCTGCATATCTTTTGTTAACTTTGCTTCTAGGGACTGTATAAAGTTCATAGATTCATGCATAGATATTATCAGTATTACTGTTCTCTAATTGTTAATACAGAAATAATGGTTTTTATACTGATCATATGAAAACTTATTGAACTATTTACTGCTAAAAAGTTTGTAGTTTCTGTTAATTTTGCAGTATTAACAACAGTATGCAAATAAATATTTTTGCATCTTCCACTGTACTTTTTGTGTATTTTCTTTTTCTTGTCTTATTTAGTAGGCTAGAGTGTCCAATTAATATTAAATGCAAACACTATCCAATGCAATATTTTTATTTTTCCTTAGTTGAAATGAATGCTTCTAATCAGAAGTATCTTGGGCACTTATCATTAACCATCAGCCATGATTGCTAAAGAATTTTTTATTTGCTAAAAGGGTCACTTTTTTTTTTAGTTCAGATGAGCTCCATCATACCATTTAGTGCCTCTTTTACTTAAAAAAATTTAAAAAAAGCAAAAACATTTGAGGACTTATGCGATCAACTTCTAAGCAATACACTGAGTGTTTTAAAGTTTAAAACAAAAGGAGAAAATATCTAGATGAGAAAGTAGAAGAGATAAAAATGACTACTTTACCCAACAAAGGAACATATAGTTTTTATTATTTTTCTAAAAGATCAGCCTGGGACTAATTCCTTCTCAGTGAGTCATTCCAGCAAGAGTGACTAAAACCTAGTAGTATACAAGGGACTCTGGCTTGGATGGCTGAATGTGGCAGCCTGAACTGAAGGTTGTAGCTTCAGTTACACACACTAACTTCCTTCTAACTGAGCAGTAGGGCTACCTAGATGTCCCTTTGTGTATCACATCATGGTTTCCTAGCCAATGTTCATACTTGCCATCGAAAGCATTCTTCTCTTCTCCAGCCTCAGAGGAGTCATGAGTAACTTCACAAAGATGGCGGCAGGCAGATGGGAGTTGGACACATGTCAGCCTTGTCTTCCTGCTATGGCAGGAGGGGGAAGTGATACTGCTCCTCATGCTAACCTTTGTGATAAATTAACCTCTTTACTGTCTCCTGGGGAGAATGAATCACTCAGAAATCCTTCAGATGGGGAACTGCTCAAGAAAGACCTGACTTCCTCGACCATGTATCACGGAAGAAAATCCTTCTATTATTTCCTGCTAAGACACTGGTTTCTGGGACTGAAGGGCAAAGGGACATTTCGATGAACGGATCCACTTGTCACAACTTGCCTCACTCTGTTTACAGCATATCAGACTGTGTCCTAGGAGGCTTCTTTTGCTTTGAAAAAGAAATTTCTGATGTAACACTTGCTTATGGTAAAATTTCTTATATAGAAAAAATATAAGGAAGATATTAAGATCAATACCAATAATAGTAGCTGCTATTATTTTTTTTTGAAGAGAGAGAAGAGAGAGAGAGAGAGAGAGAGAGAGAGAGAGAGAATTTTTTTAATATTTATTTTTCAGTTTTCAGTGGACACAACATCTTTATTTTATTTTATGTGGTGCTGAGGATCGAACCCAGCGCCCTGCACATGCCAGGCGAGTGCGCTACTGCTTGAGCCACATCCCCAGCCCCAGTAGATGCTATTATTAATAGCAGTGGGTTCACTGAACACTTACTATATTCCATTTATTATATTCAGCATCATATCCTTCTGTCTTTACAGGAAGTCAGAGAATACAACCACTATTATTGGTGGAGTTCCCACTGTCTTTTTTAATAGACTTTCATATTATTTAGAAATTTAGAAAGTTGAGATGATAGGACAGTAAGTTCCCATCAGCCCTGTAGCCAGGTCTCCCTACCATTAATATCTTACACTACTTATGAAATATGTGTTACAGTTAATGAGTCAATACTGACCCATTATTAACAACTAAGACCACGTTTATTTAAACTTCCTTACTTTTTACCTAATATTCCTTTTCCTGTGCCAGAGTCCACTTTAGGATACCATATTAAGCTTACTCTTCAGGTTTCTTTGAACCCCTTTTGGCTGTGACAGTCGCTCAGACTTTCCTTGATTTTGATGACATTGCCAGTTTATAGATTTGTTACGTCAACTTTTTGGTTAACATCTAATTGTACATGATCACTCTTCCAATATTTCAAGTCACTATTCTATATTTAATTACATCTCCTTTCTTACTCCCAGTATTTTTATCTGTGTCTTCTCTTTATTTTTTTCTCTAGATGTTGCCATAAGCTTTCCCTCCTGGTCCCTTTAATTCTTCTTTTCAAATAACCGGCCTTTGTCTCTGCTGGTCATCTACAGGCTTTGTTTTCCAGTTCATCAGCATTCGCTCTTATCTTCCCTGGTTTCTTCCTTGGACTGTCTTTGGGCACACTTGCTTCTTGTTCTAGGTCAAGTGGAATTCTGAGTTCACAGCTTTGTTTTTCCTTTTGAATGTGTCCATCCAAGGACACAAACATCACCTCTGAGAACAGATCTGTCTGCACAGCACATTCTGATTATTTGTCCTCCAATTTCCATCCAAATCTTCTCATTTTCATTAAAAAAAAAAACACTCAAAATGTTCATGAACATAAGACTTTCAACTAAGAATAGTATTTTTCAGGACTGAGGATATAGCTCAGTGGCAGAGCGCTTGCCTAGCACGTGTGAGGCACCGGGTTCAATCCTTAGCATCACATAAAAAAATAAAGTAAAAAAAAAAAAGAATGGTATTTTTCAGCCTCTCTTGCAGCTCGGGTGGCTGTAAGCTGAGAGGAGATAGGTACTAGGGCTACCGATGGGTTTGATCCAGAACTTTCTGAAGTCTAGGTCAATTTACAGGTAGGGATGCTTTACAGAGACTGTAGGCAAGTCATGTAGACTTCAGGGTCGGCTCTGGGACCACAGCAAAGGAGGCTGGGGACTGGAAATGTCCCTGGAGAGATGTACGTCCAGCTAAAATTTATACTATCCTCCTGAGAAAAGAAAAAGGGAGATATTGGGAAATTCTCTGCCTTAACTGTGTACTCCTGAGTCTACCTTCTCCGTCCTCTTTCTGATTCCCTCCTAGATGGAAGTCAGCAACAACCCCAGGACTTAGAATTTATGTTGGATCCTGAGACCCAAGGAACAAGCCCAAGATGGCACAATACAAGCTCTGAGGCTCTGGGAAAGACAGGACCTCGTTGGTCTCCTCCTGAAGAGCCCTGTCCACCATCCCAGCCTGAGAAGTGGGTGTCAAGCACGGCCAAGGTGAATCTCATGGGCGGGTCCTCACTTGAGATCCAAACAAAGGCTGTGAGGTTTAGAGCAAGGCTCATGGTAGCAGGCAAAGCAAACTGTACAAACTTACCTGTGCAGTCTGTGTTATTTTTATGAGAGACAGAGTATGCATTGCTTGTAAAACAAACATTGGTTTTAGAACACTAAAAAAAAAAAATTTTTTTTTAAATGAAAGATTTGAAAAGAAGGAGCTCTGTCAAAGTCTCCCTGACAAACTCGTCACTCATGGGAAAAGGAGCTTCTGGGCTGTGGTGGGGGAGTGTGGGAGGGCGACGTCTGAGGGGACCCACAGCGTGTCAGAGTGTTTACAAGCTCTTACATACCCAAGGTACCCCGCCCCGCCTCTTCCCAGCGTTGCAGCCACAGGGAAACTCGATCTTCCCTAACCCATAAGGCTATTCTGAGGTTTTAATGATATTGTCACTTTAAAGGCCTGCCCTGCATCTGGCACCCAGTGAATATTCAATTAGTGGCAGCTATTATTATTTCCAGGGCTTCATAACACTTGCCTGGCTCTGGAACCTTCTCCTTACAATTGTCTCAAGCTCCTGAGCTCTTCTCTTTCTCTCCCCGTCTCTCAGTGTAGAAAGGGTGGACCTCGGCTTGCCAGTGAACTCTAACATGGTCAGGAGGTCCCTCAAGTTCAAGGATTCAGCTTCTATAAAAATAAGTCAATACCCTGCTTCATAGAAGCTGAAGGCTCCAAATTCTATAAAACCGGTTTATAGTTCATGACAAGTACCTGGGCCATGAACATGTCCTTGTTAATGTTTGTTTCTATGGAGAACAGCATTGAACAATGAGGTATTCAGAAATAGCCTGATGTGGAGGGAGGAAAAAAAAAAAAGAAAGACTTCTTTACTTATTAATTCTTGACACCAAGTGCCCTCTGCACCTCTTGGCTCACCATTAGATCAGAGTAGTTATTATTATTACTGCAACATGAGGTTAACATTTCCATCATCACTGGGGTTAAAATTTGCATACTTCTGCATAATTCCTGGGCACAGCTGCTGTTGGCTTCATCTTTCATCTTGGTTTGCACAATTCATCTGGAATTCCTTAAAACTGGACTATTCATAATAACAGTTCTTGAAAGAACTTCAGGGGGAATGTGCAGTCGAACATGTTAGCAGCATCTTTCCCTGAAATAAAAAGCTTCAGAGCCTCTTGGAGACAGGGACAGTTTTGACCAAACGGTCTAATATCGACCACATGGGCTAAAGGATTGCAGAACAAATTTTTGATTGCATAATAAATCTGCCGGAAACAACAACGAAAAATGGTCATCCATCTCTTCCCTCCTTGGTGTTGGCTTTTGGAAATTGTTCTTTGCCTTTCTCGTCTCCTCTACAGAACTGGGATCTTGGATGTGGTCGCATTTTCTATTGGTCGGTGATGTTGGTCTGATAAGCTGTTGAGACTTGCAGGCCACAGGGCAGGAAACTCCAGCCATCTTTACAAAGCAAGACTGACAGAAGTGACTCTGAAACTTTCACTTCCCGTGGAGCCCAAATAAGTGGGTCAACCGCCATTGGATGAGAGGCAGGGATGGCAGCATAAGAGAGTAGTTTAAAAGGAAGGAGACCTTAATGCTAACCTTGGCTTGGCCTATAACTGGGTGTGTTTCCTTCAGCAAGTCGTTCGACTTTTTTTTAGTAGATTGGCCTCTTGTCTACAAGTGTCAGAACCCCATCCAGCTGCCAAAAAAAATAAACCACGTGAAAGCAATGCTAGGGCAGGGCCACTTACTGGCTTACATAAAAATGTCCAGAGGTATATTTGGTTCAGGTGTGGCTTGATCCAGGTGCTTGAATGATATCATCAAAAACATGCTATTTTCCCCCATCCGTCAGCTGCCTTTTTTCCTATCTGTTGTTGTCACTCATGGGCAGGCTTTTCAGACCCTGTGGAGGGTTAGTTATTAGCATTACCATGGGTTTGGCTCTCCCCCCCCCCCTCCCCCGGACAGACAGCATTCTCTTCCCATCAGTTTCCATAAAAGACCTATTTATGACCGCAGGGACAGAATCTAATACAACTGAGCTCAGGAGAACAAAATATGAGCAGAAAGAAGGTGTCCAACACCCAGCTGATGCCTTTCAAGAGAAAGGTGGCCGACTGCATTCTTCTCCCCATTGTGTTCAGTGGCTGGAATACAGTCATGATGGAGAGCCAGGGGGGACCACCACCCATGATGTAAACAGTGGTAACAATCTCAGGATAAGTCTGAGGAAGCCCGGACATCAAATCTCCAATGTGGGAGACACAGTTTTGTCCTGTTTGAGGCACTGTATGTCGGGGTCTCTGATTACAGATAATGTATATCTTAACAAAACTACCGTTTTTGTCTGCCGTGAGACTGCCCCTCTCAGACTTCCAGCTACCGGGAGGGTAATTAGCCAACAGCCAGAGGCTGTCACCAGCTGCTCCCAGAGCGTGACTGGGCATGAGGGGAGGATGCTAAGGCAGGCCCATTCCTGGGAGACGCGGGGACTGCCCCAGGAACCAACTTCAGCTCAAGGATTCCACGTGCTCCCCCGAGCCTTCCTTAGACAGCACGGAATTTTCTAAGATCCTTTCATGCAAACTTCTCCTCTCCAAAGGTCAAGAACATGAAGGCCCTCTGGCAAGGTACAGAAGAAAAGAAGAAGAAACTTATCAAGCAGTAAAACTAAGTTGTTGGTGTTTTGGAAATACCCAAGTGTTATGGTGTGGATGTCAGGTGTCCCCCAAAGGCTCACGTGTGAGATGGTGCAGGAAGGTCCAGAGGAGACATGACTGGGTGGTGAGAGCCTTAACCCAACCAGTGAATGGATCCCTGATGGGATTAACTGGGTGGGGGCTGGAGGCAGGTGGGTGTGGCTGGAGGAGGGGGCATTGGGGGCGTGGCTTTGGGGTCTCTATTTGTCTCTGGAGAGTGGAGTTTCTCTGCTTCCTGATCACCATGTGAGCTGCTTCCCTCCACCACACTCTTCCTCCATGATGTCCTGCCTCCCCTCGAGCCCTGAGGGGTGGAGCCTGCTGTCTGTGGACTAGGACCCCTGAAACTGTGAGGCCTCAAATAAACTTTCTCCTTTACAATTGTTCTGATCAAGTCTTTTAGTCACAGCAGCAAAAAAAAAAAAAGTGACTTAAAAATACGGAGGTAGCCCCACTGTGAAGCCAAGGGAAAAGACTTGGTCATACTATACTTGCTCTAAACCACCTTTTGATTATACTGAAATTCTTCTCTGCCATTTAGAAATAAGTTAGGAAGGCAATACATTTCACTCTTGAGATTTGATAAACTGCCTATTATTGGCTGTTCCCAACAACAGGATGAAAAGTAAAATTCCATCAATTATCCAGTCTCTTTATTAAATATCAAACATGCAGATGGCTGACACTCAGCAGGTAAAGCATTCAGGAAGATTGAATTTTTTCATTAACCTTTGGCCTGATCTAACCTAGCGGAGATGCGGTCCATTAGCTCTGAATCTCTGCAGGCTTGCACAGGTCTATCTCACCCTAGAGGTGCAAAACCTGCCGTCCTGCCTAGACAGTCCTGCCCCATCCCCCCGGGGTCTGTTGTTCGTGTCTTCAGTCCTGATTCAATGCTTTCTGCTTAGCATGTTCCTCTTCTGGGTCGCCATGCTTTTTAGTCATGCAAGTCGTTCCAAAACCGTTCCTCATACTATTATGGTCGTCATCACACAGTTGTTGAGCCGAACTGAATGTGAAAGAGTGGAGAAATGGGTGATTCCATACTGTGGGTGACCAAGAGGTTCTGCCATAAGGGTTGAGAATTTCCCTCCAGGAGTGGTTGCAGGAATGAACCACCAAGCTCCATCCCTATCCCTTTTTATTTTGAGAAAGTATCTCACTAAATTGCAGAGGCTGGTCTCAAACTTGAGTTCCTCCTGCCTCGGCCTCCCAGGTCTCTGGGATTACAGGCATGCTCCACAATATCCAGTGAAAGGATTCGTTCTGATCTTTGCATATGTGGTCTGCTTACAACCTGCCAACTGAGGGAGACTCTTACAAGCAAGCTTTGTTCCCTGTTGGATGGAAAGGGTGTGACTGTGATTGCTAGTTCTGTGGAGAACTGCTTCTACTCTGTGCACTGCCCTTATGTCTACTTAAAGAAAACAAAGCTTTTCAAGTGTACTTCTGAAAACAGGTTAGTGGTCGCTCTTTAATGGTGACAATGGAACGCTGTTACTAACTTAACCCAAATAAACACATTTGTTTAGGTTCCAAAGGTTTTTTTTTTACGATATCACAACAAAATCCTACAATAAGAAAATGATAGGCCATGATAATAAGAAAATATATGACAAAAAATATTGAGTTTCTAGATGTTTCTAAAATGTTGCCATTTAGTTACATTACACCGATGATGTAATCTCAGACTGGTGACTTTCAACTCTCTGAGGCTTGGCAACTTTCTCTGTACAGTGAAAATATATCAACACCAAACTTCAGTGGTTCATGGATCAAGTGTAGCCTAAAGATGCGTTTTCTCTGGCCAGTGAGTATTCTTAATTGTTTATACACAAAAAAAGCATTTTGTGATAAATAAACAAATTGCTGGCTTCTTTTGAAAAATCAGAAGATATGACAAACCATGACCTCTACTGCCATCCAGCTTCTCAGTACAGGTGAATCCACACACCCCTCCATTCATTTGTTATTGGTCCCAACATCCCTGAGAGCCATTTGAGTGAGCAACTCCAATTCTCCATGAGCAGAAAGGGCCTCTATACTTCTAAGAGTCCATGATCCTGGAATATAATTGAGAGTTTAAAAACCTATATATAGACTCAATTGACTTTCCATAAGTTTATGGTTGGATGTGAGGTGCCCCCATAAGCTCACGTGTGAGACGGTGCAGGAAGGTCCAGAGGAGACATGACTGGGTGGTGAGAGCCTTAACCCAACCAGTGAATGGATCCCTGATGGGATTAACTGGGTGGGGGCTGGAGGCAGGTGGGTGTGGCTGGAGGAGGGGGCATTGGGGGCGTGGCTTTGGGGTCTCTATTTGTCTCTGGAGAGTGGAGTCTCTCTCTGCTTCCTGATCACCATGTGAGCTGCTTCCCTCCACCACACTCTTCCTCCATGATGTCCTGCCTCCCCTCGAGCCTGGAGAGATGGAGCCTGCTGTCTATGGACTGAGACCTCAGAAACTGTGAGCCCCCAAATAAACTATTCCTCCTCTAAAATTGTTCTTGCCGGGCGTTTTGGTCACAGCAGCAAAAATGTTGAGTAAAACAACAATGGTAACATAGATAAATAATAACTTTTTCAACAAATGCTTCTAGGCCAACTCTGTATCTACAGGCAACAGAATGAAGCTAGCCTCCTTCCCCATACCACACCCCAAAATTAATCCAAGGTGGATCAAGAGAGAATGACACATGATAAGAAGGCAATATAAATACAGGAGAGTCTTCCTGATGCTGTGTTAGGCAATGTTTTAGCTTTGACACTGAAAAGCACAAGCAATCAAAGACAAATGGATAAACTGGATTTCATAGAAATTAGGACGTTTTGTACTACTTTGAAGGGTACCTTTTGTAGTACTTCGAAGGGTACCATCAAGAAAGTAGAAGGAGAACCAGGAAATGACTGAAAATATGTAAAAAGTCATACATCTGACAAGGGACTTGGATCTGGAGCATATTAAAAAAAATATCTTCTAATACCATAATCAATTGATAACTTAATTATAAAATGATAAAAAGATCTGAATAGACATTTCTCCAAAGAGGAAATACAAATGGCCAATAAGCATATGAAAAGGTACCCCACATTACTAGCCACCACAGAAGTCTAGGTGAAAATCTCAAAAAAAAATACAACTTCATACCCACCAAAGTGGTGACAGTCAAAATAAAGATGCTGACAGATGTCTGCAAGGATGGGGACAAACCAGGATCCTCATACACTGTTGGTGGGAATGTAAGAGCCTGCATCTACTTTGGCAAACAGTATGCAAGTTTCTCAAAAAGCTAAATGCAAAGTTTCCATAGAGTTCAGAAATTCCACTCTTAAATAATAGCCGACAAGAAGGAAAATGTATGTCCAGACACAAATAAGCACACAAATGTCCTAACAGCATTTCTCATATTGGCTGCAAACTAGAAACGAACAAATGTGCATCAATTGACTTGTAGGTAAACAAAATGCAGAATATCCATAAAATGAAATATTATTTGGCGATTAAAAAGAATAAAATACAGGAGCAGGCCACAACATGGCTGAAACTTTACAGCAGTATTCTAAGCAAAATAAGCCAGAAACAGAAGGCCACATATGATTTGATTGACATGATAATCTAGAATAGGCAAATATATATATAAAACATAAACTAGATTGACAGTTCCCAGGGACTGGGGGGAGGGAGAATGGAGAGTGATTTCTGACAAATACTGACGGTCTTTTTGGGGTTATCAAAATGGAAATTATACCGTAGTGATAGTTGTACCATTTTGTGAAAATGCTAAAAATCATTTAATTGAACACTTTCCAAAGGATTTTATGATATACGAATTATATTCCAACTTGTAAAAGTTCATAAGCTTCCAGTAGGAGCCAAATCTTCACCTATTAATATTACCAAAGTCATTAAATCACTTTCCTGGTCAAGAAGTAAAAGTTTTTTTTTTTAGCATAAAACAAAGAAATATGACTAAACGTTGGAGTAAGTTTGACTTATGAAAACATAAGACTTGAGTCTCTTCTTTCAAAAACCAACAACAAAAGAAACGTTGGGAGAAATGGTTTGGAAGTATGTATTTTATTCCTGTTTTGAAGGCCGTGGATTTTTGTATTTTGTTCTCATATAAACATCTCGACTCTCCGTGACCACATGAAATATCTCTCCTCTTTTGTGCAGGCTGTTTCTGGGAAGAGAAGCCAAATGCTAATCGATGGTAAATTGATTCTTTCAAGTCTTCACATTCTGGGGTATAATTTCCCTTAAGACGATGTGTGCATGGTCTTCTTCTGAGTTTCAGGTCATGCTAGGGCATCTGGCAAGCTGGTCACACCCACAGTATCTCCAAATGGCCTGTTGTCTAATAATGTAACTATTAAATAATCCATCTCTTTATCCCAGGGAGGTGCATAGGCAAATGAACTATACCATCTCAGAGTTCCTCTCTTAAGCCTTAGCATGACTGAAGAATGACATGAATCCACACACACACACACACACACACACACACACACACACGCATTCCCTGGCTTTAACACAGTTAACAGTTGACGTTCCAGAAAGACCTTCTCCCTGTAAAGACTACACACAAAAGATAACAAATTACCTAACAGTAATCACGTGATTTGGGTGGAATTCTGATTTTTCTTTATTTTTTCCGGTATGGGAATGTATCATGAAATGTAGGGGGTAATATGTGACTTTTTAGTTTGGCTCGAGTTTGAATTGATTGGATCAGGACAAATTCAAGCTTCTTTGGCCCCAAAACAACAACAAAATATCCTTAATGAGTCTCCTTGTAGCAGAGTTTTTTTCTTTCTTTTTAATTTTTTTTTTCTGTGTATTATGATGTTTTGACATCCTAAGAAAAGAAAAAAATAATAATAACTTTTAGCTGGAGAGAGATTATCCCTGCGCTAAGCTGGCCAGTTCTTAAGAGACATCATCAAGGTCTCAGCCACGAGCATGCCTGATCAGAATCTGTAAAACTAAGCAATTCTGAGCCAGACCTCCTTATCTGGCCTGTACACAAAGATGCAATTTTCTCTGCTTGGATCATCCCAGGTCAGGTACCAGGCAACTAGGGACCACCCCTACAGATCAGAGCCCTCCAAGTCCAAATTACTCAAACTAGCCCGTCCCAAACCGTTTGCCCCGCCCCACTCGTCTATCCATGGAAACTGCAAGAAAGACCCTGTCCTGAGTGCTCCCTTCCCAAGCGCCCTGGTGCCTTCCCCATCTCCTGTGATCTATGCCTCCTGTCACGAGGGACTATGACTATAACACACCTCCTATTCCTGAGTCTTCTGTGTGTCTTCTCAGGGCCCTACCCAACTGAACATCCCATAAAAGAATAAAAAAAAAAAATCCTCAAGCCCCTAGACCAGACAAGAAATATCTAGAAGAAACATGAAGTTGATCTGCACAATAAAAATAAAAAAGAATTCTTTTAAAAAGTTCCATTGGCAGCAGGAGGGGTGGCATCCCAGTGGCTTGGAAGGATGAGGTAGGAGGATTACAAGTTCAAAGCCAGCCTCAGCCATTTGGCAAGACCTTAAGTAACCCAGGGAGACCCTATTTCTACATAAAATATTTAAAAGGGTTGGGGTTAAGCACTCCTGGGTTCATTCCACACTCCCCTTGCCCCCCCCCCCAAATTCCACTGGCATTGAGCCGGAGGACTCCTCCAGACCCAGTCCCTCACCTGTTTCCACTGCGACCTGTTTAATTGGCCCCAAATGGACGATGTTAAACAGACGCCCAAGCCCAGTGGATTGGAGAGTGAGGTCAGGGTGCTGATTTCCCAGGCCCCCAGACCAGGTCACAATCCAGCTGCCCTTGCATTTGTAGAAATAATGCATCCTCCTCTTACAAGGGCCCTCCCTCCTTTTGAGGGCCAGCTTCTCTGTTGCTAGCCATGCAGGCATCCGTGTACAGTGGGTTCTACTACAATGCAATGACGTAGGATCCTGAATGTCATCACGGCATGCAACACCATGCAAACCAAACCAATCCAAACAAAAAGACCATAGGGCTTGGGGAAGATGGGGTTAAAGACACACACACACACACACACACACACACACACACTGCACTGATGACATATTTAGAAAAGATAAGAACCTAAATAAAGATGGCACACAGTGAAAGATTTGTTCCATAATGAAGAAATCTATAAATAGTAGAAAAAAAAACTGGCAATTTACGGGGAAAATGACCTAGAGTCCGCATCGAGAAGTGGGCTTAGACAGAGCTGCCGCTTGTGAGTTCTTGTAAAATGGCAAGAGCCGGCTGCAGTCAGACAGAAGGTTGTAAGAGCAGATGTGGATGTCCTCTCTTCAAGGGCCTCTAGGGAGCCTAGGTGGATTGAGATCTGTATGTTTTGTGCATTCCAACATCGCTTGGTTCAACCAGGTAGGGTTTTCTGTGTTCATCTAATGCTTCTCATGCATGAAATCACAGGCAAGCAAATGCAAAATTATGCTCGAATTGTTTTCAAACACATTGAAGGCATTGGAACACATTTGTGTTTTAAAAAGTCAGTGATAGAGCCGGGCACGGTGACACATACCTGAAATCCCAGCAGCTCTGGAGGCTGAGGCAGGAGGATGGCGAGTTCAAAGCCAGCCTCAGCAAAAGCGAGGCCCTAAGCAACTCAGCGAGACCCTGTCTCTAATAAAATACATAATAGGGCTGGGGATGTGGCTCAGTGGTCAAGTGCCCCTGAGAACAATCCCCAGTAGCCCTCCACCAAAAAAAAAAAAAAAAAAGAATACAACGGGGGCATTTACATTCCTTCCCCTACATGCAGCCAAGGACATTCTCTAAATTCTCCCTAATGATCACACTTGAGCGTGTCCTCCATTGTTTGTCAAGACATCCAGAGGGAGAACTAGGGAAGTCTAGTGATAAAGAGCTCCAGCAATATGGCGGGAAGTCCAGAGCCTTGAAACCACAGGGTCTGTAAAACTTCTTGCTGAGAACCTGAACCCACAGAAACATGGCCTGGGGACACCAACTCATGAGTCACAGCTTGGCCTTGCTTCTCCAAGCTGTGGTGGGATATGGCCTCTCAGAAGTCCCCGAAGACAAATTCTGAGCCAAAGATTATTCTGGATCCTTAGACCTCACAGCCCTTGCTGGCTGCCAACTCTCCTTCCTTCTTTCCTATTTCTCCTTTTTGGAAGGGGAGCGTCTCTCCCAGGCCTGTCCCACGGCTACATTGGGGAGTATATAGCTTGTTTGGTTTCACCAGTTCACAGCAGGAGAGCAGTTTCCCTCTGCCACGCACCATGCCTCAAATCTCACCATATCTGGTTTCCGTGGTGAGATGATGCTTTGGGTTTTACATTTGGGCGTCGAGGCTGGAATGATGGAAGCATCGTGCACATGCGAGTGATTTGTGGGCACCGAGGATGGATGTTTATTCCCAGCCCCCAAATATACATGCAGAACCCCAGCCCCCAGAGAGATGATATTAGGAAGTGCAGTTTTGAGGGGTGGTTAGATCTTGGGGGTGGGCCTTTCATGAACGGGATTTTCTCTCTGGTATAAAAGAGGCCCCAGAGAACCCCCGTGGTCCCTCTGAGGACACAAGAAGTCAGCTCTCTGTAACCCAGAAAAGGGCCCTCACCAGAACCCAACAATATGGAACTTGGATCTCGTATTCCCAGGACCCAGAAGAGTGAAAACTAAATCTCTGTGGTTTATAAGCTGCTCATCTGTGATACTTGGTCACAGCAGCCAGGATCCTTGTGGAGGTATTTTGAACGGTAGTGACATCTCCGTAAAATTCGAGTTCCTTCCTGTTCTGGGCTGTCTTGCAGTCACCACCAGGGCCTACCCACCTCCCAGTCCCTGGCACATGGGACAACTGTAGGTCTGCAGGGCGTTGGGAGATGAATGGGAAGCAGAGGACATGAGAGAGACAAAGATGGGCACAAAGGACAGAGATCAGAGTTGCTAGCCAAGAACAGTTGTGCTGGGTGCCGTGGCACACATCTGTCATCCTAGCAGCTCAGGAGGCTGAGGCAGGAGGATCACAAGTTCAAAGCCAGCCTCAGCAAAAGCCAGCCTCACCCTAAGCAACTCAGTGAGACCCTGTCTCTAAATAAAATGCAAAATAGGGCTGGGGAAGTGGCTTAGTGATTAAGCATCCTGGGTTCGACCCTGGGTACCAAAACAAAACAAACCAAACCCCAAAACAAAACAATAGAAACACAAACCCTTTCCTCAGAGTCTACCAAAGAAAGGGGACCTTTGAAGACACCAGGCTGCCCACATTGTGCTAGGATTGAGTGGGAGCTCAATGGAATTGAATTTACACACAAGAAAAGTGAACATGGCTTTTCCTTCCACCTTTTCTATCAAGAAAAGCTTCCCCAGTATATTTTCCATTTCAAAAACACTTGTTTTGCAAGTAACAAAAACTTAGGAGTGAAAATACTCCATAATTCCCTCCCACGACAAGGAGTCTTTTTCTTTTCTACCTGAGTAGGAACATAAATAGAACCTAGTCTTTGCCCAACAAGATCATGTTAGCCATAGAAACACACCCACGTGAAGGGATTATTAATCCCCAGAAAAATTTGATGAAAGCTGAAATGTATTTTTGCAGATGGTTGTGCTATGGTGTATTTGATTTGAAAAATATTAAATAAAGCAATATTCCATTTCGGTTTGATTCCCTGCAAGCAATTATTACTTGGAAAGGTAGACAGGCAGGACACAATTAACAAACAAAGACTAAAGAGTTGTCATCGGCTTAGAAATGTTCTGGAAAATAAATGAGGGCCACTAGCTCATAATATGACTATAAAATATAGCAATGAAAAAAAATCTATATTGCAAACATACACATACTTAAAGCCCACGTCCCAGTTTGATGGGGGAGATAAATAGCCCATCGTTGATTGTTTTTACAGGAACATGACAACCCCCCCCCAAAGAAAAGAAACACAACGTCTCTCCCCTCACATAAAAAGCAAAGTACAGATGAAAAAAAAGAGAAATATCTATACCCGACTCTCAAAGCAAAATTCAATTAAAAAAATATGTCTGGCTTGGACAGGGCAAATTTCCAGGCGGAGCGTATTTTCGTAGATGTTGGTCCTGGAGGAAGGACTCGAAAGCTACAAACCCTATGGAACTTTTCACAGCTTGTCACAATTGCCCGGTAAGATGAAGCAAGGATTTCCACCTCTTTAGTCCACCTCCAACTGATCCTGCAAGGTCGTGTGATGCTGGTGACTGGTGACGGTGTATTTCCTTTCTGAAAATCCATAGGACAGTCGTGGCACTGCCGATGTCAGGTGTAATGGCAGTAGGGTAGCATATCACACTTTACTGAGGGTGGCTCAATTCACAGTATGCACCAAATACAGGTGCATAAAGGGCAGGATGAAACTGGGAAAGGAAACCAGAGGCCGCTCCTCCTGACCCAAGCCATGTTGCAAGGGAGCATGAATGCTGTTTAAGTAGAGGGGCACCATTCCTATCTTCAGCAGTGTTAGGTGGTTATCTCCACTGTTTGTTTCTTTTCTTTTCTTTTCTTTTTTTTTTTTTTTTTTGGTACCAGGGATTGAACTCAGGAGCACTCAACCACTGAGCCCCATCCCCAAGGATTATAGGTGTGCTCCGCTGCGCCCAGCTCTTCACATTTTTCAAAGGTTCAAGCCAACACTAAGAACCTCTGGAAGTCACACCATGTTTGAGTCCAAACGTTTGCACACGTTCCCAAGTATCTTGTCACCTTTCATCCACTCTGTCTAGAGAATCACTGAGGTTCATGGACACCGTGTTCTGGATCCCGTTAGAAGGTCTGTCAGGAGACAGGAAAGGAACTCCCAGGAGCCAGGCTTGAGCGGTGTGGGTAACAGACCTATGCGGGGGTTGTCAAGCTGTCCGTTTGTCTTATCACTTCATTCTTCTGTTGACATGGTGACCCCTGTAAGGCCAAAGATGGCTTTTTCCTCAGTTCCCTTCCCTCTACTTCAGGGGACCCTCGTCCTTATTCTCTGTCCCTTCCTGCCCTTTGGCAGATCACTGCCTACACTGGGTCCCTATATGACATATGTTTCAACCTGTTCTCCAAACATGAACTGTTTGGGATTAAAATAGTTTCTAAGAAGTATTTTCAGCCTTTCCTTGAACTCCTGCCAAATCTATGGCTCTCCACAGAAAGGAAAATGCTGAGCATGAAAAACAAAATGAGGATTAGTCAGAAAGAGATAATAAATAGCACATTGCTGCATATGGCAAAAGAAAAAAAAACTCAATTTGTTTGTATTTTAATGGTTTAACCATGACAACCGTTTGAGGTCTTTAGTAAAGGTACTAAAAATCTAGGCCCCGTGTCAAGAAGTGAGATGAGATTGGAGGGAGGCTTTGCCATGGAAATCAACTCCCAGCCGAGATGCCGTTTATGCTACTTGGTTAAGAAGAAAGGCCACTGAAGTAGTCCCCAGATGCATTATGTAAAATCCAAATATTAAGAGTCATAATAAATGATGCGACCCCTCTGGAAAGCAGCATGGAAATTCCTCAGAAAACATGGGATGGAACCACTATTGAACCCAGTTATCCCACTCCTCAGTTTATACCTAAAGGACTGAAAATCAGCCTACCACAGGGATGCAGGCACATCCATGTTCATAGCAGCTCAATTCACAATAGCTAAACTGTGGAGCCAACCTAGATGCCCTTCAATGGACGAGTAGATAAAGAAAATGTGGTACATACACATAATGGAATATTTTATTCAGATATAAAGAAGAATGAAATGATAGCATTCGCCAGTAGTTGGATGGAACTAGAGATTATCACGCTAAGTGAAATAAGCCAATCCCCAAAAAACCAAAGGCCAAATGTTCTCTCTGATGTGCAGATGCTGACTCACGATACAGGGGGGAGGGGTCTCCGGATTGGACAGGAGGGAGTGGGGGGAATGGAGGGGCATGGGAACGAGACGGATAATAGAATAAATGGGACAGAACTTTCCCGTGTTCATCTATGAACACACAATCAGGGAAACTCCACATCATGTCCAACCACAAGAACGGGATCCTAATTAGAATCATTATATTCCATGAATGTAGAATATGTCAAAATATACTGTGAAGTGTAACTACAAAGAACAAAAAATAAAAATAAACATAAATAAGTGATACAATCTGTCAGACTGATGAGAGAGTCTAGTTGCCTTACTATTATGGTAATGGAGGGGCAGGGCAAATTCCATAGAGACCTCGGTCGGTCATTGTCCTGCAAGTTTGGAGCCAGAGGATTCATGCTACTTGGGAAAAAGAGAACCATAGTAGTCAAATGAGAACAAACCACCACCCCCTCAAACTTACCTATGAAGAAAGCAAATCCCATCAGGCTGGGATGCTATCATCTTACCATCATCTCCATGTTCCAAATGAGAAAATCATGGCCCAAGGAGAGATTTAGCCCCTTGCCAGAGGCTTTACAGTGGACAGATGATGGAAGATTTAAAGCCAAGCAGGGGAACTTGCATGAACCCCCAGTTAACCCTACACTATTGTGCCTGCATCCCAGGATGGGGAGAGTTGCAGGGGGAACGTACCGCGTGTCACTACGGAAGCAGCATTTAGCCCATCCTCCTTCACACACCCATGAACAGATAGATACTGAGCACTTCCCACGTGCCATCATTAATGGAAGAGGCTTGGGGTTTCATGATACATGAACAAGAGAATCCCCTCCTCTTTTGGAATTTGCAGTCACTCTGGGAGATGGGTTCAGGCTGTCCTGAACGTGGCTCTGGAAGCTTAACATCCCTCAGAACAAACTGGAGGGTTTATGAAAATACAAATTGCTGGGCCTCATCCTGGCAGTTTCTGATTTGATCTGTGTTTTGGCCCAAGACTATTCATTTTTAACAAGTTCCCGGATGATGTATGAACGTGTTGGGTTGGGCCCGGTACAGTGAGTATACTTCTAAAATAATTCTACTTGTTAAAGTAGGCTCCTCCAGCAGCTCAGGAGGCTGAGGCAGGAGGATCGCGAGTTCAAAATCATCCTCAGCAACTTAGTGAGGCCCTAAGCAACTCAGTGAGCCTCTGTCTCTAAATAAAATAGAAAAATGGGCTGGGGATGTGGCTCAGTGGTTTAGCAGTGCCCCTGGGTTCAATCCCCAATACAAAAAAGAAAAAAGAAGAAGAAGAAAGCAAAGTGTTGAGGTGGGAACTGTACTTTGAGAATGGCTATTCTGCTGGTTATTTGGTTTGGAGAGCAATATTCCTTAATTGTTCTTTGTACATCTATTAGACATAATCCTGTGCTTATCAAGAACAGTCACTAATCTCTGACTTAGATAAGTAAAACTTGACAACTGCCAGTCAGCATCTCCCACCCAGCCTTAAAACACCATGATCCCCAGCACTGATAACCTGTTTAGTCACCAGCCTTCAGTCTTTGGATAGATGGACGGAGACATGGTTCAGGCAAGTTTGGGTATCACAGAATTGAAAGGAAGAACAAAACATTGAGACCAGAGGGTGGTGCCTTTGAGCACAGTACTGAGGAATTGGAAGGCAAGATCCAAGATGCTGACATCCTAAGGGACAAGGTGCTCACGGGAAGAAGAGCATCCCTCCACAGGAATTTTTTACTTATCAATCCAAGAAGCAAACCTCATTCTTACAGACAATGGTTCCCTACCATGGAATGGACAGGATAATTTAAATTGTCTTCAATTTCCTGGGTCTGGTTCCTATACATTTTTTTTTAAATAAAAAGATAAAAAGAAAAACCCTGAATATTCTAAGTATTTCTTGTTTCTAAAAGGGGTGTTTTCCAGATTCATGGCCTCTTTGTCTATTGGAAAAATACATGGCAAGAGTAAGAGGAAGCCGTATTGGGAAAGAGCCAATTTCTTTGAGATCCATATATGGTTATAAAAAGAGGCAATTTTTATATTATATGGCAAACCGCATTGTTACATTGTATGTGTGTATGAATATAAAACCAGGGGCTCCATTATATATAATTATAATGCACTGATTTTTTTTTAAAAAGGAGATAATATCTGTTAAAAACAATGATCTACGTACATATGTAAGGTCGTGTGTTGCTCAGCTGCTTAAGGGCAGGATGCGTGCTGAAAAGCTCACTTTCAGGCAGTTTCGTCATTGTGCAAAATCAAAGACTACAGTTACACAAACATGCTGCACACCGTAAACAAGGTGACATGAAATCAAATCAAACATAAGAATAAATGGTGCTGAAAGGAGGGACCCAAGGGCCGGCATTTGGCTGGCTTCCCTCCAGAGCAGCTCCTATGGAATGGATTTCTAACATCAGGATGCCATTTTGTTGTGCTCTACAAATAGCCTTATGCTAAAGCCAAAGAAGGAGAAAAATGAATCAGATAAATACATGTCCACACTTGAAGACAAATGCCAGTGTTCTGGAAAGTTCCCTCCCAGCTGGTTGTATGGATCTGCTATCCCAGTGACCTGATCCTCGTCCTAGCCCTGAAATTGAAAATCTAGGTAGTTGGGTCAGCTACCAGATTTCTAAGCTGCCGAGACTGGCCTCGAACTTGCAATCCTCCTGCCTCGGCTTCCTGAGCTGCTGGGATTACAGGCGTGGGCACCTGGCCACTTACCCAGTTTCTACATGGACAGCCCACAGTGCCACATCTGGCTGATTGATGAGACTCGTGTGCCTGTCATATTTTGCTGCTCGGGTGGAAGCGACCCCAGTGGAGCAGCCCCTGATCTCCTGCGTGTGACCTTGTACAACGGTCTCCGATATCTTTTGCCTGGCCTGCGTGACATTTTTCAATTGCTGGCCAACCCCCTGGAAAAGACAAGTTTTTGATTCCTGCTCTATAGTTTACAAAGTTGCCTTTCCATTCACTACTTTCCTGTTAATTCTAACTGCCTCACATGTTTCTCCTCATTTCACGAGCAAAAAAGCCAGGCTTTTCCGTAACAAGTTTAATTATTCCTGGGTGGGTGATGTAATGCTATATGAAACTTAGGGAGGAAATCAGTTTCTCAGTCCAAGTGCAGAGTTACTCTGCCGTCTGATCCACCGTGCCTTCGTATGACTGGCCTGCTTTGAACAGGCCTGAAAATCTGAGGGCTAAATAAATGAAACCGGTCTAAACTGGGAAGTGTCTTGATTTTAGGCCTATCATCCACAGACACAAATTAACTCAGAGAATACATTTAGTTTTAGAAAGTACAGAAGGGGCTTGTTCCAAAAAAAAAAAAAAAGTTAAGAAGACTGGAAAAATGAGAAACGCCCCCAGGCATGTTCGTTTTTATTCCATAATGAATAGGAAATGTGGTGAAAGCAGAATTAATGATTCAAAAACAGCTGGAGATATTGCAACAGAAATTAATTCTACTTGCCTAGCTTTTAAAACTGGTGAAAGGACAAGATGGTTTGAAATCTGGTACTGAAGGAAAGTGGGATGTTGATAGTAAGAATCTGTGACCAGCTAGGTGTGGTGGTGCACGCCTGTCATCCCAGCAGCTCTGGGAGGCTGAGGCAGGAGGATCAGTTCAGAGCCAGCCTCAGCAAAAGTGAGGTGCTAAGCAACTCAGTGAGACCCTGACTCTAAATAAAATACAGAATAGGGCTGGGGATGGGGCTCAGTGGTCGAGTGCTCCTGAGTTCAATCCCTGGTAGCCCCCCAACATACACACACAAAAAAACCTGTGACCAGTCATTTGGTCATTTGTAGGCCATTTCCACGCAGCTATAGCAAAATCCAGGACAGGCAAGTCTTGCTAATTAGGAATAACCGGTGTGAAGGCCTCTTGGAGTCTGTTAAACCTGAAGTATGGACACTTTATAAGGCACTGTAGAGGTATTGCTTTCAAGGACAATGACTAAAAGCAGATGACTTTCAGAGGACTCCAAGATCCCACTGACGCTGCAAAGAGATAAAATCATTTGGAGGTAATACACTTATTGTAGGCTAGGGGCTGGGGCTCAAGTCACATCAGTCACTTTAAAATAGTTTGATTTTTAAAAGCCATTCGTAACTCCTGCTATCTTGTCTAAGCTGCTCATTTGGCCATTTTCTTCAAAGATGGTGGAAAAGTTTACTTGAGCCTCCCCCGTACCCTGAAGTGTTCTTCTGAGTAGCAAATTATACTTTCATAGTGTCATTTAAGTTGTCCAGCTGGTCTTGGAAATTCTTCCCATTACAGATGGGGAAAGGCCCCAAATCAATACGCATCTATGCACACAGGCATGTCTATGTGGGTGCCTGTGCCTGCCAATGTCTTGGCTTGGCACAGAATCACGAGCCACCACACAGCTTTGTAGATTCAAACAGCAATCTTTATTCCTGAACTCACACCGGCCTCCACACACGTTCTCGGGAAATCCCAGTTCTGCCGCCCAATTCACCTACTCCACGAGGCTTTTTTTCAAATCCCATTTGAATCTCACGAGAACTCAAGGGGAACAAACAACAGGAACACCCTAATCCCAGCAGCAATAATCTTCAACCTCCAACTTCCCTAAAACCCCTATTGTCTTAAACCGGGAACGCCTTAAAACCAAATTATCTTAAACCCGGATACTTCCTAAAACCTGGATCCACCCTGGTCATTGAGCAGGGTCACCTTTCTCAAACACACATGCAAGGTCACAGCAAATTTCCAAGGCAAGTCCATTTAACATGGGGTATGCTGGCAAGGAAATTTTGATGCGTCATTCCTACTTGGCAATGGCCCTCAGCATGTGCCTGTGTAGAAGACCTGTTCTTGCCATGTTCTGTGTTGGATTAAGTTTTTTGATTGAATTCTAAGAGACAGGGACAGTTTCAAATGGTCCATTTTATGGGGGTTTCCCTTTGGGTGTGTTGGGAAGCCACAGGCAACATGACCAGGACTTTTGTTTTTTTCTACTGGTGACTTTGCGGATTGCATGAATGCAAATACACAACTCATCTTGCAGCCCACTTCTACCCCCTGCCCGTATCTGCAAACCCATTCTGAATGGAAAAACAGTGTCCATGTCCAAAACCATGTAAAATCAGCTCTTAATCAACAGGGGTCTGAAGAGAATCTCCAAGTGCAGAACCCTTGTCTATCTCCATACCCAGGGACTTCTGAGAGTGCAGTGCCCTTATAAAGAAGACACTAATCACAGAACGTTGGCAAATGTCTTCCTGTGTTTAGGGTCAATGTACAAACGGTTTGCTCAGAGACCCTGGGGAAGGAGACTGCCTGGGATTCTCTAAGGGGGAAGGAAAAGAACTTGCAATGGAGTGTCTTCTCAGCAGGAGGCCCTGGATGGTCCGAGTTAGGTTGCAAATATGTGAACTGTCACCTTCTCAGTGAGGCTTCACAGACCCCCCCGATTTAAAATCATACCTCTCCTACTTAGCTTTTCTCCTTAGCATTTATCCCTGTTGTCTGTTTTCTGTCTCCTCCTGCTAAAATACAAGCTGCACGCAGATAAACACTCAGCCTGCTTCTCGATGCTCCATCCGGAGGTTATGTCCTGCAAACCCTGAGGACAGGGTTCCATTGTGACTGGCTCAACATCCATCAAGGACTCTGGCAGAGTGGATAATTAGCCATTGCTGAATGAATTGATGATTGACTCTACCATCTTTGGGAATCATCTCAGTACCTGTGTCTACGCAGACCCTGCCTTAGGAAGACCCAGGCCAGAACCTTCCATTAGCTACTTCAGAGCTGTGTGGCCTTAGGCAGGGACCGTCTCTCTGAACTTCAGCCTTCTCATCACTGAAAGGCAGGTGACAATAGATAGTTCCTTTTCCCACAGGTTGTTATAATAATAAAGCAAGAGGACATACCAGGACACCTCCTGGCATGGTCTTTGGCACACTGTAGATGCTTTAAAATTTATTGGCCATTAATATTGCTATTGTCTTTATTCGAAAACCATAAATGAATACAAGAATACTTCAATGGCTCTAAGAGAATCCTGCACTTATATATTCCTTTGCCCATCTTTTCTAAGAGCTCTGACATAGGGTCAGGGAGAAATTGATTGGCCAAGAAGTTGCCTTATATTTGCTAATATTTTGCAAACCCTTTCTCGGGGTTGAGAAGCAGGGAGGGTCTCCTAGATGTGACCCTCAGGAAGGCCATGTGCAGCAGCTGGCCGGCCACCTCTGCGTTGTGTGCTTAGTCAATCAATAGGGCATTCAGGTCTTGGGCTGTCTACTTTGTTATGTACCGAAGATCTCAAGGCTCTTTGTAAGTGATTATTTTGCTTCTAACTTTGGGAAGGAGAATAAGAAAGGCATGGCTTAGGCAAAGCTTGCATTTAGAGGCATACCAGAGACCAAGATGGATAAGGAGCCAGTAATAATAGAGCCCTTTCCCCAGGGCAGGTGCACGCAACCTCAGGTAGACATATAATCAGGCCCAAGAAGCACCTCTTGCTTCAGGATCCAGAGGAAATGCGAGCTTGGCATTCAAAAAACGGTGAGGCTAGATGGCACCCCATATTCATGGGTCCCTTAAAATTATGGTCTTGTCTTAGCATTATGCAGCTTTGGGATCTTGTGAATGTAGATATTTCCAGATGATTTCAATTTTCTCACTTCTAGTTCCCTTAATTCTGCTTGCTTTATTAGAACTAACAGTAAAGGATACTATTAAAAAGTATTTATTCTATGTCTGAGTGCTTATGTCTTCCTTGGAATAAGTCATTGCAATAGGAAACGTCTATGGGGTGCCCATTTCACAGATGGAGCTTAAAGAAGTAAAGTTACTTTCTCAAGGTCATAAACCCAGTAAGCAGTACCGTCAAATGCCTCCTGCCTAAGTCCAGCTCCCATGCCGTCTGCAGTCTGCTCTATATCATAAAAACCTCAATTAGGTGCCTGGTGGTGCTCTCAAAGCTCCTTCTTCTAAAAAGCACTGAGCTTTATTTTTCACAATATGCACGTATGTGATGACTCGTCCAACATCTGACTCAGCCGTAAACACTTGCATTTTTCACATATTGCATCTGCAGCCCAAACTATAGACCTAGGTAACAGGAGAGGCTCAAATATGGGAACCGATGCAAAAGGACATAAATTGAAATTTCAGGTTAAACTTCATTTAGGTTTTTTTAAATAAACGAAAACACGCCTAACTCTTTTTATGAGTGACTTTCACCGTCTTATGAATCACACAATGTAAAAGTTCCTAAAGGTCCTTAGCACAGTTGTTCCAACCACAATATGGAGAAATCCAAACAGCTGTGCCATTGACCCCCGTCTGCTTTTCCACGCAGGAGCTGCCTGTACACATCTGTCGGATGCCCTCTCGCCTTTCACTGCTTCTTAGTATGTGCCTGACAAATATTTGTGAAAGGAATCAATAAAAATACCTCTGATCAGCTTTGGGGGATATTTTAAAGCAAGTATAAATGCCGGCACCTTTAAAATAACCTTCCCTACATTTTTTTGCTGATTGATGGGAATTTAAGAGGTTTTTTTTTTTGAGCGAGTTATTTTATGACTCTGCCAAATTCTAGAACACTGGAGAACAATGTAAAACTGAGTCAAGGAAGAAAACCTGCAGCCCTGGACTCAGGAGAGAGACAAAGAGCTCTGCTGGCTCAGCTTGGTTTTTCCCAAAACAGAGTTGGGAGGTAAACCGCAGCTTCTGACCACGGGTTTAAACATTTGGAAAGCTGGCTGAATGAGCTTACGTGTAAACAGCAAGGGATTAATACCGTCTTGAATGAGTTCTGTGAGATTCTCACCACACAAAATGAAGAAATGGTTGTTCCCACCAATAAGGAGAGCGGATGTAAGAATTTGCCACATCCTTCGTTTACCCTTCTCTTGGCCAAAGACAAAACAAAACAGAGCTACCGAGATGCAGAAGGGTGCACGGAAGGACGGACATGGTGGTAAAAGTATGGGGATGGACAAATACTATGTGGAGTGGAGAGAAAAGTATTCCTGAGAAACAAATGAAGGAAATACAGTGGGAGGAAGAATCAGGGAATGAGAAGAGCTGGGCCCAGGGGCACAGGCCTGCGATCCCAGGGGCTCTGGAGGCTAAGGCAGGAGGATGGCAACTTATTTTTTTTAATGTTTTTTTTTTTTTAAATAAATGACAGCAGAATGCATTACAATTCTTATTACACATATACAGCACAATTTTTCATATCTCTATATAGTAGGTTGACACCAATTCGTGTCTTCATACATGTACTTTGGATAATGATGTCCATCACATTCCACCATCCTTGCTAATCCTCTGCCCCCTCCCTTCCCCTCCACCCCTCTGCCCTATCTAGAGCTCATCTATTCCTCCCATGCTCCCTCTCCCTACCCCACTATGAGTCAGCCTCCTTATATCAGAGAAAACATTTGGCACTTGTTTTTTTTGGGGGGGGATTGGCTAACTTCACTTAACATTATCTCCTCCAACGCCATCCATTTACCTGAAAATGCCATGATTTTATTCTCTTTTAATGCTGGTATGTATCTGAATTTACATGTAAGAATTTACACGAACATCCATTGTGTATATATGCCACATTTTTTTTAACCCATTCATCCACGGAAGGGCATCTAGGTTGACTCCACAGTTTAGCTTTTGATCCTCCTGCCTCAGCCTCCTGAGCTGCTGGGAGAACAGGTGTGCACCACTGCACACGGCTTATTGTACATTCATTTTAGAGCTGAACAAACTGAGGCAGTCTGAGGGATTTACCTCAAGATCACTGAGTGGCTATCTGATTGAGAACCTTAGTTCTTTGAATTTTACTTGAAGTTTTTTTTTTTTTTTTTTTTTTTCTGCCACAGCCTTTTAACCCTGAGAGAAAGCTGTTCATCTTTGGGTTGGATAGAATTACTCAGTTAAACTGAGTAATTTAAAACTAAAGGTGTCAACAGTCATAACAAGGAGGATTTTAAAGGCAGAGTTATGACAGTGGCATCAAAAAATAGGGACTAGTTTTTTTGAGATTGGCTAATTAGCATTATCTTCTCCAACTCCATCCATTTACCTGCAAATGCCATGATTTTATTCTTTTTTAGTACTGAGTAATATTCCGTTGTGTATATAGACCACATTTTTTTTTATCCATTCATCCACTGAAGGACATCTATGTTGTCTCCACAGATTAGCTATTGTGAATTGTGCTGCTATAAACATTGATGTGGCTGTGTCCCTGTGGTATGCTGTTTTTAGGTCTTTGGGGTATAGTCCCAGAAGGGGAATAGCTGGGTCAAATGGTGGTTCCACTCCCAGCTTTCCAAGGAATCTCCATACTGCTTTCCATATTGGCTGCACCAATTTGCAGTCCCATCAGCAATGTATGAGTGTGCCTTTTCCCCCACATCCTCGCCATCACTTATTGTTGTTTGTGTTCTTAATAGCTGCCATTCTGACTGGAGTGAGATGAAATCTTAGAGTAGTTTTGATCTGCATTTCTCAGGCCAGCCTCCGAGATTCTGTTTCTAGATAAAATATAAAAGAAGGGCTAGGGATGAGGCTCAGTGGTTAAGCGCCTGTGGGCTCAATCCCTGGAAAGAAAGAGAGAGAGAGAGAGAGAGAGAGAGAGAGAGAGAGAGAGAGAGAGAGAGAGGGAGGTATGGGAGGAAAAGAAAGGATGGACAGATGGAAGGAATGAATAAAGGAAGGAAGGAAGGGGGGGAAGGGCTGGATATGGAAGTGAACAGAACAAGCTGTGGGGTGGAGAGCCAAACCCTACCGTAATCCAATTCTAATGAGATGAGTCTCGTCTCTGCTGTTTGTTTAGTTTTGTTCTCCTCAGCAAACACAGAAACAGCTGTTTCCCTCTTGACACAATTATCTTTGCCCAGAAGCTTTCGAAACATCCCTTTGAAAGATTCGCTGACCTTACAAGAACCCCGAATGTATTCAGGGACCGATCTTTTTGCATTTTAGGCAAGGAAAGCATTGTAACCCAAGGCTTTGGCTTGGAAAGAGGGCAGAAACCCCCCTGGGTCTCAAAATCAGCAGGAACCGCAGCACTTACTGACCTGAGGAGTCCACATAAGAGGATTCTATCATGAGGAGTGAAAAATTAACCCAGGGTGTGAACCCCCGGCTCTCCAGCAATGAGTCAGAACTCGGGTTAAAGTAAGGTATTCAGAATTTATAGCCAATGGATTGGGCACCAGAATACAAAGTCAGGTAGATTGAGGGCTGGGCCGTGTCATCAAGGGACAGAATAAGGAAACTAAGGAAGTCATCTGAGATTAAAGATCAAAGGAGGATATGGGGAAAACACCATAAAGAATACACAGAGCTGGAATGGGTTGCTCCAGAGAGAGTATCTTCCCTTCCTATCAACCTTTCAGCTCCAGTCTCCCCGAAGTCTCACCATCCTATTTCAGGATCCATTAAACCATGGATGATGCTTTTATTGAGCTCATAACCAAGGCACTGTGCGTACGACGTTCCAGTTCATTCTCAAACAACCCTATAAACTAAGAACTGCTCTCATTTCCATTTTGCAGATGACAAAACTGAGGTTTGGAGAGCTTAAGTCATTTACAAGTCTCATGGTGAGTGAGGGACAGTGATCGGATTCAAATTTGGGTTGGTTTTATTCCAAAGTTTATTTTTATTGTTTCTTTTTTAAGTGCTAGGGACTGAACAAAGGGCATTTGGATCCTTGATCACTGAGCCATATCCCCAGCCCTTTTAGTTTTTTTTTTATTTTGAAAAAGGGTCTTGCTAAATTGCCGAGGCAGGCCTCAAACTTGCGATCCTCCTGCCTCAGCCTCTCACATCACTGGTGTTACAGGTGTGTGCCACCATGCTAGGTTCTAAAGTTCGAATTCTTAAAAAACAACTTTCCATCGCCTGTTGTATCCTTAAACTACCTTCCTCTTTACTTTAGCAAGCTTGAGAGTTTCTTTTTATGAAATTCAGCCATCCCTTATTAAGTCAGAAATGGAAAAAAAAAAAAGTTTAAGACGCCGGGTGAGGAGGGCGTCCTCACTGAATACAGAGGTTGTGACACAGAGGCAATTAATTCTGTGACTTAAAACTCCATTACCTTTGGGTATAAGAGTCTGACTTTTCATATCGGTTTTTCCTCTTTACTTTTCTCCCTTCTAGGTTTTTCCATTAGACAAGCTGATTGCTGTAAAACACTTCTTGCAAAAATCTCCTGTTCCCCTCTTCTCCCCAGTGTTTGGTAATTTAATTTTTTTAACTGGGTTAAGACAGAGGGAAGAGTACGCTCTTAGTAATAAAGCAAATGAGGCTGAGGAAGTCGGATGCTTCTGTTTACTACCAAGTAAATGTCAGAGGACATTTCCCTTTGCCCAATCCTTTGTGTGTGTATCTTTAAAGCTGTCGGGATGCATTAGATGCACACAGCTGGAGCATGGCCACACTCTGCTCAGGCTCCACTTCTGCATGTTGAGTTGCTGGAATATAAATGAAGGCCGGAGCATTCATTTAAATGCGATGCCAGGCCTGCGTTTTGAACAAGCTGTCGAAAGGAATCTTCTCTTCCACACTCTGTACTTCCCAACCTTTTTTATTTGGCTATTTTGGTTTTTATGTCGTAAAGAAGGGAAATGTGGAAGGATTTTTTTCAGAACATTGGATTTGGGACCGTGGACTGGCCGTCGGAAAGCTCTGTGACCTTGAGCCGGGCGTTTGCCTGGTGATAGTGAAAACCGTGTTATTTACATCACAGGGTAAAGAAGGAGGTAATTAGATGGTGGGGGACACCATCTTGGGTCTGTAGAGTCCAGTGTGGGTGTTCATTCTGTGCCCTGTGTCTGGCACTTGCTGGGTCACGAAAAGATCACCACAATTGTATCATAGCACTTTAAAGCGGAGTCTTTGGACTAACAAAGAAGCAGAAGATGCAGGACTTCAAGATCTGAAGCTGATTTTTTTTTCTAATTTTTATGTTTCCAGATACACATGACAGTAGGGTGTATGTTGACATATTTTACATACATGGAGTAAAATTTATTCTAATTAGGATCCCATTCTTGTGGTTGGACATGATGTGGAGTTTCCCTGGTCATGTGTTCATATATGAATGTGGGAAAGTTCTGTCCCATTCATTCCACTGTCTTTCCTATTCCCATCCCCCTCCACTTATCAGAGAGAACACTCAGCCTTTGGTTTTGGGGGATTGGCTTATTTCACTTAGCATGATATTCTCCAACTCCATCCAGTTACCTGCAAATGCCATTTTATTCTCTTTTCTTGCTGAGTAATATTCCATTGTGTATATAGACCACAATTTCTTTCTCCATTCATCTGTTGAAGGGCACCTAGGTTGGTTCCATAGCTTAGCTATTGTGAATTGAGCTGCTGTCAACATTGATGTGGCTGTGTCACTGTAGTATGCTGATTTTAAGTCCCTTTAGGTATAAACCGAGGAGTGGGCTAGCTGGGTCAAATGGCGACTCTGTTTCAGGTTTTCTGAGGACTCTCCACCCTGAAGCTTATTTCACCCTGCAGCATGTCCTCAGGTCCCGGGCCTGTGCAGGTGTGGAACTGTCACTCAGAGAAGGCAGGCAGGGGCAGAGGGAGGCAGGGGCAGAAGGGAGGCAGGGCAGCAGACAGGCCATGGCTGTGCAGCAGCTGGGTCCAGACAGACAGGACAGGTACCGCCTGGGAGCAAAGAGGAGGGATTTTTACCCCATGAACAGGTAAAATTACAGGTTCACAGTCCCAATCTCAGGTTCTTCTGTTTAGTTTGTAACATCAGAGGACAGTCTTCCATGACCTATTTAGAGATACAGCTTTATATGGAAAAAAAAAAACTGTGAAAGAATAATTTTTAAACAAATGAGAATTTTAACAAAGAGCATGTGAATACAGGTGGAGTATCCCTCATCCAAAATGCTTAGGACGAGAGGGTTTCAGATTTTGATTTTTCTTTTCTTATTTTGGAACATTTGCATTAACATAATGAGCTATTTGGGGAATAAGATCCAAGTCTAAGCATGCGATTCATTTTTGGTTCTTACACACATAGCCCAAAGGTGATTTTATATCATGTTTTAAAACTTTTGTGCATGAAACAAAGATTCATGGTCTAGAATGTTCTGCTTGTCAAGGGGTCACGTTCGTGCTCAGAACATTTTGGATGGTGGTTTTCGGATTAGGGACATCGACGCTGCAGTCAATATTCTCCTTCCTCTTAGCAGAACAGCCTATTTTGAGGGAGGGATACCCAGGGTGACAACGTCTGTCAACATTTGTAATCATCCGCTTCTCCCAAGGGGAAACAAGGTCACAAAGTCAAACAAGAATTTTCTAGAATCAGGAAAGGTTGAGTGCCCAGAGCCGAGGAGCAAATGCCAGTATATCACATCCAAAGCGAGGACCACCGTGTGAGCCGTGGGACTAGAGACAGTGCAGGGTGGGCAAAGGAACCCAGGATGAATGCAGGGCATCGTGGTGGCAGTGGGGTGTCGATGGCATCTGCAGCAATCTGGCCTTGGAAGGTGCTCCACAGAAGCAGAGGGCCTGGCGAGGTGGTAATGTATGAAGATATGAAACCCAGTGACAGATGAGGATAAAGAATAACTAAGGACCAGGAAACCGCAGAACTCAACATCCAAATGAGGCTAGGGCGATTCGAGAAGTGAAAAGGCACTGCTAATAATTACTGTAGGGCTAGGAGAGTAGCTCAGGTGTAGAGAACGTAGCCCTGGTTTCAACCTCAGCATCCACGAAATAACAATAATAATCCACATTATTCCAGACATAAGCAGAAATATCTCAGGCAACTTGGGACATATTGGCTTTCTATCAAAAGCATAGACCCTTGGACTTCACCTTGGGGCCAATCAAGCCATTGAGGCTAATAATTAGGGCTCTAGAATTCCCAGCCCTGGTTCAAATGTATACACTGCATTCAATGACTGTGTGATCTGGGGTAGGTTGTTCAATCTCTCTGTGTTGAGTTTCTAGCAGGTCTCCCTTTTACAGAGAGAGTACTTAGGTCCTAGAGGGGTTTAATGGATTATTAGGCTATGTCACTGAGTTAGGAATCAATCATAATTTGGTCTTAAACCAAATTCAGGCTCAAAAGCACCTGAAGCAGACAATTAGGCTAGTGCCTAAACTGAATTGCTGGATGGACACCGATAAGGATTAAACTATTTTCTCCTTTAAAATCACCAACATATATCTGTCCCCAATTCTGCAATGCCCTTGGGTAATCCCCTTCCATACCCAACGCCTGGTTTAGTCTCACGGTAGAAGGGTTTACTTAAACTTTGCTCTTTTTTCTACCAATAATTCTCCTGCTTTGTACAATCTTCTCTCCCTGGCCACACAAAGAAAGTCTCCATGTGAATCACTCTTCCCTACAATCCCAGCTTAAGGGGATACAGGTGACATCAAGAAAAAGCATCAGCTGAAAAGACAAAATTCTTGGCTCCAGATTAAAAAAAAAAAAAAGTTCTGAACACTCTATATCTGAAAAAACAAACAAACCACCACAACGAAAAAATGTGTCCAGGACTCCTGGGAGGGACATGGAAAAGATCGTGCCTCCTCTTCCCATCATCCATCAGCTGCAGCCTCTTGACACTGGTGGGTTAAAGACACACTCTGTTCTTGTGACACAGGACATGTTCTCGGGGGTCCATCCGCAGTCATTGATGACAACAATATCCTTCTCAATCAGTCTCAGCTTTCATCCATGGTGGAAATCCAGCATTTACGTGTGCTGGAGAAGGCATCCGAGAGGATCTTACATGAGACGATGTATGGAAAACCAGGGAAAAATCAAAGCGGCTCATAAATTCGAGATTCTGTCATTTTGGGAAGAACCTTAGTTCGGCGGTGCATGTCCGTTTCTTACACAGTATTCCCCTGGAGAAATGGCTTATGCCTTTAGAACTATTCCAGTCAATCTGAATTTACATGAAACCCAGGCAGACATTTATTTTCATATCTCTTGTTTTTCTTTCTCGGAGTATTGACATATTTCCAACCAGTGAGTGAATCCATCAGATGCTCAAAGAAGGTGACATGGTCTTTCCACCCTGGGAAACCATCCCCAACCCTCTATCCCCTGGCTGACCCGCATGGGAAATGCAGAACATAACCCTTTCTTACCTAATACCACCTTTTCATCTCAGAACCCCGCTAATGTAGACATTTCAATTATTCAGCTGAATCTGTGCAGAATTTTTTTTTCCCATTCTCTCTCTCCGATGAAACTAATTGTTCAGCAAATGAAAGTAGAGATGAAAGACTACAGAAAGGACAGTTGGAACTCTATTTTCCTTTTTGAATATATCCCCATGAAAAAGCATGAGAAATGCGGTGATTTCTACATAGGTAATTACATATCACCTAAATTTTTATACCCCTTTAAAGCATTTTTAATGGCTGCCCTAGGGCTTACCAATGTACATCTTTAATTAAGCCTCTGAATATCATATTGCTTCTCAAGCATGCAAGATGGCCTTTAAATTGCTTTCCTTATACAATGGATGGCAAAGAAAACACGATTTGAGCTCTCATTCTCTCTCATATTTCAGTCTCTTTTTATTACTTCAGTCTCTACTTGGTTTTCCTCCATTCTTAATTCACTCTTGGATTCTGACATCTGGGAAATGTTTCCGTATCTTCCTTTGGGTGGTAGTGACATGGATAAATACATAGAAAAGTTGCAATGTGCACTTTATCACACATACATTTCAATTTAAATAATGTGGGACAGACGCCTTAATCACTGTTCTGCCCAAAGGAGATATCTCTGCAAGACCTCAAGCAGGTCACAGAAAATATGGGTGGAGCCTATTTTGAAGGTGGTCTTGTATTCGCCTTAGGAGCTCAAGAAGTTGGAATCTCTGTGGATCAGTTATCATCGGTATAATCCTACAGCGCACTTCCATCCCAGCCAGACAGCTTCTGGATACTATCTGTTGCCTGGAAAGAGCCAGAGTCTCATCCAGAAAAATGTCTATCAGTCAACCAATGAAACAATAGCTCACATGCGACTGGTGGGCATGTAGGTTTTCCTGTATTCTAGTCGGTTATGGAAAATGTCATCAATCATGGGAAACTTCAGCCAAGTGAGAATCATTCACATTCATTTATTCATCAAGCATTTATTGCAGGCTGGTTAAGTGCCAGATCCCGTGAAGGAATATTCTGTCGTGGTTCTTAAGAGCTCACTGGATTGGGGAATTTCAGTGCCATTATACTGCAGGAGCATGTGAGTGAGCTACAGAGGGAACCGCAGTGGGCCACCTCAGGACAGAGGTGGGCTCTCCACCAGCTGGACAGGAGTAAGGGCAACCGGATAGGGAAGTCGTCTTGGAGGATATGAAACATACCCATTGGAAACAGTCTGTGAAACTAGTGCCAGAAATCTTAATTCCCACCCACTCGTGTTTCTAAATATATTCCTCTTTAATGACTGTACCTTAGAGATTTGTACCATTATTTTATCAGTTGCCATCAGGGGAAAAAATCTACAAGTCATTAAAGGGATGCAAAAATTGTTTAGGATTGATAAAAACAACATTCTATATTTCTGTATTATGGTGGTAGTTTCACCAAATCTATCTTTCTATACTCACCTCGCTGCAGACTTTAAAAGTATGAAATGTAATCAATGAAGTTGATTAAAAATTTAGGTGTTCTCTTTGACGAATCCTTTACCCTCATTCCAAGGTCATCCATAAATACAATCTATTCAACACCCAAAAATCATTCTAATCCATCCATAGATCTCCATCTCCATCACTACCTCTTGGGTCCAAGCCTCCAGCATGGGAACTGGATGTGAGTGGCAACCTATGACTGTCCTCTGCCCGAGTTCTTGCTCCTTGTAACCCATTCCTCACATGTGTTTATAAAAAGTCAGTCTGGAGACAGTCATCATTATACAAAATACATGTGAATTTGAGGCCAACATACCTTATATACAAACAGAGATATGATAAATTGTGGTATCAAGGTGTATTAAGAATTGTAATGCAAAAAAAATAAGAGAGCTCATGTATAATGGCATCATTTGGTGTGAACATACTTTATATACAGAGTTATGAAAAACTGTGCTGTGAGTGGATAATTATGAATATAATGCACTCCACTATTGTCATGTATATAAGAAAAAAAAAGTCTGGTTATCTCCTCCCCTTGCTTCAAACTCTTAAAAGGCTTTTAATCACACTTGGAATAAAACACAAATTCTTTACCAGGGGCTTCACAATGGCGTCAACAGCTGTAGACCATTTTGGTCGCAGGATCCCTTTTAACTTTTACATAGGAATGTAAAGAGTAGGGTAGATCCTACTGATATTTACTATAGTAGAAATTAAAGGTAAGATATTTTTATATCTCATAAAATAATTTTGTGGTTGCTCTCGAGTTGACAACATACACCTTTAATTTACTAGTTGTTTTAGTCAGATTTTTCACAGCTGTGACTGAAAGACCCCACCAGAACAACTGTAGAAGAAGAAAAGTTTATTTGAGGGCTCACTGATAGAGCGCTTGGTTCACATATGTGAGGCACTGAGTTAAATTCTCAGCACCATATATAAATAAAAGAATAAAAGAAATGTCCATCCACAACTAAAAAAATATTTTTAAAAGTATTTGGAGCCAGGCGAGGCGGTGCACACCTGTAATCTCAGCAGCTCAGGAGGCTGAGGTAGGAGGATTGTGAGTTCAAAGCCAGCCTCAGCAAAAGTGAGGCTCTAAGAAACTCAGTGAGACCCTATCTATAAATAAAATACAATAAAGGGTTGGGGATGTGGCTCAGTGGTCAAGTGTGCCTGAGTTCAATTCCAGTACCAAAAAAATTAAAAAGTATTTGGGGGCTGTGGTTCAGTGGCAGAGCACTTGCCTAGCATGTGTAAGGCACTGGGTTCCAACCTCAGCACCAAATAAATAAAAACAAGTAAATAAATAAATAAATAAAGTAAGTAAGTAAGTAAGTTACTGTGTCCATCTACAACTAAAAATATTTGGAAAAAAATGTATTTGTATTTTTGCCAGGTGCGGTGGCACATGCCTGTAAATCCCAGTGGCCCTGAGGCAGGAGGATCACAAGTTCAAAGCCAGTCTCAGCAACTTAGCAAGGCTCTAAGCAACTCAGTGAGACTTTGTGTCAAAAATTAAAAAGAATTAAAATAGCTGGAGATGTGTTCCAGGGTTCAATCCCTGGAACTAAAAAAAAATGGATTTTCAATATATTTATTTGCTTAATATCTTTACCTTCCTCCAAATTTTCTTCTTGTTTGCTACAATATCTGGAGTATGTAGAACAGCAAGTGTTACAGTAGCTTCTCAGAATCTATGTGAATACAATGTCTTGGAATATTTCAAAGACAAAACTGTATCAATCCTTATCAAGCTAATTATGGCTTCTTAAAACACTAAAAAAAAAAAAAAAGAAAGAAACTAAAAAGAGGTGGGTGTTGCTGCACTGGCCACGCAGAGCAGGTGTCTAGATTCAAGTGCTCTTTGAACTGATCTGGTTTTTAATCTCGGCCCAGTTGAACTCACTTCAGAGACAGGTTCAGTCATCAGAGACATGGAAATGAGGCTGGGAATCCAAAATGTGATTTCCACACATGATAAAGCGGGGCTGTGTCAACAGTGTGGGAGGTGGGACTCCCTGACTCCCAGAGCCAAGGCCGCCTCTCCAGACCCACTCCCTGCGCCCGCCTGGTGTTCTTTCCAACACTCTCTGCCCCGCCCCCACCCTTGGGCAACCCAAAAACCTAAAGAGGAACTGCCTCCTCCCCAAGGAGGCAGTCGGAAATCCCCTGGTTTTCAATTCCGTGCTCCCTGGATCCCCAAATGATATTTCAACAAATGAAAATGTCCAGCGTTAATGTAGACTCCAGGGTTGGGCCAAACCCTGTGAAGGGCACTTGCTGAATCTCATGGTGTGCTCCCTCCCTAGGGCAGCCTCGGGAAATGGAAAGAGAAGAAGCAGAGCTCTTTGCAAATTTGGGGGTGCTGGCCAGAGAAATTCAATACTCGTCATTTGGGGTTTGTCGATTGCAAACTGGACGAATGTTTTGGAATGAACTGCTCCTCGATTCTTCTGATATTGACGATTTTTTCCCCTCAGCTCTGTGATTTTAAATGCCTGTTATCAAGCCGATGAATCTTTTCTCTAAAGCTCTGATAAAGGTACATACAGAAGAAGAAAGGAAACAGACCCAAAACAAGGGCGGTGATCCCTGCCAGTCTTTAATGAATTGAAATGTCCCTAACTCTGTCTTCAATGATCTGAAATGTCCCTACCTCAGTTCCAGAGAGAGGGCGTAATATGGAGGACAATAGAGAATATGGTGCTGATGGTCTACGCCTTATCCGTGTGTGTGTGTGTGTGTGTGTGTGTGTGTGTGTGTGTGTGTGTTCATCAAGCCATTATGTACGCTGAGACCCTCCCATGTGGCCTGTACTTGGCTCCGGGAACAATGGTACAGAATCAATTTCTTCCTTAATAGACTTGTGTCCCTCCCCTACCATAAGAGGTTGGAGGTTTATTATCTCCCTGGTGGAGTGCATGCCACACTAAAACCACGGTGTATTAAGGGACCACAAACTTAAGGAATGCTGAATGCAGAGACCATCCCTCTTTCTCGGTTGGGCTCTAGGATCACAGGGATCCAGGCCCTCTATCATGACACAGGAAAGTGGGAGACTTTCTGGGAATCCCATCCAAATCAAGGGGAAAGAACCTCAAGGTACTTACACTGAGGGCTCATCCAAAATGACCTGCGAAGATTCCCCCAAAGTAAACCTCAAAGTTGACAACCCACACCCACACACTTAGTTTATCCAGTTCAATCTTTCCCTTTTAATCATGAGCACATGGCCAAGACATTTGGAAGAATGTCACTGAAATGTGCATCTAGGAAAAAGAAACCCAAAAACCAGACACTGTGAACAAGTATGCTTCCCCAAAACTTTTTTTTTAATATTTTTTGAATGATTAGGGAAGCTATTGCTTCAAAAAGCAAAAGAAGATGCTCTTGAGAAGTAAAAGCACAGTAATGAAAATGAAAAAAAAAAACATATGTAGAGGGTTGGGAGCTCAAATTGAGGAAATACTTCAGAAAGAAAAGGAAAAAAGTAAACATGAAAGAAAACAAGAAGAAAAGAAAGACAAAATCACAAGAAATGAGTGCTATAAAGAAGGAAAACCACAGAGACAAAAAAAATCATTAACAAAATAAGTCAGAAAAATTTTCTGAAGGAAAATGATTGGATGAGTCCACTGAGTACCCAACATCAAAGGTAAAAATAGTTGGGTATAAAGAGACGATTCTGTAAGTTTTCGGATAGAATAGGCAGAAAAAAAAATAGGTTGTATATAAACTATCAGAATGACTTAGGACTCCTCAATGCAGCCCTGGCAGAAAGAAGATTTTCAACCTAGGATTTCACACCCAGCTAAACTATCAACTGAGTACGAGAGGAGAAGGATCACATTCAGATGGGCACATTCTTAAACAATGTGCCTGCTCTTTAAAGCTACTGAAGGATGTGTTCTATCAAAAATGAGAAAGTGAACTAAGGAAGGAGAAGAACTGAGATAATAGAATCAATCACTGGAGAAGACACAAAGGGCAGAGTCCCAGGAGGTCATCCATACTGGACACAGGGGACGACAAGTCTAGATTGGATCAGTGTAACTATGGGCAGAGAAATCCTGAGGCTCCCAGGCCAAGGTCCCTGCTGCGGATTTATTCTGATCTAAGGATAGACTGCCCCAGACTTCACGGTGTTGACCAGCGTGAGCAATGTGCTAACAACCCTTGCTCTCCTGTGTCGCCTTTGCCATCTGGAAGACACTGCGTCAAACAGAACATTTCTGCTTTGACATGCTCCTCCAAGGGAGGTCACGGTTCGCTTAGCAGCATATACAGAGAAGCCCTCGTCTGCTGACTTCAGAATCTAGTCCACATGTCCCAGTTGTGGGGAGCCCTGTGTTTTCCTGGCCCTCTCCTAACCTTGCCCACTGACTTCTCCAAAAGGGATTCTTGTAAGTTTTCAGGGAAGCCGAAGCCAGACGGTGACCTAGAAATACTTGGGAGTTTTTCTTCCCTTGGGTCTTTCCTCTGACAAACACGAGACTGTCTTCTTAGTGCACCGTCCAGATTGCTGCCTCTCTAAGTCTTTCCCAACCTAGTCATGTTAATACACTTAAAAACGTTAAGTGCCAAAGTTGGGTAGAGGGTGATCAGCACAAAGATGACAATATGCTCATCTGGGGAGCTGTAAAGAGAGGGGACTTGGCTGGGAGAGAGAGGGTTCAAAGATAGGAATGAGGCTGTATTTCTTAAATTGGAAAGTGGATTTATGGACATCCGGGTTATTTTTATTCTTTAAAATATGTGTGTGTGTGTGTGTGTGTGTGTGTGTGTGTGTGCAAGGTATATTTGAAATTTAAAAAAATAATAATTTTTGATCATAAAAAGGGAGCATGAGAAATTGAGAGTTGAGGTTGTTATGGCACAGAAATGAGGTGTTAGAGGAGATGCACAGTCAAGGTAACATTTTGTTCTGATGAAGATTTGAGAGTACATTTTGATGCTGATGGAATTCATGCTGAAAGAGAATTTGGAGATCTTGGGAAGGAGGAGAGCACGAAAGAGTCAAAGTTCACCTGTCATCTCCCAGTGTGCTGCTCCCTAACACCATCACTTTACCATTTATTCCACTGTGCACAGTTTACTTGAAAATATTTTAATGGGTTATATGCATAGCTGTGCGCATATGAATTCAATCTCACCTAGACTCTAGGATCAGGTGATTCAAGGTGGAGAATGCTAATCAGGGGAGCATTGGAGACGCCCTAATCAGGAGTTCATAGTCAAGCGGTTCTCCAGCCAGCCTTTCCAATGCTTCCAAAGTTCCACAAGAGGATTCATGAATTAGCATAATAGATGTCAGAAATAATTTGTTCATTGGATAATTGGGTGACATTTAAGATACGCAGTAGATTTAAAATTGCAAGAGAGGAGCTTTACCCCTTAGAAAGATGGCAGCCTAGGGATCTGGAGAGCCCAAGAGGCTAACAGTGCTAATCCCCTGAGGTACTCACTCTGTGCAGAGCCACATGGTGAGTGTTTTTTCCCAATGCAAGGAGAAGAGTTAATCCCACCTCACAGCATAGCCACATTGGTCTCTGAGCCCTCTTAAAATGTGAGGGGTTGGTGGGGAAACCATAATGCTCCTCAGAGTCTAAGGGTTAGCTGCAAGGTTACAGGGGAGGCTTGTAAATAAATGTTTTCAAGGGGCAGAGATTGGTTTGAGCCATTGATGGCCTCAGTGACATGCCACTTGGTAGAAACATTTACACATGGGGAGAAATAACTCATTCCCTCCTAGTTCTCATTGTCAGAGGCTATCTCTAGTTACTGAAAAATCTCGACAAATGTGAACACACAGACAACTCTCACTTAAGCTCCCACACAGGAAACCAACTGCTCCATCTTATGTAGTAATCGCTATTAGAATAAGAAGAAGTTTCTCTCTCTCTCTCTATTCCTTCCCACCTACAATTTTCCAGGCACTTCTTCAAACATTTAATATGAATTAACTTTTATATTTTTCATAACAAACCTAAGTGGCAAGTATATCAATAGCCACCTTTTATAGAAGGGGAAATCGAATCAGAGAACAGTGAAGTTGTCCAAAGTCACATAATTGTCATTCAAACTGAGCTGATTACTGGGCTCCGAAACCAATCTCTTAAACACGAATGTGACATTTCTAACTTTCAGAACGGTGATATTTTAAAAAAATATGTGCTGTGTCACACCACTAAGTTGGTCATTGTTTTAACAGCAACACAAGAATGCAGCCATCCTACTCCCCCATACAAGCACAAACCTAATTCTTTGCATATAATTAGAATTTGTAAAGATGTGAATGAATATACACTTGCTGAGGTTATTAAAATTATCAAAAATGGATTCAGAAAAAAATATATTTCTAAGGAAAAATTACATAATCATGAACTTCAAAGAATTGGCAAGGATACTGATTTTAGAGACCAAAGGATCAGATTTGTCTAGCAATGCCTGGATTACTTGAGCGGGTCTTTTCATTCCCCAGTATCTGTGTTGAAGAATAAGGAAATTGCATTAACTCATCTTGAACTTTCTGGTGTTGAGAATGACATTCTTAAATAAATTTTTCTTTATTCCCACTTATTTGGACCAAATAATAATGCCTCCCAATTTTTCTTCTCAGACAGCCCAAACACATCAGAAGCAGAGCTAATAATGAGATTCATGAGGAAATGCTCAAAGCCGAATTTAAGCAGCACCATCTAATAGAACCCTCGAGGTTCCTGTCTCCACTTTTAACAGATTCTTCTGAGTGGCTTGTCATTCATCACAGAAACTGATCACACAAACCACCCAGGGCGTCAATCATGTTTATTGAGACCTTTCGTTTGTATAACCTTCTCGTCTCTGCAGAATGCACAGAATGAGAATTTCTGACATCTTTTGCTCTGCTGCAAAATGCTAGACATGTGTACTACACCAAGGATCGTGGCCTTTGGTGGCCAGCTCAGTGGTTTTACAGTTAGCAATAGAGTATTCTTGTATGTGCTGTATAGCTAACACTACTGTCATTATAAAATCTGAGAGGAGGTTGTACGGGGAGAAAGAAGGAAGGAGAGAGGGGAGATAGTGTGGAAACTGGAAAATGCTTAAAGCTATTTGGCCTTTGCATCCACAACAGGGAAGACCATTTAAATAGTTGTGGGTTGTGTAGCTCCACCTAGAATTCAGTTGGGATAATGAAGAGAATACAAGAAAACTAATTAGATGCAGAGAACTGAACAAAATCATTGTCACATGCAGAACATGAGAGAACCCCAGATGGGCCCACGTTGCAAATCTTGGGGCAGATAACATAATCCGGGCACAGTAGGCATGTCTCACAGCAAAACAAGGTAGCCCACAGTGAGCAGAACATGCAGATGAAGAGAAACCCTCAAAGTCTTACAACATTCTTTTCTCAGACAACGGAATTGCATCCAGTCTGGTTATGCAAAACACAGCCAAAGCATTTTCCTTTCTTTTTTCTATCCTAGTATGATGAAGGGATAAAAATATGAAGAAGTGCAGAGAAGCAGAAATAACTTTACTAGTAAAGGAAGTAAAGCTACATGACAACCTAGAAAAGAGACATACAGTAACAGACTTGCTGAGATGGATCCATTGGGTACCCCAAAGAAGCAGAACTCTAGGCTGTGGAGAAGAACACGTGAAGGTCAGCCTTCTGCCCTTTGGTGGGTGCCCAGGAGCACACACAGGCGATATCTTCACACGTCTGATTCATCTTGGCCTTCACTTTCTCTTCTCTCTCACTTTCCCTACCCCAATGGGGAAAAAAATTAAGAATTGACATAAGATGTCTTCCAGCACCCCTTTACTTCCATAATGAGAAAGACACACAATTTATTTTTTTGTCCCATCTACACAGCAAAAACTAAAATAATGTAAAATAAAAATGTAGAAAGCAGGATAAAATGGAGTTCCTCTCCCCCGCCCCCCACCCCAAATCAGGATGCTTTGTGAGGAGAAGAAATGATACTGGGCAACCAAAATGCAATCAGCATCCACATAGAACTTCCTCCATCAGCTTCTGCTTCTTGCAGGGAGCGCCAACCACTCACATCTTAATGAAGCAGAGATGCCTTTTAAAAAGAGGGAGTGAATCTATCCAAAGCTTTATTAAAAAGATGGCAAAAATTTTCCCTGACCTCACTGATCAGGACTATAAATAAAAGTTCAATTAACTCTCCCAGACTGTCAGTGTGTTCCAGCAATATAATCCCTAGATTAATTGACTCTGACCTCTTTAAAATTTCCATTAAAAAATGTAACACACTGTCTTATCATCACTGAAAATTAGAATAAGGTATACCTTCGGTCATTTTTGTAACTTTTATATTGACGTCTTTGTGATTCATGCTATATGACTCTTTCTCAAGAATTAGGTCTCCTAAATTTGATCATCTAGAAACGTATGCTTCTCTATGCCATTTTCTAAAAGCCAAGAGGCTTCCTCCTCTTTTTAATCTGGGAACATTTTATTCAAAAAAATTTACTAGAGAATGCTATTCTGGTCTCTCAAGAACCTGTTGTTTTCTCTATTTTGAGTGGTGAATGTCATGTGTTAAAGGCTTGTTCCACAAGGTGGCGCTATTGGAAGATGGTGGAGCTTCAGGAGGTGGAGACTAGTGTGTGGGGGGGGTCTTTAGATAAGGGGGTGTGCCCTTGAAAGGGATTGTGGGACCACTGTCCCCTCCACATTCTGAAGTGAGTGGTTGAACTTGCCATCCACTCCCACCATGAAATTCTGCCTGGCCCAAAGCAATGGGGCTCCCAACTGTGGACAAGAACAGCTAAAACTCAACCAAAGTAAACCTTTCCTCTTCATAAGTTGATTACACTCAGGTGTTTGTTATAGTAATGGAAAGCCAACTCACATGCTGTCATAATGTTTTACATCTAAAATTATACACAATTATTGTAACTAGATTTACAGACAACTAAATGCTAAGAATTTGCATATGCACACTGGCAGACATGTATATATTCAATATTTACCTTATACATAAATTTTTCCAGACTACATTAGGTGGATGTTTGTTAACATGTCAAATTCTGGTTCTAAGGCTATAGTTTTATCACTCTAAAATAGGTGATGAGATTGGATCTAGAAAGGTTAAGTGGAAAAAATAAGCGTTAGATCAATGTGTACACTGTGTTCCTGTAGAATTTTTTGGGGGGGGAAGGAGGGTGGGGGTTACTGGGGATTGAACTCAGGAGCACTCGACCACTAAGTCACCTCCCCAGCCCTATTTTGTATTTTATTTAGAAACAGGGTCTCACTGAGTTGCTTAGCGCCTCACAGTTGCTGAGGCTGGCTTTGAACTGGAGATATTCCTGCCTCAGCCTCCTGAGCCATTGGAATTACCGGCACCCAGCTATCCTCTTGAATTTTTTAAAATAACCATAATTACAGATATATATACTAGCCTATGATTGGATTTTCTGGGTAACTAATTAATCCTGACACCTTAGTCATAAAACACAATAAAGGTATGTTTTGCTCACATGCATATGTGTGTGTGTGTGTGTGTGTGTAATTCTGAAATGCAAAATGAGAGAGGAACTCTAATCCACACAGTCACTCAGAGCCCCAGGCTGATGGAGCCTCCATTACTTCATTATATCCGTACCATCTGGAAGATGGAGCCTCCTCAGTGTTTGCAACAAATTAAGTAAGCTCATGGGGAACTCACTCTGTCACATGCATCAGCCTGGCAATGAAGAATGACACTTTTGTTTATGGTATACATCCCCAGCTATAGTATACATCCCTTCTCATCGAGGCTGTGAGAAGGCTAGGATTAGGAAAGCATGTGGATATCTGGTTAGCAGTAACTCTGTCTGACACAATCTGCATAGATGTAAAATGTAAATAAAACATTTCCAGGGGAAAGATATATTTCATGGGTATCTTTGGAGAAGAGAGTGGGATTAGGAGGAAAAAAATGATTCTACTTTTTATTCCATATGCTTCCAAATTTCTGCCTCCTTAAACTACAACGTAGGTGTCCCATTCGTTATTGAATAAAAATGTTTTCCAAACTGTTCATTACAGAGTTATTCAGAGATGATGCCGTTCAAATGAAACTGGTAAATAAGAGGTTAAAATGCAATCCAGAAAGTTTCCTTTTGTAGCTCAGTGTGGAGAATGGGCCCTGGTTTTCAGGGATCAGCCAGGGCTCTGTATGATTTAGTGGCTGTTGTGTGATCAATGGCTGAAATGATGGAGTGGAGAGCCTGCTGATTAAGTTCACGGATAAAGCTATGTTAACTAAAGCTTTGGGAGCCCGTGATTAAGACCCAAAGTGGCCTGTCACAAGTGAGCTATGGCCAAGCGTGGGTGTGAGTGTAGTTGGGGGGTGAAGGATGAATCTCTGAAGACTGCAAGGGTCACACCAAAGCGCTTCGGTGCCTCTGGATTCAGAGTAAATCACACGCCCGATGAATGTCTGGAGTAAATGGGGTTGCTTCAAGAGATATGGCCTTGCTCACCCATTTCAAGTGTTCAGAGAAGACGGGAGGGCAAGGGAAAACACACTCGGAGCTTGCTGTGTTCAAGATCATCAGGCCAAAAATCAAGAATGCAGAGAGAAATACTAAACAGGGTGGACTGTGTATTGGGTCATGTGGAACTGTCCCAAATAAAGCAGACATCGTCACCATCTTCTGGGAGTTTATGGCTGTTATGGGGTCCCCCCAAAAAGCTCCTGTGGGAGACAAACAAGAAAGTTTGGAGGTGACATGTTTGGGTTATGAGAGCCTGAACCTAATCAGTGCATTAATCCACTTGAATGGATTAACTGGGTCATAATGGTAGGAAGGTAGGGTGTGGCTGGGGGAGGAGGGTCACTGGAGGCATGACTTGGGAGTTTACATTTTGTCCCTGGTTATCTCTGTGTGGGTGCTCTTGTCCCCGGTCTCTCTCCTCCTCCATGGCCACAGCCTGAGTTGTCTTTCTCTACCAGGCTCTTCCACCATGCGGTGCTCTGCCTCACCCCAGAGCTAGGGAGTCGGCTGTCTGTGGACTTAGGTGTCTGAAGCAATGAACCCCCAATTCACTTCCTCTCCTCTATGTTATTCTGGTCAGATCCTTTGGTCATATCCCGGAGAAAAACTGTCTACAACCATGGTTTAGCTACTTTCTTTACATCCAAGACTTCTGTCTCGTGGTCTCTCACTTGATTTGTTCCAAGGGCTCTCTCTCTTCAAAGTGTGGACCAAGGACTTTTGGCAACAGGTTCTCCTGGGAGTTTGCTAGGAATGCAGAGTCTGAGGGTCCATCTGAGACCTGCTAAATTAGACTCTGCTTTTTAACAAGGTCCCTGAGGTGGCTCACATGCACATGCCCACGAGGAAAGTACCGTGGTAGATGATATCCACTCCCTACCCAACCTGTACTCTGTACCGTGAAGGAGTAAGACTTCTTCCTCACGCTGCCTAAAAATGAGGAGGCCAGAGAAATATAATATGTGAGAGGCAAAGCAAACTCGATGAAGGAGTCAAAGACAAAATGCAAAGAGAAAGATCCAGACAGAGGGAGTTTGTAGGTGAAATTCAAAGACATGTAGAGACAGGAATGAGACAGAGATGGTGGACAAGAACAAATAGCTATAGAAGAAGGGGTCTGGCATGGTGGCACATGCTTGTAATCCCAGGGGCCAGGAGGCTGAGGCAGGAGGATCTCGAGTTCAAAGCCAGCCTCAGCAACTTAGTGAGGCCCTAAGCAACTCAGGGAGACCCTGTCTCTAAATAAAATGCAAAACAGGGCTGGGGATGGGGCTCAGTGGTTAAGTGCCCCTGAGTTCAATCCCCGGTACCCTCCCCAAATAAAAAACAAAGGAGGGGGAAACAAATTTGCAGATGTACTGCTACATGATGTCTCCATTAACCACTTTTTAGAGAATTCATGAACTATTTCAATTTCTTTGGTTGTCACTACATGATTCTTTTATGTGAAATTAGATGAAGTCACCGTGGACCCAAGTTTGTGTCACTTACACAGCTGTAGGCTTCTCTTGTCCTTTTGAAGAAGGAAGGCAGGAAGGAAAACAAAAATTTAAGACAATTCCTACAATCTAAATATGCAGTTACCATTCTACACTATTTCAAAAAAAATTATACACACACACACACACACATTTTTCCATCACTTCACAATCTTTCTGTTAGTCTCTTTACTGAATTATTTAATGATGCTAAAGTAGAGCTAGATTCCCAAGTAGCTATAATTTAGCAGTTCCACTAAAGAAGGGGGGTCAAGACAGATCCTTGGAGCTGATTTTAGCTCTGTGTTCTGTGACAGTGTGAATGAAAATAAAAATAATCTCCAACTTGTGAAACCAGAATCATGGTGAGCATATTTCAGCATTGGATTGGAGCTAAATAGATTACTTGAGCATCAACCACCATTACTCTATGGACATCACAAAGGGGATCGATTTTAGAATCTAAAAGAGTGAAGACGACAGTGGAACAGGGAATTCGTAAACCTCCTGGTAGAATATCATAACTGCAGCATCTGAGACTGCTTGCATAATCCACGTACATCACAAAAAAGCCGTCACAAAAAATCTGGGATGATCATTGGAGATGAAATGATGGCACTCTGGGAAAAAAGTAACTCATAACAGCTATCTTTAAAATAGTTTTTCAATCTTTTTGGTGTGATTTTTTTTTAAATAGGAATTGAACCCAGAGGCATTCAACCTCTGAGCCACATCCCCATCTCTTTTTTGTATTTTATTTTGCGACAGGGTCTCATTGAGTTGCTTCGGATCTCACTAAATTGCTGAGGCTGACTTCGAACTTGTGATCATCCCGCCTCAGCCTCCCCAGTGGTGGGATTACAGGTGCCCCCGCTTGGTGTGTTTTAAATTTAAACTCCAGGTTGAGAATTCTTATGACAACAAACCAGAAAGGATTTTGCTTTTATTTATGCACATCCCTTCCTGCTTGATCTGGATATGTAGTTAGCTTCAGAACAGTGTCAGATTTTAAAGGAACTAGGTACCCTTTCTATATAAGTGGTTTCTAATTAGCCCATGGTAAGTGAACTTTAAAACACACACACACACACACACACACACACACACACACACACACGATGGCGAGAAAAGTGCTGAGCTTTGTCAAAATATGGTCTGTGTGCTGAATTTTTAAAGGAATGATCTCTAATTGCTGGTGTGGATATCACTGAAGTCTTCCAGATTAAAAGAGAGAGAGAGAGAGAGAGAGAGAGAGAGAGAGAGAGAGAGAGAGAGGGAAAGGGAATTTGCTGATCTGAATGTGCTTTTGGAAGACTTTATCAAGGCTGCAATATTTCAAGGGCTTCACAGACTATCATGCAAACATGATAAAGGCGAGAAGTCGTGCTGGGCTGATGGCTGCTGTCACAGCTCCCGGTGGAAACTCCCCAGGCCCAGGCAGCTCATCCTTCTGTGGGCTTTTCAATCCCCAGGGCCGTGCTACACTGTTGGTGTGTTTCCCTGGCCTGGAGTGTGAGTGTACAAACTCTAATTACAGCTAATGCACTAATCCCAGGTACTGATCTCCACTCCCTTGGCTGCCAAAACCGCTGCAGAAATTGGCCAAACATCAAAGCGAGGGAGTTTTAAGGGGAAATAAAATGCTGAGAGGTGCAAGATGCTGTCCGTCTCCTGCCAAATGGTTTCTCGGGGCTCTCGGGATTAAGGTCAGAATCCTTAGGATGGGGCTGGGGATGTGGCTCAAGCGGTAGCGCGCTCGCCTGGCATGCGTGCGGCCCGCGTTCGATCCTCAGCACCACATACCAACAAAGATGTTGTGTCCGCCGAGAACTAAAAAATAAATATTAAAAAATTCTCTCTCTCCCCTCTCTCACTCTATCTTTAAAATAATAATAATTTTTTAAAAAAAGAATCCTTAGGATGAATTTTAGAGTCCTGCACAACGGAGAGACACCCTGACCGCCACTGTGTGACCCTCCCTTGAGCTTACTGAGTTCTTCAGCCAGCCTGGCTTTCTGCCCATCTGCCCAGGCCACCAAGCCTTGCCCTCTGCCTTTCCAACCCCCTTCCTCTATCCCCAAGTCCCAGCTTAAATGTCAGCGATTCCAGAGACGTCTGACCCCAACATGTGACCAAGATAGCTTTTTTCCCTTTGTTATATGACCCCCACAGGACCCTCGCTGTATGAGTCAGGGTTCTCCAGAGGAAGATAATCAACAGGAAGTGTGATTATAAAAAGGGGACTCACTAGATTAGCTAACCCAACCAGAAGCTGGACAGTCCACAATGTCCCTCTGCAGGCTGGGGAGCTGGAGGAACCAGCAGCTGCCCAGTCCAAGAGGGTGAAGCCCCAGAACAAGAGGGATCCATGATGCTACCCCAGTCTGAGACCCTAAGGCTTCTGGAAACTCCCTGGAGAATCCCTGGCAGAGTCTGCTTTAGAAGAGTGAAGGAGCTGGTGTCTGAAGTCCTCAGGCGATCACAGAAGCCATCAAGAACCCATCTAAGAAGAATTGAACTTGCATCTTCTGCTGTTATTCCTCCAACTTTAATTCCATCCAAGACTCCAGCCTATTGGATGGGGCTCTACACTCAGGGAGGGTCTCCTCTCCCATTGGCTATCCCAAATGCCAATCATTCCTAGACACACCCTCACTGACACACCCAGAAACCTCTTAATCTTAAGCATCTCTTAATCCAATCAAGTTGGCAATTTAGATTAGACATTACACTCACCTTTCCCATAAGAACTTATTCTACCATTGAAGCTATACGGTTATATATGTTGTTGTTGTTGTTATTGTTGTTGTTGTTGTTATTATTATTATTATTATTATTATTATTATTATTATTATTGCTGCCTCTTTTCCTTGCCCTTAAGCACCATATTCCTGGAATATAGGAACTCAATAAATATTTGCTAGCTGAATGAGTGAATAAAATATTGGAGAGATGGAGTCAGATAGTCCCATAAGCCACCTTGGGACTTTTCCTATATGCTTGGAAGACACCCTGTTACCAATACTGATATTTCTGGTTTCTGTATTGGAGTCCCCAATATGTACATAACCTTCAGGTAGAAAGAAGGTCCTTCTCAGGACACATGGAGTAGCTCAAAGAAAAACTGCTTAGAGAAGACTGAGAGGAAGGTGTGGAGACACCAGGTGGTGACAAGGTAGTAAGATGGGAGAGCGAGGAAGGGTGAAGGAGAGGAGGTAGTGATGTGGTGGAAGGAGAAAAAAAAAGAGGTGTAGTTTTAAGGGCTCAGAGATGATCATGACAGATCATTTTTACTAAGTTCTTAAGTATGTGGAAATGGAAGAGAAAATTCCTGATTAAAACCTTCCCTTGGAAGAAAAAATTGCTTATGCAAACATTTTAGAGTGTATGTTTTAAAAAAAAAATGTGGCCTGCTGACAGCATATTATAAATGATACTGATTTGAAAAATTGTTTTTATAAAGACAAACAGAACACTAACATTCCTGCTAGCTATACGCAAACTATTAATGATTTTGATTTCAAGTTAATACTTTCTATAGGGGAGAATAGAGGGATTCAGAGAGCATCTAAAGTCACTAGGAACTCGTGTATTATCACTGGTAGTAATAATTCCCAGAATGTCGCTTGCTCAGAACAGTCTAACTAAGTGATGCAGGATGAAGATGGATGCCTGAAGGCCCCCTTGCAAAGCCCCAGCTTGTGGAAGAGGACCTCGTAGGCAGCACCAGATTGGTAGGCTACATTCTGAGCTCATTTTAACTGAAAGTGTGACAAGACGCTGCTGCACTTCACAGGATGGCCATCTGATTCTTAGCTGAAAGCACCACCCAGAGAATCACGTGTTGCCAAGGTTTCAAGTCCAATGTGCAGATAAGTCACTTCCGTATTCTGTATTTTTAGAAGACGTGTTCAAACTGCAATTGGCTATATTTAATAAGTGGGCCACATTAGGACTCGTTAGTTATACTTGACATTTCTTACTTTCATTTCTGTTATTCAAGATGTCTTTGTTCACGGTCCCCTTTTTTAAAGGGAATGGTTATCATGTATAGTTGCTCTCACTATTTTTTAATTTTTTATTCTCCAGTCATGCACTGATGTTGACAATCTTATGATGCGGGGAGGAAAAAAAAAGTTAAAACTGGATGCAATCTCTCCTTAGTAAGTGCTCCATTCACTTTCAAGCAAAGATATCGGAATATAGAGGTTTGACAGGGTCTCTAAGTCAATTTCAATATGTTTCTGACATAATTAAGATTTCTCTCAAAAGTGTCCCTGGCCAAACTCTGCGGGCAGCAGCAGATGATGACAATGAGCTGGCCTTGGAAATAATTGTTAAAAATGGCTACATCTGAATCCTGGGTCATAGGGAATTATACCTCACGCGCAAGCCATTAATCAGCAAAGATTTCTCTCTTTCTTTTTTTTTTTAACCCCACCCTATGTCCAGTCTGACACCTAATCCTGTGAATTTTGCTTCCAATACGTTTTGTATCTGCCTATTTCCACTATGCAAACTACTACAATGTCGGCCCCTTTAATGTCCCTTCCACATGGCAATACAAGCCATCCTTTAAGAGCACAAACCTGCTAAATTTGATCTTACAGCACAATGGCTATCACTAATAACGATGTGCTATGTGTGCTTGAAAGTTGCTAAGAGAGCAGATGTAGACTGTTCTCGCAACAAAAATAAGTGTACACTGGAATGTGTTAATTTATTAGCTTGATTTAGACATTTCACAATGCATACATGCATGAAACGCCATCTTGGATATAATTAATCTATCCAAATTTTATTTGTCAACTATATCTTGGTTTAAAAGAAATAAAATAAAAAGAAGCATTCTGAAACAGAACAAAATAAAACTTACTCAGGGTGCAGTGGTGCACGCCTGTAATCCCAGCAGCTCAGGAGGCTGAGACAGGAGGATCAAGTTCAAAGCCAGCCTCAGCAACAGTGAGGCCCTAAGCAATTAAGTGAGACCCTGTCTCTAAATAAAATAGAAAAAAAAAAGGCTGGGAATGTGGCTCAGTGGTTGAGTGCCCCGGAGTTCAATCCCTGGCACTCCCACCACTGTAAAAACCAAAACCAAAAAACTCACAAAACATATAACTATATGACTCTTTTGCATAAATCCCTCAAAACACCCTTTGTACTTAGGATAAAGCAAAACTCTTTACTCTTATCTAATGCTTTCCTATTTTCTCCAAACCCATCTTGTATCACTTTTCCTTGATCTTCTATTTCCACCTGCAAAGTTCAAGTTCATTAAATATACAAATGCACCCATCCGCCATGCTGTCCCCACGAATCCTGGATTAATCACCCTCAGATTATAGAACTGAGGGTGGCACCACTTATGAGTTCTATAACATGGAATCCTGCACAGAGGGACCCTCATGTATTTATACTGGTAAAAAAAAAAAAGTTATAGGTACTTTTTAAGTCATTTTTTGTAATTATATTATCTAATGATAACTAAATTAATGCTACCAAAATGAACAACGGCCTGTGTAAGATAATGCCTACAACGAAACTCCAGTTTCAAATAATACAAAAGGAATCACAAGAACCACGAGAAAAAGGCAGAACACTTTTCATACTCGAAGCCAATATTTTATGTTAAAAACTATAACCAAGTTAGATCTGCCATGATGTTGCTAAAGTTAAAAAAAGCAATTGTCAAAAAAAAATTAGATTTCTTTTTGTTCCTAATTGGTGCCATCCATATCTATTGAATCTTGAGATATTGCTGATGGTATGAAAGCACAGTTATCAAGATTTCAAAACGAAGCATATGGAATATTATTAATATACTTAAGAACACAAGCCTCATTTTACTATCAACAAAATGAGAATGACTTTTCAAACATTTCTTTTTCTATTTCTTATCCTTTTTAAGATTTTCATAATACATGTACATAACTTGCGGATAAATGAATACAGAAAGAATAAATAAATACAGAAAGAATAAATAAATACAGAAAGAAAACATGCTTAGGATTCACATCCAATTTCCTGGTTCGGAGTCTCCAGCAGCAACAGGAACCTGCATCTTAAGACAGATCCATGAGAGATTTGGAAGTGCACATTGGATTCATTCACTCATAGTTAACAAACACTCCTGTCTGCGACACTCTGGGTGCACGGTGGCGGCAGTGGACAAGGCAGACGGGCCATCGCTCTCAGGTTGCTAGCATTTTAATGGGAGAGAATGAGAAGTAAATAAACAGAAGGACACCTGACATTGACACGTGTTGCCACGTAAATAAAACAGTGTTAGAACTGGAACTCGCGTGGGTCTCAGGAAGGCCTCTTATGGAAATGACACTTCAGCTGACAGCCAACTGACAAGAAGGATCCAGTTGTGCGAACACATGGGACAAAAGGGTTGCAGACAGAGGGGACATCCAACTGCAAAGTCCCCAAGTGCAAAAAGATGAGATCACACAGCTAGCATTGGGCACAGTGATCAGATGTAAAGTCCAGGAGGGGAGACTTCACTCCTATAAGCTACTGAAGTCAGAGAAGGAGTACGAATGTTGTGTTAAATGAAATGGGCAGCCACTGGGGGATCTTCACTGAGGCATGATCAGATCTGATGATTCCTGTTCTTAAAGAGTTGAGTCTGGCTGTCAATGAAACGTCAAGGCGAAGTGTCAGGTGAGGCCCCACCCTGCCCCCGGCCTCCACTCTAACAGAGGGTTTTTAAAGCCTAATGCCAAGCTCAGAACAAAAGAGGGATATTTGGATATGAAGCAAATAAATCAACAATGTAGAATAATAAACACTGGAACCAAAGAATGAGTGAGTCAAAACCAGGAGTGAATTATAGCCCCTGGGAAACTCGCCCCCTCTCCATTTGTGACCCTTGCAGTCAAAAAGTCGAGACCACTGGCCACTCCTGTTCTGGATGGCAGCCAGATGCGTGCTCCTATTTCAGCAGAGTGCATTTTATGATTAATCTTAGCCCTCCTCCCTTCCGTGGAGGTAAATCATCTAAATGTTTTGCTCTGGGGGAAGAGAGATGGTAAATGATCACTTCAAACATACCCTTTAAACTTCTTTCCGCGAAAGCAAGTTTTTAAACTCGCACATTGAAGTGGGAACTCAATGATGGTAAACAAACACCCGGCTTCTCCTGCCAGGATCTCAAAGGTGACCCCTGGGCCTGTCATCAATGCCCGAAGGCTGTAACGGCAGACAAATCTCTGCCCTCCTCTTTGACTTTACTCCCAACTATCAGAAGCCAGCCATGGCCCCAGGTTAGATAGGAGATGCCTGTGGTCTCTCCCACCTAAGTTCTTCGGGGAATTGCTTTCCCTCTGGACCTGGATATCTCTCCCTGATTTGCACATCTCTTCCCAGGGTCTGTCTAAGTAGAAAGCTTTTTTGATCTACAGCCCAGTTAAAGGTGAGGTCTGTATTTCCAACATCCGGTGCAGGCTGCCCCTGGGGTGACATTAATCTTGTGCCTTTGCCAGGTCCAGACAGTAGGTGGACAATGTTAATCTCAAGATTCACCAGACATAGAGCCATCAATCTGCCTGGGGTGAGAGAGACTCTTGGCATTTTCTATTTGTTCCTCAGAAGACTGAAGGCTCTGTTTGATCCTCCATTGCCTCTGCCCTGGGAGAATGAATTACCCTTAAGATCAAGATGTACTTCCCTCAGAGAATCTCAAATCCAGAACAGCAGAAAAGAAGAGCCAAAGCCCCAACCGTTTACTTCAGTCCCCAAGTCAGAAATTCCAGGGGGAGACACGGCAGAGATACGATATTTAGCTATTCTGAGATGTTTTGCCTCCCCAAAGAACAGAGCAAAGCTAGATGGTTCTTAATTTGAAGTCATGTTCTCTAATGGGTATCTCTGAGGATTTTCCAGTTGTAGAATTCATGGTGCTTTAAAAACAAAATCTGTGTTAGGGTGAACTTCATAAACACCCGAATATAAGTTGTGGATAAGAGAATACGATCAATGAGCTGGATAGCTGCAGGACATTTTCCCCAAATCCAAATGTTAAAAGAACAAACCTGAAAATCTTCCTCTGCATAAAAAGTTCCATGAGGCAATCGTGCCTACAAAGTCAAAGGCATCGTTATAGTCATTATCTCTTGTCTGCATGAACCACTGATAAGTGATCAGTGTGTGTGTGTGTGTGTGTGTGTGTGTGTGTGTGTGTATGCCTACGAGCCTACCTGTCTCTCTGCCTCCCTTTCTCTCTTTTCCTCTCCTCCACCTCCTCCTCCTCCTCTTCCTATCTAAGAAATCTTAGAGGTATTAAGAGTTATCTCTTAACTCTTTCTGTGGCTTAGGAGGCAACTGTCTTAAGGTGGACCAGCTGACTTCCTGAGACACTGTCTACTGAGAGCTTTGTGATCAGCAGGCGATTCCCTGTATCAATTAAAGGATGTCCTTCCTACGCAGCTCAAGATGGCGCTTGGACTCTGTTTTTTTACTCTGGGATCGTTCGTGTTCTAAAGAACACAGCAGAGGAAAGTGTTTCATTCCACGTGTGAAGGAGGAGCGGGGAGCAGCTGGCGGATCTCCGAGTGGAGAAGGATTCTGAGGCCACATTCTTCTTTAGTGAGTAAGTGCACCCAGACCATCAGGTGTGCCACCTGTGGGAACGGGAATCTGAATGGAGACACCTGTCCCCTTTTAGCCACCTGCCCCTTGGTGTGTGTCCACGATGACAGGTGTGGACAGCATTGCTTAATTTGCCCCGTCACTTGCTACTCTCTCTGTTAACCAGATATTTTGCTCCCCCTTTTTTTTTCTAGCTCATCTCCAAATCAGGGAACAGACCCTAGACAATCCCTTTGACCTCAGTTTAACTGAGTTTAGCTCAGACTTTGTGTCCAGGCTTATTTTGTTAAGTCATTTGTTTAACAGTAAGCTTACGTAAGAATGTCATAATGACATGACTCCAAGATATTATATTTATTTATTTGGTACCAGGGATTGAACTCAGGGACAATTGTCACTGAGCCACATCCCCCAGCCCTATTTTGTATTTTATTTAGAGACAGGGTCTCACTGAATCACTTAGCGCCTCTCACCAAATTGCTGAGGCTGGATTTGAACTTGTGATCCTTCTGCCTCAGCCTTCGGAGCCACTGGGATTACAGGTACGCACCACCGTGCCTGGCCTATATTTACATTTTAACTCAACGTTGGGAATTCTAAGTCACGAAGAATAAACATATAGCTTGCTGCACCACACCAAGATGGCCATTTTTCCCTTCTGTCAGTACAGGATTTTAGTCGAACCTTCTTTGCAGATGAAAGCAATACTCAAGAAAGTTTGGTTGCCTCAGGATTAACATCCTATAAAAAGTGAACTGTGGGCCTGTGCACAGAATGGTCCAGCATCTTGTAAATATGCAGAAAAGATTTGGGTTGCAATTTTTATTATAGTGCAATTTGCCACTTGAAACTAGATCAACATTCCACATTCAATACTCATGCAGACTTCAGCCCTTCTAAAAAGTGGTAACCAGGAAACACAACTTAAGAAATAAACCTGCTCTACAAAAATAACCTGAAAGGAGAAGTGGCAAATACATATTTGTAGTCAGTCCTGTGAATCATGAAACAGATTAGTTCATTATCCAGAGACATAAAAATCGTCCTCTAAATTGATCTCCTATTGCACCAGGTCTTCACTGACTCATTACTAAATTATTTGCCAGTGAATGAATTTTCTTTTCTTCAAATGCTTTTGAGCTGGGAGAGTTGACACTGACAAATGATTTCTGAAAGGAGAGAGGTTATATCCACATAGCCCCTGAATCAACTGGTTATAAAATTAAAGAATTCTGTTGAGCCACAGAATTTTTTTTATATCACTTATTTTGCAATGCTCTCTTTGCTAGTCTGAAATAACATCCACAGTCATATAACCTACCAACAATTTCAGTAAGTAAAGCAAGTAGGCATTGATAGGAAAGAGGGGGAAAATGAAAGCCATTTATCATAATATACTATGCATTTCAATATTTGCATGTTTGGGCACTAAAACCAGAAATCATAACAGAGCATGGCATGATTTGATCTGTGCACCCAGAAACACAAAAGCTACAAGGACTCCCATTCTTGGGAGCAATGAAACTGTGCCCAAATATTTCCCACCCCAGTCCCTAGAGAGGTGTTTTCACTGAGACCTACCATTTCCACAACTTCAAATGGTTGGTTGAAGGGTCTCTTCTTAGTATTGTTTTCAGGCTTAATTCACTATTGGCCTGGCTTTTCTATTATTGATGCTTCCAAGTAGAAATCTCTCAAAAATCCAGTTCAGATCTTGCCATCCCCAGTCCTGCCACAGGATGGTACCCCCAGAGGCAATGGTGGAAAGTTAAGGCTAAAAAAATAAAATAAAATAAAAATAGAGCCCTCTACACACACACACACACACACACACACACACACACACACACACACTCCCAGATCTGTCTCTTCGGTAGAAGTTACAGGGTTTTTCTCTGATCCCCTTGGCTAATCCTCCAACATCATCCTTGTATCCATCCCACACTGGATTCTATTTCTCACCAGGAAAGAAAAGCATTTGAACTTTCTCCCTCACCTTTGAAGTGGGGGCCAAAGAGGGTGGAAAGACTCTTACCTTGACTGAGAGGGGGATGATGAAGTTTTTTTCATTAGTTTTTACCAGGCTCAATACTTCCGGGAGAGAAAAAAAAAAAAGGATACATTACAACCTCTGGGTTGTCCTTCTTACATTACCCTGGAATAAAAATCAGTTTGAATTTCTCCTCTGGCTGACTCATAGAGATAAAAAGAAAGAAAAAAAATGTCAAAGCCCTCCAAAATGTCAACAGTCTGCTTCCTACTTTGCTGTAGACCTGAGATGAGATCTCGAGATTGCTAACAGAATCATTGATGTTTTGCATCCCCATAGCATCTTAGAAGTGTCAAGGTATACATTATCTTCCTTCATTGTTTTGCCCGGGAGGAAGGAAAATTCAGTGTTATTAACATCATTTTCAAGATAATGACTCTGAGACTGAGAGGGAAATAATTTGTCAAAAGTGTGTGGCTACCCAGAGGTAGTTCAAAGACAAGGATCCAGGTCTTCTGGCTATGGATACCTTCTTTCCATTCATCCACTGATTTACAAGAAAATAATCCTAACTTGGGGGGTGGGGAATCTCCTGAAGAAAATAGATAAGATCCGTGATTGGCCCTATGCAATAGTTAAAAATAAGAGCATCACCCAAATTCTAATTTCCTTTCAATGTTGAAGGAGCACAATGGGGAATGCTACCTGATGTCAGGACTCAGGTTTCACATGGAGCAGATTTCTGAAGAACCCATTGGTATGTCAGAGAGTTGCCTACTTAGAACTCCGTCTCTGGTTTTCAGACTGCACCATTTCTTGGTATGGATGCCTCCCTTCACTCTCCTCATAATTCCAAGAACAAGACCTAGCACAAAACAGAGGGTCTCTTTCTGAGCTTAAGATTGAAATGGAACCTTCTAGAAAAATTCATTCTGAGACATCTCCCAGACAACGTCATTATTTTTCATGGTCAGAACTGCATCTCATGGCCATCTCTAAAGTAATATATTGGCGGGGTGGGGGGGTCCCTGATTGGCTCAAACAAACCAGGATTGGCCCTTTGGCTAGAGAGAGTGTCCTCTTTTCCGAAGGGAGAGATCTGGGAGTAAAAGTGGAGTCCCTTGAACATGTAAAAGACATACACACCCTTCCCCTGGTGGGTGCATACAGAAGGCAAACAATGTTGTCTGCTGCATAAACTTCTAAGAGCTATCAAGAAATTCCCATTTTCTAAGTTTCCTTCTTTTGGAAGATCCTTCAACCACTTCTCCTACACTTCAGACCTTCCAGACCGTCTGGCTGTAAATCTCTTCTGAATGCCATTATTGCTTTGTTGTTGGTAAGGGACTCTGTTCAATCCCCCCACCCCCAGGCCGCCAAACCAAACCATCCAGTGTGTTTAAAGGGTTTGTTCATTTGCAAATCACTGTTATTAACAAGAAACTTAAAATCTGCCTTTCTCGGAGTATCTGCTGGGTACCAGCTATTGTGCTAAATGTTCCATGTTCCTGGACTTATGTAACTGCCATGGTATCCTTAGAATACCACTTTTCTCGTTCTTCTTGACCAATGAAGAGAGGTTAAGTACGAACACAAGGTCACACATCTATCAGTGGCAGAGCATGTCCCTGAACACATGCTATTCTGGCTCCGCGGTCTATACTCTTTTGAATATATCTTCTCTCAGACTAGATGCTATGATGGTTATCAGTTCCATATTCGTAATTACTCACCGTTCTGGCCTTCCAAATAGCTTAGTGCAGAAAGTGCTGATATTCTATCTGCAACAGAGTTTCTGGAAACAGAGATAAAGGGCACCAGATGAGTGACTCAGAGGATGAACTTGAAATTAAAGAATCTTCTGCCTCCCAGCCAGAGCTCTCCCCCACCCCACATCATGAAATGCCTCATCCAAGACACCAGCCCTTCTTAGCATCTCATGCTAGGTGATGAGGTTTATCTTGATAGACTCAAACTTGACAAAAGAGAAGTGTGGTCCATGGCCTCAAGACAAGTCAGAGGTAATGGGTAGGTGCCATCGTTCCCGTAGGTATCCAGAATGTCCTTCCGGAGGTGATTGGCCCTATGCAGTTCTTGTTGACTGGGAGAAGAGAGAAGTAAAGTATCTGTTTCATTCTGTCCACAGGACAACGTTGCTTATGCCACATTTGGTCCCCTGTCATTCAAAAGAGCATCTTTGCCGGTCAGTCCCACTGAATCAGACAAGGGAAGGAAGGAGGAAAGAAACTTAGGAGAGGTGAGCCAAACACGCTGACTACTCTAAACATGACCTACGGTCAATAGCAAAACTCTCCATTTCAGAATGCTAAGAAAAGCATCCTCGGGATGGGCAAAGTTCGACTTTTCTGTGGGAAAATCATTGCTTTCTCTTCCCAAGCATCTATTAAACACTTTCCAAAAGGTTCCTCAGCTTTAATGTGGAGTAAGGCCACCGTGCTTAGTCTAAAACCTATGGTTCACAAATGGAAGTTGACTGGATGACCCACCGTCTGTCCTTACACAAAACACAAAGGAGCTCACCTCTGGTCACTGGTTCAGGCTTAGGGCAGACTTCCCCTGGGACCGGAGGCAAGAGGAACACTTTTGGTAACTGCTACAGGAAGTGTAAGAAGTCCATGTCCCCCAGGGCTCCTATGTAAGATTTCTCTGCTGGTGTTTATATGTTAGAGGGTGTTTTGTGCAGTTAATTCAGAGAACATACTGAGTGATTTTTGAAAGCCACCATAAACCCAGAACTTTATCTTCTATTCTTTTGCCCTGTCCAAAGTGGGGGACAAGTCCCCTATCAGTCATGGTACTCTTATTGCCACATTGCCCACTGCCACACCTCTTACACACACACACACACATCATGAAACACCTGAATTGTCACATCCTTGATGAGACCTTGAAGCCTCAATGTGAAGGAGCCCCCCAGGCCGATTTTCTTCACAGCGCTAACCTGTGAGCCGTCTTTCCCTTCCACGTTAGTTACTTGTGTTCCCCACAGATCATAAGGTCCATGAAATGTGGGCCCTTATCTATCGTAGCAGCTGAGAGAACCTTCCTATACTGGTCATGGAAAATCCAGACTGACAGTGACTTCCACGAGGTAAACTGAAGTTCTTTCTCTCTTGTGTAGAAGCAGTTCACAGGTGAGCAGTCCAGAGCTGGTGAGGAGGCTCCAGGATCTTCAGGAAGCACCAGCTCCATGAAGTGACTCACTGAACTTAAACAGGTACGTTCTCGGGGAGCATTGAGGGTCGAGTTGCCAATTGAGCTGGCTTCTGTATCATATATTTCCATAGCGTCTTGTACTTTGATGACACGGTGCTTTTGAAATTCTTCATTATTTAGAGGCACTTATTGTATGTCTGTCATTCTTGCTGGATGCTGATCTTGGAAGGAAAGGATTCTGTTGCTCTCCTTCTTTGCTACATGCTCAGAGCCTAACAAAGTATCTGGGACATAGCGAGGTCTTCATAAATATCTGCTAACTATGAATGAATGGCCACATTGCATAAGCTGATAAGTGAAGGTTTTGGTGAATCCATGCACATCCAGGAAAAGTCTACAAGTAGCCTTTGCTTGAATCAAAAAACAGGCACTTAATGAGTACCTGCTTATGCCAAAGGAATAAATATATTGACCCTCAGGGATCTCCTGGTGTAACAAGGAATGTGAGTTGCTAACCGCCTTGTACTGTCTGCTTTCTTTTTTGCTTTAATAACAGAATCTGTACCATCAACTCAAAGGAACGTGGTTGCCCTGTTGGACGATTTTCCCCAAACTTTCTTTACTCAGCTGTAGACACGTGATTGAATTTGGTCAAGGGGTTAAGGGCAGCAATGAGGCATTCGACGTCCGGATTATGATCACATGGGCAGAGCTGCTTCTCCTCCCACCTCCATGGCTGGGAGATGACAGTAACTCCAACCACGTCCAAGTCCAACCCAGAGACAGAAGCCCCTCGCTTAGGACGGCAGTAACTGTGGACTTGCCATTACCAGACTGTTTTGTAAGAGAAAAATAAAACCTCCACCTTATTTAAGTCACTGTGCTTTAGGGACTCTCTCTCTCTCTCTCTCTCTCTCTCTCTCTCTCTCTCTCTCGCTGGTGTTAAAAATTACATTAAATCAAGAGGGTAAGCAAATACAATACAGTGTGCTCCATGCTACAGTGATGGGAGCATAAGAGCAGAGCCTAATCTGATCAAGATATTAAGGACTGAAGATAAAAACAGGACATGATTTAAATTACCTATAATTCACCCCAAAACCACAGTGATAGTCAATGTTTCTCATGGAATTTTTTTTTTGTACTGGGGATTGAATTCAGGGTCACTTAGACACTGAGCCCCATCCCCAGTCCTATTTTATATTTTATTTAGAGACAGGGTCTCCCTGAGTTTCTTAGGGCCTCGCTAAGTTGCTGAGGCTGGCTTTGAACTCACGATCCTCCTGCCTCAGCCTCCCAAGCCACTGGGATGACAGGCCTGTGCCATCGTGGCCGGCTTTTTCATGGACTTTAAATGAGTCTTCAGTCAGTTCTGCCACAATGTTGAAGTCTTTTAACTACCTGCTACATATGGTGTTGAGTGCCCCTGCCCATGTTGGGGAAAGCCCTGGAAACACTCACTGACTCTTCGTCCGTGTTTGGCCTCCCCACCTCTTCCACTGCCTGCTTAGGAATAAAGTGCCTCGGTTCTGCCAAGGGTGACCGCTTGAATTCCCTGAAGCCAGAGTTACATGGTATCTTCCACACAGGTGGCCTGGAGTGGGGCATGCTCCACTCTGTAGCCAAGGAGTAGGCCATGGAAGCGTTCAGAGTCAAGAGCTTTGTAGGATTTCACACAGGAAAGAAGGAGTCTGTTCATATCCATGAGATGAAATGGGAGTCAATAGATTTAGCTTCCTGGATGTGTAAAGTACCCAGATGGTTCCATCCAGGGTCTTGTGACTCCTGGGAGCCCTGTCAGAAGTCATGATAAATCTCAGAAGCCAAGGTTGTGGACGAGGACCAGGTCCACGTGTTTAGGACACACATAATAGGCTGTGACACTGTCAAACATGCAGGACAGGAAAGATTCCCCACTGCCCACAAAAGCCACTGGTAAGAAGAGCCTTTGTAAATTCCTGATCTGTTAGGCAAGAAGGCCCCACTTCAAATAGCAAATTCATTCTTAGACTAATTTGTTCAAACTCTCTTGGGAATCAAATTTGGATGGAGATAAGGTCCAAGAAATGAACTAGCTGTAGAAGTTTAGTGTGCCCTTGCCTTTGAAGGATACCGAATGTTGCCTAACTGATAAGTGTTTTAAATTCTTACATTAGCACGCCCACTTGGCTTAGAATGAGCATCAAATCAGCAAATTCATACCCTGCTCTAAATACGCACTGGTACACATCCATCTCAAAATCAAATCCCCGAGTCTACAACTCATTACACTTTTCTCTTGATAGCTCATGAAGTTGTTGCAAGGAGTAAGCAAGTGGATTATATGAACCACCGACCTCAGCAACTCAATGAGGAAGGATTACTTACTCTGCTTGAGGTAAATCATGTGGACATGGACCAGGTCCACGTCTGCCAAAAAGGCTCCCGCAGCTGGGCGCGATGGTGCACACCTGTCATCCCAGCAGCTCAGGAGGCTGAGGCAGGAGGATCTCCAGTTCAAAGCAAAAGCAAGGTGCTAAGCAACTCAGTGAGACCCTGTCTCTAAATAAAATATAAAATAGGGCTGGGGATGGGGCTCAGTGGTCGAATGCCCCTGAGTTCAATTCCCAGCACCAAAGGAAAAAAAAAAGCTCCTTCGACCCCCATCCCTATTCTTGTTGCACATGCCCGTCTCTTCACTAGGAGATGGAGTCAGTCCTTTTCTGTAGCCCTTCACCTGAGGCTTGCCTCACGATTACCTCTGAGCAATAAAAAGCAGCAGAAGCGATATTATGTGATCTCTACTTCCAGGCCCCCACCTTAAGAATTGGCAGGTTCTGGCCAAGTGTTAGGGTGTACACCTGTCATCCCAGTGACTCAGGAGGTTGAGGCAGGAGGATCCCAAGTGTAAGGCCAGACTCTTAACTAAAAACAAACAAAAAAGAATAATGTCTTTTAAAAAATCTGAACATGGAGCTCAAACTCCAGTTCAAACTCCAGTACACCCCTGTATCCGCCTCCTCCCCCCCCCCCGTAAAAAAAAAAATTAACAGGTTCTACTTTTGGCCTCTTGAGATCCAGCCAAGAAGACTGGGCTAGATGGTGCAATGAAGAGAACACAGAAACCCAGAGGGTCAGCAAGTTCCCACTGCTCCATCCATCCCAGTGGAACCCCCAGGCTTGTCAGTGACGTCACTTGGATCCCACTCTCCCCAGCTCTGGCTGAGCACTCCCAGGTGGTGCATGGAGCAGAGAAGAGCCACTCACGCTGAGCCACCCCAGCCAAGCGCGGACCAGTTTGCAGAATTGTGAGCAACTAGGCTGTCATGATAGTTGTAAGTACTGAGTGGCTGTACAGCCAGAGGTGGCACTAAAACATGAGGAAATTGAAACATCAAAGATCTCCGCAGCCAGGCTAGGATGTGAACTCAGGCTGCCCAGCCCAGGAAACGGCACCTCTAACCACAAGCCTGTGTTGCCTGAGTGGATAGAAACAAGGAATGTGTACAGGAAACAGCGTGGTGTTCAACACGTACTTGTGCCCTTTAACCTGGGCCTGAGGCAGGACACGTGTCCACCTGGATTGTGGTGCCTGGGTCCTATCTCCCAGGATTCCCTGAGCAAAGGGAGCAGCTCAGAGGCTGAGCCCTGAGTCAGTCAGGGATCTCAAGTATCAGCTGGGTGCTCTTGTCCCAGAACATCTCTGAGTCTCAGTCCATCCAGCTATAAGATGGACCCAGTGACTTTAACTATCCCATGCACTGTTATGAGGGTTAAGTCAAATAACATATGCTTGGTTCCCCCTCAGTACACAGATGTCGTCGTTTTGAGGGAGACCTACTCCAGCTCAAAGACCTGACTCCTGATATTTTTGACATTGCCCTTGGTCGAGTTTCCTGTCTTCCACATTCTGTATCACAGTACGTGGGCCCTTCAGCCCCCAGATGCCTGCCCTCCCACACGATGCAGGTTAATCCTTACTTCTGTACACACTGAGGTTTAGGAAACTCTGTCTTAAGCCTCCAACTGATCACCAAGTCTGAGACACCCCACTTCCAGCCCAGTAAACCCTTTCTGCACCCCTGGTCATGTTAAACAGTAAATAAATCACCTCCGGATCAAGGCAAAGCACTTTCCAAAGGTCTTTCCCTTTTCTTCCTTCTCTTATCATCAATCTTTGGGGCAAGCCAGGGTATTTTTTTTTTATGACATCTAAGCTCTCTGCTCCCATGGGCATCTGATAGAGTCAGCTCTCTCTGGGCCTGTTAGAACCCAGTCCCCGCTCTCTTTTCCCAGGAACTCAGATTCGCAGACCACTAGAGTGATAGCACCAGCCCCCATACCTCCCGGCTGCCAGACCTGCTCTGAGGGCTCCTCAGTCCAGCTGGATGGAGAGGGGCAGGTCTTCCCACCAAAGGAGTTCCTATTGCAGCTTTTTATTTTCTAGGTAAGGTGCCTATACCTTGGCACAGCCATGATTGATTCCTTTCACCTGAAACTATTCCTGAATATATAAAGAAAGCTCCAGAATCCCAGTTCCCTTGGCTAATGCCACAACAGTCTTCACTTTTCACCAACCAGTCTTCAAAAGGTTCACCCATGATGCCCAGGCCATACTGGGAGCTGCCATGTTCCACCTGGGTGGGCAGGGGGGGGTCTCCTCTTTTCCAGAGTTTCTTGAGACTCAACTTAGAGCTTCGTGGTCTGAGCGGGGTGCCTCGAAAACCATATGTCACCTTCAAGTCCTCCACCAATTTTGGACTTTCTCCTGCTTCTGGGGATAGCCTGAGAGACTTGCCTTTAGAACACCCTGGAAGAGAATGAGGCCCAGTCCTGACATGGCTCGCGTGACCTGCAGGGAGAAACCAATTGCTGTCACATCCAGAATCCATGGTTTCTACAATAGGTAAGTCAATAAATCGCCGCCGACAGCACTTCCAGAGGGTTTCCCTAGAGACAGAAAGAACGTTTTACTCAGGAAAGAGGGACACCGTCCCCGTGACATTGGCTCACTTTCTGAAAATGTGGAAAACCACTGATGAAGAGACCAACCCAAGGTCTCCTCCCAGGCCTCTTTAACTTAAATAGATGAGATGGGGGCCCAGATGGCGTTCCCCCCACCCTGCCAGCTATTAGGGAACGACGGGAAGATCAAAGTGTCCAAAAAAAAAAAAAATACCAAGATGATATTTTTGTCCCCAAGCCATTTCTCCATGATTTGATCACCCAGGGCACAAGGATGTCAGAGGAGGCGCGGCCGCGGCTAGTGGAAGGCCGGCTCTCTGTGTTGGTGGCCTGGCAGACGGAGTCCTTCTTCCTTTGGGATCTAGAGTGTGGAAGGTGGAAGGGATGGGGAGGGACAGCCAGGTGGGGCCTGGAACCCGGCCACTGCAGGGGTTGGAGGCCACCTGCTTGTCCAGCAACTTAATATTCCAGACGGTCCCTCGTGAGAAGTCTCAGGTCTGACTCTGTGTTTTTGTACCAGCGTGCCCCCCTTCACCTGGGACATTGTGACACCTGGGGAACATTTGTTCCTATTTTACAAATTCCCACACCTTCCTCTGTGACAACTTTCTCTGGCCCTTGAGGTTCTGTCTGTTCCACGCAGCAGGTCAAATGCACGTCTCTGGGGCGCAGCCTGCTGGAAACATCTATCAGAAGCCATCCCCATCGCCATTCAATCCTCGAAGTTCCTCCAGGCCAAGAAGCCACGTGTCTCCTGCGTGTCCCTGCTCTCTTGCAGATAGATGGGGCCAAGGGACTAGCTCTGACCTGACTGGCAGGCTCTGAGCAGCTGTGACACAGGCCCCTCCCGCTGAGGATTACAGTTAAGCTGGGGATGATGGCCCCGTTTCCCCGCACTCTTTTTTTTTATTTGTTCTTTTTAGTTATACATGACAGTAGAATGTATTTTGGCAGATTATACATACAAGGAGTCTAACTTATTCTAATTAGGACTCTATTCTTGTGTTTGTACATGATAGGGAGATATCTTGGTTGTGTATTCAAATACAAGGCTAGGAAAGTTATGTCTGATTAACTCCACTGTCCTTCCTATTCCCCTCCCCACCCTCCCTTGTTGTGGGTTAGCATCTGCATATCAGAGAGGACATTCAGCCTTTGCTTCTTTAGGACTTGCTCATTTCACTTAGCATGAGAGTCTCCAGTTCCATTCATTTACTGGCAAATGCCTTGATTTCATTCTTCTTTATGGCTGAATAATATTCCATTGTGTATATATAACACATTTTCTCCATCCATTCATCCATTGAAGGGCATTTAGGTTGGTTCCACAGCTTGGCTATTTTGAATTGAGCTGCTATAAACACTGATGTGGTTCAGCACTGTAATATGCTAATTTTAAGTCCTTTGGGTATAAACTGGGGAGGGCTGACTGAGTCAAATGGTGGTTCCATTCCAAGTTTTCTGATGACTCTCCATAGGGCTTTGCATAGTGATTGTGCCAATTTGCAGTCTCACCAGCAATGTAGTAGTATGCCTTTCTCTTACATCCTCACCAACATTTATTGTTGCCTGCATTCTTGAAAATTGCCATTCTGACAGGAGTGAGACAGAATCTCAGAGTAGTTTAAATTTGTATTTCTCTAATTGCTAGAGATGTTAACATTTCCCCTTTCCTGAAAGCCGAACACTGAAGTGGCTATGTCATAAGATGGAGGTGACCTAGAACACAGCTGTGTCTGTGAACATATTGTCCTCGTCTGGAGTGTCACCTGTCTCCCAGTAGATTTTATGTCAGTGAGGCATGAAACTCTGCTCTATTGAACACCTGAAGTTAGGGAAGATTGGTGAGTGCCGCCTGACCCATTCAAACCCAAACAGCCCTAGGAGACAGGGGCTCCTATTGTCCCCCTTTCTAAATGAGAAAAGTTGATGTACCAGGAGGGAAGCCATTTGCATAGGGTGACCCCAGAATAGCACCCCACTCATTCACATGATCCCATCCAAATGAGCCCCAAACAGCCAGTTAGAAAAACCCTCAAGCTAACCAGTAAATGAACTGATTACTAAAAGAAAGCAACTATTTTCACTAGTTTGGAGACTGAATGGACGATTAAGCTCAATGTAAACAACACACACATTCGAGGTAGAAAGAAAAATGAAATGTTTCACAGAGACACTTTCACTCATTAGGTTGCTTCTCTCTCGAATTTTCTCTTTAACTATTCAGCCGCCTGCTGGTACCCCATCCATATACTATCGAGTTTTGTGCCATCACCCAAGTCAAATTCTTTAGTGTTTTTTTTTTTTTTATCAGATCATTTACATACTGATACCTTCCTTCACTCAGCTCACATCTTGTAAGGGTCCATCATGTGCTGGGCACAGTCCCTACAGTCCAGAGCAGAAAAGAGACCATCTGAGATCCAGACGTGAATCTTCATGTGTAGTAAGAAGGCACCCAGGGCTCAGAGGACAAGGAGCCTAGTCTGGCCAGAGTAGGTGGCCATAGAACCACCCCTGCAGGAGATCAGGGCAGAGCACCTGAGCGTGCAGAACCCAAGCAGGAATCGAGGCCGTGCCGAATCGGAAGTCGGGAGAAAGGAGGGACAGCAGAGTGGAGACTGATCCTGGGAAAGAGGGCCCGGGAGACCTGAGAGGAGCCTAGTAGAGACTGGGACAGTCACAAAGCGATTACTAAAAAGGAGTATGGAAAGGCAAACAGATGCAAGAGAAGAGAGGGCTTTCGAAGGCAGGTTGGGGCAGTCCCCAATTATTCAACATCCCACTTGGCTCTGGGGCGTGGTGCTTAAAGCAGAGGCTACTAATTATTCTCGTCTATCCTTTTCTCCATAAAGGACAGTTGTTTTGTTTTGTTTTGGTTTTAGCCATGCACAGGTAACCTGGAATAAAAACCTACATTTCCCAGAACCCCTTCCAAACTAGTTATGACCTTGCCACTAAGTAGCCACTACCAGAACATGAGCAGACAGTTTGCAAAACCTTTAGGAGTTCCCCCCAAAGCAAGGGCCCTTTGCTGATCTTTACTGCTCATCAGAATATGGATGTAAGGTCTGGAGGTAAGAGTCATCTTGGATCATGAAATACACACAGGAAAGGAAACTATAGGGGACAGAGAAGTAGGAAAGGAGAAATCTTGTTCTCGGATGCCACAGACCACCAGATGGACTTCCTCCAACTCTTCAAATGTAAAAAGAAACTCACTGGTACCTTCTGTAAGCCACTGTTATTTGTAGATTTTCTGCTATTCACATTAAAATGTAGTCTAATCGAGGGCTGAATATCAAACACACACACTTATTAAATCCTCCTCCTCCCTCTATCTAGTCATTCCACACGTTTTCAGACATTGGCATAATCATAATGGGAAAATAAGTTTTACCTTGAGAACTCAACACAAGGGGAAAGATTACTACAAACCTGGGGAAAAGTCTGTAAAAGCAAAAACTATTTACAGAAGAGCTGCATTTGCAATTAAGATGTGTTCATTTAAGACCAGGCGCAACAGCACTCGCCTGTCATCCCAGCAGCTCGGGAGGCTGAGGCAGGAGGATCGCAAGTTCAAAGCCAGCCTCCGCAACAGCAAGGTCCTAAGGAACCCAGTGAAACCCCATCTATAAATAAAATATTTTTCAAAAGGGCTGGGGATGTGGCTCAGTGGTTTTATCCCCAGTACCAAAAGAAGTAAATAAATAAAATTTATTTTATTTATTACTCCCTTAACCTACCCAGGAGTCAACGTCCTGCAATACCAAGATGTCCTTGGGAGACGTGTAACTTGTGGAAAGGGCTGTACCCTGGCAGGCCCAGGCTGCAGAGAGAGTGGCCTTGCACTGGCCACAGTGTCCATTCTCCGTCACTTAGCAAGGCCTCTGCCAGGAAAAGAGGAGAGGAAGGGGACACTAGGCTATTGCTGTGGTCACCCCCAATTCCCAGATGGGGAGACGAAGCCTGGAGGGATGAGACCTCAGGACTGGAAGCCAGGCCTCCGCTTCTCGGTGCTGTGCTCATTCCATCATTCTGATCTGACTCCAGAAAATCTCACTGCAAACTTACAAAAGAGCTCGGGGGAGAAAAAAGGCCCCAGTGCTAACAAAATAAAATAGGCTCCTTTTTTGAGTCACATGGTGTCCTCCTAAAAAAGATTACACTGAGGTCCCAACCCCTAGTGCCTCAGAAGGGGGCCTCATCTGGGAATCGGGTGATCGTCAACATGGTCCGTTAACAGGAGGATGCACAGCAGGAGGGTGGGTCCCCCAGCCAACAGGACTGCTGTGCCTGTGGGAAGGTGCAGCCAGAGGCCCCAGGGACCAGGTCGTGTGGAGGTGGGAGACCGAGATACACCTACCAGCCAAGAAAAGGGCCAATGTGCTCCAGAAGCAGGCAAGAAAGTCCTCCCCTCCAAGTTTCAAGGAGCGCCTGGCCCGGTGGACACCTTGACCTGAGACCCCTACGGTGGCTTAGATGTGCGGTGTCCCCCAAAGCTCATGTGTGAGACGATGCAAGAGTTTTCAGAAGTGAAAGGATTCGATGATTAGAGTTGGGATCTGATCATGGACTAACTGGAAAGCTGCAGGCAGGACGGTGACTGGAAGGGGTAGGCACCAGGGCTGTGCCTTTGGAGTTATGTTTGGCCCCTCGTGAGCAGAGCTCTCTCTGCTTCCTAACTGCCCTGTCCTGAGCTGCTTCCCTCTGCCAGGCCCCTTTGCCATGACCTTCGGCCTCACCTCGGGCCCAGAGCTGTGGAGCTGGCAGAACTTGGACTGAACCTCAGAAACCATGAGCCAAGATAAATATTCCTCCCGTTCTTGTCAGGTCTACCTACGGCACAGCACAAAAGTGACTAAAGCAACTTCGAACACACACAGCTGCCACACAAAACATTCCTGTTGCTCTAAATACCCGATCGACCGGCAGCAGTTTGTTCTGGCCTCCTTAGGAAAATCACATAGGTCCCATTAGACCGTCCACAATCAAGGGGGGGAGAGAGTGCTTAGTCACCTTGGAGACCCACAGTACCCACCCACACGGGGTGGGGGGTGCCCTTCAAGCTGCAACTCCAACTCTCCATGTGATCTTGGGTGATTTCCTTTCTTTCTCTTTTCCAATAAAAACAGAGGGTTCCAGCAACAACTCCAACCCTTGAAGTTGGAGTTGAAGATTAAAGAGACAATGCGTGTAATAAAAGTTCAAAAATGTCATTATCGCCGCTATTATTAAATTTTCCAGGCGGATTTAAAGCCCAAAGAGAAAGAACAAGAGGCGAATTCACGAACTTAGCAGAAGCCTTAACAACCAACCTTCTCTTGTCCATGAGTCCTCCTCCAGAGGCTCCACAGCCACATGGGGTGGGTGGGACAACTCAGGACAGAACATACCCAGGAGTGTGTTGGCCCCCGTGCTGTTTTAAGGCCTTGAATGGAGACTTTCCAGGCACCAGGGTCCAGAGACCAAGTGAGTGTTATTTTCCTTTCGGCTTACAAAGGATTTCCAAGGCTGCGTCGGTAAGCGGACAGCATTTCCAGGGCTGCATTAGTAAAAAATCCCTTTATCAGCAGTAAACATGAAAGTCAGCTCTTATCACAACTTCAAATAAAACTCCCAGCTACCAAGAACTTGTCATGTTCAGATGGAGATAGGAGCATTAGACTAGACGGGGTGGCTGAATCATGTGGATGCCAGGCTGTGAAGAAGTTCTTGAGCCCTACCCACAGAGATGGAAAGGGCTTTGAATTTCAGAAACCAAAGTTTGATCCAAACACAGGTCCGCCAAGCCCTGCACTCACTCCGCATTAGGAGAGGCCGTTCCAGTAGGACACGTTTTGACCACACAACCACGTTTTTTTAAGGTTTGGCACCTGGGATGGATTAGAAACCGCATGGAGACCTGGAGCCAAAGCAAGGGAACTCTGAACCAAGTGATAGAACAGAAATAAAAGAGACAATAGAGTCTGTCTCCCGTTAGTTGTCACCTGAAATGCTTTGTGCACTGCGAGGCTAGGAATGGCTGAAGAAACCGTCTCTAATTTTTATAAACTCCTGGGAGGGGAAAGGAGATGATGAGCAAGCCGCTCTTCTTTCACTCAAGAGAGGGAAACCGTCTTTCAAGGAAAAGCAGATTTGAAATAGAGAAATAAGGCTCCATTTTTCCACTCATCAGAGATGAAAGTCGGAAGTATGGTTGAACCCCTCTAAGAGTCCCGAATTCCAAAGAAGCCACTTAACCTCAAGCATAAGTGGCAGTAAGTTCATGCTGCTGAGCAGAGGGAGGGGTAAAACGGAGATCAGGACTCCCTAGGCCTTCAAAGGCCAGAGAAAGGTCCACCCCGTAGAAGTGGCCTAGCATAGACAGCAGTGGAAGAGAGTCCCAAGAGGTCCGTGGGGGAGCCCAGGGGCCTTTGCTTGTCTTCCCCTTCCTTATCTGTAGAAACCACCCAACAGCACACACGTTCCTCCAACAGACAGAGGAGACCAGGGGTGGGGTGTGCCACAGTCATCCATCAAGATCCCCCACCTCGGACATAGTTACATCCTGGGGCAGTCAGACCTCCACGTTCAAGGCCTCCCTAGGTTCTGTGGCTTCTCTCGTAAATGTCTGAATAGGAGGTGGAAGCGCCCCTGTCTACACTGAAATGCTTTATTCCACTACTTGTGGAATGCCAGATTCGTGGGACCCCATAGACCTCCAGGAGCCGAATATGATGCAATCACACAAGAGTCTTTATTGCAGGCTCGAGCCTAGACTCACAACTGTTCCCGATGCAGAGGTCCCAGGGAGTGAGCCCCCGTCCTTTGTTCAGTGAGATTTTTATAGGTTTTGGGGGGATACTCTATGCGTCACAACATCACACAGTAAATCATTTCACATTGCAGGAAAGTCAAACAACAACTCTTAACATTGATTAGCACATTCACTGGCGGGAACAAGTTGGATAGGGGTGATTGGTCAGTACAAGAGGGGGATTCCTTTGAACTGACTGGTTTAAGCCACGAGGGGGGTACGTGCTGAACTACGTGGTTTCCCAACATGTTATCAACCACCATAAACTACTGGGGGGTCATCTGGCATCCCAGGTATTTTCCCTGTCTCATGCTGATTGGTGGTTGCTAGGGGGTAGCTATGGGTCCTCACCTAGCCTGACTGAGTCAGGGACACCTGGTGCTGCAGATCTCTCCTGTTATTTGTAGATAAACAACTCAGCAGGGTGGGTATGTGCCTAGGAGTGCTCTGTGGGTCTTTCCAAGGACAAGGGTCACACCCCCTTCCTTGGACAGGCTTTGCTCTGAGGTAGAGGCTGGTTTCTCAAAAATAGAGTCACATCGGTTTCTCACTTGAACAAGTTGTTCCAGCCAGTTCAATCAGCTAGAAAAAGCACACTTTAAGATGGTGTGTGATTGGCACAAGAGGATGATCATGAAAAGATCTAAAGCTAGAAAAATCTGTGGTATTAGAAAATGACTCCAAAGATATTAGAACTTCTTAGTAGAAACTCTGAGAACACCGAAGAGCCCAATACCAACCAGAGCTGCCCAGGCTGCTGTTTATAATGGCACGCTGGTGCTCAGATCACAGGTAGGTGGCATTCTAGCTCAAGAGAGATCCTAGTCTTAAATCAGCCTGGGCTCTATTTCGGGACTTCCAAAGATACGTTTGTAGGGTCTCAAAACCCCTTTCTCAGTTCAATCATTTCTCTTTGGTCAATGATCCCCCAGCCTGGACTTTCTGATTCCCACAGGAGCACACTCAAATGAGAAGACTGGGGATAAAGATTCTTCATCCTTGGCCCTCATCTTCTTACAGGTTATAAAGGGCAGAGGACATGACCCTCATTCAGCTGCCATTCCCCTGAAGGACACAACCCATGGTGGATCCAAAGAGAAGCAAAATTCACTAGCAAGGCTAAAATTTAATCCCAATTGTAGCAAAACTACCGAGGTTAGTTGGTGCCTCGTACTATCACAAAGCAATTTGTGGTTACCTGAGCTCATCCTTACAACAGCACAACAAAGTAGATGCTGCTGTTAGAATCTCCACTTGGTACTTAAGGAAACTGAGGCACAGAGAGATTCAGCCGTTTGCCCAAAGTTTCACATCCAGACAGAAAATTTCTAGAAACTACATTCCTGACCACTAACTCAACTACTCCCAAAGAGACAAAAAGGTAACTGAATCCATTTCTCATAATAAAACACATTCAGACAGCAAGGGCAGGAGTTGCATTGCAATCAGAACTTTAGATTCACATGAGGATACTTCGAAAGGAAATTATCCTCAGACGCTGGTTATAGAGAAGGTCGTTAGTGTCAAATGACCTGGAACATCACTGTGTATCCCAGCTCCATGGTCAAGTTCAGGAGTAGGTATAGAAAAGAACTTTCCTATAAAAGGCTGTGAGCAGTTCAGTAGAAATACATGTTCTACTCAGTGCCTGTGGTATTTTCAATTTAAAAATAAAATGCTGCCAAAACAGAAAAGTTGAAATTTTTCCCTACTCAGATTTCATACTTTAATAAAAGAAGCAGGTTTGCCGATGTTATGGTTTGAATGTGAGATGACCCCAAAAGCTCATGTGTGAGACGGTGCAGGAAGGTCCAGAGGAGACATGACTGGGTTGTGAGAGCCTTAACCCAACCAGTGAATGGACCCCTGATGGATTAACTGGGTGGTGGCTGGAGGAGGTGGGTGTGGCTGGAGGAGGGGGCATTGGGGGCGTGGCTTTGGGGTCTCTATTTGTCTCTGGAGAGTGGAGTCTCTCTCTGCTTCCTGATCACCATGTGAGCTGCTTCCCTCCACCACACTCTTCCTCCATGATGTCCTGCCTCCCCTCCAGCCCCAAGGGATGGAGCCTGCTGTCCATGGACGGAGACCTCCGAAACTATGAGCCCTCAAATAAACCTTTCCTCCACTACAGTTGTGCTGGTCCAGTCTTTTAGTTGCAGCAGCAAAAAAGTTACTAAAACAGTGTACATTGAGGGCTGGGGATCTAGCTCAGTTGGTAGAGTGCTGGCATCGCATGCACAAGGCCCTGGGTTCAATCCCCAGCACCACCCACAAAAAACCATAGACACTGGACATTCCCTCCATCCTGCCGCACTTGGTCAGAGCTAACATGCAGGTTTGTCCTTTGTATAGGGTCTGTGCCCAGCTTTGCCCACCCACCAATGCTCCCTTACACCTGGCAACTTCTCTGATTTGTTTCCCACGGGGACCTCATACAGCATTTGCGCATGTGGGAGAAGTCATAGAGGAAAAGATTCTGAACCAGGAGGCACAGGTAAAGGAATATGGGTTCTAGCTACGAGAGCAGTACCACCCCGCGATTCCCCATGTGCTCATTGGTTAGTTGGGCCACCCGGCTACATACTACCTGAAGTCACCTAAATTTTAAAGCCAGACAGGAGATTTGAAGCATGATAGAGCAGAGAGAAGTGATTTTTTTAATGTCTCAAAGGCCACCTCAGCCAGACTCCCCCTGTGCACTGCATGACCAAGTGAACTGTCCAGGGCTGGCAAGGTGACCCATCTACCCGGGAGGCCCAGAGAGGCAGCTTCTCAGGGTGTATCTAGAATCCTCCTCAGATAAGAAATGGCAAGTCTTCCCCCATAGGATCTAGGCCTCTCCACTTCATCTTCCCATTCAGAGGTGAGTGGGGTTTTGCTTCTTATTTACTCAGGCCTCTGTGCCCACATTTATTAATTCAGTCCATAAATGTGGATGGAGCTCCAGGCCCTGTGCCGGGTACTGACAGACACCTGCAGGGTGGAACAGCAGGCAAGTGGGGAGGTAGACCGTGATTTCCCAGATGGCTGCCATTTTGAGGGAAGGCACATGTCCTGTCTCTGAAGGTCACTTGCCGTCAGCCATTCGGGACCAGCACATCCTATCTCTGGGAGGCATCCCAACTCTTCAGGAAAATTAGACTTCACAGAACACTGAGGGTGGTGGGCTTTTTGATTAAAAATAAACACTTGTCTGAACTTCATGTCAAGACCAGACATTAGGCAAAATCTAGAAGGCTGATGAGATGGGTGGGGGGGGGGGGGCGCGGTGAAGGGAGGAAGATGCAGAAGAGCAGATGAAGTCGTGCCAAGGCCTAGAGGTCCCTGGAGCGGCAGACGACTCATCTTCAGACCACGTGTCTGAGCTCACTCATGGCCACGTGGTGACAGCCTGTTCTCCTCGGGGTGGGAGGGAGTCTGGGCCACACAGCCTGTGTTTTCATTCCAGTCTGGCCCATCCAAGGTGCCCAAAGCAAGGCCCTTCACCCAGGTGGGAAGACAAGACACATCCACCCCCCATGCCCAGGCCCCTTCCCCACACAGGAAATTCTCACACCGCTGCCACTTCGAGGCAGTGTACCATTGAGTGTACCATTGCTCTGTGACAACTGTGAGAAGGGACAACAAATTCAGCCAGGAAAAGATTGGTGGCCATTTCCTTGAAGACAGGGAAGGCTTGGTCTTTAAGAGAAAATCAATGTCCACTTCCCGGAAGTGAGAGGAAACCCTCGCCCAGCATTGGTAAAGGAAGGTGCCTCAGCCCGGCCCCAGGGCCCCTTCCAAAGCAGCAGCAGCAACAAGCGTCCCTGTTAAAACAGGCAGAACCCGCACCTGCAACGCGGGCAGCTCCGCTCTCTAATGAAGGTGGTTAGAGTGCAAGGAAAGCTTTCCTTTTCCTAAAGTTTTTTTTTTTATTATTATTATTAATTTTGTTGGAGTCCGATGAAAATAAGTGAAATGAATGAATGAAACTAACAAAATATCCAATGAATGAAAACTAACAAAAATACCCCTAAGAAAACAGACCAGTAGAGGAGAGGAAGGGGTCGAGGGAGAGGGAAGAGGAGAGAGAAAGAGGAAGTACTGGGGTATGATGGTATCACGATCCACCCCAGTATTATGTATAACTACAATACACTAATAAACACTGGTTTTTAAAAAAAGAAATGGGGCAGAGTTTCCCTGTCTCCTATGACCAAAGATAATTTTTAAAAAATCTGTTGAAGTAAGATATTTTAATAAATGTGTAAGTTAATATTAAAAAAAAAAAAAAAAAAGAAGAAGAAAAAACAGGCCTGAGTTCACAAACCAGGGAATCTTCATCGGGGTGTCATAGTCTTAATGTGGCTCCCCAAAATTCATATTGTGATCAAGGCCGCGATATGATAATATCCAGGAGAGGAGCCTTGGAAAGTGCTTAGGTCACGGAGGGAGCAACATCCCAGTGAACAGGACTAGTCCCTTTATGAAAGAGAGCTGCCTTTCTACCAGGGGAGGGCGCTTCCAGGAGATCTGCTCCGTGATCCAGGAAGCAGCGCTCACCAGAGAATCTGCAGACACCTTGACCTTGGAACTGCCCAGCCTCCTGAACCATGGGGATGAAACTCCTGTTGTGTTTAAGCTGCCTGGTTCATGGTGTTTTGTTACAGCTGCCTGAATGGAGTAGGGCCAGGGGGAAGAAAACCTTGAATTCAGAAACACCCCAGTTTCTGTTCAGATCCTAAGTTAGAGGCTGAGCAGCTGAGTGTCCTTGGAGAAATCACTTACCTGCTAGAAGTTTCCAATTTCTAATATGGAAGAAGAGAGCGGTCAAGTCTCCCTTTCCTCTCTGGCCTTAACATATCAGAGCTGATGAACAAGCACCCGGCATGGTGTGTGGCACAGAGCAGGGACACACAGATAAAATCAATGCCCCTGGTAGGGCCGAGACAGCAATTCAAATGGGAAACGGCTCTCACACACCACATCGGTTGTGTAACATGGTGCCAGAGAGACATTGAACCTTCAGCTATTGGCACAAGCTTAAAGAAATTCAGGAGGAGTGGAAGGAAGAAGACCAAAGAAATGTATCCAAAAATGCAGTTGTTGGATCAACACTGGTCCATTCTGTCATCTATGTTGAATAACCATAGCAGCCAAGAGCCAAGCATGGAGTGATGGGTAAAAAAACAAACAACAACAACAACAAAAAAGAATCAACTAGTTTTGTCATCATGGAGAAGACAGGTAAATAAACAAGTTGTAATTTTAAAATGTGGTGACCGTCCAGGAAAGCAGAGGATACCCTGGAAGTGGTTGTCTAACAAAGAATCCACTGGGAAAAGAAGAAGTTTTTCCAGAGGTAGAGCCATCTCTGCAGAAATCTGCAGTGCAGGGAGGGATTAGCAGGGTGAAGAAGGTGGGGAAACCCAGGTACACACATCTAGAGGTGAAAGCAAAGGTTCAAAGAACCAGAAGAAGCCCAGCAGATTATAAAAAGCCACAATGAACACAAGGCACGGTGGGGGCTGAGCTCAGCCTAGGCCAGGTGGAAGCGGTGGGGCAGGCTCAGGAGAGGGTGGGTTCCAAACACAAGGGAGAAAGCATGCTGCTCAGCTTTCTGTCACGCTCACAAATGCCAGAGAGAATCAACTTCATAAAGGAAAAAGCTGATTTGGGCTCAAGGTGTCAAAGGTTTCCATCCACAGTCGGTTGGCTGGGTTGTTTTGGGGCCTGCGGTGAGATGCAACATCTTGGTAGTGAATATGGGGTGAAACAAAATTACTTACCTCATAGCAGCTGGAAAGCAGAGACAGAAAGAGCCGCTGAATTAAAAGACCTCTCTGTTTTACTTGCAGTCAGATGCACCTCCAGCCACTTCCAAAAGGGCAAATCCCAACATCCTCTTGGAGAGCATGCCCCCAATGACTGATCCCACTTAGTCCTATCATCTCCCAACACCACCACAGGTTGTGACCACATCAACACATGGACATTTTGGGGACACTTATCCAAACAATACCAGAAAGCTATTGGGGAGATTTCAGTAGGAGAGTTATCTTTGGATAATGGGACCATGGAAAATATTCAACCCCTTTCTCTCTATGACTTTTTAAAATCTCTGTCATGAAAGAGTACTATTTATGTAATTTTAAAAGTTACTCAGTTACTTTAAAAAGAAACAAATACAATACACAATACATCAAGTCGTTCTTTAGCATTACCAAGAAAGCAAAACCTCCATTTGGAAAAGAGAAAAAGGTTGTAACTACCAGTCTTTGGCTCAAGGCATGAACAGAGCCTGAGGTTCAAGTCAGAAGGTTAAGCTCAACTAAGACTCAGGCGGTGCACTGCAACCTTGAACATGATCATCTCAGGGACAAATATCTCCAGCATATCCAAGAAACAAGGTGGAAGGAAGATTAGAGATCTCCTAAGTGGTTTCAAACATTTTTAAGAAGATGACTTTTAAAAAAAAAAAAAAATTCTTCTTCAAATGAAATCTTCAGCACAAACTAGGTAGAAGGTTATTTGCAGGTTAGACATAGAGAGGAATATGGTAGAGATCCCAAACTAAGATGATTCCATTTCCTTCCTCCTACAGTATTAATTCTTGCCCCAGATGTGAGTGCGCTTCAGAACAATTTGAAATTTACCAGCTAAGATTCACCATCAAAGAAACTGCAGCCCACAAAAAACTCGGAGGCATTAGCCCTGGGACAAATCTGCACCTGATCCTGAGTTAGTGCAGAGCAGGGCAAGACCCTGAAAACCTGTCTTGCATTCATTCTGGCTTCCTCTGCCAAAATAAAGGGGAGTGTTTTTTAAATTAATGCAAGAAATCATGGGGTTCAAGTTAAAGACTTGAGTGATAGCAGGGCATTTCCCTATGAACCTACCCACCTCATTTCCCAGGAACTGTCACATCTGCAGAAGGTCCACTTAGCTAAGGACCTTCCTGGCAGCTCTGTGTATTAATTCAGATTCCAACTCCTAAAGCTTAAACAATAACCGCACCAGGGTCTGACCTGCTCACCTAACAGGGAAGGCTAAGATCAGATGCTCCTGGCTGGATGAGGTTGTCAAATGACTCTCTCTTTCTGACTCCCTGCTCGGCGCTCTTCTGAACTGCTGCATTTGGAGGGCAGGATCTCCCCGCATCTGGTACCAAAAGTGGGCCACTAACAACTCTCAGCTTGTTTGTTGACATCTATGATCTTGAAGACATATTTCCAGCAAAAGTCCTCAGGAGGCATGTAGCAGCCTGAAATAGGACAGGTGTCCATCTCCAAACCAATCATTATGCTCCGGGGAAATATGAGCCTGAATTGGTCCAGCATGAGTCTCAAGTCCACCTCTAGAGCCTCAAAGTAGAATCATTCCCATCTGGGGTGCGGAATGGAGAAGACTGGAGTTAAGAGGTGTTTCTCCAAAGAAAGGGAAAAGGACATTAGGCCATCTGTTATGGTTTAGATGAGGAGTCCCCCAAAAGTTCACGTATGAGACAATGCAAGGATGTTCAGGGGTAAAATGATTAGGTTATGAGAGCCATACCTAGGAAGAAGGCCCCTGGGGACATGCCTTTGGGGTTCATATATTGTCCCTGGTGCGCAGAATGCTCTCTCTCTCTCTCTCTCTCTCTCTCTCTCTCTCTCTCTCTCTATCTCTATCTCTATCTCTCTCTCCTTCCTGGATGCCATGTTCTGAGCTGTTTTTCTCAGACCTACACTTCCACCATGATGCTCTGCCTCATCTTGGACACAGAGCTATGGAGTCAGCCAACCATGGACTGAACCTCTGAAACAGTGAGCCAAAATAAAGTTTTCTTCCTCTAATTTGTGCTTGTCCATTCTTTGGGTCACAGCTGCACAAACCTGACTAAAACACTTGCAAATATAAGAGATATCCTTGACACTTCATGTTATAACAGTCATTTCCTAACTGGTGGGAGTGGGACCATCTGTGTAAAAGGGCAACCTCAGAAATAGACAAGATACTGCTCTTCCCTGCTGTGAAGAGTCAGTTACTGCTTATGGTCCTAATTTAATCAGGCCTCAATAAAATGAGGGAGTGTAAGAACGGAAGTGAAATGAAATTTTTTAAAAATCCATGTTTTTACTCATAATCAGATGCATCATAAACCACTTCCAAAAAAATTTCAAATTCTAAGCCTGATACTGGCATTATTTATTCTTTGTCTCTACTCTAGGTAACAATAGCAAAAAAGAATATTTGGATGCACAGGATTATAGTTATTATATCCACCTTCAGGATGAATAAAAGCATTCTGTTTTCAGACATGAAACAAAATTTTTTTAACACCAAATTTTAAGGATTTTTTACAAAGACCACAGTGGAAAATGTTATGAGTATACATAATTACAAGAGAATTCATGGCTAAATTTCAAAAGGAATATATTATACTTTCAGAGCATAGAAAAAAATACCTCGCACCTGCATTTGCCTTCCCTGGCCCTGGGCCTGAGGAATAAGGTCAAATGCATATTTCTGAGCTGTAGATATTTCTTACTCATTGGGTTTCCAAAAGGGCTCTCACGTTTCTTCAAAGGTTTATCTCAGAAAACAGAGCTAAAGTATAATGAGAAAAGGCTGAAAGAAAAGCCCGGCTAGGGACATCAGGTGGCTTTGCAGAAGCATATGAATGACAAAGTAGAAATCAACATCTGTTAGCACCTTTCATAATGCCACCTGGAAAATCCACTTAACTTCTGGCATCTGACAAGAAAGGGTTTCTCTAGGTCCAGTAACTGGTAGATGCCCTGAGCATAAGCCATGGAGGGTCTGGGATGGAGAGTCTGAGATGGGAGTGGGGCTGGAATGGAGGGTCTGGGATGGAGGAGCTGGGATGGGGGACTGGGGTGGAGGGTCTGGGATGGGGGTCTGGGATGGGGGTCTGGGATGGGGGGCTGGGATAGAGGGGCTGGGATGGGGGCTGGGATGGGGGGCTGGGATGGAGGGTCTGGGATGGGGGTTCTGGGATGGGGGTTCTGGGATGGGGGTCTGGTATGGAGGGGCTGGGATGGGGGCTGGGATGGGGGGCTGGGATGGGGGGGCTGGGATGGGGGTCTGGGATGGGGGTCTGGGATGGGGGGGTCTGGGATGGAGAGTCTGGATGGGGGCTGGGATGGGGGTCTGGGATGGGGGGGTCTGGGATGGGGGGGTCTGGGATGGGGTAAAAACAAAACAAAGTAAGCCAACATGAAGCATCTTCTTCTCTTTGCTCTTCCTGCCCTGAAGGGAAAGATGACAATCCTCGCCTGCTAATTCTCTATGGGACTGAACCATGCACGGGTAAGAGACCCGGGTCAAATCAGGACGAAAGGAAGGACATCTGTTAATGTTCAAAGTTGGTACATTCCCCGGGCACTTTTAGAAACAATGCCAGCTTTGAAATAAGACTGGACACTTTTTCCCTTCAGATAAAAAATGTTACCCTTCAAACTCGAATAATAGGAGCCAAACCTCATGCCACACTTAACGCTTGCGTGTGTTGGCCACCGAGAGTTGGGTTTTTAAAAGCATGAGCTTCTCTACCAAGACAGTAGGAAGACAACAGATGGGAAAAAATCACTTAATTCTCGTACTGGATGGATCGACACTTAACACTGCATGTCCCCGAATCCAGTTGAGCAGAATCGATGCCCTCGTTTGGTTTACTCCTTCCATACAAAGAATTCCAAGAAATCAAAGAGTATGTCAATATTTTCCTTTTACCCATAAGACGGATCTGTGATTACCTCTCTAAAGCAGAGAATTCTCTGGAACCCTGGAGGTTTGTACATATTTTTTTTCCTCGAACCCCCAAGCTTTGCTCATTTGGCTCACTTTTTGAGGGTGCCTAAGGACAGAGTGCATAGGACAGCTCAGAGTACATACTGGGAATGCAAAGAGGAGCAAAAATTAACTGGCAGGAGAATTAGGGACAGAAAAAAAAAACATAAAGAGGATTCTAATCCTCTATTGATAATAGGGGATCAGCAGAGAGAGGGAGGGAGGCAAACTTCTCCAGGCAAAGAGGATATTATTAGGGAAGGGTCACTGGGTAGGTGACCTTTGACTTGGGAGAGTTAACTAAGAATTCAACAGGTGGAAAGTGGTGTTGAGCAGAGGGGACAGAACAAAGAGGGGGGCGCATACATTCCAGACCCGAGAAAACAAGGGGACTTCATCTCCAGTGCCCACTCTTATTGATTGGGAGTGGCTGCTCAAAGGGGGACAGTAACAAAGACCGTGAGGCTAGGTGGCAGATATTATCCATGTCCCAAGCCATAATGCACCTACAGTTTATCCAGTCCCACCCATAGCCTCGCTGGACAGTCCCCTCGCAGGTTGACAGCCCTCGCCCCAGTTCCACTACCTGCCACTTCCTGGCTGAGGATTTTCTCTGATTCTTTGGGAGCTGAAGGGTAAGGCAGCCTGCAAGTTCTGAGGCCACAATGACTCCACAGGAGAAGCAGGAGTCCGTGGAAAAAGACATAGCTTCCCCTTCTCACAATGAGACAGTTGCAAGTGCATCCTCCACAGGACCCAAAGGCTTCTGGGGATACTGAGCCCAGCCGCCCATCACAGTCACTCAGGCATGAACGTACTCTGTAGGACGCCTCTCTGTTCCCAGCCTCATTGAAGCCTCCAGGGATCAACTTTTAAAACATTTCCCAGTTACCTGTTGCCATATGATTATCTCAAATTTAGTATCTTAAAACAACACTAAGTATTTATTGTCTCTTGGAGTTTCTAAAGGCAGGAATGAGGAGATATTCAGTTGGGTGGTTCTGGCTCTGGACCTCGCAGGGTGTTGTGTCAACTGAAAGCAGGATTGGGGCTGGGGGATCCACTTCCAAGATGGTACGTGCAGACGACTGGCATGCTAGGCCCGGCTGTTATCAGCAGGCCCCACGACACAGCTTCCCTATGACATGCCAAGAGCACCTTCATGAGGTGGCAGCTGATTTCGTCCAGAGGAAGTAATCCAAGATAGCAGGCAGAAGTCACAATGACATTCATGATTTAACCTTGAAAGTCACACACTATCCCTTGCCGCAGTCTCGGCTGGGCACAGAATCACGAGCCACCACACAGCTTTGTAGATTCAAACAGCAATTCTTTATTCCCGAACTCACACCGGCCTCCACACACGTTCTGGGGCAATCCCGTTCTGCTGCCACCCAATTCACCTCACCCACGAGGCTTTTTTCCCAAAAAATGCTCTCTGAATCTCACGAGAACTCAATGGGAGCTCAGGCAGCAGGAACGCCCTAATTCCAGCAGCAATAATCCTCAACATCGAACTTCCCTAAAACCCAAGGTCTTAAACTGGGAACGCCCTTAACCCAAGGACCGGGATACTTCCTCAAACCTGATCAGCTCTAAACCCGGATCCGCCTTGGTCTTTGAGCAAGGTCACCTTACATGCAATGTCAACAGCGAAATCATTAACATGGGGTACGCTAGCAAGGAAATTTTGATGCGTCACTTCTACTTGGTAATGGCCCTCAGCAATCCCTGCTCTGCTATTCTCTTCTTCCAAAGGCCAGCCTAGCCGGGCGTGGTGACACACACCTGTAATCTCAGCTGCTCGGAGGCCGAGGCAGGAGGATCCAGAGTTCAAAGCCAGCCTCCACAATTTAATAAGACCCTAAGCAACTCAGTGAGACCATGTTTCTAAATAAAATACAAAATAGGGCTGGGGATGGGGCTCAGTGATCAAGTGCTCGTGAGTTCAATCCCCAGTACCAGGAAAAAAAAAAAAAAGCCAGTTTCATGCAATGAAATGAAATTACACAAGGACAGGGTTGCCCAAGGGGAGTTAGGGGGTCATTGGGGGACATTTTAGAGACTAGGATCATCTGAGGGTTTATAAGAAAACCTGTTCCTGCTCCATTATTGATTTCCTCCTTGGCTGGGGCAGGGAAACGCCCTTACGCATATCCACCTCCAGGGGATCTATGACCCTGAGGTGTCTGTGTTTAATCTCCTAAACTTTCAGAGACAAGAACAAGGTTTAAAAACTTATTTCCATTCTGGGTGTAATTCTTCCAAAATTAAGACAATCCCAATTTCCTAATTTATTCTTTAGAGAACTCATCTTGCTAAGCAGGAATAGGTCGATACTTTCCCACTTTACCAGGAAACATCTTCAGATCTTTCAGTTTTGTTTACGATAAGGCTCAATTGCTTAGGTCACCAGTGTAAGCACAAAATTCTAAAGACACGCTTCCCTCTAATTTGTAATTTATATGCATTCTTAAGCAAAGACAGAGTCACTGGGTGACAGCGACTGTAAATATAAATTATTCTTCAAGATAATCATATTCACATCCACATGGGAATTTCACCTAGTAAATCTGATCCCAACAAACAAGCACTGCACCCAGATTCCTTCCCGCATATAAATGATATCTGATAATTCAGTGTACAAGATGACAGTTCTAAGCCTTGCTCTTTGTCCTCTTGTGACAAACCTAAGATAAATATGTCCCAAATCGAATAAGTGTCAAATGGCCAGAAGAGTTTCATCAGGGGGAAGAGTCACATTTATCTGTGTTTCCATCTCTCCCTGAAGTAACTTGTTCATTCATTTCAGGAACAATACCTTTCGTTTGTTCCCATGAAACGTTTAAATTATGATCCAGTTTCACAATTGTGCTTCCTCAGGTTTACCCCTTCCATTATACTGAGATCATACTGAAGTTAGTAAACACAGAGCAAAATATAAATACTTAAGAAATGTATCACCCCCTTCTTTTTAATGATGTGCTGGTTATTTCTAACAGCAATTAAAGCCATCTTAGCAGGCTATTATCTTTCCATAATATATTATTGTGAGGCCAAGGGGATGGGAATATAATACTAATATTAGCATTAGAATAAATGTAAGCATTAAATAAACAAAGATGTTTATCTGGAAATGAACAGGCCAGGCCAGGCCAAGGATAACATCAAAATGTCACAGAACCCTTCAGGTTTAAAGCCATCCCTCTTGCTGGAAAGACTCTGGTTGATTATCACCTTTTATTATGACATTAGGCTACAAGAGTCTGAGTCTTTCTTTTGCAAGGACATACCAATCTCCCTTTAGTCATTCTCCAATTTAAGTAAAACATTGCTTCAACTCCGAGAGGCATAGACTTTATTTAGGATGCCAGGAGACAGGTTTTAATTAATTTAATCACAGTGAAATCTCACAATCTAAAATAATTAGCAGTCCTTGGCGGACAAACCATTATCTGCTGAAAAGGTAATCAGTGGAGAGAGCCAGGCTGCAGAGTTAAGGATCTAAAATGAGGATTTTATTGTTGTTGATGAAGAGTGGGATCCTCAGGCCTGTATTATTCTATCTTACCTTACCCGTCTCTTTGTCTTTGCCAACCCAAGCTCAGTGTAAAACGATCAAAGCATTCTGGCTGTATTTAGGGGTGAATCCCATCTCCATATGGTGTCCCTGAAGGAATCTGTTTTGTTTAGATGGTTTATAACAATGATATGTAACGGTCACATTTTGTTTAATATGTATTTGCTGTGTTGCGAAATGGGTTGGCTCTTTTAAAAGTATAAGTTAGTATTGGGTCGGCTGAGTCATCCATCCACGGAAGTCTCAAGAACATTTATTGATAATAGCTGGGATATGCCTTCGTGTTTTGCAAATTAAAAACAGCTTTAATTGAGATAGAAGACACACAGCAGAAGATTGATTTTTTTTTTTCGTGATTGTCCTTTTATGAAGAAAACAGTTTCATTTGCATGCTTTACTATAATGCAACATGTAAGTCATCTTCAGGTGAAAAGTCACCTGAAGCTTGGATTCTCATCTCAAAATTTCTTAAGTCTAAAGTTAACACTGACAAAATTTTATAGAGATTCCTGAAGTATGTAGATGGAGGGAACTATCTGATTCTGTCCACACTGTTGAATCTGTCTGAGCATGATGTTTAACATGAATGTGACATTGTGCACCTTGCCTAACAGGATACATTCAGAGACCTCCCAAGGGACAGAAATGCAGGCCTGGGGGGAGTCTCAGCCTTGGGACATTTTTTTAAAATCATATCGTGGAAATACGAACATTCTCATTTGGCGCATAAATCAAAACTGGTATTTTCTGAAGCTTTGGGGAAAAAAAAGAATTAGTAGGACAAGATCAAAGCTTAAATTAGAAATAAAATAAATAAACAAACAATCTAAAGGGAAATAAGACAGCATAGAAAATACTCCTCAGGAAGGACAAACCTGTCACCCTAAAGGCAGAGAATAAACCGTGTGCAAGGTGGGTCCTGTCCTTGTGTTTATTTGTTGTTATGATGAGCAGGCCGTCAGCCTACTGTTTTCTTTTATTAGTTCAAGTTTTGGGAGCTGAGAAAAAGTATCCCTGATATGGAAGCAGTTCCTGCTAGGAAGTGTGTCAGAATCATGGGGGAACTTGGGAGGAGACAGAGCAGAAATAAAAAGGAATATAAACTCCAGGAAAAAAATCCAGATTCTGCATGGATACATTTAATTTTATACAAATAAGACCTCCAAGAAAAAGTTCAAGAAATTAGGATCATTTAACTCTCGAGAAAAGAAAGCTGTTGAGATCATTTACACTAACTCATTAGTCACCAAAGTTTCTGTTGAAGGACTCAAACTAAGAAGTACTGTTGCCATACTGTTTTCCATCTCTAGTGAGGATAGACCAGAGGGGATTAATAAATAAATAAATAAATAAATAAATAAATAAATAAATAAATAAATAAAATGTTGAAGAACTTCGGCAGAGATTGTCATAAAATCTATTTGAAATCATTTTTATTTTTAAGGAAATATTTTCTAAAAAATATTAAGGGATATACCAAATGAATTTTTGTAAGTTCTTTCCTTTCAGCACATTTTTTTTAAAAAAATTCATGTTGGAACAAAAACAATATTGTGAAGAACACTAACAGGATCATTTGGGTTTCACTCCACATCTACACAACTTTAGCTCACAAGATATTTTTTGTGTGTTTTGAATAGTAGATGCATGAATGCAAGGAATAATGACCTGCTTGGATGTTATTTTTAATTTGACCTTGCAATCAAGTGAGACTTGAACACAAGTATGTTCATCTTGAAGACTGTATAGCGTTATAGGTTATTTGAGGTTTTTGCTTTAAATATAAAATATTGTTATTTAGTTGTAGGAGCTTCCACAGAGAGGATCTGAGAGATTGAATATTTTGGAAAATAGACCTCCCATTTCCTAAGCAGGATGCTTCTGAAATTGATGCAACTGCATGTTAGCTGGAGGATATTGGGGAAATTTTTCTATGAACTGCTGATATTGTTGGTTTTTATTTTTATAAGCTGGTGTTTGTAATGCTGGAAAAAATCCAAATTTCTCTTGGATACATTTAATTTTATGCCCTTTCCTCTCTATGTCCGTCTTTTGCCACACCCTCTTGTACATTTTGTTACTGTGAAAAGCTTTCACCCTATTACCTCACTAATAAGAAATTTAACTGTTTTCATTCACGGTGCTGTAAACTGATTTATAAACTTGACTTTTAAAATTTTTGTTACTATTCTCAAAATATTTAAGACTTCTTTTAAGAAGTAATTTTAAATCTATTCCGTAGCCTGTTTTAGTTTGTCTGGATACTACTATATGTTAATTTATTTATATGCTAATTTTGTATAGCCTTTCACAATTCACTTGTTTTCTGAGCTTACTCTACAAACTGGGGAAGCAGTCATACTAACCAAAATGGTCCCTTGTTCTAACATTTCATTTGAGATTTCCTTGTATTTTGGGCAGCCAAAACACAAAATTTGAGGACATCTTTCTTAGAGGTGTCTCTCAAAGCATTTTACCATTAGCCATAAGAAGTCTAAATAAAAAGAAGAGACTGGCTCGTTGTTTGACTCTACAAAGCATGACTTTAGTTCCATTTGGAAACAGAATTAATGTTGGCTCTTGGTTATCTTAGAATATTCACATACTATTACATTCTCTTGCTGAGGGCCATTACCAAGTAGAAATGACGCATCAAAATTTCCTTGCTAGCGTACCCCATGTTAATGATTTCGCTGTTGACATTGCATGTAAGGTGACCTTGCTCAAAGACCAAGGCGGATCCGGGTTTAGAGCTGATCAGGTTTGAGGAAGTATCCCGGTCCTTGGGTTAAGGGCGTTCCCAGTTTAAGACCTTGGGTTTTAGGGAAGTTCGATGTTGAGGATTATTGCTGCTGGAATTAGGGCGTTCCTGCTGCCTGAGCTCCCATTGAGTTCTCGTGAGATTCAGAGAGCATTTTTGGGAAGAAAGCCTCGTGGAGTAGGTGAATTGGGTGGCAGCAGAACTGGGATTGCCCCAGAACGTGTGTGGAGGCCGGTGTGAGTTCGGGAATAAAGAATTGCTGTTTGAATCTACAAAGCTGTGTGGTGGCTCGTGATTCTGTGCCCAGCCGAGACTGCAGCATTCTCTAAGGTATCCTTCCTCTTGGTTAAGTCAAGACTGTGTACTGAAAGAAGAGAACCTACAAGAATGAATAAAGTGGCCAATCTATGGGGCAAAGAAAGGGACATATCTAGAGTTTGCCTCTTAGTTTTTTGTTATTGTTGTTTGTTTTTTTTCACCAGCAGAACCCTAAATCAGAGGAACATGAGGAAGGGGAAGGAGGCCTGAGAGCAAAATCGGAAGCAGCTAATCACTGCAATGAATTTCGTGTTCCGGTTTTAAATTTTAAATCAATTTTGCCTTCTCCTAATAAAATTGTTTTAATATAAAAATGAAGTCTTCCATCTTGAATGAAACTGGTAGGGAATCTCCTAGACATGTTCTATGCGTACGTTTCTCACACTAAAGTCAGTTGTGTACCCCCTGGGGATGTGCAGCAATTGGGGGTGGGGGCAGTGAGGGAGAAAATTGAGAGGCCATGTGATAAAGATGGTGCTCCTTTCTGGTATACCCGTTTCACTCAAGATTCATCCTTTTGAAACACATAGTTCCGTGTTTGTAGCATATCCACCATTAATTCTGTAGCATTTTCTTCACTCTGTAAAGAATATCCAAACTCACTAGCCTTCATCTCTACCAAATCCTCTACCCAGTCCCTGGCAACAAGTAACCCTGACCATCTGTCTGCATGCATTCCCTATGTTGGATAATTCAGATGAATGAAACACTTTGTAGCCTTACGGACTTCTTAGCATGATAATCCAAGGTGCAGCATGTAGCAGCGTATAACAGCATTCACCCCTTTCATCGTTGAATAATATCCTACTGTGTACACGCACTGCACTTTGTATCTCCATTGATTTATGCATGTATGGGTTATTATTACCTTGTGGCTATTGTTAATAGTGCTATGAACATTCATGTAAAACTGTTTGTGTGGACATTTATCTTCAATTTTCCAGACTGTATACATAATATTCAAATTTCAAGCCATATGGTGCATCTATCTTCAAATTATTTTAAAATTATGTATCTTTTACAATTTTGAGGTAGAGGGGTACCAGGGATTGAACTCAGGGGCACTTGACCACTGAGCCACATCCCCAGCCCTATTTTGTTTTTAATTTATTTTTTAGTTTTTAGGTGGACACAATATCTTTATTTTACTTTTACATGGTGCTGAGAATCAAACCCAATGCCTCACGCATGCTAGGCGAGCATGTTACCACTTGAGCCACATACCCAGCACCCCACAGCTCTATTTTGTATTTTATTTAGAGACAGGGTCTCACTGAGTTGCTTAGGACCTCATAGTTGCTGAAGCTGGCTTTGAACTCGCAATCCTCCTGTTTCAGCCTCCAGAGCTGTTGGGATTACAGGTGTGCACCACCAGGCCCGGCTCTATCTTCAAATTTTGAGGAACTACCAAACTCTTTTCAAACTGCTGCACCATTTTGCAATCCTATCAGCAATGTACAAGGGTTCCAATTTTTCCACTTCTTGACCAGCACCTCTTATTGTGTTTTGAGTTACAGCCAACCTAGTGGATGTGCAATGATATGTGGCTTTGACTTAAATTTCCCTAATGATTAATGACTTTGACCATCTTTTCATGCACTTTTTGGTTATTTATGTATCTTTGCTGGAGAAAAGCCTATGTAAATCCTTTATCCATTTCTTAATTAGTTTGTCTTTTTATAGATCAGTTGAAAAACTTCTTTAATCATCTGGACACTAGACCTATATCAGATATATTATTTGAAAATATAACCTCCCAATATCTAAGTCATCTTACTTTATTGATGGTGTCCTTTGAAGCACACAATATTTTAGTTTTGATGATGTCTTGTTTATCTACATTTTCTTTTGTTACTTGTGCTTTTAGCTTCATTTCTAAGAAACAATGCCTAATGTGATTTCACAAAAGTTAATTTTAGTTCTTACATTGAGACCTACGATCCACTGTAAGTTTATTTTTTATGTGACATGAGGTAGGCGGTACAGCTTTATTCTGTTACATGTGAATATTCCGTTCTCCCGGCACTATTAGCTATTAAGTGCTCCTTATTGAGTCATCTCAGCACTCCCGTCAAAATCAGTTAATCATAAATGCCAGATTGGATTTCTACACATTCAGTTCTATTCCACTGATCTATTTGTCTATCCTTATGCCAGTGCTACACTGTCTGGATTAGTACAGATTTGTAGTAAGATCTGAAAGTGTGACTTCTCCAACTTTTTTTTTTTTTGGTGGTGGTGCTGGGGATTGAACCCAGGGCCTTGTGTATGCAAGGCATGAGCTCTAGCAACTGAGCTAGTCCCCCAACTTTGTTCTTTTTCCAAATTGTTTCAGTCTTTCTGGTTCCTTTGTTTTCACTTATGAATTTCAGGATCAGCTTTTCATTTATACAAAAAAAAGGCAGCCCGGAGTTAAAAGAGATTATGTTGATTCTGCAGATCAGCTAGGGACGTATGGCCATCTTAGCAATATTAATTCTTCCAATTCACAGTCAGGGACCATCTTTCTATTTATGTAGGTCTTCCTTGGCCTTCAATCAGGGATGCTTTTAATTTTGGTGGACAAATCTCCCAATTCTTCTGTTAAGTGTACCCCTAAATATTTTATTATTTTTGAAGCTGTTGTAGATAGAATGGCCTGTTAATTTCATTTGCAAATTTTTCATTGCTAGCATATAGACATACAACCAAGTTTTGTATATTGATCATGTCTCCTGCACCTTGGTGAAATTCATTCATTAACTAACATTGTTTTGTGGATTCATCAGATTTTTTTTACATAGAATTTCTGTGGCTTTTCAGAATCTGGGAATATGTCAGACCCTTTCAAAGCCAGCATCCCATTCCCCAGTTATTCTATTCTTTTCTTTTTCTTTTTTGGTCAACCTCTTGTTAGCCCCAACTGGTAATGGTGCTTCACGAGATCTGCAATGTTAAACAATTGCCACTAATTGTTTTTCGCAGTTATACCTTGGGGAATAATATTGTCCATACCGAGTAAATTCTGAATGGGGTCAAATGAAAAGCCCTGAGAATGAAGTCTTCAGCAAGTTTCCACACAGGCCAAAGAATGAAACTTCTCTGGGGATTGAGCTGTGGGTGAATTCCAAACCCGCCTTTCTCCATCCAGAGAAAGTACTAGTCTGCTGGGTTTTCTACACATCACAGTTGTAAAGCTTTGAGTTTCCAGACCAACCTGAGCTGGGGAAGTGGGTGAAACCATGGCAAGTCTTAAAATGCTACAAATCTCACAGTTCTTATCAAGCTTCAGATACTTTTGTGGAAGGAACACTCCCCAGATGGTTGTAAACCTTTAGTTCATATTCAGAGTCACCGGTGGACAGTTGGTTTGGGTTGGTTGATTTCTTTTTTTTCTTTTTCTCATTTCTTCTCTTGAGGAGGGAGTTTTTAGAGATCCTTAGTCTACCATTTCAAGAGTTGGACCAATGCCATTTTTTTATAAGATTTCTACTCCAGGATTCTGAAAACCATGGACAAAGGTTTGAGCCAGTGGGAAATTTACTTAATAGGCAGTGGGTGCCCAAGGAGCTCCCTAACCCAACCCTCTCCTTTCTCCATTCCTTACAATACTTATTCCCCAGCACTCAATGATGTCACATCACTGCTCCCAGATAGGAACAGAATATCACAGTTGAATACATTCAAATCTCTGCAATTTAAAGAGGAGAGCAAGATGTAGTTGTCAATTAGTAAAAGAACATCAAAATCCATGTAAATCTAAAGAATCTGAAATATGTTTGAGTGACATGGCACTTTTAGAATTCTGCTTTTCTCTTTGCTTACTATGAATTCAGAAACAAATAGTACTGGAAATGCTTTCCTTGTATGAAGCATGCAAGTTCATTACTGCCTTTCTTCATAAAACCGACGGGGGAGTGTGAGCAGGGAGATTCCCTGTGTGTGTGTGTGTGTGCTCTCCTTTTTCCATGCCCACAGGATGTCTCAACAGCAAGCAGCCAAAGAAGGGCATGTCGTGGCAGCCTCCTCGAGAGATGAGGCAAAGTACTGAGGAAAAACTCTTTTAGACTTGCCCTAAAAAAAACTTAACCCTTTAGTATGATAAACAGCAGCTCAGGTGTTGCCACCAAATTCTCTGAGGGGGGAAGAGGTCCCACTGATGACATGTTATATATTATATTAAATATATATTAATATTATGCATAATATATATTATATACACACAATACATAGAACACATATCATATATATGTATATATGAATATGTATGTGTATCTACATATATGTAGATTATAGAATTACAGTCTGGATTTCGAAAGGATTAAGGTTGTTTTTTTTTTTTTTTGGTTCATGAGTGTAACCCATAATATCCAATTTCCAAGGTTATGTGGAATATAAACATTTGTGGAAAGTCCTATGTGACATCACAACATTTCAACATGATTATTACACTCCGCCATACATTACAGAGCAGCTTCATGACCCCCAGGGAATCTATGCCTATCACTTCCCAAATGGTTTGGCGCTGTTAGTGGAAGGGAGCAAGATTTATTCTCCTTGAGCCTTCACCAAATATCGGCAGCACTTGCTCCTTTTGTCTTTCCAACCTAGACACTGAAACTAGAGGCTGCTTCAGGAGTGTCAGTATGGGCAAGCTTGGAGACAGAATAATGCTGTACTATGTTCCTTCCTTTTGGATTCAGCTAATTGCCGAATGACATTTTAATAAGCACCTGAGGCCGGACAAACTATTTATATTAAAATCAGCCCCAAGCTGTAGAAAAAGAATTCTGGCTATAGAATTCGGCAGAGACGCCCTGATACCAAGCCCCAACAAAACAAAGACGCCCCAATTGCTGCCTGGCTTTGAAGTCCATACCCAAGGCTGGAACCAGGAGAATTCCGCCCACCTCCGCCCACCCCCGCCCCGTGCTGTTGAAACTCTCGTTAGAAATTTCAATTTTTCATATTCAGTATAGTCCTGTTTTCATTTATCTGAACTTGTCCCATTTAGATGATTGGGTTGTGATCGTCCAGCAAACCCGTTTTAAGGTCTCGGCCCTGTCATCTTCCACATGGCTTTGGGGCATGATCCTCAGCGCCAGGAGCACAGCCATCCATTTCATAAGGAGGCCAGATGATGACAGGATCCGGCGTCCCTTGCATAAACATCTTGCTAACCAGGACCAGGCAGTGAATGTTTCGGTGGCACCTGAGGCCTACAAGTCATCTCTGTAAATCTTTCCGTCCAAGGAAATCAACAGAAGCTTTCAGAAAGCCAGAATCCCCCTGTCCACTAAGAAGCTGAATGCACTGGGAAGAAGGGCTGCTGGAGGATCCCCCGTCGGGGCCGAATCCCTGGCTACTCAGTCCTGGGGTCAGACCTGCAGAACGAATCCTCAGAGAAGACAAATTTCCTCCAAAACAAGCAAGACAAGACCTTAGTCAAGGAGGCATTGCATGAACTCCTAAGTCTTATTACGGTCTTAACGTCTTACGGACAAATGGGAATGGGAATGGCACTCCACCAAGAGGTAACAATGCAGAATACACACCCCAGTGACTAGCTCAAGGTCCATGTCCAACAAATGGTAGGTCTGGAGTGAACGACTAGGTCAGAGATGGTGGTGGCCGATGATCAGGAGGGTGGATGATACTGCACATCAGCCAGCACCTAGTTTGCCCCAGGAGCTCCCTAACCTGACCCTCTCCTTTCTCCATTCCTTACAACGCTTATTCCCCAGCACTCCATGATGTCACATCACTGCTCCCAGATAGGAACAGAATACCATAGTTGAATACATTCAAATCTCTACAATTTAAAGAGGAGAGCAAGAAAACTGTGAATAAAATCCTCTGCGGGGCTAACAGGAACATTCAGGTGTCAATGCATTTAACCAGAGCACCATGTTTTTCCTTCTTCTCTAGTTGCCCAAGAGGAAGGAAAGAATGAGACCGAGTAAACACGTAGAAGGAACAGAATTCCATTCACAGCCAGCCTGCATAGATGGTCTTGTCGAGTCCATTCCCGGCTCTCTACACCGAGAACTTCTGGAGATTTCCACAAGCGCTGGAGGGTTAGACTATGATACAAAACAGCATAGAAGTCCTCTTGCCCCCCTAGCCCTCCTCTTAAATTGGTAGATGAATTTGACTGCTCATCGGTGAATTAAGATATTAATTCCCTGCCCAAGGGTTATCCCACTTACTAGATGACAAGAAAACGCATTTGAAAACCAAAGAGAAACATTTAATAATTACAAATCACAAGGGAGATGTGACCAGATAGAAATTGGGGACAGTGGAACTCTGACAAATTAAATTCTGAGATTTTTGTGTTCAGGGTGTGGTTTTATTTTAAAGGTGCAAGTATGAATAGCTTAAATAATACTTTTGAGTAGTTTATATAAGGAGAGCCACCTCTGATGGGAGAATAATCAAACACAAGTTGCTGTCCTAAGATTCAGATTTAAATTCCATCTCTGGCTCTGATGAGTCATGTTATCATGGGAAAGTTGATTAATTTCTCTACATTCAGTTCAGCTTATAAAAGGAGAGAACTTGATAACCTATTTTCTTTAGTCCAGGACCATTTTCAAATCTTTACAAAGCTAATCGTAGTTTATAAACGCAGGGGTGTGCCAAGATAATAGTAAGATTCTTCTTCACAGATAACTCCAGTTAACAGCTCGTAACGTTCCTACAGATGAGATCAAGACTCATATTTTACCCAAAACAAGGATTCTACTATACCTGCTACAAAACAATAGCTTTGCTTTTCCTAATAATATTTCCTGAGCTTCAAGTGATTGAGGTCAATCTATTGCATCTTTGTAAATAATTTGTGCCATTACCTTAGGCCATGATTTATTTAACTTTTCATCTATTTGGAAATTTGGGTTGTTTCTATTTTTTGTTTCTTAGCTGATACAGAAAAAACAGCATGAACTTTGGCTCATGCGACTCTTGATAAGGGGTTTCATGGGCTGCATCTGTGCATGCACAGGGGGTGGAAACTGACTTTCTTCTCTCCTAGACCACACTTGTTAGTCGAAAGGAATGTACAGAGAGATTCAGCTAGGGATGCTAAACTCCGACTCACCTTCTCTCTCAAAATAAGTAGAGAGGCAAAATATAATGACAGAAATCCACATTGAAGTTTACAGAGCAGTTTCCAGAAGGTGTTATTTAATATCATCAATAATGGGATACAGTTGAATGTGTCAGACCCCTCTGAATTTTAGAGAAATATTTGGAAATGGATGAATGTGAATAATAACAACAGAATGACATCATGGGGGAGGGGAAGAGATGTTAATTACCTACAGAAAAACATGCCAAGCTCAGCCGGGAAGAAAAAGTCTCCTTTTCTGACTGCTACAACTGAGTGAAGAGAATAATTCAACTTCAAAGCCCAATCCAAATGAGAAAAAGAAATTTTTTTAAAACACTCACCGTAATTTAGAAGGAAAAAACAGACAGTTTGCTACGGAATTTAATCTCCTGATTCGGGTTCATGGCACCGACTCAACAGAGGACCATCATTTATAGTATTGCCTATGAGGTAATGAAATTTGCTACTGGAGAGTTTACAACTTCCTGCATTTAAGAACAAAGGTCCCTAAAAAAACAAGATGTCATTTCGGTTGTGTGCGCCTCTTTCAACTGCACATTACATCAATCCAACAAATCATGGTAATGAAAACCAGATAATTTACTACAAAGGAAATGGGAAATATGACGGATGGCATGATCACCTGTCCCTGAAGGTGGAGGATCAATGGAAGAAGAGGAGGTCGGGTCATAAGGGCACGACCACCTTCTTATTTTCTTCCAATACTGTGTGTATCCAACAGTCCCACTCTCCTGAAACGGAAACAGGCATGGGATCTGTACTCTACAGCCAAGGGTCTGTCCTTACCTCGGGATGAGATAGACTTCTTTTTTTTTAAAATACTTTTACCTTTTTAAAAATTTGCTCTAATTAGTCATACATGACAGCAGAATGCATTTTGGTTCATTGTACACAAAGGAGCACAACTTTTCATTTCTCGGGTTGTACACAAGATGGAACCACAGTGCAGTCGTACATGTACCTAGGGTGATGCTGTCCATCTCATTCCACCATCCCCCTGCCCCCTCCCCTTCTCTCCCTCCCCTTTGCCCCATCAAAGTTCCTCCATTCTCCCCCAGGCACACACACACCCATTATGGATCAGCATCCACTCATCAGAGAGAACATTTGTCCTTTGATTTTTTGGGATTGGCTAACTTCACTTAGCATGATGTTCTCCATCTCCATCCATTTACCTGCAAATGTCATGATTTTATTCTCTTTTAATGCTGAGTAATAGTCCATTGTGTATGTACACCACAGTTTCTTTATCCATTCATCTACTAAAGGGCATCTAGGTTGGTTCCACAGTAAGATACACTTCTGACACATGAAAGAATCGTTTTCAAATTAATGAATTATTTCTACATCAGATTTTTTTTGAAAGGAAAGATTAAGAAAAGCATAATGAGGCTGGCCACAGTGGTGGCACACACCTGTAATACCAGCGGCTCGGGAGGCTGAGGCAGGAGGATCGATAATTCAAAGCCAACCTCAACAATTTAGCGAGGCCCTAAGCAACTCAGTGAGACCCTGTCTCTAAATAAAATACAAAATGGAGCTGGGGATGGGGCTCAGTGGTCCAGTGCCCCTGAGTTCAATCCCTGGTACTAAAAAAATTAAAAGGCTCCCTCGACCCCTACACCCATCCTTGTGGCACCTGCCATCTCTCCCACCAAGAGATGGAGTCAGTCCATTTCTGCAGCCCTTCAACTTGAAAGCAAGCGAGCAGGTGGGCAAAGCAAAGCATAATGAGGAAATTGCCAAACTGCAGTCTTTCAAATGACACAACACTGTGTGTTTGGGGAAAACCTCCTGTGAAGGGGCGAAGAGTTCCCAGAGCCATTCTGGTGGGGCCAATTAGTCATCCCAATCAGTGTGTTCTTTCTCTAAAGCTGCATCACTTAGAAAGTTCTAGAAAGTGGTATATTTAAGGGGCCTAGGGCAGAGTGTTTTATAAAAACTACACAGTTTTATGGTCCTGAAATTATTTATATTAATGCACTCTGCAGGAAATCTTGAGTCTGTAATAAGGTCATATAACAAAAAACACTCCAACTGAAGTCTTTATGATTTCATAACACTGAATATTTACTTTCTTGGTATTATATTCGTAAACCAACAGTATTCCGAGTTTCTAAGATTTTCAGCGCTGTAGAATTATGCCTGTTAGTGTGAAATCTCCAATGTGGCAAAGAAGTTTTACTTTCTGTAAATCTCATAAAAATGCTTATCTTAGGCAAAACTGTTGCCCTTAGAAATGTGTCGCTAAAGGAGTCCGAGTTCTACACAGTGTCCACTTGCTGCAGTCTGAGTGTTGTTTTCCACCAAACAAGTGTTGGGAGCCTGGTTCTCAGCGTGGCAATGCAGGGGGTTAGGACTTTAAGAAGTAAAGACTTGTGGGAGGTTCTTAAGCCAACTAGGTACACACCCTCAGTCTCTTTCCAGCTTCCTGTTTTTGCAATGTGTTCTCTCACACCCTGCTCACACCACCACCATGATGTAAGGCAACCAAATGGGCCCTTAAAAGAGGTGAGCACAATGCCCTTGAACTTCTAAAATTGTGAGTTACAATAAACCTCTTTTCTTTATAAACATAGCCTGCCTCGGGTATTTTGGTATAGTAGCAAAAATGGACTAATACACCACATTAGAGAAAACTCGAGACTGGATGCTTTCTGTTGGGACCTACCTGATGTCCAGGTTTTACATGTTGATTTTCCTGGAGAAAACAACCATCCCATAATGTCAACAAGGCAGTGTTCATCACCTCTACAGCTTCACAGCTGACATGTGATCCAACTCTGACCAATCACAGCATCCCATCCCTGGAGACATAGTGATTAGTTCAAGGATAAACAAAGGAGGCCAGGCGGAGGCTGGTTTATAGCCAGGGAGTTTCAGTGCCAAGACTCTATTTTGAAAGAAAGATGCTCTGTTTCCATGGGCATTGCTTTTAATTAATGCATACCTTCCCAAGCAAGCCTTTCTTAATTGTGTTTTTGGCCTCTTTCTCAATTTGGAAAATAAGAAGCTTTGGGAAAATAAAAGCAACCTCAAACTTGGATAGTTCACTTTCACTGTTTTTTTTTCCCCCTCATGCTTTAATCATTTCTAACCCCCTTCAGGTTACTAGGCATTTTTTTTTAAATTTTACTTGGGCCAGATTGTTCCATGTCTTATTCTTTTATAACCCCAGTATCCAAGAACCACTCAGAGAAGAGAAGAAAATGTTTTTGCTTCAAAGGATCAGAATCTAGGCAGCATGTAGGATTCCGTTGGAGAATTTCTTGCATGTTCCTCACAAAAACAACAAAACAGAAAAGTAAGTGGAACAGCTACAATTCCAAAAGGCAGTCAACCCCGCACCTCTTCTTTTGCCTTAAAGTCTGGCCGGGCACCTTGCAAAACAAAGTATTTACTGTCAGTGGGAAGTTTAGGTGTCGGAACTCTTTCTCTTGAATGGGGTTGAAAGCTAAATTGAACTGACTTAAGTCAGAGAGAGAGACAAGCTATTAGCCCACTCACTTTTGGCAATGTGGAGGTTGGGCTAGGGCATAACACAATATTCAGAGGATGCCATTCAGGCCCAGTTTTTACCCCCTCTCTCTATTTGCCACCCTGTTCACTTTATGACTAGGACCACAAACATCAAGGTTCAATGGCCTCTTTGAGCCAGGAAAAGAAAACACGGGTGTGAAAATTCCCTGGCGCTTTAAAACAGGCTTTGACTGCACCAATGGATGTCCCCATTTCTTGATTTTATAGTTGCTTTCTGATTAGAATCCCATGACTCATCAGGGCATCCTGAGCTGGTGACTTCTGATCACCGCCTGTCACTCCAAAAGCCACAGAGCGAGACTCTGATAGGAGCCCGAGTGTGTGTCCGGCCCTCGTGCAATCAGGAGCCATGTGGCATCTCTCAGAGGCTGTAGGGCAGAGCCTCTAATAGGCAGAGGGGCAGAGAGGGGACAACAGATCTCTCAAGCACTCCAGCCCCTACCACAGCACACACACCTTTGAAGACCTTGGGGGTCCTGTCGTACCAAGCTATTCTCCCATGTGGTGTAAGAATGGAGAGAAGGTTGAACAACTTGCACAGAGGACCCAATTCCTGCTTCTCCCGTGTACGCCCAAAGTGCAAGGTTCATCCCAGACCAACAAAGAAGGATCAGAAACCTCTCTGCCCATGCTACACGTCAACACGTCCAGTGCATCTCTTGGCTAACACCAGGGGAGTTTGTAACTCGTCCCGGACATTGAGATACAATGAGTTCAAACCTTGGCTCCTTCAGTTGGCAGCTGGGTTACCTTGGGCCTCACTCAACTTCTCTTTGCCACCTCTTCTTTGACTATAAAATATAACCCACATGATTTGGGGGGTCCCTCCTCCATGGCTTTCTGCATGTTGTGATTTCCCGAAAAACGAGGGAACTGGAGTAATTGTCTCTGTGCTTCCTTCCACATTTATTCTAAGAATACTGTTAAGTGCAGCAATTATTTTAAGACTGGATTCGAGGCAATTTAAATGTGACCGTCATGGAAAAAAAAAAAAAGGATTCCTTTGTTAACAAGGGAAGTCAGGATGCTATCAAATATGGAATTCTCTTGTACAAATGTGGCTGGGAAAAAAAATAGGAGAGCCATCTCTTAGCAAGGCTTCTGATACACTAGCTGAGATAATATCCTGAGAGGATGTAGCTCCTCATTAGGATGCCCCGGTCCAACACAGCCATGGAAGGAGGAAGAAACAGCCAAACGTTTCCCCTTGTGGTTTGTTGCTGGGCTTTGTGGGTCTGTATTTTTTCAACTACCTTGTTTCTGTGAATTGGTTAACTGGTACCAGTTCTCTTGGGCTGGTTGTAATCCCCATTTGTGATTTATAAAGTGGATTCCAAAGCAATCTTTGTTTTCTGGAGCTGAAAAATTGGCTTGCTGTACCTCTGGCATTCTGAGTTCTGACAGAGGCTTAACCTGAGCAGAATATTATGTTCAGGTAATGCAGAGCAGCCCCTGGGCTGCCACGGCTACAGATCCATGGCTCGCCAGGAAATATGCTTTTGTCCAGGAACACTTTTCAAATCACTGCCCAGGTCTTTTCACCAAAGCAAATGCCATTCTGTCATTATTTTCTCCCTGGTCTGTGCTTGGACACAAATATTTTTACCCAACAACATCAAATGCTGTTCTGTGGAGACTCCATCTACAAAGCTTCTTATCAATGATATGAATGGGGGGTGCCCAGCCCCACGGAGGAACTTATTTTCAGTATTATGCTCTGTTTTGTGAACTCATTCACGTCATTCCTAGAAAAAGCAAGAAGCCGAGCAAAGAAGCAAAATTTCTAGGTAAGTGTGAAAGGGTATGATATCCCACACTCTGGAGAAATAAGGGGTGGAGCGTAGAAAATAATTTTGTGAGCACTTACTATTGGCCTGGCTTTAAATGCAGTTATGAAATGAATTCCAAATAAGATCCCTAGGGGGACATATTTTTCTATTTCTATTTTATAGAGTTATAAAGCAACTTGCCCACAATCACTTAGCTACTAAGTGCATCCTCTTGGTTGAATTAGAACCCAAATCTAGGGCTGGGGATATAGTTTGGTTGGTAGAGTGCTTGCCTTACAATGCACAGGACCCTGGGTTCAATTCCCAGCACCACCCACTCAAACACATAAAAACAAAAACCAACCAATCCAAATCTAGGTCTCTTTAGGCTTTAAAACCTGTATTTTCCCCCTTGCCCTTAAAATGCCCAAATATCATCTGATATATCTAAAAGAACATGTGCTTCATTTCCTAATTTAGACTCACAATGATGCATATTTATGAAGTTTCCAAGATGATCAACAGAGTTTCTTTCTATAGCATTTCATAATGCCCCAGAAAGTAACAAAAATTTCTCTACAGGAAACTCTTGGAATTTTAATAGTAGCTTTGCTTACTTAAAAGGCAGATTACAGTCTGCATCCAAAACAAAAGAGCTCCCCCTACAGTTTTCGCTCTGTCTACATACTAGGCTTTAGCCAAAGAGCCCCTGGGTGAGATGCTAGATGGTGGGACTGCCTATTGCCCCTGTGGATGGGAACAATTACTAGTCTGTCTGCTTAGAAAGGATCAGTGGTGACAGGACAGGGAGATGTCCCTTTAACACCTTCCCCACCTTCTTTAGTGTCAGCAAATTAATTAGCAGGGGAAAAAAATCCATAACTGCCAAGAGTCTCGCGCTGATTTTGACAGGCTCCCGGCGGAAGAGCCCATGTGCCTCCTGGAGGCCGAATTCCCTTAGACTTGCAGCTCAGTGCATCGCTGGCGCGGGCAGATCGTCTGTCAGCCATCCAAGTGCTGAGATTCCTCCGTGACATCACGAGCCCCAGCTGGGCCCTGCGCCCAGGGCCTCCCCGTAACTGGCTGGCGTCAGTGCCACCTCAGAGACTCCGGGGCCCTGTGCTGTGCCCAGGGTCTGCGATGAGCGGACACCACGGCTGACACGTGGCCTGCTGGGAACCTCTCGAAGCTGATGGAGGCTCCGTGGGCTGGGACGTCAAGAACTGGAGCTGGACCGATGTCATTTACTGTCATCAAGATCCCTTCCAACAACTGTGCTGTCTCCACCTCTCCCTGATTGGATTTCCTCTCCAAGAGCATTTCCCCAAGGAATTTAGGAGAGTGGGATGGAAGAGTCTTCACCTACACAGTCCAGGCTAAACCCACCTAAGGGGACAACCTGGATAATAATCAGAACTTCCCTACTGATCATGTTAAGGATGATTCAAAGGGAAAATATAGTCCACTTCAAAGTGCGGAGAAATAATAATAATAGCTACCGTGAAATGAGCCACTGTATTAACTACTTGACACATGATATTTCGTGGACTCTTCAAAACAGACTTACAAAGTTAACACACTCATTTTGCAGGGGAAGAAACACATTTTAGTACAATTAAAGGAACTTCACCAAGTGCCTACGGGTGTCAAATGGCAGAGCACAGAATTATGTCTGTATCTGTATGACTCCAAAGTTCACGTGCTTCTGTTCAACCCTACTGTTCCCCCAAGACAGAAACGCAAGTCATTATGTATCTGTTTTACAAAGGACACTACAAGTCAGATGCTAGGATTAATGCTCAGATACCTGAGAAAAGCACAATTTTAAGACACGCACATGCTTCCCCGTGAAGTTACCAATAATTATCTCTCACCTCAAGGACCCAACATGATAATTCATGTGTATAGAATGAGTTGTGGCTTTTTAAGCATTTCCACATATGCCCTTTTCCTGAATCCTCTGAGCAATACTGTGGGAGACCCGGGGCAGGGATTATCCTCATCTCAGCTTTCTAGAGAAAGCGACTGAGGATGTTAAGTAGCACAGCCAAGGTCCCATTGTTTAACAAGAGTATCTCCTGATTCTCAATTTCAACATCCCCAGAGGCTGCTGTGGGAACAGAGGGCCCCTTCAGCCCTTCCACCTCCTACCTTCCACCAACCCTTCAGGTTAGCCTCCTCCATCTTCATTAAAGATACAACTGTCCATGGCTCAGACACCTTCAAGCATCCAGAGACAGGGTTAGGTCACTTATTTGCACTAATCCTCCTTATACACCCACATGGGATGAGTGGCTTCTTCAGAAACCATTCCATGTTTTCATGACAAGTTGGAGAGAATCATAAGACAAGAGAGATACATGAGTTTTTGACAGACTAAACATTTGGGGATGAGATGGCCTAAATTGGTTAATTATTTCCGTCAGATAATTTTCAAGCGGTCATTAACTCTCTCATGTTTTTGGTTATCAATAGAATGAGCTCCCAAATATGACCTCCTGTGACATCCAATCTGGCCATTTGGATCCGTTTTTTCCAGAGTGACAAGGGTATCAGTCATCTTATAAAAATGCAAGTCCCAGCCTGGCACGTGGCACACACCTGTAATCCCGGTGGCTCGGGAGGCTGAGGAAGGAGAATCAAAAGTTCAAAGACAGCCTTGGCAATTTAGGGAGGCCAAAAGCAACTGAGTGAGACCCTGTCTCAAAATAAAAAGATCTGGGGGTGTGGCTCAGTGGTTAAGCATCCCTGAGTTCAATCCCTGGTACCCCCCCCCCCCAAAAAAAATTCCCTCTCCTGATATAAGTCTTTCTAGTACTTCCCAAGGCTTTTAGGATTAGGATGCCAAATCCTTATAATAACATATAACCCCAGCTTACCTGTCCAACCTATTAGGTCACTGCCCTCATGCTGCTGTGGCCCTCGGAGGAGTCTGCATTCTATTCTGTGCACCTTGGTGTGCCAGGAGCTCCTCCACAACAACCCTGTACCCCGGCCTCAGCATCCCCCACAACAGCCTGGCAAGATGGCCACACACTTGGTAGACACATCCAACTCTCACTCCCTGGTTTGGTCCCTATCCACACCCTTTCAACTCGGGCTCTGGGATCACAGAGATTTGGGTCTGCATGCACCAACACTGCCTGAGCTCTATCCTGAAGTCTCAGGCTCCTCATCAGGGGGATGGGTTTCCTCATAGAGTGAGAAGACACAGGGAGTCCTACCAACAGTGCCTTCCACCCATTCAGTAGCAGTGGTCGTCATCGTCATCACCATCTTATGCCAATAATATTTCCATTGACTTGGCAACGTGCCCTGAATCCACTCAACCCATCCACAGTAGCAGTAACTATTTTAAAATCAACAAACATTTATCAAATCCCCAAAGGACAGATAGTCCCGTGCCCTTTAATCTGGAGAGGAAAGGTCCCAGGTGATGGTCAGGGGGTTCCCAGCCCTGCCACCAAGTTATGGGGAATTTCCTGGCCGGGTCTCCATGTCCCCACACTGGGCCACGTGCACACCTTATGCCTGTGTGCACGCTAGGGAGCAAATTCATTTCCCAGTTCAGTTACCTTCAGAAATGGGTTTCCAACCCAGCTTCAGGCCACACTACAGCAAACCTACAGGTGTATAAGGAATAGCAGGGGACGGTGGTGACAATCGAGAAGACAGCTGCCCATGGGCCTTTTTTTAATGAAGAGTAGAGAAAGTAAAACAAACAGGAAGAAAAAAAAAACTGGTATAGTGTTCTTGTTTGTGTTTCAGGTTCTCAGTGAAAAATCAACACGGGGTCTGTCTTTTCTCTCGAGAACTCAAATGCTTCTTACTTCAAAGGGTATCACCTAAGTCACTGCCTTTCATAAAGACACAGAGTAAGAAAATCATGTATGCAGAGTGAATATCTGAAAGACACCCGTGGAGGATCTCAGAGGAGAAACCCTGTGAACCGATGCACACATGCACCTTGGCCCAGACAGGTGAGTGGCCACCCCGGGCCCATGTGGGCAGACTCTCCCACTTTTCCCTCCCCCCAATGACAGGTGTGATCATGAAGGAGCAGCATATTTTCTTTGTGCATCCCGTCTCTTCTAACCATAAAGAAGTGCATCAAACAGGCAGCTGATGACAACTGAGGGTCCATATTTTTATCACCCACATGCTGCATGGGAATCCAGATTGAACAGAGAAGAGGGAAAAAAGTGATAAATCCTTCGGGCCTCAATTTACATCCTTCAAAACCAAACCATTACCCAGGAAGCCCCAGAGCTCTTGCCTCAGCACCTCAAAAAGCAGCCAACTCAGGGAAAAGAGAGGAAATTCACTTATCTGTTCTGACTCCCTTTATGATTCCTGCCCCCCACCCCCACCTGCAGGCTCCCTCCCCAGCAGCCCCCCAGCAGGTTCTGCTCTATGCATATGGAGCTCCTGGGAACCTCAGTGTCTTCTCCCTCCATCTGCACAGCCTTTCTCTCTCAGCACGGCCATCCACACCTTCCTGTCCTTGATGCACATGGATCCATCAGGATTCCTTTGGTTACCAATGTCAGAAGCTGAACTCCAATGAGTACCCCTCAGTGGGCGTGACCGGCTCAAATAACAGAGAAGTCCAAAGGAAAGCTGGCCTTAGGAAGGCAGCGACTTAGATGACGTGATGACATTTCACCACCCCCTCGTCCCCCCAGCTCAGATGCCCCCTCTTGTCCTCCTCCTCTCCCCCAGATGGGCTTCTTCCTCCCAGCCACACTGGAGGGCAAAGCGGAAAGAGAAGCGAGAATGCAGACAATCCGAGCCTTTCCTCATTTGGTGACTCCACAGCTTCTCTGTCCCATCCTTTCTCTGTTTCAAATGACAGAGAAGGACTTTGATGGTACTGAAGTGGGTCACAGACTCATCTCTGTGGCTATGGCAACAGGCCACTCAACGCCCAGGCCCACTCTGAACGCCCGTTTCTGAGGCTGTCGCACTGCTTGAGTGATTGGGAGCTCCTCACAACCCTGAGAAGTGGAAAAACAGTTTGAGTTTCTGAGAAAATGGGCAAAAAGATAAAAAAAAAAAAGTGATAGCTGTCATCACATCACTCCATTCTGTCTTTGTGTCCCAGACACACATTCTCCAATCCTGCATCGCCTTCACCCGCGACCTCTGATTTCCCATCAAACATTCCCTGTACAAACTCAGGACACGTGGATTCCACCTTAAAGTCCTACCTCATTCATTTTTATAATTATGCAACTCACTCTAGCAACAATTAACAACAACAAAAATAAAAAAACAACACTTAAAATGTTTACCACACTTTGAGGAGGAATTAAACAACTTGAGAATTTTATTCTTGTAGCACCCAGAAAAAAAACACATTGGATGACCAACAGTCCCTCTTTCTCAAACCCCAAGATGCACCAAGGCTGCCGTCAAGGTCACACACCTACCTGGCTCACGTACCAACAACTGCCCATCAAACCTGTCCCACTTTCCATTCCTCCTTAAATATTTTCATTCTGTTTCTCCTACCATCTGCTCACTGACCTTTGTAGAGTACTTAGTTGACATCTCCAAACCTCACCACTTAGGGATGTATCATAAAAACCATGAAGCTGGTGACAGAAATCTATCTGATGGGACAGGAGAAGGGGTAGAGCCCAGCAGACGAAGTCAGGGATCATTCTCAGCAGGAGAGGAAGGAGTCTGAAGAGTCACAATTTGATGTATGTCCCCTGCTATTTGCTTGATGCCCAGACAGCTGGCAACAGCCACTCATTTCCAAATCCATTCATAACAAGGCAGAGTTATCCAGAGCATGGATTGTGTCCTCCTGAGATGTTACACAGTAAAAATGGCTTTGTAATCGAATCCATGTGGGAAAGACTAGAGTATCCCTCCCTCTGGGTGTGATTTACGGTATACACCTGGAAACTCCAACAAGTTCTAAAGGAATGCATGTGTCTTGCTGTACCTGGTATTTCCAAAACCAACTTGTCAAATGCACTCTACAAGTGAATACCTATTAACAACCTTTGGCCCATACCGTGAGAACGGAACCACCAAGAGAGATTTGTGGATGGTAATGCCATCTCTGCAGAATTCACATTTGTTCAGAAGGCTCTGAAGATAAAGCAAGTAGCACCGGTGGAGATGCTGGGCATGCCTGCTGGCCCACGGCAGGCACCTGGAAGGAGTCTCTCTGCTGGGCCTGGAATTGCTCTCCATGCACCACTGCTGAGACACTGTGCACCCCTGGTAAGAGAAGAATAGTTTGGCTCCCATTAGAAAGTCTCTCCTGCCCTTGTGCTGTGGAATGTGCGAGAAGTCTTCCTCCAAAATGGACCAGGTGCTGTTTATCAGGATTTCAGGAACCGTCTCCAGACTCTCACCATTACAAGTTCTCTTGAACTGGCCATCTCCATCTTATGGTTGGGAGACTCGGGCTTCAGACTGGGTTTCCATCCCTCTACCTGGCCCCATCAGAGGTGATGTTTTCTTCCAGAGATCCAGTTCCAACTCTACATCTACTCTCACATGCCCAGACTATAGTTCAGTCTTACCCTGTCCAACTCAGCTCAGGGTCGAATTATTAGGAAAAAAAAAAATCTCAGAATCTCAGCTCAGGGATAAACTTTTAACCTACCACTTGTCTACAAGGACAAAACAGAAGTCCTTCTCCTTCCAACTCAGAGAATTTTGTGTCTTTATTTTGTTAAACCCAGTGCTTTCTACACATACAACAGTTATGCGCATAAATGACCTAAGTCTCCACCTCACGCCCTGTGACATCTCAAGTTTCTTAAGGACAAAATCTGTATCTACTTTTCACGATATCTTCCACAAGTCCTGAGTAACGTGTTTTGCATGCAGTAAGCACTCAATGAATAGGAGAATCAATGATCTTATGCAGCATATGGAATTTCACTTTTGAGGACCAAGAGAAAAGACAATATTTATAAACTCCATGTTATAAAAGGAGGATAACATTCTGTCTTGTTGATTCAGAATTCCCTAATTCAAAAGGTAAACCAATTCCCATAGTTGGGTGATTTTTTTTTTCTCTCTCTCCTTCCCTACCCCTGAGTACTTGTGACAATGTCTGGAAGCACATTTAGTTGTCGAAACTGGGTTTGTGGGTACAGAGCTGCTGGCATCTGATGAATTGAACTCAGCAGGAAGGCCGCTCAACATGTTACAATGCACAGGATGCCCCACCTCCAGCAAGGAATGACGTGACCCAAAATGTCCACAGTGCCACTACTAAGAAACCTGCCCCAGAGGTCAAGCAAAAGCCCAGCTCTTCAATGTCCAAATACAAAAAGCCCACTAGAGAAATTAATAGCCTAAGAAGATTACAGATAGAATTCAAGCATTTTCAATTGCTTAAAGCTGCCTGGTTTGCTTTCATCCAAGAGTGGTCTTCATTATCCTTATTATTATTCCACTCTGTAATCACCCAGAATGCTTTGCTCACGTTACAGGGTTCGGCCCATTGCTGAACTGAATTGCTTAAATGCTTCCCCTTCTTAGTGATTCTTTTGTCTATATTACAGGGTAGGAACCAAATTGAATTCCCTAGTCATAGGACAAATATTTACCACAAACAATAGCATTCCAACAGTTAGGATTCCTAACTGCCAGCGTGGCTGCTATAAAAGAAATTGTAAGCACAAATGCTCACTTAGTAGTATTTAAAGACCCAATTGCTCACAAGCCAGACAGCACATGCACAAATTACCATTTTCCTCACTTGACAACTGCTGTTTTTATCTTGACACATCCACTTAAAAATTATTTCTGACAAGAATCTTAACAGCTTTAAATGAGTCTAATTAAAGGTAGTACGTTTTTTTTTCCTTGAAAAGTGTCTGAAATTATACAGCATTTCACCGTTCCCTTTTCAAATCAAGTTACTGAGTGCATTAGTAAATGCCAAGAACACCTCAACTGACATATGGACCCCTATCAAAGGAAGGCAGTTCTAATAGTCCGTGGAACTTTCTAGCAAAGTTCCCTAAACTTAGAGTTTTTGTGTACAATATGGGCACTATGTCCTCAAATATAACTCCACATAGATGTGGCTGGCCACTCTGACAGGGCTCCCTATGTTCCTGTCTCCTGGTACCCAGGCACCTATGGAATGTCCCTCTGTTGAATGTGTCCAGGATTTAGTCAGACTCATTTTCATCAAAACATATATAACACAGGGCATGGGATGTCATCCCTGATGAGGTCCCTGGAGAGTCAGTTCCGTCTCACCAGCCTCCAGTATTGCTGGCATCTCCTCTCTTGCCCTCTCTCCTGCTTGCCGCCATATTGTCAGTTGGCCAGTGGAGACACCCACCTAGCAAGGAGCCAAAGGTGTCGACAGCTCACGAGGAACTGAAACTCACTCCCACAGTCCTCAAGAAATGGAAATCTGCTACGAACACGCACCACAACTTGCAAGCAGAACCCTCCCAGGTGAACCATGGGATGACTGAAGCCCTATGGGAGACCAGAAGCCAGAGGACCCAGCTAAATTGTCCCTGGATTCCTGACTCACAGAGTCTGTGAAATAAATGAATATGTAGCCATTTTCGGGTGCCATGTTTTGGGGGCAACTCACTGTGCAGGAATCATAATTAATATGCCATATGAAATTCACCCCCCAATCCCCATCTCTCTTGTTAATCTCCTCGTTATATCAAAGGCCCGTATCTCTCATTCCTTGATGGATCTTTTTACCATTCCCTCCTGCTCTTGAACTGACTCTGCATCTTCTCATCCCACACTAGCATCTGTAACTTTCAAACGCATGCCCCTTACCTGCTTTCCTCTTCTCCCCCAAAGCCCAAATGGAATGTCACCCAGCCACTGGGATTCAGAGCACTGGTGTCATCACTAACGTTCCCGCTGCCTTTGTTGACAATCCTACTTGTGGCCAGGCCGCCTAAACCTGCACCTCCTTTCTCTACAAAGGCCTTCACATCCCTCCCTTTATCTTATTAAAAAAAGAATCCTTCTCCAGTTCACTGTATACATACAAAGCCAGATTATGCCTCCTAAAACACCACTTTTATCATTTTACATAAAGTTTTTGCCCCTAAACCAAGAGAATGTTCATTCATGTTTAGAAAAATCACCTTTGACCATGACATTCAATCTGACAGTGTACCTGGCATGCCAGTTTCTACGCCTTTTGATCAGAGATTTATGAAAACTTGACTTCTGAGGTTGAGATTTTCCAAGCCTTATAGCAAAATAAAACAGGATAGCCACTCGATATAATAAATCCATTGAGGACGTTGCTGCAGATCAGATCCAGGAAGTGGACTGGAAATAGAGATGATTAGCATGCAAGATTATTAAGGAGTCCTTTAAGACTGACAGCCTGGGGAGAAGAGGGGCAGAAGGAGAAGATAGAATAACAACAAAGGCTTCAGCCTGAGTCAGAATAGCATCTCCATGTGCAAGAGCCTGGAATTGGAAATAATCCAAACATCCAGAAACAAAATAAATCGTGGTATATTCAGATAAGGAATACTGCACAGTAAGAAAAAAAAAACTACTGTCTAGCTCAATGATATAAGTGATTTTCAAAGATACAATATTGAGCAAAAGAAATTAGATATCCAAGAATAATTACTATATAACTCTATTTATATAAAGTTCAAGAACTGGTAAAACTAATGTAATAGAAGTTAAAATGGGTGTTTCCTCTTATGGGAGGGGGGGCCATGACTAGAAAGAGGTATGTGGAAATCTTTGAGGGGGCCTGAGAATATTCCATCTTTTTTTTTTTTTTTTTGGATGGTGGTTATAAAGGTGTGTCCATTGGTGAGAATTTCTCAAACTCTACATTGAATATCTATGTACTGCATATCTGCACATTATAGCTTTTTATAAAGAAGGAAAGTAAGGGTTGGCTTCAACAAAACAACACTTATCTCCAACAGAAATAGGTGCACCTTCCTTGGTCAACCAAGGTCAACTGCAGCCCTTGTTCAAAATGAATTGTCACAGCTGTACAGCTATATATATTTACCTCCACCATAAAGATGCACGTGCCAATATGAGGAGACAACTGTGTGCCCACACCAACAATCTCTGGACACTTTGATTGTAGCTAATTTTCATTTTCTTTTTTTTTTTTTTCAAATGGATTGCCAGAAGGAACATTGTTTCTCTGTGCGTTCAGAAAAGAGTGGATTTTATTTACATGCATCACAATGCACTGAAGAACGGGCGACAAGAGAAAGGCCAAGTTGAAATGGAGGTGGTGAACACTGTCATCACGTCGAGTCTGACAAACAGCAGTGTGAAACATGTTATTTTCCTTCTGGATCAACGTGGAGAGTGGAGATCAGCCCACAGAAGTCCATGGGGACAATGTGGCATGCTAAAATTAAGCTGAAAATGACCCAGCCTGAAGGGACAATGCATTCCAATGAGCATGTCCGATTTAAAAGAACACAGCACAACGGCTCCCAACCAGGGTGTTCTGGCAGGCAGCAGGCACAGACAGAGGGATTGTCCCAACAGCACAGCTCCGATTTCACACAAGGCCAAGAGAGAGCCCCATCCTCTGACAGCGATGGGCTCATCCCATAGTGGCAGCCACAGAGGCCGCACGGGTGGCAGGCTGGAGAGATGCTTTCAGATGCTATAGGAACCAGGGTGTCCACCCTGTTGCCTGGGAATAGCCAGAGGAAGCCCCAGCGGCAGGTGAATGAAGGAGGGTGTCAAAGTGTCAGATTCCAAAGGCTTCCAGCCGCTCTCACTGAGCACCTAGTAAAATCATTTCATGATGATCAGACGACTCCCAGAGTCCCTTATGCAGGGACATCACGTTCTCTGCCTGTGCAGCTCAGGAGCACGAATCCCCAAAGGCAGATGAAGGAGCAGAGGAGGCAATCCAGCCAAGAGTTTTATCAGAGGGGGAAAAGATGGTTTTTGTCACAACAAAGGTTGAAAGCTCACAAAAAGAAAAAAAAATTCTTTATCACCTAGTAGAAGGGAAACAACGGTTAAAAACAATAACTTCAGGATTGATATTTCAGAAGGAACAGAGAGATGATGGTGGCTGGGAAAGATACCATTGGCCAATAGGGAATCAAAACAGCCTTGTGATTAAAAGCACCAGCCCCGGCTCCGCGACTTGGGGCAATTTACCCCTCTACCTGTCAGCTTCTGCTGCATCAAGTGGGGAGACAGGCAAGACCCCGCACCCAGATTGTTGTGAGAGGTCAGTGTGAATGCTTATGTCATGTGCGCTTAGTGCCAGGCCTGGGGTTACCAAGCCCTCGGTAGCGTGCCTGACATGTGGCCATGACCATCAGCAGTTCTCACAATAGCCTCTTTCTAAATTTCCTCCCAGCTTCAATCCAGCTGCAAGGGGTGCTGCTCCTTCCAGCACAGGGTCTAGTTTTATAAAAAGGGGGCATGAAAAAAGCTAGCCCAAGCCAACTGGCACCGTCAGGTCACAGCAAGCTGAGGTGGTATAGTACAACGCAGACGCAGAAAGAAAGAAGCCCTGCCAACGCAGAAGGATGTAAAATCTGCTTACCTGTAAAATCAGCTTACCTGAATCTTCTCACAGTGGAGGTATCGAAATCCTGACTTAGACAGTCTTGGGTGACCCAATGGTTCAAGTCCTCCATGCGGGAAGACACTTGTTTTTTTTTTTTAGTCACAAAATCTCAAAGAACATGATAGAATCCATGTTCCATAAGGAAATCCCCATTCTATAAAATTGGTAATAAAAGACACATAGTCACTAGACGCTCCTCAGGAAAGAACTGGTGAAGACCTCTAAATGTGAATTGAGCAAAGAACTCTCATGACAGGTCTGGTAAGAGGGACTTACTTCCTGGTTGGGCCCCTTGCTAGAAATGCAGTGTCTAAGTTGCAGGAGTTCTGCCTGGGTCCTCAGCCCAGTGCAAATACTTGCTATACCTGTGATGTGGTATGTTAATAACGTCTCTGTGCCTCAACCCTGTCAACAGTAAATGGGACTGACATTAGTACTTGTCTCAGAAAATAATTATAAGCCTTAAATGCCTATTTATCATAAGGGAAAGCACTTAGCATCTGGCACACAGCAGGTCAGCCTTCAGCAATTTTTTAAAATATTTTTTAGTTGTAGATGGACACAATACCTTTATCTACTTATTTATTTTTAAGTAGTGCTGAGGATCGAACCCAGTGACTTCCACAAATGAGGCAAACACTCTACCACTGAGCTACAACCCCAGCCCAGCCTTCAGCAATTTTTATTGAGTTTTTAAAAACATTTTTTAATTATTGATTCTTGATAGATGGATTTCTTTTATTGTTATTTTACTTATATTCCCTTTAGAAATCTCAGAAAATAAATGAAAATGGAGAAATATAATTTCATAGAAAGAGAAGTTAAGGAATGGTAAAAATCTTACCTCTCAACTACCTAACAACTGTTAACATTTTAGAAAGATCTTTTTCTAGTTTTATTTTAAAATATACAATTCTGGAATTAATACCCAAGTGTATATGGCATTTTGCAACCCAATTTTTTCCACCTAACCTTCAGTTATGGAGGAAAATTGTCATATTTTTAACTTACCACTGGAAAAAAATCTTGTTATTAAATATTCTTCTAAAAAATCACTGTGTATATGTAGAATATTATATTGCACAGGAGAATTTATTTAGCCACTCTCCTATTACTGTCTATTTAGAAAGTTCTTAAATCTTACTTTTTTAAAAAAAAAAAAACAGTTGAACAGCTTTGGAGCTCAATGTTTATACGAATTTGTGATATTTTCCAGAAGAGAAATTCCTGAGAGTATAATTTCCAAAATACAAAACGAATAAACAATGTTTAAGATTTTGATCTCTTTTAATGGATTTTGATTGGAACACACTGCTTCTTCCAAAATGCTCTTTCAAATTGTGGCTGAGAATCTGTGATGCTACAGTGCTTTATCTCCGTAACCAATAGAACAGATTTTTCCCACCAATTCCCTCATGAGATGCACAGTATCTTCTGCAAGGCAGCGTGAGCTCTTTCTGATAGAAAAGAATCATTTCCTGTTGACTTCAAGCTGGAATTTGATTATGCAAAAATGCAAAACCTACAATACTTGTACAATTGCCAGCACAAGCATCCCTCGATGTTTTCTTTTAATCTCTTGAAGTTCAGTGTCTTTGTGTTTGACTCCGATTCAAATACTATCTCCTCACCAACCTCCCCCACCTCTCTCTCATTCTTTCTCCCTCTGCACAAAGTCTCTGCAGTGCACTTGCCATTCTCTGATCTTACATAATATCAAGGTCCTTAGACATTTTCATTCCCTGCTGTGTCCCTGGGAACCAGTGTGTGGTGCATAGTAGGTGCTCTATAAACATTCATCAAACATTTTTGATGCACGGATGATGAAAAACTCTGCTTGATATATCCTGTTGAAAATTGGCAGCAAACCCTGAGTATTGAAAGGAGGAAGGGGGACGCTATGATGGAAATAAGGTGAGCCTCCATCAAGGGGTGTATGATGCTAGGGCTAACTGCTGTATTTTCGATCTGGAATGTCCTCCAAAGGCCATGTGTCGAAGGCTTGGTTGCCAGTCTGCGGGGACAGGGGGAATATTTGGAAAGTGGGGCTTAGTAGAAGGAACTTGGGTAATTGGGGACATGCCCCTAAAGGAGATGTTGGAATGCTGGTCTTTTCCTCCACCTATTTGCTTCCTTACCCTACTAGGTGACAGTTTTCTTCCACCATAAGCTTCTACCATGATAAGTCCCACAACAAGTCCCAAAGCAATGGGGCCCAGCAACCACGGATTGAAACTGTGAACCCCAATCATCCTTTCCTCCTTTTAAATCATTTATCTCTGGTATTTTGTCATAGCAAAAGAACACTGATGAATACACCTTAGGAAAACAAATGGGGACAGCTCTGTAGATATTGGAGAGGAGGAGCGAAGTTGGGGGGATCTTATGTTGCCAATAGAAACTCTCCCATGATGTGGGCAGAGAACCAGAGGGAAAGCAAAAGTATTAGTTGAAAAGATGGGAGGGAAAAGGAGAGGGAGAGAAAACGTCAATTCAACGTAGGTCTTTGAAATGCTACGCAGCTGAGATCTTTGCAGAGGCACAAGCCACATGCAAGGTACCCACAAAATAAATAAATAAATAAATAAAAACAACCTCGATGTATTAATTATAGGGCCAGACAACCAAGGGGAGCATCAAGGAGGAATTTGAACTGAGCTTGTAGAATTAATGAATTATTCTTCTAATGCAAAGAGAAGGAAAAGAAAAACATAGCAGTGCCTAAGGAATGGTAAATAGAAATATGAGTGTGCAGCTGGTTCTGAGTAGTGCGGGTCATTCCGTGGGCCTGCTGTACAGGGTACACCAGTACTTACATATTCAGCCCATTCATTCCCCACAGGAAGTTCCAAGGCCTGGCTGGTTGTGACGGGTACCAAGAAGACAGCTTGCATAGTCCCCTGATTCAATTCTCACTCATCTCCCTTCTCCTTTATCTTTTTCTTTGCTAAACTTCTTTAATGAGATACATTTCATATTCCACCCAATGCACCCCCTTATGTGTGCACTACAATGATGCCTTGTGTTCGTGTATTCACGGGGGTGTGTGACCATCACCACTATCCAATTTTAGAACATTTTCGTCACCCCCTCCAACATCCCATATCCATCATCAGGCATCCCTCATCCCTTGTCCCCCAAGGCCATAGAAATCTCTGATCTAGGGCTGGGGATGTTGCTCAAGCGGTAGCGCACTCGCCTGGCATGCGTGCGGCCCGGGTTCGATCCTCAGCACCACATACCAACAAAGATGTTGTGTCCGTCGAGAACTAAAAAATAAATATTAAAAAATTCTCTCTCTCTCTCTCTCTCTCTCTCTCTCTCTCTCTCTCTCTCTCTCTCTCTCCTCTTTCACTCTCTCTTTAAAAAAAAAGAAATCTCTGATCTACTATTTGTCTCCATGGATTTACCTTTTCTGGTTATTTCATGTCAAAGGAGTTCTACAGCAGGTAATATTTTTTGACAGACGACTTCCACTTAGCATTAATGTTTTCAAGGTCTGTCCATGTCGTAGCATGGTTGAGGACTTTGTTTATTTTAATGGCTGATTAACATGTCATTGCAATGGATACACCGTGAGTTAGAGATCCATTTATCAGCTGATGCACATTTCGTTTATTTCCACTTCTTATTGGTTGTGAATGACGTTTGTGTTAACATGTAAGTGTTTCGGCGGGCACCTATTTTCATTTTCATATACCTCTGAGTAGACTTTTTAGGTTGCATTGTTAACTCTAGAGGGAACATTTTGAGGAACTGTCTGCTTTCCAAAATGGCAGCCGTGCTTAACACTCTCACCAGCAACTCTTCCACATTCTTGCTAACCCTTTTCGTATCTGTCATTTTGATGGTGGTGTCCCTATCAGATGTGAAGGGAGTAGCTCACTGTAGTATCTCATCAAAGCTTTGATTTGCATTCTCTACTCAAATAACATTGAGCCTTGTTATTGTGCTTTTTTTGGGATTCCATCCTGTCCAATCTATTTCTCATTCCACAACAAAATGAGAGCCTTTAGCCTATGGCGGGTCTCAATACTCCCTTACCCAGAAAGTTATAAAGGCTACCCCACCAAGTCTAGACTAAACTCCACCTCTTCCAATATACGATGCCCTCCATGATGTTACAACTTGTCATTTCTTTACTAATTTGCATGTTTCATTTTTGGGGTGTGTGACAGTCTTCTCCATCCAGAAATGCAGAAACAGTATCTGCCTGTCCTCCCTAAATCCCCACATCCATGGTGAAATAAATGCTCATTCATACATGAATAATTAGGACATTTCTAAAAAATGATTTCCCCAAAATACAGCTAAATTATGTACAGCACTATGCTAATGAACAGTGACATTAACGTGTGTACATTTAATTAGATGGAATAATAATGGTGTATTAATTAATCTCATAAAAAACTCGTACTGAAAATAGAGAACATAATGAATGTCGACATACTTTTGTAGTTAATTCAGTTCACTCCTCGTCTGTAAAGAGTGCTGCTTGCCATTGTGATATTTCCAAGGAGCACGACTCAGATCCACATGCTATACTTTGTCACTCAGCAATAGTGTAAGGAGAGAAGAAGTCAGTCAGACAGCAATAGATCTCTTATCATTATGCAGATGTACCATGCCGGTTTTATTGCAGCTATTGGTACTGATGCGCTTGCTCTGATTCTGTTAGCAATGAATGTGTGTCCACCAAATGGAAATATCGTAACACCACCATGAGTCAAGGTCTCAACACATTCTGTGGACAATGACTCTCCCTGACATCAGCCATTTATTCAATAAAACATAAAAGTCACTTCAGACTGCACTGCAAGTTGGAAGTTTCTTTGGGGTTTCAAGGCTGCTATTGCCACACTCTAAGAAACTCATTGGAAGTCATTACAAGTTAAAAAAGAAATTGCTCATGCCAGGTGTTACTTAAAATGAAAAGCCATCAGTTTGATGGCTTATGATATTTTCCATGGAAAATACTTTTTCCCTGTGCTTTTCTATATACTTGTCTGCAGTCACTCATCTTAGTTGTTTCTGATTTAAGCTTAAGTTTTATCTCCCCCATAAAGATCCCAATCAATCTGCTCTATCTTCTCTTGAATTCATTCTCTTCCTTTCTCCATCGCTGTCACCATATCACTTCTCTCCTGGATGACTGCAGCCCCCACTGTCCTGTCCCCCACCTCCACTGATTCTCCCTGACAATCCACTTCCATCAGCAAATCAGGTCACGCCAGTCCCCAGGTCTGCTGAATGAATGGGCCAATGAATGGATTGACGAATAGCAAGAGAGGCTGCAGTTCCAATAATTGTCTTCTCACATGTATGAAACTTGTGTTCATATTCTCAAACCAGTGCACTTGTTGAGGATAGGGATGAGTCACCATTATTATATCCATTTCACAGATGAGGAATCGGAGGCGGGGGCAAATAAGAGGATGCGCTCAGGGTTATATGAATAGTCTGGGGCCAGAAAGAGCCAAGATTCTAACTTGGTATTGCAAATTTTCTGTCCTGGGTTCATTCCGTGGCATTACATTTCCTCTGTCCCTGCCATACACACACACACACACACACACACACACACACTCACTCTCACACACGTGAACATGTGTGCACACATCGATTCAAATAATCTCAGGTGTCTCAACTGTTTCAAAACAAATCTAAAAGCTACTTATGTTTGCCTGTCTTTGGAGAGAGAGGAGCTTGAATATCCTCAATAGCAGAAGTAGACAAGTGGGTTGTGTTTCCAAGATACAACCAATCACGCTGCTCCCAGAGCCGCTCAAGAAGAAACCCCCATCTGGGAATACACACGCAACTCAAATTACCTGGAAGTCACTGAGACAAGACACCCATGATCTCCTTTGAAAGAGGTGCCTCAAATTAATGTGCGGCTGGTTTTATCTGGGAAAGAGAGACGATGAAAATGCTCCTTGGCCCTTTTCTTCCTTTTCAAGCAAGTTGTTAAATGAGGCCCAGCTCTTGGTGAGGCCTCTAATCCTGGAGCCCACAGAAGGCACTTAGAACTGATGAGAGAGAACTCTGGTTACGGGGACAGAGGGCTACAGCTTGCAAAGGAGACTTGAGAAGATTCAATCAGACAGAAAAGGAAGAGGGAGTCAAGCCCAAGTATACACTAAAACAGAAGGCAGGCAGGGCACAGGGTGCTGGGAGACTGTTTTGCTGCAACATTTTATCTTCATCTCTGTTCTTATCCAGGACGAATGACAGCCACACCTCTGGAGAGGGCTGGGGGGTCAGGACAAAGGAGAAAAAAGCACTCCAGTTGGTAACTGGGAGAAGGTGGCTACCATAGGTCTGCTTTCTATAACCCTGGCTGAAAAGTAAGCTCAGGACCTCGTGGGAACTAAAGGGTGATCAGAGAAATTTAGCCCATACCAAAGGGTCAAGTGCAAAAAAGTAAAAGGGATAAGTCGAGGATGAAGTCAGAAATACAAAGTTGGAAGTTCTTCCTCAAGATGACAGTTGTGAGTGTCTGGTCGAGGTGCCCTACTATGTGTCGTCCCATCTCAGCAGGAGCCAATTCCCCACCTGCCTCACTGCTAGCCATGTGACCATCCTGTGGCCTGCCAAGCCCTCAGTGTCACATGGGCTCACTTGCATGGCTCACTCAGTCTACAGGGCCTTCACCCCATGAGCTCACCTCCTTCGTCACATCCCAGCCCAGTGGCCCTGCTGGGGAGAGTCTTCTTTGGTCTCCTTCTTTCCTCCCAAACCCAGAAAGTTTAATTTCTTTATAGGGTTAAGCACGTTTCTAGGATTTCTCCTCCTGAATTCATTCATTAAAACTGATGAGCAATGCGCCGACCCTGAGCTCCAGGAACAGAAGAGACTTTTGATGACCTCATTTGGGCTGTCACATGCTCAGCATGCAACCCACAGCCCAGCATAGAGAAGGCACTGATGTTAATGGATGTTACTTATGTTAATGGATGGACGGGTGGATGGGTGGCCTGGGTGGCCTGGGTGGCCAGTCAGGCATCAGAAAATCCCCAGAGGAGCCAAGCAAGTTCCACCAATGTATGAATTTGGTGGAGATTAGTAAAAAGGGGATGTGGAGAATTTTAAAATGTTCTTGAAACCCTAGGTGCACTAAGCAAAACATGTGTCCATTTGTTTGCAGATTTTATTTTATTTTGTTACCAGGGATTGAACTCAGGGGCACTTAACCACTGAGCCCCATCCCCAGCCCTATTTTGTATTTTATTTAGAGACAGGGTCTCCCTGAGTTGCTTAGTGCCTCACTTTTGCTGAGGCTGGCTTTGAGTTCGAGATCCTCCTGCCTCAGCCTCCCAGGCATACACCACCCCACCTGACTGCAGATTTTAATTTAGGTCTTTGAGAAGATGCTTCGAGGAAACTAGTCTCTCAGATCCTAACCTAGGGAAAAGGTGGCTCTCAGAGAAGAAGATCAGGTGACAGGTGACCATCACAGTCTACCCACAAGGACCTCTGCTTTCAGAAGGTCAATGCTACTCACAGGGAGAAAAGAGTGTACGTGGAAGAGCAAGTCCAGTGAGGAGGGGCTTCCCATAACTGGGGAACCAGGGCTGGGGGTTCCCTCATCCACATACTTGGCTCATTTCAAGGAGTTTAAATGACTAAAAGAGGTTTAAAATTTAAACATGTGGTCTAACCCAGCAACTCATTTGTTCCAATAAGAGAAAGAAGTTTAACTTTATAACAATGAAGTATGAACACAAAAACATTTCCTGGGAGCCGAAGAACTGTGGCTTTGAAATTCTGCCTTTTATCTTCATGGGAAAAGCAAGCGCTGACAAACTAGAATAAAGAAGTTTCTTTTTGGTACGCTCGCACGATTTGGGCTATTGCTTCCCCATAATCTGAACTGGTTTTTTTGCTGGTCTTTGCCTTGATCACATAGAAATGTTCAAATGAAAGCAGAAGGTTATTTTCACTGTATTACTTTTTCTTTTCTGTATATTCTAGCTGCATGTGTGATTTTTTTTTTGCTAGATTTTTTTTTTTGCTTTTAGGAATTTTTTTTTTTCCTTAACCGCCAACTACCTGAGCCTGATTTTTTTTTCTAGCCATAAATCTGAATTTTTACTACATTTTATCTGAGATTCACGACAGATGGGCTATGAACCAAGCAAAATAAAATGAGATAAAAGGAAAGATAAAATTATGGGGCAACGACTACACAGACGATGAAGGTGTTCTCACATAGGATATGATGAGCATGGAGGGTCGGCCCAAGGGGAGGGAAAATAAGATCTGACAACTGGCTTTAAATGGGGGAGAATGTTTTCTTTATAAAACCATAGAAGCAACTGTATTTACCTTTAGTGTTGCTGTAAATAGGAGCAACGGTCTCTTGGCCTTCTATCAGCCATACCTGTATGCTCTGCCATTTAGGATTCCGCTATCTCCCCTTGGTGCTAGAAGAATACAAGCATTTTCAATGATCATTCCCAATGATCCACCAGCTCCCTATTTCTGCCCAACACTCCATTTTTCCCTGAAACAAAACTCAACCATTACTCTTAGCCAGCCATGAAAACCATGCAGCACCCAAACCCTCACAATGAAAGCGCAGGTGAGAGAAGAGTTCTCACTGAAGAAATGCCTACATTTTAAAGTCAAGGCTAAAAGACATGACTAAAGACAGAAGGGAAGTTTATAGGCTGCTAAAAAAAATATTGTTTTAAATGTTCAATTAATCACATGTGTCCTCTGACTACACCATGCCAGTCAAATTACTTAAAAGTCACATATTAAAACAGCTGCCTTCCCACTAGCAAGGTATTGTCTAATGTCTACAGGATCCTGGTCCTGTACAACTTTTCTGATGTATATTGTGTTATTTTTTTAAATCCCTTAACAGAAATCCAAGAATGGTTACTTACGACTGTATCCAGTAGAAAAATCTTGTCTGTCACAATTGAAAGGTAACTGATAAAACGTGGCTTTCCACCAAAACCAAAACTTCCTTCCTCCAAATCTCTTAACACACAGGTTGTATCAAACTTCCAAAAACATTCCTATCAATTTTGAGTTTGCCAGTGTCCATTTTAGCAGGATTTATCCTTTTTGCATTAAAAGCTCATTTGGTCACAAGTGACGGAAATCTATTGAATCTCAATTTGAGGAGGGGAGCATACAAGAATCTTTAAAAAATATATTTTAAAAAGGAAGGAAATAGATTAGCAGAGACAGGACCCCCTACACTAAAAAGCCAGTACTCATGAAGACAACCAGTCTCTGGATCTCTTGATCTGTCTTTGCAGAGACGTCTCTTCTCTCTGCACCTCATTGGTTTACACTTCAGTCTTCTCTGTGAAACAGCTTTCTCCGTCACTCTTGGCAGGCATGACACTAATGGGCCATTCCCACATCTCTCAAGACGGTGACTCCCAAGTCAAATGATCAGACAGACACCCTTCCTTGGCTCTGAATTTCCAGATGGAAGCTAACTAGCTCAGCTTGGGTTGATCAGTTCACCAGGGTTGATCAGTTTGGGGCAGAGGCACAAGTTTTCATGTTATAACAATCTGGAACCACTCAGGTGAGTGCTAGACAGGCTTTTCCTAGGACCCAGCAATTCTACTCAGGGATGAACTCACAAAGGCTCATAAGGGACACGTGGATGCTCTTTTAATACCATCCATCTGTGATGGCGAAAAGTCAGATGTTCACTACTGAGGGAGGGGATGAGGTAAGCAGCAGATGGACATCACCAAGGAATGTGCAGTAGTTAGAAGCACCATGCTGCGTAAGGTCACGTGGGAGATCCTTTTCCAGTGCAGGGGTTTGCCACACACCATAGAAATCCCAAATGGGAAGCCAAAAGTCCCAGGTAGAAATACTGCAGCAGGATGTTGGACACTCAGTTGCTCTTTATCACAGCACCCAAGGAGAAGTGCTCTTGGTCTAGACCATAGCCAGACGGGTCAGGGGTTGGGCCCCAGGAGAGAGACTCACTCTTTTCTATATTACCAGGGAGAGCCCTTGCAAGGAGGTGCCCAATCGCTCCTGTGGGGGTGATGGATATTCAGGACAGTTGCACACTCGGGCTGTTCACACCTGGAGAAACTTCAGGAATCCGAAGCTGGGTGAAACCCACCTGACCGGGAGGGAGTCAGAACGCCAGATTCCATGGGGCCAGCCCATTTCCGCTTATCTGGAAGAGAACACTGTGTCATGCTGTTGACGTCCTGTTGGTCCCTGCAAATCTTAAATGCACGGTGCTTAGTGAAAAGAAATGAAAGGTGGGGAATTAAAAATAATCAATAGAACCATTATATGAAGAGCAGAGTATGTGCAACCCATGAATGATGACAGAATGGAACAAAAGAGGATCTTTGCAGAAATCAGTGGTGATAATATGGCAGCCGGCAAAGATGACACAAATAAGTGAGGTTATACCCCTGCAGGTCCAAAACCTCCAACCAACAAAATTTTACCCAAAGGACTTAAAAACGGCATACTACAGGGACACAGCCTGTAATGTTTATAGCAGCACAATTCACAATAGCTAAACTGTGGAACCAACCTAGATGCCCCTCAGTAGATGAATGGATTTTTAAAATTTGGCCTATAAACACAATGGAATATTACTTAGCAATAAAAGAGAATAAAATCATGGCATTTGCAGGGAAATGGATAGAGCTAGAGAAGATAATGCTAAGTGAAGTTAGCCAATCCCAAAACACCAAATGCCAAATGTTTTCTCTGATATAAGGTGACTGACTCATATGGTGTAGGGAGGGGGAGCATGGGAGGAATAGATGAATTCTAGATAGGGCAGAGGGACGGGAGGGGAAGGGAGGAGGCGGGGGTTAGCAAGGACGGTGGAATGTGATGGACATCATTATCCAAAGTACATGTATGAAGATATTGGTGTCAACCTAGTTTATATACAAACAGAGGTATGAAAAATTGTGCTCTATATGTGTAATAAGAATTGTAATGCATTCCACTGTTGTGTATTTAAAAAATAAAATCAATTAAATATTTTTAAAAATAAAAGATTAATGCGGCTGCAGTTTCCAAAGGGCTAGAAAGACATTCTCAAAGCTACACACCAAAACCTGTCACTAATCATTTGTATAAACACCACCCACTGATTCTGAACTGATTCTCGGTAAAGCCAGAAGGGCCTTTAACTAACAGCTCATCTTTGTCACTGGGACATTTTTTCACTTACCAGTGAACTGCTAGGAAATGAGATTCACTCTTCTTTTCTTTGAAGGTGGCCATGATGGTGGGATCAAATATCCTCTTGACCTCAAACATCACATAAATTTCGGCCTCAGCCATGTAATGCTTCATTGTTGTCAAGGAAAATCTTATCCACAAGCCCTGCAGCATTTGTAGAGAAAGAGTAGGCAAAAAAAAGAAATGTCTGGCAAATGTTTTAATAAATCACTACAGCTTAGAAACATGTCTGAAGGCATGGCACATGAATTGATTTCTAGATTTCTTATCTTCAAGTCTTGAACATGCTCCACATCTACAAGAACATATCGATTTCAATTCTCAATACTTTATTTTTTTCAGATCTACTTGTAGTTTTCCAAAGGTGGACGAGTGTCAAAGAGCATCATTTGACTAATATGAAACAGGGCAAATTTCCCCTGCCAGAGGACAATTCCACACCAATTTTTAGAGATGAACTTTCTATTGTACTCTAACTTATATTTTCAACTTTTGTCTCTTACAAATCCACGATGATTGTCAGGGTGAAGTTCGGAAGGCAGACTGCTGATTGTAGCCAGGCTGAGGGGAGAGGAAGAGTTGGGGGGAAGACAAGAAAGAAAAAGGAAAGGAACGCCCTTTTCCCTGGAAAGTCCTGGGCTCTCAGGGCACAGAGCGGTTTGGACTGAAGGAGAATGGTTCCCAGCCACCAGCAAGTGGAAGGTTACTGGTTGAATGATACACAATGTCACAGTGACCCTTCACTTGGCTCTCAGGGTCCACAATTTATAGTTTGCTTGATGTGTGACCTGAGGGAATTTGAGGACCATTTGTTCTCCTTAGGAGCCTTTTTTTTAAAATTAGTTCTAAGTTTTTTATAGCTCATCTCTAGAATTCTTACAAAGGGCAGTATGTTTATAAAATTCAAGACATGGCTGAACCCATGGGAAGGGAGTCAACATCTGGTTTTGTACTCCAAATATATTAGCCTTCTGCCCAGTATTATTGCTCTATTATTAAACCCTTCTGTCCCCAGCTGGATAGAAGGTCACACACCCAGTACCCTGGGTCCTCCAATACTCGTAACAGCCTCCTCTCCTCCCTTGACTTGGGTTTTTGCTAGAAGACTGTTGACAACTGGGTGAATTCACGGTTTGAAAAATATCAGTAGGAGTCAATGTCTTCATATCAGAGATGGTCTAGATCGTCAGGGCCACGTCATTGAGAGGAGCTGAACGTGTAGTGCCCGTGCCACCCAGGTCATCAAATACTTTGACATCACTGTGCTGCCAGAGAGCAGAGCGCTCGGACTACAAATGTTTTTTCTCGTCTCTCCAGTTTTTCTGTTTCCTTCCCCCAGATTCTGTCTCATGAATCAATGCCACAGTGAGTCACTGTGACCGATGAAGGTGTGTGGTAACCCACAAACGTTTTGAAGCAGAAAAAATACAAAGAACTAGAGCTTAAATTGTTACTGTAGTGGTTCTCACAATCCCAGTTACAGAAGAAAAAAAAATTCTGTGGGAGAGGGTTTTGGTTTTTGGGTTTGCTTGTTTTTTAATTCTTATGGTCTACCCTAAGTCAATTAAATTATGCTCCTTTGTAGATATTGCTTAGCATCCATTTTCTAAAGACTCTGAAAAGTGATTCCAATAGGCAACCAAACTCAATAATCACTGGGTTGTCATTTTCAGATAAACTACCAGAGCTGTCCTTTAACTAGGGTCTACAATGGAAAATTCTAGAATTTCAGGTATACCAGGCTGAGTCGAAAACACATTTTGGATCGGTCTGGTATCACATGACGTAGTCAGTTTGGTTCTTTCCTAGGGTCCTGGGAGGCTAGGATTGCTTTGTTTAGTCTCAGCGTATTTAACCAACAGACACTGGCTGAAAAACTCCAACTCTTATATCTACTGGTGTGTGTCTCATTGAAGTCTTTTCTTAAAGATTATGTTCATGCATGGAAGAGTGAACTGAATGGTACTGGGCTGTTGAGCGCTCCAATTTAAAAAAAAAAATCAAAACCTATACCCTCAAGACTCTGTACCTCTTCATGCTTGATTTACCCTACTTAGGTCTGGTCCACGCTGGCATTTCTATATTAAATGGTTTGTCCTGCTGTCTTACATTTGAAAGCCCTTTGAGAAGTCTGACATTAAATTGGCTACACAATAGAAAAATTGGGAGAAGCAGGCTCCCTGCCCCACTCTTTTGTTAGCATGATTGTTTTTGATTAAGTCAAGTCCAAAATGAAAACCACAGGGGCCTTCCATCACAGATCTCCCTCATAAGCCATGTTGAAGGCATTCTCAGAATCCTATTAGAAGCCCTGCTCATGTGAACACAGAGAAACTTGCTTGGAAACTCTGATGTCTCAGAAACATTTTTAGGGAGGTTGGCTTGGGGGTAAGCCACTTAGCTCAAGATAAGAGTAATGTCTCCCTCAAATCACTTATTTTTTTTTTCCTCCCAAGTAGAATTTTTCCAAGATGATATCACCACAAAAATCAAAGTGAATATTTAATTTTTTATGAGCTTCCTTCGCCTGCCAGTTGCTTTTGTTTGTGGTAGTGAACATCTTCTATCTTGATTTCTGGTGCCTTTACGCTGTCTATCAAAAACTATGCACACACAGCATGAGTTTTTCCCTAGAGGAGATGGTGGTCAGGGAGACCTCTCTGCGACACAGAAACTGCTGTGTGTTCTCCTAACCACCTGTGATAAAAATAATCACTGCAGCCATCAGTCATTCTGCTTGGTACTGATCTCACTGATGATGCTTCTTCAGAGGGGGAGAACCATTACTTACAAAGTATACCGGAGGGTCAGACATGGGGCTCTGTGCTTTAAATTCATTTTCTTGCTTAATCCTTTCCACAAACATTGTTCTCCTCGTTTCACAAAACGAAGAAGCTGAGTTCCTAGTAGTTGAGTCTCTTGCTCAAGATCACACAGTTTGCACATGGCAGAACCAAAGAATGGAAACCTGGTTTATTTTCAACTCCAAAGCCAATGAACTTTCGATAACCACTCTGTGTTCCCTCATGGGACAGAGACTATTTTAAAAATGTGAAAGTAAAAGCAAATTTCTGTCGTGAATGCTCACAGGGGCCATCTAGAAAGATACAGTGGTGGGAGAGAACGAGGGCTGAAAAATAAAATAATTCACCTAGGGTTTCTCAACCTCTTGCTACAGACATTCCGGGGGGCCAGCACCCTCTCCCAGTTGTGACAACCAAGAAAATTACTTCCGACACTGTCAAAGGGCCTCTTCAGAGCAAAATCATCCCCAGTTAGGAACCGATGACAGATTAAAATGAGAACAGGAGCCCTGACTTTGCACAAGTCTGCAGTATTGCTCACCACCAAAGGGTTCCAAATGAAAACTGAGGGCCAAGGAGAGGGGATCAAATAAAAACCAAATGGAGGCCACCATTTGGAGAACAGAGAGGTTAGTGCCTCTCCTGAAAAGGTTTATTCGCCCAGCAGATGGAACGCTCTGGAGATGGCACCACTCCCAAAGTCGTAATTACTTTACAGATGACCCCTGATGACATTCTTCTGAGAAGTGGTCCAGCAGATGCCCCCTTGTCGCGCCTGGTTCCCGATGCACTCTGACAGCTGGACTGTCTGCTCAGAGCTGTGGTCTACATTTCCATCTCTCAAAAGGAGAGCAGAAATGGCAGTAAGAGAGTGCGCAGAGGAGAAGTCTGGCTTTCAGTCCTACCTGTTCTACAGAATGTTCCAGTGTCATATAGTCTAAGGACTTTTAACCTAGTCTTATGCATAGCACTGATGTCCCCGAGGAAACAAGGTAAAAGTCAGCCATACAAGATGGTTCTTTACATCTGGGGAGTGTGAAGGCTGGAGCTAGAGTGAGGACCCTGGGAAGCTCTGTGCAATGAACTTTAGCCTGAGCATCAGGCCGGGTGAGCAAAACTGAGTAACCAGGACACACACTTAGTTTCTTTGTTGGTCTTGCAGTACTGGTCTTCTTGTCTCCTCCTGTGTTGGTCCCGATGGATTTAATACACTTTCAACTCCAGGTGAAGGTGCAAGGTGATATCCAGGATGATTGCAAGCCATTTCATTAACAGTTGTTAACAAGAAAGAAGGGAGAGAGACCAGGAATGCTCTTAGATCCCCAAGGCTTTTTCTCCTGAGCAACTCACTTGCAAATCCATCTGCAGTTCATTTTTCTGTTTCCAACAGGCTCAAGACCCTGGGCTCTTCAGAGTTACACACAACATCGGAAAGCTTCATAGCCTGGACTTTTCAGGGTCGTGTTTCTGCTATGCCTGAATGTCACAAGAGGTGTGCCCCCCCTTGTTGTCATGGTAACAGGATGCTATTGCATTGGCAACCAACCACTGGGAGACTGGAAAGAATATTCATAGCGCACACGGACACATCCCCTCTGACACACTGAGGTCCCAAACTGACCAATGACATGGTTTCCCTGCTAGAATCAACTCCAGGAGTTTCCTTCCCGTGAACTAGACAAGAAATAGAAGCTTTTCCTTGAGACCTCTCCCTGCTGCAGTGCAGAGCAACAGAATGAATTATTTTGGACAGAAGAGACTCCTCCAAACTGAGGACCTCTGTGCCCTCGCCAGATGACTCAAAAGATGAGTCTGATTTTTCCTCCTCCTTGCTAATAATTCCCTCTGATGTTCAGGCCACATGTGGGTCTCACGAACATTTTTACACATAGGAAAGCCAGGAGAGAAAAAGCAAAGCAGCTTATTCTCCCACTCCACCCCACGAGCCATTCAAATAAGCCTTGTGAAACTAAACAATCATGGCCTGAACTCAGCCCATCTAAACACTCACCATGACATGAAAGAGCTCATAAGACTCTTTCCTGTAATGGGTGAGGGATGGACCCAGTGCCTCTGTGCATCTTTATTCGGAGGAACAGAGTCATGCCAACCTTGGGTTTTATCAATAACTGTGGGTTGCCAAGTTGTTAACCCTTGTGTCCGGCATTGCAGTTGGTAGCTGTGAATACTCCATGTATGTGTTAACCGGATCAATCCCAGGATCCAGGATGAACAGCCTGTCAAAGTTCCGAGAGTGACCGTCAGTGGAACACAGTTCAGAAACCAAAAAGGAATTTGAAGTACAGCAGGCCCCCCGTATACCCATGAACTCTGCCTCCATGGATCCAATCAACCTCAGATCAAAATTATTCAAGGGAAAAAGAATGCATCTGTTTGGAACATGGACCAATTTTTTCTTGTCATAGCTGAAAGGTCAGTTCTATGAGCAGCAGGGACTTGGTCCATCAGATGGTCAAGGAAGGCTTCTCTGAGTAGGTGACTTTTAAGAACAGACCTCAGTGACCCCCAAATGGCACAAAGGGACAAGTTGGAGAAAAAAAATAAATAAAAGCACCTGTCGGGACAGAAATACAAAGATCTTGAGACAGGACCAGACTTAGAAATTCTGAGAAATGACAAAAGAAAAAAGTTGTTCACTTATTTTTAAATACTGGCTTTTTTTTTCTGTACAAAAACAACAAACAGAAAGCGAGCTTCTCTTTCAGTTAATGTTCATGATATTTGATAGAGTTAGATGATGCTTTTGGATTCTTGCAGGTTTCTAAATCCTCTCCTCTGAGCATGGCACTTCCCTGGGAGAATTCAGATGGGGCCAATGTGAATTTTTGAGACCCTGCTTCTGGGGAAGGGAAAGCAGAGACTGCTAATCTGCCCTCTTCTGACACTCAGCACAAGTCTTATCTGGACTTTTAAAATGCCTTCTTCCAGATGTAGTCCAGGTCTACCCCTTTTTTGAAAATCAGGATTAAGCAAATGAAGTGTCATTTCAACCAATACCTGAAAGACCGGTCTACACAGAAAACAAGATAAGGCTTAACTCCCTGCCACAGATTAGGGAGAGGACAACTTCCAGGCCTTTCCTGAGAGAGAGATCAAGAACTAATTCATGGTCACACCAAGTCTCTGGATTACTGGGTGCATTTTCTTTTTATTAGAGAGAAAATGCAATTAGAGTCATTGTGAATCTTTAAAATCTATAAGATACACAAACCAAAGTTTAGCTCAGAGCAAGGAATCATCTACCAGACAAGACCTTTACAGCTGATGTGAGAATTTACCAGACACTTGCCAAACTATCTGGCTTGGTCATATATTTTAACTAGCTCAGACCTCTGCATATGCCTCTGAACAAAGGCTCACAGGGGCACGGGGTCCATCCATCACCCATTGCAGGAAAGATTCTTATGAGCTCTTTCATCTTGTGGTGATGGCAACTTAATCTGCTACCTCTCTCACAGATGTTTGCATTATAACTTCATTTGGCTGAAAAATATATTAAGCATCTGCTATGAGACAGTATTCCTCTCCTGCTCTCCCTGGTTAAATTTGCCTTCTTCAGTAATTGTTAATACAGCAAAGCTGTTGGGTTGGGGGTGAATGCATAGATAGTTTGAAAACAATGTACTTTTTAATTAGCCAATTATTTTCTTGATACTCTAAAAATTAAAGATCAACCCCAATCTTCTTGATTGGTAGCCTTTTTGGCGGGTGCTACTTGGCCTTGGGCCTTGATCACTGTGGCTCTTTATTGCTCATCGATAGGGGTGGAATGAACTCTCTGCTGTTGCTTAGATTTGTATGGCCTTAGAGACTCCTGTTGGATTCTCATCCTCTCCTCCATCTCCTATAATAAACTGTCCTTTGCATCATATGCTGTCCATTTTAAATACATATAGTGATTGATGGGTTTTTTTCCCAATTGGACCCTGGTTGATACAGAGGCCATACATAACATTTCCAAGGTCAAAATACATCTTGCCTGAGCACTTTGATGCGTGCTCCTGTTTAGCTGAGTCCTCTGAATCACTGCCACCACCCCGAGGGACATACACTAGTGGAGTCTGGCCCCAGCACCAAAAGGTTGTGGTGAATTTCATGTTTTATTGTCTCTGGAACCCACATCAACTAATCCCAAATGATAAGAACTTTTTCTTGCTTTTCTTCACTTCCTCTTTCTTTCCAGTAGGGGAACAGGGGCATCATAAAATCCATTTTACATCCTCCATTTCTGCCTTTATCGTATCAGCAGAAAAAGAGCAGATGCATATGGCAGTGACCCCGAGATAGCAAGCAGGGGATTACCGAGATGCTGAGCAGGCTCACTGTAAGGTCTGTGGAGTTTACATGCTTCTAGAAGGAATTCGGTGAGATACACGTAGGATGGTTTTAATTTTGTGTGCAAGATACAACAACCAAGGTTTTAAGATTTGTAGATTTAGATATGCGCTCCTGAATACACCAAACTCCATACCCAACACAGACCAACAAGGAAACTGAGACATATAAAGTTGACATCACTTTTCTAAATTCACAGTCCAAGTTTGTTGCAAATTTAATCGTAGATACCAGCCATTATTATTACTATTATTATTATTATTATTACAGATGGAAAAGCATGACTCTTTCCCTTGGTTTTGCCAAGAAAACAATTTAAAACTCTTCTTTTCCTGTGTGCTCAAGTGTGCACATAACACACACACACACACACACACACACACACACACAAGCACACAGGCACTGACAAGTTTACAAATCCTTAAGAAAAAAATACTACAAATAATGGCAAAAAGAGAGATCAGACAAACGTGCAGAGCAAACAAGCAATTCCACTGCTTAGAATGTCTTCCCTCCATAAAAATGATAATTTATACAAGAAAACAAACCCCTAAAAATATCAAAGATCCTGTGTGGGTGCATTAGGAATGCAGCAGCTTGTAACTGAGCGAGTATGCTTTCCACTTCTCACCCTGAGGATCACTGTCAGTAAACCCACCAGCCAACCTCTCTGTGTATCTGAATTCTCTGACTCACATGACGTGTTTCATTAGGATCTAGAGTCCCGATTAAGAAGATGCATCTAATTTTTTTGTAGTCCAGAAGTTAAAACATCTCATTTCTTTGTTTTTAGTGATTTAATCATCTTATGTCAAATATACTTGGGTCAGTCTCACCAGGGAATAACTCATAGTGAAGTGCTAGTTTAGAAAGGGGGAAAAAAGGAATTTTAAAATTTTGCATGTTTGCTGGTTTTCAAACATGTCCATGGATTCTTGGATGCTCCTCTCATGCCCTTGAAGAGGGCTCGGCCATGGAAGGGACACCATGTGACTTCTGAAGGACCCTCCAAAGGTGCCTGAGGCTTTCTCCTCATGAGTCATAGGCCTCTGGAGTCCTCAGTCACCCTATAAGAATCTGGCTGCCCTATGACCTCCATACTGGAGAGACTACCTAGAGAAGGAGAGTGGCACAACGAATCCCAGCTCTCGGAAGAGCAAAGTTAGGACAGACAGACGAGGCCTTTGAGATGACTGACTCAGTCACCACCTGGCTGCCATTGCTGGGCCAACCCCAATGGGAACCATCTAGCTGAACCCACTCCACCCGGAGGTCTGTGAGAGATCATAAGTGATTATTATATCATATCATTGTCATGTACTGTTTTTTTTTTTTTAGAGAGAGTGAGAGAGTGAGAGAGAGAATTTTTAATATTTATTTTTTAGTTTTCGGCGGACACAACATCTTTGTATGTGGTGCTGAGGATCGAACCCGGGCCGCAAGCATGCCAGGCGAGCGCGCTACCGCTTGAGCCACATCCCCAGCCCTATCATGTATTGTTTTATGGCATTATGTTTAGGGTGCAATGAAGAGCCATACCGTCCTAATAAATAAATAGTCCTTCTACTTAGTGGACCTCTGGTACTTTTCCTCTTTGAGGAACTCTTCCTCCTCCTGGATCCGTGACTTCCCTGGAACTGTCCATAAATCAACTCCGTCTTCTGTCTCAGGGATAGATATGGGGTCCAACCTGGCCAACAGAACATCCCGCCCTGGATGCAGTGATTGGTCCAAGTAAGGAGACCCAGCATCCAGCAGTACCTGGGGGACTTCCATGCATATTCTAGAGAATAGAGAAGCTGCCCTTTCCCCCTAACTTCTCCGGTTTTGAGTTGGCATCTTTGATAAGAGGAGAAGGATAACTGGCCTCAGAATACAAATAGAATAAGAGAAATTGGTAGAGAAATTCAGGTGTGGGAAGCCGAGCTTGGGGGACTTACAGAGGGGGGAGAGAGAGAGATTATGAGTTAAGACACTTTTTTCCCTTGAGTTTGCTTGAGTTTGATTTCTTTCACTTGCAGGAGTTTTGTCTAATTAAATATGATTTTAGAAAAAGGGGGAGTATGAGAAAGCAGAATCTTAACCATACAATCTTAACCATCAACAAATTAAAAGTCTTCATTATTCATACAAATGCTAAGCACCCATGTAGAGAAATATGCCATTTGTGTTTTAATAAATTATCATTATTCATACAAATGCTGCAAGTCGATGTAGAAAAATATGCCATTTGTGTTTTAATCCAACTAAAAATAAGTCACATAAAGTACAAAATTGAGAAGTCAAGATAAGGACTGGAATTTGACTCAACTTTAGGATGCAAATGTCTCTTTAAGATCCATGACTCAATGGTTTAAAACATTTATCATCTCACCGTTTCTTTGGGTCAGATATCCAGGAGCAGCTTGGCTGGGACTGTGTCTGAGCATTTCTTAGGCTGCAATCAAAGGTTTCAGACAGGGCTGAGTCTCATCTGAAAAAGTGGAGAGGAATCCGCTTCAATCTCATCAGACAGTTGTGGGTCGGATTCCCACCCCCCCCCCCCCGGGCGACGGAAGGAGTCGTGCTTCCTCCGTGGGCGTTGGCAGGAGGGGACCTCTTGCTTCTTGCCACACGGAATTCTCTGGTGGGAGCTCACCACATGGCTGCTGTCAAGACAAGCAAGGGAAAGAGCGAGAAACGGGAGGACTATCAGGGGACAAGGACACGACGTCCTGAATACCAGCAAGGACAGATCACTGAGAACCTTTTCAAAGCTCTCTAAGCATCCTGCAGGAATAGCCCCATGTCACAGAGGGCTTCTTCCTACTCAAAGTCCACAGTTAAAACCACAAGTGCATTATGATCGCATTACTGGTAGAGAACTTGGTGGTGACGTTCTTGTTTTCCAAAACCGAAGCAGCTCTGAAATAGCAATGTGGTTAGGGATAACAGACTGCAGTCTTGGTAGAAGGTAAAACTAGACTGGTCCTCATGTCACACACTTTTCTTAGCTTACTGGTGAGCAATTGAGGGGTGGGAGCAGTGGGTAGAGGTCACGATGGCTGGTACTAACCCTTCTCCAAGCCCCATGTGTACCAGCTTAAGAACTTTCTAAGTTGTAACCTAAGGTGCAACTTTATGGTGGAAAGGACAACTGGCCTTGAGTGAAGGTCTACTCATCCAAGGTAATGATGTCACTTTCACCTGCTACCACTTGGGACCCCACCTGGGTCTGCAGAAATTAGGAGCTGGGCTTCAGAGTGCAGTAGCAAGAGGGAACAGGAAGAGCATCATAAGTTACCTGCTCATCAGAAGCACTTGGGCCCCCTCTATTTCAAAAGAAGAAGTGTGCTTGCGTCTTTCTGATCACTAATTACTCCATAAAATCTATTGGCTATTGTAAGCATGTTCCTCTAACGGAATGGGTCCATAAAACCGAATGAACACCATTCGAACAGATCCTTATTAAGCTCTAAGAAAGGACAATCACTATTCATATTTGGCACAAGGAGAAGAATAAAATCATCTGTATAAAAATTGCAGAATGTCGAATTTCAAAAGAAGCTTTAGACCCCACAGTACCTTATTCTAAAAACAGTTTCACATTTTTCTTTTGTTGTCTTAGATATGTAGCTATAGAAAAGAACTGGATTTTTTTAAAAAAATAATTACTATTTTTTATACATATGGGGATATATTCTAAACTGTGAATGTTGGCTTCTTATTCTTGAATAAGCGTCTCTATTTTCCTATCTATATAAAAAGGACCATCTATATATTAGATGGTCCCTGGAGAACAATAGGCACTCATAAGTAGCCTGAAGAGTTTTGTGTGCAAGTTTCCCATGTGAAAAGACCAATGTGGAGGTAGAGAATAAAACAGCAACCTAGGTATCCTTCAATAGATGAATGGATAAAGAAAATGTGTTGTATACTCAATGGAATATTACTCAGCTTTAAAGAAGAATGAAATTATGGCACTTGCTAGTAAATGGATGGAGTTGGAGACTATCATAGTAAGCTAAATTAGTCAATCCTAAAAAAAACCAAAGACCAAATGTTTTCTCTAATATGTGGATGTTAATTCACAATAGGAGGGGGTACTAGGGAAGAATGCAGTTACCTTAGATTAGGTATAAGGGAGTGAAGGGAGGGGAGGGGAGGGGATATGGGGATAGGAAGGATGGTAGAATGAAACAGACATTATTACCTTATGTACATATATGACTACATGACCGATGTGATTCTACAACATGTACAATCAAAAAATGAGAAATCATGCCTCATCTATGTATGATCGATCAAAGAGCATAAATAAATGCATTCTACTCGCATGTATAACTAATTAAAACAAATTTTTTTAAAAAAAATTTTAAATGGCAAGAAGAAAATGTGCTCAGCTTCATTCAAGTTATACATGGGCCAAGTTCATACAACAACACAAAACTTAACCCACCATCTAGTTATTAACAGGGATATGCGAACTAGAGATACTGTGTCTGCACAAAACTTTACTGCAAAACTACTTCCCACCACCAAAATACCCACATTATGATTCTGACCTTCAAAATCGTAGTTAACTTTCCTTAATGTTACTTCCCAAGCCAGTTAGGAGCCATTTGAACACCCAGTCTAAAGCTTGGGGTTCTCTCTTTTTCTTTCCTTCCCAAAGAATGTAAGCGAGGAGGGAAGGGACAGGTGCCTCCTCTGTTGTCTCAGCTCTGTCCATGAAAGGGACCTCAGGAGGGTAGGAGGCTGAACCAGGCCCAGAAGCTCTCAGGTTTTGGATACACGCCCACAGAAACTCCAAGATGGAAATGGCCCTTCAAGTCATTTTCAAGTGGTTTGCTTGAATATATCATTTAATTGGTTATAATTGTGACAGGGGACATGGTTGCCAAAGGTTGGGTACTTAGTCCAAAATCACAGATCCTACAAATCAAATGGGAAAGTCCTCTCCTTACCCACTTGTAGGAACCCCCACATTTTTTTTTCCCTCTACACAGGCTCTCTGTCTTCAAGAATGGATCTTGGTTATGATCTATGGATACCTTCTATGATAAATTCTACAGTTCTATATAAACTCTAGATGAGACACTGTGGTTACCTTCAAATAGTCATTCCATTCCACCCCTGCTTGGAAGCAGATGAATATTTTGGGAACAGGACCTCAACTCCAGGACTCCTCTGGGTGAATCGTCCTGAGGTGACCCAGTCTTCCACTCATCGTTAGCTAAGCCAATGAGAAAATCATTTGATTCATTCCACTGTGTTTCCTTTTCTTATCTCCCCTCCTTCATTTCCTTCCCCTTTGTCTAATCTACTGAATATTTATTCTTACCCTCTCCCGCCATATTGTGGTTTAGCTTTCACATATCAGTGAAAATATCTGAACTTTGTTTTTTTGAGGGCTGGCTTATTTCACTAAGCATGACAGTCTCCAGGTCCAGCTCTTCACTTGCAAATCTCCTAAGGTCATTCTTCTTTATGGCTGAGTAATAGTCCATTGTGTACATGTACCACAATTTCTTTATCCATTCACCTGTTGAAGGGCACCTAAATTGGTTCCATAGTTTAGCTATTGTAAATTGAGCTGCTGTAAACATTGTTGTGGCTGTGTCACTGTAATGTGCTGATTTTAAATCCTTTGAATATAAACCAAGGAATGGGACAGTTGGGTCAAATGGTGCTCCATTCCTAGCTTTTTGAAGAATCTCCATACTTTCTTTCCAGAGTGGTTGCGCCAATTTGCAGTCCCACCAGCAATATATGAGTATACCTTTCCCCACATCCTTGCCAACACTTATTGTTACTTGTATTCTTGATAATTGCCATTCTGACTGGAGTGAGATGGAATCTCTCTAGTTTTAATTTGCATTCTCCTGGCCTTCATTTTCTTTACCTTTCCTGTGGGGTAACAATGATACTGTCCTTCAAAACATGTTGCAAGGGTTAGGTGAGATGACCCATGTAAAACTCTTGGTGCATACAGGAGTTCAAAACATAGTATAGAAAGGATATAGTAAGGCTCAGGACAAGTTGTAAGTGTCTTTAATATATTGGGATTTTAGAGCACAGCAGTACCAAGGCTGGGAAGAGTAAGTCCTTGAATTCAGGAACCCAAAGAACCAACCAGAAGACAGAAGCACAAAGTATCAATAGGAATGGGTGGGGGGTGTGGCTGGCAATGTGGGGTTCAGATCTTGACTGTCCCACAGAGGCCCACATGGTACAGCTTGGTCCCCGGTCCATGGCACTATCAGGAGGCTGTGGAGCCTTGAGGGAGTGAGGCCAGATGAAAGGCCTTTAGATCCCTGGGGCTGTGCCCTAGAAGGGGACTGTGGGACCCTGTCTCTTTTTCCTTCTCTTGGTTGCTTGCTGGCCAAAGGTAAGCAGTTGACTACTTCACCATACGCCATGACAGACCTCCTTGCCACAGGCCAAAGGAAAAGAGCCAGTGGATCATGGACTAGAGCCCCCAAAGCCACGAGCCCCCCCCCCACCCCCACCCAGAGCTTTTCTCTTTGGAAGCTGATTATCTTAGGGATGTTTTATAAAAGTCATCTGACACAGGCAAGGACCCAGGCCATTGGCCTGTGTGTCTGATGACGGGAGTGATGTTAAGACAGGGGAAGTATAAGCTCGTGGGCCAGCTGAGTTATCCTTCTCCAATTCTGGAAGTCCAGTGAGGCCATAAAAAGTCCTGGTCCTAGGTCATGGAAATGTAGAAGGATCAAGTACAACCCTCTCATTTTCCAGAGGAAGGAGTGGAGGTCCAAGAAGGTAAAATGATTTGCCCAAGGTCATGCGACTCATTTGTCAAGAAGTAAACCCACCGACCAGGCATCTGGTTAGCTCCTCCTATCATACCACGAGGAAAGCATCCAAGGGATCATGGCCTGCGAGACCACTTTACACATAAGCAAACCCCAGTTCAGGCTTGTACCACTGAGAGAGCAAATGTGAAAAGGATGGAAAGCAACTATTATTATGCTAGAAATTTCCAATCCACTGTATCATCAAACAGAATGTGTCAACATCAGAGCCTCCGTCCACATGTAAAACAGAAAACCAGAGAGCACAAGCTGGCTGCAGGCAGAATGGGGAAGGGTGGAATGATGATTAAGAAAAATGCTTCCACCTCCCTAGAACTCAAAGGATGCTCTCCATCTCAAATTTACTGTTTTGACCCTTGCAACTCTCATGAGACCCGGAACACAAAGACCCAAGTTTTAACTCGACTTCCAATTACTGGCTTTGTGACCTGGGCCAGTTACTTCGACTCTCAGGGCTCCAGATTCTGCTTCTATAAACATAAGATAATAGCATCTGAGTCCCAGGGTCAGTTTCATGAGGCATTAAAGAGAAATGGTGGATGATGTGGAGCAGAATGCCTGATCTATCGTGCTGGGCACTACCTCTCCCAATCCAGGTATAGCCAAAGAGACTTGTTTTCTGGAAATACTGGAATTATGTGTTATGCAGCAGGTCTTTCCTAAATTGGGTGCTTGTTCTGTTTTGTTTTAATGATTTTTCCAAATTAAATAGAGAGCAAGAAGCTGGTTTAGATTATAGGGTCACTGCAAAATGACTAAGACAGTAGATATGACCTATTTTAAGCCAGTGCAGCATAACTGAGAATCCTTTCTGGTCTTGGGCAGGAGCCAGAGCTGCGGGTCTCCTCTCCTCTGTCTTGTGGATCATATTACCCAATGGAGCCACTTGGACAGCTCTGAGGCTCTGGCCTGTGCCTGAGAGCTTGCCTCTTGCTGACCTTCCCAGGGTCACAACCCCAGAAAGCTCTCTTAGCACACTGACCAGAATTATTGAAATTTCCTCTATTTACAGATCTGGCTCTAAGCAAGATCATCTTAAAATACTTTGATGATGCTTTTGAGGAACCTCTACCGCCATCTGTTAGCAGTGGAAAGAGTTGATATGTATACTCCAGGCCCAGGGCATGGTTTTGTTGAGTTCTATAATTTGTGGAAGATTGTCTCCAAGAATTGTCATTGACTCATCTTACCAAAAAAAAAAGAAAGATACAAATAGACATTCCTTATGCTGAAAGAAGTTGATCTCAGACTGTAGTTCAAATCCACGTGAAAAACAAAGCACAACAAAGTAACTGTGTGATTATAGAAGACAGTGTGAATACTTCTTCTCTTTTCTCCTTATAGAATTTTTAAAAAGCAATTGTACAAAACATATGCGTATAATTGTACTGCTCAGGCCTAAGGTATCAAAGTGTAGGGTGTTTAATGGTAACAACATGAGGACAGTAGGAAGAAGCTATAACAGGGAAAGGAATGACAGCAGATATAACCTTCATCCACAGACACACAGGGAAAGAACCAGAAATGGCAAATGGAACGTTGATATAACAAACTTTATGCAAGTATATCTGCTCTCCTTTCTTCTGACTCTTTAATAAACATAAAATTGAATAAAGCAATTAATCATAAAAATGTTGACTTGCTCACATATATTGAAGTGATGCATATCACTATGATGACATAAAGGGGGATGATGTCACAGAGCTAAACAGAAGTGATGCTTCTAAGGCTCGCTGGAATTAGGTTGGCATAAATCCAAAGGGGATTCTGATCATTTAAGAGGGATGTGGTAAGTCTTAGAGCAACTATCTAAGAAAATAACTTTAGAATAAGGAGCAAAAAGATCATTAAAGGAATCAAGATGTTTTACTAGGTAACACTCAACTGAAAGAAAGCAAAAAAAGGAGAAATGCAGAAACAAAAAAAAGACATGAGCCATAGAGAAAAACGAACAGTAAAACGGCAGACATAAATCGAACTACTGAGCAATAACATTAAATGTGAATTCATTAAATAATCAAGTCAAAAGGCAAAGACTACCAAACTGGATAAAAACATGATTCTAACTAAATATTTCTTTAAGAAACACACTTCAAATTCAATACGTACACAGCAAAAGGATGAGAAAGATCTATCAGGCAAAGAATAACAATAAAAAATTACTATTAGATAAATAGTAAAGAACAAAAATGCTACAACAAGTAGAGAGGGATATTTTATAATGGAAAAAGTGCCAATCACACAGGAAGATAAACATGCGTCAAAAAACAAAACTCCAAAATCCAAGAAACAAAACTGATAGAAGTGAAGGAAGAAATAGAGAAGACAACAATAGTAGTCTGAGACTTTAATACTTCACTTTTAGTCGTGTAAGGAACAACTAGAAAGGATATCAACCAGGAAACAGAAGACTTGAACAGTCCTATAAACCAACTAGGTCTAACAGAAGTCTATAAACCACATCAAGAGCACTATGCACATTCTTCTCAAGTACATACAAGGAATACTGCTAGACTATGGAACCAGGTGTCCCTCAATAGATGAATGGATAAAGAAAATGTGGTATATATATATATATATATATTCAACAGAATATTACTCAGCTTTAAAAAAGAGTGAAATTATGGCTTTGCCAGTAAATGGTTGGAGTTGGAGAATATCATGCTAAGCAAAATACACCAATCCCACAAAACCGAATGTTTTCTCTAATCTGCGGATGCTAATTCACAATAAGGTGGGCGGGGCACTAGAGAAGAATAGCATTACCTTAGATTAGGTAGAGGGAAGTGATGGGAGGGGAGGGGAGGGGATGTGGGTGTAGGAAAGATAGTAGAATGAAACAGACATATTACTTATGTGTATATGTGACTGCATGACCAATATGATTCTGCAACATGTACACTCAGAAAAATGAGAAATTATATCCCATCTATGTGTGATATATCAAAAGGCATAAATGAATTCTACTGTCATGTTTAACTAATTAAAACAAATTTTAAAATTAAAAAAGAGAGATCATTATGTTATATAAGTGCAGGCTAGCCTGGGGTAAAAGGGGCCTTGTGGAGAAGCCACAGAGGAGGAAAGGAGGTAAGGTAAAGAATAGATACTTCCCAACCATTAGAATCCTGAGCACTAAGACGTGCAACCATGGGGCTGCCTTACAGCCTAGCCCAGCCACACCAAATGGAGCTTTCTGAGGTATCCCAGCCAGCACCATGCAGAGCCACCAACCCAAGGAATTATAAGAAGTAACACATGGTTGTATTACGTCACTAAGCCATAGATAACTGAAAACAGGTTTTAGGTAGAAAGCTCATCAGTCGAAGAACTTTAATACAGTAAATGTTGACCAAATCTCAGTCGTATTCTTCTATTATGATGAAGAGAGAAGGTGCTGATCTTCTGGGATAGTGGCCTTCTATCTTTAAAAAATAAAACTAGGCAAAAGTTAAGTTTCTCTGGTTAAAGTTAAAGATGGTAATGGGGAGACACCCACAAACCCAACTGTTGGCTTCTTTAATTGTGTCTGAAGAGATCTCTGGATCCCACTGCCAAAACCTTTTAATAACCACATTTTTTAGCACCATTTGAAGAACTGTAATTTGAATGAACACCATGATTGCATAGATGAGACCCAGGAGGAAAAAAGAATCAGCCATGTCATAGAGAAAGTTACTGGCAGACTTGTAATCAAAGGCAGGTTTCTTGAATCTTATTTACTACTTTAGCCTCAACATCTGGGTTTTTCTGAAAATGATTGTATTTTCTGCTTGCGTTAGGGTTCTTACTGTAAAAGCCACCTAGAGAAAGAAACCAGTTAATCCACAAGACTTTAGAGCCATACTCTCTTACTCGCAGTGAGACCTTAACCTCTGCCAGCAACAGAGGCTGATGATGAGTCCCATCCTAATAGGATGCTAGTTCCCCAGGTGATCAGCCAGCTACTTGGTGACCAACCAGTTGATTGCCCTGAACTACTTCCGTCATGGAAAGGGCAGCCCTTGGTCCTTACTGGGACAGACACTTACTCTGGATACAGATTTGCCTTTCCTGTGTGCAATGGTAGATCTGTGGACTTAGAGCATGCCTCTCCACCCCCTTGTTATCTCACACAGCACTGCTCCTCATCAAGAACCTTGCTTCACAACAAGGTCGAGAACGGGGCCCATCCTCATGGAGTTCACTGATCTTTCCATGATCCATACCATCCTGAAGCCCTCAGCTTGACAGAATGATGGAACGGCCTTTGGAAACACCTTGCAGTCCTGGAGCAAGACATCCCAGGAGACTGGATATGCTCTGCACCAGCCTGCTGCTGCGTCTCCCACAGCCAGGATTCGCGGGTCCAGGAATTGAAGTGTGTCCCCTAGAGGATACCACTAGTACTAGTCCACCAGCAAGAATGTCGCTTCCTGACACTGCAAACTTATTCTCTGCTAGTCTAGAGGTCTTAGTTCCAAACCCAGGAATATTTTCACCAGGAGAAAGACAAATTATTCCACTGACATAGAAATTAAGACTGCCACCCAGTTTGGGTTTCTAATGCCTCTCGATCAATGGGCAAAGAAAACAGTTCTATGCTGGCTGGGGTGATGAATCCTGATGACCAAGGAGAAATTAGACTCCTAGTCCACAAAGGAATTGGACTGTTACTCCACAATTGGAACAAAGGAGATTCCTCGGGGCCTGTCTTAGAATTACCATGCTGCATCATTAAAGTCAATAGAAAACAGCTCAATTCAGGCAAGGTAACTAGACTGCCAGATTTCTTCAGGAGTAAAGTTTTGAGCCACCTCACCAGGTAGAGAAACATGACCAACTACGGTGCTTATTGAGGGCACCCTAATGGAATATGGAATGGGTGATGGAAAAAGGTTATTACCAATATTAACTATAACTATCTAATTACAGACAGGAGGATTGTATTATGAGTATTTCTTCATTTTATGATGAATATGTGATGCATGCCTGCCTCTGTGTTTTTACACACACACACACACACACACACACACACACACATCTTTTCTTCCCTCTCCCACTCTCTTACCGTATAACACAAGATGGATTGCTTTGCCTTACAGTATTTAAGTGTTAAGATTATAGCACAGAATTTACAATACAGAATATCAAAGAGAGGAGTGGATATCGTTCAAGGACTCTGCATCCTCTTCTGGGGAAAGGGTTAGTGGATTTTCAGCTGTACACAGGACATTTATTTCATGTTAGGCAGAGACGTGACCTTGTTATTTATCACCTTTATTTGTAGATTAAGTAAGACTTGAGGAGACAGATGCCAGGTTGCCAAAGGTGGACTGTGATAGATAAATTTTATCACATAAAATTAGCCAAGTCACAGCACCCAGTTTTTGATCAAACACCGGTCTAGATGTTGTTAAGGGCATTTTTTTGTGTGTGTGATTAACATAAATTAGTAGACTCTGATTACAACACATTACACTCCATGATGTGAATGGTCCTCACCTGATCAGTTGAAGTCCTTGAGAGAGAAACACCAAAGTTCACTGAGGAAGAAAAAATTCTGCCTTCAGATCAGAATCAAGATGTGATGCCACCTCTTCCCTGGGTCTCTAGCCTGGCAGTCAGCCCTGTAGACTTCAGATATGACAGCTTTCACATGAGCTAATTCCATAAAAATCAATCTCTCTCTCCCTTTCTAAACACACACACACACACACACACACACACACACACACACACACAATTTTCTCTGTTTCTCTGAGGAATACCAAATACAGTACTTAACCTTTCTATGCTTCAGATGTATTTTCTGTGGAAATAAAGACAACAATGGTACTTGTGATGTTTTGTGGGGATTATATGAGTTAATTCATACCAAGTGTTTTCAAAGGACTCCACATAAGCATGTGCTGTTGTTACATTATTACTATATAATTCAGGCCACATTTTAGGCATCTTTATAAAACATCTCAACTCACTTGTAGACTCTGACACTGATGTCTGTTCATAAAACTCTTCCAAATGCAGTATAGGTATCCATCTTCCTCTACTGCTATGTAAGACCTAGGGGGCAAAACTGTGCTTTGTTCATGGTTACATGCCCAGAGCATAAGGGAGGCTTAGCCAACAACAGATACTCAATAGTTTTTGAGTGAATAAATGAATGAATGAAAAAACTCTGCCTGATAGGCAGATACAAAAGTCCAGCTCTTAACTCGTGTCACATTAGTTAGACCAATTCTCAGTCAGTGTCACTGGTGGCTAAACTTTGGTATTACTAAATGAAAGAAAGAATGAAAGGTAATTATTTGAGTAATGAATCACTGTAGGATCCATGAGTGTCTTATGGTTCTTTAGCTAACATGTGTTAGCTGAAATTTCCAACAAAGTTCTTAAGCATAACCAAAAAACTAATAATAATCAATTGGTTTTCCAGAGCCAGTTACTGCACTGTAAGTTGTCTGCAGGCTGAAGGTGCTGAAGAACTATCCTCCGAGCATGCTTTCAAGAAAAGACTTCATTGATTTGTCAAAACCAAAGAAGCCAGAAAGAAGCCAGAGGCCAATAACCCTCTGTCTCTCATTGTTCGTCAACTTGATGGCTGTGGAATCAGCTCAGTGGCCACTTGACTTGGTTCTGCCTGACAATTTTAGCATACTTGCTGAACTGGTGCAAACCAGAAGATCAGCAATATATCTAAAATGATCAGCTTAATACTTCCAAGGGCTAATTGGAGTCAATTGCTGCGATTTCAACAGAAACAGCCTTTTAATGATCTTCATAATTAATAATAATAATGACAGGTAATTTTCTAACCAGCAAGAGTGAAGTCACTAAATACTTGAAATTGACACATAGGCTCAGTTCAGGATTATAGGATGAACTTTGTAGCTGCTTGGGTCTGTAGCAGTTCTCCTGTCACATTGAGGGTAAAGCTGGAAGATTCTTCAATGTGGTTCATAATAAGCAATAGAATCCCAGAGTCCCAGAAGGTCAGAGCCTCTGAAGTCACCTCATTTCATCTCTTTAAAAAAGCTTGATACACATACACTGGAAAGCATGTCCAAGGTACAGTCAAGTGAAGAACTGTAAATTGCAAGATAGTACATCTATTAATTTTATGCAGACATAACCACAAAAATAAAAATGGAAAATATATTTTCTAGGAAAAATATGTATTCTATAAAATAAAAATTATTTGTATTCTGGAAAAATTAGCATGTTAACAGAAATTATTTCAGAGAATGTATTTGTATGGTAATAACAGAAGTACCCAATTATCTCTTCCCTGTAGCCCTGCTGTTTGCAATGGGATCTTCCAGCTCTTCCCGCTGAGATGTGGAATTCCTCTCCTTGCATCTGCTGGCTAATAGAGAAGCACAGTCTGGACAGGCCCACCCAGCAGCCAACCCTACCAGATTTGCAGATGAGACCATCCCCCCGCCAATCAGCTCTCAGTGAAGGTACCAGCTGACCACAGACCAATAAGTAACCTCCATCACAATCTGCTAAGCCTGGACCATATCTGCAGAAGCACTCAACAGCACTGAGACGAGAAATTACGAGTACTATTTCAAGCCATTGGATTCTAGCGTGGTTTGTTATGCGGTCATAGATAACCGACGTATGTGACGAAAACCTAATAATCCTTTCCACAAGGTTATAATTTTATAAGCATATATTGCTTTCTTTTAATCAGAAAGCAGTATAAAGATTTTTTTAAAATATCTAATCCTTTAAAGAAAATAAACTTGAGGCCCAGGAGGGAAATATTGCTTAACAGATTAGAACTCTGGCTGCAAATGGTTAAAAAAAAATCAAAGTTTAAACAACTTAGCTTACTTACTGGCTTGCAGAACACAAAGACTGTTGGTGTATTTTTGGTTTCAGAAGCAGATGGATCTAGGTAATGACGTCGTATTTGTCTAGAATATGTCTTGCTCTTCTTTTGCTTTTATTTTTTTCCTGCTTTGGCTTCATTCTCTAACACATTCTCCAGCAGCATTAAAATGGCCATCAATGTGTTTACAGACCTCCAATGTGAATGAGAATACTTTTTTCCGAAAAATTCCACCAAAGTCTGAGGAGTCACTCTTATTGGTCCCGTTTGGATTATACACCCACCTCTCGTTGGCTTGCTGCTGCTCTGATTGGCCAAGATGACTCAGGCACACCCTGGTGCCCCCATCAGGGATGTTGTACTGAATGGAGAAAGTTATGCAAATTAAAAGTGGGGAAGTGTTACCCTAATAAAGGGGGAGTGAGAATTGAGGAGGGAGGGAGGCAGGCAAATTGAGGCTCCTAACACACTAGAGAACATAGCCAATAAGCAGCCAAATTGGAGTGACTCCTAGGTTTTTGGACTCCCAGCAGAATGAATGAATGAATGAATGAATGAAAAAATAAATAAATAAATGCCATCTCACATGTTGGTATGATCTTGCACATTCGTCTCTACCCTCATACTTTTCCTCACTTGGCAAGCAGTCCAAAGAAATATGAAATATTCTGCTATTATCCGACCTCATGGCAAAATACTCTTCTTTCACAAATTAAAGTGAAGTAGCCCCAGCCCATTACTGTGCAGCAATAAAGCTTAACTCTCTGGTGCTTCCCACTCTAGGCTTTATCTGTTCTGTCATTGTACCAACATATAAATAAAAAATAAAGGCACACAAAAGCAGGGTTACTGCTCCATTATCACTTCACAATCCATCTGTTTATGCAAACCTTCCCAGATCAAGTTCAGAAACAACTCTGGATTACGAAAGGAGGGAGAGGCCATCATTGGATACACCGGATAAACTGAATCTGTGAAAGTCAAAGACAGCTTTCAACTGAACTTTTACTATACTCAAATAACTTTCCCATCTTTCTCCTACAGTTTCAAAATATTTATATTTTATCACATTTGCCAAAACCTCTCATAGCAAAACCTCCTTCCTGTCTCACTTGAAAGAAAAAGAGGATCCAGGAAGAGAAAGCAACAGGCTGGAGCTCCATGACAGGTCTGCTCCGATGATCTCTGGGGAGGATCTGGAGCCACCAAGTAGGAGGCAGAGGCGCTTTTCTTACCGATCTGACATCGTATAGACAGAGGTGGTACGTAGCAGACAACATTTGATGCTCTCACCATCTCCTCTTACCACTCATTCATTTGGCCACTGATTGTGGACCGCCAAGTGGCATGGTTCCCTTGGGCATTTTGAATGGAGCATTTCATCCCTGCACTTTTCACATGTCTCCCAACATGACATAACAGCTTGGGGGCAGGCACCCTATAATGAAGGCAGTGAAAGACAGTAGCTTGCTCCCCGTGCCCTGTCCAATCAACTGCTGGTAACTTGCAGAGTTTGAGGATGTTTGATACTAGGGCTCGATGGAGAAAAAGGATCAGAGTCAATGGTACTTGCTATCCGCCATGGATTTCAAGTGGCCAAGGAGCGAGTGACCCCAGATCAGCCAGGCACTTGCTATAATTATAATCCTAGCCCCAGGCTTCCTTCTCATTCAACCCCAGAGCTTTCTGTCCTTAATGAAACATTGATCTTCGTTCTGTATCAAGGATTCCAACCTTTGAAGGACTCCAGATCACCGGAAGTTAGGTCAACATCTGGTGCCTGTGCCAGTATTCTTAATAAAACCAATTCGTTTTATTTTTCTAATTAGAAAGGTGTATGTTCCGTGCAGTAAATTTAATAAATAAAGGGAAATACAATAGAACAAGAAAATAAGAATTACCACAATTGTGTCACCCAGAGATAAGTGCTGCTGAGATATCCAAATATATCCTGCTGGCCAATTTTTTTCTTCTGTTTAGGTTTTTAATCCCCAAATTTTATTCATGCCAGTGTATATTGAATTGTTTTTCATCATTTAGCACCGCATCTGGAACAATTTAAATGTCATCATTCTTCATCCCAAATGTGTTTGCTCTAAATAATATTCTCTTAGGTGGATTTCCATGTGTTGATTTTCAACTTGAGGTTTTATTTGTATTAAGGTATATTGATTTTGATGATTTAGATAACTACTTGTAACTTTCCTAACAGCCATGAAAATTCTAGCCGAATCACTCGGTCAAATAAAACCCTCTCGGGGGTTCCGCTTCCAATCTGGTGAAATGCTCTTGAATTCCCATTCAGCCAAGGGAAGAGCCAAGGGAAGAGCTTTGTCTAGACTGTTAGAAAACAAATGGTCCTATAAAGAGAGGAGAAGGCTGAGAAGGAGATGCATGTATTAGAATGTGATCTGGAAGCAAATTGCATTTTTGGTTCTTTATTGAGTTAAAAAATTTACTCAGTAAGGAAGCCATCTAATTATCTGCCCCTCTACCCCGGACACATACCCTTAGTCACCTTTAGTGCCCCTAGAAAGCAAAAGAGTCACGGTGTTCACAGAGGACTTCCCCCTGACCTCCTAGCAGGTAATGAGGTTTTCACATTCCCCCAAGGAACATTCCACAGCAGGCGCCTGTTTGGGAGAACATGGGGGAGAAAGAACAGAGAATGCTGGAACTTTCTACCTGTGATCCAAGGCAAGTTCCTCATCTGGAGAGTATTAGAGCTGTAGGAATCCCCTTTGGCTTTAGATGGGAAGAAGGGAAGCCTTAATTTTCCTAGACTTAGAAAGAAAATGTAAACCCATTTTTAAAGTTATTGAATGTTATTCTGCATGAGCAGTTCTTAAATTTAACTTTGCATATTAATTACCCGGTGGTTTGCTAAACATTTAGGCCTTACCCCAGACCTACTAATTCAGAATCTTGAAGAACAAGGAAGAGTAAAATCAGACTTTTTTTTTTTAACTTTCCCAGGTGTTTCTAATGCCACCTATGGGAAACCACTATCTCAAAGCAGTTGGAATTGAAAAATCTCAAACAATAACCTGTTACTGGGTCCACATGATTTGAGGTGAGGCCAAAGAAATTGAATTTAATATCTTGATGAAATCAAGGTATTTTTCCCCTCAAGCCACCTAGCACATATGAAACATTAACATGGTGCTCGGCTAGATCCTAGGCAATGGTTTGCAATTTCTCACTGCCAAACCATGGGCTCTGATAGCTGGTCTTCCACATACACACACACTCTAGAAAATTCTACAGGGTCCTCAGCAGCCAAAAGTCACATCTAGCAAACAGGAAATCACCAAGGTTACCATAATGTTGTTTTAGTTCCAGGCAAGAGCAAAGAAAATTGACATTCTAGTAGGACCAAATGACTTTACAATGTGAAAATACACTACGTCTGGATAACATTTAGAAATACTTAAAATAAGTCAAAGGCTCTCATCTATTACTCTCTCCTTGGGAGTCCCTATCTGGGTATTGGTTTTCTAGGGAGAAAAATGAAAGGCTGTGCATTACACTTTTCTTAAGAAACTTGTGATGAGGATAACATAATTTATTCCAAAAAAAAAAGAAGAAGAAGAGAAGAATATAAGACACTGCATAATCAACAGCTAGATTGTGAAGGCAGGAATTTGGTGAGATTTGGTCTATATAATTACATTAGCCTTGCAGATGGCAGCTCGCTTGCAATTGAGTAGATCCTCATGATCTCTGTTTTAAATGTCTCATTATAATACCATCTCCGAAGCTTGGATGGGTAAACCATTTTTGTTGGCTAATATATTTAGGGAACTTTTTTGGAAAGCCTGATTTGAGCCATAAATCAGAACTTTCAACATCAAATCCATTTCAAGAAGCAATTATAATTCACCCTCTCCTTCTGCCTGAACCAAGGTAATTGTTCACCCCAGCAATTCAATTGTGAATTGTCCCAGAGACATCACTCTCAAAATAGTTTGTCACATCTAGGAGAGAAGAGGCTTTGATCAGTTACAAACAGCATTATTTTCACTGTGTCATTTTAGAAAAAGAATTTTCATTTTGATGGAATGGGAACATTAGGGTTTAGAAAATAAACTACTCAACACTGCTATGAATATATCCTAACATTAAATAAGACATTAGAGTATTTTGATTACAAAAAAAAAAAAAGAATTTTTATGACAGTTACTGCACCAGAAAGGGTCCCTGCTAAATCTTGGTGTATAAACTTCCAAATCTTTTCCCAAATATATCACATGCAATGCACACATGGGCACACCCACTTATATTTACCTGTATAACAAAAATTTTTGACTAAATTTTATTCAACTATACATGACAACATGTGTATAAATAAAGAACCATGCTATACATGATATTTTATAATCTGCTTATCTTACTCTATATGGGAACACTTTTTCCCATATCAAGAAATCTTCATCTACAATGTTATTTTCAATGGACAACTTAAAATCTTTTATACAGCTCTGCTATCACCTATTCAACCCAACCCTCACTGTAGGACATCTACTTTTCTTTCCATAAATTGTTTATAATTATGCAAAACAACGATGTACGTCAAGAAGATAAAATATTTCCCCAGTATTCATCCCATTCTCAGAGTAAATTCCTTGAGATGGAATTTATAGGCCAAGGGTGTTCTGGGAGACATGAAATGCTCCCTGACTCTGCCCAGACTAGAACCAATGACCTCAGTTCTCTTTTAAGGCAAACCAGTCTGTTCTAATTGATAGGAGGTCCTAACACACCTTAATAGTGTTCAACTCATCGTTGAGCCCAAGGACCTCCCCCCAGTTCCAGGGGAGGTTGGGGCAGGTCAAGGAGGTGGGGCAAACCCTGCTGAGCCCATTCTGTTCCTGACACAAGCACACACTGAGCACTCCCTGTGGGCTAGGAGCTGCCTTGGGTGCTGGCGATCCAATCTGACATCTTGAACAGGAAGAGTCACAGAGGAGTCAGGAGAGAGAAAAAGAAAGCTCAGGAGAGCTAAAGGAGTTGCTGAGGTTTCTAACCAGTAGTTTGTAGAGAACCACAAATTCAGCGTCGTGTTGTGTGATGCCGAGTCCTTTTTGAACAGTGAGATGCTATTTTATTTTGCTACAACAAAACAATGAAGACTATGAAATTTGGAAAGAAGGGAGATTTGTGTGCTGCGGCCAAGTTGTTCAAGGTCAAGGTGGTGGCTGGCCTCTGGTGAGGGCCTTCTCGCTCTGACCTCAGATGCTCACAAAGCAGAAGTCAAAGGGCGAACTCCACAAACTCTGCAGGAAGCCCTTTTTTGTAAGAGCCTCAATCCCTCATGCTTGAGGAACCTGTGTGGCTAATCGCCTCTCAAAGGGCCCACCCTCCAATTTTATCACCTTGGTAACACCTGAATTTTGGAGGAAGTTCGTTCAAAACACAGTTCTCTACAACCTCCCAATTTTCCCCTTACAATCTGTCCAGGTGGAACAAAATGAAACCCTTCTAAAAGACAATAGCAATGCCAAATAAATTAGCATGGCAATAGACCATCCTTCAAACCCTCCAGGAAAGCAAGGCAAAGAGAGTTGGACTTACCAGTAGCTTCATGATTAAAAAAAAAAAAAAACCAGAATAAATATTACCCAGTGCAATAGCAACAGCATTAAGAAGCATGAACTTCGGGCTGGGGATGTGGCTTCAGTGGTAGCGCGCTCACCTAGCATGCATGGGGCACTGGGTTTGATTCTCATCACCACATTTAAAAAAAATGGAGATATTGTGGTTCACCTAAAACTAAAAGATAAATATTAAAAAAGCATGAACTTTTATTGAGCATTTACTAGATGCCAGGCACCTCACTAAACACTTTACATACACTACACCAGGTAGCAGTCCCCAAACTAAGTGTGCTTCTGCAGATGAGCAAATTGAGGATCAGGGAGGTTAAGCAACTTGATCAGAACAATAGGTGACAGAGTCCCTCTTGAACCACATTACTCCTGAGCCAGTATCTTTAACCCTGGAAACATCTTGTCTACCCAATCTAGGTGGACCATCTCTTCAACAACAAAAAAAGAGGTTTCTGCATCTTGTCAAAAGCCATCAGCTTTAACACCAACTTTTTCTCCAGTGATGATGCTTCAGAAGTAGTCCCAGAAATCACAGACGTATTACACCATCTCAGTGACCCTGGGATGTCTTGATTCTGTCTGTTGAAGGACAGTCTCCTATTAAAAGGCATATTGGGAAAAGGCTCTTGGCTGATCTAACAGGCTGATAGGAACATCTGCAAGCAGGTTCCGCCACCCGCAGTGTGTCTGAGGCTGGTGATGAATGGAAGGGGAGAGTGACATTTACTAAATCAGTTTGTACCCTCCGTGCAGAGGAACAAACAAGGAAGCTCACGGAGTAAGCCAGAGTGATTCACTGAACCTCCCGGGCAATCTGTGAAGACTATATTCCAGACTCACAGCAGGGAAAAACAGACTTAAATCTTGCCTGCAGAGCTCTCCAGGAACGAAATCTATCATATCACTGTAGGGGAAAGAGGGAAATCGGCCCTGCGATTGTGTGGTGCATCGGGGGAGCTGCTTCTGCTGTCAATATTCACACTTCAGCTGGATGCCTAATGAGATGCTATCAGCCATGGCCACACAGGCAACATGGGTGCTTGCTAGCTAGTGGGCAGGGGAGGCACTGGGGGCAGGGAGCGGCTCTGAAGGGGCAGGAAACAGCACTGGTGAACAGAGGATGAGATGAGGGCTTGGTTTCAAGGCTGCACATAGTCATGCGTAATGCAGTCAGGATACAGGAAAGGAGAACACACCGTCTCCCGCTCCTCTCTGGTCAGCTACTGTTCCTTGAGCTTGAGCTTGCTGTGAGGCCAAGCCCTAGGCAGAGGAACGGTCAACGCAGAGTGGGATTCACAGGTGAACAGGAGCTTTAGCAACTGCTTAACCGCCCCCCCCCATCCCCTTCTCTAACCTTACTCTAATGCAGCTGTGTGCCAGAAATTTTATCATTTAATCCTCTTGACAATCCTGTTATTTTGCAGATGTTGCAACTACGGTGGCACTTAAGTAGTGACCATGCTAATCACGGGTCCTAACTTTTGTCGGACCCTTCCTAAGAACTACGCACAATGTAAAACCCTTTGAATCTATTCATCGGTAGTTGGTAAAACCACTTCCCAAGCTGAGGACTATTATTACTCCTGTTTTACAGTGACCTGCCCAGGGTCACCCAAGTCATGAGTGGCAATGACAGCATTTATGCAGAGCCTTAGAACCTAACCACTAGGCCTTCCCACCTCCAGTGCCTACACGTGGTTCTGCTCCCAACAGTCACAGAAAGTGTCATACCTAAACGATTGCCAATTTCCCAGTTTATTTCCTTCAGAACATTTATCACAATCTGGTCATATCTTATTTCCTCCTTGCTTACTTACAATTATTAAGTTTTTGCCAACAGACTCTAAGCTCCAAGAGAGCAGGGATCTTATACGTTATGTTTGCTAGTGTCTCACTGGTGCTTAAAAACATGCTCAGGATGTGAGGCTTTCATTTCAGATTTATTGAATGAACGAAATGGTTTGCCATTGACACCCTCAGATTAATCAAGTGTACAGACCATGAGCTTCTCCGAGGCAGGGATTCTATTTCCTGTAGTCTAATTCAGGGCCTGGTCCATGGTGGGCATGCAGCTAATTAAGGCTTGTTGCCATGGGATATAGTTTTAAGAGCAGGCATCTACTTTGTGGAACAGACAGATCTGAGCTCAATCAGTCATTGGTTGTGTGACTTTGAGAAGTGACTTGAACTCCCTGTGACACCACAGTTGCAACACCTTTAAAATAACAGAATTGTCAAGAGGATTAAATGGTAACAATTCTGGCATATGCTTGTATCTGGACATTAGTTGTCAAGGTCTTTATCTCCTGGTCTGGAGTAATGTCTAAATAGTAGAGGCTATTAGACATAGCCTAATGTTGAATGGCTAGAGAGGAACATTCATGTTCCAGGAGATGGGGCCATTGGGAGTTCCCAATCCATGTGGTCAAGAAGAATACAGTGCAGGGCTGTTGTGGGCTTAGCTCAACACCAGGCGCTGTAGTAGATTAAATAGAGGCCTCCTCTCTTCCATAATGTGGCCCTGGAATTGGGCTCTTTTTTAATTTAATTTTATTTTTTACACAAATGGAGCACAACTTTTTATTTCTCTGGTTGTACATGCCCGTCATGCAATCATACCTGTACATAGGGTAATAATGTCTGCTTCATTCCACCATCTTTCCCCCACACACACCCCTCTGCCAAATCCAAAGTTCTCCATTATTCTCTTGCCTCCCCCCCATCATGGATCAGCATCCACTTATCGGAGAAACATTTGACCTTTGGTTTGGGGGGGATTAGTGTATTTCACTTAGCATGATTTTCTCCAACTCCATCCATTTAATGGTAAATGCCATAATAGAAATAGGGTCTTGAAGACAAAATTTGTTAAGGAAATAAAGATTATCCCAGATTTACAATGGCCCTTCTTTAAGGAAGAAGAGGGGACACTGAAAGATACAGAAGGAGAAAGGGAGAGGGGCCAAGTGAAGAACCCAGAGACAGACATTGGTATTACACTGCCACAAGCCATGGAAGGCCAGAAGCCACCAGAGGTGGGCATGTTCAGGTATTCTCCTCTGGCGCATTTGCAAGATGTCTTGATTTCAGACACTTACCTCCAAAACCGTAATAGAAAATAATTCTGTTGTTTTAAGCAACTCAGTTTGTACTTATTTGTTATATCAGCCTTACAAAACTAATGTAGTGGTGAATGTAGATGCCATTTGAAAATACAGCCAGATGATATAAATAATAAAAGCAAGACAACGGAAAATACTCATTTGAAGCCATCCAGGTGCACCTCACTGGAAGCCAGCTTAATAAATACGAGTCATAATTCAGAAACAAGATGAATTAGAGATCGGGGACCTTCTCAAAAATGATTCATGACACAATCTCCTTAAAAACAAGATTCAATTTAGCAAAGTATAAACATTTACCCACAAAGTTTCTTATCATACTTTACTAAGCAAAATAAGACGTAAACACCAAAACCCTTGTCCTCGAATCCCTCACAGTTCTTTTCTTCACCTGATAAAATGAGGTGGCCTGCTTGCTTATCCAGACTATCGCTTTGTGACCTTTTCATTAAAAACAAAGTGAACTATTTTATTGAAGTGTAACATACATAGACATAAAGTGCCCTGCATGGGTATGTACATGGCTGAATGGACTTTTACAAATTGCTCACTCCTATGGAATCAGAAACAGAATGTGATCCGCATTCTAGAAGCTTCTCTCATCCACCTTCCTAGTAACCATCACTCCTGCAGGAGAGGGAGCCATATCTTGATCTCTGACTCTATCAATCCTCTTGGCCTTTGACATTTCCAGCAGAATCACACATTATTTATTATTTATACCTGTTTGTTCTGCCCAACATGACATCTCTGAGACTCATCCACATTGTTACCATCACTGTTTTTTTATATTGCTGTGTAGTATTCTATCCTATAAATATAACACAATTTATCCAGTCTTATGAATAATCAAATTTTGGTTGCTTGCATGTTTGTGACTTTTAAAAATAATGCTTCTATGACCATTCTTGTACAGACCTTTCAGTGCACATTCCTTTGGGATATATATTAGTATAAAATTCCTGTGTCACTGGATAAACATACACTCACCTGTAGGATAGCACGTTGGATTGGAAGTGGTATTTCGTTGTCATTTTAATTTGCAATTCCATGATAAATAAAATTAATAATCATTTAATAATCAATAATTACAAAGGATAATTTAAAATGTTGGGTATCTTTCAAATATTTATTGTCCACTTGGTTACCCTCAGGTATAAAATGTCTGTGAAAATCTTCCTCCCATTAAAAAAAAAATAGATTTCCCTCACTAAAAGTTTTAGCCTTATTTTTCCACATAAATATTTTACAAAAATCACATGATAAACATTTTAGCTGACCAGGTGTTATAAACAAGAGAATGAAATAGGACTTCTATTTTGCTGTGTGATTATTTACCTCCTTTGGTTTCTTGGACAGACACAGGCCTTGGGGCAGGGGGAAAATACAAATAGCTGAGCTTTGAGCCAAGAGGTACATTTCACCCCACAAAACTGGAGATCCTGCTACCATCCTGCTGTGGGATTTTCCCTGGGAGCCAGTTGGAGAATATTCTATTCCTTAATTTCCAAGCTATCAGCCACTTTCTCTCCCTTCTCAGAAATAATCTGAATAAAGCACCAATGACTCAGGGCCTTATAAACCAAATGGACACAGGTCTCCAAAGTGTTCATCTATTTTTCAGCCAGTGGAGAACCTCAGCACCTGTGTTCTTGGTGGGCAGATGTATCCTTTCTCCAACCTCAAGCCCTTCCACATCCTCTCTCTTCCTAGAAAGGAGTATTGATTTTCTTTCTAATGTTCACTTTGCTGTTAGAGAAAATGTATAGTGGTTGGCTTAGATCTGGTTCCTGTCTGTGCCAGGGTTCTCTCTCTAATCACTGGAATGATCAGCCTGAACTATTGTGTCTTCACTGATAGTAAAATGATACAATTTTCCAGAATTCAGGCACCGTAAGGGGGACCAGAAGATGCAGCTGCAGTTCCGTCAACATGGATGAACTGCCCTACTCAGTGGAGACATGGTGATTCCTATTGGCACTTCAGACCTTGGACCTAGAGGTATCTATTCAGGAAACTCCTGGGGATAAGCCTGAACAATCAAAAATGTCCTCAGGCATTCTTATTAGGTGAGTTGCCTAAATGCCATTTTCAAATGTTACCTCTGACAAACCCCAGAGCAGACCTAGTCTCAGGAGAAGCTAGATGTAAAATCAGGAAATGCAAATTTATAAAGCCCTTTTCTCCAAAGAGAATAATAAGTTTCCACCTGGGGTTTAACCCCTGAACCTAGTACAACTGAAGCTGATAACAAATGATTATTGGCTCTGCTTCAAAGACATGACATAATAAAATATAGGCACAAAGATTTACAGGCAAAGATGGTCATATCAGCATTATTTATCATGGCAACATATTGCCAGTTAACCTACTGTTTTTCTTATTCTTGGTTCTATGTATTTCTCACTTTCCACAAAAATACATATTTCTGTTTTAATTAACATATATCTTAAAAATAAAGTGATATTAAAGATCAAGGTAGAGAGCTGGGGCTCTAGCTCAGTGGTAGAGCACCTGCCTCACACATGTGAGGCACTGGGTTTGATCCTCAGCACCACATAAAACAAATAAATAAAGATATTGTGTCCATCTACAACTAAAATTAAAAAAAAATCAAGGTAGATAAATAAAGAAAAGAATGGAGAAGATCAATTATGAAAAGGTAGTTCAAAAAAAAAGTAATGATAACTGATGAGACAGCTATTTCCTACAGGGGCTCTTACTTGATAGAAAGCAATAACAACAGTTTTGTCCTAGTGATAGGCTACCATTTCCTAAGTGCTGCTACACGCAGAGCCTCGTGCCACACATAAAAGATGCTATCACTTAATTTGAGCCAAGACATCGTGTTGGTACATTTGTGATTGATACCTCCATCTCCCCTGCAGCTCTGTCCTTCCTGTCTACGCTAGAGATAAAATCTCAATATAGTTTTGGCTGACATTTCCCTGATTGCTAGGGAGGTTGAACATTTTTTTAATGTATATATTTGTTGGTCATTTGTATTTCTTCTTTTGAGAAGTGTTTCTTGAGTTCTTTTGCCCATGCATTAATTGGGTTTTTGTTTTGGTTTGTTTTTGATTTTGGAGTTAATTTTTTTGAGTTTTTTTTATAATCTGGGTATTAATTTTCTTATCATACCACATTCAGAAATTTGGCCTAGTATTCGGTAGAGGAAAGATCCTTGAAGATCATCCTATCTGGCACTTGTCAATCTTTAATATGTGCACAGATCACCAAAGGTTCTTGACTCAAATGCACATTCTGATCTGCAGATGTGGGGTTGAGCCCGAGAAGCTGCACACTGGAAGCTCCCCCTTTTGATGCTTCTTGTCGAGGGGCCAAACTTTCAGTATTGCAGAAAGAGAGCCCTGGTTCTGAGCTGACCCTGTGCATTTGAATCATTTGAGAGCTTTAAAAGGCTGATGCCTGAAGGAGGGAGGAGGCCAAACTGTATTGTTATATTGCACGCATGCACAATTATGTAACAATGAATTCCACTATTACTTTGTAATTTTAATGCACCAATAAATAAAATACCTATGCTTGCTCCTTACCCCAGATATTCTGATTTTACTAATGGAGAACACAGCCTGTGTGTTGGGTGTTTGTTGTTGGCAGTTTCTTGCACAATCAAGGTTCTCAAGTGAAATGGCTAAACATTTTAAGTATTCACGGCTTAGTAAGTGCCCAACATGTGCTATGGTCCCCAGAAACAGAAGATCTGATGTTGACACACATAGGGCCCAGATTGCTCTCAGTAGGTCAGGTGAACTCCCCACTCCACAACTGCCACTTCTTGGGTGTTTACCAAGGACTTTTCTAGAAGATTTGTGTATGTCACCTGACTTTGTGGCAACCCTCTGGAGAAGAGACAGTCAGATCACTTTCATACATGACCCTCAAAATACTACGCGATTGTCCAGGCCAGCACTACTAGAGACAAACTGAGGTTTAAAACCAAGTCTGTCTGATGGCAAGGATTGTTGAGGTCTGTATGTGCCAAGCACATGCGTGTAATCAGCTTTGTTGAAGTTTAGCTGACATGGTAAAGGGTATGTAGTTAAAGAGTGTGATTGGATGAGGTTTGAAATGGTCATACAGCCGTGACGTCATCACCACAATCCAGAAAATGATTCTATCCCCCCTCCTCCAAAAGTCTTCTTATATCCCTTATATCTCTCCCTATCTCTGCCTCATCCCCAGGCGACCTTTGACCTTTCTGCCATACCTCCATCAGTAGTTTCTAGAGTTTCATGTAAATGAAATCATGCACTGTGTACATTTTTTTTCCTCCTTGCTTTCACTCAGTGCATTGATTTGAGATTCATCACGATGTTGGGTTTATCAGTGATCCATTCCTTCTTATTTCTGAGTAATATTCCCATTTGAAGGATATACCACGGTTTGTGTAGCCATCATCTACGGGATGGTGCACCCTAGGATTGTTTCCGGTTTAGCACACACCATAAGATATAAAGCAGCTGTGAGCATTTGTGTAATTTCTTAGTGTAAGACATATGTTTTCATTTCACTTGGGTAAATACCTAGGAGTGGAATGACTGGGTCATATGGTAACTATATTTAACTGAACTGCCAGACCGTTTTCCAAAGGGGCTGTACTGATATCCTCCACCAGCATCATATGAGAATTCCAGGCCACACAGCCTCCAGTACTTGTTAAGGGCCAAGCTTTTTTTTTAATTTCAACAATTCTAATGGATCCAGAGTGATGCTGTTCCTTCATTTTGCATCTCCCCGGTGATTTTTGCCATCAACCCTCTTTCTATGGGCTTCTTTGAAGTGCAAGCTTTTACATTTAACCTCACTGTTTCTCAAACAGAGTTAGATCGTTAAAAGAAACATAAAATCATAGCAATCCCCAAGCGTTATTTGAAGAACTCCTATAATGAGATTTTATGATAATATCAACAAAATGCATAGCACTCCAAAGCTAGACATTTTTTTTTCAACTTCATGTGACTTAAAAATTAGAAACTAAACGCAAACGCGACTAAAAGCTCCAACCACTATCCTTAGCAAAAGGAGGGACGATGCTTGCCGACCCTAAATCACCACTTGCAAATTGAGTTGAATTGTTAACACAGCACCCTGTGGTATTATGTCACCGTCTCTCTTGGCAGGAATTCTTCCTTGATGTGTCAGGACTGCCTTCACTCTTGGCCTGTGACAAACCCTTCCTGTCTCCAAGGCCATCAACATCAATGCAGATGTGGCCCTGACACGACATGGCACCACTTGGTTCTGAGGAAAGCCAGGGGATCCAGAACTTGTTTGTATTTTTCGGTTAGATTTCCATCAGAATGAGAAAAGAAAAAGCATATTGAAAGATCCCCACAGCACACAAGTCATTCTCCAAAGACAAGGCTAGAACTCTAGCTTAGCACCCACCTGATGAGACAAGCCTCATGGAGCTGATCCTTGAGATCCTGTGCTACTTTTACTTGACCACACACTGTCCCTCCCCCGGCGTCCAATAGTCCTTACCCTGACCCCCCATGCCAACAGCTGTCCCACCAATTTGTATTTCCTTATATCACTTGAGTTCCCCACCTCTTACAAAATCCTGCCAGGAAGACAGAGCTTCATCCTAAATTTCATCTGAGTCAACTCTAGACAGAGACTTGGGGTGAGTCTCCCGAACCCACGTAACAGAGCCTGGAGGATTCAGGGCTCGGGTCAAAACTTCCAAGTTCCAGTTTTTCCCTAGATCACGTGACTTCCTGGCATTATTACAAGGAATAAATATTCTGGAGAATGTACAAACCTGGAGCTTTTTTTTTTTAATAGTTCTTATGATCAAACAACCAAATGTTTTCCACCCATTTCATTTCCACTAATCCAAAACAGATCCAATGCTCTTTTTTTCTGTAATGGCGTGTCTATTTTTCTTTGGTGTCTCTTTGTCCTCTTCAATAGGAAACACAAAGCTCTGGGCACACAAGTGGGGAATGACACAGTCCTGCTGCCACCCAGGATGTGATGACCAGGCCCCATGAAAACAGAGGCCCCCTTCCCCCCCCCATTCCCACAGACACGACCCCAGTGTTCTTACAGTCCTACCAGCTCACAGTGCTGGCACATTCACCAATGTCATCAAAGAGGTCACATTTCTTTTCCAGGTGGAATTTTTTTTTTTTCAAATAAAGCTCTAAAAACAATTAACATCAAAACCACGACATCTGCCTCTCATTGAGCCAGCCTTGTGCTGAAGGCTCACACGTGCCCCATCTCTAGGCCATGTCCCTCTGTGACTGATACCATCTTATTTCCATTCTGGAGATCATGAGATGACTCTGGCGTGTAAGTGACTTGCCCGGTGTTACATAGCCAAGAGCCCAAAGGGGTGCAGAGTTCAAGCAGACCCATTCTCTGGAGTCACACACGGACACAGACAGACAAAAGTACTTGTAACAGAATAGGCTGTCACAGATGATGCTCACATTTAAATATCGCTCTTTTGGGTGCCTGTAATGCCATGGACTTAGTCATCACGCCAACATTACCTCTGGGATCATCCCTAATTTCCCCAGCTGTAGAAAATGGATCCTTCTTCTGAGAATCTATAGTCTTTGATCAGCTCTCTCCTGTCTTACTTAGGACTTCCAGCCTTACACTGTCTTTGAGAGGTAAACACAAACGTTAATGTGTAGTATAGACGAGGGGGCCCATGTGCTCCTTAATGGCTCACTGCCTGCTCCTTAGAGGTAATACCTGTGCCCAACAGTCCTGCGGAGTCTCCCACAGAGCTTAGCCTCTGCCCTAACTAGACGAGCTTTTATTCTAGGTCCATCCTTTGGGTTGTTGGTTATTTTTTGCCGGCTGGATGAATGGGTAGATGGGAGGACAGAGGGTACTTGGGGCCCTGTCATATTCATCTGCTGAGGACCCTGTCTTCTGGAACTCACAGCCTTCATCATGAGCACCTCTGTCATGAGTGCTCAGGCATGTGTCCATCTGCTCTGCTGCCTTGACGTCCTGGGAAAAATTATTTCTGAATTTTCCAGCAACAGCAGTTGATTCTTAAGGATTGGAGGGGCCAAGCAGATTCACGATGGTTAAGTGTGGACACAGGTCGACAGTACTCCTTCTTCCTGCTGTGCTGGGTGAACCCAGAGAGTGGGGTTCCGCCCATCAGTTTCATTACATCCTCCTTCCCCTTTCCCATCCCTCCTCCTTTTCACTCAGTCTCCTTCCTCTACTCCAACTCTCTTCTGTTTCCCGAAGTTCTCCCCTTAACCTTGTTTTCCCTCTCTTTCTTTCTTTCTCCTCCCCTCCTCCCTCCCCCTCCTCCCCTTCCTCCTTCCCCTCCCTCCCCCTCCTCCTTCCCCTCCTCCTTCCCCTCCCCCTCTCCTCCCCCTCCTCCTCCCCCTCCTCCTCCTCCCCTCTCCTCCTGCTCCTCTTCCCCCTCCTCCTCCTCCCCCTCTCCTCCTGCTCCTCTTCCCCCTCCTCCTCCTCCTCCCTATCCCCTCCTCCCCCTCCTCCCCCTCCCCTCCCTCCCCCTCCTCCTTCCCCCTCCTACCCCTCCTACTCCTCCCCTCCTGACCCTCCTCCTTCCCCCTCCTACCCCTCCCCTCCTGCCCCTCCTCCCCCTCCTCCTTCCCTCTCCTTCCCCTCCCTTCCTCCCCCTCCTCCTTCCCTCTCCTCCCCCTCCTCCTTCCCCTTCCTCCCCTTCCTCCTTCTCCCTCCTACCCATCCTCCTTCCCCTCTTCCTTCCCCCTCCTCCTTCCCCCTCCTCCTTCCCCCTCCTCCCCCTCCTCCCCTCTCCCCTCCTCCTCCCTTCTCCCCTCCTTCCCCTCCTCCTTCCCCCTCCTTCCCCTCCTCCTTCCCCCTCCTTTCCCTCCTCCTTCCCCCTCCTCTCCCTCCTCCTCCCCTCCTCCCTCTCCTCCCTCCTCCTCCTTCCTCTCCTCCTTCCCCCTCCTTCCCCTCCTCCTTCCCCCTCTTTCCCCTCCTCCTTCCCCCTCCTCTCCCTCCTCCTCCCCCCTCCTCCCTCTCCTCCCCCATCCTCCTTCCCCCTCCTCTCCCTCCTCCTTCCCCCTCCTTCCCCTCCTCCTTCCCCTCCTCTCCCTCCTCTTTCTCCCTCCTCCCTCTCCTCCCCCTCCTCCTTCCCCCTCCTTCCCCTCCCCTCCTCCCCTTCCTCCTTCCCCCTCCTTCCCCTCCTCCTTCCCCCTCCTCCTTCCCCTCCTCTCCCTCCTCCTTCCCCCTCCTCCCTTTCCTCCCCCCTCCTCCTTCCCCCTCCTTCCCCTCCTCCTTCCCCCTCCTTCCCCTCCTCCTTCCCCCTCCTCTCCCTCCTCCTTCCCCTCCTCTCCCTCCTCCTTTCCCCTCCTCCCCCTCCTCCTCTCCCCTTCTCCTCCTCTCCACCCCCTCCTTCTTCTCTTTCTACATAGAAATGAAAACACTGGGCCCATAACTTTCTGGGTCTGACCTATTATTTCACTTAGCATGATGTTCTCCAGTTCCATCCATTCCATTTAAACACCACATTTTCTTTGTCCATTCATCAGTTGATGGACACTTAGGCCGCTTCCGTAGCTTGGCCATTGGGAACTGTGCTGCTATAAATACCAGTGTGTCTGCATCACTTTTATGCTGATTTTAGATCTTTGGTTAAAACTGAGGAGAGGGCTACTTGAGTCATTCAGAGTCATTCAGTCATTCCATTCACAGTTTTTTGAGGAAGCTTCATACTGCTTTCCAGAATCCAACCTCAAGAATCTTGACAAATACCAGAAAACAAAGGCTTCGATAAGGATGTACTCCTGGGATTGTTATCAAGTTATTGGTGATGTTACGGGAGAAACACACGTCATCAATATATCAGCAACCTGCCGTCATTCATGGACCACCAACTACCATATAGAACACCTGAGACACCACGGAACTGACCAGGGTCCTCTCCACTGGGCTTTTATTTATGCTCTTGAGCATTTTTTTAAGTAAAATATTTTTCACCTAAATGAAAAGTCTAAAATTAAAGATGATTCACTGCAAAGACTCCAACAATACCATGGACCCCTGGTTCCCATCTGTCTCTTCCATCTGATTTCTCCCTTGTTACTATTACCCCCCAGGCTTCCTGCGGTGGCTCTTGGCAGCTCCAACTTCTCTCTTTGTGGGTGAAAAAAAAAAATATATATATATAGCAATTTGAGCATCTCCTCCTTGCACTATTCCATCCAGTGACAGAAAAAGCATCTTCTGGCAGCTCCTACAAAAGGGTATGGCAGAAGTAAGGTTGCCAACTCCCTCGATCCCATGACTAAGAATGGGCACTCTCACCTCCCAGAAAGCAAAACCCAGTTCTGTTAACATGAAAGGAAGGCAAGAGCGAATACACAGACACACAGCACACAGGTGGGAACCATGAACAGGCGTTGAACCTGAATCTGAAGTTACACAGGTATTCGGTCTGTTTGTTTTCAACCATTCATCATGTCTATAATGTTCACAATAAAAAGTAATGAAAACAAGAAATAATAGAGATCATAAGCTCTACTCACCAAATATTTTCAGTTCTCTGCCTTCAAGGCACGTTGTGAGTTCACACTTCCTGATTTATTTGAATTTAGAAGTGGACAGCGGCCGGGTGTGGTGGCTCACACCTGTGATCCCAGCAGCTTGGGAGGCTGAGGCAGGAGGATTGCGAGTTCAAAGCCAGCCTCTGCAAAAGTGAGGTGCTAAGCAGTTCAGTGAGACTCTGTCTCTAAAGAAAATACAATATAGGGCTGGGATGGGGTTAGTACCCCACGACCTCCAAAAAAAAAAAAAAAAAAGAATTGGACAAGCAAGTTGCCTTGACCTATGAGGTGACCTAGGGTGACTTTTAGAAGAAGCTCTGAAGGCCTATCGATTATTTTCTAGACTCCCTTCCCAGTGTTGCAGTGATTGAGGAAGCACATATCAAGATGAAGCCTCTCCACCTGGGTCTCTGGGAACGACCTGAGACCAGCCCTCAGAAAAACCCAACACACATACACCTAAGCAAATAATAAAACTTCCTTGTTATGCAGCATTAAGATCCAGGGGATGTTTGTTACAACAGCAAAACCATATCATTCTGATATAGACAGATGTAATGCAGAAAAAAATACGTATATAGTCTCTTCTGCAAATGATCAGACACCTTAAATATTAAGTGCCAGCTCCTAGATGATTCTCAAATAGAAGCCTCTAGGCACACATTCAGGGCAAACTAAAAATATTGATTTTGTTATTGTTGTTGTTTCAAAGCATGGATTAAAATGTAGTCCAATGTGAAACATAATGTGCTTTTAAGATACCTATGTTATTAAAAAATATGGAAAAATAATTCCAATTAGTGTATTGCTTTCTTTTCTAACCACCCATAATGTATCCTAAAATGACATTGGACCAGTGGAAAGAATCTTTGCAAAACCCTAGAACCTGTTTTATTAGCCTATTTCCTGGGATCTAGGGGGGAAGACGAATGGAGGGTAGATTGTAAAATAGATCACTGTCTTTTCAATCTAACTGTGAAAGAAAAAAAGGGGGGTATTGGTAAATACTTGGTCCTTAGGAAGTTTCCAAGGAGAAGTTATAGTGGACAAAGTGGAATTAAAGTGAATTCACCAGCCATACCCATCAGAGATATAAATGGCTTCTCTAAACTACTTACAGGGAATCTTTCTTAACCACTCAAAACCCTCTGCACCAACTCCACAAGGAGGCTGTGTGGGAAGTGGCCCTTACAAAGCCAGTATTGGATTTTTGTTTGTTTGTTTTTAAGTAGCAGAAGTGACCTCTCTAAAGAGAAAACATTTAAAAGTGGAAAAGTCACCTTCAGTCTAAATTGAGCCTAGGTAAGATTTCCCTGGGAAGAACAGGCAGAGAGCATGATGGGTAAGTCTGCATCTCTTGGAAGGACAGGCCCATGGAACTTTTGGTCAAGGGTGGCACCTTGTCAGTTGCAACATGAGAGTTGCTGTCACCCACATTGTGGCCCTACACCTGTGTCACCCCTCAGCATTTCCCTCATCAGTTCTTTGGAAACATTCAACATTGACCTAAATTGGCTTAGTAAAGCCAGCTGAGCCTCAGTTTCCCTATCTATAAAAACGAAATGAGTCTTGTTCGAAAGATTAAGTACAATAAAAACGTCAAGTGGCCTGGCACCCAGAAAAAGCTCAGTCAATGTCTAGTTGTAAGTTTTACGGCTCGCTTTGAAGAGTCTTGTGTGTCTTCAAGCATGTCGGCTAGCCTCCTTTGTAACTCTTCAAGGGCTCGAGTCACTGTTTTCTTTCTTCTTTAATTCAAGGACACTAAAGTCGGTGCCAGGCACTGTCCTCATTGGTTGGCAACATAGATTAATGAGAAAGAGTCCTTGCCCTCCACGGGTAACACACAAAATGTAGTACAATCAGTGCAAAAACAACACAAAAAAACTCTGTGATACCACCAAGAGAGGCCAGCTGGCTTGGCCAGGGCTCAGGTGGTCCTGCCCTGAGGGGGTGATATTTGAATGGCATCCTCTCCTCAGACCCAGCTGCATCCTGGTGAGGCCAGCAAAGGGCACCCCACAGGTGCCAGCAAACTAAAGCAAAACTCCCCACCCAGACTAAGTGTCACGAGAACTGACCTGAAGAAAAGATGACCAGGACGAGAGCTAAAGCCCCATCTCTATGGCATTAGGACCAGGGCTTGAGATCAATATATTGCTATGGATGTTTTCCCCTGAGAGATGAGAGCTATTTCTACCCAAAACCATGGGGGTAGGACTTCCATTCCCAAAGCCACCTCTCATTACATGCTCACGTCCTAAAGCTCCCTGTCTGTCTCCCTGCATTTCAACTCTAAATTTACTGCTTCAGTAAAACCCGACCATTATATTAGTGTGACTCAGACATCTTGATTTGATGAGGACAGTCCCAGTTGGGCCTATTGTCCTATGGTAATTATTATTAACATCACCTTTTACTTTCAAAGGTGTCCCAATGGATGATAAATTACACTTATAGGGTCACCCAAATTTTAGTAAAATCTTTCTATTTTTTTTTTAGTTTAAGGGTGTTTCTTTAAAATTTTTTTTAGTTGTAAGTGAACCCAATACCTTTATTTTATTTTATTTTTATGTGGTGCTGAGGATCAAACGCAGTGCCTCACACGTGCAAGGCGAGTACTCTACCACTGAGCCCCAACCACAGCCCCTTTAAGGGTGTTTTGATGCAGAAAACATCTTCAACATATCAAAGTTGAACACATTTTGAAAATCCTTCATGTCATAGATGGATAGTCATAGTGATAATAAAACTGTCTTATTTATTATAATGCAAGTGTATGCTAGGCATTACGGCAGGGGCTGTCCCCATTTTATTTTGCATATAATGTATATAAACATTATAGCTTCATTTGGGGCCAGTTTTGACAGACGTGGAAAGGAAGTGTCTTGTTAAGGAGCTGGGAGGGAGGGGGCGGAAGTTGGCTGGGGGGCAGATAACAGAGACTAAACCAAGTCAAGGAGGTTGCTCAATTCAAGGCCAGTCCTGCTCCTTGGTGAACACCGTGCCAAAACTAAGACATCGATGTCTCCTGGGCTTGAGAGCTTGAGTGAAGCCTTCAGCTGCCCAGACGCTCCAGGGAAGCCCAGGCATGCACTGACCCTGGAGTACTGAGATGCCAACTTTGCTTAACTAAATCTCTTCTCATCTCAAGCATCCATCCCCTATCTACAGCACTCTAGAGCAACCTCAAATTATAACCATCAGCCAGACTTCTAACATCCAAGGTCATTTAAAATGGATTGTGGCGGGGTTATGGCCTGCAAAGTCCCTCCATGGCTCATCGTGGAGGACTGATTTCCTTAAAGCAGATGACTTACCATCCATTCTTTAATGTCACGAAGCTCCCTCAGCAGATTCGCACCCTGGAAGTGGGTTCTGATCTCTCCTCTTGTATTAGTCCACATTCTCACCACCACCTGCCCAGAAGTTTCATTTCCAACGGTACGATGAATCGAATCCCTCCAGATTCCCACCACTAATCACATCTTCATAAAGTTTAATTTCACGTAATTTAACGTAACACTGCCCTCTTGTGCCTCGCCGCACAAGGGGCCTTTGTGGGGAAAGATCTCTTTTTAATTAGAAACAAAACCTATCATTTCAGCACCTATTGAACCATGCTGGAGGAGGGATCTATTTTTTCGTTTGTTTGTTTTTTCCCCTTCATAATTTATCCCAGTCTTTGGTGACACCGGTTTCCATCCTTGATAACTTCCGGCCCAGGAAACCAACTCCAAGGGCTGCCTTCAACATAAATCCACATGGGATTATTTTAAAGTAGCATATGGACAGAAATAGCCATCCAGGCATCCAGCCTGCCCAGGAGTGAAGAGTGCAGGAGAAACTGAGTAAGAAATCAGGAAATGAAAAGAAAGTTATTAAATAGGCTGTGGCCGCAGCTGGCTTAGTGATCCAGATAGACTTGGTTAATGGGAAAAACAATCACCGAGAGCCCCTTAATTGCTTTTCTGCTGAGTTATTTTCCACATCTCCATGTTTGCAAGAGATTCATTAGGAGTTGCAATCACAACCTAAAACTAAACTCAGTAAGACAGATCAGAGAATCTTTTTTTAAATGGTAGCATGTTCTGGATGCTTGCGAGCTGTGTGTCTCCTAAAGTTGATGGTCGGTGATTCCAGTGTGCACTAGCCAAAAAAAAAAAAAATTGTAAAGAATAAAGAATGTAATGGCAGAACCCAGCCTCAACTGACAGCTCCAATTGCTGTGTTCTGAGCCTTATTCCTTGCTCAGAAATGGAATCGTGGTATTTCTCTTTTGATTAGTCACTGTGTAAGCAAGAAATGATGGATAGGAAAATGATCCAGGAAACTCAGATTTTCTAGAAATTGCTGAAGTGGAAAGGATGCAGCCTGCCTGACCCCTAAGATAAGGTGACAAAGACCGGGAGGGATCGCGGACGCTGCCCCTCTGCAGGCATACTCCACACTCTTCTGGGGACAGAGCTGGCCGGATTGCTTCATTTCCATTTGGTTTTCTAGATCCAGCATGCACCTCTCTGATTATCTCAGGAGCTGAACGCTTGGGCCAGTGACGACGGATGTCTGAAGATTAGATAGAGTAAGGATGCCTTAAATGAAACTGTCCATGTTTTGGGGGGTTTGTTTTTTTGTTTTTTTTTTTTTTTGTTGTTGTTGTTGTTGTTGTTGTTGTTTTATCCTCACCCCTACTTAAGCCGTTTTTCTAATGCATTTTTCTTACCAAGTCAGGAGTCTCAGCTTTGCCTACAATTCTGAAATTTTTGGATGTCCTGAGCTACAAAGAAGCCTGCTTTCTGTTATTTTCTATTGCTTGGGTGTCTTTTAAAGATTTACACCCTGGCTGGTCTGTGGATTCCAACGAAACCCCACCAGGGTTCCTACAGTGTAAGATGTGCGAGGGCATTTGATAGATTCATGTGACCTAGGTTAGCAGGAGGGGGACTGGTCATCCTCAGGAACCTTCACTCTTGATAAGGAGGCAGAGCCCTGACGGTGGGTAGGGGAAGAAGAGGGGCATCCTTTCCAGTAGGAGTCACAGCAATGGTGACAATCAGAACATAAGGAGGAGTTGGATGCATTGGCAGAATTTTCAAGGGCAGTTAAAAATCATAGAGGCAAGAGACAGAAGTGCCCCAAGTCACATCCAGGAAGGCCCGTTTGGGGCCATGTATCAACAGAGGCCATTATTATTGTTTCACTACCAGCTCCTCTCCCTTGATGCTCAATACCTCCTTTCTAGAGTCAGACAATCCCCTTCTGCACTGTGACCCTTTCACCAACCAAACTGCATATCTATGCAGCCAAAAAATAAAATAAAATAAATCACCGGGGCTTGGTGAGGAGCTCTAGTGTCTGAAGCCCCAGAAGTCTACAGAGCTGGTGGAGTCTGTGTAAGGCCTGAGTTCAAATCCAGGGTTCCACTCTGGCCTTCAGTGTCCTCATCCATCCAGTGAAAACGGTACCTTGCTCACAAGGCTCTGTCGGGATTTCATGAGATAATAAAAGTCAAACATTTAGCTCGGTATTTAATAGCAGGACAGTCTGTGCTATTATTGGCATGTCAATCATAGGACAAATCTTTAGGAATAAGGAGTAAACCCTGGAGGTTTTCTAGGGAAGTATAAGCTGGAAAGAGCAAATGCTTTTTTGCTCATCTTTGAATCATGCAGATCCTCCAACTTAGCACACTAAAAGGCCAGGTTTACTATTTCATGAAGCAAAGCAGGCACACTTCAAATGCCGAAGCCAAGAAGCTGCCTTAGAGAGAAATGATGGTATTTACCTTGAAGAACCAAAGAAAATACTGCTTCTTCTTTCTTCTTCTTCTTCTTCTTCTTTTGGACTGACATGTATTTAGTCATCTTTTAGTATTGAATATATAATATTTCTGCAATAAGAAACATATTTTAAAAAATTTGAATAAAAACTTCTTTCTTCAAGGAATTATTATGGACTTGGATCCTTGAAATTTTTTATTCAGGAACCAAATTTTGGATACTGAAATCATTTCTTGGGCTGGGGTTGTGGCTCAGTGGTAGAGCACTTGCCTCACGTGTGTGAGGCACTGGATTTGATTCTCAGCATCACATATAAATAAATAAAAGTCCACCAACAATCCAAAGAATATATTTAAAAAATAATTTATTTCCCTTTTGCATATATTGCAGTTATTTTTTTTTCCTGCAGCAGTACCTACCACTATTCCATAGAGGGTGATAATCATATTTATTCAATAAATCACCACCTATTATGTGCATGGCAGTGAAGTAGACAGATGTCCTGAGGTGGGAGACACCCTAAGAGAAGGAAAAGAGACCAATGGGATGCCTCAGTCTGGCTGGGCACAGAATCACAAGCCACTCAAGCAGGAACAAAACTTTATTTTTGAAATAGCCACCAATACTCAGTACATGCCGGCAAGCCAAAACCGGTCCACCCACGCTGGTCTACTGGAAGGCCCCCCCCCCCCACCTCCCCCGGAATTCCCTCCTACTATCCTTCCCCAACCAATGGGAACTCTCCAGGAGTCCTAGCAGGCCAAGGTGAACAGCAGGAGTCCAATTTCCATATGAATGTAAATCTTAACATAATCATATCATCTCAATGGCTAGCTGGCGTCACCTTACAACCGAAAGTGCCATGCATCATATTATTTGCTTGTGGCTCCTAGCAATGGGATTCAGGTTTTCAATCCAGAAAGAATGAGAGGTCCTATCTACGTCCCAAGGTGGGAAAGACATGTATCACCCAAGGGGTAGTGACCAGTGGTTCTTGGGCTTCCATGCACATCAGAGTCACTTGGGGAGTTTTAAAACATATATGTAGATGCCCCTGTCTCACCCCTACATATCCTGATCACCTGTGTCTGGGGCAAGTCCCTGAATTTTTGTTTAAGACCCTCAGTCGATCCTGATTGGTGGCCAAAATTGAGAACCACTGGTGTAGGTAGACAAATGGGAGATTCAGGAAATTCTAATGTCATTTGCCCTTGGAAAGAATGAGAGCAGGGTTCACGGAGATGGCGTTTTATGTGCCCTTAGTTGTGAGATGCATGCTGGTATGACACATGTGACGTCATTCACATACCCAAGCTCCGATAAGCCACGATGGCTGCTCTTTCTTAACTAAAGAACTAGACTGACATGCTAACCACCCCATGGGAGATATTAGAGATTTCTCTGTCCCAGAGTTCTCCATGATGAAAACTCCCCCTGGTCATTCAGTGAAAAGATGACAAATCCAAAGTTGTATCTAAATGAACGTCCCGAAGGCTTTGAATAACATACTCATAGGTGACCACGTGATGCCAAAGCACCTACTTCAAGGAGCATAGTTTGAGTGGCAGAGGACCCCAGTTTCTCTTCAGAGAACACTGCACATAAAACCCTCCCTCTTGAGTACAGGTCAGTAGTAAAGCACTTGCCTTGCATGCATGAGGCCCTGGGCTGAATCCCCAGTACAGCAAAGAAAAGAACTAAAAATATGAAGATTCTTTGTTCCTTTTCAGAACCTCTCTTGATTTGTCACAGTGCTTTAATCTTCTATTTAATGTTCTAAGCAACAACAGCAACAAAACCCTAAATTATCAGCATGAATTTTACCCTTCATCTTTACATAGAGCAAAACCAGTTTTAAATGCAAACATAAGAGCAGTTAATGTGCACATGGAATGACTAAAATCACCTAATTCATATTTTATAGCAAGTACATGCATTTGTTCTTTATTGTTATCAGAGCAAGAAAACATTACACAAAATGAAACCAACTGTGTTTATTTCATTTCTTGATCCACTTTCTGCCAACACCTTCTACCTATGGTTTAACTGATGAATAAGGAAGGACTAAAATTAAAAGGAACTGTGGGTTGTCTACCATTCCTTTTTCTAACCCACCATCATTTTCAGGGTAAGTAGTGGATTACTACAGGGAAGTAACATAAGTAAGAAATGTTAGTGCAGAAATCCTTAAGTGTTCGTACTTCTAGAAATGTCATGGCCTTCTTCCTGCATGGCAAGTTATGGTTTCAAATGGCAAGAATGGCTTCTCAGGGCTTTCACCACCTCCATTCATCTATAATAAACGTAGCACGTTCTCTTTATAAAAATAAATAAAAATAAAACCCTCCCTCTCAATTCCCACAATGCCACCGTTTCATAGTGGACTCAGGGGAACCACCCTGGGGCTTTTTGTTTAAAATTTGGTTTCTTGGATCTTACCCCAAATCTCCTGCTTTAGAATTTCTATAGTGGAACCTGGTATCTGTACTTTGTTAGAATACATGTGTGTGTGTGTGTGTGTGTGTGTGTGTGCATGTATTTGCATTTTAACAAGCTCCTCTAGTGACTTATCTGCTTAGTAGCATTTAAGATTCATTGTGTGGCTTTACCCATAATTATTCAAATTATTCCTAAGGAAAGGTAGCAGAATACAACAGTTACTAATAGGGCATTATGTAAAATTGTGGATGTGTAACTGACGTGATTCTGCAATCTGCATTTGGGGTAAAATTGGGAGTTCATAACCCACTTCAATCTAATGTATGAAATATGATATGTCAAGAGCTTTGTAATGTTGTGAACAACCAATAAAAAAAGAGAGAGAAAAAGAACTTTCACTTTTCTTCTCCAGGTATTTGAAGGAACTGCGGATTCTACCTCAACAGCCCTTACCCAGCATCCTTCTCACCTCTCATCTGTGCGCTTTACCTGGATGAAACCGACCAACCATTCAGGTTCCACTCCAGATCTGTGAATCACAATCTCACTTTTAACTAAGAATCCCAGGTGACTGGATGCACATTAAGGTTTGCCGAGCACTTCAGTGGAATTCACGGGGTTGGGCAGCATGGTGAGTGGTCTTGTCAATAATTGTATGATAGGTGATGACCACCTAAAAGGCTACCACCAAGATGCAGAAATGTGTAGTCAGATTAGTTCTTTAAATCTTAAATACTAATTATTTTCCCCTTCTCTCCATTCCAAGATGTAGCCGGCCCTTGATATTTTCTTAATTAAATTTTGCCATTGTTATTGTTTTTTTTTTCCTAGACTAAGCTTCAAAGTTGCTTGAGGACAGCACCATCCTTGTCTTTCTGAAAAGCCTAAGCTTGGAGAAGAGGCGACACTAAGGATCTAGGTGTGTAGGGCAGTGAGGGGGCTGAGGCCCAGGACAGGGAGTAAGGATGTATTTCTAGATCTGGGGAGTGTCTCAGGATGGGGAGGCTCCATGGGAGATGAGATTAGCAGGCCCATTGAAGATCATGTCCCTGTGTCGGGGAGGAAAATGACACAGGGAGGGGACCATGAGCTTAAAATGAAACCCAGGTTCCCACACAGCCAGCATGGGTGGCAGGGGGACTCTCTCCTTGAAGGCTATGTGACACTGATACCTTAGCAGATGACAGAACCTCACTTTCCAGCCCTCTTGCTGGGATGGGTAAGTCCCTGGGATGTTGGCACAACTCTGGGAGGACAGAGACTCCAATAAAGAGACAAGAAATGTCCTGGCCCCGTGGCCAGCTGAGCTCTGACAATCACATAATTTCATTTAAATTTACAAAAAAAAAAAAAAAACAGCATTTCCTGTTCCTCTGAGATTGACTAGATTGACCCTTGCAAAACCAGAATATTAACTTGCGGCATCTTTTGTGGATTTCAAGAGGGTAAAAAATTATTAATGGTCTTGTCAATAAGAGTGGGCTGCTCTGGGTAAGAGGTAGCTGACACAAGGTCCTTTGGGTGGCAGAGTCCCCTCTCCTACTCCCCCACCCTGAGAGGAGCAATCAGAGCCCCCATTCACTTTGAGATCCCCGGGAGGTTAATGCGTGTGAGTCAGCCCTGCTATGACTCTGCAGTGGGAAGGTTCTGCACTGCTTACAAGTATCCTGTACATGCTTTAATCCTCATATTCTGTCTCCTGGCATGTCTCCCTCTCAGCCTATAAGCTACTGAGAGCAGGGAACGCTTTATCATGTGTATACCCTGGACATGACTCAGTGCTATCGATGGATGGATGGATGAGAGAGACATAGACAGACATATAGATGACAGACTGATTGATTGACAGAATGGTAGATATATAGATGATACATAGATAGAATGATAGAATAATAAATATAGATAGGTGACAGATAACGATGGATGGATGGATGTTAGATGGACAGATAGATGACAGACTGACTGATAGAATGATATGGATGAATGGATAGATAGGTAGGTAGGTAGATAGAACAAATGGTTAGATGAATGAGTAGATGATAGATAACAGATAATTGATAGATAATATAGGAAGGACAGATGAATGGCTGGATGGACATACAAACTGATAGATGAGTGAATGATTGTAGATACCTATAGATGACAGATGGTAGGTAGATGATGGATAAATAGATTGATAGAAAGATGGATTTGATGGATGATAGATAGATGATAGATTGATTGACAGAATGATATCGCTAGATGATAGATACATAGATAGGAAGGACAGATGGATGGATGGATGGATGGATGGATGGATGAACACATGGACAGACAGGTGGATGAATGGTAGATTGATTGATTGATTGATAGATACAGATGACAGAAAGATAGATGATAGATAAATGTGACAGATGGGAAGGAAGAAAGGAGAGAGGGAAGGAAGGAAGGAAGGAAGGAAGGAAGGAAGGAAGGAAGGAAGGAAGGAAGGAAGGAAGGAAGGAAGGAAGGAAGGAAGATTGACCAGTGTTTTGAGCTCAACACATACAGAAGTACCTGAATGGAATTCTTGGAGTTGTTTAAAATCACTGAAGCTAAATGCACAAACAGATGTCAAGCATTTCAAATGCAGGGATCTTCTTCCCAGTAGAGCTGTGTCCTCTGGCCTCAACCACACTAGCAAGATGATCATAGAATCTTCTCTCTAAATGCACTTGGGACTATTCTCTTCCACAGTCTTGTGTGTGCACTTTCACTCACCCTTGAAGCTTGTCTCAGTCGCTAAACTTACAGAAGGATAAAGCAAGGACAACTAGACTCCATTAAGCATTTTCCAACATCCGATGGCTCTGCTAATCACTTTCACATTAAGTATCTCCTACAGTCGCATAATGACCCCAATGTATGTTAAAGAAGGGGAAACTGAGGCTGGAGAGGTTAATTCCCCCCCCTCCCGGCTACTTGCCATTAAGCAGCAAGGATATAGGAGGGAATTTTCAATCCACAACTGTCTGATCCCAAAGGTCATATGTGCTGACACTTAACCTCAGGGTTACAGCACCTCCCAGGGAATGTGCTCTGGTCACCCATGGACACATAATTCCAAGACTTTGGGACATCTAATCAGGGGCGCCTCTGGATTTCCCCCCTTTTCATTAGATGACTTTTGGGAATTTTTATCATGGAAAACCCTGTAGCAGGAGAATTTTCATATTGCTTCTTCAGGGGCAGCTCCCGCTCACTAGCCCAGCTCCCTTCCAGACCTCTGGGACCCCGCCCCTCCTGCATAATCTGGCATTTCTGCAATTCCACGTCTTGTTTTATTATGGCAGAGAGGAAAGTCAACACATGTTTTGTGGTTACCAAAGGACACATTAACTGAACAAACCAAATAACTTCACCAAGGCTACAGCCTCCCCCCTAGCCTCTAAGTTTTTTCCCCCTAATATTACAATGTCCGGAAGGATGACAATTTCCGGTAGAAATCCATGAAGTCTGTGGCTGTTCTCACCAGCCGCCCAGATGGTGGCTGAGACCTTGCTGCAACCCGATACTGTGATTTGGTTTCCTAAATTCAACAATCACACTGCCTCCCAGTGGTCCCTGGTACTTCCTCAATTTTCCCCTGTCCCCTGTTCCTACATATGTCCCATTCCCCTCCTTCTCCACCCAGATAAGAAATCCAGCTTCTTGCCAGCTGATACAAAAGAATTCTGAGAGGGAGGAGGAATTTATTGGAGGTCAAGGTACTGAGAGAACAGTGATAGGAGAACTTCTGACATATTACTACCTCTTCTCCTTCTTCTCCTGCCCCCCACTCATTGCTCGGAAAAGCCAAGCTAGTTCCACTCAAGTACGCAGAACACATATACCAGATGCTGCTTCTTCCATAACTGGAAACATTTCTCTCTTGCATCCTAAGAGCTATGAACTTTCTTAGTGATGCACCTCCACAAGCAAATGCATGCTTCAGAAGATATCCCTGCTACGTAGCTCCAGAGACTGGATTTGTTTGTCAAAGAGGAATCTTACTCCCCTTCCAGGGATTGGTCTAGGAAGGGACACGTGAACCGATTCTGGCCAAGGAAACAGGGAAAGCTTGTTGGGGGCTCTGGGAGATGCTTTCTCACTCACGACACATAGGCAAAAGAGAGACCGCCTCTGCTTCTCTCTGCTAAGGTGATTGGCTAAGACACCTGGAACCAATAGTGTCACCTCGCTACCAGAGAGGGAGTGACTTTGAGGATGACGGTGTGGAAAAATGAAAATAACTCATGAGACAAAGATAATGCAGTCAGTTCACCCAACACATCTTACTCTCCTCCTGAGCACAGAGTAAACTCCCATTTACAGCTCCCCTGAAGTTAGGGAGCAACCCCAAATTGAGTCCTAATCTATGGTAGGAAGTGATGTTTATAGCTTTCAGGCCCGGCCTCTAAAATATCCTGTCCACATTCTTTCTCCTTCTCCATCTGCAGGCTGGATAATGCCGGAATGATTCAGAAGCCATGTTGGAGATGACATGGTCCTTAAGTATAGTTGAGGCCTCCATTTCCACTGACATGGACGAGCAGATCTTAGGTCCAGTTTGTTACAGCATCTGCCATTACTCATACGCATTAAAACGTCCAAATTGCTTAAGAGCTGAATCACCCAACCCTGAAGCCTTTCTATAGCTAGATGTCTTCCTACGAGAAAATATTTTCCTTAATATTTAAGCCTATTGGGACAGGATGTTTACTTTTTTTTGTTGTTGTTGATGATGATGCCGTTTTCAGCCTGAAACATCTTAACCGAGTTACTCAGGTCTTTATATCTATGTTCATACTTGCATGATGATCACAGAACCAAGGCTAGGTGTCTCTCTGCAAAAGAAGATAATCCATGTGTGTAGGCATTTTTAAACACTCTCGAGAGGCAGGGTGATTTTTAACCCTCACCATGTGACTTTCTACACCCTACTGTCAAGATCTACTTCTGGGCTGATTTCTCCTTGCTGGATACAGGAATTCTCCTAAGCAGTAACTCCCTCCCAGCTGCCAGGAATCTTTCTGCCGTGTGGCTTTAACAGTGAGCACTCTGGACTATGCCTCTAGATAAATCCACTGACAAGAATTCCTGTAGCTAGCAATAAATAAGACTTTCTCCTTCATCTTATCTTCCCTCTCTTAGTTCAGGGGCTTGGCTGGGGGGAGGGTCTCCTGTGATGCTCTCCTCTTTCACTTGAGGCACACTTTCATCCAGGCCTGGATGGGGGACCACAAAATGGTCCTTTCTCCCAATGCAGGTGTTACATCCCCCTCCTCAGACTGCTGGCTCCACTGTCCTAACTGAGACTGATGTGTCCACAACCCACACATGGTCAGCAGGTCCCCAATTGCCTCAGTCAGTCCCCCCTCAGCTCCCATGGGATATCAGGACATACCAGGCACATACATGGCATATAAAGAGGAAATAAAATATTTGCAGCAAGCAGGAGTGAATGATCACACAATCGATCTGTATGCTGCATATCTGAAAATTCCCCCTCCTTATTGAATTTTCCATGAAACAATTCAACAAATTTGCCGATCTTCAAAAGTCTCTCCCTAAACTCTTCCTCTTCACTCACATCCTACTTCTTCCATTAGAAATCCTGTCACAGCACCTGCTATCCTTTGATGTGCCAGTCCTGCAGCAGGGGACAGAGTTAGGAGGGTGCCCTTGGAGCCAGAGTGGCCTTGGCCTGATTCCCAGTTCTGCCACTTACTAACTGTATCACTTCACACAAAGCCTCCCCTCTGGGCCTAGTCTTCTCATCAGCAGAACTCAATGATAGTAATAATACTGACTTCATCAGATAGTGCTGAATAGTCATTGGGAAAAAAATCCACTTAAAGTGTTATCAGAGTGCCTGGAACACAGTAAGTCCTTGTTTAGTCAGCCCTTCATTGCTGTGACCAAGACAACTGATGAGAGGAAAGAGGAAATATTTATTCTGACACACACAGTTTCAGAGAGTCTAGCTCGTGGTCAGTGGGCTCCATTGTTTGGGGGCTGAGGTGAGGCAGAACATCATGGTAGAATGGTGTGGTGGAGGAAAGCTGTTCGCCCATAGAAGCTGCGAAGCAGAGAACGAGAGGAAGGGGCCAAGGACAAGCTGTAGCCCCCAAGGCCTCGCCCCAGCGATCTACTTCTTCCAACCATGCCCCACCTGCCTATAGTTTCCACCACTCCGTAGTCCATTCAGTTGTTCTGAATTAAAAAGCAGAATGGGGATTGGGTGTGGGAAAGCCCACCTGTAACCCATGGTGAGGTCGGAATCCTCATGATGCAATTACTTTTCAAAAGCCCCACCCCTGAGCCTTGCTGCATTGGGGACCAAGCCTTCAGCACACGAGTCTTTGGGGACACTTCACATCCAAACCATAACAGTGCTCATAGACATGAAGATATGTGTTCACCTGTCCCTGCTGCCTCTTGGGTTATAAGTTCCTTGAGATAAAGAACAAAAGCTTATCCATCTTTGTCTATTTGGTGGAGGTCTTAAGTCAGTCTTGGTATGTACTGATTGAATAAATGAATGAATGAATGAATGAGAAATAAATAAGTAAATGAATCCCCAGGTGTATCTCTAGCTAGTAAGCAATTATTTGGAGACTGTTTCACTGAAAACCACAGGCTAAAACGTATACTCCCATATTTCTAGTCTTTGTGTTATGGTGCTGACCTGAGCCTAGTTTCCTTATGTTTTTCTGCACCTGAGAGCCTACTGATGCCAACCTGAATATTTCAGTTCTTCTCTGCCCCCTGACTGTACCCCCACTCAAGGGCCAGGTGAAAACATCTTACTTATTCAACCACAAGGGATTGATGGCACAGCTTAAATGATACTGTGAGGCCATTAAAGCCGTGGGTGAGATGGCTCATTCTTCTATGGGAAGAAGTTTGTAGTGAACCATTAAATAAGGCAATCAGAAATTAAAACTTATAGAATACACATTTTAACAAAATATATCTAACTTACCTACTAAACGTCTGGATTTTCACCTACAGATACACTTGAGGCCTTAAAGAAACAATCTCCATCCAGGCCGCTGCAAACCCCTTGAGTTAGAATCTCTGGGGTGGGAAGCAGGCCCTGGTCTTTCTTAAAAGTTCCCCCAGGGATTCTAAACAGATCAACAGATAAGTTTATCAGGGGCTGTCTCTGCTAGTACAATTGTTGATGTTTTTATTTTCTTCTCTTGCTTTATCGTTTTTTTTTCTCCTGTAAACACGTATATTACTTCTTTGATAAGAAAAAAAAAAAAGCCTCACACACAATCAAAGCACAGGAGGGGAAGAGGGTGTCGGAGAGAGGATTCTTCATATCAGCCAGCCCTTGGCAGAAGGGAGAGCTGTGGAACTTTCATGCTGTGCTGCTTAAATTGCAATTCCACAAGGACTCATAGGACGGGCACCAGCACACCATGAACTGCAGATCAATCTCGACCCGTGGAGAGATAATTAAACGATAAGCTGGCCAGCCCTAAAACACTGGACTCACTCTGGAAGTTGATTAACCTTCTCCTTAGTTGAAACCCAGCTGTCACTGTCAACTGACATCAGACCTTCACCAAAAGAAGATGTGGTGTGTGCAGACGTCTACTGAGAGCTCACAAAGCTGTTGGAGATGAAATAGTTGCCCATGGCTGTTCTACAGACAAACCAACCCAGCCCCATCTGAAGCACAGAACTTGAAAAAAAAAATTATGCACAGAATCTGCGTTTTCTCTGGAGCTCAGGATAATTACAAGGTTCAGCAGACTGGGGAAGGGGTGTGGGAAAGCTCACCTGTAACACATGCAGGGTCTGGGTCGAGAGTTTAAGTGAGGTCCATATATCGTATATGTCAATTTTATAAAGCAGGCCGCAAAATTGTTAAATAGAGAATAATCCTCACAAAAACAAAATGGAAAATAGGCCATAAACTACATATTTAGGTGATCAAAAGTCACAGAAAGCTGGGCACAGGAGTGCACACCTGTAACCCCAGCAGCTCAAGAGGCTGAGGCAGGAGGGTCGAGAATTCAAAGCTACTAATAATCATTTAATGTAAAATAAATCGCTCAAGATTTGACAATAATTTACAAGTTTTACATATTAAAATAGATATTATAATTATATTCTACACTAAAGTAAACATAATGAGTGAAAATTAAATTACTTAACATTTACTTAATATTTCAATCATTTTTACATTTATCCCATAACTATTAAATAAGTCTTTTAATGTCATTTAGAAGTATTACCCATCAAGTTTCATTTTTCTTCTAGAACATATCAAAGTAGTCATTAAAATGAAAGACAAAAATCTAAGCTGACCAATGAGCATCAGAATTTTAAATCAAAATCACTTAAATGAAACAATTTAATCTTTTCAACGTTCGGTAAGTCTTATTAAATATTGGTATAAAAATAAAGCTACTCACAACGGTAACACTAGTGAAGTGGGCAAAGAATAGTATCAGTGTCTATCCACGCTTCCTCTGGACCTCAAGGTGGACACATTCAAGAGTGAAGTTTTGTTAGCTGTTATAAGTGATTCCTTTGCTGCCTCGTGTGACTGTCCCAAATCCAGAGCTAGCTCATAAGGAGCCTTGAAACTAGAGCCTCACTTTCACACTGAGAAATGCACCTTTTCTTGGGGGAGGGTGTGTGTGTGTGTGTGTGTGTGTGAGAGAGAGAGAGAGAGAGAGAGAGAGAGCGCGCACATGCAGCTCTTAAAGTACAGAACCCATGGAAGGGGACCCTCAGGTTCACATCTAAGGGTAAAATTGAATCTGAGAAATGTCAGGAAGAATTCTTTACTTAAAAATGGCTCCTTCAAGTATTTTCTCACTCTCTCCATACCGCCCCTCTCTCCTCTACCTCTAAAATAACTGAGTTGAACTTGAACCAGTTTAACACACTTGTAAGGTGCCCCCATTACTTGCCCCTCTAGGTCCTCCAGTATGTTGACTTTAGTCCTTAATCATTCTTAAATTTGTGGAGACTCAATACATTCCCAGCTAGCCCAGATAGTTTCTCTCATGAAGATTTTCTTAATTATTTCTGTAAAAGAAATAATGTATTGCTCTCTAAACTCTAGTAAAAAAAAAATCATTTGTTTCATGCATCATATATTTGTTTACATCAAAGCTACTGGGTTTGTCTTCAAAGGGCAAGAACAGCTACACTTGAACCCAACCCGAGTCACACCCCCATAGTCCCTTATATCATAAGTGCCCAATAAATATTTTGTCAAATAATAAAAAAAACTCCTTCAATGAAAGTTCGATGAGAAATGGATAATCTCGTCGAAAAACACTTCTTAATTACAATGGGGAAAAAGAATATGTCTATAGCAGAGAAACTTAAGAAGCCATTGATTCAATCCAATGATCAAACTGAACTCACCTGGAAAGCAAGCAATGAGACCACGACTGGGCTCTCGGGTGGCCTTGCCGATGATGCATAGACTGAGCCTGATCACAAGGAAACAGTAGGCAAACAAAAATGAGGAAAACCATGCAAAATAAATGGACTGTCATATTTAAAAGTGTCTCAAAGTCTGAAAGCAAAAAATTAACAAAACTGATGAAATCAGATTGAAGAAAACTAAAGAAACATGACAACCAAGGGACCACGTGATCCAGATTTAGACCCTTAGAACACAGTCAGCACCATTGATGAAACTTGAATGGGGCCCGTAGATGTTTATAAGGTCAATCTCCTGGTGTTTATGATGATATTATAGTCCCATAGGAGATTATTCATGTTTAAATCAGATTTGAATTATTGGGAGATAATTGGGCTCTATGCTTGCAACTTACTCTCGAATGGATTGGTGGGGGAGGTCTTTGTACCATTTCTTCTACTTTTTATAAGTTAGAAACTTTTAAATCACCCTTTATTCAAGGTCTACAGTGCCAACAATTTCACTGTCACTCACATTTCTTGTTCTTTTCACTAAAAAAAAGCATCTTCTCCAATCTCCTCTTTTTTTTTAACTCCTAATATTCTTAAAAGGGGGAATGCATTCTCTTATCTATACTTTCTTTATTCTTCATTCATTCATTCAACTTTGACTCATCTAGTCAATCCATTTTTTTTCAGTATTTACTATGTCTCAGGAACTATGCTGTAGGAATATACTGGGCAGCAAAAGTATCCATGCTCCTGAGTCCTCTGAGCTTTTAATCTAATAAAGAAGACACAAACCAATCCAAAACTGACCTACACAACTATAAAATTCCGATCACAAAAAATATTACAAAGACTCAGTTGCTGCTACAACTGGATATAATACGGGCGTTGGTCTAGTTAATTTCTTTTGGTCACTGCCTATAAACAGTGAATAGAATACTGTGAGCTACTTTTTAGTAGCTCGCAGTCTTATAAAGAAAAAAAAACATAAAATGACTTTGGTAATATGAGTGATATTAAAAAATACATTAGGAACTCAAAGGAGACACTGATCTTCAATCTACAAATATATGAAACAATGTTCAACACCTCTAGCAACTATAAAAATGCAAATTAAAGCTACACTGAGATTTTATCTCACTCCAGTTAAGAATGGCAAGTATAAAAATAAAAGTAATAATAAATGATGGTGAGGAATTGGGGGGGGGGGAGTTTCACTCATATGTTGCCGGTAGGACTGCAAATTGGTGCAACCACTCTGGAAAGCAGCATAGAGATTCCTCAGAAAACTCGGAATGGAACCACCATTTGACCTAGTTAGCCCACTCCTCAGTATATACACAAAGGACTTAAAATCAGCATATTATAGTGTCGAGACCACATCCATAATGTGACTTAACTAAACTAGGTGCCCTTCAATAGATGAATGAATAAAGAAAATATGGAATATATACACAATGGAATATTACTCAGCCATCAAGAATGAACTGATGACATTTGCCAGTAAATGGATGGAACTGAAAACTAGCATGCTAAGTAAAATAAGCCAGTCCCAAAAAAACAAAAGCCAAATGTTCTCTCTGATAGGTGGATGCTAGCACACAATAAGCAGGGGAGGGGTATAGAAATTTATTGGATTAGACAAAGGGAAATGAAGGGAAGGTAGGAGGAATGGGAATAGTAAAGATGATACAATGAATCAGATAACTTTCCTATGTTCATTTTTGAATATACGACCAGTGAAACTTCACACCATGAATAACCACAAGAATGGGAAATTACACTCCATGAATGTGTAATATGTCAAAATACACTCTATTGTCATGTATAACTAAAAAGAACAAATAAAATTGTTTTTTAAAGAAAAAAAAGACTGGCCAGGTGCCATGGTGCACACCTGTCATCCCAGCGGCTCAGAGGTGAGGCAGGAGGATCGCGAGTTCAAAGCCAGCCTCAGCAACAGTGAGGCCCTGAGCAACTCAGTGAGACCCGGTCTCTAAGTAAAATACAAAATAGGGCTGGGGATGGGGCTCAGTGGTGGAGTGGCCCTGGGTTCAATCCCTGTTACCTCCTACCCCCCCCCCCCAAAAAAAAGCTAAGACTGATGTTAATGTAAACCTCAGGTCATGGAATAAGTGTACCCTGAGCCGAATGTTTCAAAATGAGCAGGCAAGAAAATGTGTCCCTAACAGGAGAGTCTCAGGATCAACTGGGGCATGGGTGGGAGTCAAGGCTCATGAGAGGGGAGGTGAGCATCACAGTCAGTGCCGCAGAGACCCTTTGAAAAGAACTGGCTGGAGTTCTAGTAGAAAAAGCAGGTTCAAATAGGAAAGAGAAGGATCAAAATTTGGCCTCATTGCCAACAGTGAAGTCACCTTTTCTTTGTTCAAAAGGTACTTGCACTAGTCCCCAGAGTTGAGATTACAAAATGACGGATGAGTGAGTACCTGGACAAATGAACAAGACAGGTACCCCAAAGTCCCACACGTGGGAGGTCCAGTTTAGGCCCCCCGTGAGCCTCTCAGAATCGCCTCCGCAAACGTCTTACCAATAAAACATGGACGTCTGTGGGACATGAGATGCCACGAACTCTACGTCGTTTTGACAAAGAGAGATATTTTCTGGCAATTCAAAAAGGGGCAGATCAAAATACGTTAATTCGCACAACTATTAGTCAGAACTGTATACAACAGGGGGAAACCCAACTCAAACTGAGCAAAGCCAAGGGGAATTGACAGAATCATCTAACAGAGGAATCAAAAGCAGCTAGACCCAGTTTGATCTGGGGTTCAAGCTAAATCAAATGAACTCTATGTCTCTCCCCCATCCTTATTTCCTTTCCCTTCTTGAATCTGCTTCATTTCGTTTTCAAAAACACCCTCTCATGGTGGTGACACACCACCAGCAGCCCACACTCATAGCCGATGTGTTTAGGATGTCGGGTAGAAAGAACAAATCTTTTTTTTCATGGCTTAGGCAGAGGAGCCTTGGAGAAGACTTCACTGAATGAGAATGGATCCAGGGCACATCTAGAAACCAATTACGGTGCCCAGCGGGGCAGGTGAGTGTAATTGGCAGGTCTGAGTCAATGTCTGCCCTTGACTAAACTGTTCCCCCACAGGAGTGAAAAAAGTTCAGTTTCCAGAAGAAACCAGATGATGTGGTCCCAGGCAAACAAAATAACAGCTGTGATAGATTTGGTCGACCCACCAGTGCCTCTGCATCCTGTCCCCTGCAAGTGTGCCCTCCTGGACTCTGAGGCTTCAGCTCAGGACTAGCCAGAGCAGCTTCTGGTGACACACATATTTTGTGCAGCATAAAGCTGCTCATGTTGCTTGTTCTAGAAAGTGTCTTCAAGGAGACGCTTGTGAGATTCTTACAGATGACGGCCCCCAGCTTCATGGGCAGCAAGAAATAGAGGTCAGGTACCTAATGTGCTGGGGACGTTCATGGCCAAGGTAAAGTGTCTTGGAGCTGAGCTGTAGTGGAGGCTTTCCTGATCATTATGAAGTAGCGGTTCCTCTGATGAACTAGTTCTATGATACAATTTTGGAGAAATTTCACGGAAGCCCAGGCTACAGCCAATTTTTACAGTCCTTCCAATGCTTTTTGAGCCCCTACATCTCTGTACACATACTGAATCCATTTCGCTTTAAATCAAGGAGACCATGTTGTGTTGCCTGGAACCGGGCTCTACGAATAACATGTTTGCACTGAATTCTTGGTTAAATGATAGAATCATGGAACCTATCTCAGTAGAAGTCATTCCATATTTTAAATGAGCTCATCCCGTTCCTGAAGGACCCCAGCAGTTTTTGGGTTTTTTTTCTGACATCTTACAGTTCACAAATTCTCTCTTTGTTAAATGAATCTCAGAATATGTTAAGTTTAATTATTGTTGCTTTCAAGCTCCATGTTTTCATTTTGTTCTTTAAAAATACAGTGATTTCTCAAAATTCCTGAAAATTTTAATTTCCTAAGAGTAGTTATTCTAAAAAGTGCTGGATATTCCATCACTTGGATAGAGCTTATCTGTTGGCTGTGGGCTATCTGTGCTCAGTCCTGGGTAGCCTCCCCGGGCGCCTGATTCTGTGTGAACTATATGCCTATAAATGCATTTGAAAAGGTGCTTGTACAAATAATTTGAGAATTCAATTCCTGCTATTTTCTTTTAAAGAAGATTCTTTGTTTAATTTTATAGGGCAACTAGAGGCATCAGGAGTCTAGAACCATGTCTACCCAATTCCAAGAAACACTCCAATAATTCAAAGATGGCCTGAAGACTCTATGGGGTCAGTTTCACTGCTGTGACTAAAGGAGCTAGGAAGAAGATGAGTACTGCCAGGGCAGGCTCCCTGTGACCTGCTTTCTCCACCTGGGTCCTCCCTCCCAGGAGTCCATTCAGATATCCATGCATTGATCCACTGCTGAGGGCCAAGCCCTCGTGAGCCGATCATTGCCTAAGAGCCCACCTCTGAACCCTGCTGCACTAGAGACCATGCATTCAATACAGGAGCTTCCTGGGGACTTGCCAGGTCTAGATCATAACAGTCTCCATCCTTACTGGGTCCCGAACTCCAACTTGTGTCCCCTTAACCTATGAGGCTGTTGAGGGCAGTGCTTAACCCTAAGCTGCCTGTTTTGGTCAGCTTTTTCCCTGCTGTGAGTAAAAGACCCGACCAGAACAACTGTAGAGGAGGAAAAGTGTATTTGAGGGCTCAGGGTTTCAGAGGTCTCAGTCCACAGACAGCAGGCTCCATTCCTCAGGGCTCGAGGGGAGGCAGGACATCATGGAGGAAGAGTGTGGAGGAGGGAAGCAGCTCACATGGTGATCAGGGAGCAGAGAGAGACTCCACTCTCCAGAGACAAATAGAGACCCCAAAGCCACGCCCCCAATGCCCCCTCCTCCAGCCACACCCACCTGCCTCCAGCCACCACCCAGTTAATCCCATCAGGGATTCATTCACTGGTTGGGTTAAGGCTCTCACAACCCAGTCATGTCTCCTCTGGACCTTCCTGCACGGTCTCACCTGTGAGCTTTTGGGGACACCTCCCATCCAACCATACCACTGCCTCTTCCAGAAGCAACAAGCACATCCACAGTGAGATCACCCAAAGCGCCAGCTCTGCTTCTGTGTGGGACTTCTGTCTGCTCTTTGGTCTGGTAACTCTGCATAATCTGCTCAGTTCCCCAAGTCCTTAAAATGGATGTTAAAATCTAGAATATCTTGCCCAGCTTTCTGGCTTCCTCAGGGAGAAGGTTATTCCAAATTACACAATCTGCCATAATCCCAGCATTTTTTTCTCTTCTTAACACCCAGTCTAACTCAGATTACCCGGGAACACACCCAGAAACGAGAGAAAGGTGTTCTGACAAGTTCACCCAGTGGAGGAGAGGAATCAGCCTGGATGTCCAGCCTCAAGAGAAAAGTCATGAGGAAGGCAATGACCCAGAACTTGAATGTCTTCCCTCCAATAAAAGGTGACAAAAAATCTGTCGCCAAGATGCATTCTTTTCACAAGGAGACGGTGTCTCTTCTCCCACCGAGGACAGATACTGTAGGAATGACGTCACTGCCAACAGCTGCTCCGTGTCCCCTCACAGCCAACAGGCTGACAATTCTACAAGGATCCTCCTAGGAACTTTCTTTGTTTGTTTCTTTTTATTTTACTTTTTTCTCTTTTTGCTTTTTTTTGGTTATTTCCTTTTTAGTTGGCAGGACAGAAAACATGTTTTGGATGAAAACAATTTCCTCTCGGTGAATTAAAATAAAAAGAACAGGGGCCTTGCCTCAAACAAAATTATATTTTAAAAACAAAAGAAACGTAAACATCTCTTACATGCCATCTGGCAGGAAAGGCTCCCCCAGAGGGACCTATACTTGTTCTTCATACTGATTGGAAATCAAGCCAGTCTAAGGCTGGGTCTCTTCAGTCACTTGAGCAATTCTCTGCTTCTTTCAGGGCACTGAAGGACAGCAGCCACAAGCCTAAAGCCCTTCAAGTAGAGAAAATCATGAAATAGCACTGGGGGAAGCCTCAGATTTTCTCTCTGGGCAAAGTTATCATTGTCATCTACAACAAATAGGGTCCCTTAAGGCTGTCCCTCTCGTAGATTGTTTCATTATTGCTGAGAAATCAGAGACACTGGTCCCCATAAAATGCTACAGGCTGTGGTGTGCATTATATTTACTAAAAAACCAAGGATAGCATATCCATTCATTTCTCCAGAAATCACCCCAAATTATCCATGGAAGACAGTAACTTTGAACAATTCAGGGATACAGCTAGAAAGACTGGTTATCACAGTTGCATAGAAAAAAAAAAAAGAGCTGTTATTGGTTGCTAATGAGAGGCCCTCAATTATTGACAGGGAGGTGATATATGCAGGGCAATGAAACACAGTCAAAGGACTAACAAATTAAAATCATATCAAATGAATGTGAGAACATACAAACTCAGGTCTTCGAAGGTTAATTTTTCAGTATAGATGCCTGTAATAGAAAAAAAAAATTTTTTCTCTACCAAAAATTAAGTTGAGCTTTATGCCCAGCTTTGTCACTTCCTATTGGAATGAGTTTGGTAGCATTTCAGATTCTGTAAACCCCATCCTGGTCCTCTGTAAAATGGTATTAAGACTGGTTGCCATCTTCATATGCCACTTCCAAACAAAGAGTTTGGAACAATCTTTGGCCAAAAAAAAATAAGTGACTCCTATTGTTACTGTTGATATCACCCCATTCTTATGAGGCTGGTTTGCCAGGAGATACAAAATCATGACAAGATCCAATGGTCCCCAGGTAAACCTCTCTGCATGTACTGAAATGTAGGATACACTGACTACACATATGTGAATATTTGTGAAATACAAGGTATCCATCAAGTTTGTCTTTTCCACATTCTCTTATGGTAAAACTTTCAACAGTATCCAGAAATATTTCTGGCGCCTCCAACAGTCCCCTTGGAGGTTGGCTCAAAGAGGATGTGTGTCTCTGGGGGGCTTGCTCTTCTTATAAGCAGTCCAGACATACAGCTCCCCCAAAACTCACAGAGGTCAACACTCCCCTCCAAAGGGATGGGACGAACATTAGGAGTCTCCAGTGATCTGAAGGCAGCCAGGGTTGGGGGGAACCTTCTGGGAAGCTAATTTGGTATTCACAAAGGAAGCAGCCATGGTCAGGTCCTGCCAGTGGGTGAATTTACAACCTATAATTCTCTCAGGATGAGATATGCAAATTAAACCAATTAAATTCTGGCTGTGCTTGGTCATTCTAATGTGCACACTCACAGCCGCATTAATTGAAATGGTGCGGAAGGAGTATTAAATCCAGGGTAATAAGTGGCGTCTGAGATAATCAACAGGCAATGCATTCCTATTAGAGTGGAGTGAGAAGAGCGGATCCTAAATCATGTGAGGACCCAGCACGGCATGCGAGAGAGGCTAGTCAGGGGGTGCTGATAACAACAACAACAAAAATGCTCATTTTTTCAATTTTATTGACAAGAGGCCCAACTCCACCTCACTTGGGAGAGGAGCTGTTTTCTCCTCTGGATACCTGGAGGGTGAGGAAGGGCAATGATTGACACCTTGACTTAGAAAGATCTGAAGGGAATGGAATTGCAGAGTAGAACTGGGCGGTGGCAGAACTGAAGCCAGACAGTGACTCTGTAGAGCTGGCTCCTTCTGGCCTTGCTGGTCACTCCCTAAACATGACCTCAGTGAGCCCTTTTCTGACCACCCTAGTCCTTTGCTATTCCAAGCCCCAAGACCTTGCAATATCCCCCCCCCCTGCCTAAACCAAGTTCCATACTTTCTCCTAGTGTTTTCCTGGTGTTTCAAGAGACCAAGAAACAAGAATCCTAATTTTCTCTCCTGGCCGCCTCCATCCTGTCAATGCTGAGACTGCAGCAATGAGATTAAATATTCAGAGATCTGCTCCCACTGGGATCCATTTCCCCTGTCAGCAGGGCCAACTCCAGATGGGCTAGCAGGGACCCACTTGAGTTGATTTGCCTTCCATCCAGTCAACCCGGCAAAGGCAATTCCGCCCCACGTTTGCCCCCCTGGCTCTGCTAAGTACATTCTAACAAGAGTCTTAATGACTTAACGCGGGGAGGGCTCTATTTACATAGGAGCAGATTGGCTGAGGACTTGGACTTCCCACTGGAGAGCTCCCTATTAATCCGTGATTTGTTAATTGGTTAGTCCAAGATTTCAACACCCCAGACAAGTTGTCATCAACAGTTCAACTTCCCATCTCCCTCCTGGCTGCTCAGATTCTTGGAATGATTGCTGAAGGCTGTCACCTCTGAGTGTCCAATGAGAGGCACACGCATCTCCATGTCACCTGAGGCTCTGCAGACGCAGCTTTGAGCTCTGCATCCTTGATCCTCCTGAGACCTCAACAGAACTGCCCCTGTCCTCCTAACGAAATGCTATGCTTCCTAATATGACTTCACTCCTCTTGGCCTATAAATGATTCTAATATGCTCAGCTAGGGCATCCCCTGACCTCCAGCTGACTGACTTAACCCGCTGAGTCAAACCCCATTTGTGCCCATCCACTCATTTGTGCCAATATTCTTGAGACTACGATGCAAACGAAGTAGATATAGTGGATACCACCTCACTGCCAACCATCATCATCATCAAACCGTTCATTTTATGGAGTGGTTTTTAAAAGTGCTTTTGTGAATGAGATCTCGCTTCTTTTTTAAATTTTTTATTTTAATATTTTGAATTTGTTTCAAGTAGACATGACAGCAGGATGCATTCTGATGAGCTGTACACACTTGCAGCACAAGTTTCCGTTTCTCTGGTTGTACATGACGTAGCATGGCACCCTAGGTGCAGTGATCTTACATCTTCTTTTATCCTGTCTGTCTCTGGTTTTAAAGAAGTGAAGGTGGGGTTTGGGGGGCAGGTCATAGTCAAATTATTAATGACTACTGTCTTATCCCTGTAAAAGGGTCCCATCTCCAGAGTCAGATGAGCATGAAGAATAAATGTTATTCTACAATTGAGCTTTCCTTCTTTCCTCCTTGTCTTTTACCCTGTATTCCTTTGATCAGCCAGAGTTCCTAGTTCCAATAAAATAAAACCCACTCTCCATGCCTGGAGATAAAGTGAAGCTTATTGGAAGCAAACCAGAAGCAACCAGAGATTCAAGTACAAAGATTGAAATGTATCAAACACCCGTGGGACCCTGGCAAACTGTGTTTCAGGAATATTTGGGGCAGTGATTATTGCCACCGACCTCAAAAGACAATTGTGTCTGCCACTGCTGCCCCTTCAGTGGGTGCTACTGAATCCTTCATCTCAGTGTCACTTGCTAAAAATGAGATCCTGGGTGAGGGAATTTGATGGGCAGAGCACAGCCCCATGCGCTTGACCTCGCAGGTGGGCACTAGCAAGAAAGGGAGGTGACCCTGGGCAGGGCGCGTGTGGGAAGAGCCAGCTCTTTCCGCTCAGGATCCTCGTTCCTCCACCTCTGGGGATGCAGCCTGAGGACAGCTGACCGATGATCCCATTCCTGGAAGTGACCTCCACAGGGCAGGGTGGGGGGTGTCCTGCATTCAACACCTGGTTGATTGGGAAGGCCAGAGACCCCCCGGCCACTGTGCCTCAACTTGGGACATTTCTGAAGAGCCATCCGAGTCTTTAATGGGGAGCCAATAACCAAGTGGTCTTTTTCTTGGGTGCCTGGTGTAAACTCTGGGTTGTGCATGCAAAAGTGGAGATGAGCACTCACCTCATTGTGGCTAAGGGTCGAGCCATTTTGATGCCAAATATGGAGACCCCCCCCCCAAGCTGCCAAAAGGAGAGATGGGTTTAAGGAAATGGGACTATCTTACGAAATCTCAAGGCTCTGGAGAAACCAAGAATAAGAAGGCTCGCTCCGATAGAGGAAGTCCTTCCTTTGTCTCACTCTTCACAGCCGCACCATCGCAGGGTCCCTGTGGGCGCCCATTTTTCTCAAACCCAGCTCTCTCTGCCTTTCCCTAACCCTGAGGGAAGCCCGGCTGACTGTCTCACACTGCTCCTAGTTCTAAAGCCCCTGATTAGATAACTAATTTGTGGTCCAGCTCCAAATTTGGGGTAAAAACCTCTGATAGATGGAGACCAGCCCGGGGATTGACTTCCCTTACTTGAATGTTTGTCCCCGTCCGACCTGCGAGAGCGGTGGTGCAGCATAGTGCGGTGATGTCATCATGACTGCAGGGACATACTTCTTTGTGTGCAAAGAGAGACAAATCTCGGAGAAGTGGCTGCCCCAAAGCAGCTAATAGAATAAGCTAGGATATGAAAATATCTGCCTTGTTCCCATCATCCAGCCTCTCTCAAACATCTCCAGGATGAGCACCTCGTTTAAGCTCAGTCACGACAGTCCACCCAAAAAGAAATACGAATCCTAATAGCTTCAGAGCCACAGGGACCTCGCTTCAGGAAAGAAGCTGGCGTCTCAAAGCCGTATTTGCATTTCCATGTTCATGGCCACATCATTCACAATAGCCCAGGTGAAAACAACCTATGTCCATGAGTCAAGATAACATCCTTAGAATTCAAAGCAAGCTCTCAAAGAGATATTTGTAATTCTGTGTTCGTATCAGCTTTATTCACAAAATTCAGAAGGTGGAAGCAACCCAAGTGTCTATAGGCAAAAGAATGGATATACAAAAGGTGGAATATACTGTCATATGTCCTATGGAGTATTATTCATCCTTGAAAAAGGAAGGAATCCTGTCATATACTTCAATACAGATAAATTTGTGGACATTTTGCTAAATAAAATAAGCCAGTCACATGACAAATCCATCTGATTCCACTTATATGAGGTATAAAAAGAGTAAACACTTAGAGAACAGAATGGTGGTTGCCCCTGAATGATGGGAGGAGGAAGGGATCATGTTGTTCAACGGGTATAGAGTTTCAGTTTTTCAAGATCAAAAGGTTCTAGAGAGAGGTTAGACAATAATCTGCGTAAGTATAACACTACTGTACTGTTCACTGAAAAACTGGTTATAGTGGTAAACATAATGTCATGTGTTTTTGTGCTCAATGAGAGACAGTTAGTGTGTGTGTGGGGGTGCACACCTGTAATTCCAGTGGCTCAGGAGGCTGAGGCAGGAGGGTCGTGAGTTCAAAGCCGGACTCAGCCACTGAGGGAGGCCCTAAGTAATTTAGCAAGGCCTGGTCTATATATTTAAAAAAAAAAAAACTTTAAAACTTTTAAAACTGAGAGAGTTGGTGATCAGGGAGTACAGCTGTCTATCAGTCTCAGGTGCAGGTCTGCTTTCAACACAGCCCACCCTGTCCCCAGGTGTACTCCAGCCGATGGGGAACAGCATGGTGGCATCAAGGTCACCAACACTGGAGCCTTGCGGGCATTCCTTTCACCAGGGCCACCATGGGCTGTCCCCCATCTGAGACCCCTCCTCCGTCCCTTGCACCTCTCCTTGATGGGGGTCAGACCTACAGCACCTTCTGAAGTTCTCCCTGCCTATGCTTGCTCTCTTCCTCTTTATCTTTCCTTAGCATTAGCCCCCAAATCCCTTGTGCATCCACCTCTACCTTGACATCGGCTTCCCAAGGAAGGGATCACAGAGTTCTCAAGTCACCCAGAGTTGTCCCCGAGACTCGTAAGAGAAAAGACTATATGTATGCACACATGATCACGGTTACATAGACATAATGTCTATGTAAAGAAAGCCTCAGGCCAGGCGGGTGGTGCATGCCTATAGTCCCAGCAGCCTGGGAGGCTGAGGCAGGAGGTTGATGAGTTCAAAGCCAGCCTCAGCAACTTAGTGAGGCCCTAAGCAACTCAATGAGACCCTATCTCTAAATAAAATACAAAATAGGGTTGGGGATGGGGCTCAGTGGTCGAGTGCCCCTGAATTCAACCACCAGTATCCCCACCCCTCAGAAAAAATTAAAAAATCCTCTGGAAAGCTAACCTGACACCCCAGATGGCCGTAGCTCTTTTCTGTTCCCATCAGATGGGCCACACCTCCATAACAACACTTAGCACACCGTGTCATAGCTGTTCACAGGTCTGGGACCCCGCTGTGCATATGCTCCTGGAAGGCTAAGAGCAAACCTTCATTTATTCCTGTATCCCCCGCTCCTGTCAGACTACCTGGCGGATAAGATGTGCTCAGCAAATACTTGAGGAAATGAAAAGGAAGAACAACTGAGGACCTACTCACAGTCGCTCTCAGCACAGAGCCAACATCTTAAAATGCTCATCCCCAGCATCCATGCATGGACACAAGAGGCTGAGCCTTCCTGTAGCCCGCCCAACAGTTAATAAGCACGTTTTCATCAACATGTGCGGCTGTGAGCCAGCTGGAGAGCTAAGGTACGGCCCCCACATGTGGTCCCCATCGTAGGAACCGGGACCCAGGTTTTGCCTGGCATATTTGGACCGCATCACATCCTGTGCACACGGTGGATTTTCACAACATTGAGGCGGGATGAGGATGATCACTCTGGAAAATAGACATTGATGCCACCAACTGTCCTCCCAAAATGGTGGAGAGAAATGCCCCACTTCATGGCTCATTAGTCCCCTCCAGCTACAGCCTGAGCTTTCTCTTCACTAATTATGTTGACCTTTCTGGAGGCAAAGATTTATACGGTGAATATATTACCTGTTTCCGAAAAATCATCTGTTTGTAAATGAAATGGTGTCGTGGGACCCAGGGGGACTTGGCAGATGTGGGGGACAGGAGTATTCCTTCCATCTGGAAATCTTTTCCTCACACTTCAGTCCACTGAAGACTTTTAAAACAATTGCCTTCACCCTTGCAAGACCTTCGGACTTCATTCAAGAACAAATGGCTACTAAATATAACCGGATTTGAGACCAAGCTTCAAAATGGGTTGAGCTGACTCATCCCTGGTTTGGGAGGATCTCTTGAGTCCCAGAGTGGAGTGACCAGTAAGTGACGGGGGACTGCGGCCGTTCAGTCCCTTAGCAACCATCATTGCACTTTCCTGTTGCCATAACAACTATAGCAGGAACATCAAGGTCATCGAGCCCAGGAGCCCCTTTTAGGAAGCCAAGTCTTTCACACTTTGTAGGCTTGTCTTCTCCGCTTGCTCTCAGAGGAGAGGCTTTATAGGAAATGACAGGCTCTCCCTTCCTCCCCTCCCTGTTACTTTAGAAAGCAATCTATTTAAACACACAAGGTAATGCATAACAAAGGGGGAAGCAGAGACCTGGCCTCAAAGACCAACAGGGCCCCTGTCATCTGGCCTTTTCTCTGTGCCACATCCTCAAATGGTGAGAGAGAGAGAGATGGCCAGGGAAGGATTTTTGAAACTGCAAAACACTTAATTTCCAGCTTGACGTTTGGCATGATTTCTTAGCACTCACCTAGCTTGTGTACTTTCTAGTTTCTGGGAAAAGAGGAGGTGGCTGCATCACAAGCTCTCCAAGGTCACTTGAGGGTCTCATGTTCTGTGGATCTCAACAAGTCACATTTTGCAAGGGCTTGCTTTTAAGTGGTCCCAACACAGGCTTGGCCACCGCATGTCCAACAATCAGCAAAGCCCCTCTGGACCCGAGAGCGTCCTTCTCCATGTACGGCAGAGATGGCAATTGCCAAATGCCAAATCACCCCAAATAATGATGCAGCAAGCAACTTTCCCTCCTTGGTATTCTCTCAGGAATTATAAGCAGATGACATTAAAAGTGGCTCTTCACCTCAGCTCTGACCCCACATTCAAGGAGATTAGCTAGATATTAACACTCGGAAATCGTATAATTTCATAGCTATCTTACAAACACACAAACCTCTCAGCAAAATGGTCTCTTCTTCCGACTTGGAGAGAACAGTCTGTTAGGTGCTTACAAGATACAGAGATTCCTCAGAAAACTGGGAATGGAACCACTATTTGACCCAGCTATCCCTCTCCTGGGTCTCTACCCAAAGGATTTAAAAACAGCATACTACAGGGACACAGTCACATCAATGTTCATAGCAGCTCAACTCACAATAGCTAAACTGTGGAACCAACCTAGATGCCCTTCAGTAGATGAATGGATAAAGAATCTGTGGTCTATATACACATTGGAATATTACTCAGCATTAAAAGAGAATAAACTCATGGCATTTGCAGGTAAATGGATGGAGTTGGAGAATATGATGCTAAGTGAAGTTGGCCAATCCCCAAAACCAAAGGCTGAATGTTTTTTCTGATAAGTGGATGCTGATCCATGATGGGGAGGGAGGCATGGGAAAAATGGAGAACTTTCGTTGGGCAAAGAGGACAGAGGGTGGGAGGGTGCAGGGGGGCAGGAAAGATGGTGGAATGAGATGGACGTCATTACCCTAGGTACATGTATGACTGCACATAGGGTGTGACTCTACATCATGTCCAACCAGAGAAATGAAAAGTTGTGCAGCAATTGTGTACAACAAACCAAAAGGCATTCTGCTGACATATATACCTAATTAAAATTAATTAATTAATTAATTAATAATGATTAAATGATGCCTGGCACTTTCCAGGTTTTCCCTGTAACCATCTTCTGAGACTGAGGATGACACAATGTGGGGGTCAATGTCAGAGGAATCTTATTTTAGGACATGTGCACTGGGCTCATTCACTGAGCAGACTTCACTCCCTGTTTTCTTTTTCCCCTCATCTTTTGTTGATTGTTAAATTAAGCCATAAAGTTTTTTTTTTTAAAAAATAGATCTTACAGTACTGTGCTTCAAAGACTGGTTTTTATTTATTTATTTTTTTGTCAATCTGTTTATGACATTGTTATACGGTTGCCTTCCAAACAGCAGTGCCAGCTGCGGCTCGTGTTTGAAACGATCCCCGGTCCCCGCTCCCTGGTTCTGCCAATCTTATTCACATCAAAGGCTCAATGCTGGCTAAACATGGCCCTCTCCCCTTTCCACCAGGCCCACCTTCAGAAGAAGCTGCCAAGAAGACCACATGCAGGGGTGAGATGCTGTTTTGTTGTTGTTATTGTTGTTTTCCTAGAAAGGAAGGATCCTAGTAAGAACAGAAGTCCACCCTGGGTGTCCTGTGTTTTCCCAGGAGAGAAAAATGACTCTGAGCCATGAAAAAGCAAGTCCCTGGGTACTGTGTTCCTCAGAGTTGGAAGAGCATGACAGATGGGTAGCAAATGATAAATCCCTGATAAAAAAATGCTAATTAAAAACTGGTACTTGGCACCTAGTAGACATTTAATAAATGTCTCTAGAATGAATTCATGAATCCCAATATCAGTAATTAGCCTGTGCTGCATTGAGGTGGAGTACAATTGCAACACGGAAGGATTAAATCTAGTTCATCTACTCATGCACAATCCACCTGAACTGCGACTCACATTTATAATTCATGGGGTGTTTATGCATTTCAGTGCTCTGCCACACTGTATAAGTGGCATTCACAAAAGCCCCTTGACTGGAATATTTCCCTACTCCCATTTTAGAGGTGACAAACCTGAGATGGGTATTAAATAACTAACTGAAATCAAATAATTAAATAGGCTATAGAATTTTCCTTCCAAAGGGGGATGGATTTGGAATTGAAATACTGTAACTACAAAATATACTTGAGCAATTTTTTTTTTTTTTTTTTGGAAAAACTAAAGTACGTCAATTTGGATTCCTGACTGCAATCAAGAAAACCCACTGCACCCCCTTTAGCTGGAAGGATTTATTGGAAGAAAATAAAGGGTTCAGAATCAATGGGTGGGTGGAAGGTAGAGTTTGGGAATTTGCTGGGAACAGGAAGCCCAGCATCTCTCTCCTTTATAAAGACATAATAAGGTCAGAACGTGGCAGGCAAAACCACTGTCATCACTGTCACCAATTGCCATGCAAATGCTCCTATCAATAGCTCAGAACAACCTGTCTGGTGGAGCTAAAGCTGTGGATCTAGCACCCAGCTTTTCAGAGAACAGGTAAAGGAGGAATCAATTCTACTTTTCCCACCACCACCCCCCCCCCCGATTCTGTAGCAGGATTCTGGTACATGAGGCCCCCATCTAATGAAGGAGTATTATTCTCCAGGGAAAAGAAAAGCTGTTCATATTTAGCATCCTCGAGAGAGAAATGGGCACTAAACTAAGGGACATCAATGCTTGCTACCCAAGGTTAAAGATAACCCTATTATCCAAGAGAATTTTACTAGGAAGTCCAAACCTCAAAGTAGAGAGCTGGGTTACCCACCATCCCATGGAGCCTTCTGGGGATCCCTGGGGTAGCACAGGACCCTGGAATGTCAACTGTGAGATATGTGGCTTCCTAGGAGGATCCATCCTCAGTGTTGCTTAAAGCCATCAGCTTCCAGAAAGACCTGTGCTGGTTAAGCCTTACTCCACTATGCTCATCGACCTTACTCATCGATCCCACCCAGTTCTGTCTGAGGCACTTCACCACAAGAAGCCGCCGTGCAGAACTTCAGCAGGGTTCTCATTAGGAAAATAGGGGAGATTAAGCTGGCCACATCATTTTTGTCTCTAATTTGGAGCTTGCTATTAGGGCCTAGAAGGTATGAGCCTCTTAGCTCTTCTTGCTAAGAGCATATCTATTTCTTATCTTTAGGGATGCTTGACAGACCTGGGGGTATTTTGGCACCACAGCAAGAAATTATGAGTTTTGCTTTTCCAGCACCATTTTTCTTCCCTATAGAAATAGCCTTTGAGTCTCATGGGGTGTGGAGGACCACGTCTCCTCCACTGTCTCCTCCACTGTTCTATGGTCTGACCACGCCCACCATTGATCTGGGCACGGTCATGAGCAAAAGTCGGACCAACTCACATAATCCTCCTTCTTGGCTGTAATGATTGTCACAGGAATGGTGCATGTTATCTAAGTAAGTTGAACCAATTAAATCTGGGATTTCTGGTGGAAGTATGGAGCAATAGTTGCTTTTGTTACGCTCACATGACTAAACTTTGGGGATGACATCTTGTAGCCAGTGGGTGCCTACTCACCACAAGATAGCACACTGCTTTAGAATGACAATAACAAAGAAATGCTGAGCTGAGAGATGGAGAAAGGCAGATATTAATCCTCATTGCAGGAATATTCAGATGCGGGCATCCCTACACCTCTTCCTGAAACTACACCTGAATTTTGAATGACGTGAGTCAATAATTCCTTCTTCATGATTAAACCAATTCAAGTTACATTTCTTTCTGTCCTTGTTCTCCGTGAATATAAAAATGGTAAGCCTCTTCATTCTGCAAACAGTTATTGAGCATCTACCATGTGTCAGGCGCTCTGACAGGGAACTAAAAACCTTGTCATTTGCAAAACAGACCATGGAGTTTGGGGCTGGAGAGGGACATTAGTTGAGTGAACACACAGATAAACAGGCTCTGAACATGGTCGTGAGGGCTAGGAAGGGAAATACGGAGCATTGTGAGATTATGATGAGATTATGATGAAGTCTGCCTGACTGTTCCCTGGACACAAGAGATTAGGAAATATGAGAAGGTAAATGAGAATGTTTGTGTGGGAGAACAATTAAGAGTCATCTCAAGGAGACAGAAAGGAAAGGAAGAGGCAGATCATCCGGGGTAAGGCAGCAATTTCATCCCAATTTCAATAGAGCATCCTCCTCTTCAAGGTTGCCCGGTACAGATCAGGGAGAGAGCTGACAACGAGAAAATTCTAAAGTTGTCCAGAGCAAAGAACACAGACTTCAGTCTGAATAATGAACTATCTGAAAGAAGGTCCTTAGTGAAAGCAAACCAGGTCAGTTTGTTTCCGACAAAGAACTCTGTGAGCATCTGCCCATCACCCCTGATGTCACCAGCAGGACCCTGAGGGAGGTTATGTCTTTCAGATGTTCAAGTGTTTGTACAGAAGGAAGAAGAGTAATCCATCTATCCAAGGACACACTTATAGGAAACAGACAAATCATGTTCAAGGACAGTGATTCTCAGCAGAGACAAAAGAGATAAATGACATTTAAAAATGCATTCCAGACCACACACACAAAAAAATAACAAATATTTGACCAGTGCCAAAACCCAGGAGATGGTGAAAGTCATGAGGGAACTTGGATTTGGAAAAGTTCTGGAAGTTCTTCTAGAAGATAAAAGAAGTGCTCATTAGGTACCTGTGTGTTGGGGTCAGACAGACCAGTGTCAATATCAGCTCTGCCGCTCTCCAGGTATAATTAATGGGACTCTGGATAAATTTCTTCACCTTTCTGAGCATTAGACTCCTCTTTCAAAAAGAAGCAGAGCTAATATTACTGCTGGCTTTCTGAAGTGGCTGTGGCGAGGGGATGAGATAATGGTTGGAAGAATTTTGTACTGTATGGCGCAACATTGGGAAAATCAATAGCTCTCAGTTATCATCGTTACTGTCATTGTTCTGGGCTTTGATGTGACAGGAAGAGCCAGAGGTCTGGCTCCTGAGGACCTAACAATGTCATAAAAGCTACTTAATAGTGAGTTAAACATACATAGGGTATGGAGTGGGCCAGGCCTTATGCCCACCGAGCCCTGTCCAGCAGAGAGCCTCACTCAGAGCTCAGTGGACAAGGGCCATTGTGACACTGAGAAGCAGCTGACAGCATTGAATACACGTTAGGTTACTTGTCTAGGCTCACATGTCCGAGAAGCAGGAAAACAGGGATTGATCCTATACAGTGTGCCTCCAAATCTCCAAACTTGAGATCAACTTTCAAGTCTTTCAACTCAGAATCTCTTAGGGAGGCTTTTTCGAAGGTTTTATCTCAAGGCCCACACCATTAAGTCGGTGGGGAACTCAGGAATCGGTATGTTTAATACTATTCAGTGACTTTTTTTTCAGGGGTGCTTAGCCACTGAGCCACATCCTCAGCCCTTTTTATAGTTGATTTAGAGACAGGGTCTTACTAATTTGCTAAGGGCCTCAATTCTGCTGAGGCTGGCCTTGAACTTGCGATCTTCCTGCCTCGGCCTTCGGAGCTACTGGGATAACAGTCCTGCATCACTGTGCCTAGCTATAGGGATTCTTTTTTTTTTTTTTTTTTAATATCTTTACTTTTATGTAGTGCTGAGGATCGAACCCAGTGCCTCACATGTGTGAGGCAAGTGCTCTACGGCTCAGCTATAGCCCCAGCCCTCCAGTGATTCTTAATATCAGAGGAATTCAGGAATTCTAAGACCATTTCCCTGATTTCACTGCATCCCTGTCTTCCCCAATCATGGCATTCAGAGTAGACAGCACCATGACTCTCACCAATATTGAAGAAGTGCTTTTTTGCAGTAAAAACAGTTGGCAAGCAAGCTCATTCAGGTACAAATTCCCTGCCTCAAAGTCAAGAGTCTTCTTTGCCCAGACATACTGGCTACTTCAATATTAATTTCAGTCACATTATAAATTATAACTTGTGCCCACTGTCCTTTAATATCAATATCTTGAGCTTCCTAGGAGGATTAAATCTATGAAAAAGCTCTCGCTCAATTCATCCCATACCCTCCCATATCATGAGACTGTCTGGCAATGACCAAGATCCTGGTCTGGCTCCAGACTTTCAATCACTGCCAAGGATATAGCCAACACTCTTCTTATTATTCAGCACCAGTAGGTCCAACCAGGATTCTCCACCAGGCTCAGAGCAGAGGAGTCAACTGCTTACGGGGTCTTGCTGTACACTTGGTATGGACTCATTACAGTGAACAAAAGCTCTATTCTGGGAACAATTGGAATGATTTGGAGCTCTGAGCAGGCAGGCTAACCAACACTGGAAGTTAGTTGTTCCTTGTGATTCTGTGAAAACCACCAAAGCTTGTCCATGTGGCTAAGGGCTCAGCCCAAAGCCCTCTTTTGCACCACATGATCCCAGCAAAAAATCTGTGGTATCCACACCCATATTTTAATAACTTTGAGCAAATATACCTAACAGCATCCAAAGTCAATGGGCACCAAATTAGTGTATAATCCAAGCCACAAACTGACATGCAACAGAATCAACGGTTCAGCGGCTGAACTCTTTCCCCTTTCCGACTCTGATATCCCAGCAGTCCCTGCTGCCTGAAGCAGCAATAAAGGTTGTTTGGACAAGTGTTTGAAGCACATTGTTCAGACAACAATGGAAAGAGAGACACTGAGCCAAAGCTTCACTTTGACTGATGTGTGATACAGCCTAAAGTAACATATTATAAAATATTTAGTTGAAACAATGCACATAGCCGGAGCTCTTATGCAAATATAAACACTAGCACCTTCAGAGCCATACTCTCATTATCTGCTGGTGGGTTTTCTACAGTGTAGCTTCTGCTCCATTCTCTTAGATAAAATATGTTGGGGGGTATTCCTCCACTGACTTTCATGTGTTTTTAATAGAGATGTTTAACCCTACTCAAGACCTTTTTTTTTTAAACTCTATTCCAGAAGTCTAGAGGCAATATCCTTTGAAAACCCCCAAACCTTTTTTTTTTTTTTTTGGTACAGAGAAGGTTTGAGGGTGAGCAATGTCATTTTGTGGCAATTTACTTCAATAGGTGAGATGGATCTCTTCAGGGTGTGCGTGAACAAAGAGAAAGTGGCACTGCTTTTGGCTCCAAACCCAAAGCCCCTGCCCTCAAATATGGGTCTAAAACAAATTCTCAGCATGTGAAGCACCCCATTCCCAAATTCCAGATGAAAAACCAAACCCATGAAATAAGCAAGTGAACTTTTGGGGATATCTATTCTGAGATCTTTCTATTCCTGGTTTCTCTCTGTAAGTATATGAAATACAAGTGTGAGCCCTGAACTTAGACTTTTTTTTTTTTTGCCATTGAGGATATTTGTAAGAGTCATTTCCATACTTTGACAATCTATCCCTTGCTCCAATTTTCCTTGGTTAATGGCACATTCAGGATCCACTGTGAAAAGCCTGTTGAGTCCTCAGCACTGCGGTGATTAAATGCATTCGGTGACAAGCATGGGCTGAGCATGTCCTCTGTGAAGAAAACAGCCCCTACTCACAGAAACCTAAAATCAAAGACCTTAAAAGAGCACACTACAGGGATACTGCCACATCTATGTTCATAGCAGCACAATTCACAATTGCCAGACTGTGGAATCAACCCAGATGCCCTTCAATAGATGAATGGATAAAAAAAATGTGGCATTTATACACCATGGAGTATTACGCAGCACTAAAAAATGACAAAATCACGGAATTTGCAGGGAAATGGATGGCACTAGAGCAGATTATTCTTAGTGAAGCTAGCCAATCCCTAAAAAACAAATACCAAATGTCTTCTTTGATATAATGAGAGCAACTAAGAACAGAACAGGGAGGAAGAGCAGGAAGAAAAGTTTAACATTAAACAGAGACATGAGGTGGGAGGGAAAGGGGAAAAAAAAGGGAAATCACATGGAAATGGAGGGAGACCCTCATTGTTTTACAAAATTATATATAAGAGGTTATGAGGGGAATGGGATAACAAACATGGAGGGAAATGAATTACAGTAGATGGGGTAGAGAGAGAAGATGGGAGGGGAGGGGAGGGGGGATAGTAGAGGATAGGAAAGGTAGCAGAATACAACAGTCACTAATATGGCAGTATGTAAAAATGTGATGTGTAACCGATGTGATTCTGCAATCTGTATTTGGGGCAAAAATGGGAGTTCATAACCCACTTGATTCTAATGTATGAAATATGATTTGTCAAGAGCTTTGTAACGTTGTGAACATCCAATAAAAAAAAAAGTCTGAAGAAGACAAATTAAAAAAAAAAAAAAAAAGAAATGCATGCGTCTAAATCTTTCTGCTTTCTCCCAAAGGAGCAGCGTGCCCTTCACTGCGGTGAACAAATCACGGATGGGGGGCTTATCATTTACCAAGACATTGTGGCAACCTCCTGGTTTCTGTTGTTGTTTGTGGATCTGTTTTTGGCTACTTACAGCTAATAATAACCCATGAGTGGCAGGCAAAGTTGGACTTCCGTATTAAAAACAGAATAATAGGGGGAAAAAGGAAAAGAAATTAATGGGCAGATGGTAGTAGTTTCCTGTGCCTCTTCCTTTTTCTTTCTCAATAGACTTCCATTTTCATTTAGAGATCCACATGGCCCTGGGAATCTGTCTCCACCCCAAACTCCAACCATGGAGCCTGTCGCCTCTGCTGGGCCCACGCACACATTTCGTCTTTCAGGTCACAGTTCAGGAGTAGGTGGATACTCAAGAAAGGACTGTCTATGAATGGGACAGAGACTCAACATTAATGGCGTACGCAAGATCAAAATGGATTTCTCTTTTATATAAAATGCAAATGGTATGGGAGTTCTGCTCCGTGGGGTCATCAGGGGCCCGGACTCTCCCTATTCTGTTGTTCTGGTCTTCGAGTGCACCTCTTGTCTGCCTGATGGCAAGAGTGCTCACAACTTGGAAATCTCTCATGTTTCTCCTTCTTTACTTCAGAGCCAAATGCCAAAAATTACATACCACACTTCTACCATCTGGAAATTAATCCCGTAACCCTTCTAGCATCAAGACAAAGTGGAAAACACAGCCTTTTCTTAAGGCATGTCTGTGACCAGCTGAAATTGTATCATTAGAGAAAAAGGGGAGGATGGATATTAGAGGTCGATCAGTATGACCTCTTCCAGGCATGAGATCTAAACTATTCCAGACACACAGGTTTGGGCCTGGAGGCCAAGAGAAATAAGTAGATGCATGTTCTCTCTCTGAATGCATGGTTTGCTGAAGTTGGAATTTGAGTGACACCAAGAAAATCAGTTAGGATAAAGCAAGACCAAGCAGAACCAAGCAAATCCAAGAGATGAGTGTAGAGACACCATAAACTTCTAGATCAAACCACATCCGAAGCTCTCTATCTCTGGTCTTTATGCTAAATCACCAGTAAATTCTCCTGTGTTTCTGAAGCAGATTACATTATAATTTTTTAAGATTTCAATTGCGACATCCTAACATACAGAGTGAGAAAGGGTCAAAGAAAGATGGGGGGGGGCGGCGGCGAGAGACTGGGAAAGAAAGACACAAGTTGCCAAATTAACACAAAATCTTGATAAAAGTCACTTTGTGAGACATGAAGGGTATATACTGATACAGATGAACTAAATATTAACAAAAGCAAGGAATTATCTAAATCTTACCAGAACATCTCAGAACAGAGAATAGCTGGTATTGAGCAATCAAAGAGTATAACATTTTAAATGGTTCTTTCCCATCAACCTCTTCCCTACCCTCTTCCATAGAAAAGAGTTTGTAGGGTAAGATAATGCCCTGAATATAAAAGTTTCACTAGATGAGCAATTATTGTAGGTAAAAGCTCTGGGTGGGTGCCCTGGGCCTTGATTCTTCAACTAATCCTCTTGTAGTGATCAACATGAGGCCTGAACAAACTAGCTTTATAGTCTTCCAACTTTACTCCAAGGTCGCTCCAACTCTGAGCCCTGACCAAACAATCACAACCCTTTTAGGCTTCATTTATCTCCAAGATCATCATCAGGAAGTTATTAAGCAAAATTTAAAACATAAAAGCAGATGAACTAGGCAATGACTTTTAGTAAACTATTAAAGGAGCTTGTTTTTTTTTCTATAAGATAACTCAAAATGGAGTCAGACAACATAATTCCACAAAATGGAAACTTAAGAGAAAAAAAGAAAAGGGGAGAGAGTGTATTCTTGACAATCATGAATGAATCTGTGGTAGAACTGGATTTAGAACTCAGATCTGCTTGTTCTCACAGATAGCCAACCCAAAATGCTGTCTGTTTCAGTTCCATCTACACTGGGAAGATGCATACAAGATGGTGGGGAGGTAAATATTGACAGAAGTAAGGCTTCAAATGAATATTCTCCTATCGGGAAGGGTCATTTGGATTCAAAGACAAAACTCAGACTCTGCAAGGGATACTTCACATATTATTTTGTGTGGGAGACAAGTAGGGAACAGAACAAGATTGTTAAAGAGTGCAGCTTATGAACAGAATGTCTGTTCATTTGTTCCAAAAATATTTGCTTCTTCTGCGGGCCATGAACTGCTCTGGGTACTGAGGATCTGACATTGAAAAATACTGTCCAAAAATACAGTACACTGAGCTCTCAGGTGGCTTAATAAGAGCTAAGGAAAAGAGAGGGTTGTAGCACAGCTCTGTGATAGCCGAAGGGAGTCAGTGTTCAGTAGCTGAGAAGGTGACCAAATAGGTTCTCTCTCCCTGCAGAGTCAGTTACCCCAAAACCTCGCATCCTAAGACCACAAACAGGGTGTCACAGTTTCAACGAGTCAGGAATTGGAGAGCAGCTCCTTTGGGGAATTGTGACTCAGGGTCTCTCAGAAAGCAGCTGCCAGGCCCCCAGTAGAGCCGTTGGCCTTGGATGTTGACGGCAGCTGAAGAATCTGCTCCTCTGGGGGGTCCTTCGCTATATGGATTTCATCTGGCAGCTAGCAAAGATCAGAGAGACAATCTCAAATAAGAGCTGGAGCTTCTCAGAACTCCATCTTTGAAGTGGCTTCCCATCCCTACTGCTGCATGTTCCTCATCAAACCAGTGAAGCTTGCAGCAGGGGTCTGGCTGTCAGGACACTAGGGTTCTCGTAGCTGGCTAACACCAGCACGGACTAGATACTTGATGGACATAAGTTCCAATTCATTAAACTTCAGACGAGTCAATTAGCTTCTCTAAAATTTAACTTAATCACCATCACACTAGAATTAAAAAAAAAAAAAATACCTCGATCTTACCCATCCTGAGAAGACAGAGCTAATGGCAATAGATACTCTCAGCTCACTGCCCAGCATTCTTCCAATAAGCAACCCATAATAGTCATTGTTACTATTACCACTGTTGTTATGCTTGGCCTCTTTCTCCTCATTTTACAGATGCAGAAACCCAAGTTTCACTATCTAAACGCTCACTGATGGTCATGCTCCCCCAAAACAGATGATAATGAAAGTTTCCTGAATGCAACGTGCTTCTTTCTTTATTTCACTGTGTGGTCTCGGAAATTCCAAGGGAAATATGGCTAAAAGAGTTTTGAAGATGAATCCAAAAGAAGGAATTAGAAAATCAGAATTGTGTGAGGGGAGAAAGGCCAAAAAGGACTCAAAAATCTACTCTCCTGACAATAACCAAACTGGGCTGTCAGGAGTGGTTTTGGCTTAAAGTAATAGAAGATCCAACTCTCTGTGGCTTGAACAAGAAGTGTGAAAGGCAGATAATTGCAAGCTTTGATTCTGACAGTTAGCTTTAGCTTTTGGCTTTCTGTCTCCATAGGTGTTGCCGTGTGGTTATGGGTTGCCTGCTGTAGCTTCTGACATTATAGCCACAGTGAAGGAAGGGTAAAGACGGTGCCTACAAGTTCTGCTTTCCAAGATACCTCTGCTGACTTCCATTGACACCTAATCAGCTAGAACATTTTCAGGGGCTATCCAGGACAGGGTAGGAGGCAAAGGCATTGTTTAAATCCATTGTGATTCACCCCCAGGCTTTGCTATATATCAATTCCCAAATAAAAAACAGGTTCTATTTTTGGGAAGAAAAGAATGTCAATGTCATTCTTCGGGAACTGAAAAGCTTTGCTGGAGTCAGGTGAGTCTCCCATAGAAATGCCACTAGAAAGTGTGGTCATTTGTTCCACACTTGGGTTAAACCTATCCAAAGAGAAACACTCCTATTGTAACTGAGGAGAGTCACCATAACTACATCAGAGAAACCAAAACTGCAGGTGTGATGAGTGTGACAATTCAACTAGAGTTTACTGTCACTGCAGCGCTCATGCTTTCTGCCACTGTAGTTTAGGATGACACTGCTTGCTCTAGGGAGTAGCAACAAATGTTCTGACATTTCTAAACACAGATTTCCAATCTACAGATAACACACACATCAGCACAGAGTGAATCATTTTCATGATATTTCAAATTTGATATTTTTTTGCTAACTACTCTATCCCTTGTGAGAAAGACCCTGGAGGTACATTCTATAATGGACAAAGACATTTGTCTTTAAAGTATAAGACAGCCTTTAAATACAATAAATCTGCCACTCAGATGATCCCAAATAGAACAAAAAAAAAAACAAGGACTTTTTAAAATTAATCCAGGGAAAGAATTGGTCACCAAGAAGTCACAAGGTGGTATGGTGTATCAGAGAGAGTGAAGAACATCGGAATTCTTGAATTCTAAGTCCTGAATATCCAACCATAAGCCATTCATGTCTGCAGGGCTATTTCCTCCCAACACTATATGTTTGGGTTATGGGCAGGGAGTTGACCAAAAACATCGTCTTTTGTGTGTGAAAGCATTTTCTAAATAGCTATGTTTGATCGTGTGGCCTGCATGTAAAAGACATATCTTACTTATAAGGGCATATCTTACTCTCATCTTATTCTAACCAGTCTTCTTGGTAAGTACCATTCTTCCCATTTTACAGCAAAGGAAAATGGGCCATAAGAAGAGTTTAAATGACTTAGTCTTGATTATATAGTTAGAAACGCATAGAGCAAGATTCAAATTTGGATCTGAATGGTTCTTTCCATTCTTGGCTTATTATTTTCAGTTCAGTGTTACCTACACACACAAACACACAATACACACACACACAGTATTTTGGGTCTTACAGTTTGAGGTGAACTATTAGAAAGTGAACAAAGTAACTAAAACAGACATAATTTGAAAAAAGGAATCAAGTTGCTAAAGCTACAAAACTTTTAGAAGCCAACAGTCTTGCAATGGGGAAGCATTTTGACATTTTTGGATATACAAGGAAAATCAAAGGCGGGGGGAATTATGAAGAGAAAATTATCCTGTCTTTTAAAAACTAAGGGAGGAGGAAAGAGCAGAATAAACTAGGGAAGTTGTTAGAGTAGGACATAGTCTCAGAAGCAGTGTTTTGAGTACGAGAAAACACAACATTACGAAGCCAGAGGTTTGATGCTCATAAGTCCATTATAGATAGAAACTTGACCATGCTGGAAAAAAATTGAAAAACAGAGGCATGTGATTGACCATGTTATGCCTTCTTTTATTTGTGCAAGCTATCTGAAGAGCTGAATTCTGGAAAGAATTTGAAAATTGCACATGCCAACCCTGACCACCTAATTGCCAACGAAGAAGAATGAATTACCCTGCTATTATATTGAAGGTGAAAGGGGTCGCAGGAGCAATTCTAGCAAAAACCGCACTGATGTGGGATAAAAGTTTGACTGGTGACAGTCCTCACTATTAAGATATCGAGCCTGAGTTCAAAGGGAGGACAAGAGCAACTTTATGTTTGACAATCTTTAGACAAGGTCACCATCCTCTCTACCAAGTATATGCCATCTTATGCAGATTCAGCATTCCACTTCACGTTGTCTTTGTTCACCCACCAAAGGAAAAAAGTGCTATCAGAGTTGCTTGCTGTGACATTTGCCTGAACTTGTCCTTAATGTTTGCATCCAAGTCATTATTTTGGCCATTATCCTGTAACAGATAAATTTGTGACAGAGCAGCCTAGAAGTTGTATGTGGTCGGTCACCTTATGGAACTCATTAACACCCAAAGTTCAAGACACACAAAGCAGAGATAGACTGCCAGGGTTGTGAAGCAGGTCGCTCAGAAAACACACCAAGTTCCAGTTTTGTCCAAATTGAAGAGTCTTTAGCCAGCGGCCATCGACTCCTCCCTGCAGAACATATAACTGTCTCTGCAAGGAACAGCCCCGAGCCTGAGGTTTTAGGATATTTAAACACAAAAACTGCAGAAACCACATCTGAGTTGATGTAGCTGCAAGCAAGCAGGTACTGAAGCTAAAAAAGCTGTTTGCAGAACAACTCAGTCAACCACATCTTGGGTCCGAGCAGGTGGTCAGCAGGGGCGAGAATCTACTTCAAAGTCACATAGGTCACCAAGACCACCATATCCTGGGTTGAGTACGTTTTGTGGAGTACAAAGTACAGAAGACAATATTTTTTTTTTTTATTTAGAAGAAAACAGATTTCATTTCATTTTCTCAGAAATGGGTCCTGCAGCTGTCTCTTCGTGGAACAGTAACAGAAAAAGTCTAGAACGGTTGAGATGGAGTCCCTACGGCCATTCCTGCTTGCTCGCATAGCCATAGTGACTCCATTCTTGCTCCTCTAGCAAGGAGGGAACTGTGACAAGCGATCAGGGAGTGTTACCACAGCAATTGCTATTTTGTGTTGCCGACTATGCTCTGCCAGGTAACTATCAATGGGTACAGAGGTGGGGCTTTCCCATGGGAGAAGCATTTCTTACATGATAGGGAGTCTCAGGGACAAAGGGAGTCTGTTTGGTCATTGCCCAGATAACCTGGCCCATAATAGCCAGCAGGTTTTGATAATTCTTGGATGATAGATCTAAATGGATTATTAAGAAAAAAAATAGAGAAGCTACCAAGTACCTATTCAGTCTCCACTAGAGCTGCCACCTAAAATATGGGACACCAATTAAATTTGAGTTTCCAATAAATAAGGAGTAATACCTTAGCATAAGGGTGTCACACTCAGTATCTAGGACACACTTATCTTAAAAGTTATTGTTTCTCTGAAATTCAAATTTAATTGGGCATTCTGGTTTTAAAAGACATACAGTATCTTTTAAAATTAGTTTTAATGTTTATGAAAATATATTGATATACTGTTTTAAATACCAAACAGCATCTATAATTTAAGGACATAATGATATTTTTTTTTTCCTCATTGACTTGTTTATCTGTTTTTGCTAAATCTTCCAACTCTAGTCTGTTCATGTAGAATCCTGTCCTACATGGGGTTAACTCCTTAGCTGGTAAGGCAAAAAAAAAAAAAAATTGCCTGTCTTAAAAATTACCATGTCAAATCTTTTAAATTGCTGAAGCTGTGTCAATTTGGTTTTATGTCATTGTAGGACCTCTCGAAGATTTCAAAACCGATTATTTTCCCCCCAACTTTGAAAAAAATTCTCAGATGAACACCAGATGAAGTTTGGGGATTGTATGCATAAAAATATGCTATATAAACATAGAGTGCCTTTTAAAATTAGTTTTAATGTTTATGAAAATATATAGATATACCATTTTAAATACCAAACAGCATCTATAATTTAAGGACATAATGATAATAATATTCCTCTGCTCAATCTTCCTGTATGTTTCAGGGCAATTCTCCATAGGTGACAAATGTTCATCTCTTCTAGCTGTTTGCATTAACATTTACTCTCACATTTGTAAATAATATGTCTTCACTATTCTTTCTCATCAATGTTAGACATTATCTACGCCTACTCCATCCATAACTTACCAACATTACACATCATCCACACAGTTTGTGTTATTTCTGAGCTCGTCTGTGTACTACGCCACAGCCTTCTTCCTTGGGCAATCCTTGGTTCTTCCTGCAGGAAATCATTGCCTTGGGTTTTTCTTTAATTGCCTGGCTTTCCAAGTAACAATTCCTAATATTTTCTGAATGTTCCGGCATCTCTGCCACACACTTACAAATAATATTCTCCATTCACTCAAAAGCACCAGTTCCAATTTTTTTTCTCCTCCAAAGACCTCTTTCCCAGAGCCACGTATCCACCTCACTCCAAAGTGGAGCTTCCTATCTCCACCTGCTCCTCGAAGGGTCACTCAGGGTCCTGTCCTTCATAAGTCTCTTAGGTTGGAGTGTGTGCTCCTGGATTCTGTGTTTGCTTTTGCTGTTGCTGTTGACCTTGTTACTGGCACACGCTCTCCATCCTGAACATAAATATTTTGATTAATTACAAGTTGGGTGATGTTGTTTGGTTTTGGGGGGATTCTTATTTCACTTAGCACGATAGTCTCCAGCTCCATCCATTTACCAGCCAATGCCATCATTTCATTCTTCTTTAAGGCTGAGTAATATTCTTGTGTACATATACCACATTTTCTTTATCCGGGAATGGCCTTCTTATAAGCACCACAGTCACTGCATTTAGGCCCCCCTCTAATATAACAGCGTTTTTCCTTTGACTAAATACAGTTGCAAAGACTGTATTTACAAATACAGTCACAATCTAGGTCATGGTACATTTTGAGTGCACACTATTCAACCCACAATAGGATTCACAGGTCACCTTCATCCCAGAGTTTACCTTCATTTCAGATGCTTTTTAAAATTTATATTTTATTCATTCTTTTTAGATATACATGACAGTAGAGTATATTTGACATATTATACTTACGTGGAGTGTAACTTATTCTAATTAGGATCCCATTCTTATGGTTGGACATGATGTGGCGTTTCCCTGGTCGTGTGTTCATATATGAACATGGGAAAGTTCTGTCCCATTCACTCCACTCTCTTTCCCATTCCCATCTCCCTCCCTTCCCTTCATTCCCCTTTGTCTCATCCAATGAACTTCTAGTCTTCCATTCCGCCCCCCAACCCCTCTCCCCAAGAATATGTTAGCAGCCACATACCCGAGAGAACATCCAGCCTTTGGTTTGGGGGATTGGTTTATTTCACTCCGCATGTAGTTTCCAGATCCATCCATTTACCAGCAAAAGTCAGAGAGTCATCTGTTTTATGGCTAACAGTCCATTGTGTATATGGAATTACGTTTTCTTAATGTTTCCTCTTTTCTCTCCTTTTGATCTCTGAAATCTGTTACTGTATCCTAGACCCTCATAGAATTGTCTTCTCTCTTTTAATCTTTACCCTCCTGTCCATCTCTCTCTCTTCCCCTTCCAGAGCTTCTCATTTCAGGGTTAGGTTTCATTTCATCTCAGCTTTTAATTTCCTAAAGTAATTTCTCTATTGAGTTTTCCCCCCTTTCTTTTCTCTAGACTCTCGTTCTCAAGTCAGACCTGCAATAACATTGAAGGTCTCTGAAGTGTTAACACCTGGTTGTTGCAGCTATGCTGATTTTTATTGGTTTTATTTGTTTCCTTTGGTTCTTACTCTTCCTCTCTTTCGTGCAAGAAAATGGAAACATGCCTCTCTTTCAAGTTGAAGAATGCCCTTACGTGTGTGGGTCTTTTGTTGTCTCTACTAAAAACTGAGATCCCGTAAAAAAAAAAAAAAAATCAGAAGGTGTTCCTGGAAGAACGCAGTGGGTGAGTGGCAGAGTGTCACAGTAGATGATGACAAAATAAGCTGCTTCTCACCTCCAGTAACTTAGGAAAAGAAATATCTGCTCTCTTGTCAGGGGTGGACAGAGGAGGGCAGTCCACCAACTGAACAGAGTGGAACAGGAAATCTGGGCTTGAATAGCGCCATTTTCCCCCAACCTGTCTCTCTGTTTCTTCAAGCCCATTCCTCACCCCTGCCTTTGGGGTAACTCGCTGGATGAATGCAGGAAATTTAGTATGCTTGAGGGCTTAGTGTGCACCAAGCACTTTCAAGATCCACTTCTAGTATTTAAGGCTACCATCAACCAAATCTTCTCCTCCAATGCTGCTTTTTGAGTGGAATGGACATGGGTGACACTAAATGTCCTACCTAGATGACATGAAAAAGAAAAGATGGCGTTACTGATGATCCATCAAAGCTGTACTGGAGAATTTTAGCAGGTCTATGGGGTAAAGATGCACTGATCAGCAGAGTTGAGAAATCCCTACATGGCCAGGTATATACTCGACTTAAGAAATGATACTGGTGCTAAACCGCAGCCAGTGTTGATGGTAGGATCAAGAATGACAGAGGCCACCAGGCTTGGGATGCTCGTGGAATTTGGTGGCCTGAGAATCTGAACGTGGGTCCCCGTGATGTGTCTTCTTGTCAACTTTGGCTCCAATTTCTAACTCACATCAAATGCTTCTTTGCTGCTCTGAACCAACCTCCTGTCTGTGTTTTTCTGGAGACTCTCGGGGCCACATTGGGTACCATGCTGACACGTTCATTCCATATAGTGCCCCAGGCGAAAGTAAGATGTGGCTTCTGTACAGATGGTTTTTAGAAAACAGCGATGGGGCAGAGGAGGGGAGGGGGTTCTAACAGCTCTTAGACCCAGGTATCAACTGAAGGTTGGATTTTGGTCATCCATAATTTTGGGGTGTCTTGTTTAGTTCTTAAATCCTCTATACCTGTCACTAGCCTGTCATTAGCCTCTAGCCAGTTTTCTGGCCACCCCTTTTTCCTATGGGCCTCTTTCCACAGTTACTGCAAAAAGCTCTAAAATACATACTGTATCATGAGCGGAATTCAATTCTGCCTTAAAAATCTGTGCAGAGACCATCACTTTATTCTTGAATGTATTTTGCTCAATGTAAGAATATCTGGTCCAGGAAGAAATGTTTGCCAGGTGGGGTACGTCAGGATAATAAGGGCAGGACTTTACCCTGAAACAAAGGGCCAGGCTGGTGAAAGCTGCCCCTGGGAGGAGCCCAGGAGTTCCAATCCCCAGACCTACCTGCTGAGGTAGCTTCCTGAACTGCCCCATATCAGTGGAAGACACGCAACTTCAGTTTGTCAGACATCTCTTCCAGCCAGCACCCCCTGTGGCTGGCTGCAGTGGTCATGGTCCACAAGTGCCCCTTAGCAATAGGCAACCTCTAGTAGTGTGCTCCTGGTCCTCCCCCGGTACTATGCCAGTTTGGGTGGGATGTAAGCTCAAGGTGTGACATTTGTGGCCAAGGCATGGCATAGGAGCCTGGGGCTGGTGCATTATGTTAGCTTATTGTCACTATGATGAAGAGACTCAACACAAGAACAACTTAGAGAAAGAAAAGTTTATTTCAGCTCATATTCAGAGGTTCAATCCATGGTCAGTGACTCCATAGCTTTGGGCCCAAGGCAAGACAGAACATCATGGCATAAGGGAATAGTCTAGGAAAACTACCCAGTTGATGACATCCAGGAAACAGAAAGAGTGCTAGGAGACAGGGACAAATATAAGCCCACAGGCATGCATCCAGTGACCTGCTTCTTCCAGCCATACTCTACCAGCCTATAGTGATCACCTAGTGAATCCACTCAAGTGGATCAACCCATTGATTGTGTTATGCCTCATAATCTAAGAATTACATTTCTGAATATTGTTGCGTTGTATCACACATGAGCTTTTGCTCATACATCATCACGCATCATACTCATAATATGCATCCACAGTGATTTGGCTGGGCAGAATAGTACAGTACCTGACCATAGGTCAGTGTCTGGGGATGAGGCATTTGGGCCTTATACCAGCACCCAGGGAGAGGCTTGTGGGAATAGACTACTATTTCCAAGTACTCCTCTGATTCATTCTAACCAACAGGGTAACAGGATTTGGGACTAACCCGAGCTTAGACCACCCTGTATTGCTGAAACAGTGAAAACACACCAACAGTGGACTCCCAGCAAACCTGGACATAGGTTCCATCCAGTGCTGAAATAGTGGGAGTGACTATAGACTCAGAGAAAATAAGTAACCTGCTTAGAATTTCTGGGAAGACAGACACAAACTAAGCCTGATCAGGAAAACTAGAATGAGTACCTGATCCTTCAATGTCCACATGATGTGACATGCCAACAAGCATCAAGAGGTTTCAGGAAACCACCACGACCTCACCAGGTAGTCCAAAGAGGTGCCAGAAACTGACCAGATAGTAATCGCTATGGGAGAACTCTCAGTGAATGAAAAACAAATATCTTAAGAGAACTCAATGAATTTGAAGAAAACACAGAAAAATAATTCAATAGTAATAAGTAATAATCTCTTAATAGAGAAATTGAACAGAGACAGAGCAGTTTTTAAAAATCAAACATAAATCCTAAATCTGAAATACATTCAGCAAAATTCACAGTGCAATAAAAGGCATCAACAGTAAGATAGATCAAGCAAAAGAAAAAATTAGTGAACCGGAAGGCAGGTATTTGAAAATACATAGAGGACCAAAAAAAGAGAAAAAGGACAAAAAAGGAATGAAGAAAGCATAGAGGAGTTTGAGATAGTATTAAAAGAATAAATTTTCAGTTTATTGGGGTTCAGGAGGGACTCAAAAATGGTAGAAAGCTTATTCAAACAAATAACAACAGAAATTTTCCTAAACTTAGAGAGGAATACACACACACGCACACACACACACACACACACACACACATACACACACACACACACACTTACACACACACACACACACACATGCACATAAAGGTAAAAGGTCCCTGGTCAGATCTAATTTAACCAACTCTACCCCAAGACATCATCAATCCATCAAAAGTGAAAAATAAACAGAATATGTTTAAATCATGCAGAGAAAATAAACAAATAACACACAAGGGTGTCCCAATTTGCTTGATAACCAACTTCTCATTGGAAACCTTACAGGCCAGGAGAGAATGGCATTAAATTTGACAACACTGCAGGAAACAAGTGCCAACCAAGAATACTATACCAGCAAAGCTACCCTATAGAAATGAAGGGGAGCCCAAGAATATTCCCAAACAAAAGCCAGGAAAATGTCTTTCCACCAGGCCTGTCCTGCAAGAAATGCTGAGGGGAGTTCCTCAAACTGAAAGAGAGAGACATAATAGGAAGGTTTATGAAAATCACTGGTAAGAAAAATCATAGAAACTAGTTCAAAACGCTCTAAGGTAAACATGATGGATAAACCATTTATAGTTTTAGTACGAGCAGTAAAAAGCAAAAATTAAAAATAACAGCATGCTAAGAGCTAGTCAACGTAGAAAGATGTAAAATGGAATATCAAAAATTCAAAACATGGGGAAGAATGAAGTACAATTTTTTTTAGTATTTTCTTTTTGTTTTGTTTCTGTTCTTATCTTTATGATCATGCTAAATTAGCATTGTTTCATATTCACTTATTATAATCCAAAGATTTTTTTGGAAGCCTCATGGTAACTACAAAGCAAAAAACTATAATAGACAAACCAAAAATAATAAGGAATTAAAACTCAGAGAACTAGAGTGAACCACTTAACCACAAAGAAGGACTCTGAGAGAAAAAGAAAGAACGGAATGCCAATAAAACTAGAAAACAAGTTACAAAATGATCAATGATTACCTTGAATAGGGCTGGGTGTGTAGCTTTTGTAGAATGCCTACCTAGCATACACGAAGCCCTGAGTTTGATCCCCAGCACTGCAAAATAATAATAATAATAATAATAATAATAACACCAGCAGCAAAACCTTGCATATAGATAGACTAAGTTATTCAATTAAAAGACATGGAATGAGTGGGTAAGAAGCAAGACCCAACTGTGTGCTGTTCCTAAGAAACCCACTTCACCCCTGAGGACACACATAGACTTGAAAACGAAAGACTAGAATAATAAGATATACCATGGCCAATGGAATCCAAAAGAAAATAAGAGTAGGCAGACTTTTATCAGAGAAAATAGACTTTAAGTAAAAGCAATAAAAAGACAAGAAAGTTCTTCATATAATGATACAGATGTCAATTCCACAAGAGGAAATGAGAAATCTACATATATATGCACCCAATATCAGAGCACCCAAATACATGAAGCAAATATTAATAGATCTAAAGGGAGAGATACACTCTAATACAATGATCACTGAGGACTTTAGCACCCTATCCTCAGCAATGGACAGATCGTCCAAAGAGAAAATCAACAAAGAAAAAGCAACCTTATATTGTACCCTAGACCAAATGCATCCAGCAAACATCTACAAAACATTCCATCCAATGGCTGCAAAATACACATTTTCTCATCAGCACATGCAACATTCTCCAGTATACATCACTTGGCAACTAGTTAAAAATTGGAATCACATTAAGTATCTTTTTCCACTGTCATGTTTGGATGTGAAGTGTCCCCCAAAAAACTCATGTGAGAGACAATGCAAGAGAGTTTAGAGGTGATGATTGGGTTATGAGTGTTCTAACCCAATCAGTGCATTAATCCCCTGATAGGGATTGACTGGATGGTAACTGGAGGCAGGTAGGGTGTGGCTGGAGGAGATGGGTCCCTGGGACCTGGCTTTGGGGTTTATATTTTATCCTCGTTGAGCAGAGCCTCCTCACCCTGGTCTGATGCTCCCCCATATGGGAGGCTTTCACAGGCTGCTGACCATGAGCCTTCTTATTCCTGGGGTGACACACGTGGGACCTGCTTCTGGAAAGGCTACCTGACCACGATGCCTCTGCCTCCAACAAGCCATCTCCCACCTGTTTTATGATGGTACCCATTCAGACAGCAATGACCCCACCAGACACGTGAGGATGGGGAGGGCCTCTTTCTATCACTTCTTCACCAGGAAATTATGATGCTGTGACTCCCGGGGCTAACAGCATGGCAAGGGAAACTTGCTCCACTTCCTATCAGAAAAAGAATGGGCTGGGGGTTTGGTTCCATGACAGAGTGCTTGCCTCCCATGTGCAAGGTCCTGGGTCCAATTCCCTGCACTGCAAAGGAGAGAGGGAGAGGGAGAAAGAGGGAGAGAACAGTTTGGGAAGGAGAAGTGAAACGAGAAGCGCATTTTTTAATTTGTATTGTGAAATGGGAAAGTAAAATTAGCAACTTGTAGTTAAAATTTTTTCAAAGTTTTTATGATTAAAAAAAGTCACAAATTATGTATAAAGGGAACATATCCCAACATAATAAAGGTCATTCATAATAAGTGAACAGTTAACATTATACTGAATGGGGAAAAACTGAGAGTCTTCTCTCCAAGATCTGCAACAAGTCAAGGATGCCCACTTTCACCACTTTTATTCAACATGGCGCTGAAAGTCCTAGCCAGAGCAGTCGTGCAAGAGAAAGAGATTAAGGGCATCCAAATTGGAAAAGCAGTCAAAATTGTCACTGTTTGCAGGTGACATGACCTTTAATAGAAAACCCCAAAGACTCCACCAAAAAACTCTTAGAACTAACAAGTGAATTTAGCAAAGTTGTGGGATGCAAAATCCACATACAGTGAACAGTAGAACTGTTACAAGCTAATAGCAAGTAACCTGAAACAGAGATCAGGAAAGTAATCCCATTTATGATAGCTACCAAAAAAACTAATAAATAACACACTTAGGAATAAATTTAACCAGAGAAGAGAAGAACCTCTACCATGAAAATTAGAAAACATTGATGAAATAAATAGAAGACATACAAATGGGCAACAGGTATGGGAAAAATGTTCAACACCACTTATCGTCAGGAAATGTTGATCAAACCACAAGGAGATATCTCCTTACCCAGGAAGAATGGCTATTACCCCAAACAGTAAAAATAACAAGTGCTGGTGAGCTTGTGGAGGAGAGAGAACCCTGGAACACTGTTGAGGGGAGTGGAAATCAGGACAGCCTTTGTGGGGGAATAGTATAGAGTTTCCTCTAAAAATTAAAAACAGAACTAGATATGATCCAGCAATTCCACTACTGAGTATTATCAGCTAATGAATGAAGAAATAATGCTAGTAGAGAACACTATTCCACCAAAAGAGAATGAAATCCTGTCATTCGTGATGATATAGATGGAACTGGAGGTCATGATGTTAAGTGAAGTAAGCAAAATACCTAGCATGATCTCACTCCGGTGTGCAATCTAAGGATCTCATAGAATGATGGCTACAGGAGGCTGAAGAGAGGGGCAGGAGGGAGGGCGGGAGGGAGGAAGGATGCTCAGTGGGTGCTAAGTTACACTTAGATAGAATCAAGAAGTTCTGGTGAGTTCTTGCACAGTAGAGTGACTTAGGCAACAGAAATTTACTGTAAATTTCCAAAAACTACAAAAAAGGATTTTGAAGTTCTTCACTATAAAGAAATGATAAATATTAAATGAGACAGAGATATCTAACCTGATTTAAACTTTGTGCGATGTATATACTTATTGGAAACATCAGATGGTACTCCATTAATATGTAAAATTTGTTTTGGGTTTGGTTTTGGCTGTTTTGCAGTTCTGGGGATCTAACAAGGGCACAAACTAAGAGAGCTCTGAGCTACATCCCCAGCTCCTAAAAAAAAAAAAAAAAATTAACTTAGAAAAGAGATAGCATGGCCAACCCATGTTTTACTAGTAAAGAACAGTTTTGTTTTTCTCACACCCACATATAAGGTCACATTTTTATAAATACATATGTGTGCACATACACATGCGTATACTTCATATACATGCATGTACATATGCATGCGTGTATACGGTGTATATGTGTGTACACAGGTATATTGCTACATATGCTGCATATATGTATGATACACACTGATTGCATGTGCAAGTAACACAAACTTATGTCCATGCACAGAGGCAGAGAGAGAGAAGTTTCTAATATTTACTGCAACTCTTAATAAAGGTTAATAGAATTTATCTCAAGAAGGTGCTGTTAGAGAAGTTTCCTTTGGAAGAAGCTTTGGTTTTCTCATTTTTGCAGGGATGTATTACTCAAATAAGACTTTTTTTTTTTAGAAAAAAAAACTATTTCCATTTAGGAAAAAAGGAGCAAATTCAGTATGTACAAGATGAGTTATGAACATAAAAAGTCTAAGTAGAGCCACAGGGAATTTTAAAAGGAAGGAGAAAAGACACTTATGATAGAAAAGGAGGGAATAAATCATAACGTTAAAAAACTCATTAAACAGATGATAACACAGCTTAAGCAGCATCAGCACAATAACCCAGCCGTGATCCTCAGTGCCTTCCGTGGAGCCTGAGAAAGTCCAGCTAGAGGTTAATGAGCTGCCTGAGAGAAGGGAGCTGGTCTGAAGACCTGCGAAACCCATGCTGTCTGGAACTGCGCTCACATGAAGGAAGTGGGCGGCTCACACTTCCCTTCCCAATTTACCTCTTCATGGGTGTCTCTGGGTTTCCTGCCAGATTCAGCCAGCTCAGACCACTTTCTCTCTAGAAGCATGTTAAAGAAATTATGTGAATCATCTAATCTGGCCAATTTCATGGAAAAGCGGTGATTATGTATGCAATTCTGCATCAGCAACAGACCAGAGTCTATCCCTAATGTCTTTCTTTTTCTTTTCTTCTTCTTCTTTTTTTTTTTTTTTTTTTTTTTTAGCTTGGAGATTCTTTCTTACTTCTTTTGATTCTTTCCCAATGGTGCCATCAACTTCAGAATGCTCAGGGGAAGTAAGGAAAATGGAGAGAAACTATTGCAGAGAAGTTGGGGGGCTGAGGCCCCACATGATCTGCAGGCAGGAGTCTGAGGCTTACAGACCCATGTCAGAGGCCTGAAGTCCAAGTTTCCCGGGACTGAAGGCTGAAGGCTGTGGTCTTGTCCAGGCTGGAGACTGTGGTCTGGGTCCTGGGGGCTGAAGGCTGAAGGCTTTACCCCTGGAAAAAAAGGAAATTTAATACGTACAAGATGATCTTTCCCCCTGAGAACAACCAAAGCTGATGAATCACAGATTTGAATCCTTTTAACAGTATCAGAGAGCTGACGAAATGGAATGAAAACAGCAAATAAGTGCCCAAATGAGAGACAGCAATTGGAAACCCTCAGGGTGGCTTCAGCAGCCATTTTCTGATCTGGAAAGGGAGCTGTGTGTCTCATGTTTTTGTGGCACCTTGAAAGCAAGCTAGAGAAGGTGGCCAATCCCTCCCTGTGGGTGGTAAGCCACCTCCACCTGAGAGCTCAAAAGGTGCACAGCCCCAAGGAAAGGAGAAGCCAGCAGGGGAGCCCCCACCTCCTCCCACCCCTGTGCATTGCACAGGGGTGTCTTTGCCAGGATCAGAGTAGGAAAAAAAAAAAGAAATGAAGAAAGAAAAGAGAAGGAAAAATTATTCCTGAGAGGATGTGAATCATGGGCATATCCTCTCAAGGAGTTATAGCCTCAAGTTTGAAGCACATAAACTATAAACTAACTTTAAAGTTGTTCTTGGGGCTGGGGCTGGGGCTCAGTGGCAGAGTGCTTGCCTTGCATGTGTGAGGCACTGGGCTCAATCCTCAGCACCACGTAAAAATAAATAAATAAAATGAAGGTTTTGTGTCCATCTACAACAACAAAAATTTAAAAAAATAAATAAAGTAGTTCTTCAGTCATTATGAACACTACACACACACACACACACACACACACACACACACACACACATAACGCACGCGCGTTATTTTATGGGAGTAAATATCACAGAAAAGGGAACAAAGTCCATAAGAAAATAATATACCATGAGCAAGAACCAGCAGATATAAGGAACTCCTAAGTATTTCATACATTGTAATTATCAAAAATAGATTACTAAAAATTATTCTTCTATGTTTAAAGAAATAAAAGATAAAATTGGAAATCAATATAGGGCTCAGAAAACTATACAAAGTGTCATAGAAGATTTGAAACAGAACCCCATTGAACTTCCATAAAGAAAAAGTTCAAAAGCAAAATTTTTTTTTTTTAGAGAGAGAGAGAATTTTTTAATATTTATTTTTTAGTTTTTGGCAGATACAACATCTTTGTATGTGGTGCTGGGGATCGAACCCGAGCCGCACGCATACCAGGCGATCGTGCTACCGCTTGAGCCACATCCCCAGTCCAACCTTTATCCAAAATGTAGCATACAGAATAAATGATTCGAAAAGAAGATGGAGGTAGAGGAGGAGGAAGAAAGCCTATATCCATTTTTAAAATCTCAAAACAAGTGATAAAAAAAGAATAGGGGACACAGACAATATCTGAAGCATTAACATAGAATTTTCTAGAACTGATGAAAGATATCAGTCCACAGATTTAAGAAGCTAAGTGAATTCCAAACAGAGAATTTAAAAAGAATCCTAACCTAAATGTATCTGAGTAAAACTGCAGGAAACTAAAGTTAAGAAAAGTTTAAAAGCGAAACCATTTTTCAAAAAGGAAAAGAAACTATAGCAATTAGATGGAAATCTGACTTTCCCACAGTGATGCTGGAAGACAGCACGGGATTTACAGCCTCCACTTACTGGGTTATGAGGAACCTTCCACCTGGCTCTCTGCACTGCCCCCCAGTCTTTCAAGAGTAAGGAGGAAATAGAATTTTAGACAACTAAACATTAAGACTGCTCTCAAAATCAACCTCTAAGTGATGAACTCCAGACAGGGAAAGTGCTTCCCAATGGAGGAGAAGTGAACATGGACGAATGGCAGAGCAATCAATGGAAACAAAAACAGAATTCTGAAGCACCTCTTCTTGGGAATTTTGAAAACAATTTTGAAATCATTCTTTTAGTTAACATTTTCATTGCTGTAACCATAAGACCTGACAAGAACCATTTTAGAGGAAGAAACGTTTATTGGGGGGGCTCATGGTTTCAGAAGTCTCCGTCCATAGACAGCAGACTCCACTCCTCAGGGCTCGAGGGGAGACAGGACATCATGGAGGAAGAGTGTGGGGGAAAGTGGCTCAGGACATTGCACCAGGAAGTGAGGGTGGGGGGTGACTGCTAGAGTTCTCCACACCAGACTCAAAATATAAACCCCAAAGGGCACACCCCCAAAGACCCCTCTCCTCCAGCCACACCCTACCTGCCTACAGTCACCACCCAGTTAACCCCCACCCTAATCCCTACTGATCAGGTTAAGGCTCTCCTAACCCAATCATTAATAAAGAGGCACAAACCGCTTTCTGCAAATGAGTTGTGATACCTTAAAGTTTGTACAGACTCCCAATCTGAACTTTTATAAACATAAATCAGATTGCTTCCTGCCTCAAAATACCCCCAAGTCAATTGCATAGCCCTTAGCACATCCTAGAAGAATCTGATTCCTGTCTCTGTGTGCATCCTCTCCCCAAACTATCCAGCTCCCATCCAGCCCCACAGCCTGTGGCTGGAACATTCCAGTATGCTCTTGCTTGAGGACGTTTGCACATGCTTTTTATGTGGCCAGGAATGCTCTTCTCCTGGATCATAGGTGGCCGACTTTTCCTCATCTTTGAGTTCTCACGTGAATGTCATCTCAGGAAGCCTTTCCTGACCACTCTGGCTAGCGCTGGTCACTCTTTGTTGAGCATCCTTGTGGTTATATTCGGTTGTCCTCTGCATTGGCTTACTAGGGTTGTGCCTACCCTTTTCCTGTAGAAAATAAGTTAATTTCCATAAACAAAAGCCCTCGTCTGAGTGGTCTGGAATTGTCTGCCTAAGTCTCAGCGCGGTGGCTAGCTCAGAATAAGTGTTCAATAAGTACAAGTTGAGTGTGCTTAGAAGCAAGGCCACTCTCGTTTTACGGATAAGGTTATTGTCTGACCTCAGGTGTGAGTCACCTTATCTGGAGGGAGACTTGAAAAGGATCCTGTAGAAAGCAGCAGCACACCTAGAAAAATCTATAGGATCCAGAGACATTTCCTGGGAGATTACTAATTACAAAACCAATGGGCTAAGCATACGAGTTTTTATCAAATGTGAAACATAGGGTCAGGGTTTTCCTGTGACAAGAGTTTCATGGGGCTTTGTAACAGCAAATAGATCTGAACCTAACCTGATTCTTCTAACTGCTTGCTGTGCCACCTTAGGTGACTTGTGCAACCTCTCTTTGAGACTCATTTTCTCTGTGCGTAAAATGGGGACAAGACTATAACTTCGTGACAGAAAGCCTGGTCAGCGTGTGCATGATCCTGGATTCCAACCTTCTCACAGAAAAAAAAAATAAAATAAAAAAGGGTAGGGGGTGGGGAGAGAACAAAAGAACTGATCTCCTATGATTGCAGGACCTACAAGAGAACCCATTCAAAGCCACTGAAGTGTGTATGGCATATGACAGATTTTCTGTAAATCTAAATATCCTTACCTCATCAAGCCAAATCATTCTTAATGCACTGGGTGGGAGGAACTTACAAATAATGTTTAATTTTAAAATCATTTTGAATCTACATGATCTTCAAAGTCAGTGAAGTGCTAAAATCTGTCCTCTTTAATATGGTTTTCTAAGGATCCATGGAGAATAGGCTGGCACCCTACCTCCTCCATATCCATGCCCCGGTCTCCCTAACAGAACCCCAGAGTCATCTGTTGCAGTCATATCCTGAGCTAATGCTTTATCTCCCAGGCCCTCAGAAGACACAGGTGTCCCTGTGGCATAAGTCTGGCCAAGGATAAAGCTTCTGACCTTTGACCTTTTGACCTTGTATCTCCTTCCCTTCCTGTCTGGAATGCACACACAACCCCTAGATGTGCAACAGCACCATGTGAACGTGAGAACAAGGTCACATAGAAGGTGCAGAGGAAGAGAGAGGGAGCTGGCTCCTTTCCATCCCTGGGCAGCCATGTTGACCCCTACTGCCAGCTCCCAAGTTACTTCTATTCATGTGACATGTAGACTTCTTACTCGTCCGAGTTTTGTAAGGTTGGTGTTGTTACAGGGTGCATTTTTAAAGATTTTCCAGAGAAACAGAATCAGCAGAAAATAAGAGATAAATATATATCCGATCCACAGATAAAAAGAAATATAAGGAATTGGTCTGCATGCTCATGGCAACTGGCGAGGCCCACTGTCTGCAGTTGTTAACTCAAGAGACAAAGAAGGGAGGAGTGATTTCAGTCTGAGCTGGAAGACCTGGGGAGCAGCAGAGCGAATGGATAACTCCTAGTCTGGAAGCCAGCCTGCTTGAGACCCAGGAAGAGCTAACGTTGTAGCTTGAGTCCAGAGTCCAGAGAAGACTATGTCCCCATTTAGACAGGCAGGAATCCCCGCTGCACAGGCAAGCCAGCATTTTTTTTGTGTGTGTGTGTGCTCTTCAGCTGATTGGATGAGGCCCACCCATATTGGGGAGGTCTATCTGCTTTACTGAGGCAACTGATAGAGACGTTAGTGTCATTCAAAATCACCCTCACACACACACACCAAGAACAAGACTTGGACAAATACCTGACACAAGAAAAGAACCAACACACCTGCAGTCAGGTAAAACCCCACATGCCCATCCAAACCATCTCATGGGCAGTGTAAAGGAAAACCCAAATTCCTTTAAGAATAAGCTTTTCTGGGATTGGCTCACTTGTCTTAGCATGATATTCTCCAACTCCATACGTTTACCTGCAAATGCCATGATTTTATTCTCTTTAATGCTGAGTAATATTCCATTGTGTATATAGACCAGAGTTTCCTTATCTATTCATCTATTGAAGGGCATCAAGTAGATGCTGATCCATAAAGGTGGGGGGGGGCATGGAGAGAATCGGGGAACTTTGATTGGGCAAAGGGGAGGGAAGAGGGAGGGGGCATGGGGGCAGGAAAGATGGTGGAATGAGATGGACATCATCACCCCAGGTACATGTATGACTGCACTGTGGTGCGACTCTACATCGTGTTCAACCAGAGAAATGAAAAGCTGTGCTCCATATTGTGAGATGAAATGCATCCTGCTGTCATGTATGACTCATTAGAACAAATAAAAAAATTTTTTTTAAAGAATAAGCTTTTTGACAAAGTGTCCCCTGCTTTTCTTTCTACTACACTCAGAAGATCCACAGGACAGATAATGGAAGGAAGCCTGTACCTCATCAGCATTCCAAAAGCTCTTCTGAGGTGAAATTCAATGTTGCTTTTGATCCCCTTCCCCGATACTCAATTTGTATAAAATAAACATGTAAAGCTTACATATTAAAAGTGGGTAAGTCCCAACATTGGCACATTTATACATTAAAAGTGAGCCCAAGGGAAAGGGCTTAATGCACATGTGATTCTTGCTCACTCATTCACTTATTTGTTGGGATAAATTATTGAGTGGATTCTAAGTGTCAGACTCAGGGGACACAAAGCTAGGCACTTTGTAAACAGGGAAATCAAGAGCCAGCCTTATTGTGTAAGAGTTAATAATCAAACAGTAACACTCACATGCGAATACCTCCTGGCCCGGAAGAAAAGAATCCAGGACATTCTCAGACAGTGAAGTAGTTCTGTCACTAACAAATTAGCTTAGTGTGGAAGTGAATGTCTGCAAATAAGGGTGATTGGGAATGGAATGTGTCCCTGTGTCCTTCCATTCCCAGGTTAGCTGAGTGGCCTGGCACAAATTGCAGATCCTCTCTGAACCTCACCTTCCTCATACAGAAAACAAGAATAATAAGATCTAACACTGTAGAATTCCTTCATGATTAAATAAGGTAACAGCTTGTAAGGCATATGGTGCAGAGCCAGCAAGCGGAAGATGTGATAAGAGCTATGTCCCAATGACAATTACCCAAACAATGACAATCCCACTGGTGAAATAAAGAGTCTGCATGCTACAAGTATGTTTCAAGGTATCAAACTTATCTTTCTCTGACCAAAGAATCGGGTCTTTAAACTATGCCTAATGTCAATTCTCATCAAGGCAAAACGTTTAAGTAAATAGCTTAAACAACAACAACAACTGGATTGATTCTTTTTTTTATTGGGGGGGGGGGATACCTGGGATTGAGCTCAGGGGCACTTGCCCACTGAGCCCCATCCCCAGCCCTATTTTGTATTTTATTTAGAGACAGGGTCTCCCTGAGTTGCTTAGCACCTTGCTTTTGCTGAGGCTGGCTTTGAACTCTCTATTCTCCTGCCTCAGCCTCCTGAGCCGCTGGGATTACAGGTGTTCGCCACTGTGCCTGGCTAAATTGACTCTTTAAATGCCTTTTCCAGTCATGAAATTAGTGATGTCTGCTTCGCATTATCAACTGCTGCTCTTCTAAAGTCCCCCGGTCATTTCACTGTCTTTCTAACAGAGCACTTCTATATTGCTTAGGAGTATTTTCTAGGTCTTTCTTTTAAAGCATTTCATATTTCTGTTTAATAAAACCCTTTCATTCATTTGTTCATTCATTCATTACTTTTTCTTTCAAGAAACAGGGAGCATTCTGAGTTTGACACTGTTAAATAATGTCACCAAGGTAGACAGGTTCCATATCCCAAGGGACCTTAAAGGCCAAGCCACGCCACTGTTCACAAATATCTCCCTAGACCCTTTTGTATCCTTTGCTTCCTGCCCTGTCATTACAACAGGCCATTTCCTAAAGATGTTTCATACCATCTCAACGTACGAAGCTCCTATCTCTATTTCCAGAATACAATGTGTCAGAATGATTTTAATCCACTTGTATTCTCTACTCCACGATTGCTCCAGTTTGTTGTCCACATGAATCTCCTCTCCAGTGACCCACAAGAAACATCAATGAGAAGCACTGATGTCTAATTTTGGTGGTTGGAAAACTACAAGTCAAGGTTTGATTGAGCAATAAGTCACTCCTCTGTCACAAATGAGGTCCTAATGTAAAACAGTGACACAGGAAAAGGAGGCTTTCCAATAAGTTCTCTGTGGTTTTCATCAGCTCAGCAGGTAAATGAGATTGAAGATCTGCTCGAGGCATTTGTTTATCAGGGACATATGCAATAACACATGACTTACCATTTTTCCAAGCAAGATTTTAAACTCTTTAAGTACTGTCATTAAAGTACAAGACATTATTAAAGTCACTGAATGCTCACTGTATGAATTCTTGCTGTGGAGCACATGGGAACCACTGGGCATTTCTTTGCACATCAAAAGATGTTGCCTCCAAATTTTTCATTTCTCTTTGTCAATGTTAATGCTGGCCTTGGTGGATCCCTCGTCAAAGACTAGCAATAATGTCTTTTTAAATGACCATTTTTGCTTTTTTTTTTTTTTTTTTTTTTTGCCTTATGTAACACTCACAAACCAAGTATTTAGAAAAAAAAATCAGGTTTCTGGGAAGAGTTCAAAGAACATTTTGTTTTAAATGCTCATCTTCTCCACCGCAGAGAGATGTGATAACACATTTTCAGAAGTTCAGCACAACTTCTCCGAAGTTTCAACAAAAATTCTTGGAAAGCTGAGAGGTGCCAATTTCCTGCTTCCCGATGGGTGGCCACAGAAACCTGCTTCATGGTGGCACAAAGGTCTTTACCGATATCCTTTCTGAATCATTTAATTATCGCCCAGGAAGTAAACCCCCCAGTAGGGCTTTCCCTCTTTGTTTAGTACCCACCGTCCCCTTCATGCCCTACCATGATGACAGGCCACCCCACCAGGACCCCACCACTGGCCGACAGATGGGAGGACCAAGGTGCTCACTGCTGGAAAGTTCTCTGCCTATCCTCTGTCCATCTCCTAGGTTTGTCTGTTCACCTCCAACAAGCTTCCTGTCCTAGTCCAGTCTGGCTGATGTACCAAAATATTTTAGACTGGATAATTTATAAATAAAAGAAATTTATTGCTCACAGTTCCAGAGGCTGAGATGTCCAAGATCAAGATGCCAGAAGACTATGTGTCTGGGAAGGGTCCATTCCTCACAGATGGTGCCTTCTGTCTGCAACTTCACAGGGTGGAGAGCAAACATGGTGGGCAAGCAACCAAGCTCCCTTGGACCTTTTATATTAGGGCACTAATTCCACGCATCTTGTGAGCTAATCACCTGCTAGAGGTCCCATCTTATAAAACCATCACCTTAGAAATAAGGTATCGGCAGTTTTGGGGGAAAAAAACAGACATTCACAGCATAGCAGCAATGAAGAATCTCTGTGTCTTTGTCGATTTCGATCTCTGTCTCCTCCTCCCTCCCTAACTTTACTTCTCTATCACTATGGGTGTGTCCACCTGATTTGCATGCCATCCTCTATGATGTGTGTGTGTGTGTGTGTGTGTGTGTGTGTGTGTGTGTGTTGCTGGGGATTGAACCCAGGGCCTTGTGCATGCGAGTTAAGCACTCTACCAACTGAGCTAGATCCCCAGCCCCTCTCTTTGTTTATCTCTTTGTTTATCTCTCTCTGCCTTTCTATTTCTCTCTCCTTCTACTTTCCACCCCCACCCTGTCTCTTGCTTTCTTTCTCACACTGACACACAGTTAATGACATTACTTTTTTAATCTTTTTTATTAACCCCGATAGACTGTCTCATACGTCTCCCAGAGCACTAATGAAAAATTCTGCCTGAAAAACAAGTTGCCATGCACAGACACTGCAAACATTATTAGAAAATAAAATTCCAATATAAGCACAAATAAGTTCTTCATTATCTTCTGCAACCGGGATTTGACATGAGGATCCCAAACATATAATGAAGGCTCCTCATTGCTTAGACCCACGGTCCAAAATATCCCTAGGCGGATGCTCAGATTCAAAGGTACATGTTTCACTTGGTACTGATGGAATAACATATATTTTATATTTGGATTCACTATTATTTATAAACATATGTAATTCAAGATTTCTAAATATAGAATGCATGATGTCCACAATAGATGGTTTCACAGGGTTCATGATTCTCTTTAAGCTGTGCAATTTTCTGCACAAAAGCATTTTCCTGGGTAAAAGAACAAGGGAATCCTTCAAGTTTCTGTGTCTCTCCCCACTACACACACACATACACACACACACACACACACACACACACACACTCACATTCATCAATAATGGCAGTTTTCATCTTCAAAAGTTACATAGTCATTATTAACATTTTACTCTTGGTCAATATATACCTCATCAACCAAGGAATGCTAATAGTCACACATCCAGCATTATGTGGAAGTCCTCAAAGCATTTTGACAATCACTGTTTTAGTAGCTTATAAATTCCACCCACCGGGAACTATTTCATTTGGCACTACCATTATTTTTCAATCTTTTCTATAACATTGGAGAATTATTTCTGACATAGTCCAAAGAAGCTCCATCTTGAGTATTTTTACCTTCTCAAATATTCCACAAGAATCTTATATTTTTCTGACATAGCTCTTAAAAAGGCACTCATAGGAGAGAAGGACACCATGCATTTAGCAAGGGGCTCATTTTGTCCCCTACCCTGAGCCCCACAGAGGCATTGTGTTAGGGAAAACTGTGCAGAGAGGGTAATTCCCCATGCAGGGGTTTCTGTGTCTGGCTTCCACAAGTCACCCAAAACTAGAGAAAACGGCCCAGGTTCATTCAAGGGAAATACTACACTTGAAGTACAAATATCATTTCACTTCCAAAACACTTACAGAAATTATTTATTGGGAAATGAGAATCTGGGCATAGAGTTGAAGGCCAAAAAATGGGTGTTGAGGCAAACACATTGGTTCAGGAAGCAACAGAAGGCTGAGAATGGGAAGTCAAGTAAAAAGTTCCACAATGCCAGGAACCACCTCTTCAACCAGCCTCCAGGGTCCCCAGATTGGAGCCTCAGACTTCATCTCCAGAGCCAGGTCATCTCTTTCCCTTCCCCTTGAATTCAGTATTTTACTAACCCCCCCCCCCCCGTGGTTTTGTCGCCATGCCAGATGAACTTCAAGGGGAGCACCACAATCCCCAACAAGGTGGTCACAACCTTACAGCATCTTTGCTTCCAACAAATAAAGGTCATCAGATGTCACTCCTGCGATGACGTTACATTATTTGAAACTCTGCATTGCTTGAGGATTCTTTCTAGAGGACTCGATCTCTCCTCCAAGCTCGGGGTGTGTGTATGCGTGCGTGTGTGTGTGTGTGTGTGTGTGTGTGTGTGTTGAGGGGTACAGCTTGGCTTTAAAGAAACACGTTGTGCCATGAACCCTACAGCTACAAGAAAATGAATTCTGCCTACAAGTGAAAGGGACGTGGAAGTGACCCCTCCCACTGTCGAGCCTGTGCTGATATCCCAGTCCTGGTCAGCACCTTGACTCCAGGCTCCGGGACCCTGAGCAGATAATCCAGCTAGACGTGTCCAGATTCCTGACTCCCAGGAGTTGAGATAATGAATGTGGTTTGTTCTACTGAGCTGCCAGTTTAATACACAGCAAAGAAAATGAATTTAGCCAGTACTCTGCTGTCTTTCTAGAATGTTCTTTCTGCCCCTTTATCAATCATCAAATTCAGATCTCTCCCTTGTCTTTTTCTCACTGGAAAGCTGACTGTTTATCCAAGGACTGCCCTGGCTGTTTGATGGTCATCCTCTTTCTAGTACTCCTCTCCCACGTGGGTGACTCTGGCGCCAGATGTCACATAGAGACCTCTCTGCAGGCTTCCACGTAGAGCATCATGACATCACACATTCACCTAAATTACCCACTTCCTCCGCCTGATCGTTCTATAAGGACCTTACCCCGAGTCCATCACATCTCCCCTGTCTACCTCAGCTCCCCAGCTCTCTCCACAGTGAAGAACACCTTCAGGGAGACCTCCCCTGGGCCTGGTTTCCACTTGCTCTTAATTCAAGTTAAACTCCCTGTTCGCCTCAGAGAAGCTGTGAGGGTTCACTTCGGAGGCTCTCTGACGCTCAGAGTCACCAAAAGATGAGCCTACGTTTGGATCCACATCTAGATCACGACAGATCTACCCACCTGCACCTGATAGACATCAGATGAGTGGAGAGCCAGCCCTCGGTACCCACAAAATACAACCTCGTGGGCATTAGAATGGGGGAGAGGGCCTGTTTAAAATTTGGAATCCTTATCAAAACATAATAAGGGTGATGGTTCAGCAACTGCAAAGAATGTTCAGACTTCTGTTTCCTGGAAGAGAGAATAGACAGACGCTCCCCTCTCCCTCCTGAGAAGTCTACCTAGAATCCGGAACACTGCGTATAAATCAAACATTAGACAAATCTGAAAGGAGAAAAGAAGAAGGCAGACCAGCTACATGTCTGTCCTCAAAGGGCTGACAGGTTTACACCCAGGGATTTCTTTTAATACCCAAGATTTGGAACCGAGGAGGCCAATCAACCAACATTAACCCACATGCTCATGATATTCCTAAAGACCCAAGGCTGAAAACGAGACGTCCATCAGTGGACAGTATCTCCAAACGATGGAATACGACTCAGCAATAAAAATGACTCACTGTTGACACATGCAACAATTTAAATGAATCCCCAGAGAGTCATGCTGAGTGGGAAGACTCCATCCCAAAGGTCACCTACTGTAATATGCCACGCTATAACATTTTGAAATCCCCAAATCACAAACATAGATAACGTGTTAGCAGTTGCCAGGGCTGAAGGAGAGAGTCGGGGAGGAGGGAAGGAAGCGACAGGAGAGTTCTTGAGACCAAGCTGTTCTCTCTCTTGACTCTCTCAACGTCAGTATTGTGGTTGTGATAATTTGGTTTTATGAGATGTTATTTTACATACTACTTTAGGAAGGGTACGTGGGATCTCTATTTTCTTACAAGTGCATATGAACTTATAATTATCTCAAAATAAAAAGTTTAATTCAAAAAAGAAAAAGAAAAGAAAAAAAGGAATGATGTCTCTAAGCTTTCCAAGTAAAAACGTACAACGTAAAAGGTATGTTGTAACGCTGGGGCTGACGCATGAGGCATTGGGTTCCATCCTCAGCACCGCATAAAAATACATAAAGGTATTATGTCTATCTACAGCTAAAAAAGAATACACATAGTATATTTTTTAAAGTAAGTTGTAGAACATTACATAGAGAAAGGCCCCTTTTTAAAAAATGTTTTTTAGTTATTGATAGACCTTCATTTTATTCATTTATATATTTATACACGGTACTGAGAATCGAACCCAGTACCTCCACATGTATGAAGCAAGTGCCCTTCCACTGAGCCACAACCCCAACCCCAAGAAGACCCCGTTTATGCTCATATCAACCAACATTCCCAGGGCCCGGCTGTGTGGCAGGCACAGTTCCATACCCTTTGCACACATTTAGTCACTTCGTCCTTATTATAATGCACGAGGTAGGCACTATTATTATCTGAATTCTACAGAGGAGGCACCAAGGATCTCAGGGCTTAGATGCCTGCGGCAAGGTCCCTCAGCTCCTGAGAGGGAGGGGCTCCACTCAAGCCATGTGGCTCCAGGGTTCACGTTCCAAACCACCAAACTGAAATGAAGTCTTACATGCCCACAAATAAGGGTCTTAAAGGGTGCAGCTAGTGAAGTCCCAGCAAGCGAGTGCATGGTGAGGGCCGGGAGCTCTGATTCGCAGGACTTCCCAGTGTGACTCAGAGAGAGTCAGTTTCAAGTCATCACCCGGTGCCACTGAATGTCAGGGCCAGCTCCAGCACACCAGTGTACGTTCTGTCTTCTGTCCCTATGTGCTATGCCGAGTATCAAAGCTAGGCTGCCTCTCAGGAAGAGAAGAGGGGATTAAAAGGTGACTTTTACTTTTGTTAGCTATTGGCAATACAAACACACATAGTACACATGCGTTTAAAAATGCAGGATAAAAGCCAGGTGCGGTGGTGTACACCTGTAATCCCAGGCCCTCGGGAGGCTAATGCAGGAGGATCATGGATTCAAACCAGCCTCAGCAACAGCAAGGTGCTAAGCAACTCAGTGAGACCCTGTCTCTAAATAAAATACAAAATAGGGCTGGGGATGGGGCTCAGTGGCTAAGTGTCCCTGAGTTCAATCCCCAGTACCCACCCCCAACCCCCCAAAAAGCAGCATAAAACAATTTAATAGTGTGTCCTGTTGGCTTCAAACTTAGCCTCGTTTTTAGCACAGCCCTTGCCAAACTATTCAGTGCACAAAATGATCAGTGCACCCATTACCCACAGGAAAACCTCCAGGCTCCTCCTCTCAAGTGCTTGGCTTTGGCCTGATTCCAGCCTGACCTCCTTGCCCTTGAGAAACCTCCCCTGCCATGTTGTGCCATGTTCTCCTGTTACTACGTCTTGGTGATGATGCCTTTTTCTGTTCTTGGGCTTTCCATGGTGTTGCTATACTCATGCTCAGAGGGGACATCAAACCTGCCCCTACACTGCCCCTGCTTAGAGGGGAAAGGTCATTCCTTGCTCACCTTCATCTCATTGAATCCTCACTGAATTTCTACATAAGATATATCAGTAAGCTGTTGCTACCTAACAACTTACTTCCAAAACAATATTTCTTGTTCACAGTTTTTCTGGGTCAGAAATCCGGATGCAAATGAATCTCTGGCTCATACTGTCTCGCAGGGATATAACACCAGGGTACCAGGTTAGGGCTGCAACCTCATCTCCTAACCTGACCATGGAAGAACTCACTTCTATGCTCACTCACATGGCTGTCAGCAGGGAGATTCCTCCTAGGATGTTTGATGGAAGTTCTTAGCTCCTCAGTGATGTTGGGGTGGGAATCAGGCTCGGTTCCTCTCCACGTGGGCCTCCTCAAAGGGTGGCCCTCTGCATGACACTGGTTTCACCAGGAAAAGAACCCAACCAAGGTTGGAAAGCAAAAGTACAAGTAAGGCAGAAGCCATAGTCCTTTTTTAAAACAATGTTTTTCACCTCTATCTCAGAGAAGGTGTTTTGTCAGCTTTTTTGCTACTGCAACAGAAAGACACCCAACCAACACAATTATAAAGGAGGAAGAGTTTATCTGGGGGCTCATGGTTTCAGAGGACTCAGTCCATAGACAGCAGGCTCCATTCCTCAGGGCTCGAGGGGAGGCAGGACATCATGGAGGAAGAGTGTGGTGGAGGGAAGCAGCTCACATGGTGATCAGGAAGCAGAGAGAGACTCTATTCTCCAGAGACAAATAGAGACCCCAAAGCCACACCCCCAATGCCACCTCCTCCAGCCACATTCTACCTATCCTCAGTTTCCACTCAGTTACTGCTGATAGGCAGGGGATAAAATCGCTGGTTGGGTTAAGGCTCTCACAGCCCAGTCATTTCTCCTCTGAACCTTCCTGCATGTATCACATGAGAGCTTTTGGGGGACACCTCACATACATACCTTAACATAAGACATTAATTTCCAAGATACTCAAAAAACTTAAAACCAGAAAAATAAATAACCCAATCAATAAATGGGCAAAGGAACAGAACAAACATTTCAAAGAAGAAATATAAATGCTCAAAACTATATGACAAAATGTTCAATATCTTTAGCAATTAGAAAAATGCAAATTAAAACTATACTAAAATTCTATCTCACACCAGTCAGAACGGCAATTGTCAAGAATATATGTAATGATAAATGTTGGTGAGGATGTGGGGAAAAAGGTACTCTCATACATTGTTGATGGGACTGCAAATTGGTGTGACCATTATGGAAAGCAGTGTGGAGATTCCTTAGAAAACTTGGAATGGAACCACCATTTGATCCAGTCATCCCACTCCTTGATCTATATCCAAAGGACTTAAAATCAGCATACAATAGTGATGTAGCCACATCCATGTTTATAGTAGCTCAACTCACAATAGCCAAGCTATGGAAACAACCTAGGTGCCCTTCAACAGATGAATGGATAAAGAAAATGTGTGTGTGTGTGTGTGTGTGTGTGTGTATCATATATTGAATATTACTCAGGCATAAAGAAGAATAAAGTCATAAAGAAGAATAAAATAATGGCATTTGTGGGTAAATGGATGGAACTGGAGGCCATTATGCTAAGTGAAATAAGCCAATCTCAAAAACCAAAGGCCAAATGTTCTCTCTGATATGTGGATACTCACCCAAAATAAGGAAGGGGAATAATAGAAATCCATTGGATTAGACAAAAAAAATGAAGGAAAGGGAGGGGGAGGGGAATAGGAAAGACAGAATGAACTGGACATAACTTCCTTATGTTCATATATGAATACACCACCAATGTAACTCCACTTTATGTCCAACCACAAGAGCGGGATCCCAAGTAGAATAAGTTATACTCTGCTTATGTATAATTTGCCAGAATACATGCTACTGTCATGTATAACTAAAAAGAACAAATAAAAAATTAAAATTAAAAGTGTTTGTGGTACTGCATTATAGTTGCCCATAATAGTGGGGTTCATTTTGACATATTCATACATGCATGTAATATAATTGGCTCCATTTCAATCATAGCACCTCACTTTCCCTTCCTTCCTTCCCCCTCTTCCTCCCTTTCCTCCTCTCTACTGGTCTCCCTTATATTTACTTATTGCTTTTTAAAACTGGTGCATTACATATATGTGTATAATATATATGTATAAAGGTGAAATTTATCATGATACATTCATATATGCACATAGCAGACTTTGGTCAATTTCATTCCACAGTTTCTCCCTCTCCCATCCCTCCTCCTTCCACCTCAACCCCCTTCCTCTGCTCCACTGTTCTCCTATTTTCCTGGGATTTACCCTTTTTAAAAGTCCTTATTTCTCTCTACCTTCCACACCTGAGAGAAAATATCTGACTCTTGGCTTTCTGAGTCTGTTTATTTCCCTTACATGATGTTCCACTCACTTACCAATGAGTGACATAATTTCATTTTTTTGGCTGAGTAATGTGTATATATACCACATTTTCTTTGTTCATTCATCAGTCGACAGGCACCTAGGCTGGTTCTATAACTCGGCTGCTATGAATTGTGCTGCTATGAACACTGATGTGGCTGCGTCCCTCTAGTACACTGACTGCAGATCTTTTGGGTAAATATCAAGAAGTGGGCTAGCTGGGTCACACAGTGGTTCCATTTGTAGACTTTGGAGGAATCTGCACACTGCTATTCAGAGTGGTTGTACTAATCTGTGGTCTCACAAGAACATAGGAACGCACCGTTTCCTGCCTATTCTCACCAGCATTTATTAATATTTGTCTTTTTGATGATGACTATTTGTATCCTTGCTATTCTAACTAGAGTGAGAGGAAATTGCAATGTAGCTTGGGTTTGCATTTCCCTGATGCTGGAATTGCTAGATGCACAAGCCACAGCCACTGAAGACCTGCTCTTGAGAGTGCTATCCCATCCCTTAGGTCACATTTAATTCATTAAAGCAAGTCAATAGGTCTGACCCTCATTGAACAGGAGGAGATCACACAAAGACATGGACCTCAGGGGACAGGGCACATCCAGAGCCTTATAAGACACTTCCTACTAAACAGGATTCCACGGCTGCCCAGAGACAGGGCTCCGATATGCATTGTTTCCAATATGTCCGATGTTGCTGCCCAGCATCTTTGTCTGCCTGGGTTTGAGCTAAAACTTTCCATCTTGCCTTATGCATTCTTTCAAAAAAACATGCATCAAATGTCTACAATGTGCCAATATCTTAGGAGCTCAAAAAGCATGACCCAAACAGAAGAATCTCTGTTCTCATGAGCAGACAACCACCAACCAATCCAAGAACAGTAAGTAATAGTGGATGAAAGCGAGGGTAAGAGAATAAAGATGCTGGATGAGGTAAGGTTTGAAGAAGGGGTCTCTGCATGGAGACCAGGGACCTAGCTACGTGGAACTGTGAAGCAGAGGGCTTCAAACAGAGAAAATAACACAATGCAAAGTCGTAGGGGTGGGATCACATCTGGGTGCTCAGGGGACAGCAAGGAAGCCGGTAAGATGTGAGGAAAGTTAAGAGAGACAGGTCAGAGAGGTTGGCAGAAACTTGCAGAGCACAGGAAGGATTATGGTGTTGTATTTTTTTTTGCTTTTTTTTATTTATATATAACAGCAGAATGCATTACAACTCTTATTACATATATAGAGCTCAATTATTCATACCTCTGGTTGTATACATAGTATATTCACACCAGTTCGTGCCCTCATACATGTACTTTGGATAATAATGATCATCACATTCCACCATCATTAATTACCCCATGCCCCCTCCCTTGCCCTCCCACCCCTCTGCCCTATCGAGAGTTCATCTATTCCTCCCATGCTCCCCTCCCTACCCCACTATGAATGCGCCTCCTTATATCAGAGAAAACATTCAGCATTTGGTTTTTTGGGATTGGCTAACTTCACTTAGCACTATATTCTCTAACTCCATCCATTTACCTGCAAATTCCATGCTTTTATTCTCTTTTATTTCTGAGTAATATTCCATTGTGTATATATGCCACAGTTTTTATCCATTTATCCACTGAAAGGCATCAAAGTTCTAGAGTTTAGCTATTGTGAATTGAGCTGCTATAAACACTGATGTGGCTGTGTCCCTGTAGTATGCTGTTTTTAAGTCCTTTAGGTATAGACCAAGGAGTGGGATAGCTGGATCAAATGGCGGTTCCATTTCCAATGTTTGGTATTGTTTTTTAAGTGTTTCAGGAAGCTGCTCATGAGTTAAAGGATTGTTTTTCAAGATGCAAACATGTAATGAGAGACCAAAGTATTTTTATGTGTATATATATATATATATATATATATATATATATATATATATATATAAAGACTTTGGTCTCATGGACAAAACACCTTTATTTTATTTATTTTTATGTAGTGTTGAGGATCAAACCCAGTACCTCACCTGTGCTAGGCAAGCACTTCACCACTGAGCCACCACCCCAGCTAGGGACCAAAGTAATTAGAGCCTCTATCTGACCCTTACTATTGTCCTGACTTGGACAGTTTTTCTTTGATCTGATTCAAAGGACTGAGAAATGACTAATCATCAGCTCTTGATGTGCCTGCATAGCAGGGTTCACCACCCTGGATAGTCTCCCTGCACCTACGCCTTTGCCTGTTTTCTCCTATGGACTTCATTTATGAGGTCAACATCAAGTTGCCAACAAAAAGGGAAAGAATTTTTCCCCTTTTTCTTCTCCTAAGCAAACCTTCTGCTGCTTCTCTTAACAAACACCGTCTAGTTTGTCTAAGAACACACAAACACTGACCAAAACCAAGACCAAAGCCCATAAAGAAGAAAACAAAGCTCACCCATCAAAGCACCTGTGCAAGCAAACACTTCCAGGCTGCCCAGACAGTGAGTCTTTATGCTGTAAAGAGGCAAAGAGTCAATATACATGTTTCTAGAACAATTCTTCTTGCTTCAATCTCTCCTTCACATTTGCAGTCGGTAGATGCACAGTTTGATGCTCCACAAGTTCAGCATGAAGCTAAATTCTCAACCTGGAGCTTCTGACAGGGGTGTGTGTTTTAGACAGTTTTCCCTCCACTCCGTTGTGACAGAAAGACCTGATCAGAACAACTGTAGAGGAGGAGAAGTTTATCTGGGGGCTCACAGTTTCAGGGGTCTCAGTCCATAGATAGCAGGCTCCATCCCTCGGGGCTCGAGGGGAGGCAGGACATCATGGAGGAAGAGTGTGGTGGAGGGAAGCAGCTCACATGGTGATCAGGAAGCAGAGAGAGACTCCACTCTCCAGAGACAAATAGAGACCCCAAAGCCACGCCCCCAATGCCCCCTCCTCCAGCCACACCCACCTGCCTCTAGCCACCCCCACCTGCCTCCAGCCACCACCCAGTTAATCCCATCAGGGGTTCATTCACAGGTTGGGTTAAGGCTCTCACAAACCAATCACAAGCCCTCTCACATTGTCTCACCCGTGAGCTTTTGGGGGACACCTCCCATCCCAACCATAAAAGTGGATGATCCTTCATGTTGGGGGCTGTCCTGAGCAGTGTGGGGTGTTTAGCAGCATCCCTGGCCTCTATTCACTGTATGTCAGTAGGATTTTTTCAGCTACAAGAGCCAAAAATATCTCCAGAGGCTGCAAAATGCCCCTTAGAGGGCTAAATTATCCCAGTGAGAACAGTTTCCACCAGTGTTCAGGTCTGTACTTTGTAGAAGCTCCTATTTCTGTTTGGCCCTCAGTTGTTTATCTAGAAAGCAGGAACAGCATCATGTCTCAGGATAGGAGGTGGAACAATAAGATTCTCTGCAATCTCTGTTCCAGAGCTCATATGAATATGTGATGCTCAATGACACACTTATGCTACAATAGGGAAGCATCCCTATTAAACTCGGAGCTACTTGACAGCAAGAATTGAACCTTAGGATGCTCTGTGTATCCATGTCCAGCCCTATTTGTAAAATATAGTAGCTTCTCAATAAATATCAGCTTAATGACAATTCTGTATTACCCATACCATTCTTATGGTTGGTACTACTAGACTTCTGGTACCCACCACACAGTGTTATTTGACGTATTGAGGTTAACTACAAAGCAGGTCTTCTCTTAATTCAAAAATTCAAGTTACATTTATGGCCCTTGGCAATGAACCAAGCAAGGAGAGACAGATCTGCTACAGCGGTACAGGTCAGCCACATCACAAGAGATTCCAACTGGTGATGAATGATGTTACAGTCAGATGACAGAGGATAACTTTGCATCGTTCTATTGGTCTTTCCTTGCATTGATTCCTAGAAAAACACACTTTCGGAGAGTTAAATCACATTAATATAAACAATTACCTAAAACCAGAATCATTTTGTGAGAATTCTTTACAAAATGGATCATGCATTTCCCCCACCTTCCTACCATGAGTAATAGAATTTAGTGATGATTTTATCTTTGACACAGATTGGACTCCAGGAATATGATGGAAAGAATTCTGAGGCCACCTTCAAGTTCATGCCCAACGTCCACAATGGATCCAGTAATAATAAAAAAAAATAGTTCATTTCCAGGTAGGTAATATCTGATTTAGCCTCTTCTGTTGTGATCACAATATGGTCACTTCACTATGGTAGATGGGTCTGTCTAAAATGGTACTCTCCAGTATGAGAGCCCTGGGTCACATACGTTTATTTAAAGTTTAAGCTAATTAAAAATAAGTAAAATGAAAATTTCACACCAGCTCAAAACCCCACCTGGGGAAATGCGTGATCCATTTTGTAAAGAATTCTCACATTATGATTTTGTCCTGGGGGCAGCCATATTGGAAAGCCGAGATTTATGGTATTCAAATCACTGCAGAAAGTTCTAGTGGCCAGCCCTGGTTTAGGAAACTCACTCTGACTACTCTATGGCAGCTACCATACCTAATGAATGGATTTAAGAGACCAACTGGTTTATTAAAACCACAGAGGACAAGAGCAAACTGAATATCAGTGAAGAGCTGAAGAACTGTCTCATGAGATTTTTGTGCCTGGGTTTTCTGACCCATTCTCTCTACATCGGGAACTGTTCTTTCTCTAGGTTTGGTTTCTCATTGATTTTCCATAGTGATGGATGTGCCGTGTAGATGTGTAGATGGCCATTGGTGAATTACCAGAAAATCACCATTCCCACATAAAAGTTGCCTGCTGAACTCAGAACTCTATCTGGCCAATCCTTGGACCTAGAGGACATATAGCACAAGTGTCAGAAATACACATAATTAGAGTGAGACATGATTCTCTCTGAGGCTGAGGATCAGAAGAGTAGATAGGATGAGAGGAAGTAGAACACTTATAGAGATCAGTGGACAGAAATTTAAACTTCAGTCCCACAGCAGAAATCTTGTGGGATTAACCAACAAGGGAAACATGATGGATACTATTCATTTACAGCTTCAGTGTTGTTTTAGTCAGCTTTTTCACAGTTGTGGTAAAAGGACTGACCACAACAACTGTAGAGGAGGAAAACACTATTTGGGAGCTCAGGATTTCCGAGGTCTCAGTCCACAGACAGCAGGCTCCATCCCTCGGGGCTCGAGGGGAGGCAGGACATCATGGAGGAAGAGTGTGGTGGAGGGAAGCAGCTCACATGGTGATCAGGAAGCACAGAGACTCCACTCTCCAGAGACAAATAGAGACCCCAAAGCCACGCCCCCAATGCCCCCTCCTCCAGCCACACCCACCTCCTCCAGCCCCCACCCAGTTAATCCCATCAGGGGTCCATTCACTGGTTGGGTTAAGGCTCGCACAACCCAGTCATGTCTCCTCTGAACCTTCTTGCACTGTCTCACATGTGAGCTTTTGGGGACACCTCACATCCACACCATAACACACACACACCACCGAGGTACATGGATTTGAATGTCCACTGTCAATTTTTATTTCAATAGGCCATGGGACACACATCTGCTTTATCCCTGACACCTCCCAAATGTATGTATGTATATGTGTGTGTGTGTATGCAAATATAATGTATGTGTGTATACACACACACACACACACACACACACACACACTCACGTCCTCTAGCGCCCACTACCTAGTCCACCAAGCCTCTGCAGACCTCAGGGTGGCAAATCCTTCCTGGAAAGGAGACGTTTCCCTTACCTACCTCCAGGTCTCTTCCCTCCAGAGGACAGGCAGGTCGGCCACTGCTGAAGAAGTCCTTGCTTCCTCACCTAAGTGTCACCTTCAGGAGCACACTGGCCTTCTCTCCCTCTCCTCACTTAATCACCAAGCGCCTTCAGACCCATCTAAGGAGCTGTACATATGTCCTGAGTGACAACAAGCCTTCAGACAGCTCAAGGCTAACATGAGAGGTTTCATTGGAACGAGCTACTGGTAAAATCTGACCTGATTTTAACCCCATTAAATAACAACAGAAATCACATTTCTCCTACAACAACAACAACAAATAGTCAAGACATTCTTTCATTTACAATTAAATAATTATTTATTTTGGCAACATGCCTTGTTTTACCCTCCTCTTTCTTCCAGTTCAAGATACGCTCTTGTTATTTTGCAATTTAAATGCTCTGATTTGTCTTCCAAAGTCATCTCTAACATGGAGCTTTCCAGTATTTAGTGTTTGCATAATGCATAACATGACTCTCTGCTAATTCCATCACATGATTAATAGGTTCTTTCCTTATTTATGGATCAATTCTGTATTTTAGTTGGCTAGCCAGCAGGTCTTTGAAGATTCTGAAAAAGCCTTTTTCCATCTTTTTTTGTGTTCTGTATGGTACTTCATACAGAATCCAACAGTGAATGGATTGGTGTGTGATTCTTGAATGAATGAATGAGTTGATGAATGAGTGTCAGCATACCTAGGTAAAGAGGTGATCACAGGTGCCTGTGGACGGCTGGTCCTGGCCTTCCCGTCTTCACCTGGAGAATGCTCTCAGATCCATTTACCGATGGGACTTCGTTATTGTGCAGAATAACCCTGCTTGCCCTGACTCAGGAGTAATTGGCAGCAGATGAAGGATGGATACTCTTAGAACACTGAGATGCAACCCGGCTTTCAAACCATCACAAGGATCCTGACATATGTTATGTCCCTGAATGGATTGTTTTTTTTTTTTAAATATCTCTTTGGATTCTACCCAACTTTCAAACAGCACTTACAAGAAGGAAATCCAGGAGTGTTCCCTTCAGGCCATGTATTCGAACTAAAGTGACTCTCAATCACCCCTCTCTGTTGGTTCCAGGTGGCACAGCAAGATAAAGTCCAAGTTTCATTTTATCAGGTCACCATGCAAATAGACATGTGTCCACAGGGCTAATTCTGCATCTCTGGAAAAGGTGGGCTAACAGGTGGGGAACACGGAGGGTCTCTGAAGCCAGACTCTTGGCTCTGCCACTTTCTAGCCATGGGGCCCAGTCAAATCACCCAACTCCTCTGTGCTTCACTTTTCTCATATGCAAAATTGGAACCATCATTTTACGTCCTGCATGGAGCTTCTGTACAGATGGAGCAAGTTGAGAAGCACTAAGAAGAGTGCCAGGCAGGTAGTAAGTTAACCAAAAAGGGATTATTCTAGCCAAACACCTGTGATCCAGCTACTCAGGAGGCCAAGGCAGGGAGATTAAGAGTTGGAGGCCGGCCTGGGCAACAGAGTGAAACCCCACCTAAAAGAAAAAAAAAGTGATCGTTAGTATAATGATCATGACAGTGATGATGATCTTGGGAAGACGGCATCGTAGTGATGGATTCCCACTCCAGGACACGGCTTGTCATGCGGATCAGGCAGATCTAGATCATTCCCCGAGTCCATGTGCTTCATTATAATGACAATGCAAGGGGTTTCTCTGTACTTCCACATACTCGCCTCACGTGAGATGATTCTATACCACAGATGTTCTGAGCCATCACCACCAAAGTGGGAGGTAGCAGAATATATATAGTGCTTATGACTCACCATGGCGTGAGCTCAAACCCCAGCTAGATCCTTTATTATCTATGCAGCATGGACAAATTAGTCAACCTGGTTTTGTTCACTCTTCTGCAAATGAGGGATAAAAGTAGTGCCTGTTTTCACAGTACTGCGGTAAAGATGAAATCAAATACTGTATTAAACTTTCTAGTGTGGTGCTGAGGAACTGTTCAGTAGAGGGTCACTGTCCAAATGTATTCCCTGGGTGAAGACGCTGAGGGAGGGCATGGGCCTATTTCTTTGAGTCCCTCATCACAGGACTTTGATTCAAAGAGCCCTAAACTCTTGGAGCTGGAAGGGGCCTTCCAAATTGTGGAGCCCAGGCTCCTTTCTTTACGGATGAGAAAACTGAGGCCTAGCAATGGGAAGTCCCTGCCCAAGCTTGACCAGCCAGGGAGAGACAGGGCTGAGGTTAGAAGGTAGCTCTCTTCGTCTCCTGGTGTTGTAGTCAGCTGTTTCGCCACTGTGACTTAGAGTCCCAACCAAAACAACCATAGAGGATGAATAGTTTATTAGAGGGCTCAATCTGTGGACACCCATCTCCATTCCTCGGGGCTCGAGGGGAGGCAGGACATCATGGAGGAAGAGTGTGGTGGAGGGAAGCAGCTCACATGGTGATCAGGAAGCAGAGAGACTCCACTCTCCAGAGACAAATAGAGACCCCAAAGCCACGCCCCCAATGCCCCCTCCTCCAGCCACACCCACCTCCTCCAGCCACCACCCAGTTAATCCCATCAGGGGTCCATTCACTGGTTGGGTTAAGGCTAGAACCCGATCATTTCTCCTCTGAACCTTGCATCAACCCACATGAGCCTTGGGGGGACACTTCACATCCAACCCTAACCTCCCTGGAGCTTCTCACCCTCACTGCACTGCTGCCTGGCTAGAGGACCGCCCTCCTCCCCAGATGCCATCTTTTCCACCTGGTCCCCCCTGGCAGATGCCTTCAGAGCCCTTAACCTCTATCTCCCAGCATTCACCACTGAGCTGATGGACTCTGTTGATGTCAGGTTTGTGGTATGTTGTGCATTGTCTTCTGGGGATTCCTCCATGGGACTGAGCCTTGGGGGTACCCAGAGGTGGCTTATTCCTGGTGTTGCCTTTCTTCTCTTCTCTCAGGACCCCATCGACTTGCCAGTGCTCCACGGCAGCACCTTTCACATAAACTACTGGCACTCAATTGTTGTGGGGTGGCGGGAACACAGCTGACAATGCTCACCGATAAGATGCATTTTGCAAGAGGGAAACAATGGAATAAATTCACAAGAAAAAAGTGAGCACCAAACAAAACAGTCAGCTAGGAGAGTATAGCAGTGGGTCAGTCTTCATGGTGGGGGATTAAGAAGAGGGGAGCAAGCGTAGGCAGGGGGAGCTTCAGAAGGTGCCGTAGGTCTGACCCCCATGAAGGAGAGGTGCAAGGGACAGAGGGGCCTCACTCGGGGACAGCCCATGGTGGCCCTGGTGGGAGGAATGCCTGCAAGGCTCCAGTGTTGGTGACCCTGATGCCACCATGCTGTTCCCCATTGGCTGGAGTACACCTGGGGACAGGGCGGGCTGTGCTGAACAGATGTCGATTCTCAGGGCACACCTGCACCTGGGACTGACAGCCAGCTGTACTCCCTGTTCACTAACTCTCTCAGTTTTAAAATTAAAAAAAAAATTATTGAGATCAGGCCTTACTAAATTACTTAAGGCTCCCTCAGTTGCTGAGGCTGGCTTTGAACTCACGACCCTCCTGCCTCAGCCTCCCAAGCTGCTGGGATTACAGGCATGCACCACTGTGCCCAGCTAACTGTCTCTCATTGAGCTCAAAAAACACATGACATTGTTCACCACTATAACCAGAGTATAAAGGTGAATCTGTGCATCACAAACAGCTAAAGCAAAGAGGGCAGCCTAACCCCTGGGAGCCACCCGAACCAGATAACCTCAAGTTCAAATACCCATGCAAACCTCTGGATCAACCTTCAGGCAATGGCAATCACTGTACCCCTCAGGGGAACAGTCCCATGACACAGCATGGCACCTCTGTCCTACAAGTACCCACATTTCTGCTATCCCATAAGATATCATCCATTTCCTTCCTCCTATATGTTCTTCAAACTTTCCTTGGCATTATCCCCCAAATCCCTTGTACATGCACCTCTACCCTGGCATTGGCTTCCCAGGGAATCTGTCCTAAGTCACTCAGAGTTCTCCCCTAGGCTCATGAGAGAAAAGAATATGTGTACGCACACATGCTCATGGTTATGTACACATGATGTCTACGTGAAGAAAGCCTCCAGGCCAGGCAGGGTGGCCCATGCCTATAATCCCAGAGGCTCGGGAGGCTGAGGCAGGAGGATTGCAAGTTCAAATTCAGCCTCAGCCACAGAGAGACCTTAAGCAAATCAGTGAGACCCTGTCTCTAAAGAAAATACAAAATAGGGCTGAGGATGGGGCTCAGTGGCTGAGTGCCCCTGAGTTCATTCCCTGGTACCCACCCCCCACAAAAAAAAGAAAGAAACTCAGTCACTCATGCTCCTTCTCCAACACCCCAGAGGAGAGGGGAGTTGACTCCGAGCACCAGATTTGTTCAACTCCAGTCTTCAGTGATATATTAAATAGGATGAGCTACTTCGCCCCATGAGCTGTTTTTCCGGCCTGTAAACCAGAGTAGTCACACCTGTCGTCATGGTGTCACGGTGAATAAACAACACAAAGCCATCCCCCGCAGACTGGCGCAGGGCGAGTGGGAATTTAACAGGAAGAGGCAGGGACAATGATGGCAGCTGTGTCACTGTTACATGATGGCCTCTGTGGCTCCCACGGTCACAGTCTCCTGCCTCTCTTCCCTGGGGGGCAAGTCGCCCTCCCCTTTCATCACCCAAGACTCCTCTGGAGTCCTCCTTTGAACCCCTGAGGCAGCAGGGAAACACAGTCTTCTAAGAACCGACAGCGCGCTAACGAACCTTCAGGAAAGTGGCCTTGGGAACAGGACCAAGGGCCAGGGAAAACGCAAGAGAGAAGCTCTTGTGATGAGTCTTGAAGCTTCCTAGAAAAATGATTCACCGTTCTCTGCTTCTAATTTAAATTTCACTGTAGTTTGTTAAAGATCTCAAAGAAATGATGTCACTTGTCCTCTGGTGTCTTTGTCACCAGGGCAAGTCAACTCAACAATGGGAATTCAAAGGAGAGATGAACAGCGTGATATCTGTTTCAAAATATGATCACCACGGAGCCCAGATTCTTCTCTTTTTGCATCCAGAGAAGGATGTGATATCTGTCATCCATAAAAACCCATCTAACTGAATGAGTGTGGTAGATGGAAATTAGCAAGTAACTTCTGTCTGGTATAGTCTAGCTGCTGAAACAAATAGCACCCAAATGTTAAAGGTGGATTCTTGCTTTTGTAATAGTCCTGGGTCGGTAAACAGGGTGTTTGCTGGGAGTCCTTCTCGGGCTGTTCTTTGGGGATCCGGACTGGTGGAGTCTCTACCATCTTTAACACGTGAATTCCACGGCTGCCCGGAAGTTGTCTCCTTTTGAGCCAGCTGGAAGAGGAACCAGCTCGGAGGAGAGCACGTGGAGACCTGTGGCCAAAGCTGAAAGGGACCTCACGGCTTCTGCCCACAGACCACAGCCCAGAGCTCAGGCAGATGGCCTCTCAGTACCAGAAGGGAAGAAGACACAAACGTGGACAGGTAGTCATCCGTCCCTCTCACAGAAGCCCTGATTTTAATTCCACAGCCACAACTTCCAGATCTAGCTACTGAGTAGCTGTGACAAAGTGAACTCCGCTCCTCCGAGTCAAAATTGAGGCAGGATAGATCAGCGACCTTAGTCCCAGGCCCACACCACCTTGATCACCAGAGCTGACATGAGGCAAAGGAACTTCTTTTCATCTTGCCCCTTGCAAGATCCTGTTCTTCCAGAGATTGCCCAACCATCCCGAGGAGCATGCACAGAGGTTCCCAAGCTTGACCCACAGTGACCTAAGAAGGAAACACCCCTGCTGATCTCAGGCATCTAACGTAAGCTCCAAGAAGAAGCATATTTGGGGCATGTACAACAGGCGTTGTGGACAAGGCACAGGAATCTGCTAATGACCCCTCTTGTTTAGCATAAAATCTGCTAACAAAGAATTCAGAAGTGCAGCTAAGCCCAGACTCGCTTTGAATCTGTGGGCAGATGTCTGTCCCTGCAGGTGCCTTTACAGCACATCTTTCTCTGATAAACTCTCTCAATGACTTCTCTTTGTTCTGGTGAATTTGTCTCACCACCCACACACTGGCCATCACCCAAGTCCCACCACAAAAACGAGAGACTTGGGTGGCATTTACGACAGGGAAGGGGACTATATGAAAGTGTCCAAACTGTGTGGCGAGATTGCAGCATCCCTGAAGTTGGGTTCCTGGCCCAGATGGCAGTGTGTGACCCTGGGTGGTTGATGATTCCTATAATAATCTGGCAGTAGCATATTTCTAAGGTTGTTCTCAGATTTCAAGGGTACATACATAAACAATGCAGTTGTTCTCCTTCCCAGCAAGACTCCCGTGTCTATAAAGGTGAGTGGAACCTGTACTCTGTTTACCCAGCATGTTCACTCTGTCTCCTACTCAGAGAACACCAAGATTTGATGGCAACCCCGAAACAAGCAGAACCTAGTAAGGAGAGAGGAAGATTCATTTTGTGACATTCTTTGAGAACCTGGACTTGAATATATCTGAAGGCAGCAACGATCCAAACTTCCCTGGATCCTGATCCAACAGACTTTTTATTTCTTTAACTTTTACTAACTTCAAATAGAATTCTGTCACTGGCAACCAAAAGTACTAACAAAATACAAGTCCTTTGGTTATAAGCAAACTGGGGCTAGTCAAAGTTTAATGGGAACATTGTGGGAGTCAGCTTTCTGTTACTGTAACAAATACCTGAGATAAATCAACTTAAAAAGGTAAAAGGTTCATTTGGACTCACAGTTTTGAAAATTCCAGTCCAATGGTTATTGACCTGTTGCTTTTGGAACTGTGGTGAGGCAGCACATTATAGTGAGAGCATGTGGCTGAGAATGTTGTTCACCTCATGGAAGCCAGGAACAGAAAGAGAAGACTGGGACCCCCAAATTCCCCTTGAGGGTGTATTTCCAATGACCTAAATAAAACCTATAACTAGGTCCCACTTCTTAAATGTTCCGCCACCATCCACTAGCACCATTGATAGGGACCAAGTCTTTATGGAATATTTTAGATCCAAATTAGAGCAAACATAAAATAATATTTTTGGTCTTAGGATAATATACAGGCACAAAGGAAAAACAAGACCTACCCACGTTTCTTCTGGGATATTGTCAAAAAATGGCTTCCCTCCAGCTGCCTTCCAGCTGTAAGTACCCCTTGGCTGTCTTGATTCCACGAGGCGGAAACTTCGTTTGGCCCTACTAACTAGACACCTCTCCCCCTAGACCAGGGTTCCTCCCCCTCAGCACCACTGACACTCTGGTCAGTGTGAGTCTTCATCGTGCAGAGTGTCCCTGTGCCTGTGTGATATTCAGAAGCACCCCTGGCCTCTACCCCCTGTGTGCCAAAAACACCCACTTCAGGTCTCGTCCAACATCCCCTGGGTGGAGGAGGTGGGACACCCCTGGCCGAGAACCACTGCCTTAGATAAGTCAGGCACAGCTGGAAGTTGATAGTATCAATGTGGCCACTGGCTACGGGGTGAATTGACAGCCATCCCAGTTTGTATCTTGTGAAAAGTTTTCTCCTTGAACTCCAACTTTACCCTCAGATGCCTTTGGATATCTCCATCTGCTTTCAGAAAACCAAAAACAAATGCAGGGTTTCCTTTTGAGCCTGTTCCTTCCCTCAATTTTACTATCTTCATGAGTACAAAACTCTCTACCCAGCTGGGTACAGTGGCCCACACCTATAATCCCAGCAGCTTGGGAGGCTGAGGCAGGAGGATCGTGAGTTCAAAGCCAGACTCAGAAAAACGGAGGCCCTAAGCAACTCAGTGAGACCCTGTCTCTAAATAAAATACAAAACAGGGCTGGGGATGGGGCTCAGTGGTCAAGTGCTCCTGGGTTCAATCGTCGGTATCCAAAAAACAAAACAAAACCCCCAAACAAAACCATCTACCCATTCTATCTATCCCCTCACCCTCTCCCTCACCTAACCTCCATGTCAGCATACTCCGTCCCATGTGCCTCCTCCTTTCTTGGCCTCTTGATTTCCACTCTTAGATGTTTCCTGCATCATTTTTTTTTTCTTTGCTGGGCTTTGACGATAGCCTGCTAACTGGGCCTCCTACTACTGCTCCTCTTTGCTGTCCATCTGCCAGTCAACGGAATGAGCTCCTCAAAATTGAGTCTCCTATTTTTCTGCTTAAAACATCGCATGCATCTATTTCTTTTAGTGGCCAATCCAACTTTCTTGATTGGCATTTCCTCGATTTAAATTTCTTTGCTTTCTTCTCCCTCCTCCTTTCATCTCAGCCCCATTAAAACTTAAACATGATCAGCTTCCAGAGATGTGCATGCTTTGGTCGTGCTGTTGCAGGGAGATCGCCCAGAAATCACGCAGAGTGTGAATCTAAATCCAATTAGAGAGCATTATTACTTGGCCAGGGACTGTTTCCCACAGACACAGAGGCCGCAGTCCCGAGGGAGGACAGCCCCTTCCTGGTCCAAACCTTCATCATTTAAGGACAAAAACACAAGCCTTGGGAAGTCCCTAGCATGCAAGAGAGCTGATCACAGAAGCTAAAACAGCAGCTAGCCGAACTGAAGAGCCCCTAAGCAGAACTGAAGACCCTCTAATGGGGGTGTACAGTTTGGGTTTAGTACATTTGCAGGGTACAAAGTAGAGAAAACACAACTCTCTGAAGGAAGACAGCTCAGATGCAGATTTCCCTGAAATGTCTCTTACCTACACTTCAGCCCTGCTTCATTCTGTTGGCCTACAATAATTTTTGCCTTAATATGCCTACATCTTAATTATTTCTATCTTGTAACTTAACTTATATCATCTCAACATTTGCCTAGGACTCTAGTTAACCTATGGGCCCATACACACACATATACTCATCACTGTTATTATCTATACCTGATCATTAACATCTTTAAGTCTATGTCTGTGTGTGATATGAGGCTATAGGGGAATTTCTATCTTAATGCCTAAAACATATTGAAGTATCTTAACATTAACTTTTATTTTTATTATTTTCTATTTATTGATTTAAGTTTATTAATATATAGACTATGACTTATTAATTCTATAACTTATCTCTTATAAAACTATATTGCTGTCCCACCAGCAATGTATGAGTGTACCTTTTTCCCCACATCCTTGCCAACACTTATTGTTGTTTGTCTTTATAATAGCTGCCATTCTGACTGGAGTGAGATGTTAGAATAGTTTTGATTTGCATTTCTCTGGTTGCTACAGATGACCGTTTTTTTCATATATTTTTGATTGATTGTGACCTCTTCTGAGAAGTGTCTGTTCATGTCCTTGACCTATTTGTTGATTGAGTAGTTGTTGTTATTATTACTATTATTATTATTATTATTATTATTATTGCTTAGCTTTTTGAGTTCTCTATATACCCTAGAGATTAGAGCTCTATCTAAGGTATGAGGGGTAAAGATTTGCTCCCAAGATGTAGGCTCTCTATTCAACTCACAGATTATTTCTTTTGCTGAGAACAAACTGCAGCCAATCTGGAAAGCAGTATGGAGATTCCTTGGAAATCTGGGAATGGAACCACCATTTGACCCAGCTGTCCCTCTCCTCGGTCTATACCCAAAGGACTTAAAAACAGCATTCTACAGGGACACAGCCACATCAATGTTTATAGCAGCTCAATTCACAATAGCTAAACTGTGGAGCCAACCTAGATGCCCCTCGGTAAATGATTGAATTTTAAAATGTGGCATATATACACAATGGAATATTACTCAGCAATAAAAGAGAATAAAATCATGGCATTTGCAGGTAAATGGATACAGTTGGAGAAGATAATGCTAAGTGAAGTTAGCCAATCCCAAAGAACCAAATGCTGAATGTTTTCTCTGATATAAGGAGGCTGACTCATAGTGGGGTAGGGAGAGGGAGCATGGGAGGAATAGAGGAACTCTAGATAGGGCAGAGGGGTGGGAGGGGAAGGGAGGGGGCAGGGGGTTAGCAAGGATTACCAGGAATGTGATGGAGATCATCATCCAAAGTACATATATGAAGACATGAATCAGTGTCAACATACTTTATATACAACCAGAGATATGAAAAATTGTGCTGTATATGTGTAATAAGAATTGTAATGCATTCTGCTGTCATTTATTTAAAAAATAAAATCAATTAATAAAAAAGGGAACATTAAAAAAAAAAAAAACGCTATTGCTTATTTTAGACAGTGCCTTTTAAAGTCCTCTTGTGCCTCCTGGAAGCATACCTGGTTTCTTCTCCTAACCCACTCCTATCCATGTTCCCCTGAGACTCCATCCCCCACATAGCTGGGAAGGGTTCTTGGTTCTCACATTACTGGTGCAGCCCCACACTGGCTCCTTCCAAGGGCCTGACTCTCTGTCTACCCGTGACTTCCACCTTCCACAGGCAATGGGGAATCCTGCCCAGCCCCTGGTAGGGTCCTGGGCCCAGGAAGGCCCGCAGGGAACTCTGTTGAGTGGGTCTGTCCATGGAGGCAGCAGGCGAGTGTTAAGGATGTGCACTCTGCCTTCCAGGAGGACAGACGGACAGAAGCTAAAACACCTGCTTACCTGCCATGTTGGCCAGGCTTTCCTCCCCATGGCCCAGATACCTGACACGCACAACCAGGAGGAGGAAAAGTGGACTCAGGGTGATGGTGCCAGAAGTTCAGTCCACGATCAGCCAAGTCCAGGGCTGGGGGGCCCCCAGGAGACAGAAGGCCATGGTGGGGGGGGGTGTGGGGGAGGAATGCTGCTTCTTCATGGCAGAAAGTGGGGTCAGGGAGTGGGGGAGGAGAGGCACCCTGCAGGACAGTGGGACCCACCTGCCCCAGCCACACCCACCTGCCCACAGTTACCACCCAGTCGGTCCATCCAAACTAGGACGGACGGGTCAGTTTCCGGCTCCCAGGACCCAATCATTTTACCTCTTGGGAGACACCTCCCACCCAAACTATCACATCTGCCACGTGATACTGAGGAAGTCCCCCAGCTCTGTGGCTTAGTCTCCTCTCAGGCCCCAGAGGTGGGGGGTGGGCAGGCCAACTTGTGCACGGAAGCTCTTCTTCATCAGGAAGCTCATTAATGAGAGTAAGATCAGCCCTATGAAGCACCTGCCCCAGCGCTCGGAAAGCCCTGAATAAATATCAGCTGCTGTTACCCTCGCCGTGATCATCATCAGGATCCACTCACTCTCTGTCAAAAGGCATCCGGGTCCTCTGTTGAGAAGTCATTACTCACTGGAATGGAAGCCAGCCAGACTCCTACCCAGATTGAAGAGACGCAGCCTGGTGACACTCTCCCACATGCACTGCACAGAGATGAGCTGAGTGTCATTGTGGTGTTGGGCTATTTTGAGACTCAGGAGCCAGAGTGGCCTTCAATCTAAAAATGAAAACCACTGCATGTGTACTGTAGTGAGGGAGCCAGTGAGGACAGGAAACCTGGACTTAATTCCCTAAACAACACAGGCCACATTTCCTCTAGGCCTCATTTTCCTTTTTTAATATAAAATGGGCACATTTGCCTCCCAGGATTCCAGTGAATGACAAGTGAGACATTTTGGTGTCATACGACTTTGCAAAGCTTCAAAACTCCATACAAATGTAAGAGCTGTCATCTGTCAAAGTCAGTTGTCATTTCGCTTCATGAAGTGCTCAGGAGAAGGGAATGGGCTCTGGTAACTCAACCACTTATGTCTTAGTCTGCTTTCTGTGCTATAATAAAATACCTGAGACTGAGTGATTTACAACGGAAAAAGGTTTATCTCACAGGGAGGTCCAAGAGCACGGCCCCAAACCCTCTTGGCTTCTGGTGAGGGTCTCATGTTGGAGCATAGGTTAGTGGGGGGAACAGATGCATGCAGAAGAAGCAAAGCACCTGGGGTAAATTTGCTTTATTAAAAACCACTGTCTTGGGCTGGGGATGTGGCTCAGCGGTAGCGCACTCGCCTGGCATGCGTGCGGCCCGGGTTCGATCCTCAGCACCACATACAAACAAAGATGTTGTGTCCACCGAAAACTAAAAAATAAATATTTAAAAAATTCTCTCTCTCTCTCTCTCTCTTAAAAAAAAAAAAAAACCACCACTCTCAGTTACTCATAAGCCTGTCCCAGGACACCCAACTCACTCCTGAGAGACCTAAATCAATCTCTCAAGAAGCATTAGTCCATTTGCAAGTGCAGAGTCCCCTGTGTCTTAATAATCTCTTAAAGATCCCACCACCTCTCAACATCATTAGATAGAGAATCAAATTTCCACATGAGTTTGGGGGGACGATCCGCATCCAAAGCACAGTAACATGCAAGACCCAGAGAGCTCAGAGAACTAGGCTGAAACATGGTCTATTGCTCAAATAATTGGCCATAAACAAGATCACAGGTTGATAAGATCCATGGCGGTGCATACTAAAAAGACACCCTGAAGTCCTGAATGAATGGCATTTCAGAGACTCAGGCAGGAGAAACGTCACTATGACCCAAGGTCTCACAGGCAGATAGATGACGGAGGGAGCCTGATTAGAACTCAGTTGTGAGTTCTAATATAGCACTGGGCTGGGGTTTTCACAAAGCATAAATATGCCACAGCAAAGATTTTCAGTACAAATACAAATAGCCCCTAATATGTGTCAGACTCGTTATTAGGCACTATATGTACTCTTAATCCTTCCCTGAATTCTAAAATAATAGATATTCTAAATCCCATGAGGGGCAGGGACTGAAGCCCAGAGAGGTTCAGTGATCTACCCTGGTTCACACAGCACATTTAAAGTAGAACAGAATTTGAACCAATGCCAAAGATTGAATTCTTTCCGCTCTGTGACCTCCCGCTTCATGTTCGATATATAGTACAGTTTCTTAAAACACTAATTGTCTTAGTCACTTTCTCCTGGGCTTTGCTAATTTAAATTTTTTCAGCCAACACAAGGAGGGCTCGAATATGACTCAGAAAGCCTGGGGACTTCTCTCCAGTCGAAGACCTCAGAAGGATTATGGAGAGGGAACAGATTCTCCTAAGGAAGAAGTCATTTGGGTGAAGCAAGGCTGGAATTGGGCTCGTCTACAGGCTATGTTCCCAGCAAGAGCCGGGGGAGGTCAAGGTTGACAGGAAATCCCAAATGAGAAATGGGATTGCTCCGCTGCCTGCCAAGAAGGCTGCCAAGAGTCATTTCATTAGGAACAGTCTCTGGAGCAGTGGAGAGCATGCAACGTCCGATAAGGGTGGAAAAGCAAGACCACAGTCAAAAGTCCAGAACCTTCCTCCAAGGAGGGACGTGGCAGCACCCACTCTGCAACACTGGGGGTGTCCAGGGTGCTCCCTCTGATAACCAGCCATCTCCTGCCAATGTTTCTTTTTATTTATTTGTTTGTTTGTTTATTTATTTATATGTGGTGCTAAGAATGGAACCCAGTGCCTCACACATGCTAGGCAAGTGCTCTACCACTGAGCTACAACCCCAGCCATCTCCTGCCAATATTTCTGTGGTGATAATGGATATGGATAAAGCATGATCGATAAGTCGTCAGCGTGTGTACACATGTGCATGGGGCAGGGGGTCCAACTTGGGGAGCAGGGTTGAAATAGAGTAAAATCCATAGCAATGGCCAAAACCCAAAAGTTAAGCCCAAAGTTAAAATGTCCAACTTTAAAATACAGAAATGCCAAAGATTTGAAAAGTAAAATCTGAAGTCATTTTAAGATAAAAGCTCATGGCTTTTGCAGGAACAAAGGACTCTTACAATTTCACCTTCATAGAATAAAAAAAAAAAAAAAGCTAGGAATTCATGCCGTCTTTAAATTAGGATCATCATGTCAAGGATTCCTCTGTTATTGCCAAGTCGGTGCTGAAGAGACTGGTAATTTTGTCCAGGAGGGAAAAGCTACAGAGAACCAGAGGTTAAGCCACTAATCCAACATGGACAGTGGAGTTTGCTGACAGAGTGACAGCTGGGGTGTGGCTGGGCTAGGGCTGCCCAACGTTTCCTCTTTATTTGCATAAGGCATTTTTGGATTAGAAAGAGAAGTCAGAGAGATACAGGAAATAAGCATTTGTCGAGGGGGGTCATGGATCTAGAATTCCTGCCTGGGAGGCGTGGGAAGACCATGGAGAATTGGAAGGAGACAGCTAAGAGAATGGTCTTAAAGTGGCATTTCTATAACGAGCACAGAGCTGTTCCTTGGATGGTTTGCATGTGTGCAGGGCTTAAAGGGGCTGACAGAGAAATGCAAGGCTTTCTTCTTATTAACCTTGCATGACTGTGGGCAAGTGGCATCAATGCCCCCCCACTCATCTCAGAGATCTATGGAAGGCCCACTATGTGCCAGCCTTGCCCCAGTCCTGGTAGAACCAGCGGTGAACCAGAGAGAACCACCTGCCTGCAGGGAGCTTCTGTTCAAGTAGGAGGTGAGAGACAGAGCCCTGCCTTCTTTTTCCAGGTGGTGTTAAATCATATCGCACTGAAGGGGGAGTGGGGGGAGAAGAGAGGAAAGTCTCCTTTGGAAACGTTTGAAATATTTTTCTCTTAGGAGAAAACATGTGAGGGGAGAACTCAGTAGGAGCAGGGTTTCTCAAGTTCAACTCTACTGAAATGGGACCTGAAAATTCAGAGTTTGCGGGGACTGTCCTGGAGAATGTAGAATATTGGCTTCCCTGGTCTCCACCCAAGAGATTAATGCACTGTCTCCCACACTAGCTTTTGGGGGAACACCTCTATCTAAGCCATAAGAGACAGGGGAGAAATTTGACCTGCTGACTTCCTGAAAAGATCACTCTGGCTGCTGTCGGGGGGAGAACTGGCCCTAAAGTACTGAGACCACTTATAGAGGATGGCCCCGTGTCTAGGCAACAGATGCTGAAGCCGTAGTAGATTATGGCTGATGGCACTGTTGTTGGGGAGAAGTCGTCACATGTGGGTTGTATTTCAACGGATAAACTGACAGAATGTGATGGTGTGTTAGAGAAATAAGAAGAGAGGTCAAGGAAGTGTCCAGTTTGGGGTGTGAACTGAGCGGAGTTGTAGTCAGGAGATGGAGCTGGGGGAAGCTGAGCAAAAGCAGGCTTGGGTGGAGGATCACTGCAGTATTTGGTGCATGGTGACTTGGCATGTGTGCCCGACTTTCAGGTGGGGGTTTTGCACAATGTGACACATAACAAAGAGTCAATCAATGAGGCAAGAAGTGCAGGGATGGGGGGGGATAAATCACAGCCTAAGTTATTTACATTACAAAGGCATATGACCTGTTCCTTTCAATTATGTATTTCCCTCATACATTTCAATTAAGATAAATTTAGAAGGAAAATTTTCTCCATGTCATCCACCCATACCTTTCTGCTCCCCGATATTTTCATGCTCAAATGAAAGAGTTGACAGGAGGAACTATTTGAGTGTCTGGGATCCATCATCCATGAGAAGCTTGGTTAATCTTCATGACGCTCCCTCGGTTTATTTATTAGGCAGTAAATCAGTGACAGAGTTAATTGGAACTGATCTCTTGGCAATATTTTCTTTACGGTTTCTTACATTCAAAACAAAAGGGAAAAAAAAAAGTTGCATTCTAGAGAGAAGAATTGCAGCCTCCAAGATGTAGACTCTGTGAAAAGTGATTCTTAAGGAGTTTAAGGGTGACATTTATATTTAGAAGGAGCCCAGCTCCCTGCTGTGGAGTAGAAGAATTGTTACTGGTCATTAATTAAATAGCTCCCTGCTGTTTCCCCCAGGGAGGATGTTGCACACCCTGTGTCCAAGGGCAAAGCACCTCCAATCCAAGTGGGGGGACTGCTGTTTGGAGCATCTATCTCTCTCTACAATATCGGGGTTTTGCTTCTAATTTGAAATCCCTGTTTTCTCTGCCCTAACAGCCTTAATCCACAAGGCATATCTCTTCCAATTGTTAGCACTTAGAATCTTAGTTTTAGTTTCTCTGTAGGAGTTGGTGATTTTTTTTCTTTTTCTTTTTTTTTTTTTTTTTTCTGCACAAAGGGCCAGGAAGTAATTATATTAGACTTTGAAGGCCACATTGTCACTGTCACAATGACACAATTCTGCTGACACAGTGCAAAATCAACCACCGTTGTTATGTAAGCAAAAGGGTGTGACTACATTCCAATAAAATTTTATTTGCAAAAACTGGCCAGGGGTGGGATTTGCCCCTGGGGCTAGGCCTTATACTAACCTCTGCTCTAGAAGATGACTCTCTTTCTGATGATACCCAAATCCCTATGAATTCCAGGTACACAATACAACCTATTCAACCCATCATGTGGAATAAAGCCTTTAAATCTGTTGATAATCCATGTAGAGAGAACTAGTATCTTTCAAGTTTCATATTACGAACTTCAGCATTTATAATTCAATTGAAGAAAGGTTGTACTGCAATGAGGACCTATAACAAATCCCACTGAAACTTTGTAGCTTTAAACAACCACCACTTATCATTGTTCCCCAACTCTATGGGTCCCCCTGGATGGTTCTGCTGGTGTAGACATGGTTTGCTGATCTTGGCGGGCCTAGCTTGTGTGTCTGAAGACTGCTAGCCGGTTGGCTGGGGCTGGCTGGTCTCCGATAAAATAAAATAAATAGAATGACTTGGTTGTGTGTTGCCTCTCATCCCCCCATTATACCAGCCAAGGTCAGGTCTCACTGTCTAGCTGGAGTCCAAGTGTGAACAAGGGCCAGGAAATAAGTGAGTTATTAAAGGCCTTGTAAGACTTAGGCTCAGAATTTCCACTGCACTCTTTTGGCCAACCCAAGTCCTAAGGCTAGTCCAGAACCCTACTGACACAGGCCCATTAAAGTTCAGGACAGAAGGAATGAACACAGAGAAGCCATTAATTGGGGTCATCCTTGCATCCCCGTATCCCCTCCAATACTGGTTCCTGTCTGGCCCATTTTCTCAGGATTAGGACGTCACTTTAAGCAGGAGGAGGGTGGAAAAATCAACAGACTGACTCCGATTCTTTGAAAACATATGTTTTAACAGATCAAATTTTTAGAATAGCTGAAAGGTGGCATTGGTTGTTTTCCTCTGTTTCATCCTGCTGAAGAGAAGTACTTACAATTTCAAAGCCTGTTGCCAAGGGCCCCGAAGTTAAGACTGAACAGAGACAAGAGGCAAAATGATACCCAAATATTCCGCTTGTATGGACAAATGAAAGGTAGGAAAAAAAAGTGAAAGTTTGTCAGACAATAAAAACACCCCCCACCCCCGAGCTCCCCACCTGTGCCCAGCAGTCCTCCTGTGGGCAGTGGATACTCACTGTCGGCCACCTGAGTGTTTTGGGCAAAATATACCACCAGAAAGCACATCAAAGATGTTTCTCTTCTTTTAAAGCTGGCTCCATGGAAACCGTTATTCATTAGGACCCTTTGGTGGCAAGTAATGGGACCAACATGAGCTAACTAAGGCACTTAAAGGCATATCTAGCATTAGAAGGACACAGGCTGCCTCTTAGAAGCCGTGGAGGGAGGGGGCTGAGCTCCAGCCAGGGACCACGACAGCACTCTCCTTCCCTCATCTCTGCCTGGTTGATGGTCCTCTTCCTGCACACTAGCTTTTCCCTTTACTTATTCCATTATTCTTGTCTTTTCTTTTTTCTTCAGGTGGGACTGAAGTACATTGTCTAAGTCCTAACCCCGTGTTCTTCAGAGCATGAATCTTACTGCTCCCGTTTGGGTCAGATGGCTGTGTTACCGCTGTTGACCGGTGACGAGTCCTTGCTTCCCCAATGTTAAAGAATAACACCAAAGAAGCACGCCGAGGCAAGGTCAGAGGAGAAATTAGAAGTTTATTAAAGGACAGCAGAAAAGACTTCTCCCGGAGGAAGAAGGGGACCCAAGAGGTGGAATCCAGTTGGCGGGCAAATGTGTTCCCCTTTTTATAGGTTTGGTGATGAAATGTAGGTTGGAGAGCCCGAGGGGTGGGACACAGGTGGACCAAAAGGGCAGGGAGGACTTTTGGGATGGGCTTATCACTCCTCTGGGATGGGCTATCTCCAAATCTGTTGGGGGCTGTTCATCAATACTTCTTTGAGGTGGACTTTGGCCTAGGGCCTTTTCAGGACTTCGTCAACATTCCATGAATTGTCCTGTGTTTTCCCTGAGTCATTCCCAGCATGGCCTCCATTTTAGATTTCACTCGGTATTAGACCCGATTTACCTAACTACACTGACTACCTAACTTTAAATCTGGCTTCAGCTGCCCTATGCAATCATTCATGGCTGGGGTCAAAGATGGTAAATATGGATCCCAAGGCATCTCCTTTATGGGTGAAGGGGACACGTCTGGGGTGGCTGGGAGTTGCCTAAACAACATACCCCCAAAGAGCTTATGATGAAAATTCTCCCCAGTTTTAGGAATAAGATTCGATAAGAAAGAGAGGGTCAGTCTTATACTCTCTGGAGAAGGAATTCATGAAAACTCTCTTGGTTTGGACAGGCTTCCAGTTCTTTGTGATGTGCCACTCATCGGGCACACTTGTGTTAATGATCTAGCACACCAAGAAAAGACTGTGAGACTTCACCCACCAGGGTCTTGGCTTGGGAGACGCCCAGTAGCAGATCCTGAGTGAAGAATCTAAGGGCACATGACTTATTGGGATAGTAATTATTTTATTAATGGAAAAAGGATGAGGGGTTGAGACAGAATGAGGCAATTAGACAAATTGACAAAATTGGCAAATTGACAGTATGGACAATTGTGGAGAGCCATTCTCACACGTGACTGGGCGACTCCCGGTTTGGGTCTGAGGCGCTCTGGCTATCGGAGCTTTCCCGGCCCTCTCCTGATGAGAGAACCCGTCCATGTGGGTGTGTGACTGACCACTGACCCCGGGGACCCAATCACTGACCCTGACCTTGGAGTGCGGCCCCCCCTCAACCTTCATTGGATGGAATTCTCCCCTGAATTTCTTGTTCCCCAATAAAAGGCTACTCCCTGGCGTGCTCGCCCTCTCTCTCCTGCTAGCCCTGAGTAATCCTTGCTGCCCTACGGGTGGTTCGAGGTGGGAGCCAGAGAGGGGAGCCGTCTCGGACCTGGTCATAGAAAAAGGTAACTGAGTCTGTGTGTTTTATTTCGATCTCTGCTAGCTAACTTTTATGCCAAGAACCTCATTAATGAAACCAGTGCGCTGGTCGCATGGTGGAATTGCGATCCTACTGGAGAAGTCTGAGAGGCAGGGTGGATCACAGGCCTTACACCTGCCAATCACCGCTGAAGGCTGCCAGGGTTGGGGTGTTTTTCTCCCCTGCACTCATGGGAAGAGCTGGCTCCTCTGGCCCCAGAAAGCTGACAGACACTGGGATTCAGATTCTAGGCAGTGGAGGCTCAGCTCATGTGTCCTCAAACAGTTGCGGGCTGTGCCCAGCAAAGGGAAAGGGGAGGGATTATAAGGGAAGGGGCCACACAGCCAGATCAGTGACAAGGTGTGGCCTAGTTTAAAAAGGCCACAATAGGAGGGGGCAATTGTGGAAGTGTTCTAGTCAGCTTTTTTGCTGCTGTGACTAAAAGACCCGACCAGAACAACTGTAGAGGAGGAAAAGTTTTATTTGGGGGCTCAGGGTTTCAGAGGTCTCAGTCCATAGACAGCAGGCTCCATTCCTCAGGGCTCGAGGGGAGGCAGGACATCATGGAGGAAGAGTGTGGTGGAGGGAAGCAGCTCACATGGTGATCAGGAAGCAGAGAGAGACTCCACTCTCCAGAGACAAATAGAGACCCCAAAGCCACGCCCCCAATGCCCCCTCCTCCAGCCTCACCCACCTGCCTCCAGCCACCACCCAGTTAATCCCATCAGGGGTTCATTCACTGGTTGGGTTAACGCTCTCACAATCTAGTGATGTCTCCTCTGAACCTTTTTGCACTGTCTCACACGTGAGCTTTTGGGGGACACCTTACATCCAACTAGAACAGGAAGCCATTGTGTGAGACTGATTAGAAAGCTTGACATCAGTGCAGGATCAAGATGCTGGTGTCTCGAAAGAGCATGTAAGGATGGGGGACTTGGTCGACACCCTCCGAGTGCTACAAAGACAGACCTGCAGAAATGGCTAAGAGGTTAGGAAGTGGCAGGGAGACTTCAAGAGGGACTTTCAGAAATTGGCTTGGTTTGGTTTAGCCTTGGGTGTGTAGGGTTCTGTCCGGAAGGAGAAGGCAGTCCAGCTGGAGCAAAGCCAAGGGGCAGGCAGGAGCCGGGACCTGTGGTCATCTATGACAGGATGATGGTGTCTGCTGGGAAGTCAGGTCAAGGGCTGGTCCTGAGGGCCCAGCCTGCCTTGTCCTTCAGCAGCGAGTGGCCATGGAAGCTTTCAGAGTGCCATGATCAGGTTTGTGTTCCATAATCCTAGAAACTAGATTATCCGAGAAATGAGCATAGAGTATAGACACACAGGGGTCCGGTGACAAAGCTGGCGCAATCCTGAACATGGAGACCATGAGGGTAGACTCAGGCGCCATCATCAGCCAAGGAGCCAGGAGATGAGAGCTGAGAAGCATTTCAGGCTGGGAGAGGGCAGGTCAATCAGCAGGATGGATGTGGGGGTGGACGAGAAGGAGAGGTCCACGATGGCTCTGAGGGTCACCACGGGGTTCCCGGGAGGGCTGTGAAGCTCCCCCCTGAGCTAAGGGGCACAGGCAGAGGGTGATACGAAGAGGCCATTTTCTGCTTGGTAGCATCACCACACACGATGCCCGAGGCCCAGGAGCATTTCAGATAAATAATGAATCAATGTTTAGGGAATCTCCTGTGGGAAATTCGAGGGCCACAGGACTTTGTATATTTTCACTTGCTAAGTTTGGCAACCCTACCCTTTGGACACGCTGACTTTGAAGTGTGGATGGGAAACCGGGACCAGATAGAGACATAGGTCTCGTCTGGAAGTAATCACATCTGAGAAGTGTGTCGGGGAGAGCAGGCATGCCCCTGGTTCTCCAAACTGACACACTTTGGAATCATCTGGAGAGCTTCGGGAGAACATAAGAAATGCTGATCATCAGAGATTCTGAGCTCATTGATCTTTAGCGCAGTCTGAGAAGTCTCAAAAGCTCCCCCAGGTGATTCTAATATGCAGCAAATTTGAGGAGCCATCCATCTCAGCCAGGAAATGGAAGAAATAGAAAAGAGAAAAGAATAGAAAATAGAAGAAATAGAAAAGAACACCTAAGAATGAGTCCGTGGGGGGGGGGGGAGCGGTTGGTGCTTACTAGGTTTATAGGAACAAGGGAACAAGAAAAGGGAATAGAAAGTACTAATTGGAGATGAACAAGGAACCCCAAACTCCAAAGTGGGGAGAACCCAGGAAGGTGTGGCTGACTTGGAAACAGACCCCGCTTGTGACCACCGTCATGAGAGTGGCCTCTGGGAACATTGGTGTTGGCACCTGTAGCTGGGAGGTGACTGTACCTATTTCAACAGATGTTGGAGGATTCGATAGGGTCCCAGGCTAGTGTCTGGACACAGTCGGTGCTTTCTGGTTCCATTCCACCCATCAAACACAACGCAAACACAAAATGGCGACCAGGACAAGGGGAATGGTTCTAGGTGAAGAAGGAAGCCCACTCCAAAGGGATTAAAGGAGTCTGCACAGAAAAGAGAGATGGCTCTACCGTGAATCGTGGTCTCCTTGAGAGACTCCTAGCAGAATCTCATCATCACGTGGGTTTCCTCTGTGCAGAGGGTGTGGGGAGAGGGAGGAAGAGACAGACGGAATGAATGAATACGAATGAGAGAATACACCATTTTTCTAATTTACTTATTGGTGTTCCCGCAGTAATAACTTGAAGTCTTCTATCACTACTAAAGGATTTTAATTTCCCTTGGGATGTTTTTTTTTTTTCTTCTCCTCATCTCACCATTAAAAGAGAATCTGAAAAAGGCCCTCACAAATGAGGTTTGCATTTTTCTGCTACTGGCCACTCTGCTGATTCCAATATCCTTCCTCCCAGCAAAACTGCTCAGGGAAATGGAGAGCTGGGCAGGATCAAAGCCAGGGGGAATGGCTAAAAAGTGCCTCATTTGCCTAATTATTGTAGTTAAGACTCTAAGTGGACTTGTTATCTTCAAAGCACCTTACCAAAGTTAACTAATTAATCCTCCTAACACCTTGGGAGGCTTTCATTATGATCTAACTCAAGGTGGATCTTCATTTGGGAGCTGAAATCTTTAAAAGCCACTTGACAGTGAGAAGTAACCCAGCTGCATCTGGCATCGGAGCATGCCAAGCTTGAGATGGCTGTGGAGGTCACACACTGCTCTCTAAGCATCCTGTGGGTTATGGCGGAGAAATTGAACAGAAGTCTTCAGTGGCCATCTGACAAATATAAAAGGAAATCGATTGCTTCAGAGACCCACTGTTGCAAGGAAACACTCAGAGCAGCCATTTTGGAGGATTGCAGGCTTATCTCACATTCCTCCACTGCAAAATTAAGATGTCAATATTCTCTGAAATTATCTTCTCAATCGTAAGGTCCCCGTAAATCTCCATTATGTGGCTTAGAGCAGAGAGTCTCAGGCTCAGCCCTGTTGACATTTGGGGCTGGATAATTCCTCATTCAGAAGTGAATCCTGTGCATCACCAGATGCTATTAGCAGCCTCACTGATCCCTTCATATCACCTGCCAGTAACATAGGAACCCCCTCCCGCCATGAGACAATCAAAATGTCTCCAGACTTTGCCAACTGTCTTCTGGGCATCCAAATTGCCTGTGGGTGAGTACCACTGGCTTAGACTAGATGTTGAAGTATTTCTCTCTAGCTTAGCACACATCCAGAGAGCCTTTGCAGATTGACAAAAAAAAAAAAAAAAAAAAAAAAAGATGTTTGGTCTTCCCTGAATCATTATTCTTTGATAGGAATATACAAAGAATTCCAGGTCTTTCCCTGGCACGGGGGAACTGGGAGAGCATGCCCATGAGGCGCCTCGTGAACCACACAGAATGGGGAAGAGCGCGTTTCGGGTATTGGCTGCATCTCCCCGCACAGCTCCATCTGGGTAGTGGCTGGAACCAGAGCTGGGGTGTCTGCCTGCAGACTGACGTCCTCCCAGGTTTCCCACTGGGAATGCTAATTCTCAAGGAAAGCTCACGGCCCACACAGGACATTTCTGGCCTGCCTCCTCCAACTTGGCACGCTCAAATGCCAGATTCTCCCACTTTGTAGCTTAGCTGGGAGAGAAGCTGGAAACTCTGTGGGCTAGTGAGGATGAGTAATTGGGCATCAGCCTTTAGGAACCAGTCGCTCCCTCCTCTCCCCCTATCTTTGTTCCCTCTCTCCTGCCTCCTCCTATTTCTCCAGGGCTAAAAAGGAAATTTAGGCTGCTTTGGGTGCCAGAGCGGAAGGAATCATACTGTATCTGAGCTTCAGAGCCAAAAGTAAGGGGTCTGCCTCACAGCAGAGAGCATTCAACCAATTAATAGAGGACATCCATTCTGTATGCTATGGAACGGAACTGCGTAACCCCCCCACCCCCACCCCAATTCATTTATTTAGTCCCTAATTCCCAATGTGTTTGGAGAGATTAGTAGCAATTAAGGAAGTAATTAAGGTTCAATGAGGTTGTCAGGGTGGGGTCCTAATCTGAAAAGATTGATGTCCTTAAGAGAAAGAGGCACTGGTAATGCACAGAGAAGAGGCCCCTTTGGGGACACCATCTGAAGGTGGCCATTTGCAAGTAAGGAAGAGAGCCCTCACCAGAAACCAACCCTGGCATCTTTATCTTAGACTTCCGGTCTCCATAACTGTGAGAAAATAAATGTCTGTTGGTTAAATTTGTGGTTGTCCTTTCCATAAAGGACATAAAGCAAATGAATATACGGCAGGATACTATGTGTTATGGTGTGGATGTGAGGTGTCCCCAAAAGCTCACGTGTGAGATGGTGCAAGAAGGTTCAGAGGAGACGTGACTGGGTTGTGAGATACTTAACCCAACCAGTGAATGAATCCCTGATGGATTAACTGGGTGGTGGCTGGAGGAGGTGTGTGTGGCTGGAGGAGGGGGCATTGGGGGCGTGGCTTTGGGGTCTCTATTTGTCTCTGGAGAGTGGAGTCTCTCTCTGCTTCCCTCCACCACCCTCTTCCTCCATGATGTCCTGCCTCCCCTTGAGCCCTGAGGAGTGGAGCCTGCTGTCTGTGGACTGAGACCTCTGAGCCCTCAAATAAACTCTTCCTCCTCTACAGTTGTGCCTGTCGGGTCATTTAGTCACAGCAAAGAAAAAGCTGACTGAAACACTATGCAGTCGTGAAAAAGAGCTACAAGCATGAGAATTCTCAGTGGTCTTGTAAGATTGGCTAGATGTATCAAGTGGGAAAAAACAACACTGTCAAATGAGAGGCACGATATTGCTGTCATGTTAGGACCCCAGAGACAAAACAACATACATGCAAACACATGGAAATCTTTGAGATGTCTGCATATTTGCAGTGATGTGTCTGGAAGAGGAGCCCAAATTAGTTCTGGGAGAATCTGGGATTCAGGAGGGGAGTGGACAACAGTTTTCATGTCATATTATGTTTTTTTTTAATGTAGTTAATGTAATATGTATCACTTGTATTATAAACACAACATTAAGGTTATTTCTGTTTTTTTTTTCTCATCTGCTCTTCTCAGTTTTCTTCAAGTTTAAATAACATTCTTATCAATGTGCATATCCAACCCTTTCCCCCACAAAGTACTATAAAGTCATGGAGAATATGTAATTTTTTGCTGTAGATTGTATAAATGGAACAGTTTCCAACATCAGTGACGTAGTAGCACAGAGGCAGAACACTTTCTCACGATCCACATTCATTAATAAGAAGGACAATAAAGATATTTTCATTACCTAGGCATGCGCCTTTGGGATTTCTCATTTATTTTCAATGAAATTTAGGAAGAGAGAGGAAATAAATTCTTAACAAAAATGAGGAACAAAACAAGAAGGAATCCAAACAAAATGTACCAACGGTAGATTTCTAAAATAAAATCAAATATATTTCTAAAATAAGACCAAAATAGGTTGAGGGGGAAAAAAATCACCAGCTAGACCCAGTGATTTTATGGGGCTCATGACAGCGTTCAATAACTGTGCCCAGGGCTGGGGATGTGGCTTAAGCGGTAGCGCGCTCGCCTGGTGTGCGTGCCGCCAGGGTTCGATCCTCAGCACCACATACAAACAAAGATGTTGTGTCCGCCAAAAACTAAAAAATGAATATTAAAATTCTCTCTCTCTTCTCTCTCTCTCTCTTAAAAAAAAAATAAAAATAACTGTGCCCATCTGACTGCAGGAAGACCAGCTATTGCAAGATCAGCTATTGACAGCTAGGGTGCACCCAGCCTGAACATGCTTTCTGGAACTCCAATATTGGCTCTTGTAGGAAGAATAATGAAAATATCTGTTCCTCTGGGACAAGGAGCCCAACCCGTGATCTCTCTTCACATACTTGTGGTTATTCTCATAGATTTAGATTATCCAGATGTTGAATGTGAGCTGTTCTCTCTATTGATTGTGAGAGTTAGTTTTATTGTTTTGGTACCTAGATTGAATCCAGGGGTGCCTACCTAACCACTGAGCCACACCCCCAGCCCTATTTTGTATTTTATTTAGAGACAGGCTCTCACTGAGTTGCTTAGAACCTCGCCATCGCTGAGGCTGGTTTTGAACTTGCAATTCTCCTGCCTCAGCCTCCCGAGCCGCTGGGATTACAGTCATGCGCCACTGCACCTGGTTCCGTGGGAATTATTTTGGCATTAGGGCAGGGGAAATAACTTGGTCCCCTATAAATTGCTCCTCTAAGTCTCTCTTTTCTTCCTTGATGGAAAGAGGGAGTGGGTCTTTCCCCCTAGGGCTCTCAGACATGTTTCAGGTCTTGCTTCTGTCTTCCTCCCTGGGTTTGCAGGGGTTTTGATACCAGCAGCCTCCCCTTCACCCCAGAAATAAGCCATCCTCCCTTTGTGGTGAGGGCTTTACCCAACTCTTGCTCTCTTCTTGGAAAGCTCTTCTTCCCCTTCACCACTTTTCTTTGCACCATCCGGATGAAGCCCCCTTCTTGTAGACACTCAAGGACACCACATGCACCTCCATAGCTCTAACCACAAGTTAAGTCAATTATGCAACGTCTGGTTTTCCTGCCAAACTCTCAACTCCAGGAAGGCGGGGGGGGGGGGGGGGGGGGGCTCGTTGACGCTTGATACACGCACCCAGCACCGTGCCTAGGAACTAGCAGATGCTCAGCACATATTTGCTAACAAACTGCATTGGACTGAGCTCTGTTTTCAGGAGGTAAAGGAAACAGTTACCTCATCTCAGCTGTCATTTCCAAGGGAGAAGTGAGATTCTGCCTCATAAAATCCCCTTCTGGAAGAGGAGGCTACAGGGAAGGCGGTCAAATTCATAAGTTGGAAAGGAGGAAATTGTCACCAGCTCTGCCACATTCCGCAGCCAGAGGAAAACAGATGCTATCTGGTTCCAGACTTGATGACTAGTTTGAATGTTGATTCCCGAGTTCTCCTTTGATTCTGAGTTAGGGCCAGTTAGATCAATGATGGTTCTGGGCCTCTGGCCTGGACCATCGTGAGAAGCTCTTAGGTTCACACCAGAGCTTCCAGGTGAGTTGCATTTATTACCAGTGGCACTTTCCCAAGAATATTTCTCTCCTCAAATTTTGAAGCTCGAGTGTTATTTTGGTCATAGGAATGTCACACTCGACTCATTCAGTCATCATAACACATTTTTCAGCTCAAAGTCGCCTGCTTAAAGTAGGCCCAGGTGGAGGCTGGGGAGGGGAGAAGCATCAGAAATAGTTTAGAAACTGCCAGAAAATCCTCTAGCTTCCTTATGACTGCTAATTGCTCATTATCCTCCTTGAGTTTTAACAGACCACATGTACCACTTAAAGAGGAGCTTTAAATACTTCCCGAGAGAATTTCAGGGAAAGAAGTTAGTAGAATGTTCTGGCCCCTTGAGAATCCGGAGGGGGCCTCGTGATTATCTTTAGTACTGAATAAATTCAGTGGTAACAGGAGTATAAGACCGAATTCCCAGCTGATACATGACCATTAGGTTTATATTTGGCTAATAACCCCTCATACAAGTAAGAAGGTTTGAGACAATAATCTGAAACCATCTTCCCTTTGAACCACAGCACTGTGGAAAGCTCACAGAGGCAAGAGCAGATGCTCTGCAGAGAAATGACAGAGCAACGAAGCAGTTCTGTGCAATGCCTCTTCGTCCATGAGGATAAAGATGGCTGCCTATTAAACCACCTGGGACCTTTTGTAAATCCAGGCTACAGACAGAAGAATTGCATTACAACATCTGGGAGTGGGCCCAGGTCATCAGCGCTTCCAAAGTTCCCCAGGTGATCTCAGTGAGCACCTGAGGCCAGGAACCATTGGTCTAGCAGTTAAGCTGCGCTTGCAAGCTCCCATTTGATGGGAAAGAGTCCTAGAGCCTGTAAGTACTTTGCTAAAAACAGCTGTTTCCAATGAAAGCATGCAAATCCTCAATAATATAAGTGTCATCAGAAATAAAAACAAACCAGGAGTCACAGTTTATCCCTTCAAAAGTATTTAAACCACACCATTCAAAAATACCAAGTTATAAGTGTTCACTGAAGCATATTTTTGTAATAACCACTGCAGGTCCATAAGGGAAGAGTTAAATAAATTGTGGTCAACAGCGGAATACGCAGCTATTGAGAGAAGCAGAGTACTTTAGATCTGCTCAGCACCAACTATGTGGCAGGCATTGCTCCAGGACCTTGGAATTCACAGAGATGACAACAAAGATCCTTGCCCTCCGAGGCTTACATGAAGATTCTTGCCCTTCAACAGTTTACCTTCCAGAAAGTCATCAATAAACTTCATTACCAGTGTAAATTGAAAATGTGGGGCTCCTTGTTCAAAAATAGCGAAGAATTCAAGATTGTGACAGCAGAGAATTAAATCAGGCAAGGGGCCCTTCTTAGGGCAGGGCTAGTGTGGCTGCCTCGTGCAGAAAGCTAACCCTCTTTGCAGAGAATGGGGACAGGTGATCAGCAGTGGAGACAATAGGAAAGTCCATCAATTACAGCAAGTTAGAAGGAAGTGCTGTGGAGGGGAAGAGAGAAGACAGGAATCAAAGTGCCATTGTTAAATAGGGTGGGCAGAGCAGGACACCTTGCAAAGAGATTTAAGCAACGATTTGACTAAAGGCAGAGAGCCAGCCATGGTATGTGGGAAAGAGCACTGTGGGGTGGGTTAACTAGGCCAGAGCCCCTAAGGCTAGGAGTGAGCAGAGAGGCTGAGTGGAACTGGTGACGGTCAGGAACCTCACTGGGTATTTTAAAAGAATGGCTTTGGCTTCTGCAGGGAGGAGAATCTGTAGATGTGCAAGAGGAAAGGCCGAAGCAGAATAAGGAAGAGTATGCGTGAACCTAAGAGAGGCAGAGATTGGCAATAAAGGAGATGATATTCCATGAGATTATATTTCAATGTGTGTATGTATGTTTATAAATGTATATGGACATGTGTGTACACACATGCTCCTAACACGGAAAACCATCCACAATGTCAAGATACAGAAAAAGTTCATAAAATAAGTGCTAATGGCCCACTAAAAAATAATAACTAGGCTACACACACACACACACACACACACACACACACACACAGAAGGATCAGAAATGTCATGACCCCAGTTGTTGGTAATATTTACCTCTGAGAATCAGAGTCAACTGGTGGTTAGGGAGGATGCCACTTTTTAGTTTATATTCGCCTAAAATGCTTGACTATTATTACAAGTTTTTTTTTTTATGCATTAGGGTTTTTTTTTTGGGGGGGTGGTACCTGGGATTGAACTCAGGGACACTCAACCACTGAGCCACATCCCCAGCCCTATTGTGTATTTCATTTAGAAACAGGGTCTTGTTGAGTTGCTTAGCGCCTCGCCTTTGCTGAGACTAGCTTTGAACATGCCATCCTCCTGCCTCAGCCTCATGAGCATTAGTTTTGTTAAAAAAAAAAAAAAGCAATGCTTTTTAACAGGGGGTATCATAGGAGTGGTTCCACTTTTAACTCTTAAAATGCAGGCATGTCTGGGCAGGGTTGGGTAAAACTAAACAGCCTCCTGTAGCTTAAGTTGTGGCCAACCTCAAAAGAAAAGAAAAAAGCAAAATAAGACGACAAGATTTGATTCCTGGATGTTAAAAAAAAGAAGGTAGTTTGTAAGACTGGAGAAAACCAGATAGAATTGCAAATAACTTTATCTAACAGAAGAAATAAAGTAGATAAAGTAGAAAGATTCTGCAAGTATTAATAAAGGTATAGTGAAGAGAAGTAGGGTTTATATAGGAAAGAAAACAAATTATTTTTAAAAGATAGCAAACATATTGTAATGCATTCTGCTGTCATATATAAATAAAAAATAATAATCAAGTACACACATACATACACACAAAGATAACAAACATAGTCCTGGGCCTATCTAGATTCAATCTAGATGGCCTCCAGTCTGAGGCCATTTTCTCACTTATACCTGGCCTAGTCACCCCCACCGCACCCTACACATACCTGGATAGAGGTCCCCTAAACCTCTTTGGTGGTCTCCTCTACTGAAGTCTGAAATTGGTGACAAGCTGGCCCGGCCCACTATGGCCTGATCCTTCCATTTGGACCACACTCCCTCACCTCTTGGCTTCTCCCTCAGCCTGCACTATGTGCTACTTCTGTCCCCAGTTAACCCCTTCTCTTCCTTCTGGTCTCAGCTGAATTCCTCAATCTGGCTAAATCTCCTACTAATGAGTGCCCTAGGCCCCTGTGCCCTGGGGATGTGCTTATGTTATGTGTTTTCTTCTCCCACCAAACTATAAGCTCTCCAGAGTGGGAACCAGGATTGCCAGTCCCACCATATACCTGGCATAGAGTTGGTCTTCAATAAACATGTGTTGAGAAAATTGAGACACAAATCTAACTACACGCATAGGAATTAGCAATCTTTCTTTTTATGATTCTAGGAGACTGAAAGAATTTATTCCCTGAAGGATATACTTATGAGCACTTACTGGGGAGATGTTTAAAGCTGCAGGTTGTATAGACAATGACTTGTTATTTTCTCCAGGGACATGACAAGGAACACTTTCAGTTCAAATGCAGTGAAAGGCAGAGTCACCTGCAATACTTGAGTATTTTACCACAAAATGCAAAAGTAAAAATCACTTTGCTCAAGTCCATATGCTTTCTTTCTTTTCTTTTATTATGGGTACTGGGGATTAAACTCAGAGGCACTCGACCATGGAGCCACATCCCCAGCTCTATTTTGTATTTTATTTAGAGAAAGGGCTCATGAGTTGCTTAGGGCCTCCCAGTTGCTGAGACTGGCTTTGATCTTGAGATCCTCCTACCTCAGCCTCCCAAGCTGCATGGATTACAGGTGTGCACTGCCATGCCCTGCTCCATACGCTTTCAAAGAGGTCCTTTGCTTTGGATTCAGTAAATTTAATGTGTGTGCTAATGACATGTAGCTGCAACCCTTCTGTTCCCACAGCCCCTTGCAATGACCTCTATCCACCACGCATAGAGACATCTTTGGGGGGCAACTAGTCAGTGTTTCACAGAAGGACCACCCTGTAAAATATACGCCAAATCACTGTGCAGGAAAAAACTGAGCTTGGTCAGTTCCCTTCTTGCAAGCGATAGTCATGTGTGTTCCCAAAGTACTTGGATCTCATTGGGCTCAACACCCATATTGCTGACCTTGCTGCCTCACCATAAGAACAAAACAAAACAAACATCACCTGGAGGAATGTAAAAGGTTCTTCCTTTCAAGATTAATGCAGATCATCAAAGGTGGTCTCAGTTTGCCTACCAGCAGGAAAAAAAAAAAATCCCTGACAGCTATAACTGAAGCCTCATTCAGCACACTCATTTTACTGTGGCTATTTATGGCAGGCAAAGGATTTGTCCCCGAAAGGGCTTTAGAAATACTTTCAATTGTTGGCTGAGCCAGGGACCATTTCTAGATGCCATCTTTAACAAAAGAGATTCTCAGGGAAGTGAACAGTGTCCATAATTACCATGTCAGTGACAAAATAAAGTCAAAGAGATGGGCTGTAGGAAGGCCTACTATTAAAACACAATACCCCTTTGAGTGTCCACCAGCTTAGGAAAACCCCAACCACTAAGCCACACAAAGAAACCAACCAGACTGTGAAGGAAATTGAGTTACTTCCAACTACACATCCAACCTGGATGGGTGTTAAATTGTATGCTAATGAACTAGCTTTCTCATCTAGTATGATGTGGGAGTTTGTCTAACTCCACTTATATATCTACCTCCCCAAGTCTGCTCTGAGACTATTTTGGTTTTGACTTTCAGAGCATCGAATTTTGGCTTGTTACTTCAAAACAATGGCAAGTGTAATTATACCTGTGATGTAGCATGAGCCCTACTATTTGTTAATTTTAAACTAAAATAAAAGGCTTTCTTCCTCGTTTTAATAGACAAAATATATTTCTTCATTTTGATACCTGTGATGTAGCATGAGCCCTACTATTTGTTAATTTTAAATTAAAATAAAAGGCTTTCTTCCTCGTTTTAATAGACAAAATATATTTCTTCATTTTGATTGACAAGCCAGGACAAAGAAAAGAGTACAATACTCATTGCTGTACAGAGAACCCTCAGTAAAAATGTTTTAGTTTACAGAGGATCTGAGTGCCGGAGGTGTGCTGAACACTTTGCACTTATTCTTGCCAACTCCACGAGATTTGCCACTCTAAAGATGAGGAAAGGAGGCTAAAAGTGGCGGAGAAACCTTCCCAAACATCTCACAGGAAATGATGAAGCTCTTGGCTTGGCACAATTTGCTTTAGAGCCAAGGTTCTATGCTATACCATGCTGTTCAAATTTTCATATGCTTATGAGTTAGCTGAGGATCTTGCCAAATGCACATTTTGACTCTGTAGGTCTGGAGTGGGGTTAGAGATTGTACATTTCTAACAAACTCTTCAGAGACGATGAGGCAGCTGATCCACAGATGACACTTTGAATAGCAAGGCACTTCTTTTTTTTGGCAGAGGCAGTTTTACTGTGGATTGAACTCAGGGGCACTCCATCACTGAACCACATCCCAGCCCTATTTGGTATTTTATTTAGAGACAGGATCTCACTGAGTTGCTTAGGGCCTCACTTATGCTGAGGCTGGCTTTGAACTTGAGATATACTCCTGCCTCAGCCTCCCGAGCAGCTGGTATGACAGGCGTGCACCACGATGCCAGACTGGCAAAGCACTTTTCTACCTCAAAGACATAACTCCTTTCTCAACAGAATGGTATTTCAGGGAGTTTGAATCAGGCACCCTCCACTCATGATTTGACCCTGATATATCTGAAACAATGAGGAGACAAGGAAGATATCAATCCAGAAACAATAGTGGTTATGGAATGCATACATTTCCATGTATTTTTACAGTAAAAATGCATTAAAAAATCTTTCACAAAAGAAACTTAAAAAATACAAGTAGGGTGTTGACTCTGCTCCCCAACATTCTTTCAGGCATCAACTGTGTAAAAGAGGGAGGGGAATTCCTAAATGGTTTAAGTCATACAAAATTCTCATCCATCATCGCTCATCAACACATTTACATGGAGTGGGGTGTTAGGGAAAGTAGGCTCACAAGAATCAGTTTCCAATTTAAGGTTACAGTAGTTCAAAGAAAACTAAATCTTTCTGCTTAATGCATAGTCCCTGTACAGTACAATATTTTCAAAGCAAATCTGATGTGTGGAACTAAGGTGAAATTACCACACCAAAAGTCCTCATGAACTGAGACAAGCTGGGGCGGTAGCACAGATTTTTAACACGTCAAATATCTCTTACAACAAGCAAGACAGTCAAGATGTTAACTTAAGGATACACTCCAAAAATGCACCTTGATTTCAATTATTTAAAACCCTGGACCCCAAATGAGAGTGTCAGTCATTTAACATCTCAGGTTGTGCTAGAACTAGTGAGAAAAATCCTAGCACTGCAGCCTTAGGAATAAAATCTCCAAGTTGGCTCTTAGGAAATTGATGGAAAAAACATCATTATTCAGTTGTACTCTTCCTCAGTCTTCCTCCTACAGCTCAATGTAAGCTTTGCATGGAAAACTTGGATAATAAAAATAGCATCCACAGACTTTTCCCCTCCTTTTTAGCTACAGAATGTACATTGTTTCTGTTCCAGGAAAGGAACTTGTTTTGTAAATGTCCACACTACTATAGCTATTCATTCTAGTGTTGTGTATAAACCCATAAATCAAATAAAGCTATGAACAATGTAATATTTATATATGCATAGTGTTTTATAAAAAGATTGGCCCACATACTGCTTTTCATCAATACAGAAAGAGCATTAAGTCCATAGCACACTGTAAGAAATAAAATGAGTGAAGAACAGAGAATGCAAACAAGTGCTTAATAATTCACAAGCAGGCTCACCATGGAAGAAATGATGATATCCCAAACCAACTAAAGCTTTAGAGAATTACTTATATAGTCTCCCATTTTAAAACAACTTTATATACCTGATTTAGTTTACATTAAAATATATCCCCATGAATCAATTTGTTCATATTCAGAAATATAAACACATATCACATTCCTCACAGCTAAATTTTTGTCATAAATTCTCTTTTATACAAGAAAAAAAGGCAACATTTTTTTTTCAACAGGCTCTATTAATTACAATTTTTAACTCTGTACACACAATGATTGGCTGGCTGTCTTTTTTTTATCTTTTTTTTTTTCAATACAGTACCATGGGAACAACAGTGATTGACTTGCAAAGTTTTGTGTCTGTATGGAAAATGCAAAACAGTACTACAGAAATACACAATGCACTGTAAGCAGCGGTTTGCTGTAGTGGTCCAACAGGTACAAGCAAACGTTTTGGCTCAGCTAGGCAGTAATCCATTTAAACCACATCCTGGGGCTACAGCCGACCCAACCACACCACCTGAGGGTTTCAGGAAGAATGGGTCTTGTAAAAAAGAAAAATCATTGTTTTTGTTCTGCTGTCCAAAGACTAAAGGACAGGGTCATGAGGGCAGAGGTTTCCCAACCAGAACTAGAACCACTGGGATCACTTCCTTGCTTCCCCTTTGATCAATCTAAAAACGTTATGGTTTCAAAGTGCAATTGGCGTTTCTATGAATGAGCAGCCCCAGCTGTCATTTCTTTAAATTCTCAAAAGAGAATTTCATCCACCAAACGTCACTCCTTCCTCCCTAATTTGGCAAAGGGCAATCATGGGCTATGCAAAAAAGGGGGCCATACTTTTCATCATGGTGATATTTATGTCTCCCTCATACCCAGCACACTGTCCTACATTCCATCAAATATTCAGCTTCAAATCAGACCACCGGCCAAACAACACAGGTGTAGGTTGTCTGTTCCTTCTAGTAGTTGAGTAAGGCTGCCATGGCACTGCCTTAAATGAGATCTTATTCCATGGGGGAGATGCTAATGAACCTGGCAATCTGTGCTTAAGCCGTGTTTGGTAATGGCAGCCAACCTTCTTGTCTCTGTGCCTTCCTGGGCCAGAGAGAGTACAAACTGTTTTGAATCAATTCTAATCCAAGGACAAAAAAAAAATTTCTTTATGCTGCCGCAGTTTAAAAAGCTATAAATATCCTTCATTTGCAATAGTAGTCTTGTCATTACTGTTTGCTTAATTTTAGGATCATTGGCAATCCTAATCCATCCTAAGAGGTCCCCAGTTTTTACAAATAGAAGTTTGCCTTTTTGCTTTGAAGAAAAACTCCTGTCTACAGTATAGCACTACATCACTATATAACAGTCTCGATCATTAATTAAACTTAATAATTTCCCGTCCTTAAAGAGAAACATGACCAACCACCCCATTTTAACAGGAGAGAAAAAGATTGCCCCCCAAAAAAGGGAAAAAAAAATCTTGACAATTCTACGCTTTCTGTAGAAACAAAATCTATATCCCTTTGGGCCGGTATTTGGCAAATAATTTCCAAAAAAAGTATGCATTTAAAAATACTTTCTTTAATTTTTATACATCAGGCACAAGACTTTTCATATATATTTTTTTTTTCTTAGAAGATCTCAAATGCATAAAATGTTTATAACTATTCATAGGATCACCAGGTGTCAGAGATGCTTCCTAAGGTAAGAAAACTAAATTATCTCAGGTTTGTGACCTTCCTCTTAGAACCTTTGACATGGTAAAGGTTGGAATGCGTGTCAAGTCTCAGATACTGAGGTCGGTGCTACATTCTTTATAAGGTCGCCTCCTCTGCTCCGGGGGATTTCTGGAACTTCTGCCCAATTCCTGTTTCAGAGTCGCCTCTTCCCGCTCGCGGTGGCCACCTCGGTCCTCTCGGCTCCTTTTGTCCAGCGAACGCTCTCGGCGGCGCTCGGGGGACCGGGCCCGTCTCCGATCGGTGGACTTGGCCCTCCTCTCGGGCGAGGCCACTCTCCTTCGCTCCGGGGACCTTCTGGGATCCAGGAGTCTTTCGAGGGACCGCCGCCGCCGGCTGGGCGAGCTGTCCCTTCGGCGCGTGGGGGACCGCTCCCGCCGGCGCTCGGGAGACCCCTCCCGCCTCTTCTCGGGCTTCTCCCTCCTCTCCAGGGTGGTGTCGGCGCTGCGCGTGCCGTCCCGGCGCTTCTCCGGGGACCTCCTCTTGGGCCCGTTGGTCGCCATCCGCTCGGCCTGCGCGTCTCGGCGTCCCTCGGGCGCCCGGTCCTTGGGTCGGCAGGTCCCGCCGTCGGGTTTTCGGGAAGTTCCATTCCAGGTGTGGTGTTCATTGGGTTGTCTGCTGTACTCTCGGCTGCCTTTTGGGTCTCTCACGTGTGCCCGCTTCTCCCCATGTGGTGATGATTTGTGAACGTCGGGTGGGTAACTGGACTCCAATGATGGGTGCTGGCGGCCGGACGGTCCGGCCCTCACTTCCGGTCCGGCCCTCACTTCCGGAAAGCCTTGTGCACCAGCGGAGGGGCCGTTCCGGTCGCTGATGGGGTCTGCGAGGAAGAGAGAAGAGAGGCCCAGTTAGGTAGGGAGGACGTGCGTGGTCCAGTCCCCGCTCCCTCCCGTGCTCGACTCATTAGTCACAACAAACAACTGTTAAAAGCCATCAGAGTCAAAGCCAACTCAGTCTGGGTTACGTTATGTATAACTGCAACTAGTTAGGGTTACCAACTGGTACTTGTGGCTTTCAGCATCTGGCTCTTTTTGATACCCCAGACAGATCATTAGAGAATTTATTAAATCAGGCATGACTTTAGTCTTTAAAGGCACACCCCAGGTAGTCTGTCTACAGGTGCCAAAACCTCACCCCCTTACCTATCCCCTGCCTCTCTCCTCCCCATCTACCAACCCTTCTCCTCTTCCCCACCCCACACTGCCCCCAAGAAAGAAAATCTCCTTTCCTTTAAAGAATGCTTGTTTTGATTTGCTTAAAAATAATCCAGGACATTGACCTGGAGGGGCATAGGAAGCTTCTTGGGGGACAGAAGTAGTCTATGGCTTATCTGAGTGGTGATCTAAATGTGTGCACACAGAGATGAAGACTCCAATACACCACACACTCAGGATTCACGTATTTTTACCATATGCAAAGAATATTTATACTTTAAAACAATAATCCAAGGTGTTGAGCAAAGGGGATCGTGGCAGCACCATAATGGCCAGGTGCTGATTGGCAAATGTCACATGCACTTGAGGGGCCACTGAACTATACTTTTGTGTGTGCTATTCAACTATTTTGTCTACTTTTGTGTAAATTCAAAAATAAGGAACCATCTTTCAAATGCAGAGCTTTCTGGTAGATAAAAGGGAAGGGGAAAGAGGTGGTTAATTACACATTTGCAATTAGACAGGGCTCACAAAATCCTTAAGTTTAAAGGCAGTTTTTCTGTATGATATATGAAGCAGTCATAACAATATCGAGGAACTATGGAGCCACTGGACTGCTCCTTTTTTTTTCCTTTTGAAATTGTTACATTATAATTATACATGACTGGGGAAGGAGAGTGATCAAATTATATGCATGTATGAATATGGCATAATGGATCTCACTATTATAGACTGCTTCTTATACCACCAAGATGTCTACAGGTTTAAAAGCAGGGCAGCATCATGAATTTATGAGAGCCCAGGGATGCTTTGTTGCAACTAAACGCAACAAACTCCAGGAGCCTAAAATATTGTGTTGCAGTATGGAGGGCAGACCCATGTGACAGAGAGGAGGGAATCACCCGGGCTCTTAAAAGATCTTTCATGAGGCAGCCAGATCTCTATTCAGCAATTAATGTTTCATGAAAGATCTTCCAACACCCAGCATGGCTTTTAGCAAAAGCAGGTACATAACCTAAAGCAGGGATTAGCAAAGTTTTTCTAAAAGGCCAGGTAGTAAATATTCTGGACCACAGTCCCTGTTGCAACTGTTCAAACCAGCCACTGTGGGGCAAAAGCACAGGCAACACAAAACAGAAATGGGTGTGTGGCTATGCATCAGTAAATCTTACTTACAGACACAGGCTGTGGTCAGGATTTGGCCCCTAGGCTGTAGAATGCCAGAGATACCTGAAGAATGGGGGAATCTCTTCCCATCTGGCAAAGCCCTATCTATCTGGGCGAGAGCTCTGTGGTATAAGGACCATTCTTTCTAAATGCTGGGTGGACTATCAGAACGAAGACAAAAGTCATCTGACATTTGGGTAAGGGAAGGTCCTCAGATCACTATTCTAAATCTAACCTTGAAATCTTATTATGCCTACTTTCAAGACAAGGGAGAGCAACACTTCAACAGGGGTCAGCGGTGTACTTACAATTCCAAGAACGCAGGGTGCTCAGAATGAATTGCCAAACATATCAAAATAGAGCTAAGCAGAAGCAATGAGGAAATTAGGCCACAGCACAGAAACACCTAGTATTGATTGAGCTACAAACCGTAGTTTGATTATGGCCCATAAGGTAGAAGCAAGCCTCCCCGAGCTTTTCATTTCTCATACATGCAGCGATATTAGGAGGTATCATCGCTGTAGAAGGGAGGGCCCAGCACCAAGAACAGTCAGAGAGAGAAAGAGAAAGAGAGAAAGAGAAAAAGTTGAACATTTAGATTCCCTATAACAAGGAGGAAAGAAAAAAAATCTGCATTTGTTAACATAGGGCAAAGAGAGTTTATTTGTCCAGTCAGACAGTCTAAGGCAACACTCAAATAAGGCTGCAGAGACCGCAATTGGAACATGACGTACGTCTTTAGACAGCCATCAGATGACTTGAGAACCCAGACAATGAATGCATCCTTTTGTTTTTTTTTTTTTTTCAAACAACTGGAACAATGACAGGCTGGCATAGGAGAGCATTAACAATAAACAACAAAAGAACAAAGTCCCTCCCCAACCCCCCCACCCCAGACCGCGGCAGTTAAATTAAGTACAAAAACTCATTACAAAAATAGCCTCACAGAGAAGCAGGTTCCAATCAAGTCAGAAAAATATTGGAACTTAACATATTATAACCCATTTGTGACTCTAATCAATAGAATTAGAGAGGTTTAGTCCAAATGACGCATGGAAACATTACAGCAGCACAACCCTGGCAATGTTCAACCCTTTTTGGAAAACCATGTATTTAAATGATCTTTATTATTATTATTATTATTTTTTTTTTTTAGCCCAAAGAACATTTGTTAGTGTTGGATTTTCATCCTCAGTGCAACAGACATAGGTTTGGAGAAGGTACACAGGTTACTGACGATGACTCTCAAATGAAATATCACATCCGACAGAAGGCATAGGGAAGACAGAAAAGGAAGACAATGTTACACAGCTTCAGTGGCATCAATACACCTAACAGTCAGAAGTTTAGTACAGTACGCAGCCATGTCATCTGAATGTCGTCATGAACTTCCCCTGTGGTTGGCCGGGCCTAAAGGGGCCTTGTCTGAAACCCACCCTCCCCCATTCCCTCGGATCCCTCATATTGTGCACCTGTACCCATGTCCAACACCAGGGGAGGCTGCCTGCATGGGAGCTGTTCCCCTCCTTGAGCTACATCTGAATGAAGGATCTCATCAAGGAAGTCCAAAAATGCAACTGGGAATTGTGCAGAGTGACTTTCAGAAAAGAGGGTGATAACAGATAAATCCCTAATAAAGGGGACCAATGTATATGGGGATCATTCAATTACAGTTTCTATAGAAACTTTTGTAGACCTTTGGTTGGGAAAAAAAAGCCCTACATCTAGGGCATAGCTTTTTTTTTTTTCTCTTTTTTTTAAATTTTAAACAAGAATCTCAAATAAATAGGACAGAATTATTACAATATACAATATTTTGCCATCAGAACACTAAGCTAGGTAAAGATCATTGCCGTCTACTCAAATCATGTCTAAAGATATGACAAAGGAACTCTACGTATAACCTGGCTTTCCTCATAGGAAAGGTATAGTAACATGTTTCCCTCATGATGAGCACTGGGAATCTATTTCGTCCTTCATCACTTAAAAACATATGGCTAGTATGTCAACAGTTTTTGTTCGTTTGACAGTAGTGGGCTCAGGTGGTCTGATTTGGGGTCAGAGACCAGTGGAGGGATGGAGAATTTTTGGACGCAGAGCATCTAGGAGGTGAGCAAAGCCCCCAAATCATCTTGAAATTTCACGCCTCTTAAATAAAGACATCAAGTAACCGAAAAAAAAGAAAAAAAAATATATATATATTTGTGCCTCATCATATCACTCAGGAAACCTGCTTTCCTGCTTCTTAAAAGGAGTATAGAGTCATTTTGTGCTAACAATTGGATCTGAGAAACAGTTTGGCACAGTTCAAACAAACATTCCTTCGCTCTTGGTCGGACTAGACAAAATGTTCTCTCTGATTATCAGAAAGGGGGCTCTAAAGATCTTGTCCTAGGCCTTGCCCCAGTCCACAGAAGCAAGCAAAAAGATGAAATGTGGAGAGATTTCAGAACAAGCGAAGCAAATAATCACATGGTGCGAGAGGCTGTAAGACACTGGTGAATGGGGAGACAGAAAGGACTTTCCTGCTGCCGTTCTGGAGACAGAGTCATGGAGTCATGCCAGGGAAGGAAGGAATGTTTTCATAGTTTGACCCACCATATTCCGGGACCGAGCCGTCTCCCCGCCTCAGAAACAGACGAACTCTGCGGCCACCATTCTTAATCAGTTCAATGGCCCGAGAATGCTTCATGTTTTTGGTGGTCTCGCCATTGATCTCTAGAATTTCATCACCAATCTGCCATGGTAGGAATAGAACATAGAGAGTCATAAAAAGAAAGAAATATAAATGGTCAACACAGATACGAAAAAATGTTTAACATCTCTAACAATTAGAGGAATGCAAATTGAAACTACTCTGAGATTCCATCTCACTCTAGTCAGAATGGCAATTATCAATAAATGTTGGCAAGGATTTGGGGAAAGGTTCACTCATACATTGCCGGTGGGACTGCAAATTGGTGCAACCACTCTGGAAAGTAGTATGGAGATTCCTCAGAAAACTTTGAATGGAACCACTATTTGACCAAGTTATCCCACTCCTTGTTCATATACCCAAAGGACTTAAAATCAGCATACTACAGTGACATAGCCACATGAATGTTTAGTGGAGCTCAACTCACAATAGCTAAGCTACAGAAACAACCTAGGTGTCCTTCTATGGATGAATGGATAAAGAAAATGTGGTATATATGCACCATGGGATATTACTCAGCCATAAAGAAGAGTGAGATCATGACATTTGCTGGTAAATGGATGGAAACTGGAGACTATCATACTAAGTGAAATAATTCATTCCCCCCAAACCAAAGGTTGAATGTTCTCTCTGATGTGCGGATGCTTACCCATAATAAGGGAGGGTGGAGGGGAAGTATAGAAGTTTATTGAATTAGATGGAGGGGGAATGGGAACAGGAAAGACAATGAATCGTACATAATTTTCTTATGCACATATATGAATACATGACCAGTGAAACTCCACATCATGTTCAGCCACAAGAATGGAATCAAAATTGTAATGGGTTGAATTCCATGTATGTATAACATGTCGAAATACACCCTACTGTCATGAATATCTAAAAACAAACAACAACAACAATAGGAAAAACGTAAGTCACTACAGATGCTTCCTCACATCTACTCCAGCCTCCTTTCCCTACTTACCCTCATCTTTCCACATCTTTCTGCAGGACCATCCTCTGCTAAGCGCAGAACATAGAGGTCCATGTTATATTCTCGACCCCCTCGAAGACTAAAGCCAAATCCCTTGGCTCCTCTTTCCAGTTCCACAGTGTAAAAATCTTGCTCCTATTTAAAGAAATTAAATGCAGTCATTCAGGTAGAACTGCTATCCACACATGTTTCTCTCATCTCTTCCCAAACATTCCATGTCATGTTGATTTGGCCAAAAGGCATAGTCTCTAATCCTCTCTTGGTGACTCTTAAGTGCTTATTAGTCATCATCCTCATTAATCTTCATTAATATCAGAAGTTGGAAATCCAGAATTTGAAACAGTAGGATCATGCTTATACCTATGCACATATTAAAATTCATCTACGAAGGTTGCAATCTGCATTTGGGGCAGGAAGCTTCTTCATCACATGATACCATCCATTTGTGGCTGGATGTTCAGCTTCCTTGAGCCTGGCCTGAGAAGCACCAGGGTTTACGATTAGCACTGTGTCTACGCCAACCTGTGCAGTCTGAGGAATGGTTTCCATTCTGTTTGGGCAAGATCACAAGTGGACTACTGAAGGGTCCACAGAGGCCAGCAGAAACCTATTTATCTTGGCATCACCCAGTAGTTCCCAGATTTGTTTCACTTGCTAACCATCTTGAGAGGCAGGTGTCCTGGCTCTCACCTGAAATCCAAAGTCCCCAAAACCACTTTAAAAAAACAACAACAAAAAGATTTTCTTGAAGAACTATGATTTTGCAAACAGTTATTTGCAAACAGGTGCTTTGCTTTTTCTCTGACCACTGATCCTTGTGACAGCTTTTCAGTATTTTGGTCTTATTTTTTTCTCTCCCTACCAAAGCATATCTAGGAATATTTTTCAAAGGTAGTAAAATAAAAGCAAATATGAGTATATATGTGGAAAATCCCTGCACAAAAGGCTGTGTATTTTAAATTAAGGATGCCCTTCAAAAAATATTTTGTAAAAACAGCTTCAGAAAGTTGGAAGGAAATGAGCAAAAAAAAAAAAAAAACAAAAAAAAAAAAAAGGGGGGGGGGAAGGACCCTCACCTGCGTAGCCTGGGGAGCTTTGAACTCGAACTGAGATTCCGGCTTTGGTTTGGTGTTCCTGCCAAAGTGAGAGAAATAAATATAACAGCAATGCAGGGGGAGACAGAGAAAAGAACGGAAAACATGCCTCATCATGATGAGAGGACAGGTCCCTTTTTCCCCTTTTAAGTAACAAAAGGAACCAAAGTCTCAGCTGACCTTGTCTCCTGGGCCCCTTGCTGAGAAGGGGTGTGTGTGGTGGTGATGGTGGCAATCTTTTCTGCATTGGTCAGCAAGGTGGCATTTGAGGACTCTGTGGGACAGAGCATAAAGAAATGAAGGCCTGAGAGAAGACATCATCCAGCTGGGAGGTGAGCAGAAACCCTGTCTCTAAGTGACAAATCTGACTTCCCTGTCCCCATTTCAATTAGTTGGACTCAAATTTCTAAAGACTCAGGAATTTAATGAACCATCCTAAGATCTTCTCTGCTGTGGCTCATGTATGCCCCCCACTGTGACCCTCCTCCTAAGCAGACATTCCCTCAAATGAAATAGGGTTTGCCAGGGGAAAAGCTGCTCTAAAATTACAGCCAGCATGGGTGTGTCTGACTCCTCCCCGCCACTGAGAGATGGCAATCCATCAAAACACTGGGCCACCCCGGAGGTATTTCACAGGATTTTACAGGCTGCTAATAAATGTCCCTGCTAACATTTCCTGCAACTTATCAGCAGCATTTGGTGAGTATGCCTGATTTCCTCATGTGAATATTAAATTCAGAAGTGAGCTAACATATTTTTAAACACAAATAACATCTCCTTTCTTCCTCATTGCTTTTCATAAAGCACAAGTGAAAATATGGAACTCTTGACAGATCTCCATCTAGTATCACTCATGAAAGATTAATTTTAAAACCTGCATTAGAAGAACCAGAGTTATAAACATAAGTTGTATAAATCATGAAGCTGCTTTAAAGTAAGGAATAGGATTATGTTCCTATGTAAATTGACTTTCTTCTTCACTCATCACATTCATAAGCAACTTCATAATCTCTACAAGTTTGGAGACTCAGAATCTGAAAAAAAATCATAAAAAAACAAAAACTATAGATAACACATCCATGTATATGTATTAAAATTTAATCATTCATATGGTAACAGATATATGCTTTTTTGCTAATAATATCTCCATTAAAATCAAGGCAAGTAGCAACCACTAGGAGCGAGCCATACATTTAATATTTATTCTTAAATGGACGCTCAGGAACTTGGCTTTTATTTTCTCATCAAGAAAATACTAGGGGCTGGGGCTGTAACTCAGTGGTAGAGCGCTTGCCTAGCATGCGTGAGGCACTGGGTTTGATCCTCAGCACCACATGAAAATAAACAAAAAAATAGAAGAAAGAAAAGAAAGAAAGAAAAGAAAATACTAACTGTGGTTGTTAGGTTCTAAAATTAGCCTGCAAGTACCCATTTAATTAATAGTGAACCATGAGGTCTAGAAGATTCCCTGAGTTCTATGCTTCCTAGTATTTCGATGTTTGTTGACTACATTGGGTATAAGGAGGTTTCTATGGGATAATATTTTAAGTACTTCAAACTAAGAAGCCTGTAATCAATCAATCTCTCTCTCTCTCTCTCTCTCTCTCTCTCTCTCTTTCTCTCTACCCCCCCACCTCCCTTCCACTCCCCTCCCCACCCCTTGCCCCCCTACAGTCCTGGGATAAGAGACCTTCTATGCACCCAATGGCTGGTGGTCTCTCTTCCATTTTAATTTCCTGAGAACACTGTTCAATTCGGGTCTGGTGTCCTGTTACTTTACTTTCATGACACACAGGGGTTAAAAGTATGTGTTTGAGATTCACACAGAATTCAAATCCCTCTTTCTCCACCCATTAATGGTGTGCCTGGCTCTTCTCACACAGGACGAGGGAATGCTGCCGATCGATCTGTCCCTCTCAGGATGAAAGGATGTGAGACGCACAGTATCAGTGCTAGACCACAGCTCGCACTCAACACATTCACTACACTACTGTGGGGAAACTCTCTGCAGCAAGAGAAGGTTAAGGAGGATTTTAACAGTTTATATGCCAGCCATAAATGTCCCTGATTCTTATAGCCATGCCCAAGATTAATAAGATAATGTAAGTAGAAAGCATAGTTTTATGAATCTTATTTGTGTTTTAGGACAATGTTTCTCACAATGTGTTCTACAAATGTTTCTACAGATTCTGAAGGAAAAGAACCTGTGATCCACTAAGTCTGGGAACTAAAGGGTGAAACAAAAAGGACACAGATGTCTGGTTGCTTGTTCCTATGGACTCTTCAGAGCATTTACTGAGCTAGTGTGACTTGAGACCCTTGGGTCAGGCAAAGGCTGTGCCTCAAGCTTACTGGGAGGCAGGTTAGCCAAATGGTTACAAGGGTCAGATTCTGAGTCAGATTGCCTTGCTTTGCATAGTAGGCTGCACTAGACAGGACGAGAGCAAAGCCATTTCAACTTTCAGTGTCTCAGTTTCCTCATCTGCACAGGAGAATGACAGAAGTATCTAAGGAAAGTGGTACAGTGATGATCTAAGAGGAACTGTTAGGGACAGTGCCAGACACATTAGTGCTCAAAAAAATTATTAGCATACTTTTAGTATGTATTATTATAATATTAAAAGCACATTACTGGTACATTTTTAGGATTACTATTGTAAATGGTTTTTTTAGAGCATTTGGAAGGTCATTAGCACCTTCATATCACTCCTATTCAAGCACAGTTAACTGGCAAAACCGAGGAATCTAAGTGATATTTCATACAAGTCATCCACCGGGTCAGTACACAGGACACACAGACTGTCAGTGACACTCACCAGAACTCCCATAAACTCTGGTCCTTTAGCTAACCTCATACAGCTCATTGTAACTCATTTTATAAAGATTCTCTGGGAAATCATAAGATCATTTGGGCCATGGGGAAATCACAATCAGGGTACCAAAAAAGAACGTTTCTTTGTAATTAAAGTGATTAGAATTACTGAATTGTGAAGAAGTTCCCATTTGGAGTTATTGTGTGTTCTTGGTAGCTGGAATATTCCAGGAAGATGGAATCCTATTCTCAAATGATTTTTCATGTTTCTGCTGCTTTCATGATTTAATGAAATATAACAGATAATCACTCAAAACACATATAAACAGAATGTCCTTATTAATTTTCCTCTTATCCTTCATTTGCTGTTTATTTACATGCAAATATTTTTTTAGGGTTGCAGCTTCACTTTGAGCATTTTAAAGAAATTAATGCTTAATATGCAAATACCTATTTGAGCTCACGGACTTTTCCTTATTTTGCATTTTTTAAAATCTATGAATAACCACCATTTACAAGACCATGTACAGAGTGCCAAGCAAGCACTGTACTGGGACTACGACCATGTGCGCTACTTCAATTGATGGCCACCACTTCATAAAACAAGTGCAAGTTATTGCCCCGTTTATAGATGGAGGGGCTGGGGCATAGGAAAGGTAGGAAACTGCCTAGGATCACCCAGGACAAATAATGGGAATCAAACTCGGGCTTGCCTGAAAGTGTGCTTTTAGTCTTACTGTTCACATGGGGATCTGTGTTGGTATCCAGAAAATCATACCTGACTGACACCTCCATTCATGTAAGCAATGTTTTCATTTTACTGCATAACTGCTACCAATTTCTCTAGGCAGTATCCTAGATTAACCAAAATACAAAATGCCCTGCTTGAATTTCATGGGTTATTTTCAGAGGACCAAAAAATTTTTAGCATGGCCTTGATTTCCAGGGTGCTTTTATAATATCAATAAAGTTAGACTTCTTTTCAGAAACTTTTAAGTCTTCATTTGGAATTAAACCAAAATTGTATCTGCTGAAATGTTCTAACTTTTTAAAATATAGAGATGAGTCCATTATCAAAAATTTATAGCTCTATCCCCAAAGCAAAACTTGCCCTGTATAATAGGAAAAAAAAAAAAAAAACATAAAAGAGCCTGAAAAAGAGTCTAGCCTCCTCACCCTCCAGCAGCGATATTATAAAGGAGTGTCAATGTATTTGACTTTTAAAAGACTAAAACAGATGGACCTATTGGATATTTTTATGGATATTCCAGAAAGTGCCTCCCACATTCTTTATTAAACAGAGTTTATACCTACTTTAGCTCTCCCAGAGGAATGAAAATGGATATTAATATACTTTGCATAGCAATCACGTATCAAGAAAAACAGCTCTTAAGCATGTCATGAGGCTGTTGGAAATCAGGGCCCTCACTCTTCTGACAGGAGCTTCTACCTTGGGTTTCAGCCTATCTCTGTGACAAGTGATTATGATTCTAGCCTTGTTCCTATGTCAATGTTCTTACCCTTCCTTCCGGAATCCACATGAAAAGCTAAGCAAATCAACAAAGAACATGATCATTTCTTTCATAAATATTTGATTGTGTAAACATATGCGTCATAAATACTGAAGGTGACATTGGAAAATCTGAACCCCACAAATATGTGGAAAGTTCAGGGAGGACTTTTTACTATCTATACCTTTGCCAAGGAAATAGCAATATCTGTGTTGCCAGCTTGTCTCCTCTAAAAGCAAACACTCTGAATCAGGTGAACTGAAGAAGAAATTCAAGACCACAATTCAAATTATATATATATATATATATATATATATATATATATATATATATATATATAAAGCTCTTAGATATTCTCATTATCTTGAACATGATTCCACATTAGTTTGGTTCAGGCTCTGCTCTGATTACTCTTCTTCCCACTCAGAATAAGACTACATGGGCATTTCTGTATGATCCAAGTGTGGTCTGACTTGTTGGAGATCAAGTTCAGATTCAATCTGTTCAGCTACTTAGGCCTTTCTGTGCGGCTGTTGTGTATTTACTATCCCTTGCCCATATCTCACAGAAGAAAAGGTTCTCCCCTAACTCAGCCTCCCAACCTGACCCCAAATTCATAAACGACAGAGAAGTATAGACTCCCTGGTCACAGCCTAAGATCTGTGGAGGTAAACCTTCTAACAGCATAGACATGCCAAATAAAAGGGAGTTATATTTTGGAGTTTTGTTAGAGAGGTAATGGAGAAGAAATGGGAGAAGCAAGTTAGGGAAACTAAAGTCTGAGATAAGGGAAACTGGAAAAAGAATGAGAAATTTGATGACAAGAAAACAGACTTGGGTAGCATGAGTTAAAGAAGTGGATTCAGCCAGGCATGTGGCGCACATGTGTAATCCCAGTGGCTCAGGAGGCTGAGGCAAGTTCAAGGCCAGCCTCTGTAAAAACAAGGCTCTAAGCAACTCAGTGAGACTCTGTCTCTAAATACAATACAAAAAATAGGGCTGGGGATGGGGCTCAGTGGTTGATTGCCCCTGAGTTCAATCCCTGGTACCAAAAATAGTGGATTCAGAGGGTTTCTGAGCACTGTCCAAATGAGGGGGAATCTTCTCGAAGTGCCTCCTGGAGTTTCTAAGAACTGTATTTCAGACATGATAGATCTCTTAGAACCATGCTAGCTAAAAACTTCAAATTCCTTGTAGATACCATGAAACAACTGGTCTTTGGGCTACTTGATGAGGTAAATATCAGAATGAAAGATCTGAAGGAGACCAGAGAGCACCTCCCTATACCTCCACAGTCAGCCATGTCTAACTTGCATACAGAGGAAGTAGATCAAGCAAGATTTTCTCTTCATCACACTGTCATGGTCATTCTACTTCTTGTAGGTGTTTGAGACATTCTCCTGGATTGCTATCTAATTCCCCCAGAAATCTAACTCCCCTGCCTCTGCTCTGATTTCCAAGATGGCCCCTTAAAGATGAGCATTGTACTTCACCTTCTGATAGAAGTGATTCCCTTTACTTAGATCTTGATACTTACAAAGTCACTGGCAAAAACTTTTATTATCATGGCAACAATGATAGAACATTTTAGAAACAATTTAGATGAGATCAACCTCAGCAGATCATGGGCCATCTTTAAAGATATCAATCCTTCACTACTTTATTTTACTATCTTCTAAGGAGCACAAGAGATCTGCCTGAATTTTATACGCACTGAAGTTTTAAGAATTCCTTTTTATTGCCAACTGTTAGGGGCAATCCACAGTGCATTATATTTTTGGGGGTTCAGGTTTTCAAAAATACTGTGACTCTACTTCACTAACTCAACACCTAGTATGTGCAGTGTAGTATTAGTTGCTTTTGCATATGTTTGTCTTTTCTGATTTCAAGCTCTTTCTCTATGCCCTTCCTGCAAGGAGAGCTTTCTTTCCTTCTTTTCTGAGACATTCTCATTCCCATATTAAAACAAACCAGTACAGAACCAGCAAGTCAATTCCTATTTCCCATTCTTCTGGATTATTTTTTGCAATCTATCTATAGTATGAAATAAACATGTCTTCGGTCTCTGAACCATTCCTCACTCCATTTTTCTGGTTTCATTTATCCTTTCCATTAAGAATCTATGTTTCCACATTTTATCATCATGTGCTCACTTTTGTAAACTGTAATAGCTTTCCAGAGTGGTAATTTGGTGGAATGGACTTCAGACCAGATGGTAAATTACTAACCATGATCGGAAAGAGGGTGAGGAAGACCACCATTCAAGGAACTATTTTCTTTCTCTCCAATTGGTATGGGATATTTTTGGCACAAAGAAAGTTTTCTGTTCTTAGAATGAAAAAATTTCAAATATTTACTGTTTAGTTTTGCATTTACTTGTTCTGAAAATCACTAGCTACATCAATCAAAACCTGAACCAAAAAACTCACTTTCTCATAATTACTATATAAAAATACTTATTTGGTGAATGACTTCCAGATAAAATGTTTGATTTTCTTACTTTATTGGATCTATGGCATAGCATGTTTTTATAGCACTATCTATATAAACCACATTTCTCTCTTGAGAAATACTCAGTGGCTTTTAGAATATGTATTTTATTTTATAACATGTATGGAAAGAATGAAAAACGGCAATTAAACATTTTGTAACAAGTTATAACTTTTGTCCCAAGGGCTAGGTTGGTGTAGGATCAATTATTTATCAATCAATTATTCAGGATTTAAGTGCCAATGCAATCTATACTTACTGATATTAGTGTTATCAACTTCATGTTTACAAAATATGAGTAAGAAGACAAACACTGATATTTTTGCACTGGGTTATTATTATGGAGGTTCTTTTGTGTACTTTAGGACATTTGGGAACATCTCTAGTCTGCACCCACTAAGTGCCACTGCCAACATTGGCAAATGTCCTGGTGGTCTGGCAGCAGGTGGGGTAGGGAAAAACCAACGATTTGACTTTAATGAGTCAAGCAAATAGGCATAAAAGAATAGTTCTAATTTAATGTAAATATAATCTATGAAAAATGAAGATGTTTAATTTTTTCTTCATCTACATGTAAAAATTTGGGCTACAAGTGATGGCACACACCTGTAATCCCAGCAGCTCGGGAGGCTGAAGGAGGAGGATTGTGAGTTCAAAGCCAGCCTCAGTAGAAGCCAGGTACTAAGCAACTCATTGAGACCCTGTCTCTAAATAAAATAGGGCTGGGGATGTGGCTCAGTGGCCGAGTGCCCCTGAGTTCAATATCCAGTACCCCTCTCCCCCCAAAATTAGGACAAATCAAGTAGGCATAAACACTAAGATTTTCTCATTAAATAAAAATTTTGATACATTCACTTATTGTGGAAGAGCATAGTACTGGCTCTGCACTCCTATTAGGTAAGTTTTGAGAAGTTGCCATATTCTACTATTAAATTTCAGTGATGATTTGAAAAGGGCATTCATGAGTTCCAGATAGAACAACAGGTAATCTTTACTACTTGCATGAAAACTTACAGTTTTCTGTATAATTTTGAAGGGGCACACTGGAGACTTTCTGGAGTTCTATCTGTAGCAAGATAGGATCCCAGGGCGATGGGATAAATTAGATGAGGGTGAGATGTGGTTTAGTAACAATGGCTATGTTGGTTTGATGGGTATGTTCAGTTAGGGACCGACAAAGCTGCCTCTAAGTCAAAACTATTCAATTACATGAGCATTAATGAGAGAGAGAGAGAAAGAGAGAGAGAGAGAGAGAGAGAGAGAGAGAGAGAGAGAGAGAGAGAGAGAGAGAAAACATGAGAGCGAGGGAGAGAGATAAGAGGTATACTTTACCATCCCCAGGAATGATGCGGAGGGTAACTGTGTTTCCTGCTTCCTTGATTAGGTTGACAATGTCTGAATGGGATTTGTTGGTGATGGAACATCCATTTACTGCCAAGATCCGGTCTCCTACTTTCAGCTTGCCACAGCGGTCAGCAGGGCTCCCCTCAATAATCCGACCTATTTTGTGAGGCATAGCCACACATGCATTGCCTGCTTTGATATTGAGTTTTAAGTTTTTTTTTTTTTTAAGTTACGTGGGAATATAGTGAAGGGAGGAGAAAAAGGGTTGAAAAGGGAAAGAGAAGGTTAAGTGTTAATTAATTAAAGCATTAAGCAAATGTTATTAAAGGAGAGCTCTGTGCTGATGGTCAAAACATTGGCAATACTAGGTGCCTAGCTCTGAGGCCATGCCCTGAACCAGAGTTCACGGCTATAGCTATTCCCCGATTCCAAGGGAAAAACCCTTGTCTCCCTCCTACAATAATTGCACAATCTGGGCTCTCTGGCAACTACAAAGAGACTCGAGAGCCCCAAATAGCTTACTGTTGGCTTATTTAGGGACCACAAATGTGAGGCCCAGAGCAGGGCGGGGGATGGGGGTGCTTTTCACAGAGTCACTTCATGTTTTGCCAGCTGTTGTATAAGCTGCTGCCAATGTTTTGTCCTTTCACCATTTAGAAAAATAATCCCTGGCTTTGTGGTGAGGTCTAAGAGTCTCCTATACCCCAAATTCAATCTGAAATCACTAATGGACCAGCACTTTCTGCCTTCTATTCAGAATGATGAAAGCTGTAGAAAAGGGACATAATTACGAGAGATGAGCCAAGAAAGCATCCAACCTTGACACTTCCTTTCATGATGGGACCTCTGCTCAATCGGCCCATCTCATGTGCTTTCAGGGGAGGGCCCAGCAGGCTCATTAGCTCCAAAATCCTCCTCCTGCCTCCCAAAAGTCCCCCCAAAGGAATATGAGAACTTAGTACTCGTTCAGACGGAGGATGCTAATCCAAAGCTAGGTTCAAATCAATCCTCAACCCCTTTTCCTTTCATCATTTCCTTTCTCATCAACAGTTAGTATACATCCACAATCTGCATTACCAGGAAAAGGGTATTTGAAGAGTGCTTGGAGATACTCCATGTCACTACTAGCTTCTAGAGAAAGGTAGAAATTGGCTTTGAGGTCCAACATGGGATTTCCAGGTCATCAGATATCAAGTTTCAATGTTTCTTATTCATATGCATCTATTTTGAGAATTAGTCTTTCTAGGAACAATAAAGATGTGAAGCCACCTTTTGGGAAGATGGCAAAGTTAACATGGCAGACCATGAAACTACTTGAGTTGGAACTTCCATCATAATTTAGAAGGGTCAAAGGTGGGGGAAAATGCCCATTATTGTTTTGATTTCAACAGATTTGCCCAAGTTTCAAATGAAGGTAAGCTATCTACTGGAAGCCAACAAACAGGTGTGGTTGGAGCATGGAGACTCAGACTCAAGGTCTCGATTAAGTTTAGCTCATCTCCAAGGAGAACTCAAATGGCAAAGGTATCAAACAGCAGGTCCCAGGAAAGCGCTGCACAGCTCAGAAGTCTCATGCAAGGTATTAGGCAAAGTTTAATTTGATTGTAAGAATCAAAGGAAAACAATCAAAGACCAAATTGTAAGTAAAAACATTCAATATTCATCATACAACACATAACCTGAAACCCGACATATCTGTTCTTTCTTTCTAGAAACTGAATGTAAGAATTCTGAAATAGCTGAAGGTATTACGTGGTACATGTCAAATTGTAGATTTGAAGGAAAAAAACAACTTGGGGTTTCTTTTCTCCTCTTACTTTCTTTTTTAAAGTAAGCAGAAAAATCTCCAAAATTATTTTAAAAAGCAAAACAAAACACACACAAAAAATAAATTAAAAAAAACTCTAGCTTTGTTGTCAGGTTATCCAGCCAGGACATGCTATGATAACTTTATTAATGTAGCTCACAAAAGCACTGTTAGTAAGGGGTGTTTGTTACTGCAGCCACACATGCATAGACCTGGCTGTCTCCTTCAGAATGTAAAACTTAAGGGCAAGGCAGCTTTAGCAGGAAGCAACCTGCTAAATGGATGCAAAGTGAGTTCTACTGGATCAGAATGCTAAGGAGATGTAGCACCTTGCTGTTCCTAGCCAGTGAGTGACCAAGGCCACTGGTCATCAGGCTTCAAGTGGTCAGGTCACTTAAGGTAAATGTCAGAGCCTTCATGGCTCTTCCCCTTCTCCCATCACATATTTACTAACAACCACGCCTGGGAGATGGCAAAGGACTTTTGAAATCTTATCAGGAAGGTGCATCTTTTTGAAGTGTATTATCTATGATCCATTGTAAGGAGAAATAGAGCCATCTGATAGACTCATCTGAGTTCTTGTTGTTTTCCCTTGTGCAAAGACAGCAAAGACTTGGAGAGAGCAACACTGGTGTTTCTCCATACGTGGCTGAAACCCCCGACATTAGAATGTAACCCAACATCAAATGACTTCGAACCCAGATCTTAACCAGATTCTTAGATCAAGAAACAGGAAAATATTACTTTAAACATTTAAAATATTCAGATAGGGATAGAGAAAGGGTACAGAGGAGTTGGGAAGAGCATCCCGTGTCATGTTTAACTCCTTACACCTCTTTTTTCTTTCCTGATCATTTTTGTGTCCTGATGCTTCTGTTATAAACCTGGAAGACTTTCTGAGGGCATTGCTATTAAGGATATTCTACATAGGACGTGTCCACAGTCTGTCTCTGGCAAACACTTCAGCTACTTCACGCTGTCAAGGAGTTGCTGCTTAAGTTTCACGCAAACCTCATGTAGGCTTGAAGTTTGTGCTATCACACATTTAGAATGAAAACTAAAAGGGTTATTTTTTTCCCCCAAACTTTAGGAGGGAAAAAGCTCCCAAAGAGACTCCATCCCCAATTAAGACTCTAATTACCCAAAGCAAAAAGCATTAAAGCGTTTCTGTTAATGAGATCTTGGCTGACTTCCCCTGGCAAGAGAGCCTGCCCTGGCGCGGAGGGAACCAGGACAAATGCATTTGCTCAGCACTCACCGAAGGTCGTGCCTGCTTCGGGCCTGCTCACCGAGGACACGATGACGAAGCCGAAGCCCTCGTTCTCCCCGCGCCGGATCTCCACGTCGTAGGGCTGCACCACGGTGCTGACCACGGTGCTGACCACGCCACTGCCCCCGCCGCCGCCGCTGCCAATGCCGCTGGTGCTGCCGCTGCCCGAGCTCACGGTGTTGAGCGAGTTCTGGCTGCCCTGCGGGGTGCGCTTCTCCTCCGTCAGCGAGGCCGGCTGGGTGCTGCTGTGGTGGGAGGAGGCTGGCGAGGGCACCTCGTTCTCGGTTTTCGGGACTGCAATAGAGATTCGCGTTAGAGTCTGATTTTTTTTTTTCGGGGGGGGGGAGTAATGGGGATTGAACTTAGGGTCACTGGAACACTGAGCCCCATCCAGCCCTATTTTGTATTTTATTTAGAGACAGGGTCTCACTGAGTTGCTTAGGGCCTCGCTGTTGCTGAGGATGGCTTTGAACTCGGGATCCTCCTGCCTCAGCCTCCTGAGCCTCTGGGATTATAGGCATGCAATGTCGCGCATGGTTCACGTCTAAATCTTGACACCACCAAAAAACGTGCCCTGCCACCCCTTCCACCTTCCCCTACCTCCAACACCTGAAATCATCAGGTGGATGTGGGACAGTGGCCCCTGGCCTCACAGGATTCAATACCTGAATGGAAAACAGCCTTTCTTAGGAACATTAACCATGTGGTGGCCAAGAACACTGATCTAAAGAGGAACTCCAAATCTTGTACTGCTACAACGTATTCAAGTTGGCAGCAAGACTAGCCCACTCTGAAAGCTCCCTGTTGCACAAAGGGCAATGGATAGCAAGCACGGACAGGGGCTGTATCAATGATGGCTACCATCTTGGCCTCACAGACAGCCTGAGCCACACAGTCATCTTGTCATGCCCTCTGAATCACCTTTCTGCCCAGAGTTTGTTTTTCTCATGTAGGTGACTGTAAGTGGACTGAACATATAAAGTTTCCACACACTGGATCAGGGACAACACCTGTAAGAGACACATACAGCTTTTCTTCCTAGTTTCCACATGTCAGCATCTGCCTTAACCACACAACTGGGAGCATTAACCCCCTTCCAAATTCAGTCACCATTCCAGTTGTATGGCTTTGTCAGCTTGACAAAGTTAAAGCCAACAGAGGACCTGGGACCAACCGTGCCAAAATCAAAATGCATGTGGTGTCCAGGTAGTGGAGGAGGCTATATTTATCTTCCAAAGCTTCTCCTTCCATAGGGTTTTTTTTCTTTTTAAATTGTGAAAAACATGCATAACATAAATTTGAACTTTATAAACATTCAGAAGTGCACAATTCAGGGGCATAGGTACATTATGGTTGTTGTACAACCACTATCAATGTCCATCTCCAAACTCTGTTGTTCTATGGTTTGTTTCTATGAATTTCACCACTCTACAAACCTCACGAAGGCCGAATCACACAATCATTTTTCTCCTGTGATTAGCTCATTTCACTTGACATAATGTATCTTCACAGGTTTAACATGCCTTTTATCCACAGTTAAATATCTAAAATATTAAAAATTAAAAAAAATTAAATGTAAAACAAAGAGCCCACACGCCTCACTATTTTTATTTGAGCCAGGGAAGTAAAATCCTTTTCCTTTTTTTTTTTTTCCCTTGAACTCTAAAAACCAATTTTAGTTGACTACTGCTGCCTTAACAGAATACTATGTTAAAAAGGATTGTGAGGCCGTAAATGAGCTCTAGGAACATAATCTATGACTGATTAGCACTGGGCTGCAGTAGGTAGGACTCTCACACTGGAATTTAATATCTTAATTCTATAATTAATTACATACCACTTAAAGTTAGTTACACTCATTTAAAAAAAAAGAAACCAATTAATTTTATCTGATAGGTATTTGTTATACTTATAATAACTATGGAGAATTGTTAATATCTGATGTCATATTGCTTTAGTAATTTAGTCGATGCAACCCTCAGTCTTCCTTTTCTACATTCTGGGCTGTCTTACAGGCTTTGGGATGGGAGACTGCATATAAGGATCAACAATTAAGGTATATGCTTTTAGGAAGCTGGTTAGCCAATGGAAAGGTCAGACTTTCACATCATGAGCTGTTTCAAATGGCAGATTCTGTGGGAAGTTATGCTCCATGTATGTATAATATGTCAAAATACAGTTCATTGCCACGGGTATCTAAAATGAACAAATTTTAAGAATGGTAGATTCTGATACAGAAGTAAGCCATGAGTCACAAGAATGGCAAACAGGAAATGTAAAATTTGAAGATAGGTGGAAGAAGGAGGACATTTTGTAGAGAGAAAGTTATTTTTGAGCTAAGCAGGAAGGGATATGTAATATCTTGAGAACTAGAATTTGAAGATTGAGATCATGAGGAAACAATCACAGATGGCTTAGAACTAGCCAGTTCCACAGTTTGTTTGTTTGTAACAGAGGGAAATAGCTGGGTAGGGTGGTGCATGCCATAATCCCAGTGGCTCAAGAGGCTGAGATGTGAGGATTGCAAGTTCAAAGTCAGCCTTAGCAATTTAGTGAGGCTCTAAGCAACTTAGTAGGACCCTGTCTCTAAATAATATATTAAAAAGGCCTGGGGATGTGGCTCAGTGATTGAATGCCCTGGGTTCAATCCCCAGTAACCCCAGTACCAAAAAAAAAAAAAAAAAAAAAAAAAAAAAAAAAGGAAATAGAGAAGTTTGGTTTAATATATATGACAAGCAACCAAAAGGTACACTAGCATTAACCTTTCTATAGACTTTTTTTTTTTTCAGTACAAACCTAAGTTTGATTCTCTCAATTTGAAGCTGCAACTTTTCAGACATTCCTAATGACCTCTTTTGTTGAGGATTATCATCAAATGAAGAGGCTGGCTAAGTCCTGGATGGTGAGGGGAGGGTGGGCAGGTCATCTATATTCAAGGAGACCCTTCTAGAAACCTTTGCTGAACATATGCAAATGGCACATTAAAGTACTTTTGAATGACAGTTATTTTGCAGGGTTGGAGAGAAGCAAACCATCTGGAAATCCTGAGCTCCATCACATTTGCAAACATTTGCTAAAATAGAAGCTTGAGGAGGCAGACACAGAAATGACAGAGCACAGGAGGAATGAATGAGAAAACGTACCAGCAAACACCACTTTTCGCCGCACTGTGAGATTGACGTGGCCCTGTTTGGCAGCTTGTTGCATAAGCTGGACCACGAGCTGGTGTGATTTCCCAATTACTGGTGTCCCATCCACACAGATTAATTCATCGCCAGACCTCAGGCGGCCGTCTGTATCAGCAGCACCCAGTGGTACGATGTGACCGATATAAATCTGTTGGGTAATGGATGATGGGTGAAACCTTGCCCTCCTGATTGACCGTGATACCCACAGCCGCCTCATTTCTAGGAATAATTCAATTCATTCACTTGGGTCCGCATGCATGCCACCAGCATTCACTGAGCACCTACTGTATAAGTCATTGTTCTAGGTGCAACAACCATTTTGAAATTGAAAAAAGAATAACTGTTTCTTGCTTTGTTCCTGGATGTTTATCTGTGGTATGCTGGTGACACTCTTTTTTTTTTTCCCCTTTAGAGAAATAAATCCCTTTACCCCCCTCATTTATGAACTCTTTTTTCCTTTCCTCTCTACCCAGGAAAACTCCTTTCATAAAATTCTGCTCATTTTAATTCTAACATGACTCTTTTTTAAGGGTTCAGTGCTAGGCCTAGCAATAGGATATGCCTGATGAACACGATCCAATGAATGGATGAGTTCAGCAAGTTCTGGCCTGAGATCCCCATTTCTGTGGGTTTTATTTAGCACCTGAAAGCAGACTACTCTTTATATTTAATGTCTGCCTGTTATACTTGCCATTCATTAAACTCGAGCTGAAGTATTTGTGTGTACCTTGCCTTCTCTGTAATAGGTAATACTACAATCACCTTCATAAGACACCTGAAGTTTACAAGGGACTTGGACAAAACAGTGTCTAACAATATGGATTCTGCTCCTGGACTCTTGCCAGTGTCTCTGTGATCTTGGGCAAGTTAATTAACCTTTCTGCATTTTTATCTTCTGATTTGAAAATTGGGGATAAACTCGTGGATCAGATGGATGAAAAGTACGTGAAAAGGCTTTAAAACAGTACTTGGCACACAGTCGGTGCTTAATGAATAACAGTGGCAGCTGTTATCAAAAAGAAATGAACAACACACATCTCTAGTTCTCTTTACTCCTATCAAATATGCTGCATTTATTCTAAACCCAAAGAAGCTCAGGCCCATGTTTCCTGACCCCTGTTTAGGGTTCTGTCATGACTCTGATCAAGACAGGGTCCTACTCTCATGTCTGACACACTGCCTGGTGTCTTCTCTGCTTACTAGCTACCCACCCTACAAAGCCCCCCTACTTGCCAGTAGAGGAACAGACTTAGCCAAAGGGACCAGGCCCTGGCTTTATTAGTGGGAGCGCACCCCACCTCTGACTTTCTTTTTCCACCCTCAGCTGCCATAGTCCACACACACACACACACACACACACACACACACCACTATAAACTTTAAGGATCTCTTCCCTTCTTCCTCATGTCAAAAAAAAAAAAAAAAAAAAAAAAAAAAAAAAAAAAAAAAAAACCCAACTGCAAAAGCCCAGGAGAATCCCACACTGCTCAGGATGAGAGTCAGAGCTGGGTGTAGCCGGACTCCTGTCTCCACAGCCTGTCACTGTGATCAATTTATTGTGAAGTGTCAGAACACAGCACTTGAAGAAAGAAGCAGACAAGACTCACAGGTTCCCCTGGCTCATTTCCACCTAGAATCCTAAATCCGAATCCAGTCTCTTTTCTCCAGAGGAAGATGTCCTGTTCCTGGTAGTCGGGAACTGCAGAGGGGGGAGAAGGAAGGCAGATTATTTGGCTGGTCAAAGGAATCATGGCCCTAAGATGAGCACAATTATAGGACCAAGACTGCCAAGGCTTGAGCAGATGAAAGCAGACAGACAGAAGGATCTAGACAGGTGAGTAACAGACCAGTCACTGGGCCCTAAGTTCTTCAAAGAACTATCACTGATGATTCCTAACCAAGTCCACACCATTAGGGCCACCTAAGAGAGGAGCTGGCATTGACTGCTTTTCTCAGTATCGTTATAAGGGAATTAAGTAAATTAAAAAGCTTTATCAACTAGGGAATGGAAGAAAATGACTTGGGTAAAAAGTGTTTCTGATCGATTTGTTGTTGTTGTTGTTTTTTTTTTTTTTTTGCTTTTTATGTACCAGGGGTTGGACCCGGGGAGGTCTACCACTAACCTACATCCCTATCCCTTTTTGGGTTTTGAAACAGGATCTTGCTAAGTGACCAAGGCTGTCCTCAAACTTGCGATCATCCTACCTCAGACTCTTGAGCTGTTGGGATTACAGACGTACATTACCGTGCCCGATTCTAATTTGTGTTTTTTATTTATTTTTTTAATTGTAGATGACACCATACCTTATTTTATTTATTTTTTTAATGTGGTGCTGAGGTCGAGCCCAGGGCCTCCTACGTGCAAGGCAAATGCTCTACCACTGAGCTACAACCCCAGCCCCTAATTTATGTTCAAGTCACTTTTTTCCTCCTTAAGATAATCAAGATGAGTAAAACTAATAATTTGATTTGTTAGATCATTTTCACCAAAACATTTACTCTCAAGGATCGGGGGTAGCTCAGTGGTAGAGTGCTTTCCTGTTTGCCAGGCCCTGGTTTTGCTCCTCAGCTCTGAAAAAAACAAAAACAAAAAACCTAGTTCTTCCAAATGTAAAGTTTACAGGATTTTAATATCATCACCGAAAAAGATAGTCAACCTTTCATGATGACAAAAAAATTCCATGCTGGGCACGGTGGCACACGCCTGTAATCCCAGAGGCCTGGGAGGCTAAGGCAGAAGGATCATGAGTTCAAAGCCAGCCTCAGTAGCAAGGACCTAAGCAACTCAGTGAGATCTTGTCACTAAGTAAAGTATAGTATAAAGGGCTGGGGGTGTGGCTCAGTGGTTAAGCACCCTTAGGTTGAATTCCCCAGTACAAAAATAATCCAGATTAACTAACCACAACTCATTGTTAAAATGACTACTTTATTCCAGAATCTGCCTGTATTTCAACATTGAAAGTACTCATTTATTATCCAATAACTTGATAACTTATGTTTAGCACTCAGTAATGCTTAAGGGCTTTAAAATAAAAATATCATTTTTAAAAAGAAATTTCTAGAAAAATAGATGCCTACTATATATGAAATAATTCTATATACCACTCTGTTCCTTCACTAAGGTAATAAAAAGGGCTATTTTCACTTAATTTTTAAATATGCTCGAATGTATACATAGGGTATTTTTGGCCTATAAAGTGACATCACTTTTATTTAAAGAGAACATCTATAATTTAGTTGCTGTGAATCCTTATGGAGATTTCAAAGTACTGTTCTGCATACTTTCTGGTTTGTTTAATTAATGGGATTTAGGGCTTAAGAAGTGAGTAGTGAAAATTTTAATCTTTCCCCAAGTTTGTACAGTAGGATATAGAAATGAAGAACGTGGCTATGTAGTTTTCTGGTCAGCGAGAGTGTCCCTTTACAGGTGTAGAGTGACTAAATACACCAGGAGGCAGGGAACTATGAGGCAGGTACAAGCCAGACAGTTCTGAATCTCTTATTTTCCCTGAGCTGGCTGCATGCTCTGGCTTTACACAGGTGCTTTTTATCCAATCCTCTTTTATTGTAATTGCTGTAGCTAAGCTGCCACGGAACACAAGCTCGGCGACATCATAAGATGCCTGTAAAAGCAATTGGAGAGTAATATTGAGCACACTAAGGTAACTGTATATATGTATGTATATATCTGTGCAAGTCGATGGGTAAAGGGTATTTGCTGTAATAGCCTCATAGAAACAACAAATTAAGTCAAGCAGCATCTGGTCTTTGGTTCACTCAAGTAGGAGGGTTATTACCCTAATAGAGCACTGCTCTTTGCCAGCCTCAGGGCCTATCTCAAGTCCTCCAAGGGCTAGGAGGCCTTTCTGGGGACAGAGAAAGGGCCTCTGCAGAGACCTCCAGCCCAGACGCATTTTTCTTAGCATCACTTAACACAGGGACATTTGCCCACCCCACAGGGACACCAAATGGAGGCCCCTCTGGCCTGATGTTGCACACTTAGGTGTCAGCCATCAAGGTAGGGTGGGGGTGGCTGCAGATTCAGGCTTACCACACAGCTCAGTCCCCAGAGAAAGAGCATTTGCTTCCTTTGGAGAATCAATGGGAACATGGCAAATCTACTCTGAGAGTTCTCCGTTGAAAAGAAAGCCGCCCAGTGACACTCGGGATGTTAAAGACACCACCAATGAGTCAGGAAACACAGACACAAATACGGACCCCAGGACAAAGCAAGTCTTTTGGTACTTCAGCTTTAGCATCTTAACAAATGGACTTTTCCACCAATTAAGTGTCATTTGCCCAAATATATACCTTTGGTGATGAATCAATGCTGAAACTTATTATGGGATTCCCAAATCTCTCTCCTCTGGTGCCACTTCATAGAGGTACTGAGCTTTCTCAACTGCTTACCTCAAAAGGTTTAATTCTCTATTTTAGGCAGATTCTATTAGAATTAAGTGAGGTTTTTTTGGTTCCTGAAATTGAACTCAGGGGCACTCGACCACTGAGCCCTAGCCCTAGCCCTGGGTCTCATGGAGTTGATCAGAGCCTCACTAAGCTGCTAAGGCGGCCTCAAACTTATGATCCTCCTGCCTCAACCTCCAGAGCCACTGGGATTATAGGTATGAGCCACCGTGCCCAGCTAGAATTAAGTTTGTAATAAACCAGTGGGGTAAGAACCATTTTTATATTAATATCACTTTATTTTTATCTTAGTGAGGCTAATCACATAGAACTAAGAAAACCTTGTCCAGTTGTCTTCATTTTTAAGTCTTGCCTGGGAAACCATCTTAGCAGTTACTCTCCTTTGGGCAATAGCAATAACAACTCAATAAAGCACTCAAAAGACTTCCTTTGATAACTGGGGACAATGGGGGAACCAGGTTCACAGAGACCCCTCCTGATGTCCCCATGGACAGAAACACAATGTCGAAGACGTGTACCACGCCTCATCTCATGTTGTCAATAGTTGACACTAGGCTAAGGGGACAGGCCACTGGCTTTCTTTCAGGGCACATTATCCCCCCCCTCCCTTTTCTGACTTTCCTCCCAGGTCCCCAGACGGATGGGAACATGGAACAGGATGAATGATAATGGAGAAATACAAGTCCACAGCAGGGTCCTTACTCTGACATTCTCCAAAATTCGTGGAACTGATTTCTCTCTCTCTTTCCCCCTTGCTCAATCCCGATGCAGGCGAAGGTGACATAGCTGGAATATTAATTTCACAGTTTTGCAAAGCTTCATGTACATTCTGTTAGTTCATTTCAGCTCAGTTGTGATTGATGAGGGATCGTGCCCCTCGGTACAGTGGGTCATGGCTGCTATGGATTTTAAGGGCTATGATTTGATGGTTTTTCTTTTTTTGTATTTTGGCTTCTTTTTTTCATGATGCTTTACTTGTCAAAGAGCTAGAATTTCTAATTGTACCACGGACAGTTCCTATGACTCCCTTTAGCACCTTAGGCTCTTCACATTTAATTAGACTCTAAAATACATTCTCCAATGAACTTGTTTCAATCATGTCTCAATCTACAGAAGGTTCATCTAAACCCTCATTGCCTTTTGAGAAAAATAAAATCGGTATATCTGCGACACTCATATTTATTTAGGAGTGTATGAAGTTCCTGACGGAACTCCTCCTTGTACTAAGGCCAGTCCAGGTGAATTTTAGGCAGTTCAAACCAGAATAGTCTCATGCTCACAGACACACAATTGTCAAATCTGCCCCAAGATCTGAACAAACACATAAAATAGGAATCATTATGACAGTGCTTAAAATCTAGAAGTACTCATGAGCTCCTTAGACATCATGATGAAGGAGCTCAGTCATCAATTCCAAACTTCTAATCGAGTCACTCCAAAGCAGGACAGGTTGACAATGTTGGTTGATAGGAGCACTTTGAGCATTTTTTTTCTTTCTTTCTTTCCAAACTATATTGCAATTAGGCAAAATTTCAATGGCAAGTTTTAAAAATTCTTTGGAAATAAATGCTACTGGATGCTAGCCAATTTTCCCGAACATTTACTAATAAGATTGTGTCAATGTCATGACATGTGCACAATTGGTATGTTATCTGGAGAAAATACAACATGGCTTTTAAAGGACTTTATGCTTGTCTTTGTTTTTAATCAAACATGGAAACCCTTCAAAGGGATTCATTAACATCTGTAATTCAGACGGATTCATTTTGACAATGCTGTTTTGGCATTGAAGAATATGGTATTTTATAAAACCGTTAGACCTATGAAGCAAGGTGATCAAAATGTGTTTAGCTGGCGCAGTGGTGCCATCCAGCAGCTCGGGAGGCTGAGGCAGGAGGATCACAAGTCCAAAGTCAACCTCAGAAACTTAGCGAGGCCCCCAAGCAACTCAATGAGACCCGGTCTCTAAATAAAATATTAAAAAGGGCTGGGGATGGGGCTCAGTGATTAAGAACCCCTGGGTTCCATCCCCAGTGTCAAAAAATTAAAAAAAAAAAAGCAAAATGTGTTCATCTGTTCATCTTCAAGCTGCCCTTAACAATAAAATTAGACATAAGGGGAAGATATTCTCAACCAAAAGGGGATCATCTGGTACAATTAAGGAACTGCTGTAGACTTCTGATGTTTTTTCCTGGAGTAGTCTGCTCATTTCACTGTGCAGGGAGAGGCGGGGAATCAAGCTACCCAGGGCATGCCCTGGATTTTTGTTATGGTTCTTAAAAGACAAGATACAAAATAACCCAGGGCAATGGCAGAAACTGATCTGGGATTAAAAAAAAAAAAAAAAGTCCTGATTCCAAGACAAGACTGACTTGAGTTCCTTCATTCATACTGTGAAAAAAAAAAGAAAAAAGAAAAAAGAAACTGTGACAGCTACAGAACAATTACCACGGGTGGGGGAAGTGTCATCATTTCTCTCACTTAGCAGGAGGAGAAAATCCATGGGAATCTTCACATCAATTAGGCTGCTGCTATCGCTCCATTAGGGAGCCTGCAATCACCACAAAGAAATGGATTCTCATTTGGGCTGTTCTATCTGATTCCTTCGATGTTAAAGAAAGTGAAGGTGCAGAACTGAAACCATCCCAAATATTTCATTCCAGCTGCCATTTGAGCCATTTCAATGCTGACAGCAGCTGGTTATGGTCACATTAGATATTATTTCATTCTGGTGGGAACTTTCATAAAAATTGGATGAAAGACCCAAATCCTAAGAAATGCTGTTCCCATCTTGGAGCCTCCTATCGAACAGGTGCAGGAGAATGGTCTTGCCAATCCAGGAGGGCGCTGTCAGCCCTTCAAAGCATGATCCATTTTATCACAGTGAGATTCGTACATGGAAAACTCAATCATAAATGTGTACTGTACTGAGAAAAGCAGGAGCGTGGTCAATAAAGCAATAATATCTCAACATCCCCTGAAGCTGGGCATTGATTGGAGGAGTCTCATGGTTAGAGAGGAATGTGTAGGGAATATGAAAATAGTCCCCTTTGGAAAACATTCTTCAGTAGTGTTTTTTTTTTCTTATTTAAGTGAAATCATTATAATGAGGGAGGAGACGTCGTGAGGATGGACCCCAGGCTCTTACTAGTCGAGCATCCTTAATCTAAAAATCTGACATGCTCCAGAATTGGAAACTTTTTAAATGCCAACACAGCACCGCAAGTAGAAAGTCCAACACCACCAAACTTAAGTTTCATGTGCAAAATTATTAAAAATGTATAATATTACTTTCAGGGTATGTGTATAAGGTACATATGGAATGCAAATGAATTTTATGTTTAGACTGGGATTCTAGCCCCAGGATATCTCATTATGGAAATGCAAATATTGCAAAAGGTGAAAAATTCCAAAATCGGAAATACTTCTGGTTGCCAGCATTTTGGATCAGTGTTAGGGTTGGGATGTGAGGTGATCCCCAATAGCTCATGTGTGAGACGGTGCAGAAAGGTTCAGAGGAGACATGACTGGGTGGTGAGAGCCTTCCCCCAACCAGTGAATGAACCCTGATGGGATTAACTGGGTGGTGGCTGGAGGCAGGTGGGGGTGGCTGGAGGAGGGGGCATTGGGGGCGTGGCTTTGGGGTCTCTATTTGTCTCTGGAGAGTGGAGTCTCTCTGCTTCCTGGTCACCATGTGAGCTGCTTCCCTCCACCACACTCTTCCTCCATGATATCCTGACTCCCCTGGAGCCCCGAGGGATGGAGCCTGCTGTCTGTGGACTGAGACCTCTGAAACCCTGAGCCCCCAAGATAAACTCTTCCTTCTGTATAATTGTGCTGGTCAGTTCCTTCAGTCACAGAAGTGATAAACTAAGACAGCCAGGGATGCTCAGCCTGTGCTTTCCCCTGTGTGTGAGGGAGGGATATTCCAAATGGAACCTCATTCCCCTCAGCCTGGTCTCTGGGGGACCTCAGTGATATCTTTCTAACCTCTGCACCATGACCTCTATGGGGGCCCTGGCTGAGAGGTGACCACAGCTGTGGCTGGAACTATAGCCATGGTAGGGGTGACAGGGACAAAGGGACAGGCAAGTATGCTCTTCTCTCTTACAGTCTCTCAGGCCCTTCCACCCTACATTCCCTCTCCTGACAATCTTTCCCACTCCATGCGAAAAAGGGAAAAGGAGGGGCAGAGAGGTCACGGGTGGGCCGCCCCTGATCAGGAGAGAATGTCAGAAGTTGCCACACCCCCAAAAAAGGCTCAACGGGCACCATCTAAAATTCAAACTTTGTAAGAACTTTCACCATTGAGATAAATGAGTATCATTTATGGTGAATAGCTTTTGGAAATCATTTCATAATAAAGAGGAAGAAGTTAAACAGAAAGGGTTTAACAGGCTTATTAAAGCCAAGAAGTTACAGAGTACACCATCACTAACTTATTTTTATAGGAAAGGTAAAACCAAAGAAAACACTTACTCACTATATAAATAATTAAAGCCTAATTCACCCCCCCTTTTTTTTGGAGGGCATGTTTAGAAAAACTGAGAATGATTAAAAAAAAATTACCAGTATTTTTCAAAACCAAGTGACCACAAAGTAAGCATTTAATTTCTCCTCGTTACCTCTAAAATCATATTTTCCTCTTACCACCCATACATATTTAGGTTCTATTATCTATCAGACTGTCTTGCAAGACTCCAGCTCAGGTAAGAATATAGGAGACGGCCATTCTTATCTGCCCCTTCTTTCAACTACAGAGAAAAATAAATGGGTTTTTCTCCAGGCTGGGGATTGCATGAGCATCCCTTCGTACCCTGTTTCCCAACTTGGAGACATAATGGAGCCTCCAAATGGAGATCCAGCAGATGGTGCTTTCTTAGGAGCCTGGTCCTCATCCTGATATACCCTGGTCCAGTTTACACTCGGAGCCTTGCTGTGTTGGAGGAGCCCAGCCCAGGGGAGGGGATTGGGGCAGGCAGCCCGGGGGCACTACTCACGTCGGTTTTCATACATGCTCCTGGACTGGGCCCAGATTTTAAAAGGATCTGGTTTCTTCTGCCCAGAGCTGTCGGTCTGATCTGGAGCAGGAGCCTCGGTAGGTGGGTACTCGGGGAGCACCTGCGTGTTGTGACTCGGGGACGCCGTGTGCAGGCTCCGGTGGCTGGAAGCGCTGTGTTGAGAACTACTCTGGCTGTCTTTCCTTTCCAGTGGTTGCTGAAAGTAAGCAAGAGATCATTGCCGGTTTACCAGTGGGCATTTTCCCACCAGCTCAGCTCTGTTGGACACTTTTGCAAACACTGTGCATAAATACATCAACAACCTTTTGGGCGTCCTCCTTCTCCAGTGAGTGCAGAATGCAGATAAATCCCCAAGTGATTGGCAGACAGATAGAGGGGCAGGCCAGACAGAATGACATAATCACAAAGCACACTGTTCTCTGGGCTGCAGCGGAAAACAAATCTAATTCTCATCATAGGTTCTGAGCTAAGACACTGGGCTGGTTTACTGCAAGATGGATCAGCTTTAACCTCCTTATTTCTCGACAAAAACATGTGACACAAAATACCAGGAGTGGTTTAGCCATAGGGAATAACATCTAGAAGAAATACAATCAGGGCTAAAAGGCCCCTTGGGGTACCATATGTTGCATCTTTTGATAATAAAACACACAAGTCCTCTCTAAAGGTTTGCCATCAGTTCTTCTAAAACAGGGAGAAGATGAGGGATGTAGCTCAGTGGTCCAGCATGGGTGAGGCCTGGACTTCAATGCCCAATACTGCAGAAGCAAACATGGTGATAATGCACCAATTAAAAAGTGGAAAGAAAAACCAACCAACAAACAGACCAGGAGAAACAGAAAAAAACATGCTTAGTTATATGAAGACTGATAGTTAAAGGTTAAAAAAAAATGCTATCATGTGAAAAGCTTTCATAATTCTTAGCTAATCAATCTTTCAGATGTGGTTTAAAAGTCAAGACCAGTGGTACACCCCTATAATCCCAGCTGCCCAAGAGGCTGAGACGGGAGGATCAAGAGTTCAAAGCCAGCCTCAGCTACTTAGTGAGGCCCTAAGCAATTCAGTGAGACCCTGTCTCTAAATAAAATACAAAAAAGGGGCTGGGGATGTGGCTCAGTAGGTAAGAGCCCCTGGGTTCAATCTCTGGTACTGAAAAAAAAAAAAAAGTCAAGACTGAACTTTATATATGGTTGATTCCTGAGGGGTCAGCCTCCTTAAACTTGCAACTTATCCACAGTCTAAGTAGCATTTGCAGGGGAGTTCCAATTAAATTTTAAGAGAACAAGCAAGTTCCTGTTCATTAAAACCAGCTAAGCAGAGGCCCTTCCCATTTCATGAAACGCTCTTTGAATGGCAAGAGAACAGAGAACAAAACCTACCGAGAAGAAAAATGATGGGTGGAAAATAAAATAATTTAGCTCCTATTTTCTTTAATAAAAGACTGTGGTAATTCCAGGTATTCTGTTTCCTCTATTCAGAATAAAACTCCTAGAATCCTGCCTCCTGTGTAAGAGATGTCACATCACCATAGTTACGTGCTTGAGCATCATGGTAAAGGGGGAGAGGAAGGGCATCTCCATCCTCTCTAACGGATCCTGGGCAGCTTGTGTTTTTTAAAGTAGTTTATAAGATCTTCAACCTCAAGCATCTCGGTTCCCTCAACTCTTCCATCAGGTGTTATCATCAGAGACATCTGAGGACCGTATCCTACACTTGGGGAAACTGTGAACGAGGCTTGATTCCATCCGATCCAAGGGGATGCTAAACTGGTGAAGACACCAGGAAAATGCATTGGCCTTTGGGTGGCGACAAACACCACCGCCAACACCACAACACCCTGTTCTCACTGATGATGAAGAGCTCAGCCCAGAGGTGGAAGGATCAGCACTCCAAGCCATGGAACAGAACTTGGACCCCACCCTCCTCCAAGTGCCCTCAATCACTGTGCATTGACTATCAGGCCAGGTGTCGGACCTCTGTCCTAAGAGGTGACCCCTGTCCTCTAGCTCCCCAGAGCAACAGTGAAGATATGAGGGTGAGAAAATGACCAAGACAGATAAGACACCCCTTCTCTTTTGCATGCCAGTAGGGATATGTTTTTCTTTTCATGTGTCCCCTAGAAAGGTATCAATATTATAAACAACCATGCACAAGATCAGCACACTGTTGGTGTGCACACACACCACAATACGTAGAAAAAACGTGGAATTATGGCTGGGTGCGGTGGTGCATGCCTGTAATCCTAGTAGCTTGGGAGGCTAAGGCGGGAGGATCTCAAGGCAACATCCACCAACCATCATTTCCTTTTTGGGTGGGTACTGGGAATTGAACTCAGGGGCACTCAACCACTGAGTCCCATCCCCAGCCCTTTTTAATATTTTATTTAGAGACAGGGTCTCACTGAGTTGTTTAGTGCCTTACGTTTGCTGAGGCTGGCTTTGAACTTGAGATCCTCCTGCCTCAGCCTCCAGAGCTGATTAGGTTACAGGCGTGCGCCACTGTGCCCAGCCTGCTATCTCTTTTGTAAGGTTACTCTGGGTCCCTGCACTACAGCCTTCTTGGACCATTGGCCCCTTGAAACCTAACTTTAACCTCTTCCACTGTATCTTTCCCCTGAACTGGAGAAAAAGACCTTTCCGGCAACCCTACCCCACTGAGAGAGTGTGAGGAAAGTACTGGAACTTCCTGCTGCAGAGAATGCCCCTGTGCTTTTACCCGCTTACTATACACGTGTGCTTATACACTCAGCATGCCACAAGAGGGCTTCCAGGACCCTAAAATGTCCATACAATAAAACTCTAGCCTGGAAGATTGATTGATTGATTGATTGATTTAAGGACTGGGGATTGAACCCAGGGTGCTTAACCAACTAGTGACATCCTCAGCCCTTTTTTATATTTTATTAAGAGACAGGGTCTTGCTAAGTTGCTCAGGGCCTTGCTGAGGCTGGCTTTGAACTCGCCAAGCCTCCTGCCTCAGCCTCCAAGCTACTGGGATGACAGGTATGTGCCACTGTGCCCAGATGACCTGGAAGATTTGAATCTCTTTAACTAGAGAGGTGACTTCACCATAAAGAGAATGTACATTTGGAATCCACTGGCAAGGCCTGGATCATTTTTCAAATTATAATAGTCTTTCTCACCTCCCAAATAAGTGACTCATTTAGCTTCAATTTAATACACAATGACAGATACAATTTGGAATAGGTTGCAAAACTGCTTCTCAGTTGAATTGTACCTTGGAGTCCCTTTTAAATGCCATCTAAATCTTGTCCCTCTATTTGGCAGAGAAGTACAGGTGCATCGTGAGAATGTGCTCTCCAAACTGTGCCACCACTAAACTGCCATTGACTAGCATACACAAGTGGCCTATTAGTGGGCTAAGTACAGAGTATTCTGGAAGAGTTTTACATTTCTTCTTTGGTAAGACTTAACTTTATGATCCATCTCAAAATCATTTAAATGATTTGAAAATAGATTTGGAAATGGATTCAGTATCAAAACTCTTGTTGGCACTCTGGGATATATATATATACACACACACTTAACTATGCTGTGTGTATGTAAAATTTTCAAATATGATTTTTATTTTCTGCGAGCATGCTAATTATTTATGATGCTGTCTTTTATCTGGTTACGCCCTGGATTGTTCAAAAGAAAAGCTACATTTACATATATATACATATATCTCCCAAAATTAAAGTTAACTTGTATGTCTTTTCTAGATTACCTCCCTAAGGACTTGGGATTTGAAAGTAAATTCAGTTTTGAACTAGTGACAGCCTGGGACCAGGTTTGCATTACTGTGATTGTCTTTTGCCTCATTCTCTTAGGTGAGACACCAGCTTTTATTTTATTTTTGGTACAGGGGATTGAACCAAGGAGTGCTCAACCCCTGAGCCCCATCCCTAGCCCTTTTTTATATTTTATTTAGAGACAGGATCTCCCTGAGTTGCTTACAGCATCACTTTTGCTGAGGCTGGCTTTGAACTCATGATCCTCCTGCCTCAGCCTTCCAAGCCACTTGGATCACAGGCTTGCACCCCACCCCAATTCCTTTCAAGCTTCTTAAAGGGACCCTGTGTATACTAAAAACATGATGGAGAGAAGCATCTGGTACACCGATGGCAGAATATCATCCCAGGCCCTCCTCTGACTACCTGCAACAAACTCACTGTACCAACAAGTATGTGTTGATGGTTGTGCCTGTGTTGGAGCCTGGGGGTGCACAGTGGGTAAATAAGGGTACCTGACCTCCTGGAATGTATACCTGAATGTGTAGCTGATGCCCGTGACTGTATGTGTACGGGTGGACATTAGCCAAATGGCCCTCCTGTACTGAAAACTGCACACTGCAATGTCCTTCAGATATGAGGTACCAGGAACCTATGGAGGAATGTTCGACCAACAGTCACAGCAGCTTCTAAGTCCCCAGGGTAGAAAGGCCGGCCCTGCCTGGCAGGGCAATGGGGTGGTCTAAGATGAACTCGGAGGCCATGTAATGCAGGTGCCTCCAGACTATGGCAGGGAGTCTGCACTTGGCTTTTGGCTTGGGAGATGGGGACCCACTCATGATCTAAAGTGGCCAACACACTCCCAGAATGTTGGTCCAGCTCCTGGGCAGGGAGCTGACCTGGGAAAGCAGTGGAACAGGCAGGCCAATGAGGAGGCTGTCCCTGCAGTCCCCTGGGGGACAGAAGATGGGGGTGTATTACAAACAGGGTTCCTGCCCTCCACATCTCCAGCTTCAGCAAATGCTTGGGATTTGAGAGAGAGCAATACCAAGCACTGCCACTTTTTTTTTGTTGTTGTTATGGGGATTGAACCCAGGGATGCTTGACCACTGAGCTACATCCTCAGCCCTTTTGAGGTCTTGTTAAGTTGCTGAGGCTGGCCTTGAATCTGGGATCTTCCTGCCTCAGCCTCCCATGTGGCTGGGGACGGAAAAATTGCAGGCATGCGTCACTGCACCCAGCCATGCTAATATTTTTGAAGTAAGAATTTGATTTGAGTCTCAAATCACAGCAAATTAGGAAGAAGGAAAGGGGCTCGATTTTAAAACCTCCATAAAAGTCCTTAGCCACACAGTGGCCCTGATCTTGTATCATAAGACCTTCTAAGACAGAACCATACCATCCTCCCTGAAGTGAACGACCCTCACACTGATTCCTGTCAGGCCAGGACAATCGGGAAGATGCAACGGTTTGTAGAAATGGAAATGGGATGGGGAAATCAACTGATCGGTTATTTCGCAGAATGATTTCAAAATGGAGGTACTTACAAAGTGAACTGAAAATATTTGCTCGGAAGAGCAAATGAATACAGACAGCACTTAGGAGCTTAAATGATGAAAAGAATTCATGTGGCTTGAAAAATGACAAATTGATCCATTTTAAAGCAAAATTATTTACAGTTCACTTATCTGCCAAGACCCAAGGCCACTGGAGCAATTCACATGGACAACAGGAAATATTCCAAGTGCTGATGAGGTCAATGTCATTGGAGGTTGAATGAAAACCAGAGACTCAGATCCAAAACCCAGCAAAGGACGGCTCTGTGTCCTGTTGGTTTGTTTTTTTTGTTTGTTTTTTTTTTGGTCTCTGGCATCATTGATGGGTCGAAGCTAAATGACTTTCTCCCAAAAGGCACGTGAAAGGAGTTAGTGCAGGAAGAAGAGCGAAAGCCCTGACTGGATATGAACACAAGCTTTGCTTCCCAATGCCATGTTTTAACGGAATCCAAAACTATGCCAAGCTCAGTGGCACACGCCTGTGATCCCGCAGCTCGGGAGGCTGAGGGAGGAGGATCGCAAGTTCAAGGCCAGCCTCAGCAAAAGCGAGGTCCTAAGCAACTCAGGGAGACCCTGTCTCTAAATAAAATACAAAATAGGGCTGGGGATGTGGCTCAGTGGCCGAGTGCCCCTGGGTTCAATCCCTGGTACCAGAAAAAAGAAAAAAATGCACTGTCTTTGTTCTAGGGGGCGCCAAAGGGCTCTCCCCTGATATCTTGAACCTGAACCCAGCTGTGTGGAGGGGAGAGGCCAGGAAATATTACCTGGGTAAACTTACTCAGCCATCCCCCATTTACCAGTCTCTCTGCTTCCCTGGGGAACGGTGATGAGGTCTGTGGCCATGCTGGTGAGACACGTGGCCTTGGGCGAGGGGGAGTAGAGAGAAGGGTGAACAGCAACTTGGAGAGAGTGAAAAAGGCAGGATTCATAAAACTGAATGATTCAGGTGGGGATCGCTCAATGTGCACGTTCTCTACCGTCTTTGTGTCTCAAGGACTGGTTTTCCTTTAGCATCCCTTTAAAGGAAAAAGAGATGGAGTGCCATAAACAAAGGCCTGCTGTTATTATTTTTATCTTGCTAAGTTTGCTAGAAAGAAGTTGAAGAGATCTCCTTGCCCGCCATCCAGGGTCCCCTCCAGTAAGTAGGAAGATTTGTCTCCTTAATACACTTTCTTTTATCCAATAATAGTAAGTAAATAATCTGGTTTCCTATATCACTCAGGCTGCCAGGGAACTCCAAAGTATAACATAGCTCCGTCACAGCACTGAATTTCATCTTGTCCTGACTTTCTGTGACTACTTGGTTGTTGTGACTGAGAGCAGAATGATTTTCGTAAGGTGTATACTTGTCTATGTTATACTTCTGCCACATTAACTTCTCAAAATATATTCTCAGTAGACTTTAATTTTCATGGTAAAGATCTGTTCATGTGGTTTCTCTCACCAGTTCCATGAAAGCAGTATTTCCTATTTCAGTTCCCACTGAAAACCTGCACTGGGTGTGGCAGTAGAAGACACTCGGTAAACACTTGCTGATGGAGTGAATGCATACAACATTTTGGGGAACTCTGACAATGAAGCCATTTTCAATGAATGGAGTAATCAAGACCCTATTTGTCTATGAGCTTTAAAAAGAGCAATGCCACAACCATGGAGCATCGTATTTATTATTGCATTTCTAGTGTCTCACACCAAACCTGACACTTGATAGGTTCTTTTTTTTGGGGGGGTATTGGGGATTGAACCCAGGGACACATAACCCCCAAGCCACATCCCCAGCCCCCCTTTTTAATACATTTAATTGCTGAGTTGCTTACAGCCTTGCTAAGTGGCTGAGGCTGGCTTTGAACTCTCGATCCTCCTGCCTCAGCCTCCTGAGCCCCTGGGATTACAGGCTTGTGCTATCACACCTGGCATTTGATAGGTTCTTAATACTAGTTTGTGGAATAAATGGATGAACAGATGGGTGGGTAAGTAAATCAAAGATGAATGTATGTAAGGATGGCTGTACATATGGATAGATGGACGGACAGATGGATACAGAGAGGGGCGGATGGGCAGATGAAGAAACAGAGAAAGAAAAAGTTGAAAAAGGAAGTAGGAGGAAAATCCAAGTGAATGTGACTTAAAACACAGGGTCTGGTGTGACACTGGTCGTTTTAAATTCTCAGACAGAACGTCCTTATGTGTGATTCAGACTGACAGTCCCAGTTAGTTAAGTTTGTAGTCAGGATGACTAAGTTGGGCCAGAGAATCTGTTTTCTAGAGAGATCTAAAACCCAACAGCAAATATCTCTTATTTTTATCTCTGTTGTTTGGCAGAGAAATCCCTGATATTCTGGAAGTTCAGATATCAAATGAATACAATGATATTAAGATATTAATGAGGCTATAACCACAAACTGAGCATCCACACTCAATCCAGTGGGTGAAGCTGCTTATTAAGAATAAACTTACGGGGAAGCTTGGGATGGGGCTCAATGGTAGGGCCCCTGTGTAGCAGGTGCGAGGTCCTGGGTTCAATTCTCAGCACCACATAAAAACAAATAAATAAAATAAAAGTATTGTGTCTACCTACAACTTAAAAAAAAATTGAAAAAAAGTATGCTTATAGGGATACCCAGGAGGGGGAATATGACATTCTGCTCTAATAAAGACTAACTAATTATTGCAAACATTAAAAAAGAAAAGAAATGAGGTGTGAAAGCACACAGAAGCTGTCCGTCACATGAGGAAACCGATCAAGCCAGCAAACTCTAAGAAAAATACGACCCCAACCCCCCGTCCTGGATTCCAAAACCACGTGCACAGAGCTGCTTGGCAAATCCAAGCGAGTCACAACCCAGGCTTGTGATCATGCAGGCTGCATAACTGGCCCAATCGGTCCCAACCCGAGTGACTTTCAGGTCCCAGGGCATCCAGCTTCCTTGTGGATCCCCCACCAGAAAAATCCCATTCCCCCCTGTCTCTGTGGCAGGACATCACTGAGATGCCGACTGGGAGAGGGAAGGGGCTTCTCGCCCACCTGTGCAGAGCTCCCACCCATCACAGATGTGAGCTCCACTGCCAAGAGCACACCTTGGCTGACAGCCCCCGAATTCCTGCAGCAGCTGCCAGAGTGGACCAGCACTGCCGCCCAGACCGTCATCCCCGTGCTGGCACCGGAATCGGGGAAGGACAAGCCTCAAGTTGGGGGGTTTGTTCTTTGGGAACCCGGCAGCCACCACTCTGTGGGCCTGTGGTAATTAAGAGCCAGCAGACTGTGGCCAAAGCCGTTAAGAGAGCTCTTTCCCTAGGAAGGCAGCCCGAGTAATTGGCTGGCTGCTTGCTAATGACATGGCTCTTGCAAAATAAACTGGCTCCGGGGTGGGGGTGCCCACTGAGTTGGTGAATGCAGGCTCTGTACCTGTTTGAGACCCTTTGGGGGTTCCCCAGGTAATGCCAAAACGCTATGGGGAAGATGAGTTGTACCCAGATTTCAAAAATCCTTGTGCCCAGTAAATGTAAGTAGGATGCCAGAGAGGGACACCTGGCTGCCTCTGGTCATGCCACCAGTGTCACACTGCTATGTCTCCCCATAGGCTTCTTGTCTGGGCCATGTAGGTGTTTAAAATAAACCCATGTCTCAGCCCAGCATAGCTGCAGGTAGGGGAGGAGAAAAGAGAAAAAAACGGCTTGCACCAACCCGAGCTCGGGAGACACGTCTTCCAGACTCACTTCTATTTTTCTGAAGGCCAAATGGGTTTTTGACGACGGGCAAGGGACAGGGGACACACATGCACACATGCACATGTGTTAGCATCTCTGGAGCTCCAGTGTGGACACGGACCAGCCCATCCCTGCCTAACACAGACTGACAGGGCCATCAGCCCTGGAGTCGCCCTTCCCCATCACCATGGCACTATGCCAATGGAATCACATCAATGACTGCAGGTTTTTCTCTCTGGAGAACTTAGGAGTGGGGCTCGGGATGCAGGAAGCTCCCTCTCCCGTCTTAATAAACTTCTGCTTGGCGCCACCACGCTTGAAGACAGGTGGGAAGAACTGAGCCCAGCCCTGGAAGCATGCAAAGTTTTAAAGGTCCTTCTTTGGGGGGGGGGGAATGCACGAAACTGTAAATCTACCCGTCCCCCCAAAATCTTTTAAGCCACCAGGAAGCACCCTTCTGGATCCCAGTGCTAATGAACTGGGAAGCCTCTTCCCACCCCGATCAATTACACAGAGTTCCAGATTTTGAATTTTTAAGTAGCATTTTAATTTGTTGTTAGTGCCCCCCAGAGCAAAAGCAGCAGACCACCAAGCCCAAACACCATAACCTCCAAGCCATTAGCTAACGTGTCAAGTAGGTAATGCATCTTCAGGGAAACCAGATTAGAAAGGACAGCAAAACATTGATTTTTTTTTTTTTTAAGAATCCTATACCTGCAGCATAATGCTGCTAAAGCCAGCCAAACAACAAAGGGCATTTCCACAGCTAGGAAATGTCTTATTCTCAGGGCTGGGGCCACGCAAAACCTGCTCCACCGGAGCATGGCATGCTCAAGGGGCAAAGGAAGCCTTCCTTAAACCTACAGGCTTTAGAATTTGTAAATAAGTCATCAATCCATGCACCAAAAAAAAAAAAAAAAAAAAAAAAAAAAAAGCTCTGGGAGAGAATGAGTAGCCATGTGAACCGGCTGGAAACACCAGTTGAGAGCAATGCTACCCAGGGAGCAGGTGGAGTCTTTTTCCAAAAGGAAACAATAGCATATAGCATTTGTATGTAGCAAGTTAAAACCCGGCTCTGAAACTCATCTGCTGGAAGGAGAGTTGTGATCCCTCTGCACGGTGAAGGTACTCACATGCAATCCTTTATCCCAGCTCCTGCAGCTTTGCCCACGAATCCCCCACAGTTTACAAGATAAGCCCAAACCCCCATCTATACCAAACAGATCCCCAGAACTTAATCAAAGCAAGCCACCGGCTCCCGTCTCGGAAATGCATTTAGCCAAGGGAAGCCAGATCTCGCACACCCTCCCACCCCAACCCCCGTGCCAACCCCCCACCCCCAAACAAGCACCAAGTAGCTGACAAGTCCTTACCGACTTTGGGCTCTTCTTGGGAACGGGCAGCCCTGGAAAAAAAAAAAAAGGAGGGGAGGGGGGAAGAGATCATTAGCATATAAATGTTACCTTTTTCTTAAAGAACAATCCCCAGGTGTTTCATGGCAACCTAGCCATCTGCAGAGTTATGTCAGATTTCTCCCCAGCATCGGAGCTACCAGGCTGTTCATATCGAATCAAAGCTGAGGGAGGAGGGAGGCGACAGGCAGATCTATCTGCATTAGCTATGCTGAGTTGTACTGCAGCAGCCTGGAGGCTTGGAAAAGAAATTCACAGACCTCAGCGGCCTGGGAAATTGAACACTCGGACAGAATCTCAAATGCTCTTCTGGATTAAGAGAGACTTAACTTACAATTAAGTCCAGGATCTTTTCCTTTCCCCCGCGATCCACTTGTCAACGGAAGCAGACCAATCAGAATAGAGGAAGGGGTATATATTTAGTTTCAAAGGAGAGCATGGTTAAAATTAAATTTTTTTTTCCATTTCTGTCTTTTTTCTTTTTTTTCCTCTCTGTCTTTTAGAAGAGAAGCCGCCTTCTTGATTTGGATGAGCTCAACACCACAACAAAGACGGATGCTCTTTTGCCAGAAGAAGGGAAAAAATAGGAACCCAAGTCCAAGTGGGTCTAGGATCCCGCCCCGATGATCATCAGCTCCTGGATGCCTGTCAGTCAGTCACCCAGCCAACCTCCTCCTTGGCTTGTTAGAAAGACTGGGGCTCAGTCCAGCCCCCCGAGGGCAAAGCATGTCACTGGACATGAGAGAGAAAAATTACACACAGCTGAGGACAAAAAGAAAAGAGAGAAAGAGTGGTTGGCTGTCCCCAAACCCTCTGCTTAGTGGGAGGGCACAAGCTGACGGGGGGGGGGGGGGGGGGGGGCAAACAGTGATCTCTGCACTTCTAGAAAACTCAGTAGCAACTAGGGGCAGGCTTAGAGGGAATGTGTCACCGGTGGAGTGTGAGAAAGAGAGGTGAGAAAGAAAAATAAGGCACATCTTAGGGTTTCAAAAGTGATCCTTTTCACAAGCTGCCACCTTTATTTATTTATTTATTTATTTATTTATTTATTTATTTATTTATTTATTTATTTATTCTGTCCCGGCAGGGGTTAGAATGTGAAACGCAGATTCCATTTATATACCAAGTGACAGAGATACACTTGGGATCTGTGGATTCTGCATAAGAAATTTCAACTTGTTCCTGAGAGCGATTCCTGTGCAGTACCGGGATGATATCAACTCTTTGGGAAGTGACTTGTCAAGCCACAAGCCAGGAGAAGTTCAGCACAAGTAATTCCAGGCAACGGAAGTGGGCGAGGGAGGAGGTAGTCACCCAGAGGAGCAACACGGGTGTGCCCACTGCAAGTGAAGCGTGACAAGAATCACTCCTGCTGAGATACTTTGGGGACAGTCTCCACGGAGGCTCCTCACATTGCCAGAATGAGGTCAGCACAGTCTGGCTCTGGGACTTTGGAGTGCATCAGGAACATTAGGTTCCTTGTTAAAAATGCAGAACCCCAGGCTCCAACCTCAGGGGCCCAGGAATCTGCAGTATTAATTAACAGCTCTTCCTAGGCAATCTGATGCAAGATGTCAGAGGACCATATTTAAGGAAACTCTAGAAAGAACAAATTTTTTTTTCAATTAAGGTAAACTCAGGCAACCCTTAGCATGACACCCTAGAACCTCAATGCCTCAGTTTCTCCAGATGGAAATAATAAATCTCACTTCCCAAGATAGCAAAGATAAATAAGGGGAAATGCTTAAAAGCCTTCTTCTTCTTCATCTTTTTGTAGTACCAGGGATTGAACCCAGGTGCTTAACCACTGAGCCATATCCCCAGCCCTTTTTATATTTTGCTTTGAGACAGGGTCTCACTGAGTTACCTGGGACCTTGCTAAGTTGCTGAGGCTGGCTTTGAACTCATGATCCTCCTGCCTCAGCCTCCCAAGTCGTTGGGATGACAGGTGTGTGCCACCGGGCCTGGCTGTTTAAAAGCCTTCTACCTAACTCTCCTCCAACATCTAAATCTCTCACCTTCCTTGGCCAAGTGACGTCATTCAAAAAGGAAGTGGGTATGATTATCTTGCTCTAACTAGGGAGAACCCATCTGCTAAACATATCAACGTATAAAAAAGACTTAGGAGAAATATTTCGCCTATAGACAACGAGTTGAAAAATTCTGATATTTCTTTATTAATCTGAAAATAATCATTAGGCATTTTCAGGTATAGTCATATGATTTCCGTAAAAATAATATGGATCACTGGATGCACTCAAAATTATATTATATTGCATGGTTAAATTCAGATAGCCCCCTAACTGAAGCATTCTTAGTTAAGTAAAATAAACCAGGTTTCCTTACAGCTAGCTTTTACGGAACCTGACTCTGCCTGGGATCCTAATGACCTCATATAAAAATATGCATTAGGAATCTCCACCTAGGTAGGTGGGGTCAGAGCAAGATGGTTTCAATCCACACTGGCCAGTCTCTCACGATGTTCAGACCCAAACTAAAGGGCACTTTTCCTTCTCATCACAGAGATGCACACCCCACCCAAGATGCATTCAGGTGGACATTCACTGCAGCATTGTTGGCATACAGAAAACCTGGAAACCACTGGAAGGATTACATAAACTGGGGATGGCCCACCCATGTGTTCTTTGAACACTCTGCACTGGTTCAAAGAAATGAGCTCAGTTGACAGATAAGAACACTGAAGGTTGCCTGTGGTATACACCTGTCATCCCAGTGGCTTGGGAGGCTGAGGCAGGAGGATCGTGAGTTCAAAGCCAGCCTCAGCAACTTAGTGAGGCCCTCAGCAACTCAGTGAGACCCTGTCTCTAAATAAAATACCAAATAGGGCTGGGGATGGGGCTCAGTGGTTAGGCACCCCTGGGTGTAATCTTCTGGTACCAAAACAACAACAACAATAAAAACACCAAAACCACAAAACACTTAAGGCCTCAAAAACATAATGAGGTGTTAAAACGGCAAGCAGCAGAATGCAGGTGTGGCAGGGGACAGTTGCCTACACATGCCTGGCTTTTGGTGGTAAATGTCCCCATCAAACATGACAGGGATGTTTCCCCTGGAGCGAGGAGGGGTAGGGATCTGAGACACTAGTTTAAGGCTACTTTAGCCTTATTTATAATTCCTTTTCAAGAATACTGCATTCATTTCTCACTGAGGCAATAAAATATTAATTAGAAAATAAACATTAATTAATTAACGGCCCTTTCCACTGTTAACTACACCAAAGTCAACCAGTCTGGAAGATATGGGGGTGTGGGAGAGTAGAGGGAAAAGGAAATGGAAAAGTGGGATCATGCATTGACATCAAATTTCATGCATGTGAGTTTGTTGCGATGAACCCAACTACCAGGTATGACTATAAAACTTTAATTAAAAAAAATAAGTAAGAAAGAAAGGGGCTGGGATTGTGGCTCAGTGATACTGCGCTTGCCTAATATGGGTGAGGTAGTGGGTTCGATTCTCACCACTGCATGTAAATAAATTTTTTTAGAAGTCAATCAACAACCAAAAACATATTTAATAAAAGAAGAAAGAAAGAAAGACAATTAAAGTCTGTTTCTTCTAGGAAGACCAAAAGGTCTCAGATCAACTGGCCCAAGCTACATTTGACAACAAATACGAAAATCTTTTTTTTTTTAATTGAAGAAGGCTTCAAAATTCCTCTTGGTCAGCCATTTGCCCCAAACCTTTATTTTTCAAAAGCCACCCACCTTTTTTTTGCAGGACCCCAAAATGGGTTATAGCCACAAATGAATATTTAAATAGTTAAAATTAAGAGACTCCACTTGACTGCTCTTTAAAAAAAACAAAATCAAACATTTGTTTTAGGCCCATATGGTCATTAAATCTTAAAATCTAATAAATATGAATGCTGGAACAAACCTCCTATTACAATTTATAATTTATTTTAGCCAGAACAATTCAGAAGGATTGAAAACAGCTGGGAGGCCCTAACGAAAAAGACTCAGAGGGTCACTGCTGGCCAAGATGGTCCAGGATGGACGAACCACGGCTGGAGCTCTGTGCGGAATTAGCTGCAGGCCACCCCATTCCGGATGGGTCATGGGTGGCAGCATTAGCTGACACGTCCAGGGTTTTTCTGAGACAAATGTACTCTGTACACCCAGCGGCAGTGGGGCGATTGTGGCCTGTCCCTCACAACACATTATTACATGGGAAACCCGAGGGCAGAGACAGCACCGGTCTTAACGGGCCCCTCTGGTCCACCCTGGGGAAGGAAGGGGCGTTTCAGAAGAGGTGGAAGAAAGGGAGAAAGGTCCCTGGCTCACACCATCTGCTCTTAGCACCCAGATGACAGCAAATGTGACTTCTAAGGGATCCCAGAAAACGTTTACAGGGAAGTCCGCATGTTCAAAGCGTGAGTCCGAGTGTGATCCATGGAAGTGACAAAAGCAGGGGACCTCAGTTTCCAAAGTTCCCTATGAATACCTCGAGGTGTCCCTCCAGAGAGAACAAATGGCAACTTGTCTGCTAGTGACTGGGACCTGACCAGTGAACACGAGGAGGAGGCATCTCTTCCTCTTTAAACACCAAGGCCACAAACTGTGCTCCGGAACGTGTTCTCCTATCACTAAAGGGCACAATGGCATTCTAGGTAAACTTATATAATGGTAGGGCACAAATAATTTATATGAAAAATGTATAACAGAATCCTAGGCATTTGCTAACAAAGACTCAAAGGCTATATACTTTATTTGGCTCATGGGATTACGGGTGGCTTTATGACCTATTTGAATATCTTCTACATCCAGGAAAGCATTTATGATACCTGTAACTCACAGGTACCTACAGACACCACAATAAACAAACGTCTATACTGGCTTTTTAAGTAAGATAAACGCAACACGTTGCAGGACACTTTATTGCAGATTTAAATCTCTCAAGCCATCGCAGATCTCTGCATGTTTCCAGAGTCGCTTCTTTTCCCCAAGGAGCACAGGTTTTTCAAGCCCTGTTTAGGTCGAGACTTATGACTCACTGGGACGAGGGGAGACGCAGGAGAGCCCGGAATAGCTATTAGGGAAGCCAAACTAAAGCTGCCATTCCAGCCTGGAGGTGACCAAAACCTGAGTTGCTGGGACAAAGACTGGACTTCTATGGAACTAACACGTCCCCCAAGGATTCAAGAAAGTGAGACTGCCAACCAGTAAGAAAGAATCAAGAAAAACTGTGCCAAAGGCTTTGAATGGGGGAATCCTGAAGTCTCTGTGGCACACAGAGCAGATTGACACACAATAAAAAAAAAAAAATGTACCGTGTCACCAATTTGAACTTTTTCATTGTGGTTTCCATCCTCCTTTGCATTGGGTCCCTAGCTTGGTGTACTTTAAAATGAAAATATTTTGGTTGCCTCCTAAGCAGTCCAGCAACGCTGCATCTCACTAATCCACATGCCACTGAACACACGGGATTCTTTACAGAGTTTTGTAAAGCAAAATGGATTAGAAAAGTCCTGGAGCTAAATCAGGGAGCACTGTGTGCACAGAGCGCGAACTGGATATATAGTGATGGGGGGAGGGAAACCTAGGAAACCTAAAACTACAGTGGACTTTGACTCAGTAAACTCAACATTAGAGTTTGTACTAAGGCAAAAGTCAGAGAGTCTGACAAAGATTCATATAAAAAATATGATCAATACAAATTATTATTATTATTATTATTGGCATCACAGATTGAACCTAGGGGCACTTAACCACTGAACCACATCCCCAGCACTTTTTATTTTTTATTTAGAGACAAGGTCTCCCTGAGTTGCTTAAGGCTTCACTAACTTGTGGGGGCTGGCTTTGAACTTTCAATCCTCCTGCCTCAGCCTCCCGAGCTGCTAGGATGACAAGCGTGCACCACGGCAACCAGTGAACACAGCATTGTTGAAAGAAAATAAAAACTAGAAACAATCTGAACTTCTGAGAAGAGAGGACAAAGCCAACAGACCTATATGAATAAGATGAAAAATTCTGAGTTCTTTAAAAATGAGTCCAAGGAAGACTATTTAGTGATTGGGGAAAGCAGTAATGTTCTATGACAAGGAAAACAGTGTAAAATAGAAATGAAAAAAATAAATGCATTGTTAAAAAGTAGATATGCATCTATACTCACATATATTATTCACATATATCATACTAAAGACTAAAGGAAATGTAATGAAAACATTGTTTCTAAACAGTAGGGTGAGGGAGTGATTCATCTTCTGATTTTCAGTATTTTCCAGCTTTTCTAGATTTTTATACATAATGCAGCTGTAATAGTAAACAGCTGAGCATTACCAACGAGTGCAGCCAATATTTTGTGCACTTGGACAATGGTACTACTTCCTGGCCTGAGTGCAGGGCTGGATTAACACACTGGAGATGTTCCTAGCTTTCACTCAACTTAATGACTGCCTTCCCTACGCAATGGAATATGCCGGTAAAGGTATGGAAGTGGAGGTTCTTGTGAAACAAGTGAAATAATTCAATCCTAAAAAATCAGCTCCTGGGGCTGGGGATATGGCTCAAGCGGTAGCGCGCTCGCCTGGCATGTGTGCGGCCCGGGTTCGATCCTCAGCACCACATACCAACAAAGATGTTGTGTCCGCCGAGAACTAAAAAATAAATGTTAAAAATTCTCTCTCTCTCTCCTCTCTCACTCTCTCTTTAAAAAAAAAAAAAAATCAGCTCCATCCATTTACCTGAAAATTAATCATTTCATTCTTCTTTAAGGCTGAGCAATATTCCCTTGTGTATAGATGCCACATTTTCTTTATCCATTCATCTGTTGAGGGGGCCTCTGGGTTGGTTCCATAGCATAGCTATTGTGAGTTGAGCTGCTAAAAATATTGATGTGACCATGTCGCCATAGTATGCTGATTTTAAATCCTTTGGTATATACTGAGGAGTGGGAGAACTGGGTCAAACGGTGGTTCCATTCCAAGTTTTCTAAGGAATCTCCGTGCTGTTTTCCGGAGTGGCTGCACCAATGTGCAGTCCCACCAGCAATGGATGAGTGTACCTTTTCCCGCACGTCCTCACCAACATTTATAAGCAAGTCTGTCCTGAAGAAACAGGATTTTAGCTGAGACTTGAATCATGAAAAGGAACCGGGCAGGTGGTTATTTGTTCACACAGGCCTTGCAAAGCATTACTGGAGAGATCCAGGTAAACGGATCATGGCTCTGTGCTGGAGGAGTTTAGGATTGTCTCAATGGAGAAGGAAGCAAAGCAGGAGTTGGTGAGCAACCCGTGCCCCGAGAGGATTCACCAGTGCTCCTCTTAGGAGTACAGAGAAAAGAAATCGAAGGGCTGGGGATGTGGTGCAGTGGTAGAACACCCCGGGTTTGATCCTAGTACTGAAAAAAAGAAAAAGAAAGAAAGAAAAAAAAGAAATCTAATCCAATGTGGGAAAGTGGGCAAAAGGGGAGGGAGACAGTCAGCATTTTATCATTGAGAGAGGGAGGAGGAGGGACCAAGGGCCATAATGAATGCCGGATTGAATAATAACATGATTTTTAAGGTCTTCTTAAACTAACGAAGGGCCTCAGGGTAATCTCACGGCTAAGCTTAAGCCCGGGAACATTTTCACTGCAGGACTTTACAAACGCCATATATCACAAAATTGAATCCATAAAACAAAATGAAAAACAATCCCAATTTGGACATGTTTGATTTTTTTTTTCTCCTTCCTCTAGCCAAATACTATCATCAACTCTGCAGTGTAATTTTTCAATGCAAATATGATACCAGAGGCCAAGAACAGGGCTATCAGATTCATTGGCTCCCAAAACACGAAGACATTCTTTCCTTTGGGGACCTGATAATGGCCATGGTGAAATATCATTGCCATCACCATTTAGAGGTATGATTGGGCTTCGGAGGTCTGGACTACAGGGCTCCCAATAACATGTCACTTGGTACTTGGTACTTTGTGAAGATTAGAGAATACAGTCGTATAGGTTTTGTGTCTACGGAGAAGTCCGCTTCAATTACACCGTACATATAGCCTAATAAATATGTCCCCGGGAAAAATAAGTAGCTCGCAAGGCAGGTGGCTGCTAATGGTTTACAGAGCCTTTTCCCTGAGTCATGAGCCTTGAACTGACACAGGTGAGGACAGCCCAGGTGTCATCAATACCTGGTCTGCGGAAGGACCCAGAAAGACCCTGTTCTTATTTCTTTAATTTTCTGGGTTGTTTTTTTTTTAATTTTTTTTTAAGTTGTAGATGGACACAATACCTTTATTTTATTTATTTATTTTTATGTGATGCTGAGGATCAAACCCAGGGCCTCACACATGCTAGGCAAGCGCTCTGCCACTGAGCTACAGCCCAGCCCAAGAGCTCATCCTTCATGCACATTCATTCTTCAGAACTGCTCTCTGAGGCAAGTCCCAATATCCTCCCTGTTGCCAGATGAGAAAACTGATGGTTGCATAAGATGGCACTGAGGAGAAGTGGTCTCATCTCACTCTTATGCTCTTAAATACTAAACAGTATGTCCTAATTCAAAGGTACTGAACCTGTTTTGGATAACAGCCCACTAAGAAATATGAAAACACACAGTTGTTCATATATACAAAATACACAGAGAGAAAACTACAAAAGGCGTATGGAGAATACATATAGAGAACCCTCGTGGAAGAGAGGGATCAACCAAAATGTCCGCGGGTCAAGGTAGCTGAAATCCATTGGCATGGATTTTGAAAGACAATTCTTCCCTTTTTTTTTTCCTTTGGTTGTAGATAGACACAATGATTTTATTTTGTTTATTTATTTCTATGTGGTGCTGAGGATGGAACCCAGGGCCTCACGCATGCTCGGCAAGTGCTCCGCCTCTGAGCCACCACCCCAGCCCAAGAAGCCAGTTCTTTTCGACAGAAGAAATGGGAATCTATGCATAGTCAGTCAATTTCTCTGATATTTTACTCCAAGTCACAGTACTGAAATCATCAATCACTGTGGGCTCTACATGCTAAAAATACACTTAAGTTCAGTCTCTGTTTTGGGGGTAAGGAAGCAAGTCTTCAAAGCTACACAATGAATACCAAGCCTTATGAAAGAGTTTTAAATGAGAAGTAGCTTTATCCACCTGTTTCCTGACTGAACATGATTTTTTCTTTCTTTTTTTTTTTTTTTTTTTTTGATACTGGAGATTGAACCCAGAGGTTGTTAACCACTGAGCCCCATCCCCAGCCCTGTTTTGTATTTATTTAGAGACAGGGTCCCACTGAGTTGTTTAAAGCCTCACACTAAGTTGCTGAGGCTGGCTTTGAACTCGTGACCCTCCTGCCTCAGCCTCCTGAACTGCAGGGATGACAGGCGTGGGCCATGATGTCTGGCTACATGATTTTTCTTTATTTTTTTAATGGTCGGGGGTTGGAGGTAGGAAAAAGGATGGTGGTAGTCAGTAGAATGAGTATGGCCTCTTCTCTTCAGAGGACAGAACAAACAAAAGAACTTCAAAACACCACTCATTTGTCATATGATGTACCACGGGGACAATGGCAGATTGTCACCAACACTACTCCTTCGGGTGGAATTTAGATGTCTCTTGTGAGTCTAGGAAGGCTCTCTGGAGCAATGTAGGTTGGAATGCTTTGTTTAAGAACAGGGTCCTGCCAACAGGGCGGTCCAAAAACACTTGTACCTCTGAGGAATGAAGGGCATGGAGGGGGATGGGAATGGGAAAGACAGTGGAGTGAATGGGACAGAACTTTCCCGTGTTCATATGTGAACCCACGACCAGGGAGACTCCACATCATGTCCAACCACAAGAATGGGACGTCATGCCCCACGTAGGTACAGGATGTCAAAATACACTCTACTGCCATGTGTAACTAAAAAGAACAGATATAAAAATAAAGATCCCTCCACTGTCGGACTGACAGCTTGATATTTCTCAACCTGAATTTCAAATGTGAATAATTTATTGTGTGAATGCTTAAGGGTTGGTCTCACCGACCTCTTACCAACAGCCCTTCAGGAAGTCGTCCCTGGGAATCTGGACACTCCACAGCACTAGATTCCACCGCATTTGAAACTTTGACTTTTAGCCACACTAACTAGGAAGTACAGACAGGAATGACAAAACAATAGCTCACAACAGTTCCCTGAAAGAAAAACACAGATAAGGATTCTGTTTCCAAAACCAGGATGCTGTAGGGGCCCTTATTTTAAGGTCACCAGCCCCAGAGGGAAAGCTCTCACTGTGATTGGTACCGAGAAGCTTCTACGTTGGAGAAATACCTGGAGACCTCCTCCTCAGTGTTGCTGACTTTGAGGCTGGTTCTTATCCTGACTTCTTATTTTTAGCCATGTAAGTTTAGGCACAGGACCAGAAAAGAGATCTAGAAGAATATCCTGAATTTTATCTTCCAGGACACCAAGCCTTGAAATCCAAGTCCCTTCTTGCTGCCTCCTGACTTTTCCAACCATGTCTGTCTCAAAACCTATTCTGAACGCCCCCCCCCCATGTCCCTCCATCTCCTCTGACATTTTTTTTTTTTTTTTGCGTAAATGACCATGAGAGCATAGCACCAGGCCTTTTATGCTTTATCTTTTTTAAATTATTTTTTTCTTTTTAGTTATACAGGGCAGTAGAGTGCATTTTGACCTATCACACATACATGGAGTCTACCTTCCCATTCTTGTGGTGGGACATGATGTGGAGTTTCCCTGGTCGTGTGTTCACATATGAACACAGGAAAGTTCTGCCCATTCACTCCACTGTCTTTCCTATTCCCATTCCCCTCCCTTCCTTCCACTCCGCCCTGACCCATCGGGTGAACCTTGCCTTCTCCCTCCCTGAACACCCCCAATGTCCTCTGCCTCACTCTTTAGGTCCTTTAATCCCTTAGGCACACAGAGGCCAGAGAAGTCTTTCTGGAGCATGGATCAGATTACAAGGTCCCCTGACTGCCCGCCCCTATGGCTTCCCAAGACAGCATCCATGAAATGCAGGCTCCTTTCTAGGTCCCACCAAGCCCTCCTTGACTGGACCCTGCCTTGCTCCTCCAACCAGCTACCAAAAAATCCTCCATCCCCTGGTTTATACGCTCCAGCAAGCTGCCACGCACCATTTCTATGCTACCTCTTTCATCCCTCTGGGCATTATTGCCTGCCACTGGCCCTGCCTGGATCACAAAGCCTGAGAACATGCATGCGTGGCTGCTTCTCGCCATTCAGGAACTCACTCCCCAAACATCACTCCTGAGAACCCAACCAGGCCATCAGCAGGTCTGAAGGGACTCTGGACAGTCAGACCCGATCCACACCATCCAGGGTCTTTGTTCATGGACTGTTGCGTGCTCCAGACCCTTTCTGCCCACCCGCGTATCCTTGCTGTTGACTTGTTTATGACCTGGCTACACAGATGTGGTCGCCTGCACCTTCTGTCCCCACCCCAGAACAGCATCTGGCCCTCAGTTCCATAAAAAGTCTTTCAAGCCAATGGGTGAATGTGCAGAGCCCCGGAAGTGAGTTTATGTTTCGGGGGGTGCAGGGAGGTGCTGATGAGGCCCGGGGCAGGGGCAGCCTGGCCTTTCTTTTTATCACCATTATCGCCACAGTGACTATTTAACGGCTGATGATCCTCAGTCTGTTCCTGGATTTATTGGTGAGCTGCCAGGATCGGCTGCACTCACAGATGCTTTTCTCAGCACCGAGAAAAAGGTTCCACTGTGCCACCTTGTGTTCTGACTTCCCATCACAGCGACAAGCTCGCTTCTCAGAACCAAATGCCACTCAAAAAAGAAATCTCAGCAACCACCCTGCTCCCCCCCACCCAAAAAGAGGGAAAAAAAAATCCCAAGCCCTGCAAGCTCGCACTCCCTGTAAATATGTCCTCAAGGATTCTTTAAGAGCCCAAATAACACTACAGATAAAGAGGCTTTCACATCTTTCCTTCTAAAAGCAACTTGTAAAACGACACCGAGTTCCAAGGCTCCAAATGCCTCATCCTTCTCCTCCAAAAGCAAAGACGCCACTTCTTCAGGCTGAGCCTTGGGCCTCTTGAGCAGTCTTCACACACTGATGGGTGTGATAATGACTTTTTTGATCACGAAGGACTTTTGCAAAATTGGAGGGAAATTTTCCAGATGGCTCCGGAAGAGCATCTAGTGTTTGGCGATTTCAATTAACTTGAACGGCTGCTTAATTGCAGCTAGCCACGGCCCTGGCACCACATCCAACCTCTTAAATTGAGGAGACACGTGAGCCTGGGTCACGGTTGCCAAGAGCAAGGCAATGGCACTTTGGAGTCCTGCAGCACTGAGTTATTTAAAGTGTCTGAAATCTGCAAGTCACACCCAAAGAAGCCATTAACAACGGAAGGGTCACTTTTCCAAAGAGTAAAGGACATAGGATGAGCGGCCCCAGGTATCTCCCTTGGAGATAGTAGATATTTTAAAAAATCCTCTTGCTGAAACAGTATCCAAACCCGTCCAAGTGATTATGTGAATGACCAAGGAGAAAAGGCTGTGTTCTTTTTTTCTTGGTACTGAGGATTGAACCCAGGGGTGCTCAACCACTGAGCCCCATCCCCAGCCCTTTTTTAATATTTGATTTAGAGACAGGGTCTCACTGAGTTGCTTAGGACCTCGCTAAGTTGCTGAGGCTGGCTTTGAACCCGAGATCCTCCTGCCTCAGCCTCCCGAGCCACTGGTGCGGCAAAGCTGTGTTCTTGACTACGTTAATTTCTAATGAATCACTGCCCCACATAGCTACGGGGGGAAAAGGAACAACTGACGCCTTGTTTGGTTAAGAGATTTCAGGTTTCAATGAGTCAGTCTTCATGAGCCAATTGGATTTACTTAAAGGCACAGTTGAGGAATCTGTTTCACACCGCCGCTCTCGTTCCGCCCCACACCCTAATGCACATGTCCTGTCCTGTGCAGGATGGGTCTCATTAGCAATAACTTTTATAGGTCAACCACATTTAAGATGCAGGAACGATCCAGGGACTACAAGGCAACAGAATGAAACACTGTATCAGGGAACAAGATGCTAAGGGAGCTCACATTTATGGCGGGAGAGAGGAAGGAGCTAAAAATGAGAGTCACCATGACCCGGTGCGATCCGAATCGTGCTTCTTACTGTGGAGATCAAATGCTGGGATGCTTCTGCTTCCTCTCCCATCTGATTTTTGCTATTTCCTGTTGCTGTTTCCTTGCTCAATCAGGCTCCACTCAGGCTTCTGAGTCAGTGCAGATGGAAATTTTCATGCAAGTACACACACTCAAAATGAATTTTTAAAAGCTGCCATAAAGTTTCTGAGACTACTTCTGACATATCAAAAAAATAAAAAATAAAACGTTATGGATATGGTGGGAGGCCCCACGCACACTGAATGCGCCCAGCTCACTCAGTGTTCCTCGTACTTTTGAATTTAATATGTCTCTGGGTTCTGCCCATAACTTAAATAGGGCAGAAGGATTTCGTAAGAAGATCTGAGCACGAAAAATATTGTATTATGTCTGGGTGACACAAAGAAGAGTGACACACCTAAACCTGGCCTTGAACCAGAACCCTGCTGCTCCTGAGTTAAGAGACCACAGAAGCAATGAAAACAGGAAGAGGCACTGGGTGTGGTGGCACAGGACTGTCATCCCAGCAGCTTGGGAGGCTGAGGCAGGAGGATCATGAGTTCAAAGCCAGCCTCAGCAACTTAGTGAGGCCGTAAAGAGCTTGGGATGTGTCTCAGTTGTAAAGCACCCCTGGGTTCAATCCCTAGTACCAGAGGGTGGGGGAGAGGAAGAGGGGCATTCCTGTTGCTCTTCCTAGGTTTGTGTCCCAGAATTCCACTTGTACTTTACTTAGCAGGTCTGCTTTCCTGCCCTGTGTTAGCCTCAACCTCCCATGGGACTCTTCCCTACAACCGCAGTTCCTGGATTTTAGGATTCATGAAACAGTAAATTTTTGTAAAATAAACAAAACTGAGCAACTGCTCACTAGTTGCCAATTCCTCGTTTTGTTTTGTTTTGTTTTATTTTGTTTTTGTTTTGTTTTTTGATTCTGTGGATTGAACTCAGGGGCACTTAACCACTGAGCATCCCATCCCCAGCCCTTTTATATAGTTTATTTAGAGATAGGGTCTCACTGAGTTGCTTAGGGCCTCGCTAAGTTGCTGAGGCTGGCTTTAAACTCAGATCCTCCTGCCTCAGCCTCCTAAGCTGCTAGGATGACAGGGCTGTGCCACTGAGTCTGGCAACAATTCCTTATTTTGCAAATGAAAAACACACAAAAAAAGTTTTTTGAAAGGGCAAATGTCAGTCAACTCTCTTTTCATAAACACACAAAATAAGAAAGTGGAAGAAGAATACCATTGAAAAAGGAGAGTCTTACACCTTGGAATAACGTCACTTCCCAGTAAAACGACTACCCTGGGCTGATTTTTCTGCTTTCATTGTTTACTGAAAAAGCGTGTCACCACAGACCAAGAGGAACACACCTCCTGTTACCCCTCCCCTGAGGCCCCTTCCTGTGGACCCCCGAGTGGCCCATCCCTCAAGTCCCACGCAACCCCACAGAGCAAGGAACAGCATCCCCCCTGAGGCCCAGGCAGCGCTGAGGGCAGACCCTGCCTGTCTCGTTCTGTCCCTAGGGTGGAGCTGGAACGTCCTCTAACGGCGCAGGTGCTGGGGGCCTGGTTCTCATCCAGCAGCGTTCAGAGGTGGGGCTTCCAGGAAGCGATTGGACCACGGGGCCTGACCTCATCTGAGGGATTCCTGATCTGAAAGAACCACTGAGACGTGGGGGAAACTGCAGGAGATGGGACCTCATGGACAGGATTTGGTCCTTGTGGGCATATCCTCAGGGACTCGGTCTTGTCCCCAGTCCCATCCTCTCCTCTTCTCTCTGCTTTCCAACCACCATGGGGTGAGTAACTCTTTCTACCACACCCTCTCTGCTATCATGTTCTGCCTCACCACAGGCCTGTAGCCATGGAGCTGGCCGACCATGAACCGAAACCTCGGAAACCTTTCTTCTTCTAAGTTGATTTTGTCAGTAGGTTTTGTCACAGTACCGAATAGCTGACATGCCAACCTTACTACAGTGCTGGGCAGGGTGCATGACCCGTATTTCAGATGATGCTCTATTAGCTCAGAGATAAAGCCCAAGGCTGGCCCGGGCTGCACTGCTAGCTGGTGACAGAGGCTGACGGGAAGTCATCACAACTGGCCAAATTGCTCCTTGCATTCCTGAGCAGATGCAGGCACCACACGAAGAAGAAATGGGGAATTGCCAATAACATTTCTTTTGGGGGGTGCCAGGGACGGGACTCGAGTGCTCAACCCCAGCCCTATTTTATATTTTATTTAGAGACAGAGTCTCACCGAGTGGCTCAACTTCTGGCTTTTTCTGAGGCTGCCTTTGACCTCACGATTCTCTCGTGTCAGCCTCCTGAGAGGCTGGGATTATAGGCCTGTGACATGCACCCAGCTGCAGATAATCTTTCTTCTCTCCAAAGTCAACAAAAAAAAATAATCCAGAAACTGATTTCACTGGTGTATAAAAACAAAAATAGAACAACAGCTTTTCCAAAGGTGTCAAAAGAATTCGAAGAGTGGTTCTCAGTCAGGGTTGACGTTCTCTTCCGGGGGCCACACGGCCATGTCTGAAAACACTGCTGGTTGTCACAGCCAGGGCCCAGGGGCTGATACTGACAGATAGGACTGGGCGAAATAACACCCTCCCTCTCATTTTCACTTGCCCATGTGTAAGCAAAGGTTGCTTTACAAAGACCACCTCTACAAACCTAGGGGTCCACTAATTCATGGACAGAACTGCTAGATATTTTTTTTTTAATGCAATCGCCCAGCACTCTGGTAAGTGGTATCTATGGCAAAAGTAACTACAGGGAACATGAGCCATTTTTAAATTTAGAAACAACAGAAATATCTACAACAGTATGGGCTTAATTCCAGATATCTCCAAGTGACTTTTAAAAACTGGTCAGAGTTGTGCAAGTATAAGAAAGGCTTTTTTTTTTTTTTTTTTTTGGTATGAAGGATTGAACCCAGGGGTCTCACTGGGTCTCACTTTACCATTGAGCCACATCCCAGTCCTTTTTCATATTTTATTTAGAGGCAGGGTCTCACTGAGTTGCTCAGGGCCTCGATAAGTTGCTGAGGCTGGCTTTGAACTCGTGATGCTCCTGACTCAGCCTCCCGAGCCACTGGATTACAGGCATGTGCTACTGTGCCCGGCAATAAGAAATGCTTTTAAAAATACGACTTTTACATGAGTTCATCATGCCAGGGCCTGGCAACATGAAAGCTTAAATTAAGAATTCAGTTCTATGAATGAGGTCAATTGATAGTCAATATGAGGGAAATAAAGGAGTTCTTTTCCTAAAACAGTGTCATTTAACTGGTTTGCAATCAAAATCCCTTATGCCTGTTATTCCATGACACAGTGAAAAAGGATCTTTTGAGCATCTTTTCCCCAAAATATAAAGATAACAAAATTGGTATATTCAATTTTTTAAATGGGGAAGACGTGATTAAATACATTGTATTTTACAATTGACTTGAGATTAGGATAGTGCTGAAACTTGTTGAATGAATTAAGGAACAGCATTCATATGGCGAGAAAACAGAAACAAGAACATTCAAAATACAGAAAGGAATGTTATGAAGGAGTTTCAAATAAACTCAGATGACAACCTGGCACAAAAAAGGCATGTTCCACATGGTCACGGGAAATCTAACACAATAAAGGACCCAATGCCATTTTTGAAGACTTGAAGATTCTACCCATAATCCCAGCAGTTTGGGAGGCTGAGGTAAGAGGATGGTGAGTTCAAAGCCAGCCTCAGCAACTTAGTGAGGCCCTAAGCAACTCAGTGAGACCCTGTCTCTAAATAAAATGCAAAACAGAGCTGGGGATGGGGCTCAGTGGTCGAGTGCTCCTGAGTTCAATCCCTGAAACACTATTAGGACTATAAAATGTAGCAGAAAAGAAAACCAGCTAGTGTATAAACTCAAGGGATTCTATATACATTCAGAACATTCTGGAGAAAAATAAGAATGAGAGGATCTAGTCTGCTTCATTTTCTGCACAGTCTACACACACCTCACTTCTGAGGGGTGCTATTTCCTTCTCCCCCAGATTTCCCTCTACACTTAGCTGGTAGAAAGATCTCTCCTTCGCCAGTTGCAAGTTCCTCCCTGTCTCCAAAGTACTTCCTTCAGCACACAAAAGTGCAACACATCTCCCATCTTAAAGCCCTCTCCCAAGACACCACATCCCTCTCCCTTTTCTCAGCTGCACTTCACGACACCATTTCGGCAACTTGTGCAAGCCAAATCCCCTGCCAGGGCACTCACAGCGCATCCCGGCTCTGCCCCAGCAGCTCTGCCACCCCATCCTGTGTACTGCCGCCTCCAGATGCCACCAGTGTAAAGACAGCTCCTTAAGATGCTCTACTCTTGGGTTCTGCAATTACCAGGTTCCTGTTCTTTCCCCTATTTGCACTAGTTGTTCCATTTTTTTTCTGGAACCTCCTACTTAGCTCAAAAGCAGAGGGTGATAGACCTTAGGATTCTGGGGTGGCCCCTTCACTCTAGCTTTCACTCTTTTTTGGGGGCGGGGGTACCAGGGATTGAATCCAGGGGTGCTCAACCACTGAGCCCCATTCCCAGCCCTTTTTGTATTTTATTTAGGGACAGGGTCTCACTGAGGTGCTTAGGGCCTCGCTGAGATGCTGAGGCTGGCTTACCTTTCACTCCTGTCCTAAGCAACCTCATTCAGACCCACGACCCACGGCTCTCAATACTGTTCTCATGGGGGTTTTACACACTGGTGTTCAAATGGCTCATGATGACAAATGCACTTTATGATGCATTCAGACGCACACGCTTTATATCCGTGTGTGCACACACAATGTTTCATGAAAGGGCTTTACTGAGTAGTCTAATGTTGTATTTCACTTTTAGCAAAAAAACACCAGGGGCTGGGGTGGTGGCTCAGCGGTAGAGCGCTCGCCTAGCACGTGCGGGGCCCTGAGCTCCATCCTCAGCACCACGTAAAAACAAAATAAAGATATTGTGTCCAACTATGATTTTAAAAAATATATTTAAAAAAAAACACACACACCCATTGTAGCTCAATACATTCACAACCTAGGGATGAGTCATAGTGCAGTTTGTAGAACGTTCATTGATGGAATAATGGCCCATAAATGTATATTTCTCTGCCCTCACCTCAGACAAACACTGCCTACATTTCTGCTTCACTTGGGTGAATTGGGCACTTTGCAATTAACATGCTACAAAAGAACCTTGATTACACAGCATTAGCCTGACCCAGCCCTCCTCCAATACCCAAATCCTGGCCATGAACACTGCCCAGGACAAAGTCATTGGTCTATTTTATCCTTCTCTTCTTTTTCTTTTGTACCAAGGGATTGAACCCAGGGGCACTTAACCACTGAGCCCCATCCCCAGCCCTTTTTATATTTTATTTAGAGGCAGGGTCTCCCTGAGTGGCTTAGGGCCTGGCTAAGTTGCTGAGGCTGGCTTTGAACTTGGGATCCTCCTGCCTCAGCCTCCGGAGCTGCTGGGATCACAAGTGTGGGCCCCATGGCACCTGGAACACAGGCCCCCCATGGGCCCTCATCTCATCTGATACAAACAGACTACACGGCCCCCAAAGCCCAAAGTATCTCCCATCTGGCTTTTACAGAAGGAGTGTGCCACCCCCTGTTCTACAGTCAACTAAGCGGTCCTGTCACTCTCTTATCCCATCCCCCATCCCCCACTGCTCTGGTGACACCCTAGTCCCAGCTGCCAACACCCTTGCTTGACCCTCAGCAGCAACCCTAATAGGTCTCCCTCTTCCTGCTCACCCACAGCATGTTCCTCCACGAATGCCCGAGGGACGAGCTAAAAGCATTAGCCAGCGCTTGTCCCTCCCTGGCGCATGACGACACCACACTGAAAATGAAATTCCAAGTCCTGATCCTGGTCTCCCATCTCTGCCCTAGGCCACTGTCACCCCTGCTCACCTGTCTCTGCCGTCACTCCTTTTCCTTCTCTCTCCCCCCCACTGTCCCCTCCCCTGTGGCCGCTGGCTCACTCCTGCCACCTTATCTGGAGGAGCTCCCTGCTCCCCTGCCTCCTGCTCACTCCCCTGGCTTGACCTGCCACCCGCACCTTCCTCGGGCTCTTTTACTCAGTATTTTCACTGCTGTGACTGAAACTCCCAACAAGAACAAATAACTGCAGAGGAGGAAGAGCTTATTAGGAGCTCACAGTTTCAGAGATCTGGGTCCAAAGACAGCCAGTTCCATTCCTCGGGTCTCGAGGGGAGGCAGGACATCATGGAGGAAGAGTGTGGTGGAGGGAAGCAGCTCACATGGTGACCAGGAAGCAGAGAGAGACTCCACTCTCCAGAGACAAATAGAGACCCCAAAGCCACGCCCCCAATGCCCCCTCCTCCAGCCACACCCACCTCCTCCAGCCACCACCCAGTTAATCCCATCAGGGATCCATTCACTGGTTGGGTTAAGGCTCTCACAACCCAGTCATGTCTCCTCTGGACCTTCTTGCATGTCTCACACACGAGCTTTAGGGGGACACCTCCCATCCCAACCCTAACACTGGCTGACATGTTCTTGTTCATCAGTGCATTCTGCCCTCTCTCCCCTTCCCCTAGAATAAAAGTGCCCTGAGCTCAGGAGCAGGTCTGCTCTCATTGCAGAGCGTGTTGCTCTAATTCCAGTGCCCAGACAATGCCTGGCACACAGTATGATTGAATTTGTCCCCCGGAAAGGGATAACCAAGTGACTTCTTTACATTCAAGTTCCATCCTGTGGGTAGAAACACAGAATAACAATCCCACAGCCTGCAAGCCAAGCTGATTGAACTGCACTGCTCTTCCACAAAGGTGAGGGGATGTTGCTCCTTAACAAGAATCGCAAATCGCACAGGCCTTTAGGATCATGCGCATCCACGAGTCACTTGGTGCTAATGTCCACCTTTGAGGAGGAGATGCTGCCTTGCAGGGAAAAATGCATGAGTTTCCAGGTATGGCGATCGCTATGCAGTAGGAATATGAAGGCATAAGACTCACACCATCCAATCACGTCTGAAACTCCGTTATAAATGTTAGAACAGCCAGGCCTGGGGGCGCACACCTATAAAAATTCCAGCGAAGACTAGGGAGGCAGAAGCAGGAGGATCTCAGGTTTGAGGCCAGCCTCAGCCCTTGAGTGAGACCCTTTTTCAAAATAAGAAATAAAAACTGGCTGAGGATGTGGCTTAGTGGTGAAACACTCCGGGGTTCAATCCCTAGTCAAAAAAAAAAAAAAAAAAAACACAATGGCAGGAGAGAAAACAGGTAAATGAAGGGGCTTAGATTTAAAAATTAAGACCCAAAATAACTAAAGAAATCGGGTTTCTCTAACATGTGGAAGTGAGGGAGTAATTCTTTTATGCTACATAATAAAAGATCCAAAATAGGAACATTTGTTTGTATTTATCTCATCTCTTCCTATAGGTCATCTCGAATGTAAAAATGATTTATTCTACCAAGAATTCTCAAGTGAAACCCTTGATAACTTTAAACCATGGCCATAAACCAAAATAACAACTTAAAGCTACACTCCTAAATAAAGGCTAGAAGGCTTCTTAACAGCAAATACGAATCCCGTCCTGTTTAGCAACATGCAAGTCCTAAAAGTTTGCTAATTTAACTTGAACAACTTCTCCCAGCTTAGGAAGTGGACAGGCAGCATACTGGGTCTTCCATGAGGATTCAACTTCCAAAAGTAAGCTGGGCAGAGTGGCACACCTTACCCCCGTAATCCCAGCAGCTTGGGAGGCTGAGGCAGGAGGATCACAGGCTTCAGGCCAGTCTCAGCAACTTATGGAGACTATAAGCAACCCAGGAAGACCCTGTCTCAAAATAAAAACATTAAAAAAAAAAAAAAAGGGCTGGGTGGTGTGGCTCAGTGGTTAAATGTCTTGGGCTCAATCCCTGGTACCCTCTACCCTTCGGGGGGGCGGGGGAAATACTTCCAAAAGTGTTAGAAGATCTAAGCGACCCGGGGAAGCAGAAGTTGGTGAGCACAGCAGGGAGACTTCAATGTCTTCCTCTCTGATCAGAGTTCTGACGAATGGCCTGATGGTGATAGCTTTGGTGGCAGGTTATACATACTTGATAGTTAAAATTTGTAGTTGAGCTTTTCTTGTGTTTTCAAGGTTTTGGATGAAAGGGACTTTAATACAGTAATTTAAATTAAGCTTCGTAAGTATCAATCCAGTGTGAGAAGCCGAGAGGCTTGCCTGCCAGGGGAGGTCTTATAATCCCCCTGAGGAGACTCTGGCAGGTCTGAGAAAGTGGGGACCTGCCTGGTTCTTACACTTTTCTTACTCCTTCCTTCCTTCCTTCCTTCCTTCCTTCCTTCCTTCCTTCCTTCCTTCCTTCCTTCCTGTCCACCAGGGATTGAACTCAAGGGCACTCAACCACTGAGCCATATCCCCAGCCCTATTTTATATTTTATTTAGAGACAGGGTCTCACTGAGTTGCTTAGGGCCTCACTAAGTTGCTGAGGCTGGCCTTGAACTCATGATCCTCCTGCTTCAGCCTCCTGAGCCTCTGGGATTACAGGTGTGCACCACTGTGCCCAGCTAGGCTGGGTATCTTGAGAAGGTATTTGCTGATGGGAAAGGACATTATCAAGACATCCCTCTATAAGCAACCCCCATCCCCTTTCTAGCTCCTTGTGAGACATTCTGGCCGTCAGACACTTAAGTGGTGCAGTTTGTAATTTATTCTCCAGCCCTGGACAGAAGGCAAGGAGAAGAGGCCAGTACCTCACTGTGGTTCTAATTATGATGGTTCTGCATCATTTCAGAAGGAACGCCATGCACACACGAGAGCCAATGCTAGTGGTGTGCTCAAAGGAGGAGATTAAATATTGCTTTTCCTGTCTGGATCCATGGTGATTTCATGAACTAAATATCATCAAAAGTTTTGATGAGAATTCATTGGCATCAACTTGCCCGTGGACTTCAGACCGTATTCATGCTTCATGTATGCATAAAGTTGTGCATAACTCCTCCACAGCAATGCTACCTGAGGCACTTGCAATCAAGAGGCTGTTTTGCACAGTGGTTAACTACACGGTCTCCAGAGGCAAAATTCCTGGGTTCAAATTCTAGGCTGGCCACTAACCAAGAGGGTAATTTTGGAAAATCACTGAGTCTCTGGGTCTCAGGATCCTCACTAAACCATTGCCTTCATTTCACATAAGATTCTACTCAGAATCCCTCAGGAAGCCGGGCACGGTGGTGCAGGCCTGTCATCCCAGCGGCTCAGGAGGCTGAGGCAGGAGGATCAAAAGTTCGAGGCCAGCCTCAGCAATTTAGCAAGGACCCAAGCAACTTAGGCTGGGGATGTGGCTCAGTGGTTAAGCATCCCTGGGTTCAATTACAGGTTTAAAAAAAAAAAAGCCCTCAGGCAATGCCAATGGGGTTACACAATGGGGTGCTGGTGAGTTTTGCTGATAACATATGCAAGTGGAAACACAGAAGGGAGCCTGGCACACCGTCACTGCTCAGGGACCCACAGCAGGGACATTCTGACCACTGGCACCACGTTCCTATCTAAGTTCTGCCTTTTGCAACCCATCATTGTTCTTCTAGAGCCTCAGAAGTGTGACCATAAAGCCGGATGATGGGTTTTCCACTGTGACTCGGGGATCAAGTTTAATGTCTTCAGGTCATATTTCCTGAGGCCTTATGAGGTGCCTGGAGGGGGTGAGGAGAAGCTGCACCTGGTCCTGCCCTCCAGGGATTCTTAACACCTTAGAATCAGCCCCTACCAGGACTTGGTGACCAGACATTTACCGCCTGGTCTGCACAAAGTGTAATGCAAAACATGGCTTCCATTACTTCTGTGGCCAGCAGAAGGCAGGGGAGACTGCGTCCAAGTGAGCATCTCCAGAATCGAGTCCTCCCTTCCAACCACGCTAGCAGAAACATGGAGCAGCCAGGAGCTGAAACGGACCTCCATGAGTGAGAAATCTGCTGCTTATAGAACTTTCTCTTTAGTACTAGGGACTGAGCCCAGGGGCACTCGCCCACTGAGCCCCACCCCCAGCCCTATTTTGTATTTTATTTAGAGACAGGGTCTCCCTGAGTTGCTTAGGTCCTCACTAAGTTGCAGAGGCTGGCTTTGAACTCACGATCCTCCTGCCTCAACCTCCTGAGCTGCTGGGATGACAGGCATGTGTCACCGCACCTGGATGCTTATAGAACTTTGAGGGCTGGGGGCGTGCCTGGGGCCCTGTGTCCTACCAGCACCAAAAACAGAAACAGAAAATAAAAGACTGAAACAGGGAAGGAAAATGAGAGAAAATTATTCAGAAATGGAAATATTTTTTTCAGCTTTACTTTTTATTATTTGAGGGAAGGAGGTGGGTTCCAGAGATTGAACCCAGGGGCACGCTCACACCCCCAGCCCTGTTTTGCATTTTATTTAGAGACAGGGTCTCCCTGAGTTGCTTAGGTCCTCACTAAGTTGCTGAGGCTGGCTTTGAACTCCCGATCCTCCTGCCTCAGCCTCCTGACTTTCCAGCTTTCCCTCAAGGTACATGTGATAGACCCAAACTAGACAGAACCATGAGGGCAGGACCCTAGCATGATTTGCAGACCTGGATGTACATCAGAATCAACAGAGGAGATTCTAAAACAAAATATGGATGCCACAACACCATACATTGTCATTCTATAGTTCAGGGCTATGCTTGTCTTTCTAAAATACCAAGTTACTAGTTCCCACTGCTTCTGCTATTAGGCAATATTCATAATACACCATCCACTGACCATGCGATACCAACACCTCTATGTCAGGAACTGGCACACATGCTACCTCTTTTAATCTACATCACACACAGGCAAAGCATGCATTATTATTCATGTTCTTCCTGATGGTGAACTGAGCTCAGAGAAGTTAAGTGACTTGCCTAAAGTCACACTGCAAGAAAAGGAAGAGACCATGCTTCAAACTTACATTCTCTGGCCCCAGAATCTTGTGGTCTTTCCTCTAGACAACAATAAAATCATAACTGGCATAACATAAGAGCCAACAGGGGCATCCTGAGAGTTTCTCTAGGATAAAAGATTCATTTTTTGAATAAAGAAAGGAATGTCAGGGGGTGAAGAGTAACCTGCTTAAGTAACCTGCCAAATTCCTTGAGCAGATTAAGGCAGAGTGGGACTTATAGAGGGTTCCCGACACCCCGGTTTAGATGAGTTTTTGAGATAAACTTTCTCCAAGAAGCAAAGCATATTTTCTCCATTTTCACAAAGTATTCCTCAAGTCTTCTCTTTATTAAAAAATATACTGTTTTTAGTTGTAGATGGACACAATACCTTCATTTTATTCACTTTTGTGTGGTGCCGAGGATCGAACCCAGTGCCTCACACCTGCTAGGCAAGCACCCTACCACTGAGCTCCAACCACAGCCCTCAAAATCCTCTAGAAGTATTCTCATTCAACCCCAAACTGCTCCTCAAGGAGAGTCACAGCTACTAACAGGTCTAGCTGAATCTGCCCCGAATTTAAATCAAGGGGGAAAGGTACCTAGGCTGACTACTTGGAATAGAACCTCTTAGAAAACAGAGAAGAACATTTATGGGATAGGTCTCATGTCTTTTGTAAATTAAGTTTAAAAAGCACTATTAAGTGATTATATTCTAGCATGATTTTCCAACACCTCCAAGAAGCCCCTAGACTCCTGCTGTCAGGTCACTGGATTTCTGAATGCAAATGATACATTTAAAAAAATAGAAATAAACCAGGTATGGCTCGGGATATAGCTCAGTTGGTAAAGTGCTTGCCTTGTGTGCACAGGGCCCTGGGTTCAATCCCCAGCGCGCGCGCACACACACACACACACACACACAGCCAGGTACAGGGGTGCATGCTTGTAATTCCAGCAGTTTGGGAGGCTGAGGCAGGAGGATCGCGAGTTCAAAGCCAGCCTCAGCAACTTAGTGAGGCCCTAAGCAACTCTGAATAAAATATAAAAAAGGGCTGGGGATATGGCTCAGTGGTTAAGCACCCCTTTAATCTCTGGGAAAGAAAGAAAGAAAGAAAAGAAAGAAAAGAAAGATAGAAAGAAAGAAAGAAAGAAAGAAAGAAAGAAAGAGAAAAAGAAAAAGAAAGTCTCCTGATTGTTCAGTACACAGAGAAGACACTGGGAAACCAGAAGTCAGGCACAGCAGGAAGGGCTGCCCTTTGTGCTGGCCCAGGGCAGGGAGGTGTTCATGGAGGGACGTGTGAACACATCCATGATGGTCCCTGCTACCTGGGTGTGTGGGTGAACAACCCCAGCCCCCACCCCCAGGTATGACCCAGGAAACTGACTTCAGACAGATGTCTCAGCCTCTGCCTGGTTTCCACACTAAGGGAAACAGACTAAAAGTGCTAGGAAGTGAAATGTACCAGATCTTTTTTTTCTTGGTAGCCACATCCTCAGCCCTTTTTTTGTATTTTTTTTAGAGACAGGGTCTCACTGAGTTGCTTAGGGTCTCACCATTGCTGAGTCTGGCTTTGAAATCACCATCCTCCTGCCTCAGCTTCCCAAGGCGCTGAGATTCCAGGCGTGTACCATCTCAACTGGCAAATGATAACAATGAAATCTCGAGAGTGAGGTCAAGGATTAAGAATTAAAATAGATGCTGCAAACACAGCCCCAGAGTAGAAAAGATTCATTTTATAAAGCATCGGAAGACTGGCAATTGCAATCCACATCTCTGAGATTCATGAATGGTGTGGATTTAATGAGCATATCAGTCTGCTCACCAGCACTTACAACAGGAACGAGATTCATTAGAGGCTCTGGTGCGATGGCCACTCACTTTCTCATTTAACCAAGCCCCTGTCTCGTTCTTTCATCAAATCTTCTCATTACACCCCTCTCCCCCCACACACCATACAGGAGGGATGATTAAACGTCAGCCCTGATTCAAATAACTAACGCGTGGCAGAAACAAACATATTTATATGCTTTCTGCAAAGATTAATAGTAGCTAGCAGGAGCCTGCCAACCGCAGATGCAGATGTGCAAACTTTCTGTCCCATCCATAAATCAAACAGAAGGCATATGGCATATTTTAAAGACTGCTGATGTTACACTGATTTTCAATTGCCCGGGTTCTGGAACAAACCATGTAGCTGCTGACTAATGAGGCCATATCTTCTGGACCTTTCCATATGAAGGTTATAAGATGTAACAGCACCAACAGACAGAAGGACCCAGGAATGACGAGAGAACTCAGAAGTCTTTGGGATCAAGGAGCCTGTTTCTTTTATGGGTCGTTTGCTGCTTTAGACAAATTCTTTTTTTTTTTTTTTTTAGGAATAGCTTTTTTTTTTTTAAGAGAGAGTGAGAGAGGGGAGAGAGAGAGAGAGAGAGAGAGAGAGAGAGAGAGAGAGAGAGAGAGAGAGAGAGAGAGAGAATTTTTAATATTTATTTATTTTTTTTAGTTCTCGGCGGACACAACATCTTTGTTGGTATGTGGTGCTGAGGATCGAACCCGGGCCGCACGCATGCCAGGCGAGCGCGCTACCGCTTGAGCCACATCCCCAGCCCCTAGACAACTTCTTTATGGTCAAGTTCCAGTAACTGTTAGATAGGAGAGGAGGGTGGTTCGTCACTGTCAGGTGCTGGCTGGATCAGAGACGTGCAGGCTCTGCTGAGAACCATTTCAGAGTTTTTAGCCAGGCCCAGTGGCACATGCCTGTCATCCCAGCAGCTCAGGAGGCTGAGGCAGGAGGATCGTGAGTTCAAAGCCAGCCTCAGCAACTTGGCAAAGCCCTAAGCAACTCAGTGAGACCCTGTCTCTAAGTAAAAGATGGAAAGGGCTGGGGATGGGGCTCAGTGGTTAAGCACCCTGGGTTCAATCTGTGATACCAGAAAAAAAATTTAAAAAAAGAGTTTCCAGGTTGTTGGACACAGAAAGGGATAAGTGTGCAGAGTCAGTGTTATTCAGAGCCAAGGAAGCACAACATGAGGCTGCGACCCACAGGAAGGGGGGGACTACTTCTCCCACGGTGGGCTCGCACCTTCCCAAGTCCCAGGGAAGTCACCAAGATCAGATCCGAGGCGCGGGGAAGCGGGAAAGCCCTCTGTCAATCACTGACTGGTGCACAAGAGCCACGCATCAGCCCAGACCGTCATTACCCAAATCATCCTTACGCTCTAGTTATTTCCTGCGACGTCGTGGTCACGGTTTAAGAACCAATTACCCGAGAATCAAGTGGTCTAGATACGAGAAGAGCCTTCGGAATTGGACTGGAACATTTTTTTTTTTTTAATAAAATCTGCACAATGGTTTTTCTATCTGCTCAAGAAGGGCCGATTGAGCATTTTGATTCACATCGACAGTCACTCTGTGTTTTCAATTTCCTTCCAATGACCCCAATCATCTTTGTCACAAAATACACAGCTTCCTGAGAGGATGGAACCAACAGTAAATAAAACTTGGATTTTGATCTCTTTCCAGAAGACCCGAGTACACCGTGCAGGAAATGAATCAGGTTGGCAAAGATCAGGAGCCACTGACCGTGGACCCCACTGCGGGCAAAGATCAGGTATGACCACTCAATGACCCGCACCCCAGAAGCAAGGCCTTTCAAAGTTCTGCAGACTATTTCTCAGGGTGAGGTCCCAGGAGTGCTGGTGGGGTGGGGTTGGGATGCCCAGGCAGGGAGACACAGGACCAATTCTCATGTCTCAAGATTTAGAATATCCCAGCTCTCTAGATCTGCAACCACCTGCACAGGAGTAGGTTGAGGCACATTTTGAATATCCTTGGCCGGGGCCGTTCTACCACTTGCAAATAAGCACATCTTCATTCACTCATCTGTGAACACCTAAAAGGGTGTTAAATGCCAGGGATAACATGTATCAGCATGTATGCATGGGTCCTGGCTGCATGGACCTTATGTTCTAGTGAAAAGAAAGACAAAGAAAAAAAAAAAATATATATATATAATAATGCCTTGCAATAATAACATGGTTTGTCAAGGTTCTAGGAACTGAGTTTTGGAAGCATCAAGGAGCAAATTTAGATAAAGTGATTCAAGAAGCCTTTTCTCAGGAATGCAAATGAGCAAAGGGCTGGGAAAGGACATCCCGGGCAGAGAGAACAGGATGTGCAAAGGCCTTGAGGTAGAAAAGAGCCTAACCCATGAAGGTCACTTCAGAAGGAAGTCAAATATGTCTGAAGCAAAGTGACAAGAAGGAATGTGAAAGGAGGTCAGAGGCGTGTCCAGAACCCACATTTTGAAGCCTGTACAGCAAGCAGTTCAAAGGTTGGTTCTTAAAGGACGCATTCTGATTCATGTTTTCAAGTATCACTCCGACTGCACCATAAGATGGCTAAGCCATAAGCTTAATGGGAAGCAATCAAAAGTTTAAATAATAATGACCATGAGCTGGGCTGGGGAGGTAGCTCTTCAGTAGAGCACTTGCTTAGCATGCACAAGGCCCTGAGTTCCAATCCCAGTGTCGCCAAAAGAAAAAATAAAAAGAAAGAAAGAAAAGAAAATCTTCAATGACCACTTAAAAGAACCGACCAGTCACCCGGAGACCAGTAAGGACACTAAGCCATGCATCTCAGGGTCACAGAGCAGAACTACGTACCTCCTCGCTGCACCAACAGGGTGACCTCGCTTCCCTTGGGACACTCGATGAGCATATCCACCACCTGGTTGTGACTCAAGGCCTGCACGTTCTTCTTATTGACCTCCACGATGAGGTCCCCTTCTTTCAAGCCCCGGCACCTCAGACTGTCCACGATCTGCTTCACTCTCTGGCCCCCACCACCCGGGCTGTCAGCGATAGTGAACCCGAAGCCCATGGGCCCCTTGACTATGTGCACGGTGATGAGCTCCGGCTGCGTGGCAATGGACGAGGCCAAGGACACGGTGTCGTTGGGGTACCCGTGGGAGCCGGTGGAGGCCACGTCCGCGGGGCTGCTGGGCCTGGCGTCCCTCATGCTGCAGGCTTTGCCTGTTTTACTGCTGTGGCTTGCTGGGGAATCGTAGGTCTCCTGTCCATTCACGATAATGGGCTCTTTGTCCAAAATAGCCACCGAGGTCACTAAACTGGTGTTGGGGTCATCTGGGTCAAAAGGCAATGGGTAACCTCGGCAGAGTTCAAGGTCCACGCTGGCACCAATGGGGATAGACTGGAAGATTTTCACAACTTGCGCGTGCGTGTGTCCCAGGACACAGGTGTCGTTCACGCTGACAATGACATCGCCTAGAAAAGGTCAGAGTTTGGGGGGGAGGAGTCAAGAAGCAGGTAGATATTAAACTATCCCACTGATGTCCAGAACCCACCAACCCCATATCATGCCCCTTTGGTGCAGGGATTATTTTGAGCAAAAAGACACTTTAAAAAATTAGGCAGTCGCGGTGGCACATGCCCGTCATCCCAGCGGCTCAGGAGGCTGAGGCTAGAGGATCTCAAGTTCAAAGCCAGCCTCAGCAACTTAGTGAGGCGCTAAGCAACTCAGTGAGACCCTGTCTCTAAAGAAAATACAAAATAGGGCTGAGGATGTGGCTCAGTGGTTGAGTATCCCTGAGTTCAATCCCTGGTACCCCCAAAATTAGATATGCAAAGGAGGTGAAATTTTACATGGAAGCTGTCCTTCCTAGAAGTGACATTCTCACTTCATTAACATTCCTATCACGAATAGGAAATCAAACCAGAGGAATCCGGACACATCAACCCTGTGAAGCCAACCTTACCTTCCCATTCTTATAATATTCCCAGGCCCAGGCAAAAGCTGGTAGAGAGCAGATGCAAAATTCTGCCTCCTTTACACCCCCCTGAACACAAAGCTGAACCTGAACTTGGACTTGGGACTGATACCGTGAAGCATAAAAAGAAAGCTTCCATCTTTTTTTTTTTTTTGTACTGAGGATTGAACTCAGGGGCACTCGACCACTGAGCCCCATCCCCAGCCCTTTTTATATTTTATTTAGAGACAGGGTCTCACTGAGTTGTTTAGAGCCTCGCTTTTACTGAGGTTGGCTTTGAACTCGTGATCCTCCTGCCTCAGCCTCCCAAGCCACTGGGATGACAGGCGTGGGCCACCGTAATGCCAGCTCTTTGCTTCTCTTGTTGCACCTACTACCTTGCTTGCTAATGAGAAGATTATCATCATTAAGAGAACATTGGGGCTCATTCAACCATAGAACAGGTAATTTCAGGCTGCCATTCGCCTGCGTCTCGCAGACAAATTACTCATGCGCAGTGCTAAAGAACCCGCGGAAACTGCTTCTTGGGGCCTGCTCCTATCAGAACATACACGGAGCCCGGGGTGGCCGCATTCTGGCTCCTGGAACTGCTCTGGCCCAGGGCTAAGGAGCCCGCGGAGGCTGCTTCTTGGAGCCTGCTCCTATCAGAGCATGCACGGAGCCCAGAGCGGCCGGGTTCTGGCTCCCGGAACTGCTCTGGCCCAGGGCTGAAGAACCCGCGGAAACTGCTTCTTGGGGCCTGCTCCTATCAGAACATACACGGAGCCCGGGGCGGCCGAATTCTGGCTCCTGGAACTGCTCTGGCCCAGGGCTAAGGAGGCCGCGGAGGCTGCTTCTTGGAGCCTGCTCCTATCAGAGCATGCACGGAGCCCAGAGCGGCTGGGTTCTGGCTCCCGGAGCTGCTCTGACCCAGGGCTGAGGAACCCGCAGAGACTGCTTCTCGGTCCGGATCCTGCTGAGTGCTGTGGGGGCCAGAGGGGCAGAGCAGAGCTGCAGCCCGCGTCTGGAACAGCCCCAGCGACCCGCCAGCGTGGTATCACTTCACCCCGACTGCGGTGGGGGCTGAGCAGAGCTGCCGCCCAAGCCCGCAAGGTTGGCAGACCACCGGCTGATCGGCGGAACGGGCCCAGCGGCCTGCCAGCGTGGTAGACACGTCACACCAATGGGAGTAGGGGCAGAGCAGGGCTGCCGCCCGCGCCCGGAGTGGGCCTAGTGACCCGCCGGCATGGTATCGCTTCACCCCAACTGCAGTGGGGGCCGAGCAGAGCTGCTGCCCGAGCCCGCAAGGTAGGCAGACCTGCGACCGACCAGCGGGACAGGCCCAGCGGCCTGCTGGCATGGTAGACACGTCACACCAATTGGAGTAGGGGCAGAGCAGGGCCACCACCCGCGCCCGGAACAGGCCTAGCGACCCGCCAGCATGGTATCACTTCACCCCAACTGCAGTAGGGGCCGAGCAGAGCTGCCGCCTGAGCCCGCAAGGTAGGCAGACCTGCAACCGACCAGCGGGACAGGCCCAGCGGCCTGCCAGCGTGGTAGACACGTCGCACCAACTGGAGTTGGGGCAGAGCAGAGCTGCTGCCTGCGCCCGGAACAGGCCTAGCGACCCGCCGGTGTGGTATCGCTTCACCCCAACTGCAGTGGGGGCCGAGCAGAGCCGCCGCCCGAGGCCGCAAGGTAGGCAGACCTGCGACCGACCAGCGGGACAGGCCCAGTGGCCTGCCAGTGTGGTAGACACGTCACACCAATTGGAGTAGGGGCAGAGCAGAGCCGCTGCCCGCATCCGGAACAGACCCAACGACCCGCGGGCGTGGTAGTCACGTCACCCCAATTGGAGAAGGGGCAGAGCAGAGCCGCCACCCGCGCCCGCAAGGTAGGCAGACCTGTGACCGACCGGCACAACAGGCCCAGCGGTCCCAGGGCGTGGTAGACACGTCACCCCAACTGGAGGAGGGGCAAAGAGAGCCGCCACCCGCGCCCGGGACAGGCCCAGAGGCCCGCCGGCATGGTAGTCACATCACCCCAATTGGAGTAGGGGCAGAGCAGAACCGCTGCCCGCACCCTGAACAGGCCTAGCGGCCCGCCGGCGTGGTAGTTACGTCACCCCAATTGGTGTAAGGGCAGAGCAGAGCCGCCGCCCGCGCCTGCAAGGTAAGCAGACCTGCGACCGACCGGCAGAACAGCCCCAGGGGTCCACGGGCGTGGTAGACACGTCACACCAACTGGAGGAGGAGCACAGCCGCTGCCCGCCCTGCAAGGGAGACTTTTCAACTATACAAGAGCAATATAAATAAATACGGGGGAAATGCAATAACACAACAGTTTCACCAAGCAGAAAGAAATGCGAGCAGTATGAAACGACAAGGAAAGAAAGGACCACAAGCAATGCAGGTCAACTCAACTTTAGAAGAGGTAATAGCTGCAGCAGATGGAATGTCAGATAAAGAATTCAGGATATACATGCTTCAGATGATCTGGAGTCTCAAGGAAGACATTAGACAGCAAAATCAGACAATGAAAGATCACTTCGACAATGAATTACATAAACAAATCCAAGAAGCAAAAGATCAACTATACAGGGAGATAGAGGTAATGAAAAACAAACAAACAGAAATCCTAGAAATGCAGGAAGCAATAAACCAACTTAAAAACTCAATTGAGAATACTACCAGCAGAGTAGAACACTTAGAAGATAGAACATCAGACAATGAAGACAAAGTATTTCAACTTGAAAAGAACACAGACAGCTCAGCAAGACTGTTAAGGAACCATGAACAGAACATTCAAGAAATATGGGACAACATAAAGAGACCAAACTTAAGAGTCATTGGGATACAGGAAGGCATGGAGGTCCATACCAAAGGAATAAACAATCTATTCAATGAAATAATATGAGAAAACTTCCCAGACTTGAAGAATGAGACAGAATCCCAAATACTAGAAGCCTACAGGACGCCGAATGTGCAAAATCAAAAGAGATCCACACCTAGACACATTATAATGAAGATGCCCACCATACAGAATAAGGAGAGAATTTTAAAAGCTACAAGAGAAAGGAAGCAGATTACATTTAGGGGTAAACCAATCAGGATAACAGCTGATCTCTCAACACAGACTCTGAAAGCTAGAAGATCCTGGAATAACATATTTCAAACACTGAAAGAAAATGGGTTCCAACCAAGAATCGTGTATCCAGCAAAATTAAGCTTCAGGATGGAAGATGAAATTAAAACCTTCCACGATAAACAAAAGTTAAAAGAATTTGCAGCTAGAAAACCATCTCTTCAAAACATCCTTGGCAAAACATTACAAGAAGAGGAAATGGAAAACAACAATGAAAACCAACAGTGGGAGGTAGGACAGTAAAGGGGGGAAAATAATCAAAGAGGAAAACAAACCATGTTTAGTAACATTAATAAACAAATATGGCTGGAAGAACAAACCATATCTCAATAATAACCCTAAATGTTAATGGCTTAAACTCACCAATTTAGAGACACAGGCTAGTAGAATGGATCACAAAACAAGACCCAACAATATGCTGCCTACAGGGGACGCATTTGATAGGAAAAGATATACATAGACTGAAGGTGAAAGGTTGGGAAAAATCATACCACTCATATGGACTTCGGAAACAAGCAGGAGTGTCCATACTCATATCAAATAAAATAGATTTCAAGCCAAAGTTAATCAAAAGGGATAAAGAGGGACACTACATACTGCTCAAGGGAACCATACACCAACAAGACATAACAATCATAAGTATATATGCCCCAAACAGTGGTGCAGCTATGTTCATCAAGCAAACTCTTCTCAAGTTCAAGAGTCTAATAGACCACCATACAATAATCATGGGAGACTTCAACACACCTCTCTCACCACTGGACAGATCTTCCAAACAAAAGTTGAATAAGGAAACTATAGAACTCAATAACACAATTAACAACCTAGACTTAATTGACATATATAGAATATACCACCCAACATCAAGCAGTTACACTTTTTTCTCAGCAGCACATGGATCCTTCTCAAAAATAGATCATATATTATGTCACAGGGCAACTCTTAGACAATATAAAGGAGTAGAGATAATACCATGCATCTTATCTGATCATAATGGAATGAAACTGAAAATGAACGATAAAAGAAGGAAGGAAAAATCATGCATCACTTGGAGAATGAACAATAGGTTACTGAATGATCAATGGGTTATAGAAGACATCAAGGAGGAAATTAAAAAATTCTTAGAGATAAATGAAAACACAGACACAACATATCGGAATCTATGGGACACCTTGAAAGCAGTTCTAAGAGGAAAATTCATTGCTTGGAGTTCATTCCTTAAAAAAAGAAAAAAACCAACAAATAAATGATCTCATACTTCATCTCAAAATCCTAGAAAAAGAAGAGCAAAACAACAGCAAAAGAAGTAGAAGGCAAGAAATAATTAAAATCAGAGCTGAAATTAATGAAATCGAAACAAAAGAAACAATTGAAAAAACTGACAAAACTAAAAGTTGGTTCTTTGAAAAAATAAATAAAATCGACAGACCCTTAGCCATGCTAACAAAGAGAAGAAGAGAGAGAACTCAAATTACTAGCATATGGGATGAAAAAGGCAACATCACAACAGACACTTCAGAAATACAGAAGATAATCAGAAATTATTTTGAATCCTTATACTCCAATAAAATAGAAGATAGTGAAGGCATCGATAAATTTCTTAAGTCATATGATCTGCCCAGATTGAGTCAGGAGGATATAGACAACCTAAACAGACCAATATCAATTGAAGAAATAGAAGAAACCATCAAAAGACTACCAACTAAGAAAAGCCCAGGACCGGATGGGTATACAGCAGAGTTTTACAAAACCTTTAAAGAGGAACTAATACCAATACTTTTCAAGCTATTTCAGGAAATAGAAAAAGAGGGAGAACTTTCAAATTCATTCTACGAGGCCAACATCACCCTGATACCTAAACCAGACAAAGACACTTCAAAGAAAGAAAACTACAGACCAATATCTCTAATGAACCTAGATGCAAAAATCCTCAATAAAATTCTGGCGAATCGGATTCAAAAACATATCAAAAAAATTATACACCATGATCAAGTAGGATTCATCCCTGGGATGCAAGGCTGGTTCAATATACGGAAATCAATAAATGTTATTCACCACATCAATAAACTTAAAATTAAGAACCATATGATCATCTCGATAGATGCAGAAAAAGCATTCGACAAAGTACAGCATCCCTTTATGTTCAAAACTCTAGAAAAACTAGGGATAACAGGAACATACCTCAACATTGTAAAAGCAATCTATGCTAAGCCTCAGTCTAGCATCATTCTGAATGGAGAAAAATTGAAGGCATTCCCTCTAAAATCTGGAACAAGACAGGGATGCCCTCTCTCACCACTTCTGTTCAACATAGTTCTCAAAACACTGGCCAGAGCAATTAGACAGACGAAAGAAATTAAAGGCATAAAAATAGGAAAAGAAGAACTTAAATTATCACTATTTGCAGATGACATAATTCTATACGTAGCAGACCCAAAAGGGTCTACAAAGAAACTATTAGAGCTAATAAATGAATTTAGCAAAGTGGCAGGATATAAAATCAACACGCATAAATCAAAGGCATTCCTGTATATCAGCGACAAATCCTCTGAAATGGAAATGAGGAAAAACACTCCATTCACAATAACCCCCCCAAAAATAAAATACTTGGGAATCAACCTAACAAAAGAGGTGAAAGACTTATACAATGAAAACTACAGAACCCTAAAGAGAGAAATAGAAGAAGATCTTAGAAGATGGAAAAATATACCCTGTTCATGGATAGGCAGAACTAACATCATCAAAATGGCGATATTACCAAAAGTTCTCTATAAGTTTAATGCAATGCCAATCAAAATCCCAACGGCATTTCCTGTAGACATAGATAAAGCAATCATGAAATTCATATGGAAAAACAAAAGACCCAGAATAGCAAAAACAATGCTAAGCAGGAAGTGTGAATCAGGCGGTATAGCAATACCAGACTTCAAACTATACTACAGAGCAATAGTAACAAAAACAGCATGGTACTGGTACCAAAACAGGCAGGTGGACCAATGGTACAGAATAGAGGACACAGAAACCAATCCACAAAACTACAACTATCTTATATTTGATAAAGGGGCTAAAAGCATGCAATGGAGGAAGGATAGCATCTTCAACAAATGGTGCTGGGAAAACTGGAAATCCATATGCAACAAAATGAAACTGAATCCCTTTCTCTCGCCATGCACAAAAATTAACTCAAAATGGATCAAGGAGCTTGATATCAAATCAGAGACACAGCGGCTGATAGATGAAAAAGTTGGCTACGATCTACATACTGTGGGGTCGGGCCCCAAATTCCTCAATAGGACACCCATAGCACAAGAGTTAATAACTAGAATCAACAAATGGGACTTACTCAAACTAAAAAGTTTTTTCTCAGCAAAAGAAACAATAAGAGAGGTAAACAGGGAGCCTACGTCCTGGGAACAAATCTTTACTCCTCACACTTCAGATAGAGCCCTAATATCCAGAGTATACAAAGAACTCAAAAAATTAGACAATAAGATAACAAATAACCCAATCAACAGATGGGCCAAGGACCTGAACAGACAATTCTCAGAGGAGGACATACTATCAATCAACAAGCACATGAAAAAATGCTCAGCATCACTAGCAGTCAGAGAAATGCAAATCAAAACTACCCTAAGATACCATCTCACTCCAGTAAGATCGGTAGCCATCAGGAAGTCAAACAACAACAAGTGCTGGCGAGGATGTGGGGAAAAGGGCACGCTTGCTCATTGTTGGTGGGACTGCAAATTGGTGCAGCCAATTTGGAAAGCAGTATGGAGATTTCTTGGAAAACTGGGAATGAAACCACCATTTGACCCAGCTATTCCCCTTCTCGGTCTATTCCCTAAAGACCTAAAAAGAGCATGCTACCGGGACACTGCTACATCGATGTTCATAGCAGCACAACTCACAATAGCAAGACTGTGGAACCAACCTAGATGCCCTTCAATAGATGAATGGATATAAAAAATGTGGCATCTATACACAATAGAGTATTACTCTGCATTAAAAAATGACAAAATCATAGAATTTGGAGGGAAATGGATGGCATTAGAGCAGATTATGCTAAGTGAAGCCAGCCAATCCCTAAAAAACAAATGCCAAATGACTGCTTTGATATAAGGGGAGTAACTAAGAACAGAGTAGGGACGAAGAGCATGAGAAGAAGATTAACATTAAACAGGGATGAGAGGTGGGAGGGAAAGCGAGAGGGAAGGGAAATTGCATGGAAATGGAAGGAGACCCTCATGGTTATACAAAATTACATACAAGAGGAAGTTAGGGGAAAGGGAAAAATAATACAAGGGGGAGAAATGAATTACAGTAGAGGGGGTAGAGAGAGAAGAGGGGAGGGGAGGGGAGGGAGGATAGTAGAGGATAGGAAAGGCAGCAGAATACAACAGACACTAGAATGGCAATATGTAAATCAATGGAAGTGTAACTGATGTGATTCTGCAATCTGTATATGGGGTAAAAATGGGAGTTCATAACCCACTTGAATCAAAATGTGAAATATGATATGTCAAGAACTATGTAATGTTTTGAACAATCAACAATAAAAAAAAAAAAAGAGAGACCATAAAAAAAAAAAGAGAGAACATTGGTGCTTTCTTCTCTATAGAAATTCTCATTGTGGAGAGATCCAAGTTTAGCACCCATTTCTTCAAGTGGCTCCACATTTTTAATAAATTGCTGGATCACTGTATTCAATAGCACCCTAACAGCTCCCCCAAATTAAAATGGCTTCGGAGGATTTGATCTGCACCAAGGGCTGAATTTTGGTGATGGAGGGCTCCAGCCCACCCCAAGGTATGCAGAGGACAGCCAGATCAGGCGTGGGTGGAGTCTCACTTCACAGCACGTGCAGGGGCCCTGGGGACCTTACCTGTTTCCATCTTGCCATCCAGGGCGGCAGGACCGTCCAGGACCAAGCTCTTGATCTGTAGGAACTCGTCGGGTTCGTCCCCGCCAACTACCGTGAAGCCGAAGCCGCGACTGCTTTTCCGCAGCTTCGTGTGGATGAACTTGCCTTTCAACTCAGAAGGGTTTCGTGTAAAAAAGGGTTTGCCTGGGTACCAACAAGAAAGGCACAAGGAAAGTCACTGTGAGCGGCAAGTGGACTCAGTCAGTGAAGAGAGGGCATGGGGGGAGGGTGGGGGAGGGGAGGGGAGGGGTGGGGGAGGGGTTGGCTCTCCAAGCTTGCAGGCTGGGTCTTTGGCTCTAAGGGGTCCTGAGAAAGTGCTCTGCTTGGTATGAGGGGAAGAAATGGAACGAATTATGTGATGTGCATGTACAATTGTGCCACTGTGTGTCCCCTTCGGTCTGATTATAATGCACAAATTAAAATGAGGTCTTCTCCTGATTTCAGGAATAGGTGGTTTGAGGCCCCATGTAGGAAGTGGGTATTGTACACAGAGGGGGGCATCTTTAGGGCCCAAAAGAAGATAGAAGAGAGGACAAGATTAGTCCCCACAAAGTGACAGCCTTCCTTAGTTTCAGTTCTCGTAGTTCTAAGCTGCCACAGAAAACAGTTAGCCTTTGGTGTCTTTTGATTGATTGATTGATTGGTTAATTGATTGGTTGATGGTACTCGGTATTGAACCCAGAGATGCTTAATCACTGAGCCACATCCCCAGCACTTTATAAATATTTTATTTAAAGACAGGATTTTTAATTGCTTAGGGCCTCCCTAAATTGCTGAGGCTGGCTTTGAACTGGTAATCCTCCTGCCTCAGCCTCCTGAGCTGCTGGGATTACAGGCGTGCACCACCACGCCCAATTTCTTTTATTTTTTATTTTGTAGCATGGCTTCTGAGGTGCTGGGTTGGGCTTGGCTTCTACATTTAAGACCAACTGGATGAAACCTTAGTTTTGAAACCTTAGTTTTTAACTAGATGGACAGATAAGAATGCTTCCCCTCACCAATAATAATAATAATAATAATAATAATAATAATGAAAATTAAAGCTCATTACTAGGAATGGAATTCTAAAGTCAACTAACTTTTGCTATTTATTCACATCTTTCAACAATTTGTGAAATAGCCGATATATGTCCATGGCAAAGGCTTACTGTTTAAGAAAAGCTTCAATCATTTGGCTTAGGATACTTAAAGCCATAAGCTAAAGTAAAACCCTTGAACTAAAGTAGTTACTCACTAGGATCATAGGAGCTTCAAACCCTGCTGTCTTGCTTAAAACAAATTAATGGACAAATAGCTCCCAGGCAGGGCTGGGGCTGGGGCTCAGTGGTAGAGCGCTCACCTAGCATGTGGGAGGCACTGGGTTCCATCCTCAGCACCACATAAAAATGAAATAAAGATACTGTGTCCACCTACAACTAAAAAATAATTATTTAAAAAAAAATAACTCCCAAACATACTCCCTAAGGTTATAGTGAGTTTTCCTGATACATTCCCAAATAGCATTTTACATACAAATTGAAAAAGTCTTCCTTGGGGTTTTATTAGAAATTTCTCTAAGAAACCTCTGGAATTTCTCTCATTATACCAAACAGTGGACACATTCCCTGAGCCTTTTTTCTCTCTCCTAATTTCATTTCCCATGACTTCTCCTGGCCACAGCTTCCTCATCCACCTGATTTCTTTTCTGTCAAAAATGTTATCCAAAAACAAAACAAAGGTCAAGCCATTTAAGAGGCTGAGGCAGGAGGATCACCGGTTTGAGACCAGCCTCTGCAACATAGGGAGGACCTGGCTCAGAATAAAAAGTAAACAGGGCTGGGGGTTTGGCTCAGAGCACCCGGGTTCAATCCCTGGTATTAAAAGGAAAAAAGCAAGACAAAGTCTCACACCCCCCAGGCATGAGGAGCCTGGCACCCAGGAAGGAGAGTTATTTTTGGTTCTTGGTAACTAAAAGGACTTAAAAGGTCTCTGGGCATGCATACAATTTTTAATTGCACATTATAAAAGTTTCTGGCTCCTAAGAAAAAGAAAAAGGAAGGCTCTTTTAAATGGCCCCCAGTCAGAGTTCTGCTCGCTCCTCTCTCTAGAGCCGTCCCAGGGCTTATTGGGAGTTGAACCAACCACGGCTGAAAACAGAGGCGAGCTCAGCCACAGTGCCACATGCCTGAAACCCACCCATCTGGAAGGCTGAGGCAGGACCACTGAGCCCCATCCCCAGCCCTATTTTGTATTTTATTCAGAGACAGGGTCTCCCTGAGTGGCTTAGGGCCTCACTTTTGCTGAGGCTGGCTTTGAACTCATGATCCTCCTGCCTCAGCCACCGCACCCTCAAGATTTTTAAAAAGCCAATCATTAGCATATTTTGTGCTTAATAATGGTTTCAACTTTATAGAGACATGAGTTCGCTACTGACTTCCTTTCCCACCTAGAGAGGGAAGATCAGAAGGTTTTCACACTCATGCACATTTTATTATGGTTTTATGTTCAGGTGGGTCATTAGTTAATGCAGATTTTGGAAAGAAATTACTTTTTTTTTTCCAAAGCAGTGGAACTTGAAGCTCTCGGCTGAAGCTCCAAGGTACAATTTTCTGAGAACTTCTGTTGATTTATCAGCAGTTTTAAGACCTGGCTGTGTCTGGAACTCACCCGGGTGGTTTATCAAGATGTGATGACTTTAGTTCCAAACCCAGACTCACTGAGTCAGGATCTTCTGGGTTTTGGCCCAAAAAATTCTACGCCATAATAACCCTTAGGGATTGTCTTACTGCCAGGCCTGAACTGTTCTTGGCTTGAGGGTTTGAATTCCCCAGGAATAGCACTTCCTACGGTGATAAAAATACTCTGTATGTTCATTATTCAATGTGGCAGACTCTAGTCCACTCAGTGACTGCACCCCTGAAATGTGCCCCAGTAGGACAGAGGAAACCAAGCTTTGCTATAATTCAATTTATTTTTTGATTGTGATTCAAAAGTTCCAACTCCCGATTTTTTAATTGTAATTTGATGAATTCAACTGAATTAAAAAACAGAAGCTGGGCTGGGGGGTCGTGGCTCCGTGGTAGAGCGCTGGCTGACCACACGTGAGGCCCTGGGTTCGATCCTCAGCACCATGTAAAAAGATATTAGAAAGAAAAGCTATTGTTCTTGGGCAAGTTACTACACCATTCTGCCTGAGCTTTCCATATGCAAACAGAGGTACCTACCACAGGTGAGAGTCATAAGGAAAACCCATAATAAAACATTTAGGGACGTGCCTGGAACATAATAGGGACTCAAAAAATGAGTGACTACGTTGCTGGTGGTAGAGTGAGTAGTGTGGACAGACAAAGGGAAAAACCTCTCTTCAAGCTTGAAGCAGAGGAGCTAGCCTGTGAGCGCATCTCTCAAAGAATCGCTTGCTGGGATTGGAAGTTGGGGCTTGAAGAAAGGAGAGGCTAGTGAACAGTGATCTTAACAAAATTCATACCAAACCAGCTAACCAAGTTAGCAACTGGGCTTCCTCCTGCTGGCTCCATGAACACTGGATACCATGCAAGACACAAGATGCTAGAGGGCACATCAAGCTGCTTAACCAGCTGGGCCAGGTGGTGCACACCTGTCATCCCAGCAGTTCAGGAGGCCGAGCAGGAGGATCATGAGTTCGAAGCCAGCTTCAGCAACTTAGTGAGGCCCCAAGCAACTCAGTGAGACCCTGTCTCTAAATAAAAGATAAAATGGAGCTGGGGATGGGGTCAGTGGTCGAGTGCTCCTGAGTGAGACGTAGAGGCTGTTGGGGGTGAATATCGGAGGGGAACTGATTAAAGACCTAAAACACACAGGGCTTAACAAAGACTGGGAGGGAAGGAACTGCACAGGGTAAAGACTACGCAGACCCTCTGCAGTCCCCAGGTGGGGAGAGGCTTCAGGATCTTAGAGGAGACTCTGGCAGATGGCGAGGTGAGGGGACAAGACTCAAAGAAGGAACTCATATGTCAAGAGGACTGAGAAAGCCACTCTCATGCTGACCGGGATGGATCCACTGTTACAGATCGTGTTCTGCCTTTATCAAAGCCATTATCACCATCAAGGAGCGCACTCAGGCCAGAACACAGCACTTTACACACAGTGACGCTAACCCTGCCCTCGTGCGTGACAAGGTGGCGAGCAAAGAGACCATTTGTTTCTTGAAAAAATTATAATGAGGGATCAAAATAAGAAGATTTTTTCCTATCTTTTCATATCTAACAATTATATCTTGTTAAAAAAGTGTAGAAGTGAAGACATATTTTACAGTATTTTTAATATTATTTTACCATAAACATTCCCCAACCCTATCAAACATGACATTTGCTCTGTTTTTCATTTGTGAAAGAAATTAAACAACAACAATAACAAAAAGCACCAGAAACCTTTCTTAGCATGGAAGAGTAATGAGGTCCAAGAGTGGCTAGGTTTGGGAGTTTCCAATTGTCAGAAATGGTCCTCTCTAGGAAATGCATACTTTTTGTGAATCAAAGTAAGAAAGACCTGCACACATGATGTAAAAAAAAAATGCATAAGTATGTGTCTAGGCATAAAACACACCCCAAAGGTAACAAGAACAGGATAAGAAAATATAATAATACCAAAGGATTTATGTTTACAGAAAAAAAAACTTAAGTCAAAAACAAATATGCTCTAGGCCTGGTGGCTCATGACTATATTTCCAGCCGCTTAGGAGGCTGAGGCAGGAGGATCTCGAGTTCAAAGCCAGCCTCAGCCACTTAGGCACAAAGCAACTCTGTCTCTAAATAAAATATCCAAAAAGGCTGGGGATGGGACTCAGTGGTTAAGGGCCCCTGGGTTCAATCCCCAGTACCAAAACAACAATGACAACAACAACAAAATATGCTAACTAGAATCTTAAAATATCTATGGCTGAGCTTTGAATTTCTCCTATTGGACATAGTATTAAATATTAATAGTTCTATTTCAGCCATTTCCAAATCCAGGATGGTTTGTTCCCTGGGGGCATTTGGCAATGTCTGGGGACATTTTTGGTTGTCATAAGGTGAGGGGTAAGAGGTGGGGTGTGAGCTCCTAACATCTAATGGACAGGGGACTCGAATGCCACTGAGCATCCAGAAGGCACAGGAAAGGCCCCATCCAAAGAATCACCGAACCCCAAAAGTCAATCAATAGTGCTGAGGTTGAGAAAGTGGATTTCAATGGTCATTGAAAAGGCATCATTATTATTAGAGGATTACAAGTAGTTGAAGAACTCTACTTAGAAAGGTTCCTAATTTTTGATGGTCTGATTAACAATACATTTAGATTTGCTTTCACTAAAGGTTTGTAGTATCAAAGGAAAGACTTGGAGATTACAAAAGCCCACTTTTTTTGAAGGGGGTGGGCATTACCGGGGATTGAACCCAGGGGCACTGTACCACTGAGCCATATCCCCAGCCATATTTTCTATTTTATTTAGAGACAGGGTCTCTCTGAGTTGCTTAGCACCTCACCATTGCTGAGGCTGGCTTTGAACTCGAGATCCTCCTGCCTCAGCCTCCTGAGTTGCTGGGAGTATAGGCATGCGTCACCACCTGGCCAAGATTCCCCCTTTTTAAAGTGACTTTTATAAATGAGACTTTGTGAGTGGAAACCAAGATGCAATTGTAAAAAACATTTTACCCTGAAGTGGAGCTTCCCTGGTTGGCTCCGGATTGCTTGGGGGGTGGTTTGGAATAACAGGAGGCACGAGGGATGAATGATCTTCTGTCCACTCTGCAAGAAAGAATAGAAACGATTTCCTGCATTTCCCTCCAAAGGCACGGTCAGCTTCCAAACAACTCACCTCCTCATTCATCACGTGCAAACCCACAGAACGGAGGACAGAGCTCAGACGAGAAAGGAGCTGGTGTCTGACCTCTCCATAGGAAGGATTTCAGGATCTCTGTGTCTCATTTAAGATGCCTGGGGGAAAAATACTGTGGTATGTCCAATAAAGACTGCAATTCTCTCTGGAGAGTCCAAAGTGAGATTAAATTAAAAAAAAATATCAGTGAAGACAGCGAATCACCCACAAGCAGCAGGCCAAGAGAGAACTTTCTTGATGGGAATGAGAACTTGGCTGGTCTGCTGCAGCCTGGGTTTCTCAAGTCATGAGCTGCATGAAGGTGGATGTCCACAGTTTGCTCAGGTGCTGATTTCTGTCATCTCTAAAACCCAAATGGGACCTGTGGGCTCTGTTGTATTGTTATGTCCCTCGACCTCTGAGCCACATCCCCAGCCAAATTTTGTCTTTTATTTAGAGACAGAGTCTTACTGAGTTGCTTAGGGTCTCACTAAGTTGCTGAGGCTGGTTTTGAACTTGCAATCCTCCTGCCTCAGCCTCCTGAGCCACTGGGATTACAGGTGTGCACCACGGCACCCTGACCCTTGAGAAGCACCACAGCTACTTTCTAGCTCAGTTTCTATATTCAATCGATTCCCACTGCCCAAATGGTAATTTCCAACATGCCAAGTTTCACCAGTTCGGGAAAAAAATATTTAAAAAATTCTTTTTAAACAGAAGAGACTTAGAGAACTTTGAAACTGGCAAATACATATACGCACTACACTCTGTCAAAATTTCATGGTTCAGGGCAGCAGTTGGCAAACCACGCCCATATCCCAGACTGGACCCAATGTCTCTTTGTATCCAGTCTTTGAGACAGAGTAACATTCTTTTTTTTTCCTCATCATCAGAACTTTTTCTTTTTTTTTTAATTTTGAGACAGGGTCTTGCTAATTGCTAACTTGCTGAGGCTGGCCTTGACCTAAAAATCCTCCTGCCTCAGCCTCCCAAGCAGCTGGGATTACAGGTATGCACCAACATGTCCGGGCAAGTTTTTAGATTTTTAAATGGCTGAAAAAAATAAAGAAAAGGAATATTTTATGACACATGAAAATTATACAAAGTTCAAATTCCAGCAACCATAAGTAAAGTTTTACTGACACACAGGTACACCTATTCAGTTATATACTGCCTAGGGGTGTTTTTATATTACAATAGTAGAGGTGAACAGACAAAAGAGAGGTCATATGTATCAAAAAAGACTAACATGCCAGGTGTGGTGGGGCACGCCTATAATCCCAGAGGCTCGAGAGGCTGAGCCAGGAGGATCTCAAGTTCAAAGCCAGCCTCAGTAACTTAACAAGACCCCGTCTCAAAATAAACTATAAAAAGGGCTGGGGGTGTGACTCAGTGGTGAAGTGACCCTGGGTTCAATTTCTTGTTCAAAAAAAAATATATATATATATTAGGTAAGGTTGCTTTAAAGACCTTCGAAGCAAAAGCAAGAAATAAAAAGTGAGAAAAACAGGACACTGACATGCACATATCCACAAAATTATCTGATTTTTGTTAACATATGCAGCATCCTTAGAAAAATTTTGCAGTATATACCTCTGAGAACAAGATGGCAGAGAGCATTAGAGAATTTAATATCTACACACCTAAATGGTTCCTGTTTTTTTACAAGGGAGGTAATTTTAAATTTTAAAAAGCCCTCCAAATTACCAGGTCTTTCTGATTCTTATACAGTGCTCCTAAATGAAAGTAAAATCACTTAAAAGACACTGATTGCAAAGCCAAGGCTTCTGGAGCAAGAAAGTTCTCTGTCTTCTAAATTAAAGTGGAGATGCGGGTGCCTTTGAGCTGGGCTCCTCCGTTAGCCCTCCCCTGGGGTCTGGGGAGCAGTGTCTAGCAGCAGCTCCTTAGTGAGGTAGAAGCACTTGATCACCGAGGCCAGCTCTGACCACAAGGGGGCGTCAGTGCCCAGCTTTGCCCCACATTCCCAGCTTGAGTAAAAAAGCCTCCAGGGAAGAGGCTGACCTTCTGGGGGTGGCGGCTGCTGGGATTGCTGCTGCTGCTGCTGCTGCTGCTGTTGCTGCTGCTGCTTCTTCCGTTTGGCTTCTAGAACTGGGTTCTCATACTGAGTCTTCCTGTTGATGTGGCTGGGGAGGAAGGCAAACAGGTTTCAGCTGGAACACGGGCATCCCACTAGCAGAAAGCCCATCCCTGGATTAGCAGTGAACAAAGAGGGTGGTCTGAGGTTGACTCCAGTGTCCAATGCACCCATAAAAGGGGGAGATGAAAAAAAGCTTCCCATTGCAGGCTGCTTACTTGCACCAAGCGGGTGATGCTGTATTTTAGGTGAAAAGACTTAGTAGATGCCTTGAGGCAAGTCCTACCCGTATTCACACAGTAGTACCCTCTTGTTCCTGAAGGATCTGTTTTTCAGACCCCCCCTGGATGACTGGAATCAGGGATCACACGAAACTCTACGTATACTATGGTTTTTGGTCCTTTACATACAAGATTAACAACAGTCACTTACGGGAGATCTTACCAACCTCGGCATATAATTTTTTTTCCCCCTTAAATTGTGAACTGTCACCTTTTCATTGAAAACACTTCTGGCTCCACATGAGGGTACCCCAATTGACAGCATCATTATTCTTGGGCTTTGGGGCCATTATTAAGTAAACTAAGGTTAATTTGAAAACAAGCACTCTGATACCATGATAGTCAGTCTGATAACAGATACAGTTACTGAATAGAGTAACTGGAAGGTAGTATATAGGGCGTGGATACACTGGACAAAGGGATTCTTCTGTCCCAAGGTTGATGGAGTGGGATGGCTGAATCAAATTGCAATTTGAAACTTCCTAAGTGATTTATTTATGCAGTTTTCCATTCAATATTTTCAGAACATAGCTGACTTTCGGTAACTGAAAACCCAGGAAGCTAAACTACGAGTAATTCTAACCACTGACTGGAACTAAATACCCAAGTTATCATGTGACAAGGAAATTGTTTAAATCCCAACGAAGAAGTAGATTATTAAACAGTTGAAAGATAAAATTGGATGTGTGATGTTGTCTGGAACATGTAATACCAGAGCTGCCGAGTGACAGTGGCGTTCACATGATCATCACAGCAAAACTAAGAAAAGAATTCACTAACATCTACTAACTAACAATCGTCAACTATTTTGATCAGTTCCCAAGGAGGCAGGATTCCAAGTATAGCCCTTGGGCAGAGAGACTGCACATAAGAGCTAACTTGAGCAGATGTGATGTTTTCAAAGTGACAAAGACCAGGACAATTTTGATGGCTGTTGTAAGGAATAAGACCATGGCAAACACACACACACACACACACACACACACACACACACACACACGGTTTTCTGCCATGGCCTCGTTTTAGAGGGTGTGTGGGAATGCACATAAATAAGCACACACAGGGCTTTTCAGATATCCTATGACCTCGCTCCTTGCCCCTCAAAAAATCAAGTCACTTCACCCACCAAGATGACTCTCCTCTGTTCCTTTTCTTACTCAAGGCACAAGCTAACTGAAAGGCAAAGCAAAATGAGCTTCCAACAACACAGAGCTCACTCTGTATCTGTAAGGAAGACGACCTCTGGGGTTTACAAAGGGGGAAATTCTAGTTTTAGGAGGGTCCGAGAAATGACCTCTCTTTTGCCCCAAATTGCCAGTGCGGTTTTTAAATTATTTCTCCTTTTTTTTTTTTTTTAATTTTCTTTGGGATCATCCTATGGGTGGATGGTTCTGATGAATACAAAGTGTGTGCCCAATGCTGGGATAAGGCACAGGGTGATGGGGTCACCATAAGGCTTTGAAACTTCCAGAAGAAATGTCCTCAGGAAGGAAACAGCCCCGAAGCACCTAGATCACATAGATCCTGAAGCCTAGTCTCCATTTTCTTCTTAATCTTGGCAACATTTCGTAAGTTATTAAAAATTCACCCAACTCTTTGAGTATATTTTCAATGATTGTTTTTTGTTTTTGTTTTTGTTTTTGTTTTTTTTTTTTGGTGCCTAGGTAAGGCAAAAAGTAGGCCACGTGGGTCCTCCTCCCGAAGATCCACAACCTTGCTCCCTCATGCCCCAGCTTTCTCAATCCATGTCCTCAGCTGATACTTATTAAATACCTGTCATTTGCCAGGACTCTGTTCAGCCTTTGTGAAATGGTTGAAGACTCGTGGATCCTGCCCTCCTGAATTTAATAATGGGATTTACTATCTTTGGATGCACAGAATTATCTTCCCATTCATTAAAACAGACATACGCATTTTCAGTATGAAATTAATATCATAATTAGCGGGCAGCTCCGCTTAGCAGAAGCGTACACAAGAACAGCCACTTACTCTACATAGTAGACACCATAGACAGGATCTTCGATCTTTTCCCAACCAGCAGGCAGTTCTGAAATATAAAAGAATATTTAGAACAAGAAGAACAGATTCTTGAAGAGCTTGAGGACCATAGACAACTGAGTTAGGCCAAAAAAAAAAAAAAAAAAGAAAGAAAAAAAAAAAAGAAAAAGAAAAGGTCTCATAAGAAAGCCTTAAACCCCTGCGGGGCATGATGGTGCACACCTGTCATCCCAGCAGCTCAGGAGGCTGAGGCAGGAGGATCCCGAGTTCAAAGCCAGCCTCAGAAAAAGCAAAGTGCTAAGCAACTCAGTGAGACCCTGTCTCTAAATAAAATATAAAATAGGGCTGGGGATGGGGCTCAGTGGTCGAGTGGCCCTGAATTCAATCCCTGGTACCCACCCACCCCCAAAAAAGAAGTCTTTGAACCCAATTAAAACTGTACATCCTAACCAAAAAGAAGTGCATACTCCTTTTATTTCTTGAGTGCACTTTTCTCATGAAGAACAACTCTTTATCTACTGGTATTTTACGCAAGAAAATAAAACTTGATAAAATGCTGTCCCAGCTGCCTTTTTTTTTAAACCAACTATTAAATTCATTTTTAATGGAAATAGTTAAAATTTGCCTTGCATGCTCTAGTACCTACGCGAAATAATTACTGTTTTCTCGTTTGGTTTCCAGGCTACCTTACCACACGGGCAAAAACAGATGAAAATTAATGCTTCTTTTCATTTTCAGTTCAACAGAACTGTTTCCCTTTCTCTGGAAGAAAATTAAATCTGCATCTTATTTTTCTCCATGTTCCTAATTAAAATGCTACTGAGTAAATAAAAATGCCAGTATGAAGGAGGGTGTTTGAACTACACACTCAGCTCACTCTGTTTCTGTGTTTGGGCCAGTCCATCTTCCCCAGCACTTCACCTATAAAAAAAGTAACACACCCGGGCACCGTGGCGCACACCTGTGATGGCAGCGACTCGGGAGGCTGAGGCAGGAGGATCCTGAGTTCAAAGCCAGCCTCAGCAACTTAGTGAAGCCCTAAGGAATTTAGGAAGACCCTGTCTCTAAATAGAAAAGTATACAAAAAGCCTGGAAATGTGCTCCTTGGTAATTCAATTCCTGGTACACCCTCCAAAAAATAATAATGACAATAATAATAATTAAATAAATAAATAAAACTGACTACCTATGGGGGGAAGATGTCATTCCCTTAAATATGGTAGGAAAATGGCTTTGGGGGACATACGTGATTTTCAAAAACTCAACCATGACCTACTGGGTGTGACTTCAAAAGGTTTCAGATCTTAGTTTGGAATTTCATTAATCAGGAAATATCGACCTCTGTGACAAGAATCTATTGTGGGAAAACCCCTCGAACCCGATTATTGTACTTGGTGGAAAAAACAATGAGGTGGCATTTTATGTTGTGACACCACCTTTTTAGAGAGCGCTGCAATCATTCAACTCCTTTTCAAGCCACCGTCATACACTCTGCCAAAGCAAGCTTGTATTAAGCCAGACTCCAAAGTGGATCATGATTCCTGGAAGGAACTAGAAGGAACTATTTGAATGGTGTACGGTACACTCTTGAAATGTCATGCATTTTGAAATCAATTTTTTAAAAATTCAGGGAATCATATGGTCACTATTTTCCAATAATGACTATGACATCAGTGAGGACCCACATGTGCCACCCACAGTTTCAGAATGAGAGGAAGGTGTGAGTGCACCCCCAAGCACACTCAAGACTGCTCAACGTTTACATCTGGCTCACATTTGCCTGCACATGGAGAAACAAGAACTTCATGGTTTTTGATCCATGTGTTATTTGTTTGCAAACAAGGAGACAGGTATACCTCCCCTTCTTTTTCTAATTAAAAACAAAACAAAATTCAACAGGCTTTTTAGAAGGTGGTAAATAGCCAGGTACAGTGGCCCACACCTGTAATCCCAGTGATTCTGAGGCTAAGGCAGGAGGATCAAAAGTTCAAAGCCAGCTTCAGCAACAGCAAGGAGCGAAGCAACTCAGTGAGACCCTTTCTCTAAATCAAATACAAAACAGGGCTGGGGATATGACCCAATGGTTGAGTAACCTTGAGTTCAACCCCCAATGCCCCCTAAAAAAAGTATTTGAATTCAGGAGACATAAGCTACTAAAATTCAAGACAGGTCCAATTTGCAGATGTTGATACAACTTGGCATTTTTATAAACCAAGTCTTATGGGTTGATGCAAATCAAACACCTGGGAAACAGTTTCCCTTTACTAAGCTGGAAATGACCATTTAAATGAAAACGAACCAGGAAAATATTTCCAAAGAGTTAGAAAATTGAAGATTAAAACAATGCAAATTGGTGCAAAGTCAGACATTTGTATGGGGTAGAAGATGGGTCAGAGAAGGGGGAGCCTGGTGATCATTAACAGAACCAGACTGCTTTTCAAAATCTGAAACCTGAAATATTTGACCTGCTTAGATACAATGGGAAAGATATTATGCATTTACTACACTCAACTATTAAGCAGATAAACATTTATTGAGTGCCGACTGTTTACTCGAGGATATGTCAGACAACAGCGACATGAAGATAAACACAAGCTCACTGCCCAAGCAGACAGGTCATATGATTTGATGGAGAATTGAAAAGGGAACAAGAAAAGCTACTCCTGGATCTTGATCTGTTGCCCCATCAATAACCTATTAATATTCCAGAGTTCAGGAGTGGGGTCAGTTAACGGGCAATTCTGGATATTGGCTGATTTTAAAACTTCTGGAACAGATGGATCAACTCCAGAAATTTTCCAGTTCTTCAAGTTAAAACTCCTTTTGAATTGAAAAGATAGATTTCTCACTTCCAAATGTGGTGATTAACTTAATAATAGGAATTAGTCTCCCAATGCTTAAAATAGAAGTGGGTCATCAATTAAAAAAAAAAAAAAAGAAAGAAAGAAAATGTTTGTCCTAGAATTGCCATTTGGTTCTAAAAAAACTAAAAATGGCAGGAAATATTTAAGCCCAGAATATTATACATTCTATTATAGTTTTTTTTTAAATAAGCACTGAAGATTTCTGAGCCCCTACCCCACCATATCTAACCACTGACAAGACCATAAAACTCATTATGGAGACTAAAGAACACTGAGGTCTTTCTGGCACTTCCAGATCTGGCATTTAACCTTAAATTCCACTTAGCTCTTTGCTCTGTGGCTTTGGGCTGGTTACTTAACATCTCTGAACCATAACCTTTCTTCTGGGTTCACATCAAAGGTCAACCATGGATTAAAGGAGGATGCTTGGAAAACACTTAGCACAGGAGGCACCTCAGCAAATATCCAACAAACAGCAGCTACCACCCGAAAGCACACAGGACCAGGATGGATTTCTGTAGCCCACCTGCTTGCTATTCTTGCCTCTGAAAATTTCACGCAATATCATTTTTCATTTCAGGAGTAAATATTGAGTAGTGTAATGTTCTATGCTCCTTTCAAGAGATCTGTCAGGGTACACCTGGAAAATCGTGTTGCAGATCAACGATGAATTTCAAAACGGTGCCTTAGTTTTGACGGGGAGGGGAACTCGGTTTTCTTGTCTCTACCTTCCCTAGTTGGTTTCAACACAAGAAAACCCTGTAGTTACAAGAGAAGGCTCTGTTTTTCATTCTGGGAAGACTTCTGCAGAAGATGTAGATAAGTTAAGCAAACAAAAGGTGCATAATGGAGCTACTGACCCAACTCCAATAACAGAGCTCAGAAATGACAACTTCATAACCAAATGATCTGTGTCCAGCACCTCAGCCATCCGCCTGTACCACTCGGGCAGATTATAGAGATTGAGGTTTCCTTGGCACATCGGGAATAATCACACCACTCACTGAAATCCTGACAGATGCTTTTGTTTGAAATTAGGACCCTTTCATTGAGAAAATGGGCCAAGAGCTTGTCAACAGACTCCAGGGCACATGCAACAGAAAAGACCAAGGGTGTGTCTGCACACGTGCACAGACCAGGAGTTACACGGTACAGAAGCAGGCAAAATCCAAGGGCCATGCTGCTACCCTGCCTAAAAGAACACGTCTAGACCAGGCGCGGTGAGGCACGCCTGTCATCCCAGGGGCTCAGGAGGCTGAGGCAGGAGAGTCATGAGTTCAAAGCCAGCCTCAGCAACTAGTGAGGCCCTAAGCAACTCAGTAAAATACAAAATAGGGCTGGGGATGGGGCTCAGTGGTTGAGTGCCCCTGGGTTCAATTCCTGGTACAATTAAAAAAAAAACTAACTAAAAAACAAAACAAGACTAAAACACATCCAGGCTACTTCTGCAGGACAGAACACACTCCTTCCTTGACTTTTATTAAAAGGAAAAAATGCTGTAAGAAGTATTGATAAATCCCATGAGAATTAGATAATAATAAAACTAGCAATTGCACCATGAGTTGATCACAGTGACATATATAGAAATGCATTTTCAGTAAATCTCCAAGAGCTCTTCTTTTAGCCCCGATTTATACATTTTGATAAAAAGGAAGCAAACAGAAGTGGGGTCAGGTAATGGGCAATTCTGGATATCGGCTGAGGTCACAGAGGCAGTAAGCAGGGGAGCCAGGCGGTCTGGTCAGACCACAGAGACGCCTCCATCCCTGCACCACCCACCTCCCAGAATTCCGGCTGTGACAAGGAGAAGGGAATCATGCACCATTAAAACTCATATTTTAGAGGTCTTTAAGGCCATTACAGTGGCCCAGGGAGAAACACGGAAAGCTCCTTCTGGAAATTTCACCATCTGAACTTCCATAGAAGCAACTAAGGTTTGCTCCGCACACAGCTGTGTGATCCCCAGTGGCCACTCACAGAGAGCATTGAGGTAGCAAGAGGGAGAGAAATTGGTTCCACAAATGATCAACACAATTGTTTTGTATGTGGAAAACCCAGCCCTGTCTTTTTCAATTATCTAATCACCAAATTGATGACTTCTTCACCTTCTTTTTTTTTTTTTTTTAAGAAATTTAACGTTGAACCTTAAGCCATTCCTACCACGATGATCAGAGGACAACACATTAAACATCCTTAAAAACAAAAACCTTCACCAGTCACAGTGGTGAAAGCCTGTAATCCCTGTGGCTGGGGAGGCTGAGGCAGGAGGATGTGAGTTCCAAGCCAGCCTCAGCAACTTAGTGAGGCCCTAAGCAACTCAGAGAGACCCTGTCTCTAAATAAAATACAAAATAGGGCTGGGGATGGGGCTCAGTGGGCGAGGGCCCCTGAGTTTAATCCCTGGTATTTAAAAAAAATAGAACATGCAGTTTATAAAATCATGCACGGTAATCAATCATGCGACATCAGCTGCAGGCAGGCAGGCAAGCAGAGGGTTTACCTAGTTCACTGTCCAGCTCCTCGGTGTGTACCCCTTCTTCTCCAAAGGAATAGCAGGAATGAGACAGAAAAGAGAGAAAGAAAAATTCAGACACCAACACCAAGACAGAAGCTCCCCACAGAAAATTAAAAAACAAAACAAAACAAAACAAAACAAAACAGCAGCAACCCCATCACTTGATTGTGACCTTACCTGCACAGTGGCTCATTTGATTGGCTTGGCCAGAAAGTGTGACCTCAACGTGAATCACAGAACAGTAAGAGCTGATATTGGCAAAATAATTATACGGCTCATTTCCTCGAATGTCAAAATAGGGCTTGATTGGTTGTAAAAGATGAAATACACCTTTGCGGTCTCAACGTTCCTAAGTGGGAAGTCACTTATTACAGACCTTATTTGCCGCCAACGAAGCTGTGAGACTTCAATATGAGTCCCTTTAATCCTCCAATAATCCACTCATCAGTGAGGCAATTAAACGCACAATTAAAGAATTACTTAACTTATAAGTAATACGGCTGCTTGAAAAGGGACGGGGAGGTGGCACTCAGAGAGCAAGGGGTACAATGAGTTCAGAGTCTTTCAAAGAGGAGAGAAAGATGAATTAAGTCATGACACCCAGGAAGGGATGCTTGATGAATGCCCTGAAGAAGCGTGGGGAGGCAGAGCCTACTGGGTGGGGTGTTTCTTTCTAGAAAAGTTTTAAAAGTCAAATGATTCAGAAATAGTACAGATGAAATGTTCTCACTGACTTCAGCAAGCAAAATGAGTAAAACCTTTCCATTCCACGCCTCCTCATGCTGACAATAAAACACTTTATTACTGAGATCACAGCAGAGCACACAAAAGTCTTTTCACACATAAAGTTGCCCCAACTGCAATGTAGGTGGCTGTTCCCCTCTGCTGGAAGTTCCAAATGGGGACAACAGACGTTGAGTATATTCTCACTACTAGGGCATGCTCAGTGCCCAGGGGAGTTTCCTGGTACATGTTAGGTAACAAATATTTCTTGAATGAATGAATGAGTGGATCCATTATCAAGGAACAAACAGGAATTTAAACACCTTGTGGTGCACACCTATAATCCCAGCAGCTCTGGAGGCTGAGTTTGGAGGATCTCGAGTTCAAAGCCAGCCTCAACAACTTAGCGAGGCCCTAAGCAACTCAGTGAGACCCTGTCTCTAAATAAAATACAAAATAGGGCTGGGGATGGGGCTCAGTGGTTGAGTGCCCTGAGTTTAATCCCTGGTACCCCCAACAATCAAAGAAACAAACAAACAAAAAGAACACCTTATAAACATTTGACTTAAGAAACTATCAGGTTATCATCAGTGAGTTTCAACTGGCGATGATTTATTAAAAAAAAAAAAAATCATTTGTGAACATGCCCATCTGGATATTATCCATCTTTGGGAGCATTCATTCATTTCTTTCAGTAATAATTTACAGGGAACTATCATGTGCCTGTCATTGTGGTGGGTGGCAGAGATATCACAATAAGCAGGAAAATGTGTCTACCCTTTGAGAAGAGGAGACAAAACCAAATTAAAACTATGGTAAGATCTCTAGAGCGAGGGTCTGGGGTTGTGGCTCAGCGGTGGAGCACGTGCATGGCATGTGTGAGGCACTGGATTCGATCTTCAGTGTCCCATATCAATCAATCAGTTGATCAATCACTAAAAGATATGGTGTCCATCTACAACTTAAAAAAAAAAAAAAGGTCTCTAGCATGAGATACACACAAGAGTGGACGGATTGTGGAGAGTCTCTGAGCTATGATCTGAAGGATATGCCAAATTTGGGTGGGAAATGCCTGGAACCCATGCGTCTATGAAAGCCCGACTTTCCCTCCTTTGCACTCACAGATACCCCTGAAGGGTGGAGGAGCCTTTTGGCATATAGAAGGTTCTGGATAACCATCTGTGACGAGAAGGAGCAGTCTGAAAAGAGAACTGCACACCCACCCACCAGGGGCAGGGACTCAGGACTGGTGGGGACAGGGGCAGAGAGCCTGGGTGGAGCTGAACCACGTGGGGCTCAGAGAAAACAACCCAGGGACCGGGCACTCGCAGGGCAGACTGGGAGGCCACCGAACGAACGTAGGGCCTGAGGGTGCTCAGGGACAGGGATGGCATGGGCACAGTTACATTTTCAAAACCTGCTCTGGGTTCAGCCTAAGAAAGAAAGGTGCACTAGGAATGGCAGAGGAGGTGAAGAATTAGGGAATGGACTTCAGAAATACGTAGGGGAACAGTGAATTCAGCTGGTTCACAGACTAGAAATGGGTGCAAAGAAAGGTGGCCACTCAGTAGGACCCTTTCTTCCCCCCTTTTTTCTTTATATGTGGTACTAGGGATTGAACCCAGGGACATTCAACCACAGAGTTCCACCCCCAGCTCTTTTTGAGACAGGATCTAACTTGTCCAGGATGACCTTGGCTTTGACCTTGGGCTTCCCCTGCCTCAGCCCCCGGAGTAGCAGGGATTACGGTGCACCACTGTGCCGGATCAGTAGGACTCTTTGGTGTGCATGAATTTTCATTCAACTGAGATGGCGAACACTTATGACAGGTCTCATGTGTGTGGGGAGGTGGGAGGGAGGCAAGATCATTAGTTTGGTTATAATCAGGCTGAGTCTGAAGTCTCTTGGAGACCACCAGTTGGCATTATCAATCAGGCAGATTAAAACCCTAGCCTGGAGCTCAAAGGCAAGGTCTGAGGCTTCTAAGAGAACTAGCTGCAGAGAGCAAGGACCAAAGGAATTATTAATACACCAAAGATCAAAATCCCACACTCAAAATGGAAGAACATTTAACCTTCACCATGATTAAGTATGAAGCCATACCACAGCATGGCATCTATACTGCAGAGAGTAGAAACATTTGTAACCAATAATGGTTACAAGTAATAACATATAAACAGCAAATATCTAAACAAGCACCCAAGGCAGCCTGATGTTCACTGGCAAGAGAAGAAGCAAGGGGCTGGGGATGTGGCTCGAGCGGTGGCGCGCTCGCCTGGCATGCGTGCGGCCCGGGTTCGATCCTCAGCACCACATACCAACAAAGATGTTGTGTCTGCCGAGAAGTAAAAAATAAATATTAAAAAAAAAGTTCTCTCTCTCTCTCTCTCTCTCTCTCTCTCTCCTCTCTCCTCTCTCACTCTTTCTTTAAAAAAAAAAAAAGAGAGAAGAAGCAAAACAAAATTTATCATCCTCTGATGACGCAGTTATCAGGTTTGTATGCACAGACACACAAACATATCTATTTATAGTAGAAATAGAATATATAAAGTCTAATGCTGAAAGTGGAGTTGTGAAGCTAACTGCATGTGCTAGGGATACACACTTGGGCTAAAGGAAATTACATTCATTTATGAAATGGTAAGAATTCTAAGAGTTAAAAATAACGAAACTATTCAGGGACTCTTCTCAGTACTTTATTCCACTAATAGTTTTTTTTTTATCAGTAAAAGCTCTTGCAGTCATTTGTCATCTACAAAATTATATTAAGAGGCATTTTATACAATCCTACTGTAACTACAATGCATTCTGTCATTGAAAACCCTATGTAGAGTTGTAAATGGCCTTCAAAATCATCAGTCTTCAAATACAGATGAGATGCAGTTCCATGTAGTTACACGGTTGAACGTGTTTTATGTTCTAATCCTTGAAAATTAGTCACTTAACTATTCTATATTAAACAGAATCTTTGAATAAGCAGGACATTCTATTGTCCCCAGAGCATGAAAAAAATAAATAACAGAACTGATCAGACTTGCTTCACTCCTTCAGGAATGGAACTAAATAACAAAATAAGCAAGTCGCTCATGCCTAGGTTAGCAGGACATGCATTTCCATTTGAAGTCACCGAGATAAACCTGAATGTAAAATTCCATGTTCATTCCAGGGGATCTGCAAACCATGTATAATGGGAAAATCTTGGAGTACAAGTTTTCCACAAGATGCATCCTTTAAAATACTGGCTTGCATTTTCAATCAAACCTCAGATTTATATACACAACAATTTTGCACTATAGAATGAATTAATAGTTCTGTTATCTTACGGAAAAATATGTGCTGAATAATTATACTGCTAATGCAAATGCCAGAATTGAATAATGAGGAACAAAACCATTTCCCTTTCAAAAAGTCCACAACAAAAAGCAATTTTGGTAGAGCTTGGGAGAGATTTCTAAGTACTGCTAAAAAGGGTACAAATTTGCTGTGTCTTAATTTTTTTTCCATTTTGGAGAAGTAATTATAAACCCCAAAGTTTTGAAACAAACTTTTTCAATGAAAACTTTCACAGGCAGTTACTTTGATCCTAAGATGAGCAGTGAGATTGGAGGCTCTAAGTAACATCTCAGCCTCTTTCTCAGAGGACACACTTTGCAGACAGTATGGGGAAGTCACGTGGAAATGCCCAAGCATGTCAAAATCTGCTCCCCTCCCCCCCAAATTGGGGAAATAACAGAATTATCAAACAAGGAGCACCCACAGAGCTCCTGATTTTTTTCCCCTAAAATTTTTGTAACATAGGGTGATGGTGCAGTAGGGGTCACTGATCAGAGCACTGCAGGTGTCTATATGCTCAGAGAATTTCTGAGGTCTTTACCAGGCCCCTGAAGGCAGAAGAGGTATGTGCCAGCATAGGAGGTATCCAGTGCAGATACCTCATTGGGTACCTTTGTTTCTGGCTGAACTGAGGTTCTGTTTCCAATGGAGATAAGACAGTACACCTCCTTTGTATATAAAGGATTGTTGTTTTTATTTAAAAAAAAAAACTACTCAATTTCCTCCTGTTTTGGTAAACTCAGTATATTTCCTAGAAATTGCATTAACTTATTAACCCAGGGCCTTATGCATGTTAAGCAAGAGTTATACCACTGAGCTATCAGCACTTTTTAAAGATGTTATTTTGTAACAGGGGCTTACTAAGTTGCCCAGACTGGTTTGGAACTTGCGATTCTCCTGCCTCTTGTCTCCTGAGTAGCTAGGGTTATAGGCATGTGCTACTGTCCTCAACTTTAAAACTGAATTACCTTTTCAAAGCTCGATATTAAAAACAGATTGAAGCTAGGAGTGGTGGCTGTAATCCCAGTGGCTTGGAGGCTGAGGCAGGAGGATTGCAAGTTCAAAGCCAGCCTCAGCAACTTAGTGAGATCCTAAGCAACTCAGTGAGACCCTGTCTATAAATATAATACAAAGGCGACTGGGGATGTGGCTCAGTGGTTGAGCACTTCTGGGTTCAATCCCTGGTACCAAAAACAAACAAACCACACTGGACCTTTGGATCACTCTTTCAAGTCTGCTCTTGTGAACAGGCCCCCAATTCACCTGACCCAAATCTTCTGAGAACTTACCATCATCTTCACACTCTTCTAGAGGCTTCTGCTGTTTGTTCAGGCACCGAGGGTCTAACCAAGACGTTGTTTTTGTGTTATGGCTGCAATTCACAAATGAAAGCAAAGAAATTCATTTTAAAATGGGGTTGAGAAAAAAGTCCACCGACAGAAGAAGTACCCACGCTTGACTATTTGCTCTTCAACCAAAACAAAGATCCTTTTCAATAGCAAACTTATTTTAAATGTGTCTCTGACTTAAATCTAGGATGCTGGGATTCACAGAGAAGTCCGCTACTTCACTCCTGAGCATCCCCACCACTGTGTGAAATGACCCCAAGTCACACAAGGGGCTCAAACCCACGCATACACATAAGTCGTGACAGCATCCTAAATTAGGTTCTCGATACACGGAAGGCAACCCCTAATTATCCATTGTAAATAGAACCTGGGCCACCCAGACAAAGTGTGGAGATGCTAAACATGCTGCCCCAGCACCTTCTGGAGGGTCCAAGCCCAGCCGTGCATGATGTCTTTCAACAGTGATCAGGGCCTTCAGCAGCTGAAAGGGCAGACACATTCTCAAGGACAATGGCTTTCACGCACGTTAGAGACCTCACCAGCTGGGTGTGGTGGCACAGGCCTATAATCCCAGCAACTGGGAGGCTGAGGCAGGAGGAATTCAAAGTCAGCCTCAGCAACTTGGCAAAGGGCCTAAGCAACTCAGAAAGACCCTGTCTCTAAGTAAAAGGGCTGGGGATGGGGCTCAGTGGTTAAGGACCCCTGGGGTCAATCCCTTGTTCCAAAAAAAAAAAAAGTCACCAGCACAGTTGGAAGAAGTTTGCCTTTGTGTTTCCCAAAGCAGAGCAAGGAGCATTCTGTTTGAGGACCCAGTATTGTGCAGCTAAGTGGTGGGACAAGTCTAATAGTTCTGGCTACAAACCACAAAAGAAAACAAGAAATTCAAAATTTTTTCTTTTTCTTTTCTTTCTTTTTTTTTTTTAATGTTTAGGCAGCAATCTCAATTTTTTTTTTTTTTGAAGTTTGAAGTTTAGGCTATAGACATGGAAGGATGGAAGTGTCTAAGTATTGCTAGGATGTAGACATAAAATTAATACTCATATAATCTTTTATCTTGCAACTGTGGTGAACTCAAAGAATATTTCTGAGCACAGTGTTTTGTAATTCTCTTCCTAATCCTGTGATCCATAGAGAGGGTCAGTTTTGTTTCTTCCTTTGTAATCTCATTGGCTTTTAATTCCTTTCCTTGGCTTATAAAACTGGCTAGAGGTTAGGTATGATTTTTTAATTTTTTTTTTAGCTGTAGACAGACACAATACCTTTATTTTACTTATTTATTTTTATGTGGCGCTGAGGATAAACCCAGTGCCTCACACATGCTAGGGGAGCGCTCTACCACTGAGCCACAGCCCCAGACCCTCTTCAGTATGATTCTGAATAAGAGTGAGGAGTGTTGAAATCCTTGGCTTGTTCTTAAACATGTAGGAAGTATTTCTTCTTTCACTATTAAGTATAATGGTGACTATAGATTTTCATGTATGCTTTTAATCAAATCAAGAAAATTCCAATATTAATTTTACTGATAAGTTTTCTTATGAATACTCAGTGTTGTAAATGCTTTTCCTGTGTTAATGTGATTTGTTTTTTTTCTTTAGACTATTAAAATATAGTGTGCATTTTATTTCATTTCATTTTTACTGAAGATCACTTGGCTTTACACATGCTACTGACCCAGCCCGACATATTATAATAACTTCTCTTGGTCATAGGAACAGCGTGTCTTTTTTTCTGGTTAGGGCCAGGGATGGAAGGTACCGCGGATTGAACTCAGGGGGCACTCAACCACTGAGCCCCATCCCCAGCCCTATTTTGTATTTTATTTAGAGACAGGTTCTCACAGAGTTGCTTAGGGCCTCACCATTGCTGAGGCTGGCTTTGAACTCATGATCCTCCTGCCTCAGCCTCCCGGGCTGCTGGGATTACAGGCATGCACCACTGCGCTGGGCAAGTACAATGTATCTTACTAAATATTGTTGGCTGATACTTGTTAAGGACTTTTGTACATATATCTTTTTTTTTCCTACTTCTTTGTTGAGCTTTAGAGTCAGAGAAATAGCAGTTTCACAAAAATAATTAGGAGGGCTTCTTCCCCTTCTCTTTTCTGGGAGAGACTGTGTAGAAATGTGGTTCATTTTTTCTTTATAGGATTAGTGGAATTCTCCAAGGAAACAATCTGGGCCTAAGATTTCTTTTTCAGGAGTTTCAAAACTGCAGATTCATTTTTCTTCAGAGTTGGAGGTCTATTGGAATGACCTGTTTCACATTAAATGGGCTGCAGTGGTGTGCGCTTCTTGAGGAATGGCTCCATTTCATCTAAGTTGTTCAATGTACGTGGGCAGGTTTGTTGGTGGAACCCTCTTATTTATTGGATATCTTCAGGGTCTGAGTGGTCCCTTCTTTCCTTTCTAACATTAAGGATTTTTGTATCTCATTATTTGGAATTCTTTTTTTTTTTAGATTAAAAAAATACCATGTTTAAATATATATTTTTAGTTATTGATGGACCTTTATTTTACTCATATATGAAGTGCTGAGAATCAAACCCAGTGCCTCACACATGCTAGGCCAGTGCTCTACCCCTGAGCCACCACCCCAGTCCTTGTTTGGAATTTTTGCTAGAAATTCTGCTCTTGTAAATATTTTGAAGAATTGGTTGTTTGATTCCTTGATTTCCCCTTAGTTTTCTATTTCCAATTGCATTGGTTTCTCTCTATGTTATTGCGTTTCTTTTGCTTATTTTGATTTACTTTTCTTTCTCTAGGTTCCTGAGATAAGAGTATATACAGATTACTGATTTTGCTCCTCATTTCTAATAGATATGCTTACTACTATAAATTTACCTCTCATCATTGGCTTAGCCCTGTCTCTCCTATTTTGATATGCTACATTTTCATTTAGTTCAAATTGTTAAAAAAAAATTTCTCTTGAGATTTCCTTTTTGACTCACGGGCTCTTTAGAAATGTATTATTTCCTTCCTAAAACTTTGGAAAATTTCCTACTTTACCTGATATTAATATGGCAACTCTGTAAGACCCATTTTTCTGTACCTGTTCTTTCAACACAAACTGTTAATACACAGAATAAATGTTTATAGGAAGCCTATAATTGGGTCGTGTTTTTAAATCCACTTTGTGATTCTTTTAACTGATGTATTTAGTTTAATTAATATAAATATTCATGATGTTATGCCTTAAGTCTTCCACTTTGTTTTATTTTTTCAGGCTTCCTATGGTTTAATTGACTTTGGAGTTCCACTTTTATTTATTTATAATATTCTAAATACATTTTCTTTCTTCCTTTCTTTCTTTCTTTCTTTCTTTCTTTCTTTTTTTTTTTTTTTTTTTTGTTGTTTTTCATTCCAGGGATTGAACCCAGGGGTGCTCAACCCCTGAGCCACATCTGCAGCCCTTTTTTATATTTTAGAGACAGCGTCACAATGAGTTGATTAGGGCCTCACTAAGTTGCTGAGGCTGGCTTTGAACTTGTGATCCTCTTGCCTCAGCCTCCCAAGATTCTGGGATTATAGGCATGCACCACTGTGCCCAGCTATATTTCTTTTTATAACTCTTTAAATGGTTGCTTTTGTACATTAGATAACATATAAATATTAACATATCTTACCACAATCTAAGTGATAAGATATACTATATTACACTATATGTACACACTTAGTTTTACATATACTTGTATATATATTTAAGTGTATGTGTGTATATCTTATCACAATCTACTGGCATTATATTACCCTGGTTTGATTAAAGTATACAAATATTTTCTCCACTGTATTTCTTTTTCTTCCCTCATTTATAATAAAATTGGGCTTGGGAACTACACCATTAGCTGGTAGCTCTGTGGTAGAGCTTGCCTACCATGCACAAGGTCCTGGGTCCACTCCCAATACCACAATAATAAAATGTCTAAAATGTTTTTTTCTACATGCATTTAGAAAAAATATTAAGGAGTGTTATTTTTGCTGTAAACTTCAAATTTAATTAAGAAAAATCAAGAGGTGAAGAAAAATGTATCTAATTTACCTATATTTTTGCTTTTTCCATTGTTAGTTCTTCTATTCCATGTTCCAAGATTATTTTTTCTTTTAGAATTCTCTTTTACTTTAGAAATATTCTTTAGCCACTCATGGACAGTAGCCCACAGTGACAGGTCTCAATCTGAAGGTATCATGATTCCCTTCATTCTGTAGGATGTAGGATATTTCCACTAGGTGCAGAAGACTCTCCTTTCTGTTAGCATCTGAAAAATGCTGTTCCACTTCTGTTCTGGTGTAGATGTGAGGTGTCCCCCCAAAGCTCACGTGTGAGACGGTGCAGGAAGGTCCAGAGGAGACATGACTGGGTGGTGAGAGCCTTAACCCAACTAGTGAATGGACCCCTGATGGGATTAACTGGGTGGTGGCTGGAGGAGGTGGGTGTGGCTGGAGGAGGGGGCATTGGGGGCGTGGCTTTGGGGTCTCTATTTGTCTCTGGAGAGTGGAGTCTCTCTCTGCTTCCTGGTCACCATGTGAGCTGCTTCCCTCCACCACACTCTTCCTCCATGATGTCCTGCCTCCCCTCGAGCCCTGAGGGATGGAGCCTGCTGTCTATGGACTGAGACCTCGGAAACTGTGAGTCCTGAAATAAACCTTTCCTCTTCTATAATTGCTCTTGGCCGGTCTTTTAGTCACAGCATCAAAAACACTGATAAAACAACTTCCTTCTGGCCTCTGTGGTTCCTCGGGTCAAAAGAGCTGTTCTTTGAACTGTTTTACTCATATCTCTAAGTGTCACTCCTCTTGTTCAAGATCTTTGAGCTCAGATTTCAGAAATTTTACTGTGATGTACAGTTTTCTTGGTGTCATTTCCTTGGGTTCATTCTTTTTGCACTCACCCAGCTTCCTGAATCTGCAGGTTGATTTCTTTTGCCATATTTGAGGAAATCTCAGAGATCAATTCTTCAAGCATTATTTCCCCTCCAGTCCCACCCACTTTCTTTTCCCCTGGGATTCTGAAGACAGCCAACTCTTTTGTTATTGATCCAAAAGTGCTTGAAGCTTTTATTCTCCGTTCCCCTCCCCCTAACTTTCTGTGTTGTTCATATTGGGTGATTTTTTTTTTGGGGGGGGGGGTACCCAGGCTGCTTAACCACTGAGCCACATCCCCAGCCTTATTTTGTATTTTATTTAGAGAAGGGTTTCACTGAGTTGCTTAGCACCTCACTGAGTTGCTGAGGCTGGCTTTGAACTCACAGATCCTCCTGCCTCAGCCTCCAGAGCCACTGAGATGACAGGCGGGCACCATTGCACCTGGCACATAGGGTGATTTCTAATTTGTATCTTCAGGTTCTCAGATTCTTTCCTGGCTCCTTTACATTCTTCTGTGGAGCAGCTCCAGGCTATTGAATCCATCTAGCAAGCTTTTCATTTTGTCTACTGTATTTTTTAGCTCAAACATTTCTATTCTGCATATCTTTGCTTTGCTCAGACTTTTTTTCCATTTGTTTTAAGCACATCTATAATTGTTCACTGAAACATCTTTATAATGATTGCTTTAAAAGTTTTTTGTTAGCTAATTCTAACATTTCTTTCATCTTAGTATTGGCATCTACAGACTAGCTTTTCCCATTCAACTTGAGATCTTCCTGATTCTTGGTACAAGAAATGATTTTCTTTATTGACCTGCCGATTTTGGGTATTCCTTCACAGGACTCTGGACTTTGTACTTTAACTTTCTGGTTTTGTCCCTTTCCCTGACAATACTCCAGAGAAGAAAGAGGGGTGCTACCTATTACTCCCATGTCCCCTGGCTTTCATGGACACTGGAAGGGGAAAGGGATCCTTGCCCACCTGCATAGGGAGAGCAGTTCCAGCTCCCCAACAGGCCATCGCTGGAAGAGGCAGAAATATCTCACTGTTGCTCCCAAAGTGGCCTCACTGACTATAAAAGGAGGGTGGCCTATTTGTCACTGGATGGAAGTGACAATCCTGCCCCTCCTTTGTGACTCTTCAAAGAACACCCCAGTGAGGAGGAGCAGGTGACCTCTTCCTGCCAAATGGGGGAAGATCAGATGCCCGCTCTCCCTCTCGCCAGTCCAGGTGGGGAGGGGGCAGTGCTACTGAGTCGCTTCAACCCGAGTATCAGCTTTCCATGGAGCCTTCTGAAAGCACATGGCAGGAAGGACGTTCTTCTGTCACACAGACCCAGGGGAAAGGCCCAGGTTCCCAGCTAAACCACGGCTGGGGGGGCGGGGGATGGATTGAGACCACAGGTCATTCTAAGTTTTGAAACTAGGCAAATCACAGCTGAATACATAGCTGTCCTTGGAGGATGCCCCGTCTGGTCCTGCGGCTGGAGAAAGCAGGTTTGCATCAGGTGTTCCTCTCCATTGGTATTCCTGGTCCACTGTCTACTTTAGCTCCAAGTCGTGGGTAAATGGAATCAAAAGAAAGCCCTGGATGGCCTACCTGTAGCTCCTCTGATCCTTGGCTCCCGAGGTAGTCAACTTCATCTGTTTCTCCTTTCAAAGTCCTCTTATGTTTGTTGTCTATATGATGTCCAAAGTGGCTAAGTCCATGTTTAACTTCTGAAAACTTTTTAAAATTTGTTCTTTTTGGCAAACATGACCGTAGAGTATATTTAACATATTATACGTACATGGAGTCTAACTCCCCATTCTTATGGTTGGACGTGATGTGGTGTTTCCCTGGTCGTGTGTTCATATAGGAACATACGAAAGTTCTGTCCCATTCACTCCACTGTCTTTCCCATTCCCATCCTCTCCCTTCCCCTCATTCCCCTTTGTCTAATCCAATGAACTTTTATTCTTCCCCTGGCTTATTGTGTGTTAGCATCTGCATATTAGAGAGAATATTCGGCCTTTGTTTTCTTGGAATTGGCTTATTTCACTCACCACGATAGCCTTCAGTTCCATCCATTTACCAGCAAATGCCATAACTTCATTCTTCTTTATGGCTCAATAATATTCCATTGTGCATATATATCACATTTTCTTTATCCATTCATCTGTTGAAGGGCACCTAAGTTGGTTCCATAGCTTGGCTATTGTGAATCGAACTACTAAAAACATTGATGGGGCTATGTCATTGTAATGTGCTAATTTTAAGTCCTTTGGGAATAAATCAAGGAGTGGGATAAGTTGGTCAAATGGTGGTTCCATTCCCAGTTTTCTGAGGAATCTCCATACTGCTTTCCATAGTGGTTGCACCAATCTGCAGTCCCACCAGCAATGTATGAGTAAACCTTTTCCACCATCCTCACCAACATTTATTGTTACTTATATTCTTGGTAATTTCCAGGAGTGAGATGGAATCTCAGTGTAGTTTCAATTTGCGTTTCTCTAATTGCTAGAAATGTTGAAAATTTTTCATATATTTGTTGACCGATCGTATTTCTTCTTTCTGTAAAGTGTCTATTCAGTTCCTTTCGATGCTTGACTTTTTAATGTTCTTTTTAATTCCAATATTTTTAATTTCTCCCAAACTGTAAAACTTGTACACACTTACATATATACACATGCATAAAACAAGGTAGATCCAATTCCCATAAAATTTAACATGCTACAGAATGTAAGACACTTAAAAAGTCAATAATCTTGATAAATAATTTAGCCAAAAGTACAAATGGTATCTAGAATAAATGAAGAACTCTTAAAACTTAGCCATAAGAAAACCACAACTGGGCTGGGGTTGTGCTCAGTGGTAGAGCACTGACCTAGCATGTATGAGGCACTGGGTTCGGTTCTCAGAACCACGTATACATAAATGAATAAAATAAAGGTCCATCAACAGGTAAAAAAAAAATGTTTAAAGAAAAAAAAAGAAAACCACAACCCAATTAATAAAAAATAAGCAAAGAATGTAATACTTTTAATGCCTAAACATTTTCTTTATATATTATAACATAATCTACATACACTATAATTTAGTTGTCTAAACCTTTAGGGAAATTACTCCTCAAATTCCTAAGGTATCATAATTAGGATATTTTGGCTATCATTATGATTTAGATATTAAGTATTCCCTACAATCTCATATGTGAGACGGTGCAGGAAGGTCCAGAGGAGACATGACTGGGTTGTGAGAGCCTTAACCCAACCAGTGAATGGACCCCTGATGGATTAACTGGGTGGTGGCTGGAGGAGGTGGGTGTGGCTGGAGGAGGGGGCATTGGGGGCGTGGCTTTGGGGTCTCTGTTTGTCTCTGGAGAGTGGAGTCTCTCTCTGCTTCCTGATCACCATGTGAGCTGCTTCCCTCCACCACACTCTTCCTCCATGATGTCCAGCCTCCCCTCCAGCCCTGAGGAATGGAGCCTGCTGTCTGTGGACTGAGACCTCTGAAACCCTGAGCCCCCAGATAAACTTTTCCTCCTCTACAATTATAAAAGTTGGGTCTTTCAGTCAAAAGAGTGAAAAAGCAGACTAAAACACTAAACAGCTATCTTATTTTTTTACATAAAAAGTTGTTAAGTCGTATAAAACAATAACATCAGTTAAGAGCGATTTCAATTTAATTTATATCTGCAGCTTCCCAGGGAGAGGGTAGGGTAGGGGAATAAAGAGAGGGTGAGGTGGAGGTGGAAAGAATGGTATACTTTACTCTATAAAGTAGACTTCTCCATTTTCGGTATAGGCCATCTCCCAGTTTTGAGGCAGAGGACCTAAATTATCCTCTGCGGAAAGAGGTAGGTGCTGAGGGAACTTCTGAGAAGGGTCCGTGATGGGAGCAGCAACGAGGCTACTATTCACAGGCGCAAGAGCTGCTTCTTGGAGAGGGTGCTCGTCCTGGTCCCCAGAATCGGCTGTTGGGTCAGGTTGTGGGGAGAGAGAGAGAGAAAGAATAAGTACAAACACACTCAGCATCAGAACACAAGCCTGGGTTATATGACACTGTGCACATTTATCTTCTTAGCCCGCATCCTTCCCTGATCGCTGGCCATTAACTATGACTTCTGTTCTGCTTTGACAAATGTTAGGTAGCATTCGAATGACCACTCCCAAGAGGTGTGGCTCAGTGTCAGATCACAGGAGCATGTCACTAGCAGGTTTGAGGCCCTAAATTCGACACACACATGCACACGCACACACACATGTATACATACACCCCAACAGAATTTATTTTACTTGTTAAGAAAGAGGAACTAGGCACAGTTGGTGCACACCTGTAATCCCAGAGGCTTGGGAGGCTGAGGTAGGAGGATTGCAAGATCAAAGCCATCCTCAGCAACTACTAGAGGCTCTAAGTAACTCCGTGAGACCCTGTCTCTAAATAAAATATAAAAAGGGCTGGGGATGGGCTCAGCAGTTAAGCGACCCTAAATTCAACCCACAGTACCAAAAAAAAGAAGAGGAGAAAAACATGGCAGATAATTCATCACTCACCATCTCAGAAATGCCAGAGAAGAAGCCAATTAATAATTCAGACCCGAAAGACTCTTAGACCAAGCAGATCAAAACATGACTAAGATACACTCTCCTTCCATGGGTACTATTTGGCTTGTGACTTAAAAAAAAAAAAAAAAAAAGTTCATGCTGAAAACACACAGATCCTGTGGCTTTTTTATAAAAGTTATCTAAAACACTTTTTTGGGTAGCTGCTGGCAAAGATCACAGCTGACACATTAAGCTGGAATGTATATAAAAGTTTAGGATATGGAGACAGCTATACCAGTGAGTCAGAATGGAGCCTCTTTTAGAAAACCCAAGAGGCTGTTCCTGTGAAAACCAAGACAGTTTACCCCCTGCAGGGTGGCGTGTAGGTGGACTGCTGGGACATGGGTCTCCAAAGAAGGCTCTCAGTGCGTGAGTGTCCTGGCTTCTGATTAACTAGCCATATCCGGGGTGATGTCATCCAAGGGTCCACAAACAGCACTTCGGACACTCTGGGGCTGAATTTTTATAGAAGCTGATGATAGGAAATGTCAATCTCCGTGGGTCTTGACGACATAATCATCAGGGGATGTAGCGATTTTCTATCTCCCGCAGTTATTCTCTGATAGACATTCCTGCTTTGATTGCAAAAGCAGACTGAAGAATAAGAAAGGACTGTTTTCAAAGCTGTCTTCGATGAGGGCACCCCATAAGACCCCTGGGAACGAAGAGTCTCAAAAACAACCACACCTGCCCCAAATCCATGCCCTAGCCCACGTGGCCCAAGAAAACTGATATAAACCTATCAACCTCCTCCTGGCTCCAAGCTACACTCTTTTCAATTAGGAGTACTGTATCATTTTTTTTTTTTTTTGGTAGATGGAAACAATACCTTTATTTTGTTTATTTTTGTGTGTGTGGTGCTGAGGATCGAACCCAGTGCCTCACCTGTGCTAGGCAAGCGCTCTACCCCTGAGCCACCACCCCAACCCTTTGTTTTGGCCTTTGATGATCAAGTTCAGGAACACGTGCTGGATGCAGGGTGGACCAATGAAGGAGACATAGGGAAGTTCTGGCAGAACCGTCAGCCTCTGGATGCTGGGCTTATTTAACTGACAGGTTCTGAAGCTGGTGGCCACATTCCCATTGTAGGGGAATTCCCTACTGAAGAGTGAAACCCACACAGAGGAGAGCAGAGATGAAAGGGAGAATGTTCTCTAAGATCCAGGACTGAGCCTTTGATCCACGTCTGGAGTCAAGGTTACCCCTGTCCTCTTCAACTGCCTGGTTCCCCCACCGAGTCACACCTTCCTGCTTACACCAGTATGAATGGGTTTTACAACTTGCATGAAAAGAGTGCAGATTTAATAGGACAACTATAATTTGAATGAACAAGAAGGAAATTAGGCCAAAACCGAAGAAATCTTTTGAGACTACTCATCAACAACAAAATAAATCCAAAGCCTAGCCATGATGAAAAGACCCAACCTTAATTCTGTAGAAGCCAACCTACACTCACTCATTTCTGATGTACCTTCTCCAGGGTACACTTTTCACCCTGAAGAGCACATAAGAATCACCTGGAGAACCTGTGAAAATGCGTATTTCCGGCTCCCTACTCGAGAGAAGAGGTTTGGGATTTGTTTCCAAAATGGGCTTTTATAAAGCATCTTGCTGATGGAGATTCAGGAGACAGAAGTAGTATAGTCTGAGGAGAGGGATATAAAGAAGTCTCCAAAGAATGCAAAGGAACGTTCCTTGTGTGCAAAGTTCTAACTTTGGTTGGGGCTTGAAGTTGTCATGTTCTAGAAGCCATGGCCAAAATTATGGTTTTTGCTGGTAAGTGGACGGAAAGGGAGAATATCTTGCTCAGCGAAATAAGCCAAACTCAGAAACTCAAAGGTGAGAAGGGTGGAGGAAAGTGCTGGGGAGTGACATTGGTCAAATTATACTGTTATGCTGTGTGCATGTAGAGTATGTGACAACAAATCCCATCATTATGTGCAACTCTAATGCACTCGTAAAAAATGTGGGGGGAAAAAGAGAACAAAAAAATCTCATTCTCTGATAGAAAATAGAAAGCACAAAAATAAGGTTTGAGTACACACAGGACAGACTCAAGAATCCATAGCCTTGGGGCCGGGTTGTGGCTCAGTGGTAGAGCCCTTGCCTCTCATGCATGAGGCCCTGGGATTGATCCTCAGCACCACATAAAAATAAATGAATAAGATAAAGATATGGTGTCCATCTACAACTAATTTAAAAAAAAAAATCCATAGCCTCAGTAATGGCTTTGACTTTGATACATGCTTGATAAAAAAAAAATCTTAGCCAGAAATGGTGGTGCTAGCCTGTCACCCCAGCAGCTCCAAAGGCTGAGGCAGAAGGATCACGAGTTCAAAGCCAGCCTCAGCAAAATTGAGGTGCTAAGCAACTCAGTGAGACCCTGTCTCTAGATAAAATACAAAATAGGGCTGGGGAGGTGGCTCAGTGGTCGCTTGCCCCTGAGTTCGATCCCTGATACCCATCCCCCGCAGAAATCTTTAATTCATGAAATATTTGGGAGCACTACTATCATTATCTAACCCAAGGTTGACAATGAATGAATGTGAGGAGTCAGGCAGAATGGAAGGTGGGAGGAGTCTAGATGGGACACAGGAAGCCTGGGCTCACCTATGGTGGTGTGACAAGCACTGTCACTCAATGTCCTCACCCGCGAGCTGCAGAGGAGGTACCTGAGTTGCTTCTCTCTCAAGATAACCAGGAGGTTCACCAGATACATGTGAAAATGGTATGTAAACCATCAGATGAACACAAATGCCATTGTTATTAATAGTAAATCAGGAGTTTCTAAGCATCTTGTCCTCTCTGTCTCTCTGCCTGGCCCCAGACTATTGGAAGTGACTTTAAGAACATTCCTGAGGCTTATCTTAAACTTGTAGATAGTTTTAGATTTATGTGCCTCTTCCACTGTGCAAAAATCAGTCAAAATCTTTAGGGTCTGATAAGGTTAATTTAAAACACAAAAAAGCACACTGGATGTGCACACAGGTTCTGGAGGAGGACCCTCTGACACTCCCTCATTATAACATTAGAACACTGGTGTGCACATAAATAGCTTTGGAAAATGTCTGCCACATTGTACCAGAGAAATATTAGTTTTTTTTTAATATTTTTTAGTGGTAGATAGACACAATTCATTTATTTACTTATCTTTATGTGGTGCTGAGGATTGAACCCAGGGCCTCACACATGCTAGGCGAGTGCTCTACCACTGAGCTACAATCCCAGCCCATCATTAGCTCTTATACGTATTTATTTATTTATTTTGGTACTGAGGATTGAACCCAGGGGCACTGAACCACTGAGCCATGTCCCCAGCCCATTTTTATATTTTATTTAGAGACAGGGTCTCACTGAGTTGCTTAGGGCCTTGCTAAGTTGCTGAGGCTGGCTTTAAACTCCTGATCCTCCTGCCTCAGCCTCCGGAGTCAATGGGCCTACAGGCATGTTCCACCGCGCCCAGCAGGAAACAGCAGCATGTTGTTTAAAGTATCCTGATAGGTGTATCATTTTGAACAGGTTCACAGTATTTCTACACTTAGATATGATTCTCATACCTTTATCATCACTGGCTCAACCAGAGCCAACACCCTATTATGCTAATGTCACCCTGTGCACAAAACAGCTGGTAGATTGCTATTTAGAATTGTTCAGAATGCAAAATGCTTCGACACAGCTACTTTCACACACATGTATGACATGTAACTGGGGGGTATGAATTCTTCAAAGGAATCAGTATGAGGGGCTGGGGCTGGGGCTCAGTGGTAGGGGACTTGCCTAACATGGGTGAGGCACTGGGTTCGATCCTCAGCACCACATAAAAATAAATAAAAGTATTTGTGCCAACTACAACTAAAAAAAAAAATAAGAAAAGAATTAGTATGAGTTTAGGGTATGATACAATGTCAGCTGGTGTCACTTTTATTTTGTGAGGGACATTCATTTAACATGCTCCTTACTATTGAGATGCACCGTCACAGGTATAGCTCAAAACTACTTCTCTTTCTGTTTCTTTTTTGCGGGGTGGGGTAGTCGGTGAGGGGGTAAGATGGGGGATGGGCTGCTAGGGACAGAAGCCAAGGCCTTTTCCATCCATGCAAGGCCTACCCCCTACCTCGGGACCACAACACAGCCTAGGCCCTGTCTGTCTAATGCATCCTATTGGCACCTGAAGAGCACTGTGGAGTGTCACTTGGCTTTCTGTTTTGTGCAGAAATGAATGATCAGACTAATTTTAGCAATCATGACCGAGGCCCACATTTTCTTTTTTCTTTGGTACCAGGGATTAAATTCAGGGGTGCTTAACCGACCACTGAGCCACATCCCTAGCTCTTTTTATATTTTATTTAGAGACAGGGTCTCCTTGAGTTGCTTAGGGCCTCACTAAGTTGCTGAGGCTGGTTTTGAACTTGCGATCCCCTTGCCTCAGCCTCCCAGGCCACTGGGATTACAGGCATGGGCCAATGGCCTGGCTCTACATTTTCTTTTTTAGATGACAGGATTTCAAGTGAGGATTTTATGAGATCAGATGGTCTAAGGTATGGCTTCTACAGACAGAAATGAACAGTAGTTAGACATGGGACACTCGTCAAGATTTATGGTCAATAACCTCAACTTTGTCCCTGCTTTCTACCAAGAAATCACCTTAGTACATAAGTGGAGGACAAATAAAGTGTATAAGGGTGGCCTTAGGCCCCAAAGGACAGCACAGGCCTGTTTGGCAGAGCTGTTTCACTGTCCCCTATTCGTAAGGTCTTCTACTGCTGTGACCACAACTATGTTTTGGGTTATATCATGACTTGCAATTCTTATTTACTGCATTATCAAGACATTAAAGTATTATACGTTTTTTAAAAGCAATGTAATATAACCTCTTTTCATTTTGTTGGCGGCTACTATATATGGATGAAATATTCCCAAGGGATGAAATCAGATGATTTTAATAAAGGCGTACAGAAAAGATGGTGAATTTTTCCCGGGAGTGTGGTGCACACCTGTAATCCCAGCAACTTAGGAGGCTGAGGCAGGAGGATCGCCAGTTCAAGGCCACCCTCAGCAGCTTAGGCTGTAAGCAACTCAATGACACCCTAACTCTAATAAAATATAAAAATGGGGCGGGGGTGCTGGGGTTGTGGCTCAGTGGTAGAGTGCTTGCCTTGCACATGTGAGGCATTGGGTTTGATCCTTAGCACCACATAAAAATAAATAAAATTTAAAATTATAGAAAAAAAAAAGGACTGGGGATGTGGCTCAGTGAGTTCAATCCCTGGTACCGAAAAAAAAAAAAAAATTCTTCTACACATTGCCATTGTAGGTCAGCCACTGGTCTACCACATTTTAAATGGAAAAAAAAATTTTTTTTCACAGAAGTAAATTCTTAGAGCTAGTAGGAAAAACTTGGAAATAATACAATCCCCCTAGTCCCATCACAGATAAATGATTTAAGGCATTTTGTTCATAAATAGTCAACTATCAAGAGACAAGCCATGATATCAGTACTTCAGTTGATTCAATACTTCTCACATAAGGGGTGAGTTATCTTACTGCCATAGCAAAGTCATCAAAAACATTTTATGGGGGTTCAGTGGTGGAGCGCTTGCCCAGCACATATGGGGCAATGAGTTTGATCCTCAGCACCATATAAAAATAAACAAATGAGATATTGTGTCCATCTATAACTAAAAAAATATTGAAAAAGAATTTTATGGGCATCTTAACCAATTTAGAATTTTGAGCTCAGTTAATAAATGGCAAAATCTCAGAGAGATCCATGCCGGCTGTAGTCGTATTCAACAATAAAATACTTTTCCTGAACATTGTATCAGACTTGGTGACCCCGGGGAAACACACGGGTCGGCTGGTCTATCCAAGCACTGGGGCTGAGTCTACCCAAGCAGTGACCAAGTATGGTGACAAGAGAAAGGCCACTCTGACGGAGGAAACCGTGGATGCTGACAATGGATAACTTGTCCATAGCTACAGTTCTAACATATTAAAGAGAATTTAAATATAGGATAAAAATAGAAAAAAAAATGAAGTGGTTTTTGTCTAAGTCACATTATAGGCTAAAATTATGTGTTTAGGCAGTTGTTACATTTTGGGTTATTACATGAGGTCAAACTCTCACATAATGAAAAATGAGATTGAGTAGCTATGGATCGCTGCACTAACCCAAGACCACATACCCCAGAATCCAAATGGTACCACCTGGAGATGTGTGATACCTCAACTGCACAGCCCAAGCTGGGCTCTGTCCTAGACAACCCCCCATAACACACAGCACGGCTAACCTTTAGGCACACGGCTCTGAGTATAGGTGTAAATATACAAAGCATTCAGTCATATCTGCTACGTGATACAGAATGCATACACAGGATAGAACCCTAGACTATTTATTTTTCGTATTTTTCTTCCCCCTTTTAAGGTCCGCAGTAAAGTCTGCATAAGTTAGCTGAGCACAAGACATACTTCCAACATCTTTACTTAGAATAGTGTGAGAGAAGCGGATGCTGTCAGTTTAATGTCAGCTTAATGTCAACCGAATTCTCATATTTCACTTCACGATGACGAAGATGTTTCAAGGCCAAACTCAACATCAATGAACAAAGTGTAAAAAAAAAAAATTAAATATATCCTCTTTTGGAGGTGGGGGGCACACACTGGGGACACTCAACCACTGAGCCCCAACCCCAGCCCTATTTTGTATTTTATTTAGAGACAGGGTCTCACTGAGTGGCTTAGGGCCTCGTTTTTGCTGAGGCTGGTTTGAACTCGTGATCCTCCTGCCTTAGCCTCCTGAGCCACTGGGATTACAGGCGTGAGCCAAGGCGCCCAGCCTAAATATATCCTCCTGAAGAGAGAAAGACCAGGCTGATATTTCTCGATTGCTGTGTTCACACCTTTATCCCCAGCTCATTTCAGATAGTTGGGTGATGTCCAGATATTCCTGGGAACCGTGGTAAGTGGATGGAGAGATGGTCAGCCTCCTCCCCACGCACTGCATGGCTGGGATTGGAATCTGGGCAAGCTGCTGACATGCTCCTGTGGAGAGCATCCTGGACCTCCGTCCTGGGAAGAGCCTTCCCACCTCCACTCGCCTTGGCCACAACGGTGGCGAAGGGACCCCCGTGTGGCCTTTACCTGTAAAGCTACTGTTCATTTCAGGAACGTCATCCTCCTCCTCGGTCTCCGTGGGGACTATGCCAGCATTTTGCATGTCATTGTAGGACTTGGTGCGCTTCGGGGTCGACTGCTTGGAGCCAGACTGAAGGCTTTGCAAGGTATCCGTTGTGATCACTTTCCCACTGACTGGCTGGCTGGGAGGTTTGGGTGTCCCATAATAGTTTCCTAGGTGATGGAGAGACACATTTGCATGTTTCAAAAAGAATACTTTTTTTTTTTTTTTTTGCAAGATTTCACATCCCCATCTCTCAGCGCATGAAATAAAATAAAAACCGGAAAACGAGACCCATTTCATTTCTGGGATGCGTTAGCAAAGACCGCCTTCCTTATCCAACTGGGTCAGGGTGATTGCAGGAGCAGAGAGGAGAAGCCACACTGTTTTGGTGCAAAGAAAAAAATGAAGGAAAGCTAAAAACAAAGGGGAGGAGCTGAATAGAAAAAAAAAAAAACCCAAAAACAAAAAACCAAAGAAAACTTCCATCTTCATTACATTTGAATTTCAATTGGTTGTCTTTTGCTATATGGGCACTAGCATAATGCTTGAATCCGATTTAGAGTGAGCCTCACAGAAAATCAAAATTCATTACTGCCAGCACCCTTAGAGACCTGAAAAGTTGAGGTCACCTCCCCTCTTCAAGAGGGAACCGGGGCACTGTTTGAAAAGAAGGGCAGTTGAGTACCACGTGGCGCCTCTTCAAGTGAATGGCAGGCCTGACCCTCGGGGACCTGCAGGGTGGGAACAAACCCTCCCCGCATTGTAACAGAAAACTGTCAATCACGCCTCTAGAAACAGCCCATCTTCCCTTTACCCACCAAGTTTGGTTTATGGCTCACTACAGTGTGCTACGGCACCCTGACTGGTACATGAATTGGATTTTTGCTTTTTTTTTTTTAAATTTTAACGAACAAACATTTTTAATTTCCAATAGAAACATCTAATGAGTAAGGTAGATTAGCAAAATCAAGTTCGCCTTTAAAATTGAAGAAAAAACAGCACTACTTTAAAAAGGCTGACTGATCTTTAACAAAAAGCTTTAAACAACGGTTTTATACAACAAAAAAATTAAACAATGGAATAAATAATAGTGATGGTAATGATAAGAGTTTCTTTTTGAAAACTCCCATTTAATCCCAGTGGCTCAGGAAGCTGAGGCAGGAGAGGATCTAGGATCGACATTTCAAAGCCAGCCCCCGCAACTTAGTGAGGTCCTAAGCAACTCAGCAAGACCCTGTCTCTAAATAAAATATAAAAAGGGCTGAGGATGTGGCTCCATGGTTGAGTGTCCCTGGGTTCAATCCCCAGTATCAAAACCAAAACCAAGACGAATGGATAAAAAAAATGTGGCATTTATACACAATGGAGTATTACTCTGCATTAAAAAATGATAAAATTATAGAATTTGGAGGGAAATGGATGGCATTAGAGCAGATTATGCTAAGTGAAGCTAGCCAATCCCTAAAAAACAAATGCCAAATGTCTTCTTTGATATAAGGAAAGTAAATAAGAACAGAGTAGGGAAGAAGAGCATGAGAAGATGACTAACATTAAACAGGGATGAGAGGTGGGAGGGACAGGGAGAGAGAAGGGAAATTGCTTGGAAATGGAAGGAGACCCTTAGGGTTATACAAAATTACATACAAGAGGAAGTGAGGGGAAAGGGAAAAATAATACAAGGGGGAGAAATGAATTACAGTAGAGGGGGTAGAGAGAGAAGAGGGGAGGGGAGGGGAGGGGGGATAGTAGAGGATAGGAAAGGCAGCAGAATACAACAGACATGAGTATGTCAATATGTAAATCAGTGGAAGTGTAACTGATGTGACTCTGCAATCTGTATACGGGGTAAAAATGGGAGTTCATAACCCACTTGAATCAAAGTGTGAAATATGATATATCAAGAACTATGTAATGTTTTGAACAACCAATAAAAAAAAAAAACCAAAACCAAAACACACACACAAAAAGAAAACTCCCATTTCAAAGTAATACTACATCATCTACATGTCCAAATATGTAACAATGAATCCCATCATTATGTATAACTATAATGCAGCAATAAAAAATATGGAAATATTAAATCTCATTATATAAAATCTCAAAAAAAAATCCAAAGCAAATTATGTTTGTTAAAGTTTTCTTAAAGAAAACACTAATTAAATAACAGACTGTTCCAATATGAACAAAATCATGAAGGTTGTTCATGAACAAAGTTTGAAAAGCCGAGTTTATAATCAATGATATTTAGCAACTACATGATAAAAGACATCGACATTAGAATTCCACTGATCCATTCAACTATTAAATCTTTCAGAGTAAGTCCAGGAAGATAGACAATAATACTGAATCCTTCAATAAATCCTGACCAATAATTGTAATTTGATATTTAGTAAAGGAGAATTTATAGATACTAATAAAGCCTGTGTACAATATTTGTTCCCAATGGCCCAATGCCATTAGCTAAATCAAGCACCTCAATACATAGACATTTTATAAGCACTTAAAAAGGCAAAGAAAAAACAAAGAAGAAAGAAATAGAAAAAAGAACAAAAGACAAAGTTGGTCTCCATGAGACCTAGAGATGATCATTTGTTTCTATCAAACATTATCCTCATAATTCTGCTTTTTCCAGAAGGCGTTTAATAATATCTCTTTAAGATATTTCTGAATTATCAAATTGATGAATATATATAAAATGACTTTGTTTGAGACTGGTTTAACAGTCCATATCAGCAAGGGAACTCTGAATGTATACTTTTTTTTTCTTTTGTACCAGGAATTGAACTGGGACACTCAAATGCTGAGCCCCATCCTCAGTCTTTTTTATATTTTATTTAGAGACAGGGTCTCACTGAGTTGCTTAGGGCCTCGCTAAGTTGCTGAGGCTGGTTTTGAACTCGAGATCCTCCTGCCTCAGCCTCCCGAGCTGCTGGGATTACAGGCATGTGCCATCGTGCCTGGTTGAACATACACATTTTTAAAACCTAGTAGACTGAAAGGCGGCCATATGTAAGTCTGAAGGATCCCAGGTAAGCATCTGGTAAGCACATTTCGGTCAATCACTAGGACTTTTCTTTTTTTTAATAGAAGGTGATCTATCAATTTCTTAAAAAAAAAACAAAAAAAACTTCTTTAAGATCTCCAACTTGCAGGATCAGGAAGTAAGAAGAAAGCTTGAATAAAGTCACCCCTTATATGTTTTTGGGGGGCCAATCCTCAGACAAGAAAGAATTGGTGCACATATGAACTAAGAAATCTACTTCACCTTGCAGTTGAAGGGATACAACCTTTTCATTCCTTGAAGACTACTTTATTGGCATTTAGGAAAGCAACACCATTTACTATTGAAAAGTCAACCTCCACAGTGAGTTAAAAAAAAAAGAGAGAGAGATAAAGATAAAGCCCTACTGAATTTAATTCTCAATCCCTCCCATCACTGATATATCAAAACACCACATCATTTTTAGAGTGAGATGTTAAACTAAGGCTAATGTCTAAAAATAAGAACCTAGTGGAAAATGTAACCAAAGCATGGGACTCTTTACTCATAATTTTATAATTATCATTTTATAATCCTATCACTCAGTTTCAGTGACATTAAATTGAAGTTACATTCATAAAATTATAATCATTTAAAAAAATCAATTAAGTCTTTGACATCTGCAGTGCACGACAGAAATAAATGCCTGGAAAATAAAGTTCTACCTAAATTTGACAAATATGTGTGGATTTCCAGTGGGCACCTGCCCTCAGTTTTCAAGTTCAAAGGCTTTCTTAAGTCAACAAATGATTGGCGTTTTCCTCAATGCGACCACACACACACACATACACACACAAAAAAAACCCCACACTTGTTCAAAGCTATTCCCTATTTCTAGAAATTAAGATTGGGTACAGAAATACTTATTATTAAGAGGAACTATATAAAATTTCCCTTCTGGAGCTGGGCACACACCGGGAATCCCAGCAGGTTGGGAGGCAGGCACTGCTGGCCTTCATTAACAGGACCTAATTTTTGGCCTTGACCAAGCCAAACAAAATACTTTTCTGCTGGGGATGGCGGGTGTGTGCCAGGGGGTTGAACTCAACATCATTTAACCATTGAGTTACATCCCCAGACCTTTTCATATTTTATTTTGAAATAAATAAGGTCTCACTGAGTTGCTTAGGGCCTCCCTAAGTTACTGAGGCTGGCTTTGAACTCATGATCCTCCTGCCTCAGCCTCCCAAGCTGCTGGGAATACAGGCGTGCACACAGCCCCACTGGGCTTCTTTCAGCCCTCACATGCACACTGGGCCCCCTTTTCATCTCACAGTTCCTGCCCCCACCTCTCTGCGTACCCCTCACCTCAATACCCATCTGCTCGTCCTCAGGGACAGCATCTTAGACCCCACAGTCTAGACCAAAGCTGTCCTTATCAGTTCTCACATGTTAACAGGGAAACACGAACGCTTCTTCTTCTCAATGCCCTTTGCTGTATTTATCAGAGTAGTTAATCAGTATCTGTCTTCACCCCTAGATGACCCGATCCACCAAGGCAGGGGCCTCACCTGGTGGTGTGCCCCTCCAACACAGTACCAGGCACACAAGGTCACTCAGCAATTCTTTACAGAACAATTAGAGATCGTGCATGGATTCTAGCCTGGGGTCCTCGTAAATACCTCCATGTGGATCCAGTTCTTAACAACATTACTCAGGACAGTTTTTCCCAGCCCTTCAATTACACCTGAATGACTGCCATCTGTGTCCTGTTGATTTACTACCTGCGCTCAACACGGGATGCTATCATTCATAAAATTCTCTCACCTTCTCTTTACACTTTCTTTCCCTACCTACCCCACCCTATGGAAATACAACCTGCACACACACAAGGATAATAAACCCAAGGCCTGTAATTACGTGTCTATCTTTGCCAGTGACTTTAAATAGGAGACCAGGCAGGAGAACATGAGTTAACATTTATAACCATCTTAGAGAAAAAGACATCAATATTCCTATTTTCAGAAGAAGAATCTGAGATTCACACAATTTATAAATGATGCCTGACATTAAAACAGAGATGGGGGCTGGCAATGGTGGCTCAGTGGTAGAGCACTTGCCTAGCCCGTGGGAGGCACTGGGTTCGATTCTCAGCACCAGATATAAATAAATAAAGTTCACTGACAACTAAAAAAAAAAAAAAAAATTAAAGGAAAAAAAAAAGAGCTGTGTCTGCCTCCAGTGTCTATGTCCAGAAATCCTGGGGCATCTCCGGGCAGGAGAATTCAGTAAAACTTCTCTGGCTCCAGCCTCCCCGTCTTTATATGCACAGGAACAGCCAATGACAGCACAGATTTCATTTGGTTACTTTCATTATCAACAGGGAACATTCCACGGCAGAGTTTGCCAACAGAGCTTATCGCAACAGACGGCTCCCAGGGCCTGCCAAAGACCAGGACTCCAGATGGTCTCATTTTCCTCAATGACAAACAAGAACTCTCTTCACCCCTGCTTTATCTCTGGGTCCCCCAAAAGTATCCCGTTGGCAGCTGCTTTTCTACAGACCTTCTAGGAAGCAAAACAATAACATTATTGAATGCTGACATCCCCCTTCCTAATTAGCATGCAGAAATATGCAACCCATAACTCCAATTGGAAATGTCACCCTGGCGCTACACTGCTACGGCTAAGGGAAAACCAATGCTCTGAGTATATAATCAGCCCTTTCTACCCGGAGGCATTTATAAAACAGGCATGTTTGAATCCACCCCCACTAAAGAGTCAGTCCCTTGTAAACTCTCTCTGAGAGAAGTGCCAAGGGCTAGCTGAGGCAGCAACTCGTCTTGCCAAGTGAAAGTGTCAAACAGAAAAATGTAAAAAGAAAAAAAAGTAAGAAGATGGGTCAGTTGATTTATTTCAAGCATCATATCAGATAAGTTTAGGACACAATTACAAAAGGCATTTATTAATATTAATTTGGGAGGGTTACCAGGATTGAACTCAGGGGCACTTGACCACTGAGCCCCCCCCCATCCCCAGCCTTATTTTTGTATTTTATTTAGAGACGAGGTCTCAGTGAGTTGCTTAGGGTCTCACTTTGGGGCCATCACACCTGGCAGGCCAAGCCATTTATTCTAATCTTGTCTGCCTTGCCTTGTTTCTGCCCAGTGACAGAATGAGGAAGTGGTTCAAAGTGCCAAGCAGAGCTCAGTGACAAACTCAGAACTTTTATGAATCAGCACCCCCTAAACAGGGGAAAATATTCAGGTTTTGGGGGATTGGCTTACTTCCCTTAATGTGATATTAATGAAGGGGGGAGGCATGGGAGAATGGAGGAACTTTGGATTGAGGGAGGGGAGAGGGCATGGGGCATGGGGCATGGGGCATGGGGCATGGGGCATGGGGCATGGGGAGGGGGCAGGGGAGGGGGCAGGGGGCAGGGGAGGGGGCAGGGGGCAGGGGGCAGGGGAGGGGGCAGGGGGCAGGGGAGGGGGCAGGGGGCAGGGGAGGGGGCAGGGGGCAGGGGAGGGGGCAGGGGAGGGGGGAGGGGGCAGGGGAGGGGGGAGGGGGCAGGGGAGGGGGGAGGGGGCAGGGGAGGGGGGAGGGGGCAGGGGAGGGGGGAGGGGGCAGGGGAGGGGGGAGGGGGCAGGGGGCAGGGGGCAGGGGAGGGGGCAGGGGAGGGGGCAGGGGGCAGGGGAGGGGGCAGGGGGCAGGGGAGGGGGCAGGGGAGAGGGCAGGGGAGAGGGCATGGGGCAGGGGAGAGGGCAGGGGGCAGGGGAGAGGGTGGAATGAGATGGACATCGTTACCCTAGGTATGTGTATGAGTGCACAGGTAGGGTGACTCTCTATCATTGTACACCTAGGGAACTGAAATGATGTGCTGTGTATGTGCAATGAATTGAAATGCATTCTGCTATCATGTATAACTAAGTAGAACAAATTAAGAAAATGGAAAAAAAAAAGCAGCACTTCTATGCTTTGTGAAGGATGATGGCCGGTTCCTTATAGAGATGGAAGGTTCTCCATTCCGTGAGGTGTATAGGCAGCAGGTTCCACGATGGAGCTCCTGCTGCCTCCCCAAGCCTAACCCAGGCACAGTGCTTCTTCTCTTCATAAATGGATCCACTGTCGACCCAGTTACAGAAGACTGAGATTGGGAGAAATCTCCATCATCTGCGTCTTCTACCTCCTCCTCACGATAACACCAATCCCGCTGTTCAATGACATAAATATCTCCAGACTCAGTCAGGCCTTCAGCATCAGCACCGACCAAAGCGAATTGCAATGAGGGTAGCTGGAGAACATGCACTGGGGGCTCTGTCTATAGTTTTATTTGCTGCACATAGCAACCTGCAGCTCATCTATCTGTTCTCTTCCCAATTGCTATTTCCCCCAAGGGATGCTTCTAATTCCACAGATATTGAATGTGCCCATATAAGGGTCTCCTTTAAAGGTCTTAACACAGGCCAGGTGCAGTGGTACATGCCTTTAATCCCTGCAGCTCGGGAGGCTGAGGCAGGAGGATCACAAGTTCAAAGCCAGCCTCAGCCACTTAGCGGGCCCTAAGCAACTCAGTGAGACCCTGACTCTAAATAAAATACAAAATAGGGCTGGGGATGGGGCTTAGTGGTCAAGTGCCCCTGAGTTCAATCCCTGGTTATCCTCTTCCTCCATAAGATCTTAACATCCTTCCAATTGCGTATTTGTTTGACGATTGAATCGCGTGTCTTGTCCACTGGACAGTGAGAGCCAAAGTGACAGTGACTACATCTGCTTCTGCCACACATTTTCCCTTTAATGAATATGCCAATTATTACACAAACTAGTCCTGAAGGCTACAAAAGGGGTATCCATTTGGGGGCTACAAGGAAATCACCGGCCTTGCCTGTGACAGGACCTGGGCAAAGGTAGGTGACCAGGCTTTGTCCTCCACTCCCTTTAGTCCTTAGCCAGTCTTTCTGGACCTCAGCTTTGTCATTTGAAGAAAAGAGCTCTAGTGCATTTCCAGCTCTCAGATCCGACCGCCCTGCCAATCTAAAACTCAGGCAAATATTGGGCCTGAAAGAAAATCGGAAGATTATCAAGCTTTAGGGATTTATCGGTTGTCCCTTTATTATATTGCATGTCACAAAAGGGCTCCACCTAAGATCACTGCTCCTCTGTGGTAAGGTGCTCTGGGAGAATTCAAAATCATGCTTTTGCAAAAGGGCTTAGCTCAGCAGGTGGTACACGCCTGTAACTCCAGTCTCAGCAACTTCAGCTGCCACCAGCCATGTGTGGTTACTTAAATTTAAATGAGCTTATATTGAATTTATTTTAAAAGTGAGTGACTCATTCCCAGGAGGCCCCTGGGGCTAGTGGCTACCCTGTTTGAGAACAGAGAACACTGAACATCCCCAGCACTGAACAGACCTCTCACTGCACAGCTCTGCTTGGAAAGAAGCAGAACATGGGTGCCTCCATACCCCTTCCAGAACCTTCTCTGGGCTCATCAATCAAGCTCACTCTCTGGATTTAGGTCTTGTGGTGTACACTGACTACTTAAAGGTTATCTCTGAGAAGCTCACTTGACACTCCAGGAGGGCTGGCTCCTCCCATCAGAGGGGCTCTTCACTTTTCTTAAAATTGTTTACATCTATTTATTTCATTTGTTTATTTTTTAGGAGTACCAGGGATTGAACTCAGGGGCACTAAACCACGGAGCCACATCCCAGTCCTAGTTTGCATTTTATTTAGAGACAGGGTCTTTCTACCTTGCTTAGAGTCCCACCAAGTTGCTGAGACTGGCTTTGAACTCACCATCCTCCTGCCTCAGCCTCCTGAGCTTCTGGGATTCCAGGTGAAACCCTGGGTTTGAATCCCAGGTCTGCTTTGGGTTTACCATACTAACTTAGCAAAAATACTAGCATCCCTAGGACTTGCCCTGCTCCTCTGTAAAATGAGTGTACACAAGACCCTCTTCACAGACTTGTTGGAAACGTTAAATGAGTTGATACATCTAATATACTTTTTCCCTCAGAGACAGGATCTCTCTATGTTGCCCAGGCTAGTCTCAAACCTACGGGCTCGACCGATCCTCCCACCTCAGCCTTCGCATTATAGGCACACATAAAGCCCAGCTCAAACACATAATGTACTCTGAAAAGCACCCAGCATATCATATGTGCTTCACAAACCTTAGCAAAACTAAATAAATGAAAAGCATAAACACCCTCCAATGCAGAGCTACTTTGTTCTTCTGCTCTGTACATTATATCCCTGGCCTCAGGACAAAATAAATGCTCAATAAATACTCATCAAAATGAATTGCACATGCATGAAAGGGCTTTCCAACTGCACTGTCAGGGCAGGAGGTTTGCATGTACCTAGGGGTTTGAGAACAACTCAGAGAACATAGCAAAGCCAACCTGGACAACAGTGTCAAAACAAACAAAGAGCACTCGCAGAAACTAACCCTATAGTTCTATTCGTAATAGTATATGTAGATATTTGTACAAGGATGCTCGCTGCACCTTTGTTTTTAACAATATCACACACAAAAAGAAGGGGACTCATGGGTTGAGGGACATCCTTAATATGTATTTTCAGAGGATTAGTTAAATAAATTACATATATTCATATATAGGACACTGTGAAGTACTTGTAAAGAATAGGATGGAACTGTATGGGGTACAGTGGAAAGATCTCCCAAGTATGTTAAGTGCAAAGGGCAAGAAAAGAGTAAAATAAACAAGAACCCATATGGCTATGCCATTTAGAGTAAGTTTTCTGAACCCTTGCACTAGATACTTTAACAATGGTTGCCTACAGGTCGGAGGGCAAGCAACTTGAACTTGTGTATTTTTAAGTTCTTTATTGCAGGAATTGTTCCATCATTGTGCTAGTCAGCTCTCTGTTACTGTAACAAAATCGCTGAGGAAATCCACTTAAGTAGAAGAAATATATTTGGCTCAGAGTCTCAGAGGTTCTAGTCCATGACCTGCTGACCTTTTTGCTTTGGTCCTGTGGTATGGCCACGTATCATGGTGGGGAGCACATCATAGAGCCATTCCTTGCCCTCATGTGGCTGGGAAGCAGAGAAAAGAGAGAGGAGGAGCCCAGGTCCTGATATCCCCTGCAAGTGCAATTCATTCATGTGCAATTCATTTGAATAGGTGTTTAATGAGCATTCATTTTGCCCAACCCCCCTAGGACTGGAAGACTTCTAACCAGGTCCCACCTCTTAGGGGTTCGACCACCTCCCAATAGCATCAGGGACTAAGTCAGTAACACTTATCAGAACCACAGCTACCAAGAACTCTTATTACTTAAAAATGTCAAAGTGTCTTGCTTGAAAGAGTGTCATGGTGTCAAAGACTTTTCCTCTGTGGTATTTGTAGAGGCTGAAAGAAAAAAAAAATCAAGCCAGTAAAAAAGATGGTTGGTATCTGGGAAGTCAATAAAGATGTTTTACTGGCAAATCCGAGGGTTGACCGACTGGAACAGGGGGCGGGAATCGGCTGCAGTAGGAATTTCAGAGCAGCGAGTGTGTGTAAATATCAGGGCTAATGCTGATTGAGAGCTTACATGTGTCAGACACTTGGATAAGCCCTTTCCAATTACGGTCTCATTTAGTCCTACCTGTGAGAGAGCAGATGATTGCCTTATTTCACTGGAGGGAAAAAGGCGACAGGGAGTTTTAAGTGGCTTGCTGGAGGGCACACAGTTCAAAGGCAAAGGTGCTGACCCTGCTGTCCAGGGACTGGTCCAGGGGAGGCCAAGACAGAAGCAGCTCTGAGAAGATTTCTCCAAAACTATGCCTGGGATGGTCGGTCGGTAACTGGAGTTTCACACAAACTCCACTTTGCTGTCCACTATTAAGAGTCAACATAGGGCTGGGGTGGTGGCTCAGTGTTAGAGCACTTGCCTAGCTTGTGTGAGGCACTGGGTTCTGTTTCTCAGCACCACATAGAAATAAATAAAATAAGGTCCGTCAACAACTAATAAAATTATTTTTTTAAAAAGTCAACATAACAGTTGGGGGTGGTGGTGCACACCTGTAATCCCAGAGTCTCAGGGGAGGCTGAGGCAGGAGGAGCAGAAGTTCAAAGCCGGCCTCAGCAACTTAGAGAGACCCTAAGTAACTCTGCGAGACCTGTCTCTATAATAAAATTTTTAAAAATAGAGTCAATATAACAGATATTAGTGTGTTCCAAGAAATTATGAGCCATCTCCTATGGTAAAAAGGTCAGAGAACCCAGTATATTCAAATGGTCAAAAGTGGGATGGATTAATCTGGGGTTCAATTTCAACTCCAGAATCACCAACCAGCATTCACAGAATTGCAGTCTTTTATTTAAGTCCATCAGAGATTTTCTGAAAAAATATTTACTTTCCCATGGCTACCCACCAGGAAGTCAGGCGGAAGTACTCATGGGTTTTTTTGTTAAACTCAGACTATTCTTCTTGGGATTTTCCAGGGAAAAGTGTAGGATGTGAGAGACAAACTGAACTCAGCGTGTTTCCTGATCTGGTGTGCTGATCTGCTGCACAACCCTGCAAAAGTGATTTAATGCCACTGGCCTCAGACTCCAGGCAAAACTTCAGTGATGACAGTTCCCTGTCGCATGGGTGACACTCCACCAATATACAATGTCACAGGAACTTCTGAATAAAGGGAGCCTATTCTTTTGCCAAATGAAACTGTTGTCCACATCTCAAGCCCTCCCCCTTTCCTACCCCATACACTTCCTGTTGTCCTCTCCAAAAAATGCAAATGACCACTTTGCATATCTGGGACTCTGGGCTTCTCACAATGGCATAATCAATGATTCCAGATAAGGATGATTCACTGTGCTAACCAAAGAGGTTTCACACCTGCTGTCCTGTGGTCACCGGATTTTTAACTAGATTCCCATGGACAAATAGCTCCCTGTATGTCCCCTTAGCTACCCCCATGTCCTCACAGGACACATGGGCCTTAATCGTTTGCAAATCTCCGCCCAGGCTACCAGCTACATAGTCACATGCACTTCTAGGGAAGTAAGCAAGTGGATAATGAGCAATATCGAAATATAATATTCCCAGGTTGACAATTAGCATTTTCATTTACACCTAAACATCGTTCAAATTATATCCACAACTTGGAAATGAGCAACAGTTACAAAGGAATCCTTCTTTCCCCTCCAAAAAATATCAGACAGAAACTGAGTCCCTAAGATGCATGATCATTACTGGATTTTCAGTTACCACCTATAATAGAGGCTTTTAGCACATCAAAGCTATAATGTCCCCAATAAAATGATAATTGGCTTTCTATTTACCCTTTGTTTTTAAGCATAATTTTAAACGCTCTTATGATTATCTAATAAATCTAAATTTTAAGAGTTCTCTATAAAGAGAGACATATAACTATGAAAGAATAACTCTAGTTAGAAGCTAGATCTAGTAAGTCATGATCTAGTTAAAAGTATCGTACTTCTGTCATTAAAAAATAACACTCCAAAAAAATCAGGCTAGGTATTGTTTTCAGAAAATGTACCATTTTGAAAATATGCCAAGAACCAACAGGAAAAAAATAATTCCTTTTTTGGGGGTGGCAGGTATCAGGGACTGAACCCAGGGGTACTTAACCACTGAGCCACATCCCCAGCCCTTTTTCATATTTTATTTAGAGACAGGGTCTTGCTGAGTTGCTTAGGGCCTTACTAAATTGCTGAGGCTGGGTTTGAACTCGCGATCCTCCTACCTCAGCCTCCAGAGCTGGTGTGATTACAGGCATGTGCCACCACCACTCCTGGCTAGAGAAAAAGAATTCTTAGCATCAGTAATCATCAGAAATGCAAATCAAAACCACAATATCGCCTCACTCTTGTTAGAATGGCAGCTATTAAAAAAAAATACTAGCAAAGATGAAGAGAAAGGAGGATTCTTGTATATTGAATGTAAATTAACCCATTATAAAAATAATAAAAAAAAAGCAGTATAGAGGTTCCTTAAAAAACTAGAGATAGAACTACCATATGATTCAGCAATTCCACCATGGAATCTATATCGAAAGGAAAACAAATCACTATGTTGAAGATATATCTGCATTCTCACGTTTGTGGCTATTTACAATAGCCAGGATGTGGAATCTATCTGTATGTCCAGGGACAGAGGAACAGATAAAGGAAATGAGGTGTATCTAACATCTACACTACTGAATATTATTCAGCCATAAAAAAGAATAAAATCCTGTCACTGGTGGCAATACAGATGAACAGAGAGGACATTAAGTAAAATAAGTCAGGCCCAGAAAGACAAATATTTCCTGTTCCCACCTGTCTGTGGATGCTAAAAATGATAATCTCAAGGAGATGGATAGAAAGGCTACATTACCTAGATGGTGAGAAGGGTGTCGAGGAGGGGCCCGTGGACGGGGTGGTTTATTTCCACAGGGCTGCAGTTGGATAACAGGAATGACTTCAATGTTCAATTCTATGAAGGGTGTGTGTGGCTGACAGCAATCACTTCTATATTTCAATATACTAGGAAAGAGGGTTTTTAATATTCCCAATGCAAAGTAATGATAAACTGAGGATTAATGGAGGTGATGGAAATGCCAGCTGCCCTGATCTGACCATTACACATTGTAGACACGTTTCAAAATGTCACACTGTGCCCCATAAACAACCACAATTACTATGTGTAAATTAAAATTACAAAAAAATTAATCAACTTATAAAAGTATCCATTTATGAAGATCCAGTTAAATAAATCATAATCCAACACAAAATAAATAAATAAAAGAGAAGGAAAATGTAACTTTTCCCTGACAGTTAGCTCCGCCCTAGCACTTCCTCCCACCGTAGGCCCTTGTCCTTTAGGGTTTGGCATGTTGGAATGATAGCTGTCCACGTTAGGAAGTACAACAGTACAAAGACTGGAAATGAGAAACGCCTCGAAAGGTTGTCCAGAGGAAGCTAGTTAAATAAACTATGATGTGCCCTTACAAAGAAATCGGCCATTTAAAAAAGAAGATAACAAGAAGTGCCTTACGGCTGAATTGCAAACATCAGGACACAGCGTTAAACCAAAAGAGCAAGGTTCTGAACAGCAGGACTTGTCAACTGCCTTCTGTGCAAAATGGGAGAAATAAGAACACACACAGAGCCAGGCATGGTGGTGCACGCCTGTAATCCCAGCACCTCGGGAGGCTGAGGCAGGAGGAACATGGGTTCAAAGCCAGCCTCAGCAACTTAGCGAGGCCCTAAGCAACTCAGTGAGACCCTGTCTCTAAATAAAATACAAAATAGGGCTGGGGATGGGGCTCAGTGATTAAGAGCCCCTGGTTTCAATCCTTGGAACTCCCTCCCAAAACACAAACACACACAAGTGTATATACACACATGCAGATACATGTTTCAATTAATAGCAAGAAGCTTCAGAAACTATTATTATCAGTAACACTGTTGGTAACACTGAGTTGGAGATTAGACAGTTGAAAGATAGGCCTTTGAAGGAGATTCCTTACTAAATATTTTTAAAATACTTTGCTTTCTGAACTATGTGAATTTGTTTTCTATTTTAAAACACTAAAACCACCTGGGCACGGTGGCAGACGCCTATAATCCCAGCAGATTGGGAGACTGAGGCAGGAGGATCACGAGTTCAAAGCCAGCCTCAGCAAAAGTGAGACTTAGCAACTCAGTGAGACCCTTAGCAACTCAGTGAGAACAGAGCTGGGATGTGGCTCAGTGGTTGAGCAACCCTGGGTTCAATCCCTGGTACCAAAAAAAAAAAAAAAAAAACAAAACAAAACCAATTCATGGTAAACTTGGTATTTCATTCCTTCAAGATTAAAATACCATCTATCTGGTTACACATTGTGAATCTCCATGTTTCTTCCTCCTGTTCTTTAGAATACCATGCCATGCCCTTATTAAAACACAGAACACACACACGCTTAATCAGCTAACTAAAAGAGAGAACCTATGGAGAAAAGCACACTATTTGTAAAGTACTCTACAAAGCTTTATTCCATAAATGGCACTATATTGATATTAGGGTGAACCGAAATCACTTATTATTTGTTTACAACTCCTCTGTCTAGAAAACAATTTTTGCCTGGATGACTTGGGACAAAGCCCCTGGCACCTGGGGGTGCCCAGGAGAGACAGGTTCTCCTGCAACCACGGAGCGTCTCACCTTCATAGGTGCCAACTTCCAGAAGAGTCCCGCTCTGCTCGAGATCCAAGAACTCCTTCACAGTCAGGAAGCTGTAATCCACGCCAGGCACTTCTCCTTCCCGGGGAGATCGGGTGGTGCCTGCAGACAGAAAAGACATCAGTCAACCAGAACAGGAAGTTCCACATCCAGGCGCAATCCAGCCAACCTGTTCAGGCAGCCCGAGCGCCTAGAACTTGGCCGACTTCTCTGTCCAGACATCGACCAGGTCAAGGCTTCCAAAAGAGCATCCTCACTTTACCATTTTGTAGGATGCACTGAATGGAGGAGGTGATCTGTGTGGGTTGCACAGACGGCAGCCACCATCGGCAGCTCTTAGGACTCCAGCAAATACTAAAAATCATCCACTCTTAAGCTCGGCGCCTTGGGGGTTTATATTTTTATCACGCGCCTCAAAACCCCTGTGCTCCTCAATACATCCGGCAAGTTCCAGTGTAATAAGCCCTTTGAAGAAAATGACACTCACTGCATAAACACATCACCAGGGAAATGCGATTGCACAAGATCTGCGGTTGGACAACTCCCAGGGATTAAAACGCTGCTGCTCCTCGTGTAATTAATACGTTGGGTGAAAAGAGGCCACCCATGAGTCTGGCTAGAGAAAGGGGACTTTTGCATGTGGGAGAACAATTCCCTCCCTGAATTATTCTGGCCACACTCTCAACGGCTAAAAAAAAAAAAAAAAAAAAAAAAAGCAACCATTTAGGAAATGATAGAGAACCTTGAAAGTACTTGAGTCACCTAGCGCAAGGGCTGGGCTATGGATCCAGCCTTGACCCAAAGTGTGGGGGCAAGGAGCAGAGGGGGTTGACACATCCCCCAAGGGGAACAAAAAATAAACGAAGAAGCATACATGCAGCGTCTACTAGGAGTCGGCCTCAAATACTGTCAAACAGCAAAAAAAAAAAAAAAAGAAAAAAAGAAAAAAAAAGTGACTTCTGCTCCTACCACTTAAATTAGGGGAGAAGATCAGCGCAACTCACTTTTGCAAGACATTATCATCCATGGTGGGGATTGTAGGTTTTTCCCATGAAAATAAGCAGGGATTTCCCCTTATTCCTAGGATTCTCTCTCTTTCCCTTTAAAGTGTTTAAATAACCAAATATATGTATCCCAGGGCTCTAATGTTCCTGGGACCATCTATCTTTGACCTCCTGCCTACATAATGACCACATCCACACATCTACCTTGGACATCCATAATTCCCAGAAGTAAAGAACCTCAAGAATTATCACGCCAGACGCAGTGGTGCACCCCTATAATAATCCCAGTGGCTCAGGAGGTTGAGGCAGAAGGATCGTGAGTTCAAAGCCAGCCTCAGCAACTTAGTGAGGTCCTAAGCAACTTAGTGAGACTCTGTCTCTAAATAAAATATTTAAAAAAGGGCTGGGGATGGGGCTCAGTGGGTAAGCAGCCCTGGGTTCATCCCTGGAACTCCACCCCACCAAAAAATAAAATCTATCACACACTTTACTCAGGCTAAATACATTTAATGCACCCAATTTGAAAACATCTGAAATCGGAGTGTCTTCAATAGCTGCGACTTATTCAGAGAATGGTCCGATTTCCAATGGTGGCTTCTCACACTAAGCACTCCGGGGGTTTTCTGGTATGAGGCTTGCTTGGGAAGTGTCCAGAAGTCTACTCCGATGCTCCAGATGCTCCATCCTAACTTATCTCCATTCTTGGCACCCTGGTGGATGAGAGGTCATTCATGGCTTTTAAAATTCCATCTCAGGTGTCAGACACACAGCGGGTGCTGTGTACATCAAGAGGGTATCCTAGACTTCAACAGACCTGGGGGTCTGGGTGGGAAGGGCAGGTTCACGGTCTGGCTCCCCAGGTGACGGTTTTGGACAAGATCCTGAGCTTCTGTTCCTCCCAGCATCCTCTGCTGAGAAATGGGGCTAACAATAGTAGCACCACAGGTACTAAGTGAAATGATCCTTTGAGAGAGCTGAGTTCAGTCATTGTTAGTAGAGAGGGTACTTTATGTTACTGTTGGAATGAAGGGAGTTCATCGACTCTTAAGCTGAAAAATCCCACTGTCACAACCTGATGTTGTCCACATGTCTGTACGGAGATGTGTGAATAGCCATCATCACGTTTCAATCATTTAATAAATATTTGCTGAGCCCCCCCCCATGAATGCTAAGCACTAATTGAGGCACTGGGTAAACAATGGTCAACAAGACAAAGCCCCTACCTTACTGAAATTTATATTTGAATTTGAGAGAAAAATAAATCTATATGGGACGACATACAGACAGCACACAATTTCAGGAGGCACTAATGCTTTTGCTTTCTACGTCAGAAGGGACCTCAGAGCCACGTGGGCATGTGGTGGAGTGCCTTGTGGGGATGGGGAAGTGAGGGTCCAGGAAGCAAGTTCAGAGAGGTGAGCAGGAAAGGCCTGTCTCCTGCAAGGTGATGGGAAAGCCCCCCAGGCAGAGGGTCTGCGAAAGGCTTTGATGTGGAAACAGCTGAGTCACCTTGGGGGAACGACACAGAGACAGGTACATCTGCCAGTGAGACTCCACGTCATGGACAACCCCAAGAATGGGATCCTGATGAGAATAAGTCCTACACTATGGATACACAACACGTCAGAATACACTCGACTGATGGGCACGGTTGCGAAGGCCTGTCATCCCAACAGCTCAGAGGCTCAGGCAGGAGGATCGTGAGTTCCAAGCCAGCCTCTGCAACTTAGTGAGGTCCTAAGCAACTCAGTGAGACCCTGTCTCTAAATAAATTACAAAATAGGGCTGGGGATGGGGCTCAGGGGTTAAAGTTCCACTGAGTTCAATCCTTAGTAAAAACAAACAAACAAAAATCCAAAAAACATTCTACTGTCATGTATATCTCAAAATAACAAGTTAAAAAAAAAAAAACCAACTGGTGCACTCGTAGCAGTGAGATGGAAGAGGCTGGAAGTGAAAGCCACAGCAAAGAATTCATCTCACTCTAAGGGTGACAGGAGTCACCAGAGGGTTTTGAGCAAGGTGGTGTCTTAATTCAATACCTATTTTTTAAAAGATCTTTGACTTTGCATAGAGTATGCAAGGTAGGAGGTGAGTAAGAAGAGAAGCAGGGAGACCAGTTTGGTGACCCAGAGAAGACAATCAGGTGTGGACCAGACAGGTAAAATGCAGGTGCTGAGACACAATCAGATATCTACTACTACAGAATGTATTTTATTTATTTGTTTGTTAGTTTATGTATTTGTTCATTTATTTATTGTTTCCAGGGATGAGCCCAGGGGTGCTTAACCACTGAGCCCCATCCCCAGCCCATTTTATATTTTATTTAGAGACAGGGTCTCGCTGAGTTGCTTGGGACCTCACTAAGTTGCTGAGGCTGGCTTGGAACTCTGGATCCTCCTGCCTCAGCCTCCGGGGGCCACAAGGATCACTGGTGTGTGCCAGCAAGCAGGGATAGACCTAACTTTTTGAAGATAGGAACAGGAAGAGGATCCCCAAAGGAGAAAACAGCAGCAGTAGCAGCAGGAGTGTGTCAGGTCCTGCAGCCAAGTGCAAAAGCTGTTCAGTCAGCTCCTTGTAAAACACCAGCAGTCTACATCCTACTTGGAAATTCCAGAGCAGCATAAGCAGAGAAATTCTGTGGCATGCTGTGGCAGGATCTGTCTTAAATCTGTTCCGAGATGGCCACTCTCCCAAACAGCCTCCGTGTCAAAATTCCAATCATTTATACCACCCACTCCAAGAAGATGGGGAGAAAATGAAACCCCGTTGGGTTGGGTCCATCTTCCTAGACTAGACCAGTGTTCTCCTGCCTGCTCTGTAGCCATCTTCTCTTGGCCATTTGTCTTCAACCAGTTTTCATACTCAATTGGTCAGATGTCCTTTAAAGACAATAGTCACCCCTGGGTCTCTGTTTCCTGAAAGGATCTGAAATAACCAAGAACTTCAAAAATGCTAATCTTAAAAGGGACACCCCTTTCTCCTGTAAATAAATAGGCTTCTGATGGCCTCCCAGAGGCAGAGTGGGGAGGAGGCTGGGGGTGAGCCTCCACAAACCCTGCAGGGCTTATTACCCAGACAAAACCTGTGCAAGTTGTGTGCTGGCAGGAGGTCTCCTCCAGGGTACTCTGAGCTGCAGGCTGGGCCTGGGCCAGCCTTACCAGCTCCATTCAGCCCTGCTGGGTGGGAAAGGACCAGGCAGGCCCCACCTCCTCCTTTCTTGTAGCAGAATGACAGGCGGCCTGCTGGACACACGCCTGACAGATGGTATTTCAAAGGGTTTTCAGGAGCCATCTGGGGTGGGTACAATTATTACAAACCACGCTTCTAACAAAGCCAGAAGGGTTACTTCCTGACAGAAGAAAAGTAAAAACAAATTCTATCATGTTTCCCAGGGATGGTATATTTAAAAAAAAAAAAAAAAAAAGGACCAGGCTGACAAACCAGGGTTTTTCTGTAGCCTACAATACTGCCTTCTGCTCCCGTCTAGCTGGAGATGGGGCCAGCAATATCAGGAGCTTTGGGCTCCCAGGGTTCCTCCTCTTAATCAAGAAAAGAGATAGGGAGTATGTTTGTTTACTTATGTCCCAGGCGAGCCCTTAATCAATACTATTGCACTGAATCCTCCCCAGAAAACAGAGGGGAGGATGAATATTATATTCATCTTATTCATGCAGAGGCTGAGGCTTGGAGAGGGAAAGGAACCTGCCCTGGGTCACATGAGCAGTTGGGCAGAGTCCTGGTCTGGGTGCAGACAGCATGACGTCATCCTCATTCTAGACCCTTCTTGTCAATAGACTGAGCACTCGCTGGGCCACTAGGGAAATGCCCCATGGCTGTGCTAACATGGTAGCCCATGATCCTATGTGGTTGCTGCAAAGTGGCTACTGTGACGAGGAACTGATTAACTGATTTTAAAACTTTATTTAATGTTATTTACCTTGAATTTAAATTGCTACATGTGGCTAATGGCAACCAGATTGGCCAGTTTCGCTCTAAAGCAGGATAATATTTAGGTTGCCTATTTTACACTGTGTTCAGTACAATGCCCCAAAGCACTCCTAGTGCTCCAAATAACAAGCAACAGACACTGTAAGGCATTTTGAACTGCTATAAGGAAACCTCCATTTTAAAACCTCTTCCATGCTTTGAAAAATGATCTAGCCAAACCCCTTCTGTTTGGTCCTAAAAAAATTCAATTTGATTCCTATGGGCTATGTCCTCTTGGAAAAACATTCTTGGATATTTGTAGCAGTGTGGTTTGTAAGAAACAAAGCAACATAAAATAAGGCCTAAATGAGAGCAGCTCTACTCAAGAAAAAATAATTAAAGGAAAAAATTTAAAAAAAAAAAAAAAAAAAAACAACCCAAAACACCCTTCATGCTGAGCACACTGGCAGGTGCCTATCATCCCAGTGACTCAGGAGGCTGAGGCAGGAGGGTCGCAAGTTCAAAGCCAGACTCAGCAACTTAGCAATATGCTGTCTCAAAATAAGACACAGAAAGAGCCAGGGATATGGCTCAGTGATTAAACAGCCCTGGGCTCAATCCCTGGTGCAAAAAGAAAAAAAAAAGAACCCACCACAATTAAAAAAAAATCTTCATGAAAACATGGATTGAATGCAATATGCACAGTGTATCTTACTCAGAAGCTACATAAGAGTAAATGATTAAAAAAAAGGTTAGATCTGTACACAGTTGAGAAAAGGAATGTTATAACATGCATTGAAGTGATGAAAATAAGTTGCAGCAAAAAAATACACAGTATCATTGCATTTCAATTAAGAGAGAGTCCAAGTCTTACGTACTCTGCCTGTTCAACGGGTGGAATAATACCAGCCGTTTAACCCCAGTAACCTCGGGAGAATAGTTTTTGAAATGGGAAGCGATGAAACAATCATGTCCTTCTTACACACGTCCCACATGCTGAATTATGCCCATGAACATGGAGTTGTTCTGGCATTTTATAAAATGAATACAATAATTATTTAAGAAATATTTTAAGACCCGGTTCTTGGGCGTTCTACCCAAATATCTTCAGTATTAACAGTGTTCACAGAAAGATGCAAAAGAATTATAAGCTCCAGCTGAATCACTCAGACAATATGTTCCAAGGATTCCATCTCATAAGAAACCAACATCAAGGCCAACACCACTTGCCTTCAGCTGTGAACAGGAATACAGACAAATTAGTGGAGGGGAAGGCAGGAATATTTTTCTGTCTGCTTTTACTTTTAAACCTCAAGCTGTTCTGTCATTAGACAGGATCCTTTTTACATGTTAAAGTAACCACAAGATTCTTACAGAATAGCCAACATTATCAACCCTTTCCGCCACCAGATCATGACTTACCTAATTAATTTGAGCTATGTCCCACTGAACATCTCAGTAGGAATCAGCAATGCCCCCAAAGTTCACTCAGTCAAGCTGGAGTGGCTATTTGCTGCTTATGAATATTTTATGGTTCGTAAACTTTTAGTATACGTGTCTTCAGTGACCCTTGCTGAGGATATCAGAAAGTGACCTTCCTTATCATCAAATTCCACAAACCGTGGCCAAAGAAAGGAAACAGGACAGGGAGCTCATGCACAATCTCTTCTGATTCTAGAAAAATTCCCTTGAAATATCTAGCTGAGGCGCCCAAAATAAAATGTTAGCGCTCAAACACCAATAAGCCATTTCCTCCTGGTTAATGTCCCCAACACCATCAGGTTTCAGGACCAGCCATCTAAGCTGTGATTTCACTCAGCGACTTGTCCAAATGTTCTCAGGGCCAGACTGTTTATAGGGGCCTCATCATCCACCCAAATTAAACTGTTCCTACTCAAAGATAGCACCTGCTGTTAAATTAATCTGGGCCCTGCTTAATAAAACCTAACAAGACTTCAGTTGCCTCCATGTTAAACAGGGCATCCTTATGTCACATCCCCATGGCACAATCCTGGCATTTGTTAGGTATTGAGGGTACCCACCAGGTATCCAGGACAACCTCACATTATTCATTCTTTAGCTGATGGAGATGGAACATAGAATAGTGTTTTGTTCCCCCAAATTCACATGGTTGCCTACTTCTCTTGCAATCTGAGGATCAGCAGCACTATTTAATCAACAATTTCTATTCCAACCAAAATACTTTCCAAACAATTGAAATATATTCACATAAAAAGGAAATAATTGTGGCACATGCCTGTAATCCCAGCAGCTTGGGAGGCTGAGGCAGGAGGATGGTAGGTTCAAAGACAGCCTCAGCAATGAGGAGGCACTAAGCAACTCAGGGAGACCCTGTCTTTAAACAAAATACAAAATAGGGCTGGGAATGTGGCTCAGTGGTGGAGTACCCCTGAGTTCAATCCCTGGTACTAAAAAAAAAAAAAAAAAAAGACTCACTTGAATTGCCCCTGCATCCTTTTCCTGAGATCAGCTACCCTGGGTTACAAGATTGTGGACGTGTTACCATGTAAGGAGATCCACATCATGGTGAATCACATGGAGATAAAAAAAAAAAAAATGAAGGAATATATTTACCTATGGCAAGCAAAAGGCTCCCAGTAATGAGCAAAGGGTTCAGAGAGTTCAACCCCAATGCAAGATGTTGGTGTAACAAGCAGCCCAGCCCAGCTGTGCCACTATACTACGTGGCTGACACTGGACAATTCCTTGTCATGCCCTCAATGCCCTCATCCATGAAACAGAAAGGGTACCCCCTGCTCTGACTGATCTGCAGGATGGTGAGGAGCTCCATATCAATTGATGTACAAGGACACAGATCCTCAGCAAATTGAAAGCTTTTAAAAATTTCATTCAGATCAGACGCAGTGGCCCAGCAGCTCGGGAGACTGAGGGAGGAGGATTGTGAGTTCAAAGCCAGCCTCAGGAAAAGCGAGGCACTAAGCGGTTCAGTGAGACCCTGTCTCTAAATAAAATACAAAATAGGATTGGGGAGGTGGCTCAGTAGTAGAGTGTCCCTGAGTTCAATCCCCAGTATCCCCCAAAATTTTATTCACACACAAAAAAAGGAACTGAATCTAGGCCCACCTTTATATTTTACATGCATTATCTAATTGAACCTTTGCAACAACCCCATAGAATAAGGAATATTATGTCACAGATAAGAAAATGGAGTGGCGGGGGAGGGGGCGTAGGGAGGATGTGACTTGCCCAAAATGCCACATCTGGTCAATGGCAGATAGGAATCCAGGTTTTATTGCACAGAGCATTGAAAAACATTTGTACATGAAAGAGAGTCTGATATGGGGGTGGGGCGGGGCTGGGGTACAAGCTGGAAGGGGGAGGAGCCAATAACTCTCCTCAGCAAAGAAAGGTGAGGCAGGCTGGGTTGTGGAGGTGAGGGTGGGAGACGGGGAGCTGATAAAGACCTCCCAGGATGCCCAGAAGCCATCCTGTCCCCTCCCTGCCAGAATAATCAGGGCACCTGGACCAGAATCCAACAGGAAACCCAAGTAAGAACTTGGACCAGGCTGTTCATCCTCCTCTGCTTTACCAGGGAAAGACAACTTTGACATGTGTAAACCCACGGAAACCTTGCCTTCATTAAAAACAGCAAAGCAGAATTCTCAAACTGCCATTATTCATTCCAAAATGCATTAAAGGCATGGGGCGGTGGGGAAGGGTCCTTATCTTCAGCATCAGCAACATGCTTATCAAAAATCAACATCTGAGGATTACCTTGCCACATTTTCTTTCTGACAGGAATTCATCAGTAATGCCGTGTCCTAGCACTAAAAGTTGTCTACAGTTACTGAGGATTAGACCAGACAGAATGTCTCCATTATGACAGGTAATACTCTTACTCTCTCTGAATTAATTACAGCCATTGTGTGTATAAAAAGGACTCATTGCCAACCATCTCAACCGGATAGTTTTCAAAAGTGTGTGATAGAAAATGATCATTTTGGTGAAGAGATGTGATTAACTATGAAATTCAAGTTTTAATAAATTAGGTGACTGTGCACCCCCCCTCCAATGCTGAATGCTTCATATTTCCAATATTTGGAAGCCTTCTTTTCTTAGTTTAAAACAGACCCCCCCCCAAAAAAAAAAAAATCAGGAGTGATTGCTAATGGGCATATGGTTTCCTTCGGGTGTAATGAAAATATTCTTTAATTAAGTCATCATAATGGTTGCATAGTTCTATGAATAAAATCCAATGAATTGCCCACTTTAAAAGGATGAGTTTTATGGTAAGAATGTAAGTTTGTATACCAATAAAGCTGTTAAAAATATTACACTACATCCAGGCACGGTGGCACATGCCTGAAATCTCAGCTATTCAGGAGGCAGAGGCAGGTGGCAAGTTCAAAGTAACTTTTTTTTTTTTTAGTTGTCAAGACCTTTATTTTGTATTTATTTATACGTGCTGCTAGGAATTGAACCCAGTGCCTCATATATGTTAGGCAAATGCTCTACCACTAAGCTACATTTCCAGCCCTCAGAGTCATAGTATTATCCACTTAATGAGGCATTGTCTCAAAATAAAAAATAAAAAGGGCTGGGATGTAGCTAGCTCAGTGGTAGTGTGCTCTTGGGTACAACCCATAGTACTGAAGAAAATTCCTCCCTCTTTCCCCCATATATTTTGTGTGTGTATATATAAAATATATATCATTATATGTTATATAATTATATATAGAAATATAAAATTATGTAAAATATAAAATTATGTATAAGTGGGCAATTCAATATCTAAGATATATGATATGGAGAGATAACATTATATGTTATACATACAGATACACCCATAATATATACTCATACATATGTAATTACACATATATATGCAAGTATACATATAATATCCACATGTATGTATATAGTATGTGTATGTATGTATATATAAATATGTGTATTTTTGTATCTATATCTATGTAGACAGCACACTATTTAGATATATAGTATGTAAATTATATATAATATATAATATGTAAATTCTAGTCTCTGCTCTCATGGACAGGAAAATTTAGTAGAGTCATTGCTCCAAGTCCATAAAAAAAAAAACACATGGTAAAACTCACACTTCCACAATTTAACAACTGATTCCATTAGTTCTCCCAATATGGGAACCCAGAAGAAGGGTGAGATGAGAAATCACTATGTCGTATTCTTTCTCTGAAATCGGCAGCGATTAAGAGCTGCACAAGGGCTCTCGTCTAGAAAAACTGGTGTTAACATCTAAAGGTAGACTTGGTGAGTTGAAAGCCCAGCCCTGGTACTTAACAAGTTCAACACAGTTGGCCATGGATCCCCCATCTCTAGAATGCGAATAAGAATGCAAGTCTCATAGGGTGGAGGGAGGATTCTCCAAGACAGGAGATGTGAAATGCTGAGCCTAGTGGTAATGTGCCTTCAGGAAACAACAGCCCTACAAACAGCAGCAGCACCCCATCCTCTGTGCTGTTAAAGGGAAATTGTTATGGAAAAGTGAACAGAGCTAAGGGCTGGAAGCTCAGTGATAGAGAGCTGGCCAGCAACCCTGGTTCAATCCTCAGAAATGCATGGGTTTATGAAAAACAAACAAATAAAAGAGCCAGGCATGATGGTGTATAGCAGTAATGCCAGCAGCTCATCAGGCTGAGGCAGGAGGATCCAAAATTCAAAGCCAGCCTCAGCAACTTAGGGAGGCCCTAAGCAACTCAGTGAGACCCTGTCTGTAAATAAAATATTAAAAAGGGCTGGGGATGGGGCTCAGTGGTTAAGTACCCCTGAGTGGTCAATTTCAGTGGTTAAACTGCTGATCAGTTATTATATTGCTTTACACAAAATGCAGGTTTTCTACACATGATGCCTAATTTAATTCTTCAAACTGGGCATATTTTCCTACCCTAACACAATATTCTACCTTTAGTCACATTTTTCCAAAGCCTTTCACATGAATATATATACAAACTCCTGATCACAATTCTTCAGAATCTTTCAATAAGAAATGACAAAGTTATCCATCTACATACAGTACCCCTGTGGTCAAGTGTTGGTCATCTGACAGTAAGCACAAGCCTAGCATTGATTCACTAAGAAAATGACCTATTTAGTGGGACAAAACGTCCACATTTGAAAACTTTAATACCCCTAACTCCATGTCAACCACATCATTCTTCATGTGATCAACTCCCTCATTGAATGAATGTAACACTTATTTATTGAAACAATACTGTTTAGCCCCACACAAAGACAATAATGTAAGTTTAGCACCAAGACTCAGCAATTATAAGATAAATTCAAGATGGATAAGAGAAATAAAGGTATTTATGTTGAATTAATAAATACCTGGGTTCTCAATTTACTTAGGCATGATAGTCTCTGACTTTTCTTAGGTGTACAGCCAAATATTCATGAATGTGTAAATTTTATTTCGTTCCCCATCAATTATGGACATGGCTATGTAAAAGTGAACACAAGGGAATGTTATGTAGTGAGAGATAGAGCACATTGATGGGTACAAATTAAGCCTAGGACAAGCTGGGCTCAGGAGGTTGAGGCAGGAGGATCGAAAATTCAAAGCCAGCCTCAGCAATTTAGTGAGGACCTAAGCCACTCAGTGAGACCCTGTCTCTAAATAAAATACAAAATAGGGCTGGGGATGGGGCTCAGTGGTTAAGTGCCCCCGCCCCGCCAAAAAAAATTAAGCCTAGGCCAAAGAAAAGTGCCCTACGGTACTAACCTATGGCCTTTATAGCAAAAATGAAAACATAATCGGAACGGTAAAATTTCTACCCTGACAGAGCACAGTGCGGAAGATTGGGGTACCAAGTGAATAGCATTAAACCTCAAGTCTCCTTTCCATTTTATAACATGGGGTTTTCCCTCTTTTTCATCTCAGTATGACTTTAAGTAGCTTTACACGTGGCACCCAAAACGCCAACATTCAACAAGCGTCCTGTGAGCCAACACTGAGAAACATGAACTTGAACTTGAACATGGCCGCTGAATTCAGTCGTGGGACTGCTGTTGTTGGTAACTCATGCTTTCTCCATAAATGAGGGCATTTGCAGATTCCTGGAAAAAACAGATTATAGTCTTGACCCCCTGCAAGCTATCATTACCTTATATAATACTTCCTAATTATCTCTGCAACTATACACTACAATTCAAAAACCAATGGACTTGGAGTGAATGTAAAATGATAGCGATTAACTGTTACAGCGCTCATTTCAATCAGTTCATTTTTCAATGAGCAATTACATTCTCACACTATGTAGTTACACTCTTGCCATAACTAGAGCTCATTTCATGGTATAGACCACGCTTTCCAGATAGATGAGTCACATAAATTATTATTTTTCATCCTGACTGTTAAAGGTTGGGAACATAGCTCAGTAGTAGAGCAGTTGTGTAGCATGTAAAATGCCCTCAGTTCAATCCCCAGCACTACCAAATAAGTAAGAAAGAAAAAGAGAAATCTGAGACTGTTAAGCCAAGTTAGGTGGCTTTAAAAGATGAAATTTTCTTTTGAAAAATGAATTACTAGCTGGGCTTGGTGGTGCCCACCTATAATCCCAGTGGCTCCGGAGGCTGAGGCAGGAGGATCTCGAGTTCAAAGCCAGCCTCAGCAAAAGAGAGGTGCTGAGCAACACAATGATATAAAATAGGGCTTGGGATGTGGCTCAGTGGCTGAGTGCCCCTGAGTTCAATCCCTAGTACCCCACCCCATGAATTACTAATGCTTCTAAATATTTGGAAACATACATACTGAGGAACAGAAGTCAGCCCTCATATGACTAACTAAAATTCCAGGCTCCACCCACACTTTTTTTCGGGGGGGGGGGGGCTATTGTGGATGGAACCCAGAGGTGCTTTGTTAACTCAGCTATATCCTCAGCCCTTTTTCTTTTTTATTTTAGACAGGATCTTACTAAGTTGCTTAAGGCCTTGCTAAGCTGCTGAGGCTGGCCTTGAACTTTCGATTCTCACGCTTCAGCCGCCTGAGTTGCTGGGATTACAGGTGTGCACCATCATGCCTGGCCCCACCAGCTTTTAAACAAATTTATTACAGTACTATCTGAAATATCAAATAAAACCAAGCAGAAACATTTACTATTGAAAGTCACTTGAAATAATTATTACACAGACAATAAATTATTCTACAGATTTTAATAGAAATTGACCCTTTTTAAACAAGTCTGATTTCGGAGCTGTCTCTGTCTTATTTTAGAGAGTGCTCTGCCTAACCCAAGAACACAAATTACACCTCATCTATGCAAATTGGACCTCATGTGAGTTCTGGGGAAAAAAATCTGATCAATAATCAAATCAATGAATCTTTTTTAGAAACAAGAATTTCTAAGTCAATTTGTTAAAAGATAATGATACCTTTGCTCTCACAAGCAACCTACTCTTAATTAATTATTTTTTGGGGGGTGCTGGGGATTAAACTGAGGGGCACTTGACCACTGAGCCCCATCCAGCCCTATTTTGTATTTTATTTAGAGACAGGGTCTCACTGAGTTGCTTAGGGCCTCTCTTTTTTGCTGAGGCTGGCTTTGAATTCAAGATCCTCCTGCCTTAGCCTCCAAAGCCACTGGGATTACAGGAGTGCACCACCGTGTCTGGCCAATCTACTCTTAAAAAGAAACAAAAAACAAAAAAACTCTGATGGATTTTGTTTGTGCTTATTTCAAATCCATTAATTAAACATCGAATCACACAATGCTTTCTGGTTCTCACTCTTGCATTCCATCTAATTGGGCACCCTGTCCACAGCACCTGCTCATCAAGGGCAAAGACAGGGGTGAGACAATCATCCTTCTCCACGTGGCAGCAGAGTGTGACGGCCATCAGCTCCGGGTCAGCAGGTACAGAGCTGGCGAGGTGGTGGACGCCCCCGGAGCTCCCCCCAGACACTGCTCCCCTAACCTACTTACCCAGCAGTCCTACCCTCGTCTTCGGGGAAAGCCACATCTTTTTCCCAGAGAATAAAGCATCAAAGATCTTAATGAATCCAGAAACAACTGCGCTTGTCATTCACAAGATTGGTTTTTATAAACAACAACCAAAAAAAAAAAAAAAACCCAAAAAAGTGGTATTTAAGCGAGCCAACTGGGAAATCCAAAAAGTTCCTTCTAATCTGAAAATGGAATACAAGTTATCTCTGAAAGGAGTAATGAGAAATTCAAGTCAGAAATTCAGAATGCTAACCACTTTAGGATGTTGCATAATGTTGCATAAGAAATCACTGTGTTGATCTACACAGGCAAAACAGGAAACAAGACGTGCCGTGGTCTTCTCAATGCTTAAATGAATATCAACTAATATTGACTGACATTCATACCAAAATAAGGCACCACGGGAAAATAAGAAGTTCAGAAAAGAGGACCCAACCCGTGTTGTGCAGGAGGGGTCTCTTATTTCTTGTTTCACATGCAGAAGTGCATGTGGGAGAGAAGGTAGAAGCTACAAATCAGCACAAAGAGGACAAACGTCCCCACCATTCAAAAATTAACACGATTGACACTTCAGGACCCAAGTTACTGGGGGGGCCACTCCCATAGCAAGTGATAACTTCCAGGAATCCTCAGCTAAATTCTCTGCCACCAGAATTGTCTCTCACTGGGTCAACTTGTCAGCTTTTCATTGCTATCACCAAAATACCCAACAACAACAAGGAGGAAGCTGAGTGGGCTCCCAGAGGATCAGTCCATGGTCAGCCAGTTCCATAGCTTCAGGTCCATGGTGAGGCAGAACATCATGGCGGATGGGGGGGGGGGGCGGGCTGCAATTTAGAATAAGGTGCTAAGGAACCATTCATGATGGTCAGGAAGCTGAGGGAGAAAGGAGAAGGGGCCGTGGAGAAGATGCACCTTTCCTGGAGACATCTCCAATGACTCACCTGCTCCAGGTAGGTGCCAGGTGCCTTCAGTTAGCGCCCAGTCAGTCCATTCCAGCTAGGCTGGGCTGACTAGGTTAGGCTCTCCTAAACTTAAACATTTCACCTCTGAATACTCCTTTTGGGGGACACCTCACATCCAAACCATCACACCCGCCAAGGCAGGCTTTGTTGAAATCAACACGGAACAATGTGGTCCAGCCCTTCACGGCAGTGTTTCCCACAATTATATTAGCACCCTGCTACTCAGGTTCAAGTTCCCCAAATGCTAAAAATGAGAGTGAGACTACGTGAGTAAGTTTGTTAGAGAAAGGAGCACAGGCAGAGGTGGGATTCAGAAAGCCGGTGATGTGCCAGGGGTCAAGGGATTAGAATAAGGGAAATTATCAAAGCAAGTGTTTGCCCCAGATTTCAAGGCCTGGGTCCTAAACAAGCAAAAAAGCATCATCATGATCATCATCATCTTATTAATAATAGCAGTAGCAGGTGTTCAGTTGTAGAGGTCACTAGTATCACCACCACCACAAAATATTTATTAGGATTCTCAGGCACTCTGAAAGTACTTCACCTTCTTTCTTCCCTGGAAACCTCATCACAACCAGGAGCACAGAATTAACACACCCACCAGAAAACTGAGAGTTAATCTTCGTATGGAGTTCCTTAACACCTTATTCTAAGTGCAACCTCCTCTCTATCTCCCCCCTGGACTATCTGTCTCATTTATCTTGCTCCTTAGCACACACCACCATCTGAAATCCCTCTGCTGCAAATCTACCCTTCCTTCCACACCCTGCTCTGCCATGCTAGGTCCACAAGGTGTATTCTAAGGATTCTCCTCCAACAGTGGACAACTGAGGGCCATGGGAAGCAGGAGGCCTGGGGAAGGGACTCCCCACTTGCTGCTTGGTGCTGTTCTGGTTGCCAAGTCCCCACCGGAGGTTCTTCACCTATCAGCAGCAGCTGGCTCGGTCTGCAACTCCTCCAAATCCCCCCGCATTGGGAGGGGTGCCAGAGTCACCTCCTCTGAGCTCTCAGCCCCCAGCTGGGTCCCTCCTCTCAAACAACTCCAATCTCCACCTTGGCTCCTTCACCCTAAGAGTGCAAACTGCTTTTGGAAGTTATTTCTTTGTGTGAATGCTGAGATGTCTGTCTTTCTCATACCTCAAACACCAATTCCCTAGAGTACATTCTCTCTGTTGCAATACTATGATTTCTGTTGTCCTGAGTGGAATGTGGTGACATACAGTAGTCCCTCTCCTTATCTGTCATTTTCATTCCATGATTTCAGTTATCTACGATCAACTCAAGTACACAAATATTACATGGAGTCGGGTGCAGTGGTGCAGGCCTGTCATCCCAGCAGCTCAGGAGGCTGAGGCAGGAGGATCACGAGTTCAAAACCAGCCTCAGAAAAAGTGATGCTCTAAGCAACTCAGCAAAACCCTGTCTCTAAGTAAAATACATAAAAGGGCTGGGGATATAGCTCAATGGTTAGGTGCCCCTGGGTTCAATCCTCAGTACAAAAAAAAAAAAAAAATTACATGGAAAAATCTAGAACATAAGTTTTAAATTGTGTACTGTGCTGATGAAATCTCATGCTGTCCTGATCTGCTGCCTGAAATACAAATTACCCCTTTGTCCAGTGTGACCACACTGTATCCAGTACCTGCCCATCAGTCACTTAGTGGTCACTGTGGTTATCGGGACGATTGTCACGGTTATCAGAACACACTACCTGCATTCAATTAAATCTTATTTTACTTCATAATGGCCCCAATGTGCAACAGCAGTATTCTAGCAATTCAGACACACCAAAGAAAAGCAGTCAAGGTGGAAGTTCTCAACAAAAGAAAGATAAAGCCCACATACTGATTGTTCAGCTCCACAGCGGGAACGAATCTTCTATCCATGACGGGGAGAAAGGGAAAGAATGCATACCAGCTTGGTTGTCATCTCTAACTGCAAAATTATAGTTACAGCGTGCGATGTGCTTAGTTAAGATGGAAAAGGCTCCAACCCAGGAACACGGGCCCGGTACAATAAGGCATCCTGAGAGAGAAGGCCACATTCACTAACTTCCATGACAGTAATATTGTGATACTTGTTCCTTTTATTATTGTTGTTGATCCTCTTTTACTGTGCCTCAGTTGGCCATGTACACAATAAGGAAAAAAATCACAGTGTACACATAGGGTTTAGTACTGTCTGTGGCTTCACTCATCCAGTGGGGTTCACGGGACATATCTGCTGTCGGGGGGGATAGCTGTACAGAGGGTATTATAATTTTAGACTATGAGCAACAATTAGAAAATAATCTTTCTACACTACTTTTTTTTTTTTTAACTGAGGATTGAATCCAGGAACACTCAACCTACTGAGCCACATCCCCAGCCCTTTTTTATATTTTATTTAGAGACAGGGTCTCGCTGAGTTGCTTAGGGCTTTGCTAAGTTGCTGAGGCTGGTTTTGAACTTGTGATCCTCCTGCCTCAGCCTCCTGAGCTGCTAGCATTACAGGTGTGCATCTCTGTGCCTGGCTCTGCACTACTATTTTTTTAATATATATATATATATATATTTATTAGTAGTAGATGGGTACGATACCTTTTATTTATTTATTTTTATATGGTGCTGAGGATCAAACCCAGTGTCTCACACTTGCTATGCAAGCGCTCCACTGCTGAGCTACAACCCCAGCCCTCAACACTACTACTTTTAAGATCTAGAAGAACAAAGAGGTTTGTCTGCTTTGTAGCTGTTGAATTCTGAGCTCTTGGAATACTCAGTGGCCCTGGTTACATGATGGATAGACATGAGTGGAATGATTTATCTACCTGGTCAGCAACTTCAAACTAACCAGAAGCCACTGTCTAGATTTCATACCTCAAGACCACTTGGTCCCCAAAGCTTTCCGTGTCTCTGTCTAACGAAAGTCTGCCTAAATCTCCTTTACAGAACATTGCATTTTTATAACACTTTTCACAATCTGTCATTAGTTTATTTATCTGTATGTTCATTATTCATCATGATATTAATACCATAAGGACTAGGGTTGCGTCTGTTCTATTAGGTCCTCAGTGACTACCACAAGCTGGGCACATAGTAGTTGTACAATTATCTGTGAAAATAAAGGTACACAGGGGGCTTAAAGAACTTCACAAGAGAAGAAGCTCTTTGAGTGTTTTACAGCTTTTCCAAAAAGAAAAGGTAGGAGACACAGATTAACAGGGATGTCAGAAGGATCCCTGTATCCTCGATCTTCCATGTGACTTGCTACCCCAAGTATGTACTCTGTTAAACCAAATTTGATGTGGCAGAATTATGAGGCGTTTGTGAATTGAAATACTTCATAAACATCAATTTTGTGGAAGATTAAAACCTGTGTCGAAATTCTCCCCGATTTCAATAACCGTTTACCAAACACCAATGAGACAGTTGAAAATGGGAGGACACAGAAAAATAAAATTAAATAAGCAAAACCAAAGTCCTGTCCAGAATGGAGTGTATGTTCTCGTGGGCGGGAATGCACAACAAATTAGTTTAAATACATGGGTGTTTGTCACCTGCTGATCAGAAGAATGGCATTACACGAAGCCTTAGCATTCAGGCTGGTAGACTGCACATGGTCAGGGAATGCCTCACAGACCAGGTAAAATGGGCCTAAGGGAAACCAGGGCAGGAGGCATGTGGACCCGTTAGAATTAATGGTGGGGCCCCAGGGTCCCTCTTCATGGGGCCTCAGAGCCCTGTGGACGCACAGTACAGTTGCCTTTCATAAAAGCTGGCCCTCCTGTGATTTTTAGAGAATGTTCCTAATGGGCTGAGGTGGTGGCTCAGTGGTAGAGTGCTTGCCTAGCATGTGTGAGGCCCTGGGTTTGATTCTCAGCACCACATAAAAATAACTACATAAAATAAAGGCATGCTGTCCATCCACAACTAAAAAAATATAAATAAGAAAGAAAAAAGGGAGCAAGGGATGGAGGGAGGGAGAAAGAAAAAAAACCTGGAAAAATGTTGTAGGCACAGCACATAATACCTCATGAAAACGTGCAGAAGCAGGAAGGAGTGTGGGGTGTCAACTATAGCCAGGAGCAGCAGAGAGAGCACTAGGGGCACTAGGGCAGAGCTAAGGGGACCCTGACAGCACAGGGAGCTGGAAGTTGGCACAGCCACTTGGGTTCTCAGGAGTACAGCGGGGAAGCCACCGGAGGAAGCACAGGAGTGTCGACAGTCACAGTCAGACTCTAAAGCAATCACTCTGTCTGCTGACCTGAGGACAAACTCCACAATGACTAGAGTACAAAGAAAAAAACAGGGCGAAGAGGCTGCTATTGTAGGCAAACCTGCAGACTGTGATAGGAATTTGTGGTGCAGATTCTTCCCTATAAGAATTCTTCTCCACTTCAATCTGTGATGGCCTTAGTGGCTTGCTTGATGGACAGAACATGCAATGGAGAAGTGGCTGTTACTTCCAAGGCTAGGTGGAGGAATCCTTGGTAACTTCTGCTCTGGCCTCTTGGTACATTGGCTTTGGGGAGACAAATGCCATGTTGGGAGGAAGCTGAAGAAACCTATGTGGAGGAGGAGCTCAGGCTCGTGGCCAACAGCCAGCACAACTCTGCAGCAAACTAAGCTGGCCACCTTAGAAGTGGACCTGCTAGGTCCAGGGAGAATACAATACCTACTCTTTTTTTAAAAAATATTTATAGTTATAGACAGACAAAATACCTTTTATTTATTTATTTATTTATTTATTTATTTATTTATTTTTTATGTGATGCTGAGAATCAAATCTAGTGCCTTACAGATGATTGGCAAGTGCTCTACCACTGAACCACAACTGCAGTCACACCACCTACTCTTGGTGATAACATACAAGCCTCCCCACGGAGCCCTAGTCAAACTGCAGATTCACGGACAAAATAAATACATACTATTGTTTTAAGACACGGTGTTTCGAAATGATCTGTGACACCAGCAAGAGATAATCAAAAACAGGATTTGTGATGACTCTGCCAGTCATAAGGGAGAAGATGCATTCCAGGACACTCACCGGGAGACCCTGTATTATGGTGCAGACTTTGGGGTTTTGCATTTTTTATTTGAATGCTGCTCTACCGCTTTACCAGTGGGCCTGGCACATCAGTTGATTTTTCTGAACTTCCTTTCCCTCACCTCTCAACGGTAGTATTAACAGGGCCTTGTTCCTTGTTGTGAGGTTCTGGTAATGATTTATTTATAATGCTTTGCCCAATGCCTGACATACAATGAATAGTAAAAAAAAAAATTGAACCATTGATAGATTTTTTTTAGCTTTTAAAAATGGCACCTGTGTACGGAAGAATATTAGTTTATTGGATTAGACAAAAGGGAATGAAGGGAAGGAAGGGGGATGGGAATGGGAGAGACAGTGGAATGAATGGGCTAGAACTTTCCTGTTTTCATATGTGAACACATGACCAGGGAAACTCCACATCATGTCCAACCACAAGAATGTATGTATAAATATGTTACAATACACTCTACTGTCATGTATATCTAAAAAGAACAAATTTTAAAAATTTTCAAACTTAAAAAAAAAAATTTAAATGCACCTGGTACCATGGAGCCTTCTCCACACTGAAGCTTCTGGGGCAAAATTCCCTGATTCCCCGTATATTAAGAACCCTTTATACAAAAGGAGACAGTCCTAGGGAAATCAAGAAGCACAGCTGACAACCTGTCTTTGACAAATTTAATGGTATTTATTAAGATGTTGCATGATTATCTGCCAAACTGTCAGGAGCCTCTAGTGACGGGTGAACCAAAGTAGCCCACAGAAGGACTAAGTTGTGCCAACTCTGGGAATAAAGCCTTCCTAAATGTTAACACCAACACACCTATTTTGGCAAAGATTTCAGCCAACTCAGTGGAGAACCAACTATTATGACACACATTTATGAAATTCTGCAAATTCAGAAAGAAGAGGTCATGATTGTATCAATCCATCTGTAATCTCACTGCTGATTAGTGCAGACCCCATGAGAAAAGTCCAGATGCGGGACATACCACCTACCACAGAGAGGGGAGGACACCCCAGAGAGAAGCATCTCTTTACCACTTTATTAACCCGAGCCTGATAACGGATCACTGTTCCAGCTACTCACATCCCATTTCCACTTTATTACAGAGATTACACTGAATAGAAGCGGATTTTAACAATAAAAGTCGTTCTGTGGCCTTTAGCCAGAAGTAATAAAATTCTGACCTCACAGCTCTAGCAGAGCAGAGAAAGCCACTGTCACAGATCTCTACAACAAACAGCCAGCCGTGGAGATGTGTTGCTGAAAGGACTTGGGGAGAGTGTTGCTTTCCAAATCTAAATAGCCCACCACTTAGGAGCAAGGAAAGCAGATATTCAGAATTTAATAAATATTTAAATAGGTATGCCAACATACCATTAGTTTGTGAAATATACATTTCAGAAAAATATTAACTTGAGGTCTGTATTACTTACTGAATAAATGTACAGTAGATGAATATTCATGAACAATGCAAATTCACTACTTTATTATAAATATGCATACCTGAGTTCCGGAGTGGTTAGGTCTCCTATAAGGTGGTTGTTAGATTATGAAAAGTATTATACTCCTTACCATATGTTAAGGAGCAATTTAAGGCTAAAAAGTTTCCTGAAAAATTGAATCTTAGGCTGAAGCACATTTTTTTCTTTCTTGATACCAGGGATTGAACACAGGGGTGCCTAACCACTGAGGAACATTCCCAGGCCTATATTTCACATATATATATTTTTAAGACAGGGTTTCACTAAGTTGCTTAGGGCCTCACTAAATTGCCAAGGCTGGCTTTGAACTCAGAATTCTCCTGCCTCAGCCTCCTGAGCCTCTGGGATGGCAGGTGTGCACCACTGCGCCTGGAGTGTGAAATGCATCTGACAGTCACTATGGACTAACAGAAACGTCGTGTTGACAAAGAAACTGCCATTTCTGTGGATGCATAAATCAAAGCTTTGTTAATTTTTTAAAAACCTGTAACGGATATTAATCCTAGTGTTTACTGTAGTGGGATTTAATGTATCATTTCCGTTATTCCTCTTATAGCGATAGAAGCTCGAGGCAGCAATGGGTTCCCAAACCTCTCATTAAGGAAACAGAAAGAGGTCCTGTGTTCAGGTATGACTACGCCACAGTGAGTCTCCACATCACGGACAACCAGATGTTAATGCGCTCTCTGCATAAAGAGATCTGAGACAAAAGAATTCTGCAAAGGTCTAGGTCTAATGCCAACAGAAAACTCCAAGGCTTCTCAAAGGTCTTTCATATGCTATCAGAAATCAAGAATTTTTTTAAAAAAAGAATAGACTCCATTGACCTTAACGTCATTCTTTGAAGAGTTTCATGGGACTCAAAGAACACTTTGAGAAACAGCAGCCCAGGCTGGTAGAGTTTGAGAAGTGCTTTTCTCGCATCTCATAGGAAGCTTACACAGGTTTTGAAAGGGACTCTTTATCAAGACCAGGTTCCTCTTCTGATTTCATCCTCCATATAAAATCAGGTTTCGGATGAAGTCTCTGGAGCATTTCAAGTAAGGCACACTTTCTCAGTGTCCAGGAGACAAGTGCAAATCAAGGGACATCTTTTGCCTGCTGGAAGTCCTCCAGTCCTGAAGTCCACAAGGGAGTCTACAAATTCTGCAGAGTTTCTCCGAGTTTTCCCATGGCCTACTCCTGTTTCCGTCCCACTCATATCTTTCTGCACTGGGGATTCCCAGGATGGGGAGTTCCAGGGTCCTGCAACCCCTCCTGAGTGAACTCCAAAGGCAGAGAAGTCCTGGCTAATAGAGCTGAGTGTGGCACCTGCTGAGTTGTTTCAGGCCTCACTAACTTGCTGAGGCTGGCTTCAAATTTGAGATCCTCCTGCCTCGGCCTCCTGAGTTGCTGGGATTACAGGCATCCGCCACCACACCCAGCTACAAATTATTGTTGAACCAACACATGACAACCATTAACCTCGAGATCAAAAACTCCACCACAAGGTTGGGGTTATAGTTCAGCTGGTAGAATGCTTGCCTCACATGCATAAGGCCCTGGGTTGAATCTCCAGCACCACAAAAGAGAGAGAGAGAGAGAGAGAGAGAGAGAGAGAGAGAGAGAGAGAGGGAGGGAGGGAGGGAGACTGTAGATGCTAGGGACGTTTAGTGAGCCGACGCTCTAGTCCAGACCACTGTGAAGGACTCAGAGAGGGTCAGTGGAATCACTCTGCATGCTGTTTACAATGTCCTATCATTCCTGCCACCCACAGAAGTTCAAATACAAAGATCACATAAAACACAGGGGGGAGGGAAAAAAATGAGAAGGAGAGATTTAGAAAAAATAGGAAGGAGGAAAGGAAGAAAGAAAAATTGGTCTGGGGTCTTTCAGAAAGTTGTTATTGCACGGAGACGTCTCGCAAGTAAACCCCGAATGCATTCCCTGAAATCACCAAGCCTACAGCGCAGTGGAAACAGGTGACAGTCCCCAGTGGCGATATCTGATGGGACTCCCTTACAGGTTCCCTTAGAATGAGAAGCAAGGGACAGCGCCACACGTAAGGTATATGCACACTCATCTCGAATTGGCAGCTCAAAAAATTCTTCTAAGACTTCCAAGGAAGTTCCTCTAAACCAGGGCTTGCACTTCGCAGCACCTAAGGTTAAGGGTTCGCCTCCAGATCTATCACCTGCTCTTGCTTACACAAAAGGGACTGGGCTGCACTGTCTTTTGTCAAAATTTCCAAGGCAAATGCAGAAGTCATTTGCAAATGCATCCAAGCACCATTTAAATCCCAAGGTGACCATCCAATGGAAACAGACAAAACTGGGGATGTAGGGCCACCGCACAAGGCCAGCCCAGCTGACAAAGTGTCAAGGGATCCTACTCTGCTGAACGAGGGAGTCTGAAATCAGTGAATAACAGCCAAGCTTGCAGACCTTGGTAGAGAACCAGGATGAGCCACACAGCAGGATGTGACAGGAACATCTTTGGCTCTTTTAAAAAGTTTTCTGTAGTTGTCGATGGACAGCGGTGCCTTTATTATATTTGTTTATTTTTATGCTGTCCTAGGGTCTGACCCAGGGTCTTACCCATGCTTGGCAAGCGCTCAGCCCCTGAGCTACGGCCCCAGCCCAACAGGGACATCTTTGATAAATCAGGCCATGCAGAATTCCTCATGGCCACTCACCTTCTAGCTCCTTCTCAGCTCCCTGGGGTTCTCTGGAGGTCAGAGCTCTTCCATGTGGTGGTTTTGGCCTCAAGCCAGAATAACATAATAGGAAACCTGGCAAGGCTCCCGGCCCAGCCCCATTAACAATCTACAAATGGTGCCCTGCAGATCAAGCACTCGAGCCACAGGTCTTGGAGGTACAGCCTCACATCTGTCTTCAAAAAACCGTTATGTGACAACAAAGGTCCGCTTGTGCTGCAGCGGCACACATCACTCGCCCGTCCCCGAGGGTCCACTTGCCTGGGTGGTCATTTTAAACACCTACTTGGAATTGCATCCCTAGACACAGATTTACGCATTCTCATCTCCCTGTAACGAGTGGCACCTTTCTGGAGCAATGCCATCAATCTGCAAGAAGCCCTGCCACCCTGCTCCCCTGAAGTCCAGCCCCATCTCGGGTAGATGACCTTCCTGGAAGAATTCCAAACCACCTCTCCATGGGTGGGCGTGGGCAGTGCCAAGGGACAGGAATCCCACCAACCCCACCCGTTCACCAGGTTTTCCTCTTTTACTTTCTTGGTCCTTTCAAGTGTTTACGAGCAGATATATTATCTATTGTACTGAAATAATCTGCAGAGAAACAAGTCACTTTTTGTGATGCTTTTAAAACCTGGAGAACTCAGATAAACCCGTGATACCCAAAGATCTCACTCTCCCCAAAGAATCAGCAGGGATCAGAGAAATGTCAACACTCCGTTTTAGCCTGTTGAATTTTCAACTCCAACAACTTAGCATCCAAGAAAGTGAAATAAAGTGATGTCTCATCCTATAGGCTACTATCGGGAAGGGCACTGAATTTATCATGGGAAATTAATACCTCACAGTCTTCTAATGACAGTCCCTGAGAGCCTCTAAGTCGTAAAAATTTACAAAAGAAACTTAATCGTCTTGTCACCAATAGTAGGATGGGTCTGATTCTTAACATCCTCAGGTTCAAGGGTGGGAATCCACTTATTCATGATGTAAATATTCACTGGGCTGGCCCCTACTGTGGAGTCACCATGAACCCACAGAAGGAGCCTCCCCTCACTACCTTCTTTCCTAGGGACTTCAGTGACTTCACCAAATTGCAACCAGAGGGAAACTGGGTACAGAGAAAGGCTTTCCTAATCTTTGCAGAAACAATACTGAATCTTTCATTGTAAAGAGTTCGATTTAGCAGGGCACAGTGGCACATACCTGTCATCCCAGTGGCTGGGGAGGCTGAGGCAGGAGGATTGTGAATTCAAAGCCAGCCTCTGCAACTGAGTGAGGCCCTAAGCAACTCAGTGAGACCCTGTCTCTAAATAAAATACCAAAAAGGGCTGGGGATGGGGCTCCATAGTTAAGCACCCCGGGATTCAATCCCTGGTACCAAAATAAAAAAATAAATCACAACTCATCTTCTCATCTCACACTCTCCATTTCTATCATAATTTATATTACCTACTTAATCAGACCTCTGCATGATTAATATGTATTGTTTATGTCTGAGTGAGATATTTGATGGTTTCTTTCTTTTTTTTTTTTTCCTTTCCTCTTTGAGATTCAGTTCTCTGTGGGAAGGTGTTGTTGACATCTTTGCCTTTTTTTTTTTTTTTTGCCAAAATGACGGCTCAAATTAAGGTAACTCGGGAAGTTATTGCCTGTAGAACAAATGGGGCGTCACTGAAATGGCTACTTCCTGCGTGTATTTCATCTGAAATTTAACAGAGTCAGGGAGATGGGTCCCAAGAGCATACCTCCGGCAAAAGCTGCCGTTCTCGGTAGCAACATTCCTTGTGTGGTAATCATGCCACCGAGCTGTCCAGGATGCTTTATCTGCATACAAATGAGTTCCAAAGTGCTACGGCTGCTATTATGACAGTATTAAAACAAGAACTGGATAATGAACTATCTTTACGGAATCGTAGTTCAATTACTCCAAGAACACGCTGTACAAACCTGCAAATGCTCACCTCCTCCAAGAGCCCAGCTCTCTCCTCAAGCATCCAGAGGGCTGCACTTGACCTGCCTTCTCATCACTTTAAATAAATACAGGACTAATCAAGGGGGGTGGGGGGGCGGTTCTAGGCTACCTTTTACAGACCTGACTCTTTCAGGGCTAGGGCAGGCACATTCCTTCAACTGACAGTTTGGGTAAATTGGGTGATTTAATATTCCCACAATCCTTTAAAGGTTAAAAAATTAAATGGCCTTCAAACCCACAGCTGTTAGCTTCTGTTGTTGCCATCAATCATTAACATTAGGTCCTGGGACCTTCAAAGGCCACCAGGCATAAAGGAGTAAAAAAGGAAAAGAAGAGCAAGTTCTTAATGCAAGACCTATAACACGTGCATAAAGGTAAGAAGGCAGGCTTTAAGACATTGAGTAGGGTCTCTATACTTTCTCGGTACTGGAGATTGAACCCAGGGGTGCTTAACCACTGAGCCTCATCCCCAGCCCTTTTTTATATTTTATTTACACTCAGGTGACGCTGAGTTGCTGAGGGCCTCGCTTTTGCTGAGGCTGGCTTTGAACTCGAGATCCTCCTGCCTCAGCCTCCCGAGCCACTGGGATGACAGGCGTGCACCACCACATCCAGCCACACATTCTCTTTCTCCTCTGGTGACTGACTAGATTCCTCAGCCATCTTAAGTCATTTATTCAAGGCAGAAACTGCAGAGGAAAAGCCACTGATGCTCTGTCACACCAGCAGCTCCATGCAAGAAGCCTAGTGCTCAGCCCTGGCCTCTCCCTGCTTACCAAGCACAGGAGGCTCCATGTGAACACCTAGCACCTCGACACCTGCAGTATTATTTTCAAAGTTAAATAGATTTCAGAGGTTATGAGTGGCATCTGGTAATTCTGCAAAGAGTGGAAAGTACTGATGTCTTCCTAAAATGAAGTTATCGTCACAGACTACCTTTTCAGTTGATTAAAAGAATATAAAGATTTTTAGGAGGTCCATGAATTCATTAAAAACTGCATATTAAATCTTCCTGTGATACTACTCTCATTTACATCAAATAACAACTGACGCACCTGAGCAAGGCTTGGCCCAACTAACCACAGAGCCCCAGGCCCAGCCATGGTGCACATTTCAAGGAGATGTAACACAGTCCTCCTGGAGTGGAAGAGCTACCAGTCGGGCACTTAGGAGGACAGCGCCTCCCTCTCTGATTCTGGACCAGCTACAGACCCACTAGCGCCTGGATCTCTGAATCCGCAACACAAGGAGAAAGCCGCCCACCACAAAGGGCTCTTGAAATGATTTAAATTTGATAACCCAGTTAAGCTCTTTGCATGGTGCTTGTCGAGAGCAAAGGTTCAGCAAATGCCATCTTCTATTTTTTCCCCCTCTTCCCAAGGTAAAAATTGGCCACTGTCCCAATAGGTTATTTTGCCATTTGAAACACTGCCATTAACTAATGTCTAACAGGGACGTGTACTTCTCTAAAAACAAACAAGCAAGCAAAACTTTACGATTTCTGCTCACAGCTTAAAAAAACAATGATTTGAGAAGATACTTTTTTCTTTTCTTTTCTTTTTTTTTTCTTTTTTTTTTTTTTTTTTGGTGGTGGTACTGGGAATTGAACTCAGGGGCACTTAACACTTAACATCCCCAGCCTTATTTTGTATTTTATGTAGAGACAGGGTCTCACTGAGTTGCTAGGGTCTCACCAAGTTGCTGAGGCTGGCTTTGAACTCATGATCCTCCTGCCTCAGCCTCCTGAGTCAGTAGGATTACAAGTGTGTGCCACTGTGCCCAGCCCAGATATTTTCTTAACTGTGGCAAACTAAATATAACTCCAAGGTCACTATTTGTACTATTGTTTTTTTTTTTCTTTATGGGTGCATTATAGTCCCACATAATAGCTGGGTTCATGTTGACATAATCGTACATGCATGGAGCTTATGAATTATTTTCCAAGTGTACAATTCAGGAACATTGAAGTCCATCTGCAATGCTGCCCAACCATCACCCCCGTCTAGTTCTTGAATATGACAAAAGAAAATTCTCACCTCTTAGGTATTCATTCCCTCCCGCCTTTCCCCCCAGCTCCTGCAGCTACCACATGTACATGTGATACACACACATAGTAAACACAGAAAAATCAGTGTTAGTGGTCACACTACACACAGGGCAGCTACTAGAACGCGAGCCTCTTCTACGCTTATCTAGGTTATCCTTCCCTCCTCATTCCTCCACGATTTCTAAACTAATCGTTGTTTATTTTTTAATTGGTGCACTCTAGTTAAGCATCAAAGTGGGTTCACTGTGACATGATCACACACCCACATGACATCATTCAGTTAATTCCGTTCTGCTCCTCTCCCCTTCCCAGTCCTCTTCCCTCCAAGATATTTTTTTTTTTTTTTGTACCAGGGATTGAACCCAGGGGTACTTAACCACTGAGCCCCATCCCCAGCTCTATTTTGTATTTTATTTAGAGACAGGGTCTCCCTGAGTTGCTTAGGGCCTCACTCAGTTGCTGAGGCTGGCTTTGAACTTACGATTCTCCTGCCTCAGCCTCTCAAGTCACTGGGAAGTCATGTACCACTGTGTCCGGCTTCTCCAAGATAATTTTGATCCTTCATTGCATCATTTTTTTTTTCTTTTAAAAGACATTAAGTCCTCTCCATATCCTACCTACCTCCTTATGTGTTACTGATAGATCTGTGACAGTGGCTGGCCATGTTAGGTATTCAGTAAATGTCTGCTGAGCAAACGAATAAAAGAAGAGCAACAATGTGACTTGCACATGACAGTGGGGATCTAAAGCATGATCAACTCCACAATCACATACAAGGTCAAAGAGAGAAAATCATCCTTTAGCCAGGCGCGGCGGTACACGCCTGTCATCCCAGAGGCTCAGGAGGCTGAGGCAGGAGGATCGCCAGTTCAAAGCCAGCCTCAGCAATGGCAAGGCCCTAAGCAACTCAGGGAGACCCTGTCTCTAAATAAAATACAAAATAGGGCTGGGGATGGGGCTCAGTGGTCCTGTGCCCCTGAGTTCAATCCCTGGCACCAAAAAAAAAAAAAAAAAAAAGGAAATCATCCTTTAGTATTCAAAGTGTTACTTTAAATGTCATTTACTGGATACCTGTCACCAATGTCACTCTTGTGGTTGAATTAGAAAAGTGTCAGGACTGAACTTGGCTTCTCTCTTCCACCACAACACTCTTCTAGAAGTCTAGCACAGTGGGCAAAAATGCAGGTTTGAAGAGAGGAAGCCTGGCGTGGGAATCCCCACTGGCCAGGATGCTATTGGCAGTTCCCATAAGCTGTTGTCACATAAGGGTGACAATCTCCATGGCTTCCAGTTGTTTTGAGAGCTGAAGGATGTGATTCATGTGTCGTGCTTATCAAAGTGCCTGGCACACAGGTGGTGTCAGGGACGGGACCTCTTATCATTAATTAACTTCTAAGCATTAATTAAATCTATTTTCTTATGTTTAATTCTCTCAGGAAGCACACAAATCTCTGAGAAATTCAACTGCTCCAATTCAGACCTACGTCTCTTAGTACATTAATAGACTAAAAAATCTCAAATTTTAGGCTGAAGATGTAGCTCAGTGGTAGAGACAAGCACCATCCTCAGTATCAAAGAAAACAATACCTCAAATTTATATCTCGAATTTGTTGCTAGGGCTATTATCTGAGTTCTAAACTTGTCTATTATCCAACGGCCTACAAGAAATCTCCACTAAGATCTCTTAAGACACCTCTTAGAATTAATATCACACATGGTAAGATACCATGTGTGGCCGGGCATGGTGGTGCATACCTGTAACCCCAGTGGCTCAGGAGGCTGAGGCAGGAGGATCTCAAGTTCAAAGCCAGCCTCAGCAGCTTAGCAAGACCCTAAGCAACTCAGTGAGACCCTGTCTCTAAAAAGCGGCAGGGGGAGACTGAGGATGTGGCTCAATGGTTAAGTGCCCCAGGGTTCAATCTCCCTGATACAGAAAAAAAAATTTAAAAGATATTATCATTGGAGGAAGCTGGAGGAAGGTACGTGTAATCTCTTACTATGTTTGCAAGTTTACATGAGTCTCAAGCCATCTTAAAATTGAAGGTTATAATATTTATTCATAACAGATATCATAACTTTTAGTTTGTAGTTACAATGTTTACTTATAAAGATAATAAAGTGAATGTGGCCCAAACTGAGCTATTATAGATTTGCATTGCAGCCCCAATTTTCCCACCCCCATCTACTGGTCAATAAATCACTCTTCAGTGAAGTGCCCTGGTGAAGCATGTTGGCAGCCTGACGAACTGATGTCCTGGGGCACGTGTACTGTGTTTGATTCTTGGCTTCTTTTGTTTCCAGCTAAGTGACCTTGGGCAAGGACTTGACCTTTCCATATTTCAGCGTCCTCATCTATTAAATGAAAATAAGAAGTACCCACGGCACCAAGTTCTTAAGTACATTACACGAGTCAATACAATAAGTGCATCAAATGCACCTGCTCTTTGGATGTTTTCAATAATAAATTAGCTATTATCATTCATTTCCCTGAGCCACCACACCCACATCCAACAAGTATTCTAAACCAGATCACTCTACGGCCAACTGCCGACAACTCTAGCATCATCCCCCATCAATGGATTCTCATGAACATCCACATGTGCTGGGCGCGGGGCACGAGCCTGTCATCCCTGCAGCTCAGGAGGCTGAGGCAGGAGGATCATGAGTTCAAAGCAAAAGCGAGGTGCTAAGCAACTCAGGGAGACCCTGTCTCTAAATAAAATACAAAATAAGGCTGGGGACAGGGCTCAGTGGTCGAGTGCTTGAGTTTAAACCCTGGTACCCCTCTCCCCCAAGATAATAAATAAAAATAAATAAACCTGTACATGCTTCTCCAGTCCCAGTCTTTGTCTCTTAGAGGTCACTTCCGACCACAGTCAGAGTAAACTTTCCAAAACCTAACTCAAATCATGTCATCTGCTACTCCAATGGTTTCTATTAAATGTTCCAATGGCTTCTTTTCTTTCTTTTTTTTTTTTCCTTTTGGTACCAGGGACTAAATTCAGGGGGCGCTCAACCACTGAAACACATCCCCAGCCCTTTTTGATATTTTATTTTACGTCCAAGTCTCCCTGAGTTGCTCAGAGCCTCGCTAAGTTGCTGAGGCTGGCTTTGAATCCATGATCCTCTTGCGTTAGCCTCCCCAGCTGGTGAGATCACAGATATGCGCCACTGAACCCGGCTTCCCATGGTTTCTCCCTGAGAACAAAAAATGTTTTAAAATCGTAACAGTGGCCTAAGAAGTCCTATATGATTTCTCTCTTGCTTTCCTCTCAGACCTCTTCTGTGCCCCTCTTTCACCAACGGTCAGTCACAGTGGGCCTTGAACTTGACAGAGCGTTAGCATTTGCTCTCTGTGGCTCAGATCGGTCCTTGATGGCCAACACCATTCTACCATCCTTGGTTAGCATCTGAGCTCCTAGTTTCCAGGGTCATATCATATCAGGGATAGAGACTATTTATTAGCCTCACAGCTGGACAAAAACCAAGGGATTAGTTTCCAACCAATATGATCTCAGCAGAAGTCCATGTGGTAATTCAGGAAAAACCTTAAATAGAGAAGACACTGGGCTCTCCAGCTCTCCCTCTGTCAGACTGGCTGCAGTACCAATATGGCAGGTCAGGCTTGGAGCGTACAATTGGGCAAACGCAGAGTAACATGTAGGTCTAGTCCAAAAGCCATGAAGACAAAGGAAACCATAAAGGGTCCAGGTGACCATCCAGTGCATTCTCAGCGCTAGGCTACTTACGGTTAAGGGAGAAGCAGACCCTGGACTCCTACCCTGTTGAGGTGACTCTAGGTTCTCTCCTCTTTCTTAGCCGAAGAGCCCTACTCAACATCCCTGCCTGAGTGCCTGTCCTCACTGGTCACTTCTCACCTCCACCTTAGTGGTCCCACTGGTTCAATAGGACATTTCCCTACCCCCTAGGCTCTCTACCCCATGGCTCTAGGCATTCGTCTTTGTAAGACTTGATAGACAAAGAACAATTTAACTACTTCTTGACTGCTCTTTCCATCTAAAGGGAAGCTTTGCGGGGTACAGAGGAATCCCCCTGCCCAACACTTAGTATAGCTCCTGATGTGCAGAAGAAATGAAATATCTATTTTGTGACTAGCTCCCTTATCTGTGCAGGGTCTCGTTTTTTTCTTTTTTCCCAAAGAGTAAATTTATTCAGGCCAACACTTACAGAATACTCTTAGTCAGCTTTGTATTGCTGTGGTCACTTCTGACCATAGTCAGAAAAGAACAACTTAGAAGAGCGGAAGTTGCTTTTGGTTCATGGTTTCAGAGGTCTGAGTCCATGCTGGGCTAAGTGCTTGGCTCTGGGCCCAAGGGGAGGCAGAACAACATGGCGGCAGGGCCTGGTGGGGGAGCTTCACCGGGCTGCAGCCAGGAAGCAGAGAGGGGTCACCTGGAAAGATGAATCCTTCTAGGGCACACCCTCAGTGACCCACATCCTCTAGCCACACCCCACCTGCCCACAGTTACCACCATTCAAATTAGGATGGACTGATTAGGATACAGATCTCAGCAATTCAACCACCTCACTCTGAATAGTCCTGCATGAAACAGAAACTTTTGGGGGGACACCTCATATCCAAATCACAGCCAGTCCCTACTGGGTGAAGACACAGGAAAATAGCCAAAGAGGCAAGGTCACAGGCCCCAAGGTCTTCCTAGTGGTGGCAATATAGCATTCCACGCTGATCAACATGGCACTCAATATTCAGGGGGTAAACAATAAATCGATGGTAACTTTTGTTCTGTATATATTTAGCCATTCACACTCGACCTATTATTTTCATTTGGGGATCCAGTTTTATACCACACTATCATCATTTCTTCAGTGTTTTGGCGATCACAAAATACAGACACCTTCCAAAACATAGTTTCAAAATGTCATTAAATATCCAACTATTGAAAACCCTGTCCCTGCACCATCACCCACTCAAAATCACTTTCCAGAATTCAAAGATTCGGAGAATAAGAACAAGTAAGATTCTAACAAAATCTTATAGAAAGCAACATACCCAGTACTTTCAAAAAGACCGAATATTCCCCAGAAGAGGCACCTTCTCATAAATCTGTATCAAAATATTCTCAGAGCATTTGAATAAGGAATCATCTCTGTGGTTGAAACCACTGCTTGGTTTGATTTTGCTTAGGGTTGAAGCCTTGAAAATGACGCTTACAGAGTTTTAAGAATATGACATCCCTCCAACCCGAAATGCTGCAAATGATCCAGGATCATTTGGGACAGTCTGCCCTGCCTTTGTAAATTCTGCGCTTGGAGTGTTTTATAAAAAAACATGATCAAGCCAGGCGCGGTGATCCCAGCCCCTCAGGTGGCTGAGGCAGGAAGATTGCAAGTTCAAAGCCAGCCTCAGCAAATTAGTGAGGCCATAAGCAACTCAATGAGACCCTGTATCAAAGTACATTAGAGGTATTAGAGGTCTGGGGATGTGGCTCAGTGGTTAAGTACCCCTGGGTTCAATCCCTGGTACCAAAAAAAAAAAAAAATTTAAAAATCACCAGCTTGGATGGGGTTTCTCTAAACAATCAAGAGATCACTGAAGCCTGGCACCTGGATTGCAAGCTTGAAAGAATGAAGATGACCCAGAACACCTGAGCCTGACTGCTCAGCTAAGATTCCTGACTCTCAGAAACCCTGTATGATCATAAATATTTGTTCTTGCTATTTTAAAAAAGGCCCACTAGTAGTCTTGTTTCCAGATTAAGTTGTGGCATGAAATATAGTTTAAAAGTACAACTTAATATTCACTTTAGATAATATTTCAGAGTTAGCAGGCACTGTGGGGAGGGCTGTGGGATTTGGAAAGAAAAAGACCTGGAGTTAGAAAGCAGCCTGAGGCATGTGACTTGGGCAGGTACCTAAAACCATCCTGAGCCTGGATTCCTTGCCACTGTGACAAATAAGGGATTATCAGGAGATGAGCTAACAGTGCCGACATACAGTTAGCACTCAATAAATGCTCACCATGTTATTGGTAAGAACAATAATGATGACGAAGGCAGGAGCCAAGACTTGAATCCGGATCTGGCTGCTTATAAAACTCTCAGGGGCACTCAGCCACTGAGCCCCATCCCCAGCCCTATTTTGTATTTTATTTAGAGACAGGGTCTCACTGAGTTGCTCAGGGCCTCACTGTTGCTGATCCTCTCGATCCTCCTGCCTCAGCCTCCTGAGCCGCTGGGATTACAGGCGTGCATCACGGGCATCCAGCGCATATCACTAGTTCCCAGTGTGTATTTCCCACTCCTGGTCTGTCGAGGGCATCCACTGTGATTTTCAAGATGTGGAAGCTACGCGGCCTCCAGGGGGTGAGTTTGTTCAACCCCCATCCCCATGGCAGGTAATTTGTGCAACAGAAAGAACAAGAAATTGAATGGAGGGGAAGTGCCAACTCTCCACATGGGGAACCACGCACCATATGGCCCTGCAATTAGGGAGGAGGTCGACTGCCAAGGGCCAAAATCACCTTGGCAAAATCGAAGGTAGCCGGAGGAAGAGTCTGCCCAGGCCAGCTCCTTCTCAGGGCTGCTCTTGTTCCCCAAGGGACTTGAGTGTCACTTCTTCCCATGGATTGGAAAAGGATTTGAAAGATGAAAAGAAGTCTGATGACAGCGGATAGTCCTAATACCTGGCCATTAAGGTAATTTTTTTTTAAATATTTATTTTTTAGTTCTTGCAGACACAACATCTTTGTTGGTATGTGGTGCTGAGGATCGAACCCGGGCCGCACGCATGCCAGGCGAGCGCGCTACCGCTTGAGCCACATCCCCAGCCCAATTAAGGTAATTTTCTGCCTTCCTAAAAGCCAAGCACAGAAACAGCTCTTCAAAGGGAAGATGGGTTCCAGAGAAGATTATGGCCACCTTTGAAGAAGCTAAAGGACCTCATGGTCCTGTCTGGGAAGGAGGGCACCTGTGCCCACAAGGCCCTTCCTAGTCTCTTGGGAGCTCTGAAAGAAGCTTCTGCGGGGGCATCTGTAATCCAGAGGCTCAGGAGGCCAAAGCAAGAGGATTGTGACTTCAAAGGCAGCCTCAGCAATGGCGAGGCCCTATGCAACTCTGTGAGACCCTGTCTCTAAAGAAAATACAAAACCTGACTTAGGGCTCTAGTGTCCCTAAGGTAAAACTAACTAACTAAATAAATAAATAAGCAAGCAAGCAAGCAGCTTTTGGCTGCAAGAAGTCAGAGAGCAACAGGAAAAGGAGGAGGTGAGCTGGAGATTGAACCAGGCTCCAATGAGGAAACTTTTGGTCCAGAAAAAGAACAGGGAACCGACTCAGCCAAATTCCCCTGGTGCCCAACATGCTTCTCCCTAGGAAGACAACCGCTGGGCCATCTTTCCATCTTAGAAAGTCACCCAGTGTTCCCTCCCTGTGCTTCTCTTCCAATGGAATGCAACTATCAATGACATTCAAGTATCACCATTTATACATTTGATGGTGACAGGAGGGGAGGACCCAAAGGGGCCGGGGGTGGGGTGGAGGGGAGAAAGCTAAAGTCTGCCTTTTGCCAAATGAAGACGACCATTTCTTAAAACAGAGATCACTCAGGGATTCCCTTGCCTTCACGAGGACACCTCGACATTTTTTCTTGACAGTTTATAGTCAAAATCACCCTCGATGGCTGCTGCTTGGGTAAAACAGCAGCTGAGGGAGTTGGCTTGGATTCAAGGACCGGGTTGGATTTTTTAAAAATACATACTGAGCACTAGAATCCCACCCACTTGGTGAAGATGCTCACATCATGAAGGGCACATGCAAACTGAAAACAAAGAGCTGGCTTGTGCCCCAATTCCAGCTCAGGGTTCTGCTACCTTCACCCCAAACATGGAAAGGCAGTTGGAAGCCATGATTCCAAGCTTTGTATATACTGTTAATTTTTTGCTCTCTTATATACATATATACTGATATTTCACCATACATATATATGGATATTTTATATATATAATATATATTTTTAAAATATATTTTTTCTTCAAAAAAATATATATACATTTTTTTTTATTTTTAGTCTTTTGGAGTACTGGGGATTGAACTCAGGGGCACTCGACCACTGAGCCACATTCCCCAGTCCTATTTTGTACTTTATTTAGAGACAGGGTCTCACTGAGTTGCTTAGGGCCTCACTTTTGCTGAGGCTGGCTGTGAACGAGATCCTCCTGCCTCAGCCTCCTGAGCCACTGGGATTATAGGTGTGCACCCCTGTGCCCAGCTTCACTATATATTATTATTTCTGTTGTTTTCATCTTCTCTCTTCAAAGGGCAGATTTATGTTTGTTGAACTCCTAGCACACTGCATTTCCCACACAGGATGGTCTCAGGAAACCTGTACTGGATAATATGAATGCAGAAAAAAGTGATCTGCGTATATACAGTAGCCCCTCTTTATCCTCAGGGGATGGCGGTCTAACCCACCCAGAGAATGCCTACACTCACAGGTAGTACTTTACCCTATACACACACTGTTTTTTCCCTGTATATGTATAACTACCTGTAGTAAAGTTTATAAGCACAATGAAAAATTAACATTACCTATAGCAAAATAGAACAATCATAATGATATACTACAGCAAAAGCTAGGTGAATATGGATTTTCTCTCAAAATATTGTGCTGTAGACCTTAACAACTCAGGGTATAATTTTCTTTTTCTTCCCTTATAGTTGAGAATTTTTACCTTTTCACTTGAAGGAAGTGAACTATGGCTTCTCTTTGGCATATCTAAATGGTCAGCATCATTACTTTTCTGCCCTGGGTCATTTTAAATAAAGTATCCTTAAACACAAGTACTTCAATAACATGACCCTTGATGTGATACCCAGACAGCTACTAAGTAACTAACTGGTGGGTAGCAGATACAGGGTGGATACACTGGACAAAACAAATGATGCAAGATTTCATCATGATACACAGAAAGGCATGTAATTTAAAACTTAGAAACTGTCTCTGGAATTTTCTACTTAATATTTTCAAAATGAAGTGATTATGGGTAACTGAAACTGCAGATAAGAGGGGACTACTGTATGAGCATCTAGGTATTGTGTGAAACCCTGAAAATATTGCTAGAGTCTTTTAAAAGTGTGGAGTGAGCTGGGGCAGTGGTGCACACCTGTAATCCCAGTGCCTCAAGAGGCTGAGGCAGGAGGATAGCAAGTTCAAGGCCAGGCTTAGCAACTGAGTGAGACTCTGTCTCGAAATAAAATAAAAAGGACTGGGGATGTAGTTCAGTGGTGCAGCAACTCTGGCTTCAATGTCCAATGCAAATAAAACAAAAAATATGAAATAAAATTTTGATTGGAAACATACTGTTTCACTCCAATCTAGTCTCCAATACCTACATTCCTGCAACCAGCTCCCGATGGGCATGTGACCGAGTCACAGATTAATCTGATTAGATTTAATGTCAGGACTTTCACTAGAACAGAGAAAAAGAAACTCACTTTTCACAAAGGTGATTAAGCTGCAAAGATGGGCGCTATTAGGAACAATCCATTCCCACCAGAAAGGTGAATGAGAATGATACCATCACAGCAGAGAGTAAAACTGATACAGTGATAAATTCCTAAAAAGATTTGGGCACCAGGATCAAGCTATGCCTGAAGGCAGTCTGCTTTTGGATTTTTCCATTAGGCAAGCCAATACATTCTCTTTGCTGCTTGAATCAGTTTGAATTAAGATTGTGGCTGTGGCAATGGAAAGTTTTGACACGTGGGTGTTGCTGAAGACAGCACAGGTTTGAACACGCAGGACTTTCACAACATATCCCAACCTACCTTCTCTAATCTCATCCTTCATGGTCCCCCATGGCTCCGAGCACTCCAGGATACACAGCCCAGGAATGGACCACATATTTACATTTAAACCAATGTGTCTGCTCCTGCTATGCTCCCTGGGAGATCCTTCCTCCTTTCTCTGCTCAGTGAACTCCTATTGATACTCCAAGGTCCATTTTTTTTTCCTGCGGAAGCCATGCCCAACACTCAAAAGTAGGAACGCTCACTCTTCTGTGTTCCCTTATGCGTTTCCCCCACTACGTAGAGCATCTTGTAGAATCTGCCACCTTCGCTGACTAGTATTCATGCAAATGCTCCTCTCCAAACTGCCCCCTCCTTAAGCCTTTGTCTCCTCATAACTTCACCTTCACTCAGTGAGAAAGAGAAAGGATGGGAGGAAAGCAGAGAAGGAGGAATCCTGCAGAAGAGTCTCTAGAAGCGCATTTCACTTCATAATAAAAACAAATATTGGCGCACACCTGTAATCCCAACAGCCTGGGAGGCTGAGGCAGGAGGATCGCGAGTTCAAGCTACTTTGTGAGAAATAAAGCATAAAAAGGGCTGGGGGATGTGGCTCAGTGGTAAAGTGCCCCTGAGTGGTAAAATTCCCTCTAACAAAAACATCAAAATCAATAACCAAAAATCAGAAGATCGGTAGTGATGAAAATATTTCCAAAAAAACCTTCTAATCCGCCACCTTCCACTAAAGTTTTAAGTGACTACGGAACAAAAGGAACCACTGTTAAAATAATAGTCAAATTAGGATTTCATGCTCCTCCCAGGCCCTTTGAAAAATCCTACACTTGGAAGTCTTGGGGCTGGGGGTGGGGGGGTGGCGGGCACAGCTCAGCAGAGGGCTCCCCTCCCCTGGGGTGGAGCCTCCTCATTGCCAAAATAAACTCAAAAAACAAAACAAGACAGATCGTGAAGTTAATGATCTTTTAAGTGTAAATACAACCATTTGCCTCCCTGTGACACTTTTCCTAACCTACAGGTTAGAGCAAAACTAGAGACAGCAATCATGGAACAGTAGAAGCTCCGAGACTTCCAAATTCTTTATTTTTTAGAGGGGTGGCGTGTCTCACTGTACACTGTCCCGTGTACAGTGAGACTCCTTGGCTATTATATTTTGCTGACTGTACTGAGAAATTCAGAAGTCTCGTGCTGGTGTATGCCTATGATCCCAGCAGCTTGGGAGGCTGAGACAGGAGGATCGCAAGTTCAAAGCCAGCCTCAGCAAAAGCAAGGCCCTAAGCAACTCAGGGAGACCCTGTCTCTAAATAAAATACAAAGCAGGGCTGAGGATGGGGCTCAGTGGTCAAGTGTCCCTGAGTTCAATCCCCAGTACCCAACCCCCCCCCAAAAAAGAAGCAAGTAATTGAGCTGAAAAATTAATTACAGCCCCAAAGTGAGGCTCTTCAGAAGGTCCACTTAATGCTTTGTTCTCATTGAACCCCTGGAGAATAAGATTCCTGTCCAGGTGGATGGGGCAGGCAGTAGCCAGCCCCAGAGCAGCCACTCTCTCTCTCTGTATTTGGTCCTCAATGTTTTTCTTTTATGAAACAAGACACACAGACCCGCTGCCATCCAAAGAGGGGGGGAAAAAATACCCCCCCCAAAACCCTGCCAAGGGCCATCTGAAATGGATAGCTCCTTCTCCAGGGAACAAGAACAACAACAGAAAAGATGTTTATGTCCTTTTAACCTGCATCTGGGTCTGTGATGCTGGGCCAAAGCATATGTGCTCAATAACAGGGTGTAAGGAACCATATGTTGAATAACTCGGGCGCAGCTCAACCCAGATCAAAAGCAGGGCACAGCTTTGCATGCTCTTCCAAGACACAAAGGGGGCCGGCTCCCCCGCACTCCAACAGGCTGTGTACAACTCCTTAGCATATGAAGAGAGCGCCCAGCCCGACCCACTTTCTGGAAACAAAACAGTTGGTCCTCAATATAAATACAGTTTACATACCAATGGGTTCTCATTAACCTTTCTCCAGAGGGTTTTTTTTTTTTTTTTTTTTTTTTTTGGTTCCTGGATTGAACCCAGGGTTACTTAACCACTGAGCCCTGAGCCAGCCTTTTTATATTTTTATGTAGAGACAGGGTCTCACTAAGCTGCTTAGAACCTCACTGACGCTGAGGCTGGCTTTGAACTCCTGATCCTCCTGCCCCAGCCTCCTGAGCCCCTGGGATTCCACCGGCTTCTCCAGTGGTTTTGACCATGAGTGCTTTCCTCCTGTGCCCTGGAAGGGCTGACCCTGCACTCCTCAGTCTTCGCCATGGCATTCTGAGAGGCTGAAGCAAAGTGCCAGTTTGACGGGCAGGTGTCTTGTAAGATAACTACTTCTTATTATTGTTATTAATTGTTATTGGTGGGGATTGAACCCAGGGATGATTGACCCCAGTCCTGTTTTATTTTATTTTATTTTTTTAAATTTTGACATAGGGTCTCGCTAAGTTGCCAAGACTGGCCTCAAACTTGAGATCCTCCTGCCTCAGCCTCCGGAGTTGCTGGCAGTGCCACTGAGCCCAGACAAACCCCTTCATTCTGTATCTCTTCCCCTGCTTCGGTGTTTGACACTGCAGCATACCTGCATTTCAAATTTCTTTGGCTGTCACTTTCTTTTTTTTTTTTTTTTTTTTTTTATTTCTATACTCATGGTCCATATGTAAACTTGATCTAGCCCACTGCTATACCCCCAGGGCACAAAATAGTACCCAGCAAAACAGGCCCTCAATAAATACCTTCAGAATGGGAAACGAATGAGTCTAAAGAATGTGAGGGATTACACATTTTTTACATTTGTGTTTGGAAGAGAACTGTATTGAAAAGACTTTGGAGCCAGATGTCGTAGCACACACCTGTAATGTCACCAACTCAGGAGGCTGAGGCAGGAGGATGAAAGTTTGAGGCCAACCTGGGCACCTCCAAGAGACACTGTCTCAAAATTAAAAACAAAAACAGCTAGAGAATGTAGCTCTGTAGTACAGCACCCCTTAAGCCTCCAGTACCACCATAAAGAAAGAAAGAATATTTTTGATATTGCAGTTGCTTTATACTTGATATCTAGATTGGGATTATCATCTATTCATTCAACAAACACTGATGGGGCATTTCACAAAGCTGCCTGGTAGATGTTAAGAGAGAGGTAAGGCCTTATCAGATCTACCCTTCAAGAGGTTTCAGTTCATACACCCTGGGGGGTACCCTCCAGGCAGGATCCTTCCTGCTCCACTGCTAACTGCCCTACATTCCACTTGGGGACAGCAAATGCAGCCTTGCTGACTGGTGGGAGAAGGAGGAGACAGATATGCAGAGGACAGAAGCCAGGTGGAGCCAGGGCTTCCGGGTTCCCTCCTGTGTAGCAAACCCAAAGAGTTTCAATTGTCCATAAGTCTCTGGGTGGTGTATAACTCCAAATGCTTCTTTAAAAATGGTGGCACACCAGGAATCCCAGCTCCTGGGGAGGCTGAGGCAGGAGGATAGCAAATTCTGGGCCAGCCTCAGCAATTTTAGGAGGACCTGCCTCCAAATAAATTTTTTTATAAGAAGAGGACTGGGGATGTAGCTTGGTGGCAGAGTGCTTGCCTCGCGTGCAGGAGGCCCTGGGTTCATCCCCAGTACCACTAAATAAATAAATAAGTGAATACATAAACAAATACAATAAAGACAAAAATAAATAAAAATAAATTTTAAAAAGGGCTGAGGATGTAGCCAGGAGGTAGAAAGTAGTAAGTAGAAAGTAGTCCTGCCAAAACAATTTTTTTTTTATTTTGAAAAATAGGCAATACAAAATGAAGATCTTTTAAAAAAGTATATGATTTTCTAGGAAAATCTACCTGAGAGAAACACGAATGTGAGCATGCAGCAAAACACGAGTATGTAACCACAGCTATTTAAAAAGAAGGAACTGATCATTGTCATTGATTAACAAACTTTCTATTCTCAGATAAAAAAGACACTATTCAATAATTTAAAATGTGTATCTGAAGGCAGGCACGCTGGCACATGCCCACAATCCCAATGACTCAGGAGGCTGAGGCAGGAGGACTTCAAGTTCAAAGTCAACCTCCACAACTCAGTGAGAGCCTGACAACTTGTCTCAAAATAAAATAAAATAAATAAAAAGGGCTGGGGATGTGGCTCAGTAGTTAAGCACCCCAGGATTCAATCACCGGTACCAAAAAAAAAAAGTATTTGAGAAAATTTGGATTATATAAGAAGATACTCACGTTAAATGAAAAAAAAAAAAAAAAAACCAGGATACTCAACTATATATATGATACCAATTATGCATGCCTTGTGGGTGGGCATTGGTGAAAAATCATACGTAGATGTGGACATATGAAAGAGATGGATTGGAAAGTTCACCATGATTATTCCTAGATACTGGAATGATTAAGAAATTTTCCATAATCTTTGCACTTTTGTATATTTTCCAGACCCTCTGTAATGATTATCATTTTACTTTAACATGCTGCATTTTACTTGAAAAGATTATCTAAAGGCTTCTAGAAAGTTCTGTTTTTAAGTAACTAAACAGCAAATGCGTCCGAGACCATGAGGACCACACCTGCATTTGAAACAGTTGGTCACTTGAAGAGAGAGAAGGCACAGCATTGGTTTTGGTGGGGGGTCTCAGTAAAAGGAGACCATAAAGGGCTTGTATAGCACTTGGGCATATGTCAGATAACTTTACGTGATTTGGGAAAGGGCTCAAGAAGCAGGGCTTTGTTCTGGACAGGATGCTGTTAAAAAGTGGAGGGAATTCATTGCTTCAATGGCCTAATAAATCTTTTTTTTGTTGTTGTTTTGTTTTGTTTTGAATGAAACCCAGGACCTTGTGCATGGTCTACCACTCAGCGACCCTCTCACCACCTAATAAATCTTAACTGGAACACAGGGAAAACAAAGAACATCACCACTGTAACAGGTAAAGGACCAACAGTCACTCTTCTTCTCCAGGACGGGAGGATGTCTGGTCTGGATGATTTTCTTGTCACATCTGCAGTGAGACACGGTCACAAGGTCTTGTTTTTGTTCTGAGCCATCTCCCAGCTACTAGTGACACCAAGGCCAATAATACCAGCCCAGTTTCTAAAGATGATAAGGAATAGATATGTTGTCAGAAATATTGAGACGCACCAGGCACGGTGGCACATGCATATAATCCCACGGGCTCAGGAGACTGAGGCAGGAGGATAACGAGTTCAAAGCCAGCCTCAGTAACCTAGTGAGGCCCTGAGCAACTCAGCAACTTAGTAAGGCCCTAAGCAACCCAGTAAGACCCTGTCTCTAAGGAAAATACAAAAAAAGAGCCAGGGATGTGGCTCAGTGGTTATGTACCCCTGGGTTCAATCCCAGTACAGGAAAAAAAAAAAAAAAAAACCCAAATATTACAAATGGACACGTACTGAAAATACAGATGCAACCAACAAATATCCCATAACCTACCGTGTTGCTCTTGACAAGTCCATAAAAGAGTTGATACCTAGCCCCAAATGCCTAGTATGTAGAAGACACTTAAGAATGGGGGAGAGTAGGTAAAGATGAAGTGACGGATTGTCTATAACTGCCTTTCAATGGTTCAGCATAAGCCAAGCAAGACAAAACAAGAAAGAGAACATAACCCTGATATAATATCAACATATTAACACTGGAGGTGAACACGGCACTGCAAATGTAACTTTTGAAAACACAGCGACATAGAACTCTCCAGAGCCCTTCTTGTGTTCCCAAGTGTCATCTTGCACTCTGAAGACCTCTTCTCTACTGGGCCTAATTACAGGGGGCCAGAATTTGGAAGTACATGTAAGATGTAGCTCAAAGAGCAAGAAGTGCCATCTTGAAGCCAATCTTGCTTATCTGGGGACTGGCCTTGACTGTAATGCAATTCCAAATTCTTAGGTGCCTCTTACTCCTCCACCCATCTACTCATCCTGAATCATCTATGGAATTTCTGAAAAGGATCAAGTTCTGGGTACGGTGTCAGAGGTCCGTGAATTTTTACCCCCAAAGGAAAGCAGTGGGGCATCCTTCATGAATGTCCCAAAGAAGAGAAGATGACCATCTACTCTATAGAAATGCCAGCAGTAGGACCCGTCCTTCTCAAAACATGCTTAACATCCCATCACAAGGCTGCAGATGCTTCACCAAGGCAAGGAAACTATAACTCAGTGGTAGGGCCCTTGCCTAGCACACACAAGGCTTTATATTCAATTTCCAGGACAGCAAAAACAAACAAAAAGTAAAACCATACATGGCCACTAATTCTATACACTGATACTTACTTGGTCCCAATAACATTTACCCATTCCTTCAATCATTTATTGAGCAACTAATAGCAAGCACTATTCACGGAGCTGCTAAGGTGATCAAAACAGACAAAACTCCTGCCTTCAAGGAGCTGATGACTCTCAGCGGTGTGTTGCATATCGGCATATAAACAATAACTCATTATTTCAAAAGCTGCATATTCACACCATCGTAAGCACAGATGGTCCCTGACGCAAAATGGTTTCAAAGATATTCCGACTGTGCCACGGTTAGAAGGGAGTCCCACAGACAGTCGAAACTGCACTCGGAATTTTGGCTTTTCCCTGGCTAGCCATATGTTGGGTGGCAGCAGAAAACTGCAGCTCTCTGTCAGTCCCGTGATCACCAGGGCGATATATGAGGATGTAATGTAGGTCAGGCGCATCAAATAAATTTGTGTGTGTGTGTGTGTGACCCTGAGCATCAAACTCAGGACCTCGCACATGCTAGGCATACGTTCTAGTACATTCTACCATTGAGCCACATCTCCAAGCCTTCAACTGCATCTTTCACTTATTATATTTTCAATTTAAAATGGGTTTATGGGGATGTCACCCCATCCCCTTTGAAGCCCAGGAGCATCTGTACATGCTACAAGTTAACCAGACCCTTACTGGGGGAGAGTGCTTTGTGTGTGTTTTCCACTTAACATATTTTTTTTAAGCATTGCTCTTACAGCAGCCTTTTCTTTTATAAATAAATATTTTGGCTAAATCCTGAACAGCTGTCTAAAACATGTTACTCTACACCAACACTGTATTTTGAAAATGGTTCACTGGGTGACTTATTTTACACTTAACAACATCCAGAAAACCACATCAGAGAAGATATAATCATTCTAGAAGTGCTTAACCAAGTTAAGATTCCAGTTGATTATTTGTAACAGTTTAGCAGATTATGTTACAGTTTTTCAGAGCCTAGAAAGGAAATAAAAGTGATAGTCAATTTTTTTTATTTTTTTTATTTTTTCTCCTTCCAACTGTTAGGTATGGTGATACTTCTTCCAGCTGGTTTTCAGAAGATTTTAAAATTAACTTAGAAGTTTGCCTAACCCTTAAAAGTCAGCTACCACTTTGCCAAGCAAAACAGAGCTTATATCGAACAAATCAGAGTTCACTAAATTCTTAATTTCAAATGTAGACGTTTGGGCAGCGTGTGTGTGTGTGCACACACATGGGCACACGCACACATGAGTGTGGTATACATGTACGGAAGCATACATTCGTAGATGTCTATGAGGGACTGCAACTAAAGAAATAAAGCTGAGCCAGGCGCGGCAGCGCAAGCCTGTAATCCCAGTGGCTCGGGAGGCTGAGGCAGGAGGATCGCCAGTTCAAAGCCAGCCTCAGCAAAAGAAAGGCCCTAAGCAACTCAGTGAGACCCTGTCTCTAAATAAAGTACAAAATAGGGCTGGGGATGTGGCTCAGTGGCCAAGTGCCCCTGTGTTTGATCCCCAGTAAGCCCCCCCCCCATAAGAGAAGTAAAGAAGAAGTAAAGTTGAAACACCACTATGCTTATCCATATTATAAAATAAAAACATACAAAATACAGGAGCCTACAGTGATTTACAAAACAATACTCATCTACTCTAGTTTTTGACCACATATTAAATTTGCTAGGCCTTGCCTGGATTTAACTTCATGCAAAACAATCCATTTTAAAGATGTGGAACCTGAGGCTTGGAAAAGTTGAGGTTGTTTATTCCCAAGTTCATTCAAAATCTTCTGCTTCAAAGTCTATAACTGGCAAGACACTATGCTATTGCTCCCTTCCAAAGGCCTCTGATAATACATGCTAGTCACTTTGTACCTATGACTGTATAACATATATCATGCAGGATTTGTAGAGGATAATTAGAGAATTCTGTAAACATTGGATTCTAGATTCAATGCACATCTATCTGACTTTAGGGTTAGAGGGAAACGAAGCAGAGAGAAGTTTTACTGCTTGCTTTCTGCCTACAGGTGGGGATAAGAACTTGAGCTGTGTGATGAATCTGCCTAGATTCAAATCCCTACACGTGAGAGTCAGGCAGGATGGTGCTCACCTGTCATTCCTGTGGCTAGGGAGGCTGAGGTAGGAGGATCCCAAGTTTGAGCCCAGCCTCAGCAACATAGTGAGACCCTCAGCAACTCAGTCACACTCTCTCTCAAAATTTTTACAAATAATAAAAACGCTGGGGATGTGGCTCAGTGACAAATTACCCCTGGGTTCAATCTCTGAGAACAAAAAAAAAAAAAAAAGCAAACCAACAAATCCCAGTACAGTTACATGGTAGGTTGGACACTGGACCAATATCACTGTGCTCCTGTTTACCTGTGGAGTGGGGACGGCACTGTTTCCGCCTGTGTTGAGAGAACGACATGAGTAAAGAACTGAAAACCTATACTCAGAAACTCTACCGAAAAACCACCATCTCAGGTGTTTGGGTCCACACACAAAGAAAATCTCAGCGCAGAGCCTGGAATTCAAACACCCATGTTACTGAACCGGCCAATGATGGGGCTTCATTTCTAGGAGAAAATTAAGGACCATGTTCCCCTGGGGAGTAACTGGAGTTAATTGGGAGACTCCAAAACTCCCTTCCAAAAGCTCTTCAAGCCAAGGTCTTCTATAACCTCCCAGCTGGTGATGCGGATCCACTCTGCTCCTGGCAAGTCAGGCACAACTGCCAAGAGTCACATTTCCTGTGGGTGGGCAGGGACGCCATGGAGACCGGAGCCAGGGGTACTGGGGGCATCCCAATCCCGGGTGACAAGGAGCTCTCTGGGCCTCAAAGCAACCTTCCACTAGATGAAGATTCCCAATTAAGGTGGGGAGGGGACAGCTGGCATCTAAGCAATCAAAAAGGTCTGGGGTACCCCGATCATCGCTCTTCTTATATCGGGGACCGCCTGAGGCTCAGACCAGGAGAGAAAGGACTTTGCACAAAAGGGCCTCCCCCTTCCCAGCTCCTTTCCGTCTTCTCCAGCTGAGGCCAGCTCTAGGCACACCCCACTCTTGGGGATGCTCAACCTACAGGCTCTTGGAGGGGTGGGGTGAGCCACCAGTTCCTCAAGTGGCCGCAGGCCGGTCAAATGGGGACCGCGGGAGCTGGAGACAGCGAGGGGGACGGGATCCTGGCTCCTGAGCCTTAGGCAACCGTCCTCCAGCGGAGGATCCCTAAGCAGAGGCTCCGGGAGCGCCTGGCGCGCGGTGTCCCTCCACCTGCCCAGGCCGCCAGGCTGCGCGCCCTGCGCTGCGCCGCGCTCGCCCGGAAAACATGGCTGGCTGGAGCCTCCGCGGGCGAGCCGGGCGCGGGAGCGTTCGGGGAGGGACGCGGCCGCCAGCTGGCCGAGGTGGGAGGTGGGGAAGGCGAACGCCTGGCAGGAGGCGAGAGCGGCGCGTTCCAGCTGCTCCCCGGCGCGGTGGCTTCCGTCCCTTTCCTCCTCCTCCTCCCGGGCTGTCCCCGCTTCCCCTCTGCCCCAGCCTACCCAGCGTCCTCCCGGCCTCGCTGACCTCCTCCCCGCCCCTCCTCCTGCTGTCACTCGCAAGGACAAAACCCGCGGTACCGTCCGCCCACCTGCCCGCGGTTACCTGCGGCGCAAGATCCCACTCGGTCACGGTCCCTGCCGGCGCCCAGGCGCGCGCTCTCGGCCGCCGCCCGCCTTAGCCCCGCGCGTCTGAGTGGCCGGCGACAGCTGCTCCTTTTATGAGGCCCGCAGGCCCGAGACACAGCCCCGGCGCCCCCATCCCCGCTCGGGCGACTGCGGTGGCGTCAATGCAAGCTATTCACACGGGGGGCTGCTGCTGTTGGAGCCTCTCCCCCCAGTGCGCGCCAGCCCCTGCCACAGGGCCTTGGGCAGCGGTGGGGGGAGGGATCGAGGTGGCTTTCGGGGCACCCACTAGGGGAAAGGGGGTCACGTGGTCCTAGCCCAGGGTAGACTGGGGCCCACTTGAGTTGCTACACCCTTGGAAATGGACCGGGAGGTGCCAATCAAACACTAGAGTGTGGGATATACTTTGAAACTAAGCAGGAATAAAGCGGAACCTTCAATCACTATCATCATTTTACTTATAATAATTATTAAACAGCACCTGCCATTTTTTAAAAAGCGATTACTATGAGCCCTTTTTTTTTTTCTTGTACAGAGCATTTTGAAAGCACTGTGCAATTCCAGTCCACCCCACCCCACCCCCACCCTGGCTTTGGGTTAATACAAATCCCACCATAGGTACAAATCCTTCTCAGTGGAGACCTACACTGGCTCCCATTCCACAGGATAAAAACTTAACACCTTAGGTCATCAAATATCTAATAGGGTTATCCTAGCCCTATTCTCCAGCCTCAGAGCTGATGCGTGGATCACCCTTATACAGAAATTGGGGAATTCTTTGATTTTCTTTTTAAAGCTTAGAAAGACCAGGTTCAGAGAGGTTCAGTAGCTGCCAAGTCACTCAGCTAAGAAATGCTAGAACAAAGTCCTCCATCCTGGTTTCCGGATGTTACTACCACTTGTCAACTTTTAATGTCAAGAGAGTACCTTGCCCTTCCGAGTTTGGGAAGATATTTTAACTCCTCTTTGGCAAGACATTTTGCCAAATATATCTGGATGGTTTCCTGTGGCTTCAGTGATATTTTTGCCAAATATATTTTTTGGAAGATATTTTGTCTCTTCTTTGCCAAGAATAAAACCTGAAGAAGAAAAAAGAAAGAAAGAAAAGAGAGAGAGAGAGACAGACCCTAGGCCAAGAAAAAAGGAAAGAAAAAATCAGAAAGTTCCCTTCAATCCTGTCTCCTCTGACAGGCTATTCATATATAATTTTAGTTCTAATTTCAGGTGGAACATGGCAATCAGGCAAGGGGCATTCATGGGGAATAATCAATTTGACTAAATTTGGATTGGCCCCCAGCATGCTCACATCACTCGTGGGAATAGCCAATCATCTCCCAGGAAGGAAGTCAAAAAGCAATGATTTGATGCACTTCACATAATGGTCAAGTGATTTTTTTCCCCATATGAATTACAGAAGCGGAGGGTAATAAAATCCACATGGAAGGCTAAATCAGACCTCCCTTCAAGGCTGTGGAAATGCATTCGCTAGAGAGCAAGGAACTAATGTCACATTTATTCTCTTCCACCCCCCTCCCTTAAGCAGCCACCAACAAAGGACTGGACATCAGGGGTTCCCCCAAAGCAAAGCTGGGACCATTTCCCCAGGGGGAGCTCATAGGAGGGCTAGATAAGCTAGATTCTGCTAAGGTGCAGAAGAGGAGGTGGTAACAGCAAAGGGAGGAGGTAGGAGAGATTCCCACTAGAGTGCAAGTGAGTTTCAATTTCGAATAATTACATTAGGTCATTCAATGTGTAGCATGTGTACGACATTCCTGCTGAGAGGGTTCTCAAAGGCTGAGTGTTAGAAGGCAGAAAGCCTGTAATTAGAAGCTCTCAAGTACCCACCCTCTGATGAAGAGGACTGAAGTGCTGTCTGCTCAGGTAATCACGCTAAGTGTGTGTGTGTGTGTGTGTGTGTGTGTGTGTGTGTCCCTATTCCCCATCTGTCCCCATTTCCCGACATTAACATCTAACTGTGCCAAGTCTTATAAGCTTCGGGGCGGAGTGGGGGGGGAATGGGGAAAAAGAGAATTAAAAACAAAAACACAGAAACAAACAGACACTTGACAAAACTGTAAAGATGTGTGATTTACAGAAAGAGATATTGGATCGCACTCAAAAGAAGCTTGTCTTGACCATAGGGGCCAGAGAGTGGCTTATCCTTTGAAGCAGGCAGCAAAATTCCTAACTGCTCTCAAATTCTGAGCTCTACAACTTTTTCCTTTCCTTGCCCTGGTGGTAGATTTCCTTAGAAACTGTCTCAAAACTTTGGAGATGTACCACTGGGAACAAGAAAATAAGGACTTGATTGGGAATGTCACAATAGTTCATGTCTATTTCTGCTCCTGTCTATTAAAATGGGCTTCCTCTGGACAAATCTAGCTTCCTGGGGCCCTGATTCTCTGGATTACTTATTTTGAGAAGGGGCCTGCAAAAAACTGAAGTTGGCTTCTCCCTCTAGGAGGCAGTCTGGAAAATAGAAATTGGATGGCTGCTCCTGACCTGAGACATCTGAGCCTCATCACACCTCAATCAGGTGCCTGCCTTATGCCTTGGAAAGGGTTATGAGATGAAGACATATTGATCATTTTAGGTCTCTGGTTCACAGATAGGAGAGGGGACTACATCCTCATGCAATTTGGGATTTGGGGGGTTGGTCTGTTCAGGCAGGAAATCTAAGAGAGATGTAGTCCCCACCTCAAATATAAATGCCTGGTCTTGATACTCTTTAAAAGAAAAAAATAGACACCTTTGTTACATTTCACTTCACTCTATCATTCCACCAAAAAAAAACAACTGCTTTGTCCTTGAGCCCCTGAAGATGGGTAAAAAAAGAATCAACTGTGATCCAACCTACCAGCTATGCATGGCGTAACAATATGAAGTCATACAGCTGGAGTCTGAGAGGCCAGAGGCAGTTTCAACTTCAAACTCGACGGGCCACCCAGAACCCTTTTTCTCTGTGGTTGGTATGAATCTCATCCCACTTTGTGATCATTGATTGGTGTTTATTTTTTTTTAAAGTGTTAACTTTATGGCCCTAACATCAGACAATAATTCAGTTTGGCTTTTACTTCCCCCCCCCCCCTTGTAGCCGGGCATGGTGGCATACTCCTGTAATCCCAGCGGGAGGCTGAGGCAGGAGGATCTCGAGTTCAAAGCCAGCCTCAGCAACTTAGTGAGGCCCTGAGCAACTCCGTGAGACCCTGTCTCTAAATAAAATATAAAAAAAGGGCTGGGAGTGTGGCTCAGTGGTCAAGTGCCCCTGGGTTCAATACCTAGTACAAAAATAAATAAATAAGTACCTCCTGTGTCCTTTGTTCATTCAACACATAATTTTGGAGCAACAAGAAATACAAATTAATGAATAAGTCCCAAATAAGTCAGCCTCGGTTTTAGTAGGTGGTGTACATTTTTTCTGTTGACTTTCTAAAGTCATCCTAGAGATGGGCTCAGGAACTCACACATGCTAGGCAAAAGCTATACCACTGAGCTACATCCTCAGACCTTTGTATTTTGAGACAGGGTTTCATTAAGTTGCTTAGGGCCTTGCTAAATTTCTATGACTAGCATTGAACTTGTGATCCTCCTGCCTTAGCCTCTAGGGTCTCTGGTATTAAAAGTATGCACCACTATGCCTGGCTCTAACTGGTTTTCTGTTGGTTGGTTGGTTGGTTGGTTGGTACTGGGGACTTAACCCAGGGGTACTTAACCACCGAGCCACATCCCCAGCCCCCACTCCATTTTAAAATTTTTAAAATTTTGGGCAGGGACTTGCTAAGTTGTTTAGGGCCTGACTCATTTGCTGAGGCTGGCCTCAATCTTGCCATCCTTGTGTCTCAGCCTCCCTAGGATTACAGGCAAGTGCCCCTTCGCCTGGCTCTAATTGGCTTTTAATATAAATGCAGTTACAAATTGACAGGGATGAGAAATGTTTACACCTCTAACTTTGGAGCCTGCCTGTACTGTGTAAACATCCCTGATGCACACACACTTGCTTGGTGACCCTGGTTAAGTGATTCAATTTGCTAATGCTCAGGTTGGTTTTGTATTTTGTAATGAAGTCATAAGAATACTTTCCTCAAGGTCTTGTTGTAAAATTAAATGAGATCATTTAGGCAAATCATTTGGCCGGGAGCAGTATTTTTTAATTTTTTCCCAATTATTACTCCCACCAGAGAGCTTTTTAAGATCTTTCCCCCAGAATCTCCTGCTTAACCACTGAGCCATATCCCCAGCCCTCTTTTTTTTTTTTTTTTTTTTTGTATTTTATTTATAGACAAAGTCTTGCTGAGAGTTGCTGAGGGCCTCCCTAAGTTGCTGAGGCTGGCTTTAAACTCACGATCCTCCTGCCTCAGCCTCCCAAGCCGCTGGGATGACAGGTGTGTGCCACCTGTCCGGCCCCCCAAATAATTTAATACCTACATATACTATGTGTCTGACTAGGTATTCTGTCTGTGCTTTATACACAATATACAGTAAGATTTTTGCAGCCCCCCAAGAACGGGTGGTCACCCCCTTAAAGGTGACATAGCTTTCCATGGAGAATGAATGAGCAAGCACCTGCACAGAGTCCCTGGTATGTCTTAGCAAGTATGATAGTAATAAGGGAAATTAAATAAATGATTTCATGTCCCCAAAGAAAGGGGGGAGGTCTGTCCTGACAAGAAGATGACAAGGGACACAGCCCCACAAGTGCAATCTTGAACCCAGTGGCACAGCAGGCCGCCCGTGGAGGCTGGGCAGGGCTGTGCATGGACCACCGAGACCTCATTGATAGGGAAAATGTCAGACTCAAGCTCAGATGCAAAGAGAAGGGGACAGTTCTCACCCTGGCACCTAAGGCCACCCATTGCTTGCAAGAAGACACAAAGCAGGCATCCAGGAGAGGGACTTGTGGATACAGTGCTCCTCGCCCCCAAAATCCTCTTCTCCCCAAGTCCACCCAACATCCCACTCCCTCCACGAGATATTTCGCAGCACAAATGAGCCCCTTCACTTTCTGAGTCAAAGGACATGCTACAGCACAGACCCAGCTCTGCTTCTGTCGTGTCAAGGTCATGGTAGACAAGGAGACTGACACACCTTCCCAGACAGGAAATGTAACAACTAAATAAAACGTGGAGACTGCAACTCCCCCTTCAACGGAACATTAATGTTAAAAAAAAAAACAATGGCAAAATCCAACTGTCCATAGTGACATTCCTAGTACTGTGCCAATGCTCCTTTCCTGACTTTGAGCACTGTCCCACAGTCACCCAGCATGTCAACGCTGAGTTGGGTGCAGTCTGCACGCCTATGACCCCAGGGACTCCAGAGGCCGAGACAAGAGGATCACCAGTTTGAGGCTAGCCTCAGCAAGACAGTAAGATTCTGCCTCAAAATAAAAATAAAAAGGACTAGGGATGCACTCAGTGGTAGAGCACGCCTGAGTTCAATCCCCAGTACCAAACAAATTAAATTAAATTAAAAAGATTTCTGTATTAGCCAAGTGTGGTGGCACATACCTATGATCAATCACTCAAGAGGTTAAGGCAAGAGATTGCAAGTTCAAGGCCAGCCTGGGTGACTTAGCAAGATCTTGTCTCAAGATTTAAAAAATAAAAAAGGGGCTGGGATGTGGCTCAGTGGGAGAGCATCACTGGGTTCAACCCATAGTACTGTGGGTCAGGGAAGTCAACATTTAGGCAAAGGACAGACAAGATATGTGGGAACTACACGGTGGCACACACCTGTCATCCCAGCAGCTCAGGAGGCTGAGGGAGGAGGACCACAAGTTTGAGGCCAACCTCAGCAACTTATCGAGGCCCTAAGCAACTCAACAAGATCCTATCTCTAAATAAAAATATAAAAATGGGGATGGGGATGCGGCTCAGTGGCTAAGTGTCCCTGGGATCAATCCCCATACCAAAAAAGAAAAAAAAATATATGGGAACGATACTAATTTTTTGCAACTTTTCTCTGGGTCTAATTATTTCAAATAAAAAGCTTTTTTCGCCTGGCAAATTGGCTCATTCTCTCATCAGGTGTGTCCCAAGGGACTCCCAAGCTGGGCTCTTCCAAAGGCTTCGGAATCAGCCAGGAACAAATCTAGACCAAAATGAATAAAATCATACTCTAGGGCTTTCTCTCCTCCTCGGGAAACACATTACAGGTAATACCTCCGGTAGGCCGTTATCCTTTTACTACCAGCACCCCAAGTTCCCAGGCCCTGTGTCTCCCCCCAGTGTGTGCATTAAGTTGGCAGGGTGTGGCTCTTGTCCCCTGCCCTCCACTCGGGGGATAAATGGGAGAGGAGAGCTCTTTACTCTGCTGCCTGGCATGTAGCACTTGCCTAGAACAGTGCTTGGCACATCAATAAGTGAGAGGAGGTAGCATTTCCTAAAAAAAAAAAAAAAAATCTACCCTTGACATAGATCCTGGCAAAAAGTAGGTGTTCAATTAATTAATGTGTTTCTTTCCTGCAACAGCACATTAAGGATCAGATGGTGGTCCACATGGACTTCCAAGCCTCTAATGACATGTCATATTTAAGGCTTTGACGGTAAGAAAGCGTGTAAGAGAAATGTTACGTGAGAAAGTTAGTTCATTTGGTAGGAGTGGGAAGGAGAAATAGAGACCTATACTATTATACCCCTGTGGACCCCTCACACTTCCCAAACTAAGCTGGTATTTAAAAGATTTCAACAACTTGCTTTAAAAGAGAAGAAGGATCATCAAAAGAGAAAAACCCTGTAATATAGACCCCATTGTGTAAGTTATCACATATGGTTGGCATGCAGTTGTAATATTACCTTAACATATTTTTAGCATCTGTAGGGTTATTTCAATAGCTCTCTTTCCACTGACATTAATTTTTGTGTTCTTGTTTTTTTTTCTTGATTAGACTTGTTTGATTTTTATCGACTTTTAGCTATATTATTTTCCCTCTATTTTATATATTTCTGCTCCAACTCTTATTTTTCCTTCCTACTAGCTAATTTAATTGTGATTCTAGCTTCTTTCTGATACAAGTACTTTAAGTTATAAATGTTCGTCTGAGTACTGTTTCATCTCAGAGATTCTGATATTTTAGGTTTTTATTATCTCTTTCTTCAAAGAACTTTTTATTTACTTTTCTCATGTTTTCTTCCTCGACCTGAGAGACATTTATAAGTGCACCATTTAATTATGAAATAGTTGTCATACGGGGGTGGGTTTCTATATCTCTTAAGGTGGCTGATTTCTAATGTCATAAAGTATGCAGGAAACACAGTCTGCAAGATTTAAAATTTGAGAGAGAGAAATACCAAGAATTCCCTATCAGACTTGGCCAAACATGAGCTACTCACACACAAATTAAAAACAAAACCCATCCTAAGGTTCTAGAAATGCCACATGCATTCACGAATCTGAGTTGAATGACATTTTTCTGGGCATGGAGCGCTCTGCCTGTCCTCATACCTTGAACCGCCTGATATGTTTATTCATATTAAAGCAAGGATAGCTCTCATTTCGAGCTCGACTCTACAATAGATTTCCCAAGCCTGGTCCTCTTCCAGATTTCCTTTTATCTGTAAATGTCACCCCCCCATGTGTCCCACTCTGGAAGCCAAAACCTGAGAGATCATCCCGGACAACAACTTCACTCCATCTCTAGTTTCTGACAATTTTTGTCTGCTAAATATATTTCGTGTCCATCCGGTACTATTTCTACCGCCAATGTTCTCATCCACAGTGACCTTCTGCCTGACGTCTATAATGGCTTTCAAGTTGGCATCCCTACCTATAATTCATGCCACTCACTGAAGCAGAGAAATGTTTAAAAAAAAAAGTAAAATCTGATGAAGTCATTCCCTAGCTTAATTTTCCAAAGAACACAATCGTTCATTTGCCCTCAAAGGACATGTACAGTCTGATCTCTGCCAACTCTGAGCAGATCCTTCTAGACCATTTCTGATCTCTCTGAATGGGTTTCCAAACATTTCATGCTCTACCTGCAGAGGGCGCTCTACCAACCCTCAGTCCACTGCTCTATCTTTTGGATCTTGTTACTGAGTAGAACTTTCTGGGAAGGGTCCTCTCGCAATCCCCCAGCCCCTGTATCTCAGTGACCTCCCAGATGGCTCCTACTGAGCTCCATTTCTTCTTCTTTTCCTGTTTCTTAAAAAAAAAATGTCTGTAGTTGTAGATGGACAGCATGCCTTTATTTTATTAATTTGTTTTATGCAGTGCTGAGGTTCGAACCAAGTGCCTCACATGTGCTAGGCAAGCGCTCTGCCACTGAGCTACATGCAGCCCCAGCCCGAGCTCGGTTTCCTTTGACTCAAACTCCTGCAAATTCTCCACGCAAAGCATGCCAAGGTGGGTTTGCAGGACAAGAAAACGCAGGAGTGACCTTCTGTCACTCCAAAGATTCAATTACAAAACATCCCAGTCGGCCTTGTACCTGAGCCTACTCTCTTGTCTCCCTCTTGGACCATCTGCTCTGGGAGCAGCCAGGTGTGAGACCCGCCCTGGGAAGAGCCATGTGTAGTAAGAGACTACAAGTCTCCTGCCAAAAGCCACTTAAGTACATCCTTCAACCCCATCTTGCAAGTGGCTGCAGCCTCGACCCACAGCATGATCCGCCTTCACAATAGTGCTTGAATCAGAACCTCTCTGGACTATTCCAGGACTCTGACCCTCAGACACGGTGTGAGATCATCACAAAACACTGTTTCAAGGCACTCAGTTTGGGGGTGATCTCTCACACAGTGGCCACCGTCAAGACCCTTGGACACATCTCATTTGGCAATTATAGATCGATTGAACGAAACTGATCAATGTCCAATATATCTACTGACCAAAACCGATCCATGTCAGTCTGCCCAGCTTTGCCCTACCCCCTCAGCTTGGAATTTCCAGTACTTTGCGATCACCCAAAGGCAGGCTTTCAAACACAGGAGGTAGTTGAACTAATTCCAGCCTCCACTTGGAAGACGGTCCCTCCATAACTTAATCACCTTGTGAAATATGCTTTTGGTAGAGAGTTGACATATGTAATGCGAGTCTTGAAATTAGACAGTAATTAATAGGCGATCACCGTGAGGACAGGTCCCCTAACCACAGCCCCATCCACGATTAATTTCACTCAGCAGTGGGCCTGGAATAGGGGATGGTTTGTGCCAAACTGCTTTCCACCCAAGAGCCAATTAATAACAATCAAACAGGATCTGATCCAGATCGGGCTGGATTGTTCCGCAATCCTTCCTGCAGGAGGAAGGCAGCCCAGCGTAAAACAGGCTTCCTCAGCCTTGAAGGGTAATTGTCACCTTTCTCTGTCTTCCTGGACATGAGAGAGAAATGTCATCAGTGTCTAGGCAGGGGACCAACGGGTTCCTCTCTCTGTCTAAAAGGCTCCATCTTGAAGGGGCTGGGTTTTAATCCTCATGGATAATAGACATTCTGTTGGCTTTTCCTCTGGAATGCTCTGTTAGTTGCAAATGGGATCATTTTCAAAGAAAAATAGAGCAGTAAGTAGTACTGTAGCCACCGCAGACGGGCCTTGGACACGCACTGTGTGATCAAAATGAGTGACAGATTTTATGTTCTCCTTGTACCCTTCCCTCTTCACCCACTTCCCGAAATTCAGATCTTGTGGTTAGAGAAAGCCCCAGTTTTGCTTCCAAGAAACACATGATTTTCAGCCAACACTTCCAAGGGGTTAGCCATAGAGGGTAGGGTTTCCCAGGCTTCTCTGAATATAGATTTTCAACTGTGGTGCTTGCTAAAAAATTTGCATGCTATTATGGTCTTGATGTGGAATGTCCCTCAAAGTCTCACAGGTACAGAGGTCAGATTTTTTTTTTTTTTTTTTAGGCAGTGATTGAATCCCGGTAAGTCATTAATCCGTTGGATGGGTTCATTCAGCTAAATGGAATATAGGAAGACAGGACTTAGTTGGAGGGAGGAGATCATAACAGGCATTCATGCCCTGGAAGGGTTGACTTTCTCCCCAGCCCTTTCTACCCTCTCTCTGTCTCTCTCTCTTTGTTCCCTAGAAGTCATGAGCTGAGAAGCTTTCCTTGGTCACACACTTCTGCCATGTTGTTTCTGCCTTGGAATCAGCCAACCAAGGTCTGAACCTCTGAAACTCTGAGCCAACGTAACTCTTTCCTCCTTTGCGTTGATTATGTCGGTATGTTGGCGATAGCAACAAAGAGCTGACTTGTAGGGTACAAAACACAGGTTTTGTACCTCTCCTAGGGATTCTCTGTTTTATCCACCAACTCAAGAAATGGATTCTCTAACCAGGCACAAAAGCTCATGTGTGTCCCTGAAGCATTGCCACGCTAGTGGGCCATGAGCTCACACATGCAAATATTTGTCCTCATACAAAAGACAGAAAACTTATCAAAGGAAAAAACCTGAGGAACTTCATTCTCAAGGACCACTACTCTGGCAGATTGGGCTTCTCACCAAGGAACCAAAAGGGCCAAATTATACAACTTGCACACACCAGGCAGCTCAAATCCTTTTTAGAATGGGCGAGGTTTAAAAAAATACAAAACAACAAAAACATCAAGCCACAGTGAAACTGATACTCTCCTTGGATTCACTTTCCTGAGTGATCTCGCAAATAAGAAACCAACTTTAATATCACCTTGAAAAAAATATTTTCCAGAAGATGAGCATCTGGGGGAAATTAATAGAAATGGTTTAATTTGTTTGTTTACCCCATGTTTCTTATCATTAGAAACAAAAAAAAAAAAGTATACTCCAAGGCACAGGACTGCATAGGACTCTTTTTATGTTCTCATGGGTCATGAAGAAAAAGCAGAGGGTTTTGTTTTTGTGTGGTGCAGAAGACTGAGCTCAGGGCTTCATGCACGGGAGGCGAGCACTGAACCACTGAGCCACGCATCCCCAGCCCATGAAAAATCCATTTTTGATCCCACTTTCTAACCTATTTTTTTTTTTTTTGGTAGTAGGGGTTGAATCCAGGGGTGCTTAACCACTGAGCCCCCATCCCCAGCCTTTTTTCATATTTTATTTAGAGACAGGGTCTCACTAAGTTGCTTAGGGTTTCACTAATTTGCTGAGGCTGGCTGTGAACTTGGGATCCTCCTGCCTCAGCCTCCTGATCTGCTGAGATGACAGGTGGAGGTCACTGCACCTGACTCCCATCTACTTTTAAATAAATCTATCTGAAAAGTTGAGGGACTTTTCCACGTGATTGATTCTGTAATATTTTCAGTTTCTAAAATACCAATTATGGGCTTGAAAATATTTATTCACATAATGCCTCTATAAAGTTTTACATTTACTTCTACTTTAATTTTCTCTTTGTTCTTTAATGAAATATATTTGTCTCTAATATTCCTTATCACTAGGAGTCCAATATTCCTGTGGTACTAGGTGCTATGCCATGATCTAATCCAGTCTTTCTTTTAATTTGTCCCGAACCTCAAACCTCAACAAAGTAGTTATTGCTGGGGTTCAGTGGATTTTTTTTTTTTTTTTTTGGTACCAGGGATTTAACCCAGGGGGCTTAACCACTGAGCCATACCCCCAATCCTTTTTAATATTTTATTTGGAGACAGGGTCTGAGTTGCTTAGGTCCTCACTTTTGCTGAGGCTGGCTTTGAACTCCTGATCCTCCTGCCTCAGCCTCCCGAGCGGCTGAGATTACAGGCATGTACCACCGCGCCCAGCTACAGAAGTTGCTATTCCCTTTCTATGGAGCAGAATGTGGAGGCCCAGAGAGATTGCAAAAGTTGTCTCAGTTCACGTGGCTCCCGGGTAATAAACAAGAACTCAAAACACATCTCACTTCAGAAGTTGTTTGTTAGCAGAATACCAAATTCCAGATATATTGAATAAAAAAATATCTTCCCAGGGTGGCAGTAAAAAATACTGTTTTAAGATAAATACAGAGGGGATTCTCTGATACATCTCAGTGTTGGTTCTCTATCAATTCAGTGAAAGTGACATATCACTGCCACTAAATCTGTCTCTTTTGCGTTAAAAGTGTCCAATAGGTTGGCGTGGTGAAAAATGGAGTCCTATCAGTTACTCTATCCTTAAATAAGGTGAGCCCGCCACTGCTGGGACAATTTGTAAGCGGAGTTTTAGGCTGTAAAGGAGCTCCTGTCCAAACATTAATATATATATATATATATATATATATTTTTTTTTTTTTTAAAGGAGCACCTGAAATAATTGAAGAGGACTGGAGTAAACAGGACCTGTTGTCACAGATGAGGTTATCCACCACGGGAAGATGAACGAGGGGACACAGGGAAGAGATGTCACTGTGAGTGACAGAGAAAGGACACCATCAGCCAGCTCATGCACAGTCTCCACGAGGCGGCTGGCCAGCGAGGGAGGCAGTGGAGGAGATGCTGAGAGGCTTGTTGGAAATCTTGAAACACTGGGAGGTCAGGGAGGGAGACAGGTGCCTGCTTAGCCCTGGGTGGTGGGGAGTGGGGGGTCCACTAAACTAGCTCCTTTGAGCACCCAGAACGTGATCCACGGAGGGAGAGGAACCTTAGCATCTGTTCCCCAGGAAGCCCACCTTCCAGAAACCTCCAGGCCTTCAGGAATTCTTTTGGACACAACATCATCAGGAGAATGGACAGCAAACCACGAAGACAAGCTGCTTCAAGGCGCCCAAGGGTCAGAACTGGTCATGTTCCTCCTAGTTCTTTTGTGGACTCTCTCCCTGAGGTTTGTAGAGCCAGGCATGTGGCCCGTGACTGTCACCCCAGCGGCTCAGGAGGCTGAGGCAGGAGGATGACAAGTTCAAAGCCAGCCTCAGCCAAAGTGAGGCTCTAAGCAACTCAGTGAGACCCTGTCTCTAAATAAAATACAAAAGAGGGCTGGGGAGGGGGCTCAGTGGTTGAGTGCCCCTGAGTTCAATTCCCAGTACCCGCCACCCCAAAAAGGGAAAAAAATAACAAGAAGGAAATCATAAAAAAAAGAAGAAATAATCCACAAACTCAAAAAGAATTTGGTAGGTTCAACATTACATATCTTTATTTAAAAAATAAATAAACCACCACAAAGAAAAACCCAAACTGGGGAACCATAACTCAAGGACATGCTGAACTTGAACTCAAGGGACCCTGAGGTGTTCAGCAATAAGCCTGGAGGTAGTGGTGATCTAAGAACCCCCTGAAATCACAACAAATTTTGGGAATTTGCTCACATGGGCACAGTCTATTAGAGAGGGCTGATAAATTTCATTCTACTTTATTTCTCTAAAAAGTTTGTTAAGTCAGTACATAAAAATTGTACATATTAGACGAGTGGATAAAGAAACTGTGGTCTATATACACAATGGAATGTTACTCAGCATTAAAAGAGAATAAAATTATGGCGTTTGCAGGTAAATGGATGGAGTTGGAGAATATCATGCTAAACAAAGTAAATCCCAAAAAACCAAAGGCTGAATGTTCTCTCTGATAAATGGATGCTGATCCATAATGGGGGGTGTGCATGGGAAAAATGGAGGAACTCTGATTGGGCAAAGGGGAAGGGAACAGGAGGGAGCATGGGGGCAGGAAAGATGGTGGGATGAGATGGACGTCATCACCCTAGGTACATGTGTGACTGCACACATGGTGTGACTCTACAGCATGTACAACCAGAGAAATGAAAAGTTGTGCTACAGTTGTGTACAATGATCCAAAATGCATTCTGCTGTCATATGTACTTAATTAGAATAGTTCTAATTAGAATAGACAAATAAAGTTTTTTAAAGTGTACATATTTATGAGGTCCCTGTGATGTATTGATACGTACATGCTCTGTGTAATGTTCAGACCCATGTACACACATCTCTCTCCTTGAACATTCATCATTTCCTTTTGGTGAAAACATTTCAATTCCTTTCTTCTAGCTTTCCCCGCCTCTTTTAAGCCAGGAGTACTCAACCCCTGAGCTACACCCCCAGTCTTTTTTACTTTACTTTTAAGACAGATTCTTAATAAGTTGCCCAAGCTGGCCTAGAACTCAGAAAACTCTGTGCTGTGTGTGGGTTCTATACAATATGTCATTGTTATCTATTGTCCCCCACTGTGCCACAGAATACCAGAACTTAATTCTGCTACCTAAGTGTAACTTAGATGGAGCACTCTTTATTGGAGGGGTTGATGGGTTTGATTCCCATTTTAAAAGGCATCTGAGCCAGGCAGGGTACGGCATGCTTTTAATCCCAGCAACTCTGGAGGATGAGGCAGGAGGATCGAAAGTTCAATGCCAGCTTCAATAACTTAGGTCCTAAGCAACTTAGTGAAACCCTGTCTTTAAAAAAAAAAAAAAAAAAAAAAAAAAAAAAACACGTGTAAAAGGCTGGGGATGTAGCTCAGTGGTAGAGCACCCCTGGGTTCAATCCCTAGTACCCCCCCCCATTAAAAAAAAGAAAAGAAAGAAAAAGACCCTGAACTGCCCTGTAATGAGATTAAGAACTAAAATCTGCTTTCCTCTAAAATAAAGACTCAGAACCTTAGGATGTTCAAGTTGAGAGAACTTCAGAAATCATTTATATGAGTTCTTACTTACTTCACTTTAATAAAATCAAATGCTGGGGATGGGGTTGTGGCTCAGAGGTAGAGCACTTGCCTAGCACCGGTGAGATCCTGGGTTCGAATCTCAGCACCACATAAAAATAAATGAATAAATTAAAGATATTGTGCCCAACTACAACTAAAAAAATGCTTTTTAATATCACACCATTACTTTATGAAAGTTTCCTAATAGATTAAGACAGATCCACTTAGTTAAACCACAGTGGTCAGAAAAACCCACCTCAACTTGAACAAACCTGTGATTCACATGCATTTAACAATTTTTTTTTTTTCCTGGAACACAAAACCATAAAACACATCATGTTTTTATCAAATCTAAGGCAACAATTATAATGTATGAGGCAATAAGGGGGGAAATGCTGCCAACCAAATTACAAAATGTCACTGACTATATAATCTATTTTAATTTCTGAAACCTTGAAGTGTAGAAAACTATATGTTTTAGAAGGGAAGAAATACGGTATTACAAAAAAGCAATGCTTTGGTATATGTGACTTTCTTTTTTTCCAGTGGTTCATGGACTTTTATTTTATTTATTTATTTTTATGTGGTGTTTAGAATCAAACCCAGTGCCTCACGCATGCTAAGCCAGCACTCTACCACTGAGCCATAACCCCAGCCTCATTATATGACTCTTTCTTTCTTTTTTTATGGGGGGGGGGTACCAGGGATTAAACCCAGGCACATTTTACACCAAGCCCCATCCCCAGCCCTTTTTATATTTTATTTAGAGACAGGGTTTCTTTGAGTTGCTTAGAGCCTTATTAAGTTGCTGAGGCTGGCCTTCAACTCGTGATCCTCCTGCCTCAGCCTCCCGATCCACTGGGACAACAGGTGTGCCCCATGGCACCTAGCACTCCTTCCTGACATAAACCATCCTTATAAGTCAGAGTCTATGATTTCCAATTTGGGTTTATTCTAAATGGGGCGATGATACAAAGACCCTTGCAAAGCAATTTAAGTGCTTTAGAGTTTTTATAACTACTTCTTCTATTTTACCATCTTTACCTTCCCCTGATTTAATAACAATTTTTAAGCTACCAGCCTTTATCACGTCTTCCTAATGGATTCACACAAGTTTTCAAGGAAACATAAATTGTCTTTCACCCTCACTTACGTTGCATTGGTTAAGTAATATTTAATTAAACTATGTGAGCAGAGTAACAAGGTTAACAGGCCCAGGCAATTTGGGGAGAAAACAAGATATCAGTGGAGAGCAGGTGTCTCGTGGAGGGAGAGTAGTGAGCGGGTACAGCAGGTGGCAGGTGCTTCTGCCTGCAGGTGCTCAAGACCCAGAGGAGTCTCCTGTAATATTAAGGAGGGCAGCCTCCATGCAGGGTGGCTGCCTCAAGAGGTCCTAGAAGACACTACAACTGACAGTCTGCTCCCCCGTGGGTCTCCTGCTCTGGGGCAGCCAGCTCCTGTGTCCTGAGGTCCCTCAAGTAGCCCAATGGAGAAGTCCACCTGAGCTCTTGCCAACAGCCAGCTAGAAATGACCAGGCACACAAACGGACATCTTGAGGGTGTGTGACCTCCAGCCCCAAGTGTACCTCCAGAAGACAGGAGCAACCCGGGCTGACACCTCAGCTGGACACTTTTTTTTTTAACATAATGTGGAGTGTCACTGGCCATGTCCTCAAATGTGAACACAGGAGAGTTCTGTCCCATTCACTCCACTGTCTTTCCTGTTCCCATCCCCCTCCCTTCCCTTCATTCCCCTTTGTCTGATCCAGTGAACTTCTATTCTCCCCACCCACTTACTGTGAGTCAGCATCTACATATCAGAGAAAACATTCAGTTTTTGATTTTTTGGGACTGGCTTCTTTCACTTAGTATAGTCTCCAGTTCCATCTATTTACCAGCAAATGCCCTCATTTCATTCTTCTTTATGGCTGAGTAATATTCCATTGTGTATAGAGACCATGATTTCTTTATCCGTTTTTTGGTTTTTGTTTTTTTCTGTTGAAGGGCACCTACGTTGGTTCCATAGCTTAGGTGTGGCCATGTGACTGTAGTATTTCAGCTGTGCACTTAAATGCAACTCCCAATCACTGCTTACTTGTTTGTGACCCCTATGCCAAGTGTTGCTATGCACGTTAATTATATCAGGATGATAAGCCTTCATAATCCTTATGGTCTCAATCATGCCCCTCAGCTATATCCCAGTACTGGGATGTAGCTGAGGGGCATGTTTAGTATGTCCAAAGCCTTGGGTTCTATCCCTCGCACAATGAAATGCCATCAAACAATGAAAAAGAGATCTCAGGAAGGTGTTAGTGCCTGGCACTTAGGAAATCATAATAAATACAGCTTTCAGGAGGAGCCAATAGAGATATTTAGGCTGCCTCCCACGTGGAGGCTGGGCTCCTGGAGAACCAGACACAACTACCTCTCTGCTGGCCTCAAGGATCTCTTAAGCTTTTTTTTTTTTTTTGGTACCAGGGATTGAACTCGGGGGAACTGAATCACTGAGCCCCATCTGCAGCCCTATTTTGGATTTTATTTAGAGACAGGGTCTCCCTGAGTTGCTTAGGGCCTTGCTTTTGCTGAGGCTGGCTTTGAACTTGTGGTCCTCCTGCCTCAGCCTCCCGATCAGCTGGGATGACAGGTGTGGGCCACCGCTCCTGGCTCTACCCAAAAGCTTTTGCATGTTCTCTGTTCCACAGCTTCCCGTCTCTCAAAGCCATCCTCCAAAAGAAGTCAGGGAAAACAGATGACCTCATGAATCCTGCACCACTTTCCCTGCCTACAAAAATAGAGAACCAATCTTTTAAGGAAAAAAAAAATTAAAAATTAAAAAAAGGCCAAATAGATCTATTTTAAAGGTTCCTTCCTTCCTTTCACAATCTCGATGTGCTTCACAAGTGCCCTGATTTCGGTATTTGCGCTGCCATCTTCTGCCCCTGTACTTGGCCTCCTTCCACAGCTAATTCTGATTCTCCTTGTTCGCTGAATAGCTGCAGCCAAGGCGAAGAGACAATCAGATGGCATGAGGATGAATGAGATTTTCTTTTTTTAAAGAAAAAGATCCCTTATAAATAACTCCCTGCAGAAATCTCGAAATAACTGTGGACAAAGAATTGTCAGTTTACAATACTAACAATATGAAAACCAAAAAAATAACAATAAAAATAGTAGGCCACGCAAGCACTATTCTTGAGTGTCTTAGGAAATCAGAAATAGGCACAGCATCGTCTCTGGTTCAATAGCAACCTAGAGATTGATTTGCTTAACATTTTGATGTCCTAACAATGATTCGAACCCACAACCAAGGTCTTTAGCAAGGGCACCGCTTGTCAAAAATGCACTTACATGCCCTCACTAATTTTTTTTCCCATCAGTTATAGATGGACACATTTTATTTATTTATTTACTCTTCTGTGGTGCTAAGCATGGAACCCAGTGGCTCACACATGCTAAGGCCACCTCCCCAGCCCCTGTCACTAATGTGTGACACAGTAAGTCTACGGGTCCCTCCTTGCCTTCTAACCTCCCAACAGCAGAAACGCACAGTTTCCAAAGGCTTTACCCCAAGTGAGGTTTCAACTTAAAAATAGTCAGGAGCCAGGAAAGATCCAGATCCAGAGTCCTGATTCCCCAGAGAATATCAAAATAGACCTTGGTCGGGCTGGGGTTGTGGCTCAGAGGAAGAGCGCTCACCTAGCATGCGTGAGGCACTGGGTTTGATCCTCAGCACACATAAAGATAAAATAAAGGTATTGCGTCAAGGCCAGCTGACCCACTGAGACAGGAGGGAATCGGTTCTGTCCTCCCCAAACGTGGACACTCACCAACAGGCACCAACACAAGCACGAGAGTACACATACACAAGTGCACAGAAATCACTGAAGGTGAAACCCATCTCTAGTGACAAATGGCAAGGGGAGAAAAAAAAAATGTGCATGATCTAAAATACCTTTCTCATTCTTTCTCCTCATTATTGGATGCTGTGGCCTACATCAGGCTAAATGGAGCAGAAAACAAAATCTTGTGTTTTTAATCAAAGGTTTATCAGAGTCCTGGCTGTTCATCTACAAGAGGTAGCCAAATCTACCATGTTAATATGAAGACCAAAAAAATAAAAATAAAAATAGTAGGCCACGCAAGCGCTCTTCCTGAATGCCCTAGGAAATCAAAAATAGGCACAGCATCCTCTCTGGTTCAATAGCAACCTACAGATTGATTTGCTTAATTAAAATAGGTAGGAACACCCGCCACCAGGAAATATTTTGCAAGACTGTAGGAGTAGTTAAGAATGAGTCACCTGTAATCTCAGCAGCTCAGGAGGCTGAGGCAGGAGGATCATGAGTTGAAAGCCAGACTCAGCAATGTATCTAGGCCCTCAGCAACTCAGCGAGACCCTGTCTCTAAATAAGATACAAAATAGGGCTGGGGATGGGGCTCAGTGGTTAAGCACCCCTGGGTTCAATCCCCGGTACGAGAAAAAAAAACTACAATAAAGCAAGTTTGATTAATGGATACATGTATATACCTCATCTGCACAGATCATTTACGTACTCACAGAAAAGAGGCAAAGGCTACCAACATGGCACATTAACAAGGACTAAGTAGAGGAATTAGAGGTCATTTTTATTTCCTCCATTTGATTTATTTGTATTTTCTTTCCACAGTTAACACAAATGATTTCTGTGATGGGCCTTGGCTAAAGTGACAATATTAACTCAGAGGTCACTCTTCCCAAGTCCCTGTTACTGGGGCCTTGTTGATTTACTTGATGTGGAATGTGGATCATATGCTATGTTCAGATAATTAGCAGAAACCAAACCCATGGATATTTTGAATTAGCGGCGCTTCTCTAAAAGTGGGCAAAGTTGGTAAGGCATCTGAGATGTCGGAAGAGTCCCAGAGTACCTGATTGGGAGGGTAGGTACCAGGGATTGGACTAAGGGGCACTTGATCACTGAGCCACATCCCCAGACTTTTGTATTCTATTTAGAGACAGGGTCTCACTGAGATGCTTAGGACCTTGCTTTTGCTGAGGCTGGCTTGAAACTCCCGATCCTCCTGCCTCAGCCTCCCGAGCTGCTGGGATCAAAGGCATGCACCACCACACCCAGCTACTTATGATTTTTAAGGCCTTTTGCATAAAATATCGCAGCAGGGTTAGAAAAGTTGTGGTTATCTCTAGATACAGCAATTACAATCTTGTGGTTATATCTATATGACTGCATATCACAGTGGAGAGACTGTCATGCCTAAATTTGAAGGAATTCCCATTCTCGGTTCTCTCCAGGCCCACCCCAATCTTGGGACAATTACAAAAGGTACTTATGGCCTGCACTGCCAGCTCCCCCCTACAAAAATCAAACAGGCAAGAGTGGGAAAGAGCTCTATGGAAGGACAGCCATTAGTTCCTCGAGTGAGGTAAAGTCCTAGGACTAAAAGCACTGGTGGAATTGTGTCATTCGTCATTTCATCAAATCTAAGGGGCTCCTAAAGAAGGAAGAGGAAGGAGAGAAGTGACATGTGATCATCATCTTCTGCTATATCTGGCAGGGTCTATTTACATTTAATTTAGGCTGAACATGAGCCGCAAATCTCTTTAGCACTTAAACATCTCCTTCAAAGGGATGTCAGGATATAAATCCCCATGTCAGCATCCATGTCAACACCAAGGGAGGAATCTTTAAAAGCACCGTCCCAAGGGCATCTATTTACCAGAGAAAGGACACCACTAGAGAGCCAATTAAGATGAAAGGCTGGAGAAGGACCAAGCGTCCACCTGAAGACCAAGCCTGCAATCATCCTTCGCACAGCTGAGAAAGGAGCGGGGGCGGAGCGCAGAGGGTTCCTGCCTGCCTCCCCAGGCTACCGCCATGCTTTGCAGCAAAGAAATTAAAATCATTGCAGACTAGACCCAGGCCTGTGTGCTTTCGGCTGGTTTTGCACAGGAGCTTAGAGCGCCCTGGTTCCATCCATCCAAGCACTCAGGGTGATTCCTTGTTACGGTGACAGCGAAATCCTTCGCCATAATCAAACCAGGGTGCAGAATGGAGCCCTCCCTGTGCCATGCAGCCAGGGAGTCACTGCGCAGGGGCGGAGAGCTGACTTGATGTTACCCATGCTCTGCTGATCTGATCGTGGGTTTCATTTCAGGGGCGCCTGTAGTCCCAGAGTTTCAAGAGGCTGATGCAGGAGGATTGCAGGTTCAAAGTTAGCCTCAGCAACTTAGCAAGGCCCTAAGCAACTCAGTAAGACCCTGTCTCTAAGTAAAATACAAAAAGGGGCTGGGGATGTGGCCAGTGGTTAAGCGCCCCTGTGTCTACTCCCCACCACCAAAAGAAAAAAGAAAACAAACAAACAAAAAATGATGCTAAGGTCTATGTCAATTTTAGCTCAGTTTTAAAAATTAGTTGCCAATATTTAAAACTTGGGAGAAGTTCCTGGAAAACAGCCCAGAGATTTCCAGCTTGTCTCTCTCCAGGAAGGGCCTGTGCTCTGCTGCCTGCTGATGGATGACTGGAGCACAGGGATGATGTCCCTTTACATGCCCCAGTTCTCCCAGGTCCCCACTATCCCCTGTTGTCAATGTGCACAGCACATTTCAAGTATCTGGGTCAGGAGTTCCCAACAGGGTATGTGTAGGGTGCTTGTGTCTATGAATTATGAATCTTCCTCCCAGGTCTAGCAGAGGGGCTTATCAATATACCTGGGAGCGCTGGGGGTACCCAGAGAAGGATGTGTCTGCTTAGCAGAACCAGCATATTATGGTTGCCTGATTTCAAAATAAATGAAGAATGGGCTGGGGATATAACTCAGTTGGTAGAGCGCCTGCCTTGGATGCACCAGGTCCCTGGGTTCAATCCCCAGCACCACCATAAAAATTTTAAAAATTAAGAAAAAAGAAAGAAATGAAGGCTTAAACTAAATGGATGTAAACAGAGACAAAACTTGCAATCATCTGGGAGTACTATACACGGAAAGCTCTGCGCAGTCACAGCTTCATGACATTCAGACTTGCTGCAGGGGCTGAGGAGAGCCAGTACTGGGAGATCCACTCCGAGCTGAGGTTCTGGACGTCACTCTCTGCAGAACCCTCTATCACGGCCAATTCCCGGTGACCACCTTGATGGCCACCAACACAAAAATCTCCCTCTTCTTCCATGGTGACAGGCCCAGAGTTATGTCCCAGAAATGGGTGTGCACAGTGCATGAACAGGAAGATTAATTTAAATGGGACAATCTTTAGTTGCATTGAGTTATTTTCTAATAAGAGACCTCACTTGAGAACGTCCCTTCTGGTCCGTTTCTGTATTATTTTCTATGTGACTGCTGGAAGTGATGTAAAATGACTTGCAGGTCTTCGTCCCTATCCATTGGACAGAGGTGTCCTGCCTATCTCCCGACTCCCAGGGGGCATTGAGGAGCTGGGTATGCAGGATTCTGGCTGTCACAGGAGGAAAGGTTAAATGCTACTAGCATCTAACCTGCAGGTACTTGAGATGGTGCCACCCAAGTGGCCCTCAGTTTAAAGATAGAAAAAAAAACGAAAAGAAAGAGGAAAGGAAAGGAAAATAAAAGGAAAAATCATAATGACTCCCATTAACTACCAGCTTCAGGAATTTTCACATATGATCCAGAAAGCAGAATTTCCATGTCAGTATCAGAACACGAGATGGGGTGCCCAAGTCCTAGCTACAGATCATGAATACCCTGTGTTCACTTGGAAGCCCGTGAGCTCTCTGAACCTCTTTTTTTCCCACAAGTGGAAAAAGAGGCCAATGAGCCCCACTCTGCTTTAAAGTACTCTGCATTTTGTTTTCTCTTTTTTTTTTTCCATTTTTTGTATAATATAAAACAAAGCATATTCTCAACTTAAAAAAAATCCTATTCAAAAAAAAAAACCAAATGTGTATCTGTGGATGAATGGATAAACAAAATGTGGTATATCCATGAATGGAATATCATTCCGCTTTATTAAGGAAGGAGATTCTGACACATGTGACTACATGGTTGAACCTCAAAGACACTCTGCTAGGTGAGATGATCCAAATACCAAAGGGCAGATACTGTACAATTCTTCTTAATGCGAGGTACCCAGAGGGTCAGGGACCAAAAGGAGAATTGTGGCCATGAGACTCACAGGAGGAGGAATGTGGAACTGTTGTTGCACAAGCACACAGTTTCAATTTAGGATGGTGAAAAAGTTCTGAAGTTAGATATTGATGACGGATGCCCAACTTTAAGAATATTCTTCATGTGGCTGAAGTTTACACAAAAAAATGGGTACAATGGTAGACCTCGTGTATATTTTACCACAATAAAAAAAGGTTAAAGAAGGCTGGGGTTGTGGCTTAATGGCAGAGCGCTTGCCTTCATGTGTGGGGCACTGGGTTCGATTCTCAGCACCACATAAAAATGAATAAACAAAATAAAGATGTATATGTGTAAAAAAAAAATTTAAAAAGGTTAAGGAATTTCTCCATTCATAAAATTAATATATGTACATTATAGAAATACAAGTAAAAATATATATGTACACACACACATATATACACAAACACATACACACACACACACACAATCTTTCCTCAACCACATTCGTTATTTTGTTTTACATCTTTCCAGGATTTTTTATCTTAAGGATCCTACAAGATTAAAAATATTTAGGAAAGCCGGGCACGTGGAGCACACCTGTAATCCTGGCAACTCAGGAGGCTGAGGCAGGAGGACTGCAAATTCAAGGCCAGCCTCAGCAAAAGTGAGGCCGTAAGCAACTCAGTGAGACCCTGTCTCTAAATAAAATGTAAGAAGGGCTGGGGCTGAGGGTCAATGGTCAAGTGCCCCTGGGTTCAATCCCTGGTACAAAAAAAAAAGAAAAGAAAAAGAAAAACAGAATAAGAGGTGAACAGAAACTAAACTCTTTCCCACCATCCTGCTCCATTTCAGGTGGCCTGGTTGTTTGGGAATCTCTTACAAAACAAGGTTTCAAAAGAACTTGAAAAAAAAATATAAACTCTTGATCAATTTGGGCAACTGTTATCTACAGAAAAAGTTCATTTCAATTTTTTTAAGAATCTCGAAAATCAGACGCATTCTCTAATTTTGTTACCTCCAACAGAACAGACAGAAAGCCACTTCTTTTTCCAGAAACCTATAAACCAGTTTGTCTTTTACTGTTTTTCATTAAAATTTTAAACAAGAAGCATGTCCCGGCAAATGAAAAACCCAAGTGCACCTGCCCACAGGAGGGACAAACTGCTTGGAAAATTCCATTTTAAAAGTTTCCATGGTTGAAACTCAGATGTCCTCCTTTCCCCTTTATAACGGTATGCAACTCACTTCACACAGCTTTGGTCAAAGCAATATAAATAGATAATGCAATTTTTTTCCCCTCAAACTCTGCATTTTGGAAAATAAGGTAGAAACGATTTTTCTGTAATTTTTTTTTTAAATTATGAATACATGTAATGAAGCGCTATCACCCAAAGAAAATGGTATCATGTTATTTACAAGGGGATCCAGATAATCTCTGAGTAAATTCTAGTTAAATTTCAGAAGACACACAAACCATTTAATAAGTTTACTAGATGTACCTTCTAAGAGTAGTCATTACTAGGACATGCCATGGGTTTACCCAGAAACAGCTATAACCCACTAACTTCTCTAAGGACTTCACATCATTCTTTATCATACAGATAGGTCAGAGAATGCAGCACAGAGTAACTAGATTTTTTCTTTTTTTGTACTGGAGATTGAACTCAGGGGCACTCAACCACTGAGCCCCATCCCCAGCCTTATGTTGTATTCTATTTAGAGACAGGGTCTCCCTGAGTTGCTCAGAGCCTTGCTGTTCCTGAGGCTGACTTTGAACTCATGATCCTCCTGCCTCAATCTCCAGAGCTGCTGGAATGATAGGTGTGAGCCACCATACCCGGCAGTAACTAGATGTCTAAAAGGCCTTTGGTTAGAGTTTTCCTGTGATGTCCTTGGTAGGAGAGGAGCCCCAGGTGATTGGACATGCACACCCAAAGGGTATTGACTGACAGGGCACTTGTGAGATATATAACAAGTTTCCATTTTTAGTTTTGTCAAATTTACTGATGTACATGCAAAAATGGCATGCTAGCCCAAAAGAGCATTGAGACATTGCTAATGATTTGATGAATAAAATAAGGATTTAAAATCATTTGTCAGTTTGGACAAATTGAACTTCACAAGAGAAGATTAAGATCAAGCAACTCAGCAAGTCCCTGTCTCTAAAATATTAAAAGGTGCTGGGGATGTGGCTCAGTGGTTGAATGCCCCTGAGTTCAATCCCCAGTGCAAAAAAAAAAAAAAGACTTAAAAGAACTTTTCTTTAGGTGGAGATAAAGAAAAAATATAAGCTTCCATGCACAAATTGGAGGAAAATATTTAGTAAGAAAGGACAGAAACTACCCTTTAAAAGACTAGCTATGTAACAAAAGAAAAGGAAGGTGTTAATCCTGTTTTATTATGACTAACAAGAATGTTCCAGAGAAGCCCAGGGGTGTAACTTTAGGCATGTAATAAGTGCCCCACACCCTACTCAATACTGGCATCAATACAAACTACAAGGTGAGCAATACCTGAAACCATTTTTATGGATAAGTCAATTGTGACTCAGAGGTTAAAGGATGGTCCAAGGTCAAGTGAGTTTAGCAGGGGGGAGGGGAATTTGCCCAGGCCAAGTCAGAGCAAAACCAGAAGCTAGGAGCAAACTCAAGTGACAATCACTGACATGGGTAAAGATGCAAAAATCCTCAACAAGACTTCAGCAGATGGAATCCAACAACAAACGAAGACTAACCCATTAAGGTCAAGGCACAGAAGACTGGCTTAACATCAGAAAACCCCCTCAGCACAATTCAGCCGCACTCATGAACTGAGTTTCCTTTACTAAAAAAGAAACCCTAAAACATTATCTCAATAGATGCAGAAAAAGCTTTTGAGAAACTCTGACACTGATTCATGATGTAAAAACAAACAAACAAAAGTCTTTGGCAAACTGTAAATAGCAGAAATATCCCCAACCTCAAAAAAAAAAAAAGGGATGTAGGAGGAACCTACAGCTAACCTCCTACCTGGAGTTGGAAGGGAAAGACAGAGGCCCCAGCCGTGCCCCAAGGGAAGGGAGATGAAAGATGATCAGAGAGGAAGACGCGAATCTGTCATTTCTCCCAGATGACATGGCTGTCTGCGTCTGGGTTGGGCAAACTGGCTGTTTTGTAGCTAAGATTTGCCGGACACAGTCACACCCACTTAGTTAGGACTCCTGTGGCTGTCCTCACTTTACAAGGGGCAGTGGTGTCACTGGCCCAAAGATCATTCCAAGGAGCCTAAAATACAGACGACCTGGCCTTTCAAGAAAGTTTGCTAAACCACCCCCCACCCTCCATCTATGTAGAAAGTCGGATACGATGCCTGAACCACTGCAGAATTCAAGATCAATGTACAGAAATCAATTCTATTTCCATCTCCTTGCATATTTCCATCAATTTGTAATCAGAACTTAAAATGTTGAAATAGCACGGATAATCGCACTGAATACATATGTAAGACCCAGGGATAAATCGGACCAGAGATGGGAATGATCTGTGTAAAAAGTGGAAAAACCAGTACTGCGAGGAATTTAAAAGATTGACTCTATTCATGGGCAATCGTTTCAATTTTTATTTCCATTACTTATTTTGTGAGCCCAGGGCCTTGCACCTACTAGGTAAGTCTTCTGCCACGGAGTTACACCCTACCCCTCCAGGGGCAATACTGTAAATGTGTTGATTCTTTCCATGTTGGTCTGTATCCATATATTCAGCACCATTCTCAATCCAAATCTCACATAGAGAACTGGAAGAAGTGATTTGAAAACGCATATGTGAAATAGAAAGACTACAGTAGGCAGACTATTTTGGAAATGGAGAATAAGGTTGGAGGAGTCATATCAACTAATTAAAAAAAAATTTTTTTTATAAATCCCCAGGAACTAAGATCATGTTGAACTGGTGTGAAGATACACTAATAGGTCGATGGAGGTTTAAGAACCCAGAAATACACAGTAACTAGTCAGCAAAACTGGAAAGGTGTTTTTGCAGTGAAAGAGTTTTTTTTTTTTTTTTCCAGTAAAAAGAGGTTTTTTTGCAGTAAAAAAAGGTTTGGGCTGGGCGCCATGGCACATCCCAGTGGCTACAGAGGCTGAGGCAGGAGGATTATGAGTTCAAAGCCAGCCTCAGCAATTTAAGGAGGCCTAAAGCAACTCAGTGAAACCCTGTTTCTAAATAAAATACAAAATAGTGCTGGGGATGGGGCTCAGTGGTCCAGTACCCCTGAGTTCAATCCCCAGTACTGAGAGAGAGATATAGATGGAGATAGAGATAGAGATAGAGAGAGAGAGAGAGAGAGAGAGAGAGAGAGGTTTTCACCAAATGGTGTAAAAACAATTGAAATTCCATATTAAAAAGAAAGAAAGAAAGAAAAAACCTTTAAGCTCAAAGTAAAACCATAAACTAAACACTATAGAATTTATGAAAGGAAACAGGAGAAAAATTTTAGGGCCTTAGGCTATACAAATGATCCATAAAAGAAAGAACTAATAATTGGAATTGCAGCAAAATTAAAAACCTCTCTAGACTGAGCATTGTGTGTGGGTCACAACTGTAATCCCAGCGGCTCAGGAGGCTGAGGCAGGAGGATCTTCAGTTCAAAGTCAGCCTCACAAAAACAAGGTGGTAAGCAACTTAGTGAGACCCTGTCTCTTAATAAAATACAAAATAGGGCTGGGGATGGGGCTCAGTGATTAAGCACCCCTGGGTTCAATCCCCAGTACCCCCCTATAAACACACAAAAAAATTCTCTAAAAGACATTAAAAACAAAAATATAAGATACAGACTGGGAAAATAATTTGCAAATCTTTTCTATGATAAAAGCTTTTTATTCTTTTATTCAGAATATACAAAACATTCTAAAAACTCAGTAATAAGAAAACAAAACATCAAATATGAAAAGAGTGAAATATTTGAAAAACTACTTCAACAAAGGCGAAATATGAAGGGGAAATGAGTTCACAAAAAGGGCTAGCATCATCAGTCATCATAGAAATGAAAATCAATCTGGGCTGGTGGTGCACTTCTGTAATCCCAGAGCTCAGGAGGCTGAGGAAGGAGGATCTGAAGTTCAAAGCCAGCCTCAGCAAAAGCGAGGCCCTAAACAGCTCAGTGAGACCCTGTTTCTAAATAAAATACAAAATAGGGCTGGGGATGTGGCCCAGTGGTCGAGTACCCCTGGGTTCAATCCCTGGTACCCAAAAAAGAAGAAAGAAATGAAAATCAAACAACAATGAAATACCAACATAACTATTAGAAAGGTTAGAATTAAAAAGACTGGCCAAACCAACTATCTGTAAGAAGGTAGAAAAACTGGAACTCGCCTACGCAGCTGGGGGGGGGGGGGTATAAAATGATATAAACATACAGGAACAGTTGGTGCATCTCCTAAAAAAATTGAGATAACCATATGATCCAGTCATTCCATCCCTAAATATTTACCCAGGAGAAATAAAAGCCTACATCTGTACCAAGACCTACACACAAATGTTCATGACAGCTTTATTTATAAGAGCCCCCAACTGGAAAAAATCCAAGTGTCCATCAACAGGTAAAACTATCAACAAATTACGGCATAGCCATATAATAACAAACTCCTGCTGACGTGTGACAGCATGAGTGGAAAATCATACTCGTGAATGAAGCATAATTCACTATTATGCTGTCAATGAAGCCAGACCCAACCCACCAGGAAAAAAAAGAAAAGGAAAAAGAAAAGCGCACAGACTACATGATTTCATTCAGGCAAAAATCTAGGAAAAGCAATCAAATGCGTAGTGATTGAAAATGCATCAGTGGGAGTGTGGGTGAAGGGCTAGGTGAGAGCGATCAGTCAAGGAAATGCATGAGGAATGCTCATTTTCTTTGTGTTTTTAAAAAATATTTTCCAAATGTAGTTGGACACAATACCTTTATTTGATTTATTTATTTTTATGCATACACACACACACACACACACACACACACACACACACACATACACACACAGGTGGATTTCATAAAATCTTATTGACAGCTTGCATGCTCAATATTTGGGGCAGCATTTTCTCTTCCCAAGTCTCCCAATAATTAGTTCATGCATATTAATAATCTGTTCGACAATAATCCTAAAAGTGGCTTTCTGAAAATTCAGCTCAGGGCATCAGAACAATCAATGCAGTGATACCAATAACATGACATATGACACAGAAATATGAAATTAGTGACGATCCTTGTGCATCCCATGCAGACAATGCTAATCAATCAATGAACTCTTCTCCGGGAACCCAGGGTGCTTCATCACCGAGCCACATCCCCAGTACCACCACCACCACCACCCTTTTTATAAATTGTGAGACCGGTTCTCATTAGGTTGCTTACAGTCTCACTAAGTTGCTGAGGCTGACTTTCAACCACGATCCTCCTGCTTCAGCCTCCTGGGCTGCTGGGATCACAGGCTTGCCCCACTGCGCCCAGTGAGGAGCCCATTTCTATTCAGGACTCATATATTCCAGGAAAATCCCTGTTGACTAAGCTCAGGTCACAATAAGTCTGCCTGTGTCTGAGTCCTTTCAACTTTATTCTGGGCTAGAACTTCGCACACTTACCTGCAGGCAGGATTATCCTCTGAGCATGTCCCCTCTCACACACATAATGACTAAACCAGCATCCATGCTGCGGAGTTGTCATGAGGCCGAGAGATGGCACATGGTCATCGGCAGAACATAAGCGCCATGGTCACAGGGATCTGCTTAATTTGTATGACTCTGGCACAAAAAATCGTGCTGGTACAAAGTAAGTGCTCTATAAACAGCTATTAAATAAATGAATATATTAAAAAAAAAAAACTTTCATGGCCCTTAAAGAGAAATTCAACCCCCCCACACACAGTTACTATTCTATAAGAACTGATCCCTTTATAGACAATTACCACGAAGACATTCGTTATGTCCCTTATAATCATATTTTATGATAGATTTGTGAAATTAGAAGTCAAGATACATGTCACAGGCAGATTGAGGTCAGGGAGAAGCCAATGAAGCACAATTCTAAGGTACAGATGTTGAAGGGGCACAAAAGCAAACTCAGTCAATGGGAGAAAGAGGATTTCTTACAATATCTTATTTATTTATGTAGGTCCTGGGGATTGAACCCAGGGGCTCTCTACCACTGAGCTACATACCACCAGCCCCCCCCACACACACACACACCTTTTTTAATTTTGAAACAGGGTTTTGATAAGTGCTCAAGGATGGTCTCACATTGCAACCCTCCTGCCCCGGCCTCCTGAACACCTGGGATGATAGACGACCGGCTCATGCAATATTTTTCAAAACCAAATTTAATGCCAAGAATCTATGATAGACAAAACACCACTTTCACAAAAAAAGAACGATCCGTAACAGCACCATTCTGAGCCATTCAGAAACCAGAGGGAAAAGGAAGTCAGGGCTGGGCACACAGCTCTGTTGGTATAGTGCTGGCCTCGCATGCACGAAGCCCTGGGTTCAATCCCCAGCACCACACACGCAAAATAGAGGAAGTCAGGCACACTGATAGGTCTTTACTTACAACGCTGATTTTTACAAAAATCACATTGAAACATTGTCCATCTTGACTGCTAAGGTCTTTACCACTCCCTTAAACCACATGCCCAGAGTGACCACCTGGCTAGCATCTCCCCAACTCTCGCCCTGCACAGTAGTCACAACACTCCTAGAAGAAACAATCAAACGTCCTCCTCTGGATAAATTCAAAATCCAGCCTGTCCCCGGTGCCTTACCTTTGTCCCACATTCTCAGCCCTCTACTATTTTCTGTTTAGACACAAAGCCTTGCTGCATTGTTTAGGGCTTTGCTAAATTGGGAGGCTGCCTCTGAATTTGCAATCCTCCTGCCTCAGCCTCCCCAGCTGCTAGGATGACAGGCGTGTGCCACCGCGCCGACACCCATGCTGTTTTGTCTGGGTCCCTTCTTGTCTGTGCTGACCCTGCCCTTCCCTCCTGCACACGCATCTGACCTGTGCTCTCTAACTGAACACAGGGCATCTCACTACAGGACCCGCTGGCCTGCGCCCTGGTTCCCTCCTCAGCCTGCTGCTCGCGGGAGGGGTGCTCTGCCAGTGTCCTCAGGAGTCTGGGCTCCCACAAATCCCCAGCAATCTCCTCCTGCCGCCAAGATGCAGGTGACTCTGGCAGCCGGGCTCCGCATCCCTAAGTACCCACACCCTGCAGCTCCTCCCAAATTCACAGCTTTATCCTGAGATGAAATCATACCCGCTTCTGCCAGGAATCACACACAAAAACATGGCTCTGTTTGGTTTCTGGACATACTGTATTTGATAAAATTAGAAGGAAGTCACCATACCAACATTTTCACACAAGAAGATAGAGAAAAAGAAAAAAACAGAGAGAGTTAAAAAGAGGATAGAGAAGCTATAAATGTAGAACTTTTTTTTTTTTTTTTTTTTTTTTTTTGCTACTGGAATTGCACTCAGGGGCACTCAACCACTGAGCCCCATCCCCAGCCCTATTTTGTATTTTATTTAGAGACAGAGTCTCCCTGAGTTGCTTAGGGCCTCTTCATTGCTGAGGCTGGCTTGGAACTCGCCATCCTCCTGCCTCGGCCTCCCGAGGTGCTGGGATGACAGGCATAGGCCGCTGCACCTAGTTGTGTTTTTTGGGTTTTTTTTTGGTTTTTTGCAGGTTCCAAATCCTAGCATATAAAACATCTCTCCTATTCTTCTTCGTTCCCACTCCTAGCACCTACCTAGGCAGGCACCAACTACACAATGTTGGATGTCAACTCATTAAACATACTAAATCCTCCATGGGCAGACCACCACAGCCACTGTGAAGAAGAAAAAATCCAGATGCCCCCAGAAAACTCTCCTAAATCACCTTTATCTGGGGGTCAGAGGGCGGCACCAGGACTGTGAACATGGCAGTGTCCTCCCATGGCTCAAGGGCGGTTGGAAAATCATGTCCATGTAAATAGCCATGAGATGAGCGTCTTCAAGTTCAAATCACCCTGGGCAGCCCCCAGCGCACTGAATCCTGGAATCACAGAGTATCAGATCCCACCCATACAGAGTCAGTGAGTCATCCTGAGTATTTTTCAGAGGTCACAGAGGCTCGGCGAGGTCAGGTGTCTTGCTTACACCACAGGGACAGTAGGTGGGACCCCTTTACCCAAGTTTCTGCCAAGGTTCTGCCATGCCATCTCCAACTCTGGGGTTGGGCCTCAGGCATATTTGGGAACCTTTTATGAACTTTATATGTTTCCTATCTAACCTGATTACAGAACTGGCTTTGAGAGGCAGCCTGGGGGTCTCATAGTCCCATATCCCCACCCTGGAGCCTCTGAGATGTTGACAAAGGAAGAGAAATATGGACATAAAATGATTGATAGGCCAGGCACAGTGGTGCGCGCCTGTCATCCCAGTGGCTCAGGAGGCTGAGGCAGGAGGATCGTGAGTTCAAGGCCAGCCTCAGCAATTTAGTGAGGCCCTCAGCAACTCAGTGAGACCCTGTCTCTACATAAAATATCAAATAGGGCTGGGGATGGGGCTCAGTGGTGGAGTGTCCTGAGTTCAATCACCAGAATCCAAAAAACAAACAAACAAAAAAAAAACCACCAACTATAATAATCTCATATGATCTTTTGAGACTGTGAGCTCCCTGAGGGAAGAGTCTTTTCCTGTGACATTCATGGGTCTACCATCCCCAGCCAAGTCCCAATGTCGTGTTGAATAAACACTAGAATAAATTAGAAAAATATACCTGTGCATTGAGGAAAGTCCCAAAAACATGGGGAAAAAAAAGATTTTAAATGAAGCAAAACTCGTCTTGTCATTTCACAACACAGTGATGGCACCTGTCACCACTTTTGTAAAACCTTTCTGGAATGTATTCGGGACACACACACACACACAAGTTCCAACCTAATTTGAGATTAGTCTACACATAGCATTTAGAATCTAGCCTTTTTCAAGTAGCATACCTTGCTTTCCATTCTTTTTTGGTGGGGAGGGGTACTGGGCATTGAACCCTGGGGTGCTTAACCTCTGAGCCCCATCCCCAGCCCTTTTTGTACTTTATTTAGAGACAGGGTCTCACTGAGTTGCTGAGGCTGGCTTTGAACTCGCGATCCTCCTGCCTCAGCCTCCCTAGTCACTGGGATTACAGGCGTGCGCCATCGCGCCCAGCCTAGTTTGGGCAGTTTCTGACTCTACCCTGCACACAGGAGGAGCGCCAGGATTAAGAGAGGCTCAGCCCTGGGTAAGCCCTGGATACTTCTTCTTGGGGCCAGTCCCCAGAAATCACAGTTGGCAGCAATGCAACCCAGCGTTGGAATATTAGCAAAAGCGATGATTTTAAACATGCCACAGAAGCACTGAACCCCAGGTGAGAGCCCTCTGGAATTCCTATTAGGCACACGACATCAAAGAGAGGCTTTCCGTGACAGACGTGTCTGAGGATGCTGAGCACGAAATCCAGGTCAAACGAGACTCCTGTGGAAAGCACACTTCTCCAGAGAAACCGCTCCATCTCCCTTGGCCTTCTGACCTCCTTACCTCCTCGTTCCATCTGGAATCTCACACAAAGGCCACCAGCAGCCCAAATGTGCCTAGGAGATGCTGCCATCCTCTGTCCCAAAGCCTGCCCCCACCCACCACCAGCCACAGCTCCAGTCTTTGCTTCCAAGGATGTGAGTTTCCCAAAGGTGGCAAATCGACAGAGCCTCAAGATGACTTCAGCCTCTACAACTTCTGGAATCATGGGCCTCCTGATCAGGAGGGTCTAACAGCACCATCCTACAGGCATGAGGTGGATCCACATCATTTCAAAAATACAGGGTTAACGTGAAAAAGAAGTCTAGCCAAAGGAGTGAAAGTATCTTATTTATTTATTGTGGTACTGGGGGTTGAACTCAGGGGCACTGAACCACTGAGCCCCATCCCCAGCCCTACTTTTAGAGACAGGGTCTCACTGAGTTGCTTAGGGCCTCTCTTTTGCTGAGGCAGGCTTTGAACTCCAGATCCTCCTGCCTCAGCCTCCTGAGTTGCTGGGATCACAGGCCTGCCCCACCACCACGCCAAGCATGAAATTATCTTACTGATGTGTTCACTCCAGCTCAATATAACCAAACTACTGTCACTTCATCATCACATCTTTTTTTTCATAATAAGGCTTTAAAATCATAGGCCTGTTTTATAAGGTATATCCCTATTCAGACTCATGCCATCTGTCAGGCTCAAGAGTGCGGTGGGGCTTAGGAGCTGCTCACCTAGACAGTGTGAGTCCAGGTGTTAGGAATCTATGATTTAAAGATCTTACACCTGGTTTTAAAATGTCTTTTTTTTTTTTTTTTTTTTGCCAGGTGAGTTGGCACATGCCTGTCATCCCAGCAGCTCGGGAGGCTGAGGCAGGAGGATCGAGAGTTCAAAGCCAGCCTCAGCAAAAGAGAGGCCCTAAGCAACTCAGTGAGACCCTGTCTCTAAATAAGACATAAAAAGGGCTGGGGATGGGGCTCAGTGGTTAAGAGAGGTTCAGTGCCCCTGGGTTGAATCCTGGGTCCCATAAACAGACAAACAAACAAATAAATAAATAAATAAAATGTCTTTTGACCTATGAGGACATCACTTTCATTATTCTCAACTCCAAGACGTGCGTCTTGCAAAAAAAGTTCAGTGAGGCAGCGTTACCTTTGGGAATGGATGGCCAAGCACATTTGAGTTAGCTCCACGCTATTATAACTTGCAAAGAAAATGCGTTTTTCTGACCTGTAACTAGAAAGTATCACACTGAATTCCAACAACACATTACAAACAAAATGATACACTTATGATATGGCTTTGGGAACGACAAAGCCAACCAGAACAGAAACAAAAAACGGTGAACTAGCCACGATTCGCAGGAGGCAGGAAGAGGAGGAGGTCAAGTGCATTAGCCTTCTCGTGATAATCACACCCCAGGGCCCACGATCAGTGTTCTAATAAGCACAACCAAGATGAGGCTGAAGAAGAACAGGGTTCTTCAAGGACTCCAAGGAATGCTCTCCGAAAAATTTTAATAAAAAGGAACTAAAAACGCATTCAGGTCAAGTGGTGATTCACCAGGTGAGACACTTGGAAAACATGTACCAGGAGCCAGGCGCAATGGTGCAGGCCTGTCATCCCAGCAGCTCAGGAGGCTGAGGCAGGAGGATGGTGAGTTCAAAGCCAGCCTCAGCAACTGAGAGAGGCCCTAAGCAACTCAATGAGACCTAAATAAAAATACAAAAAGGGGCTGGGGATGGGGCTCAGTGGTTAAGCACCCCTGGGTTCAAATCTTGGTACCAAAAAAAAAAAAATGTTTCAGGAAAAGGTGACCATATTACTCCTACTAGTTTCTGAAAGGTGAAATGGACCACCTAGAATAGGTGAGGCCCATTCAATTTGGAGAATGTTCCGCAGCAACAATGGTGTGATGCTCTTCTCAAGAAGGAAAGTAAAATAATAATTAACACATCCCAGGGAGCTTGACCTTCCCTATCTCCATTACTGGGGCTTCAAAAAGCTAGTTTTGCAAAATAAAGAAACTGGCTTAAGTTTTAGCCTGCTCCCTTCAGATGCAAGTTTGGTTTCAGGCAGGCTCAGCCCACAGAAGGAGCTAGCCTGGCCTAGTTCTAACTAACAGCTGACTCAGCAGGGACCAGAGGAGGCCCTGCTTTGCAAGAGGCCAGAGCTGTAGAACTCATGAGGCTCTGATAGGACCCTGCCAAAGTCAGCGGATTCTTAAAAATGGGGTCAGGTTATTGGAATTCAGAGGCTGTATCTACCCGTCTGGGTTTTTGGAGAAAAGAAGGACCAGCCTACAAAATAAGTACTCTCCTTAAAACAGCCAAACCATGGCGATGGGAGTGAAGGAGGCTGCTTGGCACAGGGCCTGGAAGTCATTAACTTCCTCTGCAATCACCAGAAGGCACCACATTGAAGTGGAGGAGAAAGCTACCAGTGAATTACAAGTTGAGGTCCTTTGGGTTTTGAAAAAGCATCAAAGAGCAGAGAAATAAGGGAGAATATCACATCCCCAAACCTTTCTGTTCCCAGTCTCTCCAAAAACAAATCTGAAGCACGGAGTGAAAAGGTATCAGTGACTACAGAACTAAAGCAAATGGAAAATGTGGCCCGGCAGCTCGGGAGGCTGAGGCAGGAGGTTCGTGAGTTCAAAGCCAGCCTCAGCAACTTAGTGAGGCTGTAAGCAAGTTCATGAGACCCTGTTTCTAAATAAAATAGAAAAAGGGCTGGGGATGGGGCTCAGGGGTTAAGCACCCTAAGTTTAATCCCTGATACCAAAAACAAAACAAATAAGTAAGTAAACAAATAAATAAATAAATGGGAAATGCATACATGGTTCGACTCAACAAACACTCCATGAATAAGGATAGGGCCTAACCAAACCACCTTGTCTTACTGATCAGAGCCAACAGTACTCATCCTTTACTTCACTCCTTCATTCCACCAGTTCATTCAAGCCTCTCACATACCTGGCACGGTACTGGACCCAACCGCTGCTGCTACTGCGATGATAAACTCAACCCAAGGAGGACCTGCCTTCCTGAGCCTCACAGATCTGTTCTCAAGAAGGCAGAGGCTTAAACATATTCACCTTGGTAACATTATTGGCTTGTAATAGGAACTGTCCCATTTAGTGAATGCCTAGTATGTGCTAGATTCTATGTATGACATTCATTGAATCTTTTTAAGATTTTTAGGTGTTCTTTTTAGGTATATATGACTGTAGAGTGTATTTTGATATGTTACACGCATACATGGAGTATAACTTATTCTAATTAGGAGCCCATTCTTGTGGTTGGACATGATGTGGAGTTTCCCTGGTCGTGCGTTCATATAGGAACATAGGAAAGTTCTGTCCCATTCCCTCCACTGTCTTTCCTGTTCCCATCCACTCCCTTCTCTTCATTCCCCTTTGTCTGATCCAGTGAATTTCTATTCTCTCCTACCCCTTTATTTTGTTAGCATCTGCATATCAGAGAGAACATTTGGCCTTTGATTACTTTTTTTTTTGGGGGGGTGGCTTATTTCACTTAGCATGAGAGTCTCCAATTCCATCCATTTACTACCAAATGCCATAATTTCATTCTTCTTTATGGCTGAGTGATATTCCACTGTGTACATAGACCACATTTTCTTTATCCATTCATCTGTTGAACCTAGGTTGGTTCCATAACTTGGCTATTGTGAATTGAGCTGCTATAAACATTGATGAGGCTGTGTTACTGTAATAACTCATTGAATCTTAACAGGTATCAGCAATTAGACATTAGATCCATCATACAGAGGACCTCACTGAATCTCACAGAGGTCAAATGGTTGGCCAAGGTCATCCATGCAGTCAGGAAAGAGCCAGGATATAAACAAAAAGCTGTCTGACTCCTATCAGAGGCTTACTGCTTGAAAGTAAGATATTTATAAAAGAAAAAAAGAAGAAGAGATGATATCATCTTGATATTTTTAAAACGTTAGGCAAACTACCATTTTTTGCAGGGTTGACTGACAGTGGGTGTATTCGGTTAAAATGTGTGATGGTAAACAACTTAATTTTCAAAACGGATAAAGGAAGTGAACCAACACTTCACCAAAGAAGATAGATATAAGGATGGTAAATAAGTATATGTAACCATGCTCCCCACTATAATTACTGGGAAAGTTGAATTAAACTCATAATAAAACATCACCACATTATTAGAAAGGCTAAGAAAAAAATTGTTTTTAATTTGACAATGTGGGTATGTATCACTTATCTGAGATGCTTAGGAGAAGAATTCTTTCAAGTTTCAGAGTCCTTTGGATTTTAAAATATTTCCATAGACTACCCAGACCCACTAAGCATTCCTCACCTGAAAATCCAAAATCTGAAATGCTCTGAAATTCCTTGAGGATGCTCAAAAAATTTCAGATCTGGGAGCATTTTGGACTTCAGATTTTCAGATGCAAAACCTATACCACATGCTAGAGAAGATACAAAGCAACAGGAACTCTTACTCTATAAGCTGGTGGTTCAGATGCAAAACAGTACAGGCACTTACTTTAGAGGAGTGTGACAGCTTCTCACAACCACCAGCCCAGAGATCTCACTCCCAGGCATTTATCAAAGCAAATGGATTACTGGTGATGGGATAAACATGTGGTGTTTATCCATAAAATTGATAAATTTTATCCATAAAAATGGAATACTATGCAGCAGTGCAAAAGAACTAATGATGGATTTCCCTAACTCCAGTTCATGAAGTGCAAGATGCTAAATTTAAAAACTTTGTATTAAATGATTCCATTTATATGGCATTTGGGAAGAGGCAAAATCATCAGTAACAGAAAACAGATGTGGTTGCCTGGGAGCCAGGAAAAGGGGGTTGCCCAAGAAGGGGCAAGAAGAAAGGATTTTTAGAGTGATCATTCTTTTGTGTCTCTTTATTGAAGTTGTAGTTCCATGACTGTAGACAACTGCCAAAACTCACAGCACCGCGTCCCCCAAGCAAGTGGCTCTTATTGCAAATAAATTTTAGAAGTGAATGAAACTCACTTATAAAAATTGTGAATTTAACACCAGAAATTAAACACCTCACAGAGACACAGAAATACTTCAGTTTTGCCTAGATGAAAGCCATCCCAAACTAAAGTAAGTTTTCTTACAGACAAAATGTTGGAACATGCATATTTTCAAACTGGCAATGAATAAATAGACTTCCTTTTTTTTAACACCTTCTTGCTGGCTGAGAAGCGGGAAAGGCTCACTCCAGAACCTTCATTCTGTGTTCTGGGAAACACAGACACAACGAAAGGAAGTGTCTCTGGTAGGAGATGCAGGATTCCCCTCCACCCCTAAGAGGTCCCCAAAACTACCTTGGAGAATGGGCATCTCTGCAGAGGGGAGCGTTGCCTTAAGAATAACCTGATCCTCCGGAGGCTGAGCCAGGAGGATCGTGAGTTCAAGGCCAGCCTCGGCAACTTAGCGAGGCCCCAAGCAACTCAGGGAGACCCCATCTCTAAATAAAATATAAAAAGGGCTGGGGATGGGGCTCAAGGGTTGAGCACCCCTGGGTTCAATCTCTGGAATGAAAAAAAAAAGAAAAAGAATAACTTGGTCAAGTGCCCTTGGAAGTCTATCCTAATCTGTGGGGGGGGGGGGAGGTATGCTTGGCTGTCAAGGTCAAGGTCAAAGTCCTTTTAGTGTCTTCTGACACTCCCCACTAAGACAGTGCTGGGCTCAAAACCTGCTTTTGGCCACCTCTGGAATCTTAGCCACACCTGCCCCCCACACCTGTCTCTTGACAGCCCAAAGAGACTAGGCAGCCACACTCCATCAGCAAGTGATCCTACAAACCCTCCAGCAAGCCCGGAAGCAGCCCTGCATCCCTGAGCTGGGAGAATGGTCTCTTTGCAGCACACCTTGGGTTCTCTCTCCCCAGCTCTAGAGCCTCTCCCTTCCCCTTCCTTAGAGGGCTGCTTTCCAGAACAGCTCCAGAGCCCTGGCCCATCTGCCTAAGCAAAGACCCGCTGAAAATCCATATTACAAGCCATTCAAAGCCTGAAGTGGAAATTGATGCTTTCAACACTCCTAAAGGATGAAAAGGGGGAGCTGCCAGGATCTCCCTCCTCTCCCAAGTCTGATTTCAATGCAAGACAACAGCAAGTTCCAGGAGATGATAACCCAAGACCCAGGGTGAAGGCTTCCTCCCTAACCCTGACCCCCATCGAGGCAGGTCTGGTGGGGAGGTATGGAGGACCAAAAGAAGAAAAAAAAAATGCAATTTTCAAAAATCAACACTGTCTGGAGTGAAGATGAGGAAGGAATCTCCACCTGTGAAAGGCCCATTAAAGCTCATTAAAGCCAAGCATTACCGAGGCCCTTCAGAGAGAGTCAGATCAAGCCATTCCCCCTGGACAAGACAAAGGGAGGTCTCACCACGGGGATCCTGACCGGCGCCATTCAAGGGCCTTCTCCATCTCTATGCCACTGAGGCATCTGTACAATGAGAGGGTTTGGGCACAGATAACATCTCAGAAATTCTCTTGCAATAGGCTCCTCAGTAGCTCTAGGCAATGGGAAAGGATGGGGGACATGGGATTACCTTTCTTCCTCGGCTCAAGTTCCCAGAGGGTAGGAATTGCTAATCATTGCACCCTTGGGACCCAGCACAGTGCCTGGCATACACAGTGTGCTCAATTCATCTCTGATGGTGCCCAGCATGGAGGCGCACATCCTTAATCCCAGCGGTTTAGGAGGCTGAGGCAGGAGGATCACTAGTTGAAAACCAGCGTCAGCAATTTAGCAAGGTCCGAAATGACTCAGCTCAGTGAGACCCTGTCTCTAAATAAAATATAAAAAAGGGCTGGGGATGTGGTTAAGCACCACACACACACACACACACACACACACACACACACACACACACACACAAGGTCTCTGATAGTACAGTCAGGTTAAGTTTCCCTCCCTGCAGTCTTGACCCAGGTTCTGTAACTTAGTTAATGTAATACTCCGAGGTTGTGATTTCATGGTAGACCCTGGAAGATGCACGCAATGTACAAGATGCTGAACTGATCCGTAAATGACAGGCAGGGAAATAAGAAATCTTGACTGAAAAGAGAACCATCCAGACAGCAAGGAGTTTCCGTGGAGGCTGTGGGAGAGGTGGGAGCAGGGGTGGAGGGTATCAGGAACAGCTTCCTCAAGCCCCTGAGGCTGAGCCCTGATGGTCCAGGAAGATCAAAGATGGCAGGTATGGGATTCGTTTCCAGAATAAGCTATTAGGCTGGGCAGCAGAATGAGGTGCCTCTCTGCTTTTATGGATTAACAAAAAACTGTGTAAAATGGTCCAAACTGAAATGCTTCGTTTATGAACACCCACTTAAGCCTGTGCCAAGCCCGCCCACCCCTTGCTTTGCTGGACACCTCCTCTTAGAGTGGCCCTGGTGACCCACCTGAGACTGTGCAAGTCTTCTTGTCCCCCGACCCTGCCTTTCCCTTTCCATTACTACATCCTCTGAGTTCTTCTCCGGAATAGGTCTGTGTCCGGCCTTCTCCACCACAACTTGGGCTGTCAATTGGGCCACAACTTCCTTCTTAGTCTCCCTAAATTAATTCCATTCCTTGAAGAGCAAGTGTTAACATCCTTTCTTTAAAGAGCCAGAAAGACAGTAAATAGATTTTTGGGGGGGAGGAGTGTACCAGGGATTGAACTCAGGAGCATTTAACCACTGAGCCACATCCCCAGCCCCATTTTTATATTTTATTTAGGGACAGGGTCTCACTGAGTTACTTAGGGCCTCGCTAAGTTGCTGAGGCTGGCTTTGAACTCGCGATCCTCCTGCCTCAGCCTCCAAGTATTCATCTGGCAAATGCATGCATCTCCTTAAAAACCCACCAGCGGTGTCTCTTCTGTCATGAGGACACCCTTGACCTGAATTCCAGACAAAGTCAGGCCAGTCTTTCTGCGACCCAAACCCCTTTCATGTGTTTGTTTCATAGCCCATGCAGAGGTGGACCCTGTTTGGCCTTGGCTGTGTCTCCTACCACCACCACCGCAGGCCCCTCTGTGAGGGCAAAGACTGTGTTCTGAACATCTTTGTATCTTCAGGACCTAGCAAAACATTCAGCTCATAGTGGGGTCCTCATAATGGCTTCATTAATTAGTTTTTTTTTTTTTTTTATCATTCAAGTTCCAGGTTGGTGTTCATTAGATAACTTTAAAGAAATCAGAGTTCACTGGGCATGATGGTAACATGGCTGAGATTCCCAACTCAGGAGGCTGAGGCAGGAGGACCACAAGGTTGAGACCAGCCTGGGCAACTGAGTGAGGCCCTGTCTCAAAACAAAAATATTTTTAAAAAGGTCTGGGCCTGTAGTTCAGTGGCAGACTGTCCCTGGGTTCAATCCTCAGTACAAAAAAAAAAAAAAAAAAAAGAAGAAAGAGAGAGAGAGAAATGTGACTCCACCCGGTGCTCTAAATGCCGTGGTTATGCCAACTGTTTTAATTCCACGCTTGCTATTAAAACTTGTCCAAGTGTCGGAATGAACTGTTCTTTCTAAGGATGATAATTCAAAACCTCCCTTTTTGAAAGAGGGACTTTAAAAGTGCTCCTTAGCCATCTCCCCATTACTCTTTAATTAGCCGCCTGCACACTGCTGAATATGTTCTGTTCTCTTGTAGAGAGCCAAGTCCTCAGGCGATTAGTTCATCCTGCTAAATATGACCTGTGTCACCACTGTGCCCAGCATAGCCAACTTTCACAGAGCAGGGCAAACGCTTCCGTTTTCCAAAACCTGAGTAAAGCCTCTGGGGCTGCGGGCCTAAGAGTTCCAAGTAAAGACCATCAGCAAACAAAAAAACAATAATAATAAAACTGCACGATTTTGAAAAAGTAGTGATATCCCATTGTTCCGGAAAATGCATATTCTCAAATGCACCAATGCACCTGTAGAATACACAATTCCTTTGGTACACTGATCTGGAAGTATTTCTTTCTTTCTTTTTTTTTTCAGTACTGGGGATGGAACCCAGGGGTGTTTAACCACTGAGCCCCATCCCCAGCCCTGTTTTATATTTTATTTAGAGACAGGGCCTCACTGAGTTGCTCAGGGCCTCACTAAATTGCTGAGGCTGGCTTTGAACTTTGAGCCTCCTGCCTCAGCCTCCGGATTTCAGGCTGGGATTACAGCTGTGTGCCACTATGCCTGGCTGGCAGTATTTCTAAATGAACACAACATAAGTATTTCTAGTCCTCAAAGGTATAGTCTCCTAAATTCAGTGTTGCTACTGTGGTTCCTTCCCTCATTCATTCAACTTCCTGTTCCAATGTTACTGTTCCCAGTGAGATCTACCCTAACAATGCTATATGTCATGGCTTGGATGTGAGGTGTCCCCCAAAAGCTCACCTGTCAGACAATGCCAGAAGGTCCAGAGGAGACATGACTGGGCTGTGAAAGCCTTAACCCAACCAGTGAATGAACCCTGATGGGATTAGCTGGGTGGTGGCTGGAGGCAGGTGGGTGTGGCTGGAGGAGGGGGCATTGGGGGCGTGGCTTTGGGGTCTCTATTTGTCTCTGGAGAGTGGAGTCTCTCTCTGCTTCCTGATCACCATGTGAGCTGCTTCCCTCCACCACACTCTTCCTCCATGATGTCCTGCCTCCCCTGGAGCCCGGAGGGATGGAGCCTGCTGTCTGTGGACGGAGACCTCTGAAACTGTGAGCCCCCAGATAAACTTTTCTTCCCTAACAATGTTCTGGTCAAGTATTTTAGTCAGAGCAGTGAAAAAGCTGCCTAGAACACTCTATAAAACTGCAATATGCCCCATTTCTATACCCCTGACTCCCCTTTTCTGTTCTGCCCCCCACATTTCCCTTCCCTCCTCTAATACACTAAATAACTCATTTATGACGTTTCCTCCTTACTGCTCATCTCTCCTGAACAGAACATACACCCTACCAGGGTGTCTTCTTCCCTGTTGGTTAAGCATGTATCCTAAGCACCAGCAACAGTTCCTAGCACATAAAGGTTGCTAAATAAACATCTGCTGCTGAATAAATCTTAGAGCTAAATCAGCCAGCCTCAAACCTCACAATCTAATAAATGTAGATTTGGGTTATTATTAGAAAAAAGGAAGTACGCATCCACATGCTGATGTGGAAAGGTGCCCAGATGCAATGGTGGTAAGAAAAATCATGCATGGATAGCTACTTTTTATTACTGAAAAAGTGAAAACAACTCAAAAATCTCACTGTCAGGATCACGGTTAAATAAATGGCTAAATAAACTGGACCATTTTACCCCCAAAACTTTATGATACCAGGTGCTTATTACCAATAATTAGGTAGGAATATGTGCTTTATTAAGCTGTCAATCACAGTGAAGCACAGTGGAGCCCGCCTCTAATTCCACTGTTTGGCAGGAGGATCGAGAGTTCAAAGCCAGCCTCAGCAACTTAGGGAGGCCCTAAGCAACTCAGGGAGACCCTGTCTCTAAAAAAAATGTTTTAAAAAGGGGCCTGGGGATGTAGCTCAGTTGTTAAGCCAGTGGGTTCCATCCCCAGTACCAAAAAAAAAAAAAAAATGTCCATCTCAGGAAGAGAAAGAAGGGGACTTCCTAATTTAATAGGATTGTACAGTGTGATGCCATTTTCTTTGAACGAAAAAAAGGAGATTTTTTTTTTTTTTTTTTTTGCAAGCAATCCCACCAACTTCCATTTGCCAACAGTTAATTTTTAGGAACAAACTTCTCCCAGCCGGAAGATTTCATTTTAACTAATCCTTTGTACCTTAACTCCCTATTTCCTGGTCTTATTAGGACCCAATTAACCTGGGTGCTCATGCACGCTCCCCAGGGCAGGAGGATTCTGTTTTGTTCCCTGATGTCAGCCAAGTGTCTGGCACACAGTAGGACTCAAGCACTTATGAATAAGTCATTTCCATTAGAATATCACTACCATGTGAAGATGGAAGCCATGAGCTCAGGGGTCCAAAAAGCCAGGAAGATAAATAGTGTGGGCTTCCCTCAACGGATCTGTGAAACCCCATAAACAGGAGTTAAAGGTTTACAGACTTTTGGCTTCGCCTGCTGGTCTCTATTATAATCATGTATTTTTTAAGCAATTGTCTTTGGCATTGTGCCATAAGAAATTAGAAAATTTACGGCACTTACTATCTTTTGGGCAAGTTATTTTATACAGTTATTGTCAAATCTGTAGATTCCCACTGATCTGATCTTTAGGGCAGAAAAGAAATACACCCTGTATGATAATTTGGATCTAAGGCCTGCTGGAGGGTGAGAGGTACAGGGAAGAGTTAGGGTCTCAATCAGGAGGTGGTATCAATTAAACAGGGAGCCAAAAGCGAAATGCTGTTTTGTTTCCCATAGACGACAGGATAAACTACCTGCTCTGCAGAAAAGAACGCATATCACTGAATTCAACCAAACCAGTATTTCCTTTTAATATTGTTGAAATGATTTTTCACGGAGTTGTACTTTTTGTTTTCCTTTGGTAATAGCCTACAGCACTCTGGCAAACAGCTCAAGAAACTGCAAAAATGACTGTTCAAAGTTCCTGAGGCACACACTCATGTGAGTTTTTAATTGAGCATCTATGATGTACTAAAAATTGTACTCAGAATGGGGACCCTCTTCAAACAAAGGGTTATGCTTCAAAGAATGGAGGTGAACGTTCTCATTTGCTGTGTCCCTTCAGATGCCACAGAACAAACATCAGAACTTTTTGAAATCTTTTCATTCAAGAGCTTTCAATGCACTGAATCCTTCTCAAGTCCAAGATCACCCCTTTCCTTTCATGCTTAAGATCTTCTCAAACATGTTCATAAGAGTTAGGTTACGTTTTCCCATTGTGTTTTCTAGGACTGAATCTGACAGCCTCCTGAAACTTTAAGGACATCCACCTTTTTGGAAAAAAGAATAAAAATGCACAATTGCAGCTGAAGGGTTGTATTAGGAGAGACCAACCACCAACAAGCCAGGGTCTCTGGAGGGTACTGGCTCATCCATTCACTAGACTCCAGCAGAGAGAGTTAGTGCCATCTGGATCAGTCAGGAACCACTTGTCAACCCCATAGCAGGCTACTCAGAGGCAAGGCTAAGGCATCCTGTTCCTGGTTGTGGGAACCCCAGATTTATCCTGCAGATGTGCTGGAGGTCAACAATAGCAGAAACTGAACAACAAGACCTGGGCATGGGGAAGAGGCCATCTTTCCAATGAAGTTCAAGTTAACACTTCAAAAGCCTCAGAGCCACCAAGAGGTGACCAGCTGTCACCTGCAGAATCAGCAGAGTTCTGGCAGTAGTGGATGGCCTGGATGCCATTTCTTCCCACCAGACTTCTCAAAAAAAAAAAAAAAAAATCCTCTGACAGTTTTTCTGGTGCCAGAGGGTGTCAGTATGACTGCGAGGGATGTGCTTACATTCAAATATTTGGGGTCTGGTTACCAACAGAAGAAATATTTTAAAAAAAAAAAAAAAGGAGAAAAATAAACACGCTGAGAACAGGGTGATTTCCAAAGGATCAGGATTCTGCCAGAGTAATTAAGTTGCAAAGAAAAATCAAATATATTGCGGGGGTGGGGGGGGGGTCTGGATGAGGGAGGGGTTGGATGTAGCTTTTTTTCCCTAGTACTAGTAGGTCTTTGTTACTTTTCACCTTAGAAATCCTTTTGACCTTGAGTTACAGGTGTCTCCCAAGTTCTATTCCTCACACCAAGTCTAATCAGCCAAGAGCAGTAAAGCACACAGCTCCGTAATACTTATTGGAATCCCTGAACGGGCGATCTCAGCTGACGGTCCATCACCTGCTTATATGATGCTGCATAGGGAAACTACAATTCAATGTTCAAAGAACTGGTGTCCAGTCATCGTGGTGCGTGGCTTCCTTGTGAGTATGGAGATCTCATTCTGCCTCTCTGCTATTCCCAGGCATCTGCCCAAAGTGAATGGGAAATGCAGGGAGAGAGGGAGGTATCCCAGCACAAGCCACTGCTAGGCTGTCTTACATGACTTGGGTGGTGCCCTCAGTCAGTTCCTTGGTACACAGTTTTTGGTTCTATACATAAGAAGGTACCATCTCTAATTGTAGATCACAACAACAGTCCTGGGGACTTAAGAAACAGGGTGATTCAAGCAAGCTCCCTTCTATTAATGAAATCCACTTGAAACTATTAAGTGCATGCTTTTAAAGAACTTGGGCTCAAAGCACTGGTGGCTTCAGGGGAAAACCGGGAGGCCCACAAATTCCCCCTCTGGCCATGGATAACTGAAGAGGCAGTGAGGCTCAGGTGTCCCCTGGGGGAGCTTCCATAAGGAACACAACTGCCCAAGAAGGACTAGCAAGTAAGCCTCCCATCTACAGTCACTAACAGATGAAAGGACCATAATTTCCCCCTGAAAAGAATAACAGACCGATTCCACATCTCTCTAGTACAAACACAACAAAACCACACACCAGGCACTTTTCGAAAACACTGCTATAGAAACACAGGTTGGAATTCACAGCCTAAGAAACTGCAACCAGGAGCCTTCATTATTTAAGTCAATAGGGTAGGAAGGGCTGGGTGTGCTGGGGACCCAGGAGAGCGCAACCGGCAGGAATCCCTTACCTGGCCTCACCTCCCTTCCCCAAAGCCAAAAGAAGAAAGGCATTCAAGGCAAAGGTAGACTGCTTCTGTTTGCTCAACTGAGAAATGGAGGAGTCACATCCCTGTTGATGCCATTAATCTGCTCAGGCTTTCAACAGCACTCAAATTCATTGGCAAGTGAGGAGCTGAGCCTGAGGAACAGGGCAAGTTCAATCACGAAAAGAATCCGAAACGCAGAGCCCGTCAACACAGGCTGCCAAAGTTATTGTCAAACACCCATTTGCAGAAGGGATTTGCCTCCCAGATGATCAAAGGTAAGCTTTTCTCCACTCAGAAATTCAATTTTTCAACAGAACCTCCAAAGAGTATGTTATTCTAAGGATTATAACAGACACATATAGACTTTATATGTATCATTTATACATACCCCTAGTTCAATGTTTCCAGTGGAAAAAGACCAGGCCCTCCTCCTGCAGAGACTTCCAATTTTTTATCTGAACCTCTAATATGTCTGAACCTTTTGAAAGCATCCAATAGGTCCTACTTAGGAGTAGTAGTAAAACAAGCAAGGATTATTTGCCAGAAGATACTGGGGAGTAGTCTTCTAAATGATTCTCAATGATAGGACCCTGGGCAGGGTACATGATAGAAAGGGTGTTGGGGATGGAGGGTGGAAAAACATTCCTAATCCTTACAAATAAGCTACACATACCCTCAAACAATTTAGTTCCAGCACCAATCCACTCCATTTGTGCTGGAGGCAAAGTCTGTGTACCAACACTGCGTACAAGACAGCTTTCAGAGCTTCTCTGTCCCCTGGGGCCCCAGGTCAGTTAGACTTGGGGAAAGGAAACAAGATAGATATACCCCTCCTGGCTCTTGCATCCATCCACTTGCAGGAACCAGAGAGGGAGAATAGCCTTTCAACTCCCAAGCACTCAGCAAACCATGGGGTGACGGCTTTCTCAATTTCCTGATGCCCACAGACAAGCACATCTTACCTAGATAAGACTGGGCTCTGATAAACCCCTGTGAATATCCAGGAAGCAAACTTAAAAAGCCTTCTGCCTGTGCATTCTTCCTTTGTAAAAAAAAAAAAAAAAAAAAAAAAAAATGGCCAAAGCGGGGTGGAGGGAAGTCAGTTCTTCCTTTCCTTATTTTCCCGGGAGCTTGCAAAGCCCTCCAAAGTGCAAAGGCATTTTGCTCGCTGCGCCCGCGCCGCGCGCGCTGGGAGAGGCAAGGCGACTCTCTCCCTCTCCCCCGCCACCATCCCCGGGGCCTGGGCCGCCCGGAACAATGCAGCTACATTTACCAACACCTGCAGGAGCCTATTAATATGCACGGGGCCCGTATTGATTTTCCCCCCCTCCCCTCCCTAGCCCTTCACACTGAGCAGGCTTTCATCTCCTCCTTTACCATCCATCAGGAACTCATTTCGCCGGCCCCCTCCCCCGCCCACCCCCAGCCTCCATTCAGCCGAGCCCCTCTCCTCTCCTCTCTCTCTCTCCCCAAGCCCAGGGCTGACGAGCACACTTTGGAATGCACTTCATTAAAATGTAGCTGCCCGATTCCAACCTGCAATGCGGAGGAGGCGATCCAAAGCGCACGCCACACTTCCTCCAGCATCCCCTTCAAAAGCCCCATTGTTCGCCAGGCATCTGCTCCAGAGCCCGGCCTCTCCCTACCCACTGACCCTTGGTTTTTTTTTTTCTCCCCCCATTCCCTGTCCCCCTCCCCCTCCCTCCCCTGCCCAGCCCCACGGGCCTGCCCCGGTGAATTAAAACGCAGCCGCAGCCATCTGGCCCTCCCAAGCTGGCCCGGTTTCTCCCCGCCCCTCCTCCCTGGTGTACACACACACACACACACACACACACACACACACACACATACACACGCCACCCACGGCATCTTCACCTCCATGGACGTTCCCACAACCCGAGCGCAAACCTCCGGCGGCCACCGCCTGCCGGGTCCCCAGGCTTCCTCCAACAGCGCGCAGCGAGCGGATCCCGAGGTGGGCAGGAGGGGCGGCCAGGCGAGGGTGGCCAGGGGGAGATCGCGGACCACTGGTACTTGCCTGAGAACCCCAGCCAATCGCCAAGATTAATCCTTCCCTTTGTGCGCCTGGAAGAGCCTCCCACCACCACCACCACCACCACCACCAAGCTGGTCCTCCGCTCCGCAGCGGCTGGAAGGAGAGGCGGGGGGTGGGGTGGGGGAGTGGGATCCGAACCCCCTTTCCTAAGCAGCGAGCTGGAGTGGGGGGCAGCCTCGGCCACCTGACCCCCAGAGCGGTTTTTCCAGGGCACGGGAGCTGGCAGCAGGAGCAGCTGATGGTGCGAGAGAAGGGAGAGAAGATGCCCAAGCTGGCGCCTTTTATATTACTGGCGACATTTCTAACACATGACAACAATTTCCATCTGTATTTAAGCCGGGAGTGTGAAAAAAGAGCATTACATCACAGAGCCCGGGTTCCTAGAGGCTGCCGGATATCTAGGCCAGGGGGGATTAGGGCTGCACCTGCGAAGGGGGCGGAGACACAGCGGAGCCCCCCCCCACGCCCCCTCCCCACTGCAGGCATGGCAGGTCCCCATCAACAGCTGGGTCCTGGGGCAGTTCCTGGCCAAAGAAAGGCGGGAAGTCGGGTTGCCCCACGTGTGACCCACTGGAGGCTTGGTGGATGGGTGGGGGTTTAGGGCCAGGGAAGGTGGGGCAGATCTCTCCAGGAGGGGTACAGCCCTGACTCCTCTGAATCCACGTCCCTTCTGATAGGGCTGATTTCTGTCCTCCTCTTCTTCACCAACTTTGGACAGAATTTCACAGATGAAAACTCTTGTATTTGAAAAATTGTTTTCCTTGGAGTTAGAGATGATGGAGAGAGACGCTTACCATGTAAATTTTCAGAATCTACTTTCAAGGAAAGCGCAGGGGTAGAATCCGGTTCTGAATGAAGCAGTTCCTTCCTGCATGTCTGGGTTTATTCAACCCACTCTTTGAAAGAATGTGGAAGAGCCTTGGGGGGTGTTTTCTGGGGCCTGGTTTGGGCAAAGCATCCTCCCCCACTCCACCTCCATAAAGGAAAAACTTCACTGAGAGACTTCTGGGTTTGGGAAATTGTATTTCTCTGTTAGCAAATGGTCCATCATTGGCAACTGTCAAAGCTACTCCTGGTCCCAAGATTGAGATGGCCGGCAGACCATCAAAGGAAGGACTGTGCCCACTGCCTGCCTCCCCACAGCCCAGACATCCTCCAAAAACTCATTACTACAGATGGGAGACCAAGGGGTTGGGAGATGTCCTGACATGAAGGCAGGGAAAGAGGAGAAAAAAAGCAAGAGAGACTTCTCCTGGGTCCTGGGGGTCAGGGTGCTGCAGAACCTACATTACCCATAGATAGAAGGGCAGATTTCAGGCAGGGGCAAAGTAGTCTTAAGGACGAGGGGAGACAAAGTCAGAGGACGTCAGGCCACTCAGGTAACTAACAGAGCTTTCCCTCCAATGCACCATCAGGGGATTTCACAGCAGAAGAAAAAACAAAATATGCTATCCTGTCAACAGCTACTGTCACCATGTGGAAGGACTACGTTTCTTCTTCCTCTTCTTTTTTCTTTTTTTACTTGTGGATGGACACAATATTTTTATTTTATTTATTTATTTTTGTGTGTGCTGAGGATGGAACCCAGTGCCTCACGGGTGCTAGGTAAGTGCTCTACCATTGAGCCCCAGCCCCAACCCCAAGAATTGCATTTCTTATCTTCCCTCATTCCCCTCCCCCGAAAAAGGACTTTATGTCTAATTCACCTGTTCCTTCTGGTCACTCAGTCCTGGTCCAAAGACTCAACACTGCAGTCAGATTCAATTGTTTCCAATCCTGTCATTCAACTGTGTGACTGCAAGTAAGTTACTTGCCTGCTACCCCCTGTACAAAATTGCACCCAAACTACCTAGCTGTCATGAGGATGATGAGCTACAGAAGGCCTGGTATGGTTCACCCATACATAAAAAGAACTTGCTAAATGTCACCTATTATTGTCATCACTATTATTATGACTTAAATACTATATAAGCATCTCAACAAAATGAAACCCATCATCCTCTAGTTGGGACCTGCAAAATGGGACAGTTCCTAGGGCTACAGTTGGCAAAATGTAGATACCAGGACCCTGAATATCGTCACCTTTCAGAAAAAGTACATACAGTATCTTAGAAGAAAAACAGATTCATTCACTGGTTTTTTGGTTTGGGGATTTTTTTTTTTTTTTTTGTACCAGTGATTGAACTTAGAGGTGCTTAGCCACTGAGCCACATCCCCAGCCCTATTTTGTATTTTATTTAGACACAGGGTCTCACTGAGTTACTTAGGCCTCTCTGCTGAGGCTAGCTTTGAACTCATAATCCTCCTACCTCAGCCTCCTGAGCCCTAGGATTATAGGCGTGCACCACCGCACCTGGCTCTGTGCTGGATTCACATCTGCTTTTGGGTAAGTGAAGAGGTTTGGCAAGCTGATACATAGTATTAGCTCTCATTTTCAATTTGAGAAAAACAATAAACTTAAGGGAATGGTTTCATTGTCAACCATGCACATGATACATGTGAACACTGGCACTCACCCCCCTCCATCATCAACCCCAAAATAAGCAAGGCAGGTATTACATAAAAATTTCAAAAGCCTTTACCCACCACCTAATGCTGCAAAAATGGAGTTTGTATTTTATTAGTTTTCCACAAGAAAATGATCGTGCACTACAAATGAAATTGCTCTTTCATGGGCTAGGGATCTAGCTGAGTGGTAGAGCCCTTTTCTAGCATGCATGAGGCCCTGGGTATGATTCCTAGCACCACAAAGAAGAAAAATTAAATTAAATTGCTCTTTTGCAAGGAAGCAGCATAGAGACTGTACCAATGGGAACAAAAATACAAAAGCTATTCTCTTTATTAAAGAAAGAAGGGAACTTTTGTTCAGTAAGTATTCAAGGATGTAGCTTTCCAGTCTTCAATAGCAGAGGAAAATAGCCCTCATTTGGTTTGGAAATATCCCTAACAATAACAAATAATTTTCAATCAGAGCTCCAAAGACCAGGTTTCTCTATGTATAAGAGAAGCACAAGGCAATGAGTCTATTTTATCCGAGAATACAAACTCGGTCTCAAAATCCAAGTATCTGGTAAGCTTGCGTGGTCTCCTGCATAAGCCAGGAGAGATGCTTAATTGCATTTCTTCTGAAATCTCCATCTCCCTTGCCACATGCAAAAAAGCAAGAACCAACAGATCCTGAGGTAGTCTTCCTTGATGACTGAAAACCAGACTCAAGGGCAAGCCATGCAGTATCCTCAGAGCTAAGTTCAGAGCAGATGTAGAGAGTAGGCTTTTTTTTTTTTTTCCCCTGATACCAGGGATTGAACCCAGGGGCACTTAATACTGAGCCACATCCTCAGCTCTTTTTTGTAGTTTATTTAGAAACAGGGTCTTGCTGAGTTGCTTAGGGCCTCTCTAAGTTGCTGAAGCTGGCTTTGAAGTTGAGATCCTCCTGCCTCAGCCTCCCCAGCCACTGGAATTACAGGCATGTGCCACCACACCTGGCAAGTGTAGGCATTTCTATATCAGAAACTTATTAAACAATTGTGAGAAAAGGGCCACCAAGTTCCTTCTGAAGGCATCCAATGAAGTGACAGAAATTTTCAGTAATAAGACTACTACTACTAATAATACCACCTGGGACGCATTAGCACATATTGTTGGATCTGAGACCAAAGTAATTCAAAACTCACCCACGTGTGCCTCTTTCTCATTAGGCAAACAACTTGACCTTCTAACAACAATACTCTGTTACCTGTAAAATGGGAGTAAAGAAGAGTCCCTGTCTCGTGGGATACTTTCGAAGATGAAGTGGATGAATATAGGGCAAAAATGGGTGTCTGAAATACAGAAAATGCTCGGCAGGTATCATCACTACCACATCAATCACTGGGAGCTCTTAGGTGTGGTTTCCCTCTGAATGCTCACTCTCTATGGGACTTTCCACAAATATTTTCGAAGCCCATACTGAACAAGTAGCTCTGTGGGATATAATAAAGGTGTATAAGGGCTGGGGAATGTGGCTCAGAGGTAGAGCTCTTGCCTAGCACTTGTGAGCCCCTGGGTTTGATCCTCAACACCACATAAAGATAGATAAATAATTAAAAGAAAGGTATTGTGTCCATCTACAGCTAGGAGAAATAAATTTTAAAAAGAGGTATAAAACATCGATGGGTTTGGGAAAAGGACCATATTATTTGATAACTGAAATAGCCTTTGGCGTAAAAATTATGTTCAACTGACAAACCACGCCGCATTCGCTGGGTAGAATGCAATAAAAATGGGCATTAACAGCAAAGAGGGAATCAAACATTAGCTATAATAATAAAATCTGTGGGATCTTCCCACATACCCACACAGAACGAAACTATCATCTTGAACGCATTTATTAGAGAATGAGACAGAAAATAAACAAATTAGCTTTCTACTCATAAGGCAATGATATTAAAAGTGACATTAACTTTTTTTTTTCTCCTATAAGTAGAAAAATTCAACCAAGAGTGCTGGAACAATTGGATAGTGATATGCGAAAGAATAAAACCAGACCCCTACCTCACACCGTGACCAAGAGGAACTCAAAAGTAGAACACAGTAGATCACAGCCCCAGGTGTGAGACCCAGGTGGATAAAACTCTTAGACGAAAACAACAGCAAATCTTCATGGTGACAGGGGTCAGCCATGACATGAAACACACCATCAAAGAAAGAAAACCTAGCCTGCATGAGAACGGAAGGGTTATCTACTGGGATGACATCTCCAAGGAGATGGAAAGAGAAGTGTGCTCGTCAGCTTCCTGTCACTGTGACCAAAATGCCCGAGAAGGACACCTTAGAGGGCCAGCTCCATTGCAGACAACATGGCGGAAGGATGTGGAACTGGAAAGCTGCCCAGCTTGTGGCAGACTGGGAGGAAGAGGAGCTGAGAAGGAGATAACCATCCAGGACACCCTGCAGGGACCCACTTCCTCCCACTAGGTCCCACCTCCCGGTAGTCCATGGGTGACCCCATCCGTGAGGTGAGGGCCCTCATGATCTAACCATGGCTGCTCTGAACACCCACCGCAGCACTGGGAACCATGCCTTCCACACAGGAGCTCTGGGGGATACTGTAGACACAGATCATAACCAGAACCCACAGAAAGGGAGAGAACACTTGTGAACATCTCCCCGATAAGATACTTGAATCCAGAGTGAATAAGGAGCTCTTATAACTGAACAAGCCAACCACCAGAAAAGACCACCCATTTGAGAAACAGACATTGGATTTAAACAGACATTTATCCAATAAGTACATGAGAAAGTTCTCAACATAATTACCCAATTGGGAAATATCAATCAAAACCATAGTGACCAGGCACAGTGGCACATGCCTATAATCCCGGTGGCTCGGGAGGCTGAGGTAGGAGGATAGGGAGTTGAAAGCCTGCCTCGGCAATGGTGAGGCCCTAAGCAACTCAGCGAGACCCTGTCTCTAAATAAAATACAAAATAGGGCTGGGGAGGGGGCTCAGTGGTCGAGGGCCCTGGAGTTCAATCCTGGTATCTCCCCCCAAAGATAAGAAAAACATCCACAGTGAGCCAGGAATAGTGGCATACACCTGTAATCCCAGCTATTTGGGAGGCTGAGGGAGGGGGATCACAAGTTTGAGGACAGTGTGGGCATCTTGGAAAGTTCCTGTCTCAAAATAAAAATTAGAAAGGGCTAGGGAGATAACTGACTGGTAAGCACCCCTGAGTTCAATCCCTGGTATTGAAAACAAAAGTGAGATACATTTCATACACATTATGATGTCATAATTAAAATGGCAAGTTATTGACGAGGAGGTGAAGAAACCCCACTCTTACACAGGGAAATATAAAATGGTGTGTCCGTTTTGGAGAACAGTCTGGCAATTCCTCAAAAAGTTAGTTATGATATGACACAGCAGTTCTACTTCCATGGATGTACCCAAGAGCAATGGAAACAAATGTCTACATGAATATGTGCTCATGAATATTCATAGCAGCGTTATTCACCACAGCCAAGAAGTAGAGACAACTCAGATGTCCATCAACTGGGCAACAGACAAGATGTGGCGTAAGCTACATATGACACCAAGGGAAAAAAAGAGAAGAAAACACACAACACGGACGAACCTTAAAACTGTTCAGAGTACCAGAGGTCAGACATAAGATGTTACACGTTGCCACTCTTGGCGGCACATGCCTTGAATCCCAGTGGCTCTGGAGGCTGAGGCAGGAGGATTGCAAATTAGAGGCCAGCCTCAGCAACTCAGTGAGGCCCTAAGCAACTCAGTGAGACCCTGTCTCTAAATAAAATACAAAAAAGGGCTGGGGATGGGGCTCAGTGGTTAAGCACCCCTGGGTTCAATCCCTGGTACCCCCCCCCAAAAAAAAAGACAAGGAAAAGAAAAAATTATCAAGAAGAAAAAAAGCTTTTTTCCTATGAGAACGCTAAGTGAATAGGAAAAAGAAGTATAGGACCGCAGCTGGAGCAAGGAGAAATCAAATAGAAACAACTTTAGGGGAAAATAGTGAGTCATTCCAAATATAGAAGAAACTTATCTTCATGTTTAAGAGAATGCCACGTACGATTTTATACCGATTTGAAAATGTAGACAGGATGAATTATTTTCTAGTATAATAATGAAATTGTCTTAGGAGGCAGTAGGGAACCTGAGAACAATGACTACGACTAAAATGGAGTGAAGTTAAAGATTTATTTATTTCCTCTCTTCCTGTTCCCAGATACTGCAAACACACACACACACACACACACACACACACACACACACACACACACACTGAGAGAGAGAGAGAGAGAGAGAGAGAGAGAGAGAGAGAGAGAGAGAGAGAGCGCCAGGAGACCTATCCATCTCTTATCTAGCTATTTAATTTGGCAGTACTGGGGATGGATGGATCCAGGGTTTCAGGCATGCTAGGCAAGCACTCTACCACTGAGCCCCATCCCCAGCCCTGTTTAGTTTTCATTTAGAGACAAGGTCTCACTGAGTTGCTTAGGGCCTTGCTAAGTTGCTGAGGCTGACCTTGAACTTGCGATCCTCCTGCCTCAGCCTCCTGAGCAGCTGGGATTACAGGTGTGAGCCAGAGTACCAAGCTAATGCTGGGATATTTTATGGACAGATCTCATCAAACCTTCAAAGAAGATTATATAGCATCCTCTATGTCAACCTAAACCTGTACACTCTTTCAACCATATATTATGTGTTTTTTATGGGTTCTACCTGTTGTAGTTTAGATCATAAATGCTGACCAAAGGTTTAAGTATTAAACACTGACTGCCAGTTTACGGTGCTACTGGGACCATTGAGGAAGTGTGGCCTCGTGGAAGGAAGTCAGTTTGCCAAGGGCAGGCCCTCGAAGGGAATCTGGGGACTCTCTTCTCACTTTCTGCTTTCCAGCCACCACGCATTGAACAGGATTCTCCTTCACATGCTTCTGCCATGACGTTCTGCCTTTCCAGGAGCCCAGAAATAATGGAGCCAAGCAACCAAGCACTGAAATCTCTGGAGCAGTATGGCAAATAAACCTTTCCTCCCTTTAAGTTGATTTTCTCTGGTATTTGGTCACAGTAATGGAATGGCAACCAACATAATAAATATTTGTGAATTATTAGAAAAAGCCCTCAAAGGAGTATTTTTGTGTGTGTGTATGGTGCTAAAGGTTCAGAGAGGCAATTCTCTACCACTAAGCTATACCCCTATCCTTAAATAAATGCTTGTCTGTCTGCCTTCCTTCCTTCCGTCCTTCCTTCCTCAGGATTGAACCCAGGGCCTCATGTATGCTAGGAAAAGGACTTAGAGGAATTAAATGATGATCTGTGGTTATCAGACAAAACTAAATACCACAGAGTTGAACGGTCAAATGAAACATTGAAATTCATCGTGCTGCGTCTCTTTGAGATTATAATTAAATAACTGTATATGTTGCTTATGTAATAAAAATAATCTGACAATGATTTGAAATGAAAATATTTAGGTACTGACTGGAAACAGATTCAATTTTCTGTCTGGGGCATGGAAAGGTGGGAGGTAGAGAGGAGAGGGAGGTTCTCCTGGTACCTGAAGACAATTCTCCTAATTGCAGGCAAAATTCCAGGAAACTCCCTCCTGCATGCTGGTTTTGTGAACCTAACCCTGAACTCAAAGCAGAAGTAACAAGAGGCCATCCATTTCCCTGCAAATTCCATGATTTTGTCATTTTTTAATGCAGAGTAATATTCCATTGTGTATAAATGCCACATTTTTTTTATCCATTCGTCTATTGAAGGGCATCTAGGTTGGTTCCACAGTCTTGCTATTGTGAATTGTGCTGCTATGAACATCGATGTAGCAGTGTCCCTGTAGCATGCTCTTTTTAGGTCTTTAGGGAATAGACCGACAAGGGGAATAGCTGGGTCAAATGGTGGTTCCATTCCCAGCTTTCCAAGAAATCTCCATACTGCTTTCCAAATTGGCCGCACCAATTTGCAGTCCCACCAACAATGAACAAGTGTACCCTTTTCCCCGCATCCTCGCCAGCACTTGTTGTTGTTTGACTTCATAATGGCTGCCAATCTTACTGGAGTGAGATGGTATCTTAGGGTGGTTTTGATTTGCATTTCTCTGACTGCTAGCGATGCTGAGCATTTTTTCATGTACTTGTTGATTGATTGTATGTCCTCCTCTGAGAAGTGTCTGTTCAGATCCTTGGCCCATTTGTTGATTGGGTTATTTGTTTTCTTATTGTTTAATTTTTTGAGTTCTTTGTATATTCTGGATATTAGGGCTCTATCTGAAGTGTGTGGAGTAAAGATTTGTTCCCAGGATGTAGGCTCCCTATTTACCTCTCTTATTGTTTCATTAGAGCAGATTATGCTAAGTGAAGCTAGCCAATCCCTAAAAAACAAATGCCAAATGTCTTCTTTGATATAAGGAGAGTAACTAAGAACAGAGTAGGGAGGAAGAGCATGAGAAGAAGATTAACATTAAACAGGGATGAGAGGTGGGAGGGAAAGGGAGAGAGAAGGGAAATTGCTTGGAAATGGAAGGAGACCCTTAGGTTATACAAAATTACATACAAGAGGAAGTGAGGGGAAAGGGAAAAAAACAAGGGGGAGAAATGAATTACAGTAGAGGGGGTAGAGAGAGAAGAGGGGAGGGGAGGGGAGGGGGGATAGTAGAGGATAGGAAAGGCAGCAGAATACAACAGACATGAGTATGTCAATATGTAAATCAATGGAAGTGTAACTGATGTGACTCTGCAATCTGTATACGGGGTAAAAATGGGAGTTCATAACCCACTTGAATCAAAGTGTGAAATATGATATGTCAAGAACTATGTAATGTTTTGAACGACCACAATAAAAATTTTTAAAAAAATCTTGAAATGCTTCAAAGATACAAAAAAAAAAAAAGTAACAAGAGGGAATCGTCTTGCCAGGAACCCGGTAGGCTGACGGCAGGAGGATTGCAAGTTGGAGGCCAACCTCTGCAATTTAGAGAAGCCCTGTCTCAAAATTAAAAAACCCAAAGGGCTGGGGATGTGGCTCAGTAGTAGAGCACCCCTGGGTTCCATCCCTGGTACCAAAAGAAAAGGTTAAAAAAAAAAGGAATCATAGGAGTGGTAGTGGGGGTCCAAGACCAAGGTGTCAGCAGGTTTGGGGTCTGGTGAAAGCTTCTCTCTCCTGGGACAGTTCCTTGTTATTGCATCCTCTGCGGGGAGCGGGGGGGAGTGGACACTGAGTCACCTCACAATAGAAGGGAAAGCCAACGCAGTCTCTCCAGCCCTTTCTTGAAGATCCTAATCCCATCTAGCCAGCAGGGCTCCACCCACCAGGCTTCATCACCTCCTAATAGGCCCCACCTCTGGTTTTGGTGGGGGAGATACCCCGGATTGAAGTCAGGCACTCTCAACCCCTGAGCCCCATCCCCAGCCCTGTTTGGTATTTTATTTAGAGACAGGGTCTCACTGAGTTGCTGAGGGCCTCACTGAGTTGTTGAGGCTGGCTTTGAACTTGCGATCCTCCTGCCTCAGCCTCCTGAGCCACTGCGCCCAGCTATGTGATGCTTTTTAAATTCACCAAGAGCCCAGTTCTAATATGGACATAGAACAGAAGTGGTAGCAGAGGTGCTGTGGTTGACATTCCTTCCTGGGATATGATCTTGTAAAACAGCCCATTTGTAGTAAGGTCTGGCCTTCAAATCTACAAGTCAACTTGGACAATATCCCTGTTGCCATGAAATTTTGAAGTTTCTGGAAACTCTGTCTTGGATGGAGCCATATCCCTCTGTCCTTAATAGGCCAGGCATGTGGTACACACCTGTGATCCCAGCAGCTCAAGAAGCTGAGGAAGGAGGATCCCAAGTTTGAGGCCAGCCTCAGCAACTTAGTGAGGCCCTAAGCAACTCAGCAAGATCCTGGTCTCAAAATGAAAAAATAAAAAGGGCTGGGGATGCAGCTCAGTGGGTTAAGTGCCTTTGCTTCACAACCCCCTCCAAAACCAAAAAACAACTCCAGTATCTCCTGTTTTTCCTTCTATGTTTGTCTTGAAGGCTCCAGAACACAACGGTTCACCACGTACATATCAGAACTTTTCACCCATGGAAATGTTTCTACCAGCTATGTGACATCCTGAAGAAATCTGCCACCACGAATAAATAGAGGGAACAGGAAACTTGGACTTGATACTTGGTGGCCAAGAGAGTGGCCACCATCCTTCACGGGCCCTGACCACTGCAGGATGCTCATCTTCTCATAGACAGACACTCAAGAAGCAGAGTCTAAGAGTTGAAAGTAAAAGCAAAAGGAACCACTGGGTGAGGTGGCTCATGCCTGCAGTCACAGCGGCTGTGACATGAGTAATGGATACGAGTAACGTTAGCAAATTACAAATTGCTCATCTCTGGCCATTGGTGGGTTAGTTACAGACACATCTTGGTTGCAACTACTCTAATGAACAGCAGGCATTTGGGTGGCAGAATTAAAGAACTGGACCCTAAAATAAAATAAAGCCTGTCTGCACCTCCAACTAAAAGAGGAGCTCTGGGAGGGACATTAAAAATGCTCCTTCTCCTTCCTTTGCCTCATTCAACTCTGCCCAGCAACGAATCATTGCTACTCCTCAGGCTCCTGGATTCATTGTTGAAAACTGACCACCTATGCTGTGCCAGGTCCTGATTTCATATGTCTCTCGATCCCCACTACAAGGGTTAAGTGATAATTGATAGTTAACTTAGTTGACACTATTGTTCCAATAGCAAAAGTTAGGAAAACTCAGGGAAATAATCTATCCAGGATCCCAAAGTTCAAGAACAGAGGGGCCGTGAGTCAAACCCATACCCACCCATATGCATCACATGGGTTTACCCTGTGCCTCTCGGTGCCCAGAAAACTGAAAGAGTAAGTCAGCTTCTCTGGGCAGCTCCCTTGAAACCCGGGTTCCTGATCGATATGCCTCAGGCAAGTTCCAATAACTACTCAACCCTTGCGATCTGTTTTTCATTCTCACCATTTCTATGTATTTTGTAAGTACACCCGTCAATAAAGTAACATAAGTCATTATAATATAATTAGCGATGCTCTGGTCATCCCCGGCCTACAGGAGATCAGGGTGCAAATGGGCATCTGAGAACAGGGCTGCACAGATAGTCCATACCTAAAGGGTTCCTCCTAGAGCAGAGGATCCTTTTCTCCTTTCTGTTATTTCTCCCACCTGGGGCCAATCACACCACTCCCTGGACCTGCTGTGGTCCCAAACAGCTTTTCACCAGGCCTGGCAGTGGTAAAGGCTAGCAGGTCCCTGCTCACAGCAGTGACAGGTGCAGCTTCTTCAGCGTTGCTCTTACGTCCAAGGTGGCCATTACCCATCACAGTAACTCCCACGTACAAACTGCTTGAGGGAGGCCAAGCACTGTATCTGGCCTCATGACAACCTTTGTTTTTTGGTACCAGGGATTGAACCCAGGGGTGCTTAACCACTGAGCAACACTACCAACCCTTGTTATTTTTTATTTAGAGACAGGGTCTCCCTGAGTTGCTTAGGGCCTCACTAAGTTGCTGAGGCTGGCTTTGAACTTGGGATCCTCCTGCCTCAGCCTCCCAAGTGGCTGGGATGACAGGCATGCACCACCACACCCAGCTTCATAACAACCTTTAAGGGAGGTATTTTATAAATGAGGAAACTGATACTCTGAGAAGCTGAAAGACCAAGGAGGGAGAAGTGGGAGACAAAGCCCAGCTCCTCTTCCCGAATGTCCCCCACCAATACCCAAGGCAGGTCGCTGTCTAACTAGGTGCTCGGTCTACATTTCCTCCTCTTCACTTCTTTTTAAGAAACTCACTCTGGATCTCGTGTGTCTCCATTGTGAAGACAAAGTTCTTGGGAGAACTCGTGTGACCTCTAGTGTGTCTTGTAACCAGCCGGGCCCTTTAGCCTACCATGTATCATGCTCGTGGCCACGGTCTTTCTTTTTATATCAGTGTAAAAAGAAGAGCACATGAAGAGACAGAGGAAGGAAAAACGCTAGAATGTCTTCATGAGCTGTTCATTGGATACAAGGATAGATTTTTTTTTTTATTTAGATATTCTTTGCCCGTGCCTTCTTTGTGCCTGGTACAAAGTGCCGTGTGCTTAGTGATTAACATACAGCTCCTCACGTCTTCCACACCTCAGCCTATACAGCAGGTCTGACTAGTCCCATTGTATAATGGCACTTAAGGAGGCTAACCAACCTGCCCCAGAAAAGTTCCTCAGCACAGAGACAAATCCAACGGAAAAAAAGACAAGTCTTTTTTTTTTTTTTTTTTGGTACTGGGGATTGAATTCAGGGGCACTTAACAACTGAGCCCCATCCCCAGCCCTTTTTGTATTTTATTTAGAGACAGGGTCTCACTGAGCTGCTTAGGGCCTCACTAAGTTGCTGAGGCTGGCTTGGAACTCATCATCCTCCTGGATGGATGGATGGATGGATGGATGGATGGACGGACAGACAAATGAATGAATGGACAGAAGACGATGGATGAATGGATGGGTGGACAAATGGTTAGATGGATGAATAGAAGGATTAATGGATAGATGGATTAATGTATGGACAGACATGCAGATGGATAGATGGACAGATAAGAGAGATATTTAATAGGAAAAGACATGAGGAGGCTCTTGGAATGCTACAGGATTCCATGTATTGATGTGAAAGACAGTTATATATGTATATATATATGGATAGATGGATGGATGGATGGACAGACGGACAGACATGCACATATGCAAGGATGGATGTGTGGGTGTACATGTCTCCACCAAGTAATCAAGCTACTCACTTAAGATATGTCATAACTGACCACATGTATTTTTACCCCTCAATTTGTTTTAGAGAAAGGTCTTTCTTGGCACCCAGATGTGGCTGGCTCCCCGTCACTGTGGCTCAACCCCACGCTGTGCCCTCAGAAGTGGAGGAAGGTTGGCAGCGGAAGGAGGGAGGAAGGAAAGAGAGCAAGGAAATGGAGGGAAGGAAGGAGAGAGGGAGGAAGGGAAGAGGAACGGAGAGAAGGATGACGTGTGGCCCCAGAGCCCCAGAGCATTTCACGTGAGCTCAGAACGGACAGAAGATGCTCCCTGGACAGGGGGTGTTCCAAATCCCTGGTGTTCCTGGGGGACAGCATGGCTCGGTGACACCAGCACTTCCTGGTTCATCAGGGGTCCTTCTGCTGTGAACTGAGCTGGTACAAAACGCCCCCAGAAGACCCACCACTGCAGTGTCTGCACACGTGTCCAATCTTGACTGGACGCAGAGCCTCGAAGGCCCACCTTTCACCGGTGGCTTTGGTAGGACCGACTACCATGGCGCAGCAAGCAAAAAAGTCCATCAAACCCGGATTAGCCACAAACTTCTATCTACTGGAGGAAAAACAAAACAAAACAAAAAAATCTAGAACATCTAGGGGCTTCGTTCAGTGGTAGAGCATCTGTTTAGCACGAGTGGGACCCTGGGTTGTAACCCAGCAATGCGCCAGGTGTGGTGGTGCACACTTGCCATTCCAGTAACTCGCGAGGCTGAGGCAGGAGGATCGCAAGTTTGAGGCCGGCCTGGGCAACTTAGTGAGGACATGGCTCATTATAAAAAGAAAGAAAAATGAGTTAAAAAAAAAAAAAAAAGACTGGGAATGTAGCTTAGTGGTAAAGCAAACTGTCATTCTCTAGTACCCCCCCTGCTACAAATAAAAATTCTTGACTTAAAGGATTCTTCAGAAACTAAAATTGGTGAACTCTTCTCTTAACATAATAGGGGGTAAGGATACTATGAAAACTTTCATGTAGCTTCATAAATTGCAGTGCAAATGGCTTTATAATTGCAACAAATCTTGATGAAAAATGTCAGCTAAAATTATAAAGCAATTAAATAAATTAACACGGCTGCCAAATAGATATATTAGTATCCTACACCCAGCCAAGGAGAGATCCATATGTTATTAAGAGAAGACTCTTTTTAAAATTCAATAGGTTAATTTAAAAAATGGTCTTTAAGGTGACTGGAGGCAGAGAAATAAACCAAGATCTTGGACCCAGGATCCCATGAAAACTGGGTTTGAATCTGAGTTCCATCACTATGAAAGCTGTGTGTCCTTGGCAAAGCCACTTACCTATAATCCCTGGACACCACAATTGCCACATTCATAATACCCAATGCAGAAAAAAAAAATCACACTATTGTAGTCAATCACTTAGCACAGTACCTGGTGAATATAGTAAGCATTCAATTAATGATACATGATATTGCTAACTGGCGAAACGTGATCTAACATGTTTTTATAAGAAGACTATAAATTGCATCAATTCTAATTACACATAAACTCCTATTCCTTTCCCATGTTCTACACCCCTGAGAACCTTAGAGGGAACCAAAAAAAAAAAAAAAAATCCTAGCAACTCAGGAGGCTGAGGCAGGAGGATTGCAGGTTTGAGGCTAGCCTCAGCAATTTGGCAAGGCCCTCAGCAAATTAGCAAGAACTAAACATAATTTTTTTTTAAAGGAGATGAGGATGTAATTCAGTGTAAAGCATCCCTAGGTTTAAACCCCAGGAGCATTCCCATGTTCCCTCTCAAAAAAAAAAAAAAAAAAACCCAGCCAAGCCATGTTTATTTGAATCTGTTAATAATAGACACATATACATCAATCCCAATGTTATGAGCTTTTAAGTTTGCAAATGTATTCCCTTTTCCCTCTGCCACGAGGACTCTAAGCACTCAGCAACTCTTCGGTGGCAATTAGGGTTAACAAGATGTAATAAGAAATACAAAGGAAAAGAACATTAGGGATTTAGCCGATGCTAGGAATACGCAGAGAATGAGCAGTTCCAAGCTTGCCTATTATGGGCTACATCATTCGATTATTAATCTCACTGTAATCTCGCCTAGCATTGAGTGTTGGGTCATCACATCACAAATGCTGGGAAATCGTTTCTTGAAAACTTGGCTTATTCATAAAAAAGGGGAAAGAGAATCTTCATATAAATAAGGCTGCTACGGTTGAAACATGTCCCCATGCTGGAGACCTAGTCCCCAAGGCCACTGTGTCGATGGATGGTTAGCTCATAAGGGCTCTGCCCTCATCAGTTCATCAATGTGTTTATGGAGAGAGTGGGGACTTGTTATGCATGGGCTTCGGTCTCCTCTTGCTCTCTCTCACCCTCCCCCGTGGAAGAATGCAGAAAGAAGGCTCTTGCCAGATGCTGGCATCTTGAGATGGGACCTCCTATCCCCCAGAACTATGAGAAATAAATTCTTCTTCTTTATAAAATCCCCAGTCCGTGGAAATTCTGCGATAGCAACAGAAAACCCCAAGTCCAAAATCTAAAGAGATCTTGAAGGGTGCTGGGCTTGGAAAGTCATGCTAGAAAGGGAAGAAAAGGGGGCTGGGAAGAGGCAGGGTTCATCTACCTGGGGGACCTTAAAATAGAAGATGCACTCTGAGGCCTCTGGAGCCAGGCTGGCTCTCGGGTACTTATGTACTTCTCATAAACATTAGTGAAGCAGTTATGACCAAATGAAATTCCAGAAAACACAAAAGTTGGCCACACCAAAGACACTACCGAGGGTGGAAGCCCCTGAGGGCTTCCACACCAGAATGTTCCAGACTCAACACCTCTATTCAAGCTCCAGACACTCACAGAAGTGATGGTCAGGCCAAGGGTGCTGAAGGGGCTCCGGGAGATGGATGGAGGCGAGACAGACACCTGTCTGCCCAGGTCCTATGCCATTATAGGCGCCATATTGGTCAGTAAGCCAGCAGATGGGACCAATGTCGGTCGGATCCTACGGTTGAAGACAGAGACCTGGGGATCTGACAGATGGGAATCAAACTCAGCTTTCTAAATAAGGGGCCTCTTTCAACTTCACTTTATTGGAAAATGGGTATTATAACTTATACTTCAAGAGCCTGTTAAGAGGATTATAGGCAGTGTTTAGTAGCGTTCCTGAGGTACTTGGGGGTAGTCCAGAAACACTACTGGTTATTCTTTTTTATCATTAATATTCAGACTATAAAACATAATGTCAGGTGTTCTTCAGACTCTCTGGTCCCCCTTTACCTCATATAGGATGCCAGTTGCATTGTTAGTAGAATTAAGATGTTGCTCTTGAGCACTGCTTAGACACCACTGGCACAGTGATAAATGACAGGTGACTGTCTAATGTAGAATTTATACTTTGGGGGTAGATTTAAAGAAAAAAATCAATCTAGAGAGTCTTGAAGGAGAAAGACTGAAAAAATACGCAAGATGAGAAAAAGAAATTAAAAAAGGTAAATAAGATGGAGTATCAGAAGTTACTGACCTGGACTGGAATAATACCACCTTGTAACCAAGGGGCAGGATATGCCACAGGTAAAGATGTCAGTCAATCTTCTTCTTCTTTTTTTTTTTTTTTTTTTTTTTGGTACTGAGGACTGAACCCAGGGTCCCTTAATCACTGAGCCCCATCCCCAGCCCTTTTTATATTTTATTCAGAGACAGGGTCTCGCTGAGTTGCTCAGGGCCTCACTAAGTTGCTGAGGCTGGCTTTGAACCTGCGATCCTCCTGCCTCAGCCTCCTGAGCTACTGGAATGACAGGTGTGCATCACCATGCTGGGCTGCAAGCTCCTTCTGATTTTAGACAGTGCTGACTCTGGCCACACTGAGGAAGTCAGTCCTCCGAGGGCCTGCAAAACTCTAGTTCATGAATTAGGACCAGAGGCATCCCACCAGCGTCCAGCACAACTGAGCACAGGGAAACACGTTCCATCACACAGCAGGCCCCCAACATCTGGTTCTTCACCCCCGCTTCCTGGTGATCAAAGGTCTAGTTTAGGTTATCTGCGGGGCTTGTTATAAAGACGGTGGCAGAATGAGTTGATGTCTGGCAAGCCATGTTGGCATAACTGTGCATAAGAGAAAACCAGAGGTTCAGAGAGTCTCAGAGGTGATCACGGCCCCATTCTCAATAATGAACAAGGTCAAATGTTAGCGGAGGCTACCCTGCCTGCCCGAATCCAGAGCCTCTTTTATAAATAAAGACCACGATCGCCTGTTTACCACGTTAAATTTGAATCGCCTTGCAGATCAAACACGTTTAATGCTTTTGTAAACTTACTTTTCAAGTCCACGACCGATACCTCTTAGATAGGTGACAAGGGTCCCGGTATCGGGGGAAATCTGGATCAACAAAGTGTCACCCTGCAGATCGAGACCGGCCTCCCCTTTCCTCCTCTGGGTGACCTCAGAGCACAGCCCAGAGAAGCGCCAGGCAGGATCGGGGTGATGCTCTGGGTTCTGAGACTCAACACCAGCACCGGCCATGAGCTGTACCTCGTCCTGACATCGGCAGTGCCCTAAATGACAAGCCCTGTGAGGTCAAGCATTTATTTGCATGGGAAAAGCAGCCCTTCCAAAGCAATGATCGCAGGCGCTGTCAACTAGGACAAGAAGTCATAAAACAGGGAGGCGATCACGGCAGGAGGTGCAGGGGTACCTAGACTGTAATTAGGTGCTCTGAACGGGCACTCCACCTCCAAGTTCACGGGAGCCTGGACATCTTTGCTCTGGGGTTGGATAACCGGCAAGTCATCAGTGAAGTTCTTTTTTAAAAATGTTTATTTTTATTTTTTTTCGGGGTACCGGGATCAAACTTGGGGATACTCAACCACTGAGCCCCATCCCCAGCCCTATTTTTAAATTGTATTTAGAGACAGGGTCTCCCTGAGTTGCTGAGAACCTCGTTTCTGTGAGGCTGGCTTTGAACTCACAATCCTCCTGCCTCAGCCTCCGGAGCCCAGCCATCATGAAATTCTTATCTGCCCTCCATGACCCTTTCTGGGGCTCAAGTCTCTGAGCTGCCCTTTATTCCAAGAGTCTATGCAAAAGTGGCTCCGAAGTTTCCCCCAGACAGTAAGTACCAGCAAATACACAAAACAAGGCACATTGTTTTTTCCTCAGCCTCCCAAGCCACTGGGATGACAGGCGCTTGCTGCCTGCTATAAGAAGGTATGCTGTGAGCTGCACATCCTGAGTCCTGAGTAGGCAGGTGGGAGAATGCAAATGGAGTGGCAGTAATCAGATGATTCTGAGGAAGCAGAGAAGTCACATGCGCACATGCATTTCAGATCCCTTGGTTTAGAGGTGGCTTTCCTTCCACATACAAAGACCTAACGGAAAATGAGATTCATCTAAATGTCCTAAGAAAATTATGTGAAGATTTTTAAAAATCTGCATAACTGTTCTTAAAATTCTATTGTGTGTGTGCTGGTAAACTGCTTGAAAATCAGAGGACAACATTATTTTTGAGGTCTGATGAATGACACTACTCCACCCCTAAGACATAAACACCCATCCTTTTACACAACTGAGACCCTAAGATCAGCAGATGTGTCTTTCCTTTTTATCTTCACTCTCAGTGCATTTCTATACGACTCTAATCTATTTCTATATGACTCTAATAGTTAACTACACCCAACTTGGGAGACCCAATCAAACCCTAACTCTGCTACTTGCTATGTGTGTGACCTAAGGCCAGGTGTTAGCCACTCTGATCCTGTTTCCTTTCATGAGAGCTACTCCATAGGGATTCAGTGTGTAACTGGAGACACAACAGTTGAGCTGGGACCACTATTTCCATTTTACTGAATAATACATGAGCCTGGGAGAGGTTCCATGACTCATACCAGGTCACAGAGCTGGCAGAACAGCCCTTCGACTTCACGCCTGAACTTTGAACTCATTCTGCAACTGTTTCTTGATTCCCTTAAAAAAAAAAATGGTGGTGATTTTCAGTGGTCATTAGAATTAAATTTCTACCAAGGTAACCTTTTTCATAATGTAGAAATAATAAAAGTTCTCAAATGAAGGGAAGAATAAAAGAGAATTGGAGAATAATAATAAACCACAAAAACAGTGCTGGGTGCAATTTGCACTGGGTGGATTTTATGGTCTGTGAATTACATCTCATCAAAGCTGTTAGAAATCAAAAAAATACAAACAGCAGAGGGTGCAAAGTGAGTGGCATTTGGGAGCCGTGGGAACTGGAGGAAGTCAAGTTGGGTCGCTGCATCAGGGTGAAACTGAATTCTGTGTGGGGAAGCCCCTCAGGATGCACATGATGAAAACAAAACAATTTATGAATAAAGGAGCTTCATTTCTTCATGTCTAGGGGCTCATAAGCCCTCTAAAATATATATATATATATGTACTGGGGATTGAACCCAGGAATGCTTAACCACTGAGCCCCACCCCCAGCCCTATTTTACATTTTATTTAGAGACAGAGTCTCACTGAGTTGCTTAGGGCCTTGCTAAGTTGCTGAGGCTGACTTTGAACTCGAGATCCTCCTGCCTCAGCCTCCCGAGCCGCTGGGATGACAGGCATGGGCCACCGCGCCCGGCTTAGAGGAAAAGAAATCTCACCACCACTAACAAGCACCTGCTCCTGAGGTCTCCTTCTTCTCCAACACCAAAATCACTGGGTGTCAGAGGCAGAAAGCTCTGGAATGTATGGGTGTCAGGAACCGGGCCTCCTACAGCACAGGTACCACATAACCAGGAGGCTCCATCCCCCAAATTCAGGGCTTCCTCCTCCATGAGGCAACAGGTTGGGATTGAGCTCTGCTCTCCTAGTCACAAGCACCAAAAAACTCAAAACAAACACGTGTAGCCAGAGTACTCCCGGCCTGGAACAGAACCCCCAGTCCCCCCTCGCCCACTCCTGCTAAAAGGCACACCAGCCCCCGAAACAGACCTCCGCTGAATCTCCTCCCCACTTTATGGAGGAAACATAAAATGAATCAGTCCTTGTTTTCTCTTGTGGTGGGAACACCATTTCCGCTTTCCAAATGCCAGATTTCCTGGTTTCCTACACACACCACATCCACACCGCGGGCTTTTACCTAAGCCAAGACCAACATGATGTTTTTGCACTGTTTGTTCCAAAGACTGAGGTCATTTGGGCCCCCAATTCCTACATAGTGGTAAGCTAAAAAAAAAAAGAGAAAAAATCAAGCCATTTAGCTCCAAGTCAGGTCCAATAAATCAGTGGGAAAAAAATAAAAACTAAATGGGAAAGCATGCCAACATGTAACCATGGTAACCCCACAGATGCATCAAGAAATGGTGTGCTCATCTGCTTCATCCCCATTTCTTAAATTGGAATCTAAGTAGGGGAGAAATCAGACAGAGAACAATCATGAGTCTGCGATTACTGAACGCTGCAAATGGCATTCAACCTGAAGCAGCCGTGGGACAGCGAGGCGACCAGCCCAAGATCACTTAAGCATCGAAAAAGACCCACACCAGCGACTTCCTGGTCATGGAATTTTCCTGGGACTATTGCCTCACCTGTAAAATGGGTGCCAAAGGTCACCACCTTCACAGGGCTATTATAAAAGTAAAACTTGGCTGTGGGCCAAGTTCCTTCCTTCCCTTCCTTCCCTTCCTCCCTTCCTTCTTTATTGGACTGAGTATTGAACCCAGGGGCACTTAACCACTGAGCCACATCCCCAGCCCTATTTATTTATTTATTTATTTTTAATTTGAGACAGGGTCTCGCTAAATTGCTGAGTCTGGCCTTGAACTTGCAATCCTCTTGTCTCAGCCTCCACAGTCCCTGGGATTGCAGGTGCATACCACCACCACCACCATACCTGGCCTTTTTCTTGCTTATTTACTTTAGTGCCTTGGTTGCTTAATCCATGAAAATGGAATGACAATTACTACCCCATGTAATTATGATTAGGAATCATCATTAATCCAAATAAATGGATTTGTCTTGAATATAATATTGGGATTACTTTTCATATCCAAGGCTGGAAGACTAAAAGAACGGAGGGCCCTGGGTTAGTATCCACATGTTATCACATGTTTCTTTCAGACACAGCTCTGCCACTCTGTGCAAAGAGGCCACCTCAGGGCCTTGTGCCAAGTTACCTGCAGGATCCCTCTCTCCTGAGAGCCTCAGTGTTGGTAAAGTGGAGGGCAGGTGGCTGCTCTGGAAACCCATCTCTGAGGTCCCAGTCTTAACTTACTAAGTCTTTGCAAATGCACAGAAAGCCTTAAATTAGTTCCATTTGTTATTTTACAATCAGCAAACATTAGCACTCTTGCATATTACTTGCAAAAAAAAACTGTTTTAAGGAAACCATTTATACGGCTCAGGAGGCTGAGGTAGGAGGATGGTGAGTTCAAAGCCAGCCTCAGCAATTTAGCAGGTCCTAAGCAACTCAGGGAGACCCTGTCTCTAAATAAAATATAAAAAAGGGTGGGGATGGGGCTCAGTAATTGAGCACTCCTGGGTTCAATCCCCAATACCAAAAAAAAAAAAAAAAAAAAAAGGATAACTTAAACACTAATTTATTCCATTTTCAAGAGGGAGTTAAAATGATATCTCTAAGAACAGATACTTCAACCTTTTAAAGACCTAAACAATACAAGAAAGAAAAATTTCAAGCAATAAACTAGGATCATTCTCTCCTCAAATTTGACTGAAATTAAATAACTGTATGAGTCCTGGGCAGACGTGCAGTTATTTAATTTCAGTCCAAATCTGGGCTGCACAGGACTGATGTTATATCCCCTGTATAAGGGCATGGTAGAGCATCCTCAGGACAACTGGCTGTCAATCATCTACCAGGCAGGCAGACAGTGGCCCGCCTGCCTTCCCTTAATACAAGAGTCCGGCCTTCAGAGCTCTTCTGTCCTGCATCTTCATCTTGCCTTCTCAGATTTGGTCTTATCTAATGGTTTCTGGAATTTGAGCTTTTTAATTTGTGGAAACCATTTCTCCAAAAAAAAAAAAATACTCATTTACAAAGTTGTAAATTTGGCTGGATGGAGAAGCAGCCCAGGGAGGATGGGTGAGCCATTGAGGTCCCCTCTTCACCAAGAGACCATCAGGCACCCACTGATAACCCACTCTAGGCCAGTCGGCCTACAGGCCTCAGGCTTAATAACAACAAGGGCTATCAGTAAGGAGGCCACGCCAACTCCTCACAAAATGCTTTACAGGTCTCTCCCATTTACTCCTTGTTCTGGTGTGGATGTCAGGTGTCCCCCAAGAGCTCACGTGTGAGACGGTGCAGGAAGGTCCAGAGGAGACATGACTGGGCTGTGAGAGCCTTAACCCAACCAGTGAATGGACCCCTGATGGGATTAACTGGGTGGTGGCTGGAGGAGGTGGGTGTGGCTGGAGGAGGGGGCATTGGGGGCGTGGCTTTGGGGTCTCTATTTGTCTCTGGAGAGTGGAGTCTCTCTGCTTCCTGATCACCATGTGAGCTGCTTCCCTCCACCACACTCTTCCTCCATGATGTCCTGCCTCCCCTCGAGCCCTGAGGGATGGAGCCTGCTGTCTGTGGACTGAGAACCCTGAAACCCTGAGCCCCCAGATAAACCTTTCCTCCTCTTCTGGTTGGTCCTTTAGTCACAATAGCAAAAATGCTTGAGTAAAACACTCCTATCAGACCTATGAAATTAATATTATTAACAAGTCTTCTCCACCAAGTTGACAAGGGAACTTAGAAAAAGACAGATAATGCCCAGCATGGTGGCACAGGCCTGTGATCCCAGCAGCTCCGGAGGAGGCTAAGGCAGGAGGATCACGAGTTCAAAGCCAGCCTCAGCAACTTAGCGAGGCCCTAAGCAACTCAGTGAGACCCTGTCTCTAAATTAAATATCAAAAGGACTGGAGATAGGGCTCAGTGGTTAAGCGCCCTTGGGTTCAATCACCAGCACCAAAAAACAAATAAACAACCACCACCAAAAATCCCCCAAAGGGTCTAATTTGCCCAGGACAGCAACCTAGTAAGTATCAGAGTCAAGGCCAAGTCCAGGCACACCATAACCCTGTTCTGGCTGTCCCACTGTCCAATGTTGATTTGCTTGAACTCTGGATGTCATTCAGGAGCCAAGCTTGCCACGCATCCCCCTGACTTTTCACCCACCCTCCCGCAGTGAGATGCCAAGCCTGGCGACTTACAAGGCACAGCGTGGCGGTAGAGGTTATCTCTTATGGTCTGCTGCAGCTCGTGATCCGGGGACCCTTTCTGGAACCGTTGATTGAGAAAATGTCGCAGGTCCTTGTGGAGCCTTCCTCCTGCAGGACATGGATAAAACAGAGGCCGTCAACAAGAAGTCTTCCTGGAGAAGGAGCCCCCAGGACTGCGGGGCAGAGCCACCCACAGGGATGCCAGGGCCCATCCCTCTCAGTCATCCCTGTGCATAGGTTTCCCTCTGCAGGGGAGGGACAGAAGGGAATGTCAGAAAGAAAGAACAGCTGGGGACAGGCTACCCTGGGGGGCCCATCAAACAGACTGACTCCGTGAAGGCAAAAATATTCAAGAGCCGAATCTGGGGCATTCCGCTTCAAATCTGTGCCATATCTACACTGGGTGGGAGAGTGAGTGGCCAAAAGTCTCCAAGAAGACGATCTGGCAATAACTACCAAGTGACATAATGTTCTTCCGCCCCGGATCCAGCTGGTAGGAAATGACCCTAAGGAAAGGTTGGGAAAGTGGGGTCACATCTCTACTATTATTTACTATGGTGTTTTTGAAACAGCAAATAAGTAAATAAAGGCAGAAATCTGGAGAGAACCAAGCACACCTCATCTGTATAATAGCCACTTAAGTTAGATCTTATGTGCTGGTAGTAGGAGGAAATATGTAGAATACCACAAACTGTCTGATGCCCTTTTTTCAAAAGGAATTTTTAAAAGAATAAACACAGCCCGGTGCAGTGGCACATGCCTGTCATCCCAGCAGCTCCGGAGGCTGAGGCAGGAGGATGGAGAGTTCTAAGCCAGCCTCAGCAAAAGTGAGGTGCTGAGCAACTCAGTGAGACCCTGTCTCTAAATGAAGAGTCCCTGAGTTCAACCCCCTTTACAAAAAGAAAAAAGAAAAGATACCTGAACTACTAACACATACAATGATACTGATAAATCCCCAGCATATAATGTTAAGCAAAAGAAGTCAATCATGAAAGAGAACATATAAATTTTCAGAATATGTTAAACTAATTTGTTGTAACAACAACAACAACAACAACAACAACAAATGCTTCCATGTGTTCCTGGAGTGGAGACAGAGTATCTTGCAGAGGAGCATGAGGGTATAAATTCTATGAAGCACTAGATATTATCATGGGAGATATTTGATAAGGGGTACACTGAATAGCTTTGTGGTATTTTACAACATCCTGTGACTCTATAATAATTTCAGAATAAGTTTTTTTGGGTGTTGGTACTGAGGATTGAACCCAAGCGTGCTTTACCACTGAGATACATCCCCAATAACTTTTTTATTTTGTGACAAGATCTCACTAAGTTGCTGAGGGTCTTGTTCAATTGCTGAGGCTGGCCTCAAATTTGCAATCCTCCTGTCTCAGCCTCCCAAGTTGCTGGGATGACTGGTCTGCGTGACCATGCCCACTTCAAAGAATACACATATGGGCTGGGGATATATAGCTCAGTTGGCAGAATGTTTGCCTCATATGCACAAGGCCCTGGGTTCAATCCCCAGTACCATACATACACACACACACAAAACAAAACAAAACAAAAAAACAGACACATAATGGCAGGCAGGAGGACTACTGCATGCTAGGCCCTGTTCTAGATGCCTCTTTCTCAATGAGCATTAAAGAGGTGAAAGTCCCCAGTTAACACAGGCCTCTCTGAATCCTAGCTACACTGTTTGTGTGTTGGTGAGCCCAAGCACAGGACTTAACCTCTGAATCTCACTTTTCTCATAGCAAGCTGCATCACAAGACTTGTGAGGCTTAGTGGGATGGACATTTGTACAGGTCGTGGCAGAAAGAAAGCACTTAATGAAAAAGGAAAAATATAATTATTATAATATCAAGTGAACAACTGTTAAGGTGATTAGGAAAAGAACAAAAATCAACTCATATGAACTGCACTGTTTTGGGGGAAAAAATGCTTAAAACATAAAATCTATCCTGGTACTGGGCGTGGTGGCACATGCCTGTCATCCCAGGGGCTGAGGAGGCTGAGGCAGGAGGATCGAGAGTCCAAAGCCAGCCTCAGCAACTCAGCAAGGCCCTAAATAACTCAGGGAAACCCTCTCTCTAAATAAAGTATAAAAAAGGGCTTGGAGTGTAGCTCAGTGGCCAAGCACCCCTGGGTTCAATCCCCAGTACCAAAAAACAAAAACAAACTATCCTGTTGACTCAGAAATAGCCAGAAACAAAACATAGGTCTATGGAGGTTTGGATGAAAGGAACTTTCTAGCATTTCCAGAAATGAATAAAAATGATTTGGAAGATAAATACCAGCTAGCAAACATTTAAGTTTGTGGCTGGGCATGATGGCATGAGCCTGTAATCCTGGCAGCTCGGGAGGCTGAGGCAGGAGGATCGTGAGTTCAAAGCCAGCCACAGCAACTTAGCAAGGCCCTAAGCAACTCAGTGAGACCCTGTCTCTAAACAAAAAATATAAAGGTCTGGGGATGTGGCTCAGTGGCTAAGCACCCCTTGGTTCAATCCCTGGCACCAAAAAGTAAACAAACATATTTAGTTTGTGTTTAATAAATTCCAGGCTCTTGCTGGAGCTGAAATTCAGAAAAGAAAACCAACTGGTCACTCATCACTGTTTACCAGTCCCACCTGATGATTCTAGCTCACGGGATAAGGCACTCTGAAATTTGCTTAAAAGAATAACCCTGAGGCTGGGGCTGGGGCTCAGTAGTAGCGCACTTGCCTAGCATGTCTGAGGCACTCGGTTCGATTCTCAGCACCACATTTAAATAAAGGTTCATCAACAACTAAAAAAATACATAAAAATAGAATTAAGAGTATGATAACACTATAAGGCACCGGTAGAAGAACTCTGTTGCCCAGAAAAATTCCCATGGCCTATAATTTAGTGTTCTCTATTCCTCTTAGAGACAACCAGTCCTTTTTCTCCCATCATTTTTAGGGTTATTTCCCATTGACACATAAGTACAGATAATTATGGTGTACGGTAATTATTTGAAATAGGCATACCATATGCAATGATCAAATGAGGGTTATTAGCCTTTCCATCTCCTTAAACATTTATTTATTTACTTTTTATTTTATTTTTATTGGTTATACATGATAGTAGAATCCATTTTGATAGAATTATGCAAGCAGGGAATCTATCTTATTCTAATCAGGACCACATTCTTGTGGGTGGGAACAAGGGTGGGTATTTCATACAAGTGCATAGGAAAATTCTGTTCGATGTATTCTACTATCTTTCCTATTTCTGTCCTATGCCCTTCCTATCTCACATTGTCCAATCTGCTGAGCTTCTCTTCTCACCCCGTCCCCTTATATTGTGGTTTAGCGTCCACATACCAGCAAAAATTGGCGGGTATTTTTGATACCAGGGATTGAACCTGGGGTGCTTAACCACTGAGCCCCATCCCCAGCCCTTTTCATATTCTACTTAGAGACAGAGTCTCACTGAGTTGCTTAGGGCCTCTCTCAGTTCCTGAGGCTGGCTTTGAACTTGTGATTCTCCTGCCTCAGCCTCCTGAGCCGCTGGGATGACAGACATGCACCACCGCACACCTGGCAGGTTTACAGTTCTTTGCATGAGAAGACAAGGCCAGTTATAGTTTGAGCGTGAGTAGTAAAAGAGATGTGTGTGATACTCAGGGGTCCCGCTTCAGCCCAAAGTTCAATGGATTCAGGATACAGTGTGTCTTTCCCCACATGTAACATATTTAACACATCCTTAGGGATCATGCCTGGTAGGCAGCAGATATCCAGACTGGAAGGCACTCTTGGGTTACAGTTGAGCTTCTGTTCCAAGTAGCCAAGCTAGCGAGGGCTTATGATCATCTCACCAAACCCCTCTCCTCTGCTGATGGGTAAAGGGCAGGCGGACCATGGGGCCACTTAGCATGAACTCTGCGTCCCATGACATTTGAACGCGCAGAGCCTCAACCTTCGCATTCCATTAAGGATCCTGTACTTTGGGGCATCTCGTCTCAAATTAATTGCCCATTATCCAGAGGACAGGTCTAAAAACCTTTTCCTAACTGTCAAGGGCAGTGAGCAAATGAGATCATACACAGGGAGACTCGGAGTTTGTCAGGGAATCTTCACTTTGTCTGAAATGCAAGATTTGTTTTGTGAATGGAAAAGGGAACCCGGGTCGGCAAGCAGAGGGGCTCTTCTCAAGGGAGAGAGGCTCGGAGCCCAGCTGCCCGACGACTTTATAGTTTAAATGGGGAAGGAGGGGGTTCACACTCATCTGGATTGGCCATTATTTTATATTTCTAGGTCATCTATAGATCTGAAACTGTCTTTATATTTCCAGCAGAATGTGTCTGCTTTTTTTTTTTATTCTTATCAATTCACAGAATTCGACTACGTTCGATTGACGTAGTTTTTATTTGCAAGGTCTTATAGTATTCCATTTTTTAAATATACTTAAAGGGTTTTCTTAGAAAATCAAGTTATTTCCCATACAAACTATATGGCTGTAGATATCACTACAATCCTCACTCCTCTCCTCACTGTTTTTAAAGCAAATTTGTACATTTGGTGAAGAAATCCAGTTGCCAGAGAGAACACTTTGAGTCTTTTCTTTTTGGTACAGGGGATCGAATCCAGGGGTGCTTAACCACTGAGCCCCGTCCCCAGCCCTATTTTGTATTTTATTTGGAGACAGGGTCTCCCTGAGTTGCTTAGGGCCTCACTATGTTGCTGAGGCTGGCTTGGAACTCTCGATCCTCCTGCCTCAGCCTCCTGAGCTGCTGGGATGACAGACATGGGCCACCACACCAACTTGGAGTCCTCTTAATGCATCCCTTGTGACTGAGGGGACAAAAGCATCTCCTTCCTGTGTTCTCAGTTGCATCCAGAAGGCAGAATGCTGCTGTCCGTTACTATCAGAACTGACACTTGAATGCCTCCCCAATTCTCACTGCTGAGATAAACTGGCATAAAGAAATTAACACTAATCATGCTTCCAGGTGATTCTGCTTTCGCACCCAATTTCTCCAGCCGTGGTCACAGAGGTAGGAGGAGTCCATTTATTGGGGTGACACAAATGGTTTGTCCTGCAGTGCCGTCATTACAGCAAAAGAATGCGTGTCCCCCTTCACCACTGTAAACTTATATAAGGTAGGGTTTAAAACACACACACAAAATTAGGAACTGAAAAACAAAGAGCTTGTTTGATAGTCTTTAAAATTTATAATCCAAACTTAATTGAAGCAAGCTCTGTGGGAAAACGATGTTTGCTACTTGTTTCTTTCTAACATATTTTTCCTAAGGTTATTCTCCCTCACTGGAAAGGTAACATAAGCTATTGGGGAGCTCCTGTGTAGTGGGTGCAGAGTGGAGAGAAGGATGAAAATGTTCAGGAGATCAACAGTGGGTGGGAATCGCTGTACAATAAATGTAAATGCATGCTTTTTGGAGAGGTACCTGGGATTGATGCAGGGGTGCTCAACCACTGAGCTACATTCCTGGACCTATTTTGTATTTATTTAGAGACAGGGTCTCACTGAGTTGCTTAGCACCTCGATTTTGCTGAGGCTGGCTTTGAACACTAGGTCCTCCTGCCTCAGCCTCCTGAGCTGCTGGGATTACAGGCATGTGCCACCGTACCCAGCTTGTAAATGCACTGTGCCAAAGAACTAAATACTTAAAAGTATCAATTTTATGTTCTGTGTGTTTTATCACAATAACAAATAGAAGTTAATTACCAGGTGAGAAAAATAACCAAAATCCAACAAAGTAAAATCACCTGTAACCTCATTTGTGGTACAACTAACATTTTATTGATTATGTCCTGTGAATGCATACTTACAAATACACACAAATCCTAAAACCATAGCTGTGTATCTACATCATGGCCATGGCGAACAATAGACTTAAACATTTGAGAAGCCAGGAGCTATGGTGTACACCTGTCATCCCAGTAGCTCAGGAGGCTGAGGCAGGAGGATCTCGAGTTCAAAACCAGCCTCAGCAACTTAGTGAGGCCCTGATCACCTCAGAGAGACCCTGTGTCTAAATAAAATATAAAAAGGGCTGGGAATGGGGCTCAGGGGTTAGGTGTCCCCCGAGTTCAATCCCTGGTTTAAAAAACAACCCAACCGTGGGCACTGGGTTTTGCAGACAGGTGGAGTCATCAGACACACAGAGGTGGCACCCATTCTCCTAGGGAACAAAAAGGGCTGTGCTCTAGCACTTAAAAAATAGATAAATAAGAAAAAGCAACGTGCTAGGTCTGCGATGTGAGGCAGAGGTGGGGGACAGACTGATGTATCAGCTCATGGATACACTAACCCCATAGAATGCCCCCCATGGCCACGCACAAAACATTTTGCTAGCACTTCAGGAAATCGGCCGTCTTATTATTTCCTCGCCTGCCTTCTCTATTCTCTTCCTCCTGGAGAATCTTTTTATAACAAATCTCATCCCACAGTGAGAAGAGAGACGCATTAAGCATGGAAAGGAGCGCACGCTTCGGTGGAAATTCCATCATCTCTCTATTTTCCTTATTTACAGCTTTTGTGCTTTGTATATTTATCCCAGGGAAACTCAGAGAGTGGATCAACATCTGTTCAGAAAGAGGAAAAGAGAAATGATAAAGGAGGGCAGAAAAACAACAGGCCCCCTGATGGTAAAGTAATAAAGCTGACGTGAGCTGGTGTGGACCCTCCTGAGCAGCTGTGCGTTTTCAACAAAATCTGCAGTTGATGTCCACACTGTGACCCTGGGTAGAATCTGAAGACGTGACGTCAGGAAGAACATTTTTTTTTTTGGAGGAAGGGAGTTACTGGAAATTGAACCCAAGGGTGCTTAACCACTGAGCAACATCCCCAGCCATATCTTCATATTTTATTTAGAGACTGAGTTGCTAGGGGCCTTGCTAAGTTGTTGAGGCTGGTTTTGAACTCATGATCCTCCTGCCTCAGCCTCCTGAGCCCCTGGGATTCGGAAGACTGACTTCTTGAGAAGACACTGTGTCAGAGTCTCACTGGACGATCTGGACTTGAGAGAAGGCAGTCGACATTTTCCATACATGGAACAGAGTACTAACTTCACATTCTTCACTCCAACCTAGTGGGCTTGCTTCTACTGCTGGTGCTGTGTTACAGAAGAAGAAACCCAGGGTCAGAGAGTGATCTTTCACCTACTAAGCAATCATCAGAGGTGGGACTTACAAGCTGGGGGACAGCACTGTGTGGGTTGTTAACAGGGAGGAACTCTACCAGGGGTGAGAAGGATAGGAGGCACCCACGTTCAAATTAAGAAAGCAATATGTATTCTTTCTGTGTTTGAGGTCTGGCATTTGCAGAGATTTTTTTTTAAAGTTTTCTGCTTTGGGAAGATTTTCCAAAAGCATAGCTGGTGTTGTGGGAATTTGTTGATATGATAAATGTCCCTCCAGAGTATGCTTCTCTCAGCAATAAGTAGTTTAAAGCACTGGGTCCCCAAACAGATTTGATTAGCTCAGATCCAGGCTCCGTACTCCCCGGCTGGCCTTCTGCAAGTGGCTGAGCCCCTCTGAGCCTCGCTCCCCTAATCTCTCCAGAGGAGATAGTGATACTATCTGATTAAACAGGTAGCTGTGAGGCTGGGTGTGATAACTCACAGTCTCGCACATAGTAGGTGCTCAGTAAATTGTTATTCTTTTAGCAAGGAACACCACAGTGCAGTACGTTCGCTTCACTGGATCCTGAATTTAAAAAACAACACAACGCATGACTGTAACCCCAGCAGCTCAGGAGGATCACAAGTTCAAAGCCAGCCTCAGCAACTCAGGATGAAGTACCGTGCTCCCTAAATCCTGTTCTCAGGACCAGGGTGGGTGGGTATGGCCAGATGCGAACCACTGGTGAATCTTAGTGAGGATGCGCCTGATGCTACTCTTTCAACTTCAGTGTGAGAATGAAAGTTTTCAAAAATCACACTATTATTTTCCTAAAGCAGTTCGACTCACTATGAAACCAGAAAACATCTGCGTGTGCAAAACGTCCCAATATGAAAACAAAGCCTCTTCCAAGATCTGTGTAGGTGTGTACGTGCGTGTGTCTTTGTGTTACTGAGGATGGAGCCTGAGGGTGCTCTCCCACTGAGCTACCTCCCCAGTTCATTTCTTAAAGCTTATTTTGAGACAGGGTCTCGCTAAGGTGTAGAGGATCTTGCCACATGGCTGAGGCTGGCTTCAAACTTGCGATCCTCCTGCCTCAGCCTCCTGAGGTGCTGGAGGACAGGTGTGCACCACCATGCCCAACCCAGCTTCTCTTCTAAACTGCCACATAATAAAGTTGTCCCAAGGTCCTTCTCAGCAGCATCTATATGAAGAAACCGAGAAAGTGACATTGAGCGGCGTGACTTCTAGAGAACATCCCCCAGCACATGTGAGCAGAGTTCCTTCCCAGGAACCAACACCCTGGAGGGGAGTCTTATAATGTAGGGGCTTAGGCTCCTGGTGACAAGAGGGACCTTTGAGATCTGTTTTATGCACATGTAACTGAGACCCCCTGAGCCTTCCCCAGTCTTAAACACCCCCCATAATTCAGGCAGCTGTTCCCCTGTCCTCCCAGCCTCACCCCAGTGTATTCTCACACAGGAAGAGATAATGTGGGTTGCAAAGCGTATTCCAACACGGTCTGAAATCATGCACGCAACAGTTGGCGGGGCCGAGTGCCAGGCGCTCTGACCTACATCGGCATATCTCAGATGAGCAGTGTCACCGCATAGCCGTCACTTCGATTTAGACTGGATTCTGAGAACAGGGGACCAGTGATCCTCACATCACTGGATGGATCTGAAAAGAGCAAGACAGTTTCCCATGGGCAGAGCATCCTTAGGAGTCTGCAGTTTGCCCAGAGCCCCTCTCTCCATATATTTCAAAGTCAAAACCCAAAGAGAGGGCTGGGTGGGGCTGGGGCTCCATGGTAGAGCACTCACCTAGCACGTGTGAGGCCCTGGGTTAGATCCTCAGCACCACATAAAAATAAATAAATAAAATAAAGGTATTGTGTCCATCTACAATTTTTTTTTTTTTTTAAAGAGAGAAGCTTGCAAGTAATAGCTGAGGTCCCAAATAAGAAAGAGAGAGAGAGGGAGGGAGGGAAGGAGAATTTATTGGGTGAAGATGGCTCAGGGCAGGGTTTTCCAGTTATTTCTTACATTGCAAACCATGAGGTTCAAAATTCTTAACTCATGCTGGGTGCAGTGGTGCACACCGGGAATCCCAGGGGCTCAGGAGGCTGAGGCAGGAGGATCGCGAGTTCAAAGCCAGCCTCAGCAACTTAGCGAGGCCCTAAGCAACTCAGTGAGACCCTGTCTCTAAATAAAATACAAAATAGGGCTGGGGATGGGGCTCAGTGGTCGAGTGCCCCTGAGTTCCATCCCCAGTACCCCCCAGAAAAAAAATCAAAACTCATGCAGATTCATCCCTCTGGACTGCCCACAGCTCTCGCTTTTAAAGGGAGTGGAGATTAGTGTCCCTGCTTCAGAAACATTGAGGGGAGACAGTTCTTCCTTCCGACGACACCCATCTTCAGATATTTCCAGTCTCCAAAACTGCACAAGCGATCCTCGTGTTTCTCAGGCTCCTATTTTCCTAACCCCACACTGTGGTCTTCCAGCTGCTATCCGAAAGTGATTATAAATAATGGGGCTATAAAAGCCATTCAGTAATTAAGACACTCACTGGCCATATGCCAACCCCGACCATCAAAGGTGATCTATAAGACGATCTGTCACATCTGCCAGCCTGGTTTTCCTGGGCTCTCTGGGCGCAGAGGAGCATTGGCTCTCAGTGGCCCTCTGTATTTATTTTTATTTATTTATTTATTTTACTAGAGCGCAGCCCGGCAAGCCAGCAGGCTACAGCTTTGAAAACTTGATAAAGGAAAGAAAAAAAGAAGAAGAAAAACAAGCCCAAGAAGCCACTTTCAGCCTTGTAAAAAGCAAGGAACACAATGATACAAACTAGATCAGGCTGAAGTCTTAGCTTTTGTCACCAGAAAGGCAAAGACCTCAATGAAATCCAAAGACAAAAAAAAAAAAAAAAATCAGGACCTTGCTCTCCAAATCTCATCATCCTCTGCCTAAGAAGCTTTGAGAAGCAGGCACGGAAGGCCACTGCAGGCTCCCGCCTTGTGTCCCCCAACACGGGGACCACTGGCACCGTGGCTGGAACGATTCTTCTTGGCTGGGCATCTGTCTTATGACACTGGATGGACAACATCCATGTTTTTTGCAGCTCCCAAGTGAACACAGGAAGTGTCCCCAGGCACTGTGACAACCAGAGTGGGGCAGCCCCTCCCCCAGAGGTAGGTGAACACAGCCACCAGGGTGCGGATGCTTCCCAGCCCTTCTCAACCAGACAGTGGATTTTCTTATGTCTTCTTTGAGACTCAAGAGCCCATCCCTAAAGAACATTGCGAGAGCCGGGCACCATGGTGCACGCCTGTCATCCCAGTGGCTTGGGAGGCTGAGGCAGGAGGATCGCGAGTTCAAAGCCAGTCTCAGCCACTTAGTGAGGCTCTAAGCAACTCAGCAAGACCCTGTCTCTAAATAAAATATTAAAAAAGGGTGGGGATGTTGCTCAGTGGTTAAGCACCCCTGGGTTAATTCCCAGCAAAAATAAATAGATAGATAGATAGATAGATAGATAGATAGATAGTAAAAACCAACCTGAGCAGGGCTGGGGTGTAGCTCGGTGGTAGAGAGCTTGCTTGCAGGCAAGAAGCCCTGGTCCAGGCCCCAGCACCAGGAGAAGTGAGCAAATCAACCCGCAGTGCCTACAGCAGAGCCAGGTGGTCCTGTGTTCCCGTCCTGACCTGGTCCTTTGCTTCCTGTGTTTGCTCCTGGGTGAATTTCTGCACCACACTGATTCTCAATACCCCCCTCCCTAAGTGGGGGAGACAGACCCTACAGGACAGGGCTGTCGCGGATTATCATGGAGACTGCAAGGAGAACATGAAGCCTGCCTTCCCTCCCGCTCATCGCTGGATTTGAAAGTCGTGTGTTTCAAAAACACCTTTCACGGGATTCCTCTTCGCCAAGGGGAGAATTCTCTTTCTCGACTCACGACTATGACAATGTCTAAAACAAACGAGTGAAGCCAGCCAGCCTTGCCATATCTCCAGACTGCAAACTAATTAAATCCGATGTGTGATCTCCAGATTGCTTTCACACACCCACTTGTGTTGGAAGAACACCGTGTGGCCAAAGGTGCACAAGCCAAGAGACGGAGCTGCTTCCAGGCCTGTGCACACGGTAGGAAGGAGGCTCAGCCTCCATCGAGGACCCCTCCCTGCAGCCCGGCCCAGGCAGCAGGGTCTGGACTCCTTCGCTAGCTCCCCAGGTATTTACATCTTCTTTATATATGTATTATATTGCTTATGCATGATTTTCATTTGCATTCCCCTGATGACTACCATGCTAAACATCTTGTCATGTGCTAATGAATGTGTCTTTTCATTATGAAGCATCTATTCAAACTGTTTGCCCATTTTATTAGGTTGTCCTCTTAATATTGGCTTGTACACTGTGCATACCAGTCCCTTGCAGGAATATAGTTTGCAAATATTCTCTTCCAATCTGTTTTTGCCTGGTCCTCTCTATTTTTTTCTTTCTTTCATTCTTTCTTTCTTTCTGTTTTCTCTTATTCTGGTACTGGGGATGGAATTCAGGGACATTTCACCACTGAGCTACACCACCCGCAGTCCTTTTTATTTTTATATTTGGAGACAGTGTCTCACTAAATTGCTGAGGTTGCCCTCAACTTTGCAATCCTCCTTCTTCAGCCTCCCAAATTGCTGGGATGAGAGGTATGCTCCTATATACCTGGCCATGGTATCTTTTTTATAAGTTAATGTTCATGAAGTCTAATCCACCCTTTTTTTCTTTTTTTTTTAAGTACTGGGGATTGAACTCAGAGGAAATCGGCCACTGAGCCCCATCCCCAGCCCTTTTTTGAATTTTATTTAGAGACAGGGTTTCTCTGACTTGCTTAGTGTCTCTCTTTGGCTGAGGCTGGCTTCGAAGTCACGATCCTCCTGCTTCAGTGCCGCCCCCCCCCCCCCCCCCGTCACCGCCCTGGAGCTGCTGGGATTACAAGTATGTGCCACCATGCGTGGGTAATGTACCCATTTTTATGGTTATTTTCTAGGCTTCATTTTTTTAATAGATGAGTCAGAAAAAGCATAATAAAACAAAGAACTGTAGCCAAAGGTCAGGCATGAATGGGATACCTAAATCTTCGTGGAAAGTCATCTGTGGGGTTTAACTTCCTGTCTCGACTTGACTGGGCCACGAAGTGCCCAGTTGTTGGATCAAACGTCATTGTGGGTATTTGTGGATGACTTTAACACTGTAATGGATAGACTGAGGAAAGTGGATTGCCTTCCCCAGTATGGGTGGGCCTGATGGAACCAGTTGAAGGCGTGAACAAAACAAAACAAAAGTCTGATCATTCCCTCAATTAAAGGAACTTCCTTCCATCTGGGGCTACTCTGAGCTGCCAAGCAGCTTTTCCCTGTCTTCAGTCTAGAACTGAAATAGGAGAATTCCCCGAGTGTCACGGCGCAGCATGCTGACAGGTGAGCTGGGATGACAGGCCTGGGCCACCACACCTGGCTCATCTCCAGCTGTCACCCTCGGTTCTCACGATGTGCTAGCCTCCACAGTCACTTGAGCCAATTCCTTATAACAAATCTTACCTCCTCTCCCTCTCTCTCTCCCTAGCCATCTTTCTCTCTCTTTCTCCATATGCACACACACGCACACACACACACACACATCTTAAATACACCCCCCACACACCCTGTGGATTCTGTTCCTCTGGAGGACCCTGGCTAATACATCATCTGCCTCTGTCAGTTTCAACACAGCGCGCAGTATTGTACTCAGTGCCTAATGGATGTTTCTGGAATGTCTAATAAACTGGCCCCATTTTGCACGTCTATAAATGGAACAGGTGGGATCCAGCCACCCTGGAGGCCGCTCCCACTCTAAATCCCTCCCGCCCTCCTCCTGGTCTCCCCTTTCCCTTCCAAAGAAGGCTTTTCCCTCGGGTGTCCTCTCCCTAAATTAATTCAGCTGTGGCTCTCAGAGAAGGGGACAGAGTGCCCTTCTAGCTAACGAGTGGGAACGTGCTCCCAACAGGCCCTGCTGCACAGAACTCTGGCTGGCTCACTTGTCCAGGACTTTCTGGAAGCCACAGCACAAAGTGCCAGAAACTCAGGGTGCAGCAGTTGAATCCCGTCAGCTCCTCCCCGGATTGTATTGCTTATATGCAGACATATTCACACCAGTCAAAACCAGCATTGTCATTTATTTATTGACTTATTTATTTATGGGTACTAGGGATTGAACCCAGGGGCACTCGACCACCGAGCCCCATCCCCAGCCCTATTTTGTATTTTATTTAGAGACAGGGTCTCACTGAGTTGCTTAGGGCCTCACTTATGCTGAGGCTGACTTTGAACTCGTGATCCTCCTGCCTCAGCCTCCTGAGCCTCTGGGGTCATAGGCATGCGCCACCGCGCCCGACTTAAAACATCATTTATTTTTCATTTTTTAAAAACTGTTTTTGTTTTTAGTTATTGATGGGCCTTTACTTCTTATTTGTTTATATGTGGTGCTGAGGATTGAACTTGGTGCCTCACACATGCTAGGCAAGTGCTCTACCACTGAGCCACCAACTCAGCCCCTTAAAACATCATTTTAAACAGGCACTGGAGATGCCAGAGATGGGCTGGGGATGTGGTTTGGTGGTAGAGTGCTTGTCTAGCATGCATGAGGCCCTGAGTTCAATCCCCAGAACCATCCCCCCAAAATAACAAAAAACAAGAAATGATATCAGAGGAGACAGTCCACCCAGTTTCTAAGTGCTCCTATTAGGAAAGCAAGTCCTAAATACTTTTGGTACCAAGCTGCCAAGGAGATCTAACATCGCCAGAGGAACCAACGGAAGCACTTCAACACCACTGCCCTGGGGCGAGGGGACACCTTCTTTTTAACTACAGGATTTCCAGAATTGGGAGAGAAAAATTGACCTTAAAATTAAAGTGATTTAATGTAATGCCTTTTGGGATCAACCCACACTTGGGGGAGAATCCAAACCACAAATGGGAATTTTTGCATTATAATAAGCTCATCAAGGTGACAGTGACAGAGAGTAAGGGTGAGCACCCTAAGGAATTTGGAGCAATAGGCTTCCCACCTGGCTCTAACAGGAACAGCAGGGAGCTGTAGTCCTGCAGCACTCTAAGAACCCTGCACCAGCGGGGCCTACCCATCAAGGAAGTGGTAATGGTCGTTACCTGTGAGAGAGTGCTGAATCTCACCTGGGACTTGTCTAAAGGAGTACCACTTGCTGGGTGTGATGGCTCAAGCCTATAATCTCAGCAGCTTGGGAGGCTGAGGCAGGAGGATCACAAGTTCAAGACCAGCCTCAGCAACTTAGCGAGGCCCTAGGCAACTTAGTGAGAACTTGTCTCTTAAAAAAAAAAAAAGTCTGGGGATGTGGCTCAGTGGTTAAGGACCCCTGGCTTCAATCCCCAATACCAAAAAACAAAACAAAACAAAACAAAACAAAAAGAACCTTAAATGAATAAAATAAAAGCAATACCACTTAAAACCTAAAATAAGTAAAACTCTCTGGGAGGGCTGGTGGTGTGGCTCAGTAACAGTATTTTTTAAATAAGTTAAATCAATTCTTTTAAAAAGTCCCCCTAGTTGTCGAAATGTGTAGCCAGGGTGCTCAGCCTGCCCAGTTTTCCAGTCCTGAAATCACACTGGATTCCCTAATCGTCAGAATGTCCAGGCAGAAGCGTGTGTTTATAGAGCATCCAGCACCGTCTAAGACTGAAGTGCCCTTCACTTCAAACACCAGGCGTCACACGGCAGCAGGTGCAGAGGGGGCCGGAGGAGTGGAGAACATCAAGGAGAGGAGGAAGTGAAAGAATCTAACACTCTCTTCGACTCACAGCTCTGGGAATTTAAATTGGGTTTCTGCTTGACTAGGGAAGAAAACTCAAATGAACTGGGTAGAAATTTTATCTCAAAGGATCAGGGGACTCCGAGTGACCTGTACTTTGATGTGTCTCACGGTGGCTCAGCCACACTTTTCACGTCAACTTGAGAGATGAGTCCTCGGTGTAGTCCCAAGAACAGACTCTGCTAGCATAGAGGGTGGCCCAGGGGCTAGAGGGACTCAGGTTTCCATGTGGCTGTGATGAGTGACAAAGAGTAAGGAGGGAAAGGGGCTCACTGAGGGCTGAAGTGGGGGGGGGTCTCCAACTCTGAAGTCACAGGGACCATGCCTTGAAAGTTGCATGAGAAGCCGGGTGTGGTGGTGCATGCCCATAATCCTAGCAGCTCAGGAGGCTGAGGCAGGAGGATCGCAAGTTTGAGGCCAGCCTCAGTAATTTAGAAAGGCCCTAAGCAACTCTGCAAGACTCTGTCTCAAAGTGAAAAAAATAAGAAGGGCTGGGCATGTGGATCAGTGCTTAAGTGCCCTTGGATTTGATTCCCAGTGCCAAAAAAAAAAAAAAAAAAAAAAATGGCGTGAGATAAATTCTGAAGCCACACCAAGAATGGACTTATTTGTAGAATGAACTACAGGAAATGAAAGAATAGAAGGCTCCCCCAAATTAAACACAACTCATTGTGACTGCTGCTACCTAGTGATCATTGTGGTGACAGATTCTATGCTCAAGTTAACAGTGCCAACCTGCTACCTCACAAGGGTCGCTCAGCCACCACTTAACAGGTGCATCCACTTCTAGATCAAGTGCTCACAGGAACAGCCAGCTCCCCTTAAAACAACAGTCTTCTGCCACTGGTCAAAAGTACCATCATGCCCTCCGTCTAAAAGGCTCCAGAGAACACAAAAGCTTCCAGAACATTCCACCAACCCACTAAACCTACATAAGCCCATAAGAGAAGGAAAAAAAAAATCATTCTTCCTACGGACACTAAAATCTTGCAAAATGCCTTTACTCTGGCTTACCTAGACATCTACCCTGACATGTGAGCTCTATTTATACATACTGAAGTCACACCGGTTATCTTAAAAGTTCAAGCAAAACCAAATTATGAAAGAAATCCAGTTACATTGTTTCCGTTTTTCTCCATGAGAGAAGACCAGCTTAACATTCGCTTTTCTTCCCATAATTAGAAAGGTTCTGCAAAGAGAAGACGTCGTCCAACAGGCTTGAGCCAAAAAATAGCTTTCAAAATAAGTCTCAGGTATAAAAGAAGGACAGTCAAGGGACAGGCGCTCCCTCCGTCTCCCATCTGGTGGCTATTACCTGCGGAGAAGGACTTTGTGCTACCTCTAGAGAAGGCTCGGTTCCCACACTAGGGTCTAGTGTTTGAGTTGGGCATGCCAAACCAGCCTTGGGAAACAGAAGGCTCTGTTGAGCTTTAGCAGAACAAGCCCTAACAGAATATGCCAAGGAACGCGTTTGACAAAACAGAAGTAGAAAAATATTTTCAAAATCGGTTCTTGGCTTAAATATAGCATTTGGCACCTCAAGCAAACACAAGAGACGCAGCTTGAGCTGGTGGGGAAGGGGGGGGTGTCATGTGACTTTTGGAACTGCAGGAGGCCAGATGGTGGGGCTGGTTATTCATTTCTCAGCTTCTCACCTCCTTTTGCCCTTCCATTGCTGATTTCCTAGTCCAGGGTTCTTTAAGAGGGTTGGAAAGGCCAGGCATAGTGGTACACACCTGTCATCCCGTGGCTCAGGAGGCTGAGGCAGGAGGATCGTGAGTTCAGAGACAGCCTCAGCCACTTAGGGAGTCCCTAAGCAACTCAGGGAGACCCTGTCTCTAAATTACACACACACACACACATACATATATGTGTATGTATGTATGTATATATATATGGCTGGGGATGTGGCTCAGTGGTTAAGCACCCCTGGCTTCAATTCTCAGTACCACAAATAATAATAATAATAATAATAATAATAATAATAATAATAGCAGGAAATAAGAGAACTAGATAAAATTGAGGAAGTGGGTCTATGCATTTATCAATATTACGATCTTCTTTAAAATCATGTGAGGAGTGAAACACCAGGCCAACTCAACGGCTCATGTTCTTATTGGCTCTGGATCACATAGCCAAGTCAATGTTGCAGCTTCTGTCTGATAAAAGTAGAAGTGATCTTCCCTTTGGGAAGATAGGGCCCATGTACATCCCCTGTCTCTCCCATTAGATAAAACCACAGACCTGGATATCACCTATAAAGGAAACAAGAAGACTCTGTAATGAAAAGAGAAGGCAGAGCCGGGAGGGACCCGGGCAGAGACCTCAGGATGGGGATTAGTGACCATACATTGTGCATATTCCAGGGTTACGGTCTGGGTGCGAGGCCTCTCCCCAAAGCTCCTGTGAATGCAGGGATATTCAGAGGTGAAATGACTGGATTGTGAGAGCTGTGACCTCATCGTCCATCCTGGCAGGGTGGTGTCTGCAGAAAGGTGGCTGTGGCTAAAGGGGGAGGGTCACTGTGGGCCCTGGAAAGGTGCACCTTCCTGTGGGTCCTTCTCCTCTCTCCCTCTCTCTTTGCTTCCTGACCCTGCACAAGCTGAGCACCTTTCTTCTGCTGGGCCCTCCCCCAAGGTGTGCTGTGTCACCTTTGATCCCAAGCAATGAAGTTGGATGTCTATGGAGTGAGACCTTCAAAACTGTGAGCCCCAAATAAACTTTCCCTCTTCTAAGTCATCCTTTTTGGGTGTTTTGGTCACAGCAATGAAAAATCTAATTTAAAAATCCAGCAGTGGAACTGAAGAAGGAGGCAACTGGTAAAAAAAAAAAAAAAAAAAAAAAAAAAAAATTGGAGTTGGGCTCCTACAATCCCAGAGGTTAGGGAGGCTGAGGCAAGAGGATTGCAAGTTTAAAGCCAGCCTCAGCAAAAGTGAGGCCCAAAGCAACTCAGTGAGACCCTGTCTCTAAATAAAGTACAAAGTAGGGCTGAGGATGTGGCTCAGAGGTTGAGTGCCCTGAGTTCAATCCCTGGTACCTCTCTCCCAAAAATAAAACCACTGGGGAAAAGGGGCAGGGAAAGAAAGCCTTTACTCTCCAGCAAAAGTACCAGGAGAGATGCAGACTGGCAAAACAGAAAGTTTTCAGATGAAAATGAAACTGTTCTACTTCACCCAAATACTACAGGGAAAAAGAAAAAGAACAACAATCGTATGGTGCCACCATCACATTAGCAATGACCCAGTAGACAGTCTAGACGTCCAGGTGTAATGGGGTACCCCAAACTCTGGTCCCCAATCCAGGATAACATCAGAGAAGACTGAGAGAATGTTCAAGCCCACTGGGTGGAAACCCCTGTTCTCTCCACTTCCTCCCTCTGTGAAGACACCTGGGAACCCAGAACTCCTACCCCACCCAGCAGTAATAAGAATCCTCTACCCCATGGAATGTCAGTAGAATAGGAGTGGGAAACCTGGGTTTTGACACCCAAAAGGTGTAGTAACAAGGTATCCCTCTCCTCTTCCCCAGACAAAACCACCCAAATCAGAAGGCTCAGGGCTGGGGCTGGGGCTCAGTGGTAGAGCACTCCTCTCGCATGTGGAGGGCACCAGTTCGATCCTCAGCCACACATAAAAATAAAAAAACATGAAGGTATTGTGTCCATCTACAACTAAAGAAAATATAAAAATTTAAAAAAACCAAAAGGCTTAAATTAAGAGAGTTCTCCTGGTAGCTAAATGTCCGGATTTTAATTGAGAACTACCCATCTCATCAAGAATGAGAAACACTTTAACCATAATGAAAAAGACAAGATACTTCAAGACTGAGATGATAGAGAGGTCAGAAGTATCTGAGGAGGATTTTAAAACAGTCATTGTAACCATGATTAAAGAAGCAATAGTAAATACACTTGAAACAAATGAAGAAATATAAAGCCTGGGGCTGGGGATATAGCTCAGTTGGTAGAGTGCTTGTCTTGCATGCACAAAGCCCTGGGTTCAATCTCCAGCATCACAAATACACACACACACACAAAGATAAAACAAATAGAAACCATGCAACTATAAATTATGATCAATAAAATTAAAAATCAATAGATGGGTTCAGCAGCCTAATGGAGAAGTATGAGGAAAGGATGAATTGGAAGCATCAACACCAGCCAACTTGAAGATAAAATGTTAAAAATTATCCAACCTGAACAGCAAAGGAAAAAAAAATTGGAAAAAAAAGAAAAAAAGAAATAGACACTCAGGTAACTGTGGAACAATAATGAAAGATGTATCATCTCTGTCCCTGGAGTTCCAAAGGAAAGAAGAAAGAGATGAGAACTAAAAATATACTTGAACACATAATGACTGAGAATTTCTCAAATTTAGCAAAAGATAAATCTATAGACTCAAGAAGGTAAGAAAACTCAAAACAGGATACATTTTTAAAAAATTCATACCAAAGTATACCATGATCAAATGTATGATAAAGGAAAAGAAAAAAATGGAAATCAGTGAGGTAAATGACACTTTCTATAGAGGAGCAAAATGGGCTAACCGTGTATTTCTCATCAAAAACCATGGAAACCAGTAAGAAAGGTGTACAACATTTTTCAGGTATTGGAAGAAAAGAACTGTCAGCTGAGAACTCATTATCCAGTGAAAATATTCTTCAGGAATGAAGAAGAAATCAAGATGTTCTCAGATGAAGGAAAGTGAACAGATGCTGTCCATAGCAGGCCTACTCTAAAATGATGGCTAAAGACGTTTATTGAACAGAAAAGGAATTTAAAAAGTAGAAATTCTGGGAAAAAATGAGGGAAAATCTTTAAGAGAAAAAGCAAAAATATATAGGTGAATACTTAGAGGTTTTCTCCTCCTCTTCAGTTTTCTAAATAGGTTCAAGTGTTGGAAATCCTCAGACCTACATTTGACAACTTGGATGAAATGGATTAATAGTTTGACAAACACAGCTACAGCAGTTTCACCACGGTGACATAATTTGGGAAGCCTCTAGAACTATTAGTAAAACTGAATCTCTCAGATAAAAACAGAAAAAGGAAATCTCCTGCACCAATGTTTCAGTGGAGAACCCCAACAAGGGTTTAAGGGAGAATTAACACCAATTCTAATCTCTTCCAGAGAAATGAATAGAAAGGAACATTTCCCAATTTATTTTATAAAGCTAGCATTACCTTTATACCAAAACCAAAGATTTCTGGAAAAAAAAATCTGTAGATCAGTATCTCCTATGAACTTAGATACACAATTCTTAAAACAAAACAAAAAAATTATATACCAGGACCAAATGGGTTTGTTTATATGTATGCAAGTTTGTTTCAATGTTTCAAAATCAAAGTCACAAGATTGTATCAACTGATTCAAGGCTGATAAGATGTAATACTCATTCATAGTTTAAAAAGAAAGACTTTTTAAAAAATATGAATAGAAGGGAACTTCTTCAAGCTGACAATACACACATACTAGAACCTACAGATGACATTATATTTCTTGGTGTAAAAAAAAAATGGAATACTTTCTCTTCTAAGACTGGAAACAGTGCCAGCTTTTACCATTCTTATTTAACAACCTGCTGAAAGTTCTGGCACAAAGAGGCCAGAGAAGGAAACAAAAGACATGTCAATCAGGGGCTGGGGGTGTGGCTCAGTGGTAGAGTGCTTGCCTAGCATGGGTGAGGGCTGGGTTCCATCCTCAGCACCACATAAAGACAAATAAAATGTACCCATCTACAACTAAAAAACAAATTTAAAAAAGACGTACCAGTCAGAAAGGAAATAATAATCATTTCATTTACAAATAATGTGAATTTTATCTACATAGATACTATAAGGAATCCATTAAAAAAAAAAAAAACACCTCCTAGATTGAGTTCAGAATGGTCACAGGATCTGAGACATACGTCCAAATATGCATTAACCTTAAACACATTGAAAACTACATTAAAAACAAAGGCTGTTTACAATTGCTCAAAAATGATAGGACCTTTAGATGCATGTTTTACACAGGCAGGACTAGAATGCTGAAAGCCAGAAAATGGTGGCAAAGTAAACCAAAGAATGCCTAAAGAAACACAGATGTATACCATATTCATGGATTGAAAGAGGCCACAAAGTAAATATATCAATTCTTTTCAAACTGCTATATCAGCTGAATGCAAATGCTATCAAAATCCCATGAACACTTTTTATGTAGACAGAGGAAAAATTATGTCAAAATTTATACGGGAAGAAAGGCAAAGAAACTGTGATAAGAAAAAAGATTTAGTTAAAGAAAAAAGTTGTAGGGATTATCTTACTTGATGTACAACTTCTCAATAGCTGCAGTATATGAGGCTCTATGATGTTGATGGGAGACTAGACATAAATCACTGGAACAGACACAGAACCAAAATCAGATCAGACTTTATGCCCAACTGATTTTACACAAAGGAAAAAAGGAAATTCAGTAGGGAAAAAAAATCAACTTTTCAATAGATGGTGTTGGAACAACTGGACATTCAAAGTAAAAAAAAAAAAAAAAAAAAAACTTTGACTTACACCATGATACCCTTTTTTTTTTTTTTAAGAGAGAGAGAGAGAGAATTTTTAAAAAATATTTTATTTTTCAGTTTTCGGTGGACACAACATCTTTATTTTATGTGGTGTTGAGGATCAAACCCAGTGCCCCGGGCATGCCGCTTGAGCCACATCCCCAGCCCCACCATGATATCTTATTCAAAAATTAACTCCAAGCCAGGTGTAGGGGCACACGCCTGTAATCCCAGTGACTCGGGAGGCTGAGGCAGGAGGATTGCAAGTTCCAAGCCAGCCTCAGCAATTTAGCCAGGCCCTGAGCAACTTAGGCTGGGAGACATGGCTTAGTGGTTAAGTGCCCCTGGGTTCAATCCCTGGTTTCCCCACCCCCAAATAACTCAAAATAGATAATGGAATTAAATGCAAATGAAAAGCTGGGGAATGTGTAAAGTCTTTGGTAACCAGACCCAAGCAAAGTGTTCTCAGAGTTGATATTAAATCCATAATCCATTAAAAGCAAAACTGATACACTTGGCGTTACGAAAACAAACAATTTTTTTCCTGCAAAAGAAGGTATACAAGGGACAAAAATATGGGGAGAAAATACTTGCCAGCTCCATCTCTGACAAAGGGGTATGCAAAGGTCTCTCGATATGCAATTGTAAAATGACAACAACACATTTGAAAATAGGCATAAGGTAGACTAGCTGCCAAATAATGGCCATTTTACCAAAAAAATGGCAAATTACTACATGAAAAGACATCCAGCATCACTAGGATTTGGGAAATGCAAATTCAAAGCAAAGTGTATACCACTACACATCCACCAGAACAGCCCAATCAATCACAATACCTGGGACGCTGGCTGGGAGACAGAGAGGCTGGACCACTCATGCTGCTGGTGGAAATGTGACCTGGTGCAGCCACTCTGAAGAAGGTCAACAGTTTCTTAAATACCAAAACTACCAGATGACCTACCCATGGTACCGCTAGATACCAATTCCAAAACAATGAAAAATCAGGCTCACACAAAAACCTGTGGACAACTGTTTTCAGCAACACTACTTGAAACAGCCAAAGAATGGCAACAACCCAGATGTCCTTTAGTGGGTAGATTAAGCAAACTGTGATATATCTACATTGTGGAATACTACACAGCAGTAAAAAGAAGCAAGCAACCCATGCCAGAGTCTAGATGAATTTTCAGAAAATTATACTGAGGAAAAAAAATGCCAAATGGTTATTTATTTCCTTCCTTCCTTCCTTCCTTCCTTCCTTCCTTCCTTCCTTCCTTCCTTCCTTCCTCCCTCCCTCCCTCCCTCCCTCCTTCCTTTCCTTCCTTCCTTGTACCAGGAATTGAACACAGGGGTGCTTAACCACTGGATCACATCCCCAGCCCTTTTATTTATTTTTTTTTATTTAGAGACAGGGTCTCACTAAGTTTCTGAGGCTGGCTTTGAACTTGCAATCCTCCTGCCTCAGCCTCCTGAGCTGGGATTAAGGTGTGCAGTCACTGCACCCAGTTTAAAGGGGTTATTTTCTATATGGTTCTGTTTTTGTAACATTCTTCATCAAGAGGCAGACAAATGCAAAGAACGTATGCTCTGAACAGAGCACATTTTTGCTGGCAGCTTGATTTCCAACTACTGGTTTTCAGAACCATGAGACAATAAAGTGCTATGGTTCTGAGCCACCACATTGGGGGCCATTTGTTACAGCAGCCACAGGAAACAGGTACCCAGCCAGGTCAGAACCTAGGGGACCGTGTGGAGGATCCAGGTCCTCAGGTCCTAACCAGATACCCTGGATCAGAGCCAGCATTTAAATAACATTCCCAGGTGGTGATGAGAGCTTTAGGAAGGTCTGAGAGGCACTGGTATAAAGCCCAGTGCAGGTCTCACAGCTCATAGTGAGGCCTCTCTGCCTGGCCAGAAGGCTTTTATGATTCTCAACTTAGATGGAATGAGTAGAGTAGGGTACACATCTGAAAATGTGTACTTAGTGTGTGTGTGTAGGTGCATTCTGTATCTGCATAGAAATAAACAAAAGAAAAATACCTGTGTTTTTTTTTTTTGTTGTTGTTGTTGTTGTATTTTATTTAGAGACAGGTTCTCCCTGAGTTGCTTAGGGCCTTGCTAATTTGCTGAGGCTGGCTTTGAACTCACGATCCTCCTGCCTCAGCCTCCCTAGCCTCTGGGATGACAGGCATGTGGGCAAGGCACTGTAATTGTCTTTCCTCTCCTGCTCCTATTTAATTTTCTCTGCTTCTGTTATTTTATGGAAATCTAAAAACTTTAGGGCCAGTCGAGGCTTCCCTGGGGTTCAACATTTGGTGGTGTTTTGATGCCGTTTGTACCCTGTTCAGGACCATGAATCACCTGCTGGAATGTAATCCCATATGATGGGCTCACCCAGCCTCATTAGCAATGAGGTGTTCATGGATCCTGCTTGGTATTAACCCATTCAACCATCAACAAGATCAACAAACAGAAGAGTGGGCAGAAGATACTCTTTCAGTGTAGCTAAAGTATATCTGCAGTAGAGCCAAGTGACCAGCATAGGCATTGTCAAAGCAGTTAGGGTCCATATTTGCTGCAAGATGAAGATCAGGCTTTAGATCCCCAGGAGACACCCTGCCATGGTGGTGACACTGAGCTCTGAGTGGGTGCACCTACACATTAGCCCACCTGTCCAGACACACAGGACCAGCAAACCCCACACAGTGACATCAGCTGACTTCAAATGAGTCAATTGTTAATTTTTTTGCTTCCTCCTCTTGCCCACGCCTGCCACCCTCGCAAACAGCACCAGGAGAACACCACCAGATTTTTCAGAGGATCTCAGAGATAATCTTTCTCACATCTCGAAAAGCAACAATATGCTTCCCTCAACCCCAAAGTTCAGTTTTCAAATGATTTGTACCATAAGCCAATTTTTTGTTCTGATGTCAAAGTGACTACATTTTAGACAAACTCCCCTGCCTCATCTTTAGAGAACCAGTTTAAATATTCACTGTGTTTCCTGTTTCTCTGTATCCATTGGGCTAAAACCAATGCTCTAGGAATATTTATATGTAAACATCTAAAAACCTATCCTCCTTAGCTATCATACTGAGGAAGAAACAAATAAACGACTCCAATTAAAAGGATAATGAGGAGACCAGTTAACCAAACAATATCCACCTCCAAACTTCAACGATTATCTATATACATGCTATCTAAATCAAAAACTAAGTGGAAAGTGGTTCAAGTGAGTTTTATTATTGTTTCTAGACCCGTCCCACCAGTGCTAGGTTGCTATGCTAAGTAACTCTCCTCTAAGAAAATCTGCTTTCACTCCTAAGTGTATTGTGAGTGCCATTATTGAACCTCAGATAGAGCATTCATCTCCAGGATATGTGAAGAACTCAAAAACCTTAATGCCAGAATATATAAAGAAATAACCCAGTCAATAAATGGGCTAAGGAACCGAACACACACTTCACAGAAGAAGAAATATGACCAATCAAGAAATATATGAAAAAGTGTTCAACATCTGTAGCAATTGGAGAAATGCAAATCCAAACTGCACTAAGATTCCATCTCACTCCTATCAGAATGGCAATCATCAAGAATACAGGCAACAATAAATGTTGGCGAGGGTGTAGGGGAAAAGGTATACTAATCCATTGCTGGTGGGACTGCAAATTGGCACAACCACTCTGGAAAGCAGTATGGAGATTCCTCAGAAAACTGGGAATGGAACCACATTTGACCCAGGTATCCCACTCCTTGGTGTATTTCCAAAGGACTTAAAATCAGCACACTACAGTGACATCCATGTTTACAGCAGCTCACTGCACCCTGGACTGGATCCTCCTCCTCCCAGTTTCACTGGGGGACTGCAGGAGCAGCCCCCATCTTCAGTCCCTACCTTGTACTTGGGCTTCTTCCACTGGGCACAAAGCAATCTGTTTAAAGCACAAATCTGATGGCCTTTTCTCCAGTCCATATCCCTTCACGAGCTACCCAAGTGCTTAGTGTGAAATCCAAGCACCTGCAAGCTCTGGTGTCATGTCAACGATGCTTGAATGTAAGGGGGCTTGGAGCAGGGGGACATGGAGCAAATATCAGGTGCAACTGCACCTACGCAGGCTTGGGTACTAAAGGGGCTTTAAGAAGTCCAAATCATTAATAATACTAATGAAGTCTAAAAACTTGCCAGGCACCGTGGTGCACACCTGTAATCCCAAGACTTGGGAGTCCAAGGCAGGAGGATCACAAGCTCAAAGCCAGCCTCAGCAATTTAGCAAGGCTCCAAGCAACTGAGAGAGACTTCATCTCAAAAAAATAAAAAGGGGGTGGGGATGTGGCTCAGTGGTTAAGTGCCCCTGGATTCCATCCCCACTACCAAAAAAATAAAATAAAACAGATTCCTAAACTGCTAGGACCTGGACTTTGGGAAGCTCAAAGGTAAAAAACCAACCAATAGTTTTCTCTGCATTTTGCTATTATGCCGCTTTTTTCAAGCAGAGGAGGGGGCTGGGAAAGAAGAGAGATCAAAAGAATTTTCACTTCTCCTTTTCATAAAGTGTTTTAGTTACATGTGGTGGAGTCTAATGGCACTCATGATGCGACTCCATGTGCAAAACACAACTCTACTGACTGTCAACACACACACACACACACACACGCACGCTCACACACACATGCACACGCACGCACATATACACAGGGGAGGTCATGGGCGTTTCCAGGAGGGCTGCTGAATGGCAGCAGGCGCACCTGAGGGTGTGTGTGTTACATTTCCATGACAGCATTGTTCCGCTCAGTGATGTACGCAAGGCAAATAACCCAGAAATACAGCCATATGTGAAGAGGAACGTCTCAGGATGGGGAGCTCAGACACAGTTAATCTGATTGCCAATACTTTCACGTATTTCCCACGATCAAGAATGAAATTTTTTAGAACTCTAAAAAGGTTGCTTTTTTTTTTTTTTTAACAACAAAACTATTCTAGGCCTGGACAGAAGGCAAAGGTAGCATCAGATTGCTTTAGAATGGGAAGATTGATCACCTGCCCTTGATCTTTGAAGTTGCAGATCTTTGCACCCAGATAGCAGCCCCAGGATGGAAATGGTTGTCATTTGCTGCTGTCACAGTTATCCCCACAATTGATCATCCCTAAGGATACACACACACACACAGAGAGAGCAGGATACACAGGGGAGGTCATGCGGGTCTCCAGTAGGGCTGCTGAATGGCCACCGGCACACCTGAGGGTGTGTGTGTAGCCCCATGGAGTGGCACCGTCTTGAATGCACAAGGAGAGGGACCGTGATCGGGTGCTGCAGTCCTGCAATCATCCATGCAGAGGGTGCCCTGCCGGCACTTGCTGATTAAAAGTTCCATGACTATTACAAGCCTCCAATCCAAATCTTCATTCAGTACACATGACCGCGTCTCCCTGTGCGAGGGACGACTACTTTTGTGCAACGAACAACATCTTTTCCATTAGAGGTGTGACATGATGGGTGTGGTTACATAGCAATTCGCCAAATGTTGGCTACTCTGTCCTGTATCACAGCCCAATCTACAGCATGAACCTCAGTTAAGAAATGAAATAAATATTTGCACAGAATCCCTCCCCCAACGGCCCTGTCTCCCTCTTCCCACTGCAATTCTTTCTAGATTTCTAACTGCTGGGCCTCAAATATAAAAACATAAGCTATATTGACAATATTGCCTACAGAATGATTTATTTGGTTTTGTTTGTTTGTTTGTTTTTTGGTACCGAATTTTGAACCCAGGGGCACTTCACCACTGAGCCACATTTCTAGCCCTTTTTAAATATTTTGTTGTGAAACAGGATCTTGCCGAGTTGATTAGGACCTCACTACTGCTGAGGCTGGCTTTGAACTCACAATCCTCCTGCTTCAGCCTCCCGAGCCACTGGGATTACAGGATTGTGCTGCCACACCCAGCTGATTATTTGTATTTTGTAATTCTGAAATAATTTAAGCATTTAAATGCCTCTTGCCATTACCCTATTTCTGTCATATCAGTTTTTCTTTTCTTTTCTTGATGGTACCAGAGATTGAACTCATGGGCAATCTACCACTGAGCTATCCACAGCCCTTTTTATTTTTTTACTGTGATTCAGGATCTTCGTAAATTGCTGAGGCTGGCCTCAAACTTGTGATCCTCCTGCCTCAGCCTCTTCAGTTGCTGAGATTACAGACAGTGCGCCATCACGTCAGGCTGCCAGGTTCACGGTACACCTTCCTACCAGTGTGAAGCCAGAGGGTGGGGTGGGCCTCTCATCCAACTCCCCAGCATTTTAAGCAGCATGAGGACTGGGAACAGGGGGTGGGCAGAGGGAACCACGTCTCACCACCCGTAGTGCCAGACGGCCCTGGAAGACACTTTGCTGGAAATACATAAAGGCTTCAAAAAAAAAAAAAAAGAAAAGAAAAGAAAAAGAGCCATACACTAATTAAAAGGGAAAAAGTCTACATCCAGCTACACACAGCTACAGTACACATTACTTCACAGTCAACTGTGACTTCTGAAATATAACCAGCCAAGCTCCAGCAAAACATAGACACAAGATCAAGAGCCCTTCAGTTCCCTCGTCCACCATGATACAAGGGATTCATGCAGATGATTTGGAAGAGGGTTTTTTTTTGTTGTTGTTTTTTGTTTTTTTCCTCATTTTGTTCAATTGGACAAGCAGAAGAGGATTCTGAGTTGTCACTCTCTGTCACCATGCTGCTACAATTTATTACAGGGCTGTGCTAAGTGCTCCTGTACATTATTTAAACCAATGCTCACCACTTTTTGAACTGGGAACTAACATTTTCTGTGTCTTAGAGACAAGCAATGGAAGCCCAGACAAATCCAGAAAATTGCCCCAAGTACTCATTACTTAGTAAAAATAAGTAAATATAAATAAATAAAAATAAAATTTGCACTTGGGCAACTGAATTTTAATTCCCAGCCTCTTTCATATTTTTTTATGAAAAGTCATGCTAATTATAAGTAAAATAACTTATTTTATTTTATTTTGGTTTTTTAGTCTCTTCTCAAATACTGGCCACACCTTGGGTTCACTAACAAAAGCTCTTGGTGCCATCTATGCAGAAATGAGAAAGTTCTTCGAGAACCATTGCAGATTGCAGTTTTCTAATAAAAATATTATCCTCTAATACCATTGAGTCTGTATCAGGGGAAGACAAACCAAGTTTCAGAAGTGCTAAATTTAACGAAAAACTCACCAAGGAATTTCTAGGCCATATAGTGGGAAAATTCATTCTTCTTAATCCAAACTTAGAGAATTACATCAGTCTCAAAGCCCTTTGCCTAGAAAGCAGTTTTTGTTTGTTTGTTTGTTTTTTTCCTTGTACCAGGGATGAAACCCAGGGGCACTCAACCACTGAGCCACATCCCTAGTCCATTTTATATTCTATTTAGAGACAGGGTCTCCCTGAGTTGCTTAGGGCCTCACTAAGTCACTGAGGCTGGCTTTGAATTCACAAACCTCCTGCCTCAGCCTCTCAAGCCTCTGGAATGACAGGCGTGTACCAGCGTGTACCAGCATGCACCACCACGCCCTTTGCCTCTGAAGCAGTTTACATTTCTTAAACTGCCCATGACACTAATGGATTGGGTTCTGATCCATTTGTGTCTTCCCGTTTGCCTCCCAGACTTCACATTGGAAATCGGTGAAATCTACAGTCAGTATTCAAAGTTGTATCTTGGATTCAAAGGAAGCCAAATCCTGTAGCCCAGAGAACAATATACATCTTTTATGCATTTTTTAAAAATTCCAAATCTCATGCCTATAAAATACTGTATAATATAAAGGAGGTAAGCAAATTAAGATACTCATCAAAAGAGAAAGGACATTTGAATCTTTCATTACAAACTACTTTTATTGGGAAGAGCATGAAGAAAGGCCATCTAACAAACATGGGAATTAAATGAAAGGTTATCAGGGCTGAGGTAACCACCAATAATCACCCCCAATAGCAGTGTTAGTGCTTAGATACCCCCTCCCACTTTAAATCCTGAGCCTGTTATTGAATAGCTAGAAGACACTGGGAAGGTCAGTTATATTCTGAGGGTAGCCTGTGTGCCTCGTATGCCTCAGTCCCTGGGTTTGATGAGTACAGGAAAAAATAGAAGAAAGAAGGAATCTTGATGGTACATCATAGAAAGCATAGGATATATCATAAAAGCTTAGGAGGAGTCAAGAAGAGACAAAACAGAAAACATTGATAATAATGAAAATAAGGATAAAGATATTAACAGTGAATATTTATGAAATGCCTAGTATGGACCAAGGGTTACCCACGGGTACAGTGGTGCACACCTGTCATCCCAGCAACTCTGGAGGCTGAGGCATGAGGATAGTGAGTTCAAAGCCAGCCTCAGCAATTTAGCAAGGCCCTGAGTGACTCAGGGAGACCCTGTCTGTAAATAAAATGTAAAAAGGGCTGGGGATGGGGCTCAGTGGTTAAATGCCCCTGGGTTCAACACCCAATCCAAAAAAAAAAAAAACTGTATACATGTCCCTACCTTGAATCCCCACAATATTTACAGGGCTTGCATACTATTCTTATCCCCAATTTAAAGCAAAGGAAGTAGAGGGAGATGCAGGCCAAGAATCTTGCCCAAAGAGAGTACTTTGGCACAGGGATTCCATCAAACTCCACACTCTGCGATGATATTGCCTCCCAGCAGAATGAATGGAACATGGCCCTCTGAGTTCAGCAAGATGGGGGAAGTGCCCTCAATTTTATACACATAATAGCAAGCAACTTATAAAACCAAAGCCTAGGGAGCTACCGACTCAAGGAGTCCACTGTACTTAGCGCCTCTCTTAAAGGGGTAATTGGAATCCTCAAGCAATCGGGGAATGACAATGAACACACCACCCTGCTCCCCAAGCCTGGCTGAACTTTGGTTTCTATTAAAATCTCTAATTGGCCTGGGCCTTTTGCAGCCCAAGTCTGGAAGCAATGAAAGTTGTTCCCAAGTTTGGAGGCAAAGGCCAATAAAAAAACAACCACCCCCTATAGAAGTGTTGGTGCTTAGTCCCCCTCCCCCCTAAATCCTGAGCCTGTTATTGAATAGCTCGAAGATACTGGGAAGGTCAGTTATAAGCTGAGTGTACTGTCATCTTCTCATCTGTCAAACTACACAGACGATACCTTCCTAAGGGGGTCCTTGTTAACCGAAATAACCCACATGAAGTGGCTTATGCGGTAATTGCCAATTTGGGGTTTAATGTTAGTGCAGTATGCTAGGACTTCTCAATGATGTCTGAGTCCTACCAGCGGAAATCACAGTTGATCATATGATTCTTGGGGAAAGAGATTTAATGCTAACAAAAAAACTCTGAATTAAGAGGAGGGAATGAGGTGAATATCAACATTGAATGATTTTGTTTGAGGCTCAAAACTGCCTGAAAATCCTCCTCCTTAGGCTCTAGTAAATTTACAGTTCTCTTTATTAACATCATCATGAACTTAATTAGGGAACATGGTGGATGTTGACACATATCCATGTGTCCCCCTAGGAACCAAAGCTCCAGTTTGCTATTTAATGAAAACCTAATAATGGGGCCAAATGGTGCTATTTTAACAGTCCAGTTTAGTTTTGTAAAGATTTTTGGGTGCTCTGTTTTCTAAAACTATGTAATAGTTACCAAGATCCAGGTGCTCATAACCAAATTAAGATGAATTATCCGGCACAGTTTTTCTCAAATGTCAGCGTGCATCTCCGTCACCTAGGATTTGGTTAAAATTTTGGTTCTGATTCAGTAGCAACAGGTACAGACCTGAGACTCTGAATTTCTAACAAGCTTCCAGGTCACGACAATGCTGCTGGTCCGCAGAGGTGACTTTGAGTAGCAAGGCTGTGGGGCATGAATCCCACCCCACGCCTCTCAACGCAAATCTGAATTTTTCATCCACTTACAAGCCAATTTTTTAAAAAAATATTTTTAGTTGTAGATGGACACAATACCTTTATTTATTTATTTTTTATGTGGTGCCGAGGATCAGACCCGGGGCCTCCCATGCGCTGGGCCAGTGTTCCACCACTGAGCTACGATCCAGCCTGACAAGCTACATTCTGCCGTCTTCCTTCAGTGGAAGTTTTGGTCCATCACCAAAGCCAAATAAAATACCTGCAAAGGACAATATTGTGCCAGGCCTAGATCTGAAGGTTCTCATGCCCTGCATTCAGATAGACCTACAGGAGGATGAAATAAAGCCCAGAAAATCTACAAAGCACCAACCAGAACTTGTATCCATACCTCCTTTGCCTATGAATCAACTGCTACCTTTTCTTTTCTTGCATGCTTTATGCCAGTCTTTTGAGTACATTTCATGCTAACAACGGCCAAGTGGGCCCCATTTTTATTCCTATTTTATTGAAGAGAAAGTAAGGCTTGATGCGATGAAGTAACTTGTCCAAGGTCATCCAGATGGGCCAGGCAGTCTGACCGCTGAATTCACACCTGCACTACTATGTCATGGTGACCATGATCCAGAACTTGCAATTCTAGATCTGGAGGAAAAGGGGCACCGAGCCACTCCCCGGTTCACAGTGCTGCTGGCCCTGTGTTCTGCAGTGTTTATCCTGGAATCTCTGAGGAAGTGGATGGAGGAGGGAGGAGGAGGTTCTCAGAATTTGGTCACAATCCCCCTGCACTTGATCAAATTCATTGTGGTTTATAGCATACCCACACCCATACTGAAAAAAGAAACAAAAATTGTAAGTTGGCCACAGAGAAAGCACTCATCTATTTAATTTATCTGGCATTTCCACAATGATTCCACCATCTAGCTAACATCTAGCTATCAAATACAAGAGAAGGGATGGTGTCAATCTCCAGCAGAACCCAATATTGTCAGTGAGCAAAGAATTCATTGATTTATTGAGTCATCTTTCTCACAAATATTCGGAAATTGACTATTCCAGGCCATCCACTCTGTAGGGTCCTAAGGCCACTGTTTTAGTCAGCTTCTTCAATGCTGAGACTGAAACACCCGACCAGCACAACTGCAGAGGAGGAAGAGTTTATCTGGGGCTCACAGTTTCCGAGGTCTCAGTCCACAGACAGCAGGCTCCATCTCTCAGGGCTGGAGGGGAGGCAGGACATCATGGAGGAAGAGTGTGGTGGAGGGAAGCAGCTCACATGGTGATCAGGAAGCAGAGAGAGACTCCACTCTCCAGAGACAAATAGAGACCCCAAAGCCATGCCCCCAATGCCCCCTCCTCCAGCCACACCCACCTCCTCCAGACACCACCCAGTTAATCCATCAGGGGTCCATTCACTGGTTGGGTTAAGGCTCTCACCACCCAGTCATGTCTCCTCTGGACCTTCCTGCACCGTCCCACACGTGAGCTTTGGGGGGACACCTCACATCCACACCAAAGCAGCTATGAAGGTGAAGATGTCAGACCGGGGTTCCGCCCTCTCTAAATTTACACTCCAACAGTGGAGCCAGACATTAACTGCACACTTATAACAAATAATCAGAGTGGTGCTGAGTGCTGTCAGGGACAAGTTCAAGAAGCTCTGGAGACTCAGCGTCTAGCGGCCCAGACGACACATCCTTGAAAATAAGACAAGGTTAAAATAAATCTGCGAACACCCACATTTATTAACCTATTTTTTTTCTTTTTTTTTTTTTGTTCTAACTACATAAAGTGACTGTTCTCTGACAACTCTCAAATCAATGCATTCTTTGTGAACAACAACAACAAAAAAGATATTGTCTTTTGAAAAAGTTTCCAGATCTCATTAGAGGAAAATGGGCCAGATTCTCTTCTTATCACACGATTACTTCAAACCAGGGATAAAATCATGGAAAGCCAGAGTGCCAGAAAGTTCCCTGACATCTGTCTCCTCATGATTCTTTTCACTTTCAGATTAAACAAATTTTGCTGTAATGAAACAAGATCAAGAGGGAACAGGATCTCCGTGGGAGGTCACAATGTCTAGTCTCCTATAATAAGCTGTTAGGGCACTTCGGAATCATCTATATGATGCCAAAGGACCAATTATGGCTAGAATCTTCATTCTGGGGAAGAGATTGGTAAGGGGGGAAAAAAGCATCAAGTTCAAACAAAAATACACTCATCAAACTCAACAAACCTCGCAGGCACATCAAACCCAACACTAAACCACACCCCAGGATTCCAACGTGAGAATACATTTTCCGAAGTAAATTAGGCACCCTCCAAGACATACAGCCGTCTCTCCTGACATCAGCTAAGACCTCCAGAAAGTAAAAAGACAAACTGAAAGTCCCAAACATATATTCTTACACATATTTGCTCCTCGGATGGTCTACAACCAGATTAATTGTGAGCCTCTATTCCCCCAGGGGTAGAACGAGGCTTTTTTGATTTCTAGTCTAGAAGGTAGAATGAGAGGAGAGAAAAGCAAATGTCAAGCAACACTTCCATTATCATATGTAAATTACAGAATAAATGATTTCCTGTCAACAGAACGAATTCTGTATGTTCTAGAAATGGCATCTTATTAAACATGGGAGTCATCTTCGTAATTAAACCAGAACAAATTGAAAGGAAGAAGCCATTTAAAATGACATCTTCTGAGTTGCTGGGGAGTGGGGGAGCCAAAAATAAACATTCTAAAATACAGGGTCCAAACAGACCACAGCAGCACATCAATAATTAATAAGCCCCACTACAGCATGAAAACTAGACCCAGAGTCGAAACATGAACCCTGGCCCTGATCCTTCTAAATGAGAACACCATGGGCAAACTACGTCTCATTTCTAAGTTTCCTCATTTGAAAATAGGGGGCCCCAGCTGGGCACTAACACGTGCACCTATCATCCCAGAGGCTCAGGAGGCTGAGGCAGGAGGATCCCGAGTTCAAAGCCAGCCTCAGCAACTGAGGGAGGCCCTAAGCAACTCGGTGAGACCCTGTCTCTAAATAAAATACAAAATAGGGCTGGAGATGGGGCTCAGTGGTTGAGTGCCCCTGAATTCAATCCCTGGTACCAAAAAAAAAAAAAAAAGGTCTGGGGATGTGGCTCAGCAGTTAAGCATCTGGCACTCCTCATTAGAGTTCCTGTTTTACTATTTTTTATAATTATCTCAGGATATCTTTATTATTGTCACCAAAATAAAATAAATTAAAAAAAACCCATAATACACAAAGACAAAAAAAAAAAGAATTCTACTAATAAATTTAAGAAAGAGGTTGGATCAGAATAAAGCAAAAGGTGAATGAAAGGAGAAAACTGTAAATAAGCAGGAGACTTGAGTCCATTCTGTCACCCTGGCTCACCCTCCCAATTAACAAGTCAGACCTATTCAGTCTGTGGAAAAGTCAAATTGTTTACATCGGACATGGAAGTGAACAGCCTGGCCTAGTTTTACATGAAAAGTACTCCTCTAAATTAGGAATCAGTAAATCTCTCCTGTAAAATGCCAGACCATCATTAGTTTAGGCTTTGTAGACTACACAGCTCCCTGTAGCCACTGCTTGATTCTGCCAGTTCCGTGAAAGCGGCTTGGGACATCAGTAGCTGACTGTCAGGGCTGTGTTCCAATACGACTTCTCAAACAGGTGGAGCGTAGAGTGGCTGAGCTAAAGGGGAGTCTGCAAGGTCAGTATGGTAGACATGTTCGCATTTTCTAATGATGTTTCTTTCTTATAATCTGGGAGGGGAGTAACGTGGTATTGAATCCAGGGGTGCTGGACCACTGAGCTACATCACCAGTCCTTTTTAGGTTTTGTTTTGTTTTGTTTTTAAATTTTGAGACAAGGTCTTGCTGAGGCTGGCCTTGAACTTGCAATCCTCCTCTCTCAGTCTCCCAAGTCACAAGGATTGCAGACACATACCGGGGTGCCTGGCTTTATTATATAAATATAAGGTAACAGCGTGATGTTTTGATCTACTCATACAAATGAAGCAATTACTCCTAGCAAGCAAATCAACATACCCATCATCTCACATGGTTATATAATTATCTTCTTTTGCTTTATAGCAAGAATGCCTCATCTATTCTCTTAACAAATTTCCAGCACATATATTACAATACTGTCATGCACATGATAGTGATGTTTCTATCAAGGACGGAAAAGCATGCACTATGGCAGTCCCACAAGACTCTATCAAGCAGTGCCACTGTCTCTGACTTCAGTTTGTGTAAATGCACTCAAATGATTGCACAACGACGAAATCACCTGACAACATATTTCTCAGAAAGGAGCCTGGATGTGAGGCAATGCATGCACACAGTGACTCAGTCCTTATGCAGTACAATAGGCCTTCCAACCTCCTCATTGCTACCATATTGCACTCTCTGACCCACATCTCCTCATCCCCCCAACCTCTGAAGGGTTGTAGTAACCCTACTCAATTTGCAGATACTTTTTTTTGGGGGGGGGTACCAGAATTGAACCCAGGGGTACTTAACCACTGAGCCACATCCCCAGCTCTTTTGTATATTTTACTTAGAGACAGGATCTCACTGAGTTGCTTAGGGCCTCACAAAGTTACTGAGGCTGGCTTTGAGCTTTCAATCCTCCTGTCTCAGCCTCCCAAGCCTCTGGGATTATAGGCATGCGCCACCACACCCAGCACTGATACCTCTGTGTAAACTGCTTTCCAAGCCAATGCTCCAGTCCAGGTCTTGTGATTCCACCTTGACTTGCAGAGCAGGAGGTGGGGAGATGGCAGGCGATGGTCAGGGCAGTGAGAAATCTGTTCTAAGGAAGTATCTATCTGTGTTTAGATTTAAAAGGGGGGCAGAGCACAGGTTGTGGTTCAGTGGTAGGGTGCTTGCCTCTACTTTGGAACTGGGGGTCCAAATGTGGGCTCTCTGTGCTGCTGAAACTAGCACTGCATTGCTCCTGGGTGGAGGAGCAGGGCCTTAAGTTCTCTGTAGGAACTCCTCAGCCCTGATTGGGGGGTGTGGCAGCAGGCAGAGGGGGTACATGAAATAAGGGGCAGGGCTCTGTTCCAGAAGTTGTTCACTTCCAAACACAGGCTTCATTTCCACACTGGCGGGGCCGCGGGCTGCAGTGCCAACCCGATCCACGTTGTTCTTACTTGTTCAGCTGTTCGCTATAGGATTCCCTCAGCTTCTCTGTAACTTTTAACATTTTTCATGACAAAAAGTTGGAAACAATGTGTCTATGAATTATCCAACAACTATAACCATTATGCAAAGGTTTAAATATTCAAAGGTCATACACTGTAAAAGAAATTCATTGTGGTGAAGACAGATACCCACAGAGAACAGAAACCACCAAGCACTGGCCCATGGCTTCCAGAGTTTCTGAACCCACTCTTACTTTCTGTCCTGGCTTCCCTGGGGACCGACAGTTTTGAGAGCGAGGCCAGTCCACGGACAGCACTTGGAGATCTGCTTATACTGTTTTTCCCCCCTAATGTTTGTGATATTATGTGGTTAACATTTTTAAAAGGATAAAGTTAAATGTATAGTGTGTGCTACATGTGTATGTCCAAGGCCCTGGTTTCAATCCCCTGCACCAAAAAGATAAAATAAAAACAGAGGCGAGCCGGACTTGGTGGCACACACCTGTCATACCAGCCACTTAGGAGGCTGAGGCAGGAGGATCGCAAGTTCAAAGCTAGCCTCAGCAATTTAGTGAGGCCCTCGGCAATTCAGTGAAACTCTAACTCTGAATAAAATATTAAGAATGGCTGGGGATGTGCTCAGAAGGCATGCACCTCTAGGTTCAATCCCTGGCACCAAAATAAAAAGAGGGGAGGAGAGATGTCAGATTGAATCCTGAAATCTAGAAGTCACAAGGTTAATCGGCAGAAATGCTAAACCAAGGGGCTAAGTGTATTTGTAGACTACATCACTCAGGAGGTGCCTGAAGACCCAAGGTTGATCCGGTGGGGATCCATGCCAGGTCCAGCAGGTCACAGTGCTGCTTCCAAGGAGCGTTCAGTGAGTGCAGAGTGCTGTAGCCCTGGCACTGTGGATATTTGGGGGGGGGGGGTTAGCAGTGTCCCTGGCACCTACCCACTAGATGCCAGGAGCCCCTCTGCACAGCTGTGACAACCAAAACATTGCCAAGTGTCTCCCCAAAACCAAAATCAACTCTATCGTGAATGACTGGCATAAATCAAAATATTGATGATCACTGTTAACAAGAACTGTAATATGCCAAGTAGTAGGGATGGGGCTTTAACCTTCAACTGTAAAACCCTCATGGAAAGATAATATCCACGGAGACTTCTATATCCTGCCAGGCATAGTGGCTTACACCTGCAGCCCCAGCAGTGTGGGAGGCTGAGGGAGGAGGATTGCAAGTTTTGAAGCCAGCCTCATCCACTTAGTGAGACCTGAAGCAATTGAGCCAATAAAATATAAAAAAGGACTGGAGATGTGGTTCAGTGGTTAAATGCCCCCTGGGTTCAATCCCTGGAACCAAAAAATAAAACAAACTTGTATTTCCCTGCTGGTCACAGTGGCACATACCTATAATCCTAGCATCTGGAGAGGCTGAGGCAAGAGGATGACCAGTTTGAGGCCAGCCTCAGCAACTTAGCAAGACCCTGTCTCAAAATTAAAAACAATAATAATAATAATAATAATAATAATAATAATAATAATAATAATAAAAGGCTAGGGATGCATGCAAAGGGCCTGGACTCCATCCTCAATACTGAAAAAAAATTACATATCCTAGGTGATACTTATAATCAGGAGGAAAATGATAGGCTACATCTGTAGTGCATGACAGTGCCACAGCTCCCAACCGTATTGGGCTCCAAAATCTGTCAACCAGAAATTTCATGGAATGCTCACAACAGTGCTGCCAAATAGTTACTACAGTATGCACTGAGTGGAAGAGAAACCAGGAGACCCAGAAAAATTATTCCATTCATATCAGATGCCGAGGTGGGCAGGGTGCACTGGCTTACTGTCTCCAAGGCTCATGTCACCACCACTACCACCACCACCCACAACCACCAAAGTCACACTGTCTATGCAGGGAACACGTGTATGTATCAACTACAGTTGATGATCCTGTGGTACCATCCCATTTTACAGAAGAAACACTGAGGCTAAGAGAAATTGGAGGTTCCTCCAAAGCTGCAGTGCTAGGACTTGGTAGGTGAGGGATTTTCAACTGCATCACACAAGTGGTCCCTCCATGCAGCCGCAGGCACAGGGACAGACAGACACAGTCGATTGCATTATTAATGGGTGCTCGGTGTGCAAATTTTCCAACCCACCAGATTTTATTTCTAACCTCAAAATCAATGCTCCTGACACTTTCAGTGTCCTTTATGGATACACACAGAGCCATGAAGACTTTTAGCCACCAAGTGTGCATGTACCCACCTAGATCATGCCCGGCCTTCTTTTTATTCCGTGGTCACTATCAACATCCAGCAGCGTGGATGCTGCAGGACTGAGCTATGCAAAAGACAGAGACAGGCTGCAATTGGGGACAGGCAGGATGACCATCAATAGATAAAGCTGCCTGGGCCTCAGTGTCGTGAGACACAAGTGACCCAGAGTCAGGAAGATGCCAAACCATTCCCAGCGGCTTGTTTATTTATTTATTTATTTATTTTTGAGGGGGCAGGGGTAACCCAGGATTGAACTCAGGGGCACTTGACCACTGAGCCCCATCCCCAGCCCTGTTTTGCATTTTATTTAGAGACAGGGTCTCACTGAGTTGCTGAGGGCCTCACTGTTGCTGAAGCTGGCTTTGAACTCCAGATCCTCCTGCCTCAGCCTCCTGAGCCACTGGGATGACAGGCCTGGGCCACTGCGCCTGGTCTTCCCTGTACTCTTCAGGGTAAGAACCCGTCACAGGTAATCCGAGGGCAGCTGTGTATTCTTCAGAGGTGCAATAGCTCTACACTCTGCTTCAGGACACTCTGAAGGTCCACCATTAGGCAGAAATGAGCCCTGGGCGCTACCCGTTTTCTTCCTGACCATGTCCATCCTTAGTGGATCCCCGATGGAGGACACAGCCCAGATTGACACGGCAGAAACACCTACCATGACCCCACTGAGAGAACAGAACATCAACAAAGAGTGTCCCACAAGAAAAACAGCAGGGTCCTGATGGTTCACAGTGAAAAAGAAATGGCATTTCTTTGTCTAGAATGACAAAAGGGAGAAATAATCTTCAAATTAAGACATTTTCATTTTCAAAAGGCAGTCATCTACATGATTTGGGGACAAAAGGAGGACTCCTATAAAGAAGGGGGCTTGGGTGGGGGGGTGCTTGAGAAATAACTCAAATGCGGACAGTGGGGGTAGAGTATGGGGGTCTGTGTGACAGAGGGAGCTGGGGACATGCCACCTGGGGTGCACACCTGTCATCCCTGAAGCTCAGGAGGCTGAGGCAGGAGGATGGTAAGTTTGAGGCCAGTCTCAGCCACTTAGTGAGGCCTTCAGCAACTCAGTGAGACCCTGTCTCTAAATAAAATAAAATTTAAAATAGGGCTGGGGAGGGGGCTCAGTGGTTAAACACCGTTGGGTTCCATCCCTGGTACCAAAATAAAATAAAATGGCTTATGTAGAGTGAACCATGTGATAAAGCCAAGTGTTTGGTTCCTCAGAATTCCACAGTGGCTGATTCCAGGGAGAGAAGCAGCCAGAAGGTAAGACTTAATTATGCTTTTGGAGGCCATCGGAGACTCCCGTGTGAGGAGCACGATGTAGCTGCCACCCGGGGGAAGGAGGGATGCGTGTGGGAGGGAAGACGGAGCTAGGAGGAGTGCGTGGCTTCTAGAGGTAATTCTGGACTCTCACAGAACGAACCCATTTCCCCACCTACAGCCGCACCTGCCTGCGATCGGGACAGAGCAGAGATCTGACTCCAGTTTAGCTCTGATTTAGACTCGGCTCTTGTGTGACTTTTTCTAACTTAAGGAGACTTCAAATCAGCCACATTGAGATTTTGCTGAGAGGTGACAGTGTAGTGTTGAGTCTATGCATGAACCCTGAAGCCAGACTGCGTGGGTCCCCATGGCAACTCTGTCACATACAACTCATGTGACCTTGGGCTAGCTGCTTAAACTCTGAACCTCCGTTTTCTCCTTTTAAAAGAGGTGCTATGTTAGGCATGATGGTGGCACATGCCTGTCATCCCAGCAGCTCTGGAGGCTGAGGCAAGAGGATCACGAGTTCAAAGCCAGTCTCAGCAACTTAGTGAGGCCCTCAGCAACTAGCAAGACCCTGTCTTTAAATAAAATATATTTAAAAAAAAAAAAAAAGAGCTGAGGATGTGGCTCTGTGGTTAAGCACCCGGGGGTTCAATCCCTAGTACCAAAAATAAATAAATAAATAAATAAATAAATAAATAAACTTTTGCTGAGACTGGCTTTGAACTCAGTATCCTCCTGAGTACTGTGATGTTTAAATGAACAAATATACCTAAAGCACTTAGCACAGTATCCAGCACACAAGTGGTATTAAATAGTTGTGTGAGCTTATTAGCTTGTACTGGCTCCTAAGAGTCAAATGCTAACATGTCTTCCCAAGTCCAAAGTGAGTGATATCAGTCATTACAGCAGTCATTTGTTATATGCTTACCAAGATATGACACATATATACCAGAGATGGATGAATGTATGTGTATAGACAGATACATGTGTTATGTATGTACATATCCATGTGTATGTGCATACGCATACATAAATATGTACACACGTTAATTGTCATCATTATCCTCAATATTTTTTAACATGTTACTAAAGCACAGACTGGTTTATTTCAATTCTTTGCTTTTCTATAGGTGACATGAAAATTTAGAGGTTGTCCCCCAATCCTCAACCCACCAACCAATATTTGTGCTCTTCAACTTATAATAAAGGGAAGCCCACAGGAAGTTAAAAACATTGTATTAAAAATGCATTCAATACACTTAACCTACCAAATAGCAAGGCTCAGCCTAGCTTGCCTTAAGCAAACTCCAATGGTGCGAGTCCACAGCAGAGCAAAATCCCCAACATCACACCCTTTTTTTGGGAGGTACCAAGGATTGAATTCCGGGGTACTCAACCACTGAGCCACATCCCCAGCCCTATTTTGTACTTTATTTAGAGACAGGGTTCACTGAGTTGTTTAGGGCCTTGCTAAGTTGCTGAGGCTGGGACTTGTGATCCTCCTGCCTCAGCCTCCCAAACTGCTAGGATTACAGGTGCAGGCCTGGGCCCCTGGGCCCAGGACCAAGCTCATTTTATAACACAGTGTGGAATAACTCATGGAATTCACTGAACATTGAACTCAAAGTGAAAAAACAGAGTGGTTGCCAGGATCTGCTCTCACATCACTGTAAAGTTGAAATATTTTATGTTTGTTGGTAATATTCCCACTTGACAGGTGGAAAAGCTGAGCTTTAAGAAATTAATTTGCAGGCGGGAGCTGGGGCTCAGCGGTAGAGCACTGGCACGTGTGAGGCACGTAGCTGGGGGCCATCTGTACTTTGGAGTGCCATCAATCTGTCTAGCCTGAACTCACTCATTATGGGCTACAGAAATATCTATCACAAAGATCCCATTTACAACCTCCCTAACCTATTTCAAAAAGATAAAGCCACGAGGAAGAATCAAACTCACTCCCACTCCCTGCCCATCAGCCTCTGCTCACCTTTTAGATTACAGGAAGAGCAAGCAGGAATCTGTCACCAGCTAGCCGGGGAGCATTGCTCTCTCTGGAATCATGCTTAGTGCCACCAAAATTTCTCAGCTAGTGTTTCCTCCCCCAGGAACCGCAGGTCTCTCCCCAGCTAATGTGGATCAATACAGCCTGGCCTGAGGCTGCTTCATCTGCTGCTCTGCCCACACACAGCAAAACCCTCAGACGTAGGAGGGGCACACAGAACCACATTCACCATCTTCAACTGGGTAAGAATGTATCAGGCCTCCAGAATGTGCCAAAGTGCTTTTTCTAACTTTCTACCACTGGGGGATGTTCATTGCACCCTTTTTAGCTGCATCTTATGATGTAACCTGCTTGAAATCGTGCATGGTCATGACAATTAATCACAACAGAGAAGGATTATGGAGAATGCATTCTTCTAAGCACTTTGCCCAACTCCTCTTTGCAACCCTGTGAAGTATGTTGGTAATATTCCCACTTGACAGGCGGAAAAGCTGAGCTCTAAGAAGTTAATTTGCAGGCTGGAGCTGGGGCTCAGCGGTAGGGCGCTAGCCGAGCACGTGTGAGGCACTGAGTTCAATCCTCAGCACCACACAAAAATACATAAACAAGATAAAGGTATTGTGTTCACCTACAACTAAAATAAAAATATTTAAAAAAAAAATGTCTCCAGTGAGAACTTAACTCACCCAAATATGCTGCCTCTGTGATTCAAAATTGCTCCCTAGCTGGGCACACCTGTAATACCAGCAGCTCTAGAGGCTGAGGCAGGAGGATCGTGAGTTCACAGCCAGCCTCAGCAACTTAGTGAGACTCTAAGCAACTCAGTGAGACCCTGTCTCTAAATAAAATATATATTATTATATATATATTATATATAAATATATATATAAAAAAGGGCGGGGGTGTGGCTCAGAGTTGAGTACCCCTGAGTTCAATCCCAGGTACCAAAAAAATAAAAAATAAAAAAAAGAAAGAAAGAAGAAAATAAAGGAAGAAAAAGATAAAGGCAGGTTTCTAACTCCCCTCCTCTTAGGGGGAGATGATTTTTCCCCCCATTTGCAAAGTGGCTGTAGCATCCCTCAGGGCAAAAATACCTTCCCTCCCAAACCAGTGCAGGCATAAACTAAATTCACTAGGAATCTGTGCCTCAAAGCAACCTGAGAGGGAAGAATGTGATCATATTTTCAGATTCACAAAACGCTTTCATGTCATTTGTACAGTCAAATGCAAAAGAAAAAAAGTGGGGATTATCCACACTACAGACAGTAGGCTTCAGTGTGAAAATCCCAGCTCCTATCCCTGTCCCCCAGGGGGGGGGAAATTTCATGGCAAGAAATTACATCAGAAACTGCAAGATCCTTGCTGAATCTGTATATGCTAATCAAAGCCAAACTGTGAAAAGTGCTGACCTGTCAAACCATTCGCTTAAAAAGACACCAATTTTGTTTGCTTTTACCATTCGATGGCTAATCTGCAGGTTACATCAGTTGAGGTCACGTTGAATTTATACACCCATGTGGAGAAATGGAATTAAAAAGTTATGTTTAGCTGAGCGCAGTGGTACAGGCCTGTCATCCCAGCAGCTCAGGAGGCTGAGGCAGGAGGATCGTGAGTTCAAAGCCAGCCTCAGCCACTTAGTGAGGCCCTGAGCAACTCAGTGAGACCCTGTCTCTAAATAAAATATAAAGGGCTGAGGATGGTGCTCAATGGTTAAGTGCTCCTGGGTTCAATTTCGGGTACAAAACAAAACAGAAAAAAAAAAACTTGTTTAACAATCTGGGTTGGTAAAATAAAAGCACAATCATTCTTCAGCTAGGAAGGCGGGAGAATCCTTGTAAGAATGCCAAACAGAGTGTTTGTGACGGGTAGAGTAGGAGGGGATTTTCTGGCTTATCAGACCACAGAACCATTCTGCTCTGAAATTAATTTTATCAATTAATGAAGAGATGCTCAGATAGTGTGAAAACAATTTACTAGAAACGGCTTTCAGAGGGAACAGGTGTGTAGCTGTAACTCCACTCCACTCCTTGAAGGCACAGACTTCTGGTACGTTCTCTTCAGGGCAGGCCCTACCTAGCATTCAAGTTTTTAACAAAATGATTCCAATTTTCCTGATGACTATGGGATTAGAGAAGAAGGGAATCAATCGATCTTAAGCAATATGCCAACAGGCCATGATCAAGCCTAATAAGTTCTTCTACTCCAGTCTGTTTATGTGTTGGGTTCTGAAAAGGTATTAAGAAATATTTCTTTCCAAGCCAAAGGGGCAAGACATAAGCGCCCCTAGCGCCATCTGTTGGTGGTAGGCGGAGTCGTAGTTCTGTGTTGGGCTTGAAAGTTTCTTTCTCTATAGGATTCAAGACACCCTGATTGATCAATTTCAATCAGGGTACCTCCCCTTGCACTCCTTCCTCTCTCCCTCTGACCCCTTTCTCTACCCTACAGTTATGTCATATGCACATTGAAATATACCACAAGGAAACCCACTATTCTGTATAATTAGCATACACCAAAAAAATCCCCCAATTTTTCTTTTGTGTGTGTGTGGGGGGGGGGGGTACAGGAGATTGAACCCCGGGGTGCTTAACCACTGAGCCCCATCCCCAGCTCTTTTTCATATTTTATTTAGAGACAGGGTCTCACTGAGTTGCTTAGGGCCTGGCTTTTGCTGAGGCTGGCTTTGAACTTGCAGTCCTCCTGCCTCAGCCTCCTGAGCCTCTGGGATGACAGGTTTGCACCACCGCGTCTACTGGGAACTATATTTTTAGGAGAGGGGTCAAGGTACTGGAGTGCGTGTTACAAGAGCGGTCCCTTCTTCCTCTTTCACGGACACACTTTAGTGGGCTCTCGTTTTAAGCAGCAGCTACTTCTAAGGCTTCTGGAATCAGCCAGGTTTCAACTCGGCCATTCCCTACAGTCACCGCCAAAAGAACCGCTCCTTTCCGCGTGTCCTCTGGCTGAAAGGCTGCCCACAGAGCGACCTGCTGTATGATGCAGGGACTGGTGTGCCCCTCGGGAACATTCACACTACAGTGGAGGCTTCAAGTTGCAAACCAGATATTAACAACGAGGATTCACCTCATCACTGCAGCCCAACAGATGCGCACAAACTTCAGACTTCCTGCAGAGGCTATAAAGTGTGCTCTCAGTTTGCCACTGATATTCCAGGGTCACCCTACCTAAGGATCCAAGCAGCCTGCTGGGCTCCATCTCCAAAGATAAAAGGATCAGAAATGAGGAGGGGAGAAACATTCTGAGCCCGTGCTGTCTGATCTCTGTCACAAACTTCAACCCTGCATCAGCTGCAGACATGTCTGGGCACTGGAGATCCTGAGGGCCAGATAGTGTGATATTCATTCACCTGTGTGTGGGGGAAGGGTGGGGGAAAAGCTACACATATCTGGAGTTTCAACAATAATTTTAAACAGCGGCATGACATCCCTGGAAACAGAACCCTGTGCCTCTAAACTTCAAGGTCATTGGAAGACGCTTGCTTAGAATAAATCAATTTGGATGGGTGCAGCCACTCTGGAAAGCAGTATGAAGGTTCCTCAGAAAACTTGGAATGCAACCACCATTTGACCCAGTTAAACCCTCAGCAGAGAGTGTGTACTGTTATATGTATTAGTAAATTTGGGAAATAACCCAAATATTCATCTGTAGGATACCAATCACAAAATTATGGAACATCCACATGCAGAAATTCTACATAACCATTAAAAAGGTGCCTGCCTGTAATCCCAGCTGCTCAGGAGGCTGAAGCAGGAAGATCAGCAACTTAGAGAGGCCCTATGCAACTCAGGGAGACCCTGTCTCTAAATAAAATTTTAAAAGGGGCTGGGGATGGGGCTCAGTGGTTAAACAAGTTCAATCCCCAGTATCAAAAACAGAGAGAAAGAAATGAGACTCATACACATTCACATACAGTCACAATCATGATAAAGAAAGATGCAAAAGGAAGGACGAGATAGAAACTATAAATATATTTTTAGAAAAGCCAAGACATGTATGCATACATATTTCTATACTTATAGCAAAACTTAGGAAAAGATGTACATAAAATGATCAGTCAGAATGGAGGAGGACTTCTGCTTGGGCTTTCTGCATTTCTGAAATATCAGATCTTCTTTGAAAGAGCATAAGGTGTCTCTCAGTATCTGTGGACGGTTGGTTCCATGACACTCCTAACCCAATATCAAAATCTGGGGAAGCTCAACACTCTATAAAATGGGGTAGAATTTGTATAGAACCTACTTACCTCCTCCCATATACTTTAAATCCTCTCCAGATCACTTATAAAACATCCAGTACAGTGCCTACACAGTCCTTCATTTGTGTGGATTTAGCATGTTATATGGCATGCAGTCATTTCAAGTTTTGATTTTTGGAGGTTTCTGGAATTTTTGCTTCCTGATTTTTTTTTTTTTTTGTACTTGGGATTGAACTCAGGGGTGCTTAACCACTGAGCCACATCCCCAACCCTATTTTATATTTTTGTATTTTATTTAGAGACAGGGTCTCACTGAGTTGCTTAGGGCCTCCTGAGTCACTGAGGCTGGCTTTGAACTCATGATCCTCCTGCCTCAGCCTCCGGAGCTACTGGGATGACAGGCGTGAGCCACCGCAACTGGCTTCTGAATGTTTCTGGTTGAAAGTTGGTTGAACCTGCGGATGAGGAACCCATGGATACGCGGACGGCTGGGTGTACTTCTTTTGTAATTTAAAAAATAAATGGAGTTAATCTGGAGGCTAAGGGGGGGGGGAGTTCTGAATATGCACAGAGAATTTGTCCAAGTCACAGAGGTCATCAGGGAGAGACCACAGCCACCATGTCCATCCAAGGGGATGCTCCCAAACTCCAAGGAAGGAGACTCAGAGCTCCTGATGCTAAGCCACCTGAGCAGAGCAAACACCCTCCTGCTGTGCCCTCCCTTCTCCTCATTCTCAGCCCCAAGCTGGATCCTTTTGTTCTTTCCTCGGGAGCTACAGAGAACAGATGGCCCCACCATCCTTTGAATTTGTCAACGAATCACACAAAACCAACGGTGTTTTTCTGGAGGGACAATATTGTGTTCAACAATACGGAATGACATGTCCCAGTTTGCTTCTTACCCACGAACACACTCTACTGCCTTACTAATGAGGCAAGCCGAGGGATTTTAACAGATGTATTTAATTTGATTCAACAAGTATTAATCCGATGTTGCCCATGTGCGTGGTATTTAGATATGAGCTGTGGAAGGTCCTAAGAAATGTAAAAGCTCACAATAAAAACACAGATAAATGATAAGGAAAAGACAAAGAACTCGGGTGAGTTTAGGATTAGCTGCAAGAATGCACTAGATTTTTTTCTTATTTTATTTTTTTCTTTTGGGAGTATAGTGAGGATTGAACCCAGGGGTGCTTGACCTCTGATCCACATCACCAGCCCTTTTATTTTTATTTTGAGACAAGGGTCTTAGTAAGTTGCCGAGGGTCTTACTACTTTGCAAGAGTCTGGCCTCCAACTTGTGATCCTCCTGTCTCAGCCTCCTGAGTCCCTGGGATGACAAGTGTGTGGCACCACACCTGACATATATTTTTATTTCAGAAGCATTAATAAGATCTTTAGCTTTAAAATGATGAGGACAGAGAACTTATTTGACTTTTTACTTACTCTTTTAAATCTGGTATTTTGTTTGTTTGTTTGCTTGGACTTTATTTATTGTTATTAATACTAATTTGGTGTTTACCATTTGTCAGCCAGGGTCACACCGGGGACATCCAGTGAAGCAGCATAGGGTGACTAAGGGGGCTTCTGTGGTCCCTGAGACAGTCTGAGGCTGCTGGATTGAGGGCAGCGGCACAGAAAGACGTGGTGTGGCTCCATAGTGGGATGCCACAGTCATCTCAGGGATCTTCAAGTGACTCACAGAAGCAGCGAAGGAAACCCTAGCCTTGGGCAGGGTCCTGCAGGTAACGTAGAAGGCGCTCAGTAAGATGATCAGGGCTGGCGCACACCTGTGACCCCAGCAGCTCGGGAGGCTGAGGCAGGAGGATCACGAGTTCAAAGCCAGCCTCAGCAACTTAGGGAGGCCCTAAGCAACTCAGTGAGACCCTGTCTCTAAATAAAATACAAAATAGAGCTGGGGATGGGGCTCAGTGGTTCAGTGCCCCTGGGTTCAATCCCGAGTACCAAAAAAAAAAAAAAAAAAAAAAAAAAAAAAAAAAATCAGGAGAGAAGTTTAAGAAGGTGAAAATCGGATCCAGGTCCTCGTGTTGGAGGGAGGGAGGAGGCCGCTCTGTGTTGTTTCCTCTGTCCCTACTCCTCACAGCATCATGGAAAGACAGCCTGACAGCACTCTCTAGCTTTTCCCTCATTCTCTAACACCCAGACAAGGGTGAACATCACAGGCCAAGTGACAGCCAGCCCTGCCCATTCCCAGTCCCCAGAGAAATGCACTGAGTTCAGACCTTGGGGCACACGCCAGGACCCAGGACCCAAACCCCACACCATTCCCACCATGGGTGGCGGGTGCGGATTCCCTTTCTATTACAAAATCAGCTCCTTGGGACGGCATTTTTCTTAAGTAGGTACTTGGCAGGCAAAGAAATCAGTCTGAACTTTCCTGCTAACAAAATAAGGACAAACAGAACAGGGTCAAGGGAGGACACAACGGGATCAGAGGGGAACATGCAAGTACCCCTTGTAGAGGAATAGATCATGCTGGAGACCAGGGGACAGACACTGCCTGATGTCCACTCTATGTTCTTTTTTCTGGGGGGGTGGTTGAGTACCGGATATTGAACCCAGGGGCACTCGACCACTGAGCCCCATCCCCAGCCCTATTTTGCATTTTATTTAGAGACAGGGTTTCACTGAGTTGCTTAGTGCCTCACTTTTCCTGAGGCTGGCTTTGAACTCATGGTCCTCCTGCCTCAGCCTCCCGAGCTGCTGGGATCTCAGGTGTGCACCACCATGCCCAGCTACTCTCCGTTCTTGAAGGTGGTGAAGACTCCAGGGAGCACGCTCAGAGTGGGTTATGCTGACCCTAACCCCTGGCCTGCGTTGCTAAACACAGGAAGCCCAGAGACATCTTTTCTTCCACTTTTTGTTTTTTCCTCTTATCACACTGTTCTTTTCAGACGCTGTCAGCCGGCATGCTCACACTGCTTGAACAAGAAAACTGTCAGCTGGCTGAACATCTCTCTCCTACACGGAGACACAGCAGGCCCCTGCAGATCTGCAGAACTCCACACCTTCTGTGAACTTTGAGAATTTCTTATTTCCATTTGTCCTTTTAACTGCATTTTTTTTTTTTTTGGTACCAGGGATTGAACTCAGGGGTGCTTAACCACTGAGCCACATCCCCAGCCTTATTTTGTATTTTCCTTAGAGACAGGGTCTCACTGAGTTGCTTAGGGCCTCGCTACATTGCTGAGGCTGGGTTTGAACTCACGATCCTCCTGCCTCAGCCTCCCAAGCCATTAAAATTACAGGCGTGGGCTACTGCGGTTTGTCCTTTTTACTTCTTTTTAAAAATATTTTAAAAATTGTGGATGGACACTGTATCTTTATTTATTTCTCTGTGGGGCTGAGGATCGAACCCAGTGCCTCCCGTCCTCATCGTGTCTGACACATGAACCACGCAGAGCGAGCCAGGGGCCAAAACCTGCACTGAGTGACCACAATCACCCCTTGACACTTGAGGGAGATGGGTGCCCGACAAGTTCATGGGTGCTTAAGTCTCTTGAGTTAATATTTGTATATAATCTGAGCACATTTTATATCATCTCTGGATTCCCTAAAATACCTAATATCAGGGGTTTGGTTTGTTTGTTTGGGGGTGCCAGGGATTGAGCCCAGGGATACTTAACCACTAAGCAACACTCCCAACCCTCTTTAAAGTTTTTACTTTCAGACAGGGTTTCTTGGAGTTGCTTTGGGCCTCACTAAGTTGCTGAGGCTGGCTTGGAACTCGAGATCCTCCTGCCTCAACCTCCTGAGCCGCTGAGATGCCAGGCATGTGCCACCGCACCTGGATCATTATCTAATATAGTTGTTGACATATGATTGAGAGAATCATGCAAAAAAAAAAAAAGGATGAAAATGTTGAGGGCAGATGAAACTGTTTTCTGAATGTTTTCAGTCTGGGGCAGGGTGGATCTGTGGCTGCAGAACGCACAGATCTGAAGGGCAGGCTGTCGTTCACCCTGGGACCACGGGTGGGACCACTCCTTTGCAGGCAACCTGGCATGGGGAACTGTCTGCTTCTCTGGGCCTTCCCATGGCTAATGGAGGCCTCCCCTGGACCAATCAGAAAGCCAAGGAGAAGAAGGAAGAGCAGGCCAAGAGCACAGGACCACGGAGAGGGACATCCTCCAGAAGGTTCTGGAAGCTCCCGGAAACTCCAAGCCCACCACCAAGCAATGTCTACTGTTTTGGTTCTCAAATGAACCATCCTTCTACAAGGGTGGGAAAATATCACAAGATATGATCCAATCACACATTGTGAATTCCAAATTATCTTCCATTTCCCTTATAAACTCAAATTAACTTGGGGCATGTTTACCAAAAACAGGTAACTCTCAGACGTGGGTGCTAATGAGACAAAGGGGAATGAAGGGAAGGCTATCTGAGTCAATGAGAGATTTCAAATATCATGTAGAGCCCTTATGATTATGCAGGAACAAAAAGCAACCAACACTTCCAAATGAAATTTTCAAAATATCTTTAATAATTTAATTTTTGGCTTCTATGATAATATTTTTGACATATTTACATGGCTGGTATCATTACTTGTCTGATTAAAGACTAATGAAAAAAAAAATCTCTACCAAAAACAGGGCAATGATGCTACTTAATATTGTTGGCCCTGGAAATGTGTCATTATGTCACACATTCCTTAAAGGCAGCAGAATGACTACAGCCCTGGGACATTTCACCACAAACAGGAGCTAAGCATGTCTTTTAAGAAAACTCCTCTGGTTTGGGGGGATTGGCTTTTGGCACTTAGCATGATAGTCTCCAGTTCCATCCATTTACCAGCAAGTGTAATAAAGTCATTCTTCTTTATGGCTGAGTAATATCCTATTGTGTATTCCACATTTTCTTTATCCATTCATTTGTTGAGGGGCACCTAGGTTGGTTCTATAGATTAGCTATTGTGAACTGAGTTGCTATAAACATTAATTAATGGCTTTGTCATTATAGTATGCTGATTTTAAGTCCATTGGGTATATGCTGAGGAGTGGAATAACTTAGTAAAATGGTGGTTCCATTTCTAGTTTTCTGAGGAATCTCCATACCACTTTCCAGAGTGGTTGCTCCAATTTACAGTTCCACTAGTTTAAATGTACTCTTTTCCCTACATCTTAGCTAATCTTTTATATATATATATTTTAGTTGTTGTTGGACCTTTATTTTATTCATCTATTTATATGTGGTGCTGAGAGTCGAACCCAGTGCCTCACACATGTGAGGCAAGTGCTTAACCATTGAGCCACAACCCCAGCCCTTAGCTAATCTTTGCTGTTTCTTGTATTCTTGATGATCACCATTCTGACTGGAGTGAAGGGACATCTCCGTGTACTTTTCATTTGAATTTCTCTCATTGCTAGAGATGCTGAACATTTTTCTCATATATTTGTTGACTGTTGGTATTTCTTCTTTTGAGAAGTGTCTGTTTAGTTCCTTTTCCCATTGATTGGCCAAAGATTGAATGTTCTTTCTGATGCTAACACACAATTGTGGGGGGGATTGAAGGTCACTGGGTGAGACAAAGGGAATGAAGGGAGGGGAGAGGGATGGGAACAGGAAAGACAGTGGAGTGAATGGGACAGAAATTTCCCATGTTCATATGTGAACACACAACCAGGGAAACTCCACATCATGTCCAACCACAAGAATGGGAAGTTAGACTCCATGTATGTGTGATAGGTCAAAATACACTCTACTGTCATGTGTAACTAAAAAGAACAAAGAAAACAATTTAAAAAAATTTTAGATACCTTCCTCATTTCTCCACACTTCATCCCACACCCCAGAGTGCAGGACGCAGTAGTGCTGGCTGGCTGTCTGTCAGTGAGCAGGGCTTCACTCTGCTCCTGAGATGGGAGGAGTCCAGGTGCAGGGAGAACAGGCCCAGGCTCTCTGGTTGCCATGGAGACGGCTTGGGCAGTAGATGCTGTGGGAGGAGGGCGTGCACACAGCTCCCACCTTTGAAGTTTCTTCTCTTGACCAAGGAGGAAGAAGGCAGGCTGAGCCCTCACTTAGAAGGGAGAAAGACCCGTCTGCCCCTTTTGTCCCTCCTAAGTCTGCAGGTAGGAAAGCCAGGACAGCCCCCTGCAGAAAACCGCCTTCCATCTCCCACTTTCCCACTAGACACTGCCCACCTTCCCAGGAACTTGGGTCCTACAGCTGGAGCGTGTCCCTTGGGTTCCCACACCCTACCCGTCCTCACTTTGGCCAAGCCATGCAAAAGGACGTCACCCTAGGTCAGGTCGTCTCAAGCATGAGGGAACAGTGCCCTGCTGTCCTCCAGTTCCTCCTTATAATCTGTCTGGACTGAGTATGACACAAATCATGGTGACCTGATCACTTGGTCGTCATAGAGGGACTCTCTTGGGAAGGAGAGGGAGAACTCTGTAACATAACACTGTCAGGACCACTAAAGTAATATTGATGACGATGACAGTGGGACACCGGATACTAGGAGTGTCCCAGGCAGACCAGGAGAGGTCTGAGTTCCCTCCTAATGCCATGGCAGGGCTAGATCTTGGGGGTCTGGACTTTGGGGAGCAGGAAGGATTGGTGGCAGTCGGCTTTCACTTCTAAGCCATTCTGGCAAAGGTGTGCGCCAGGTGTTCACAGATCTGCAGTGGGGTGGGGGGACACAGGACCTACTCCCAGGTACCTCGCCTTCTCATCTGTCCCCAAGACCCTCAGGGAGTTGGAGGACAGGGCTGAGGTTGTCCTTGGTCTGCTCGCTGTGACACCATGAAAGATGCTTAAGAATATCCACTCCTTTGTTCGTGGCATTAAGACACAGCTCTAAATCCTTCCTCTCTGAATATGTTCCCCTCTCGACTCCAAGGCCTGGGTCTCCTTCATAGACCAGGATCCACAAACATGAACTTCAAACAAACCCTGCCCTCAGCTTTCCTACTGGAGTCCCTAAAGAGTATCAAAGAACCTACCGGACACTGAAAGGTGGTGTCATTACTTTGTCCTGCCATTATTTAAAAATGTGAGTTATATTGTTTTATTTTAAATGAACAACCTAAACATTCTTGAGGGGAAAAAACCCTCTTCTTCTGTTTATGTTCCAACTGGGATAGACATTACAATTTATACTATGGTTTTGCCTGTGACAAAGTTTAGGAACGTTTTTCCAAAGATAACGGCCCCAAAAAACTTTCTGTTTAAATAAACACCAGCAGAGCCCCGGCACTTAGATTTATGCTCGAGTTGACTGAGATCCACTGCACAGCCATCCTGCTTCTGACCAGAGCACTGATGGGTCACAAGTAAGTGGCCTTCAATCCCCTTCCCAAACATGGAGCCCAGTCTGAACAAAAAAGAAAAGAGCTTAGGAACTCAACCTCCAAAAGAGCAGTAGGTATAAAAAGTAGAGTGAGTTTATACCAAGCTGCTCATGAGTCTGGCAGGTTGCACTGAACATAGATCAACCACATGCACAATTTTAATTTTCAGGGCACTCAGTGAAGGAAAAAAGAACAAGATTCCCTGAGAAAAGGAGAAACTGTTCTTTTCATAAAATAAAATACCCTCTGGAGAGAAAAACTGAAAAATGAGTTCAGGTTTAAAAATTAGCATCATGAGTGGGCAAGTAAAATCAGAAGACGGGGGGTGCACACCTGTCATCCCAGCAGCCCAGGAGGCCGAGGCAGGAGGATCACGAGTTCAAAGCCAGCCTCAGCCACTTAGCAAGGCTCTGAGCAGCTCAGTGAGACCCTGTCTCTAAATAAAATAGAGAAAAGGGCTGGGGATGGGGCTCAGTGGTTAGTGCCCCTGAGTTCAAGTCCTAGTACAAAAACAAAACAAAACAGAAAATGGGACCCAGTGACCATAAAAAGCCCAGGCCTTGGGACATAAATTGGGGAATGACTCTCCCCAGGTTAGTGCTCATTCTAGAGTTAGAATAATCAAGATGGTGTGGTATGGGCAGGGGAATGGACAGATCAAGGGGACAGAATACAGAACCTAGAAGTAGACCTACGCAAGATACTCCCCACTGGTTTTGGCAATGATACAAAATTGACTCACTGAAGGGAAGATAATCTCCCAGCCAACATTCCAGAGCAACTGGACATACACAGGTCAAAAGATGACCACTGGCCACACCCTCACATCTCACCCCTGGAGCGGGTCACAGACTTCAATGTAAAACCATAAAATTTGGAAGGAAAAGTCTTCAGGATTTGGGTCAAGAGAAAAAATGACTAGGTGTGACACAATGATTATGACCCATTAAAGGATAAAGGGATAACACAAACCTCATGAAAATTTAAAATCTGTGCCCCTTGAAAGCCCATGTGAAGAAACCGAAAAGGACAAGCTAAGAAGCAGAGCTCAGAGGATTTGGGGGGCAGTGAAAATAATGTCTGACTCTAACGTGGAAGGGAGATGTCAGTAGGCATTCATCTAAACCCACAGCAGGTGCGTCACCAAGAGTAGACCCTAATGTAAACCACGGCCTTCAGGCTATGACAATGTGTCAATCATTCATAACAAATGTAACTTCTGCTGGGGAATGTTGATACTGGGGGAGGCCATGGGAATGCCGGGCAGGAAGTATATGGGAATTCTCTATATGTTTCTCTCAGTTTTTCTGTGAGCCCAAATTTTTCTTAAAAAAAAAAAAAAAAAAAAGATGTTTTTAAAAAATTCTTTTAAGCCAGACATGTCATCCCAGCAGCTCAAGAGGCTGAGGCAGGAGGATCTTCAGTTTGAGGCCAGCCTCAGCAACTCAGTCTCTAAATAAAATATAAAAAGAGGCTGGGGATGTGGCTCAGAAGTTAAGTGCCCCTGGGTTCAATACCTCATACAAAAAAAAAAAAAAAACTTCTAAAAAATACATAGATTAAAAAAATTTCAAATCACTTAGGCGACAAAAAACTAGCTCTTAAAGGTCAACAACGTCACACTATGGTTTGCAAACCGGTCCTGTTGGACATGCCAGGCTAAGGGTAGAAGGAATCTCATGGTTACTTCATACAGCTGCATGTGAATCTGTAACTTCCTCAAGAATTTCCAATTAGGAAAATACATGCTTAAAGTGAGTGCCATTTAATTATCATGAATACGAATAACGATAAATGTTGGCAGGAAGGTAGGGGAAAAGCCTACACTCACACATTTGCTGGTGGGACTGCAAATTGTTGCAACCACTCTGGAGAGCAGTACAGAGGAGATTCCTCAGAAAAACTTGGAATGGAACCACCATTTCACCCAGTTATTCCACTCCTTGGCATATACCCAAAAGGACTTAAAATCAGCATACTATAGTGAGGCAGCCACCTCAATGTTCATAGCAGCTCAGTTCACAATAGCTAAGCTATGGAACCAACCTAAGTATCCTTCAACAGATGAATGGATAAAGAAAATGTGGTCTAGATACACAATGGAATATTACTCAGCCATAAATTCGAATGAAATTATGGCATTTGCCAATAAACGGATGGAACCGGAGAGTATCATGCTAAGTGAAATAAGCTATTCTCAAAAAACCAAAGGCCAGATGTTCTCACTGATATGTGAATGATAACAAAGATAAGCAGGGAGGGAAGAAAAGAACTTCACTGGATACACAAGGAGGAATGAAGGGGAGGGAGGGGGATGGGAATGGGAAAGTTCGTGGCATGAACTGGACAGAACTTTTCTGTGTTCAAATATGAACACATGACCAGGGAAATTCCACATCATGTCTAGCCACAAGAACAGGAAGTTGTACTCCATGTATGTAGATATGTCAAAATGTACTCTACAGTCATGTATATCTAAAAACAACAAATTAAAAGGTTCAATTTAAACAATTCACTAACTGAAAAAGTAAGTACCATTAAGATTCGTGGTGAAAATACTACACAGAATCACAGTAATCTTGTTAAAATGGAAGCATGTGCCTGTGCGTTTCTGCATTAAACAAAAAAAAAAAAACAGATTAAGAAGAAATTCCTGTCAATGGTTGTCACTTCTGGGTGGTGGGACTGCCTGTCCTTATTTGCTTTTTAATTTTTTCTCAAGTTTCTAATTTATTTTTCAAATAGTCTGTAGTGAATCCATTGTTTTCATATCCTGGTGTTATCAAACTTGCTCAACATCACAGGGGAAACCCTTTACATCCACATTGCACATCCAGCACCATGTCAAAGAATGCTGCTCATGGGAGGGTAAAAAATTGTCAGTAAAGAAAATCTGAGGGGCTGGGGATGTGGCTCAAGCGGTAGCGCGCTCGACTGGCATGCGTGCGGCCCGGGTTCGATCCTCAGCACCACATACCAACAAAGATGTTGTGTCCGCAGAGAACTAAAAAATAAATATTAAAAAAAATTCTCTCTCTCTCTCTCTCTCTCTCTCTCTCTCTCTCTCTCACTCTCTCTTTAAAAAAAAAAAAGAAAAAGAAAAAAAAGAAAATCTGAGCCAGTAAGTTGAATTAGAAGTGATAATCCCTTGAATAGAAATAAATATCTTCTTTGACACAACTAATGAAACTGACTCCACATATTGCTATTTTCATTCAGTCGATGCCATCATTTTTACTTTCACAACAATAATGTTTTCAAAAGTAGAACTGTGGGGCTGGGGATGTGGCTCAAGTGGTAGCGCGCTCGCCTGGCATGCGTGCGGCCCGGGTTCGATCCTCAGCACCACATACCAACAAAGATGTTGTGTCCGCCGAGAACTAAAAAATAAATATTAAAAATTCTCTCTCTCTCCCCTCTCTCACTCTCTCTTTAAAAAAAAAAAAAAAAAGTAGAACTGTGGCCGTGGCCAGGCATGGTGGTGCACACCTGTCATCTCAGCAGCTCAGGAGGCTGAGGCAGGAGGATCACAAGTTCAAAGCCAGCCTCAGCAACTTAGTTAGGCCCTAAGCAACTTGGTCAGACCCTGTCTCTAAATAAAATACAAAATAGGGCTGGGGATGTGGCTCAGTGGTTAAGCACCCCAGATTCAATCCCCGGTATCAAGAAAAAGTAGCACTGTGACCAGGGGTGGTGGCACACACACTGTAATCCTAGAGACTTGGGAGGCTGAAGCAGGAGAATCTGAAGTTCAAGGCTAGCTTGGGCAACTTAGCAAGGCCCTGTCTTGAAATACAAAATAAGGGTAAGGGCTGGGGATGTAGCTCAGCGGTAGAGCAAGCTTGGGTTCCCCAGTACGAACAACACCACCAAAAAAAGGAAGAAAAAGGAAAAAATGTAGAAATATGAAGTTCTACCAAAGCCCTTCGGAGGACTAAATGGCCCTGGTGATGCTCACTGGCCTTGGCAATGCTGGGACGATGCCTGAGGTCTTGACATTGGAGCTCCAGAGCTACAGGGAGCTGTGGAATTCAGCTGGAAAAATACTTTTCTGGAACGTGGTTACTAGGAAGTTACATGCTCTTTTCTCCCCCACAGAACCATCTCCATTTGCTTAAGATTCTCCACGATCCTCCGTTTCACACCTTCTCCAAGCACGGTGCAAAAACAAATCTGTCAGCTGAAAATATGGCCACAGCGACTTTTCCCCCAATTACTAGGGCAACCAAATGAGCAGCAGAGAAAACACCTCCGAAAAGAATGTACTGCTCTGCCGTCACGTGGTGTGTGAATGTGCAAGGACTGCAGTCCTCGGCTTGATCTGCTTGGGGCCAGGGTTCCTGGAGCAATCTGCCTGAATTAACTAGGACTGCAGCCGCACCACACAATGGACCATCCTGGGGTCCGCTCCCATCTATTGAACTTTGGGTTCAGGGGTCTTCAAGAGATGGTGCTCCCTCCTGTGGGCATTCTGCAAAGCTGAGGAAGAGTTTTCCCAATGCTGAGAATTGTCATTGTCACGGCCATCGGGAGGGAAAACTGGGATTTGGTAGATGGGATATCTCAGGGAACTGTCCTGTGGAGGCACCACTGAGGACTGACCCAGGAGCCAGTAAATGTTGCCAAGCACCTGAGCTGAGAACTTTGTCTTCTTGCATATAGAAATGCACAGTATAGTTTTAGAGTCTCCCTGTGTGCAAAACTGTGTGAACTGAGAGGTAATTGCCACATTGTTTTGCTTGCAACTTGACAGGAAGGTTGTTTACCATTTCAGAAAACTGCACCATGGATGGTATTGTTGCATCTAAATGCAGATTCTCAGTCAGTTTTATAGATGACACATTCACAGCAATTCTGCACACGCCTGTAAACGCGTAGCCCCACACTGTGGTCTAGAGCATCGCTATTCAAACTGTGGTCCCAGAATTGCAGTACTGGCCTTGGTTTGAAATTGCTGGTTGGTTTGGAATGCGGATTCTTAGGCGCCGTGCTTGAGCTGCAGAATCCATGGGAATAGTGCTCTCATTGAGCTTGTACCCCAGCAGGCATTACACATATGCAAATGCCTCCTTTATTATAATTCACTTTCCTTCTATTTTTATTTTCTATAAACTGTTTAGCTCCTGAGTAATTTTAAGAATTAGGTACATTAAGAAGATGCATTCTAGTTTTTTTTTTTGGGGGGGGGGCTGGGTATGGTGAGGGCGGGAGAGTACCAGGAATTGAAATCAGGGGCACTCGACCACTGAGCCACATCTCCAGCCCTATTTTTTAAAATTTTATTTAGAGACAGGGTCTCCCTGAGTTGCTTAGTGCCTCGCTTTTGCCAAGGCTGGCTTTGAATTTGCAATCCCCCTGCCTCAGACTCCTGAGCCGCTGGGATTACAGGGGTGCGCCACCCCGCCCAGCAAGAGGATGCATTCTTTATTAATTTTATTCTAGGACAAGAAGGAGAACACAAAAACATTTTACAAAACAGGCCCCAAATCCAGAACTATCCACACATTGCCAGCTCTATCTGTATGAACTTGTGTTTTCCCACACTATCCCTGGCCCTGGAAAAATCGTTGAACTGCAAATGATTTCAAAGAAACATGAAAGTTTCCTCTACTATGTATTTTTTGTGCCCCAAATTATCCTTATGGAGGCAATGTGTCGTGTCAGTGAAAATGTGGCATCTAATGCAACTTACCAGTCACAGATGGAAACATCTGGAAACATAATCCCTCTGAGACCCAGATATCAGTGTCTACAAGAGAAAACAAATGTTCCCAGAACACTCCTCAGAACCATCTTTTCACCTGCCTCTCCCAATGAAGCACGTCTTCACTTCTGTCAAAGAAAGATTCATTTGGAACTGAAGGCAAGATTGTCCTAGGATATGATTCAAGGGACTTGGGTTCAATGGGCCCCAATGCCAATTTTTACCAGAGGGTGACCCTCGGAGGCTTCTGTCCCAAATCGGCTTTTCTTTTTTTCCCACTTTGCTCCAGTATTTAAGTCAGTGAGCTGTCACCTCTCCCCACATCCCACCCCAAACCACAATCTCCTAATTCTACAATTAAAAAAAAAAATTACATTTAACCATGTGCCAAGCCATGGTGACTCTAAAATAAAAGCTGCCCCCGGGGCAGAAAAACTCACAGACAAGGAACCACAGTAGTGTGACCTACAGTATAGATCACTCAAGGTCATCCTTGAATCCCTGCACTCCACAGGCTCACTGTCAAATTTATTTCTGTGACACACATTTGTTTACCTCACCAGCACCTAATTATCTACCAAACTTAATTAGCTGCAGCTTAAGTAACTAGAAGCTCAATTAACGGAAATCTTCATTCGATTTACAGGGAAAGCGGTTTTCACAAGCTGACAAACCAAGGGCAGGTGTATGAGGTACCTGCTGTTTTTAACTGTCAAAGTGTACGATTCTGCAGCTCCATTTTCTTCTAGTGAATTCTTACGCTAGGATCCTTCCCTGGCTCAGAGCATAGGCATCTGATGAAGCGGACACCCTGTCCCCTGGCTTACTGTACCCAACCTAGTTCGCCTAACACAGTAAGAAGAGGGGGTGGGAGAAGAGGCACAGACCCCACCCAGCCAGTGACTCTTCAGTCTGGAATTGGTAGGAAGAATGGAGAAGCCCAGTGTCCATTGCAGATGTGGAGTAGACCAGCTGGAGTTGATTTGCTGACACAGGCAAAGACCTTTCCTTGAGAACCAAATGAATACAGAAGCAGTCACGATGCAGGGACAGAGCAGACTGGGTGCTGGTGACACCCGGCAATAAGAAACCCCTTTCCTGACACACCTGCACGCTGTGTTTTAAGACCATTTGCAGTTGACTTTCTGACCCTTGCCACAAAGCTTTAACATGGACACTTTGAGCTTTTTTTTTTAATTGCTGAGCTTTGTATTAAATATATATATATATATCATGTCTGCAAGACTTAACCGCTACAATGATCTGTGTAACAAACTGGTTTCTAGGCTGGGAGTGGTGCAGTCCTGTAAGACTTGTGACTCAGGAGGCTAAGGCAGGAGGATGGCAAGTTCAAGGCCAGCCCCAGCAATTTAGTAAGGCCCTGTCTCAAAAAAAAGGGGCTGCAGATGTGACTCAGTGGTTAAATGCCCCTGCATTGATTCCTGGTACCAAAAAATTTTTTAAAAAAATTGGTGTTTAGAATGAAGCTTATGAAATGCATGTTCAGGAAAAGAAAGACATAACATTCTGGCAGAATAAAATAGACATTATTATTGCTGTGGGTATATATGTGACTGTATGACCAATGTAATTCTGCAACCTGTACACTCAGAAAAATGAAAAATTATATCCCATCTGATCAAAGGTATGATATGTCAAGATCATTGTACTGTCATGTGTAACTAATTAAAGCAAATTAAAAAAATTCTGACAAATAAGCCCCATTTACTAAACCAGCAAAATGTGTGAACTAATTTGAGATTCTCCAGAGCAACCATTCTGAGAATGTTTCTTGGGATATCAGTGCCTCAAGAAACAAAGAGTGTCAACAGCAAATTTGTGTATAATAAAATTCTGTAGAGCATATTGCCCCTTGGAAACGAATGTGCATGTTAAGGGCTCCGTGATGTTCTGTTCTGCATTTAAGAAACCTGCTTTCCCTATTTTCTATTAAAGGGAAATGAAGGGAAGGGAGGGTGGGTAGGGTAGGGAAAGACAGTGGAATGAATCTGACCTTTCCTATGTACATATGTGAATACACCACAATGAACCTCACCATCATGTATCTCCACAAGACACTAATCAAAAACAAAAACTACTGGCCCGGTGGCTTACACCAGTCAACACAGAGGCTTGGGAGGCTGAGGCAGGAGGATTGCAAGTTCAAAGCCAGCCTCAGCCATGTAGTGAAGTCCTAAGCAACTTAGTAAGACCTGTCTTGAAATAATAAATAAATAAAAAGGGCTGGGGATGTGGTTCACTGGTTAAACACCCCTGGGTTCAATCCCTGGTATCAAAAAACAAGCAAACAAAAAACTATACATTAAGAGCAGAAAGATCAGGAGAGCAGAGGAAAGGGATCAGACAGAGGAGGAGAGGGGAAGGGGAGGCACCAGGGACTGAATTAGAACAAATTATGTTCCTTGCTCTTATACTTATGTCAGAATGAATCCTCTGTCATTTGTAAGTAAAAAGGACCAATAAAAAAAAAAAAGACCATTTAAAAAATCGAAAGCAAAATGCAACATTTCAGAGCAGAATAAAATACCAGTTGTAGCTGATCACTCCAGGGTCAAAACTTTATTCTCTGTATTTGTGATTTAATTACATGACTCCTAACACTACTTGAGAGAAATCAGACAAGTACAGGTACATGATTTTTTTTTTTTTATGTGATCTAGACATTTCTAGTTCAGATGCACTAACTCAGGCACTGTGAAAAACACAACTCAAGGAATAAGCAATTATTAAAGTCCTCCAGGTTAGAACATATGATATAAATGCATGCTTTAAAGGTTTTGATGGTTGACAATGTGCAGTATCACTCCTTCATTATTTATTCACTTATTTCTTGTTTGCATGAATCAATTCATTCATTTGGTCTCCATCTCCTGATGGTATATCCTGGGCTAAATGCTATGCGAGGTGATAGGACAGTGTAATAAGCAAAACCAGACTTCTTTCCTGCTCTCCTGTCACTGATACAAATGTGACACCACCCACCTCCCCCTAATTCCAGTACCTCACAACAGGACTGTATTTAGAGAAGGGTTCTTTACAGGGGTAACTGAGTTAAGATGATGTCGAGTGGCCTAATAAGAAAAGGAGATCAGGCCAGATACAGCGGCCCTCACCTGTAATCCCAGCGCTCAGGAGGCTGAGGCAGGAGGATCGTGAGTTCAAAGCCAGCCTCAGCAAAAGCGAGGCCCTAAGCAACTCAGTGAGACCCTGTCTCTAAATAAAATACAAATTAGGGCTGGGGATGGGGCTCAGTGGTCGAGTGCCCCTGGGTTCAGCCCCTGGTGCCCTCCCCCACCAAAAAATAAATTTAAAAAAAAATGGGATTCTGAGATGTTCCCTTAGATTTCACCAGACAGCCAAACAGTCCAGGCACAAAAAGTTTAGGAATCCTGAAGATCCCTGGTTTTTCTTTATTCGCTGATGACCTGCTAGCAGTTATCATTGGAGCAAGTTACTGAATGTCTCCAAGCCTCTCTCTTATCATCTGTAAAATGGGGATTTACAATGCATATAAAATAGGATGAAATAAGTCAATATGTGGAAAGTGCTTAGAGTGAGCCTAGGACATGGCAGTATTCCTATGATCACCCAGGAGCAGCCACTCTGGTGTTTCCAGAGGCCGGAGTGATGTGATTGCCAGGTCTGTACTTGGATAGATCATTCTGGATCAAACACAAAGAACACTAGAAAAGGTCGGAGAAGAGGTGGAAATAGGACACCATAGCAACGCTTCCTCTGAACCATTTTCTCATCCAATACTAAACTTCTTAGTAATGGAAGCAATTCTTCAAATCAAATCTTAGGCAAAATCCAGACACATAAATCAGATAAAAGCACAGCCATCCGGGCAGAAGCCGTGTGACAGCCCCCGCAGTCCCCACAGCTCCCCATTCCTCTCCTTTCCCAGAAAATCAAACCCAACACTCAGAAAAAAAATCAAAAATACTCCTGAATCTACAAAGACTGAAATCTAAAAAGAGGAAACACTCCCAAATCTACAATTTGGAATCTGTGCAGTCATCCCTCGAGAGGACGATTCAGAAACCACCCAAACCGTGAAGTAACGCCAGGTTCTCAGGAATCGGAGGATCCTCCGTTTCTCAACCTGCCTGCATGTTGAGCTTCTGCAGAGATGCATTCATCTACCCAGACATACTAGTTGAGTACTGACACTGTGCTAGACACTGGGGACACAGCTCTACATATGGCATTAACTGAGAAACCCAGGGAGGCGGGAGGAAAAGGGAGAGAGAATAAAAATAAGAGAAATATGGATATAGATGATGACAGGCGAACATCTGTGTAGCCATGATTTATAATTTGGTGACAGGATATCTTATTTATTTCTTTGTGTGTGTGTGGGGGGGTGGGGGTACCTGGGATTGAACCCAGGGGCACTCAACTACTGAGACCCATCCCCAGCCCTATTTTGTATTTTATTTAGAGACAGGGTCTCACTGAATTGCTTAGGGCCTCACTAAGTTGCTGAGGCTGGCTTTGAACTTGTGGTCCTCCTGCCTCAGCCTCCTGAGCCACTGGGATTACAGTGTGTGTGCCACCACACCCAGCAGGATATCTTATTTCTTATCTGAGATGTTCCCTTAGATTTCAGATGGCCAAAGGGTCCAGGCACAGGAAGGTTAAAAATCCTTAAGATCCCTGTTTTACCTTTACCTTAAGATTACTTGATAGCAATTATCACTGGGGATAAGTAGTAACTTAATGTCTCCAAAACTCTTTTATCATCTGTAAAATGGGAATTTTTAATTCTGGAGACATCCTGGACCCGCTCCCTAAATCTCTTGTCCAAAGTGATCTTTTATCATGATATTCACAGCTCTTTATATTTTCTCCAACAAAATAATCTTCTTTTGGCTTCCCCTGGACTTTAAATGTCTTCCAACAGTGACACCTTGACTCCCTCTCCTTTCCCTCTTCTAATAACTGCTGTATGCCTTTTTTTAAAAAAAATATTTTCAGTTGTAGATGGACACAATACCCTTATTTACTTGTTTATTTATCTGTGGTGCTGAGATTTGAACCCAGGGCCTCACATGGGAGGCAAGGGCTCTACCCCTGAGCCCCAGCCACAGCCTCCTGCAGTGTACTTTTAATTCCTGAGACAATGATCTCCCCTCCAACTTCCAGGCCATGACCAGGAACAGCTCAGTATTATCTGCAGGATTCTCCTTGGAAAATTCATCCAATGAGCCACCATTCCCCAGACATGGGTCCCTGACCTGCCACATGAAAATCTTATTTAAATTCCTAGGCCCAAGGAGACCAGGTGGACAAAGCCCAAGGAGACCAGGGCACCAGGCACAAGGAGATAAAGTAAGCCCCTAGACAAAAGCAGGGACTGCAGCTTTGTGTTCACTGTCGGAGGCCCAGGGTTCCAAAAGGGTACCTGGGGACATGCGGGTAGGAAGGGTAGAATGCGGGCAGAGTGAATCAGACATTATAACCCTTTGTGCATCTATGACTCCAGGACCTGAGTGATTCTACATTATGTACAACCAGGAGAATGAGCAGTCACCCTCCATTTATGTAGGATGGGTCCAAGTGCAGTCCACTGTCATGTATAACTAATCAGAACAAATGAGTTTTTTTTTAAAGGGTAACTTTTCCTCCTCTAAGTTGTTCTGGTATTTTGGTCACATCGATGCAAAGCTGACACAGAATTAGAGGAAGAAAGACAGAATGGAAAGGAGTACAGGAGAAGAGAGGTCTTTCGGGTGGGAGAGGGTTGAGAGAGCCCAGGACGGGTCCTGACATCGCCCCCATCAGAAGATGAGCTGCAGGACACACACTGAGAGAAGGCCATGAGAAAGCACATGGGACACCTTCTCCTGTCCCTCCAGCTGCTGTGACCTGGAACCCGCTCTCCCACTGAGGATGCCCTTCCCTGTTATACAAAGTGCTGACTCCTCACTTTTCTGGTTTTAACTGCATCACTTTGGGCACAGAATTTACAATCTGATATGATCAGGTTCATTTATTAATATTTAGTATGTATTGTTAATAAATGAATGAATGAATGAATCTGAAGCAGATATCTAGACCTCTTCTAAGGGTACCTAGAGCTATTGAAAGCCTTTGATAAATGAACTGTTGGGAAGTCATCCCAATCAAAAGCCAAGCTACCGATAAAGACATCTGTGATTGATCTGTGATGTCTGCACGGATGCCACCTGGAGGATCGGTATTTTATTCTCCAAAAGCAGCAAGCGGGGCGCTTCTGAAGGAAAGGGAAGACCTATGGCTGCACTTCTGAAACCCTCCATTTCTCATTCAGAGTAAAATCCAACAGCCAATCACCATCAACCTCCCCTCCCACCCAGTGGGTTCCAACCCCATACTTGGCCTCTTGGCTCTTTTTCCAATACAACAAGCCCAATCTGCCTCCCTGTCTTAGAAGCATTTTCCTCCACCAGAAATGCATCCTCCCCACAAATAGCACACACTCACTGCGCTTCCACCCTCTGCAGGATCCTGCTCAGCTCGGTACCAGGGAAGCTCCTTGCTCAGCTCTGGGAACAGCCCTGTCTCCCCAGCGCCCTGGCCCAGCTTTGCGCTATACCACGTCCTACTTCACAGACATTCCTCATTCTCTGTTTGCTCTTTCTGCCCCTTCCCAGCCCCTCCCCAATTCCTAAACTCCCCTGGGAAGGAATTTTATTCTTTCTTTCCACTCATGGAGCAGCATCCCAGACACCTAGACTAGAATTTGATACCCAAAGGGATCCCTAATAAATACTCATTGGCAGAATGACAAAGGAACTCCTACTGTTCATGGAAATGACTCAGGCCATTTCCATCCAAAGCACAGCTGATCCACCCTTAAAACCAGATGTCCATGAGCTTCCTATTTTCCTTCCCTCCTGTCAGCTACCATAAGTCGATCCTTCATGCTGAGAAGCAAATATGGTAAAAACCAAAGAGAAGCGCACATTTGAATTCTCGACAAAGACTAAAGGATCTCACCATGAAATATGTGCAGGGAGGAAACCAGAAGAGGGAAAAGCCTCGCCACATTCATTCTGTATAAATCTTCCCTCAAGTTGTTCTCTAAGTGTGATCCCGGGGTTTAGCATCAGGACCTCTGGGCACTTGCCAGAATGTTTTTTTTTCTTGTTTGTTTGTTTATTTGTGGGTTTTTTTTTTTTTTTTTTGCAATACTGGGGATCAACCCAGAAGCACTGTACCACTGAGCTACATCCCAAGCCTGCCCTATCTGTCTATCTATCTATCTATTTGTCTATCTATCTATTCAATCCTCCTGCCTCACCGCCCCAAGTGGCCATGCCTGCCCCCAAATGCCAATTTTTAGGCCCTATCCCAGACCTCCTTAATCGAAACTCTGAAGGTCGAGCCCTCAGAGATATGTTTTTATTAGTTCTCCAACGAATGGTGCTCTATGCTCAAGTTTGATAACCACTGCCCCAAATAAAGATGTGTATTCTAGTACCCCCCCATACCCTTAAGACAGGACCTTGCTGTATTCCCAAGCTGGCCTCCAACTCTTGGGCTCCAGTGATCCTCATGCCTCAGCTTCCCGAGCAGCTGGACTACAGGTGTGCACCACAACCAGAAATTCATTTTAACCAGGAACAACATTAATCCTTTGTAAAATAAAAATATGATTCCTAAAAAGACTGCTGAGATAGTCTTTAATAACAAACAGCAGGTGGGTGTGGTGGTGCACATCTGCAATCCCAGTGGTTTGGGAGGCTGAGACAGGAGGATCAAGAGTTCGAAGCCAGCCTCAGCAATTTATCAAGGCCCTAAGCAACTCAAGGAGATGCTGTCTCTGAATAAAGTATAACAAAGGGCTGGGGATGTGGCTCAGTGCTTAACAGCTCTTGGGTTCAATCCCTAGTACCAAAATAATGATAATAACAACAACACACAGCAGATTTCATGCTATCGTTTTAATTATCATCTTAAAAACAACAGTACATGAATCAATCTTACGTTTTTAATATTTTTCTAAATCAAGCTTTGTATTCCGTGGCTGCCCCGGATCTACATATAAATAAAGCTGAACAACCCCCTCTGATCTCATCCCAATGCTGAGACTGTTTCGGCTTGCAGTTCTGATAATTAGCAAGAATTGGCAAATTAAAAAACGACTGTAAAACGTCTTAGGAGAAAACCCTGGAAGGAGAGAGAACGTGACTGTCTAACAGACTCCCGTCCAGAAACTTCGCAAAACGTCTTTACCTGGAGCCGTCTCTCTAATTGCTTCTAATGAAGTCAATGCCTGTGTTAATTAAATATTAAGTGCAAGTGTGAGTACTCCTAAGCCACAGCACAGCTCTTCAGAACACCAGAGAGCACGAGTCAGCCCCATCCCTGCAGAACGTGAGGGCTGGGACCCCCAAATCACTGGGTCAACAGCCCTCCTCAATGCCCAGAGCCACCATCACGGGCTCCTTACCAACCTGAAGAGAGAGAAATCGTGCCCACCAAATGGCTTAAAAATGGCTTAATACAAACAGGACAGCAATATCAATGGCTGGCCCTATGCTTAGTGTTGTTCATAGATTACCTAATTTCCGTAGTAGCCCTATGAGGTTTTCATTTATCCCCAATTTGCAAATGAAAGAAGAAAAAAAATCAAGGTCCCAGTGGATCAACTACTTTGTCTGAAACTATACACTTCAGAAGAATAATGCCCAAACTTGAATCCAAGCAACTTTTAATGCCAGGTTCATGCCCTCTCGCCCCTCCACCCCCGCACCACACCTATGGCTCCCTGGAGTTTCCCAGACAAGCCCCGAATAAAGGTACATTTACTCTAGGACTGAGAAAGATGCAACTAGGAAGGACTTGGATAAGACTTTCATTCACCAGCATACTATAGTGATGCGACTGCATGAATGTTTATAGCAACTCAATTCACAAGAGCTAAGCTAGGGGACCAACCTAGGTGCCCTTCAACAGATGAATGGATAAAGAAAATGTGGTCTATATACACAATGAAATATTATGCAGCCATAAAGAAGAATGAAATTATGGCATTTGCCAGTAAATGGATGAAACTGGAGTATATGCTAAGTGAAATAAACCAGTACCCCCAAAATCAAAGGCCAAATGTTTTCTCTGATATGAAGTAAAGGGGGAAGGGAGAATATAAGTTCATCGGATTAGACAAAAGGGAATCATGGGAAGGGAGGGGGGATGGGAACAGGAAAGACAGTGGAGTGAATGGGACAGAACTTTCCTATGATCATATATGAACACACGACCAGGGAAACTCCACATCATGTCCAACCACAAGAACGGGATCCTAATTAGAATAAGTTAGACCATGTATGTATAGTGTGTCAAAGCACACTCTACTGCATTGTATATATATAAAAAGAACAAATTTAAGAATTTTAAAAAACAAAACAAATGAGTCCTTGAAAACAGAGAGAATTCCATGTGCCAAGCAATGGTTCCTGGTGGACTCCGATTTCCTTTCTTCGTTACTGATGCTCAGGATCACAGCGGTACACGTCTAACAATAGGGTGTGAGAATCAGTCCCTATGAGCAAAAGAATAATACCGGGGAAAATACCGAGAGTTGGCTGCACTGGGAGCTGCGATCAAATATGAACTTGAACATGTTCTGAGAACAGACTTCAGCTTATCGAGCACTATGCAAATCATATGTAAATCCCACAGAAGCCCTGCATCCCCCCAAGCCTGCTATTTTGTTTGTTCTCCCCAGGACCCGGCCCTTGGGAAATCCAAACAGAAACAAGGGAGCTGCCCTTTGGCTGGGGCTGGAACGTTCCCTGCAGCATAGGGGACAACTCTGAGGCAGGTTCCTCATCAGTTTTCCTCACACTCTCACAAGTGAGCCCCACTGGTCTCCGACAGTGGCAGCCTTAAATCCAAACGTCAAGAAGAATTTGTGTACACATATTTTTTTCGTGCCCACTTATACTGCCTCAGCCATCTTTTGCCACCCAACTTCTTGAACAAACCAAAGCACCAATGATGAACCAGCATCCGGGACACAGCATTAGGCAGTCAGCTCACAGTTCAGCCCGACGCCACTGTAACCTTTGGGGTCAATGCTGTCACCTATCACAGAGCAATTTGCAGGCTGCCCCAAGAGACAACGTCTCTCACATGGCACAGGTGAGACATGGCAGTAGGGCTTTTTTTTTTTTTTTTTTGGATACCAGGGATTGAACCCAGGGACTGAAACCACTGAGCCACATCCCAAGCCTTTTTTTTTATATATATATATTTGATTTAGAGACAGGGTCTCACTGAGTTGCTTGGGGCCTTGCTAAGTTGCTGAGGCTGGCTTTGAACTCGCCATCCTCCTGCCTCAGTCTCCTGAGCTGCTGGGCTTACAGGTGTGCACCACCGCGCCCGGCTGTAAGACATAAATTTTAGAAAATGCATGCAGGATCCTGGCTGGAAGCTGTCAGTGGCCTTACTATTCTGCTCTTGCTTCCTAGAATTAGGGGTCCCTCTCCGATTCTGACCTTTCACCTTGACCTTTCCTTGCTTCTCCCTCTGCACATCATCCCCTCCCTCATGCATCCTTCAACTGAAAGGATTCAACTGGAAGATCCCCTCCTCTGACAGGCCTTCCCCACCTAAAGATGGTAACTCCATTAGTTTCCATTGGAGTGCCTAAACCACGTGGAATGATGTATTTTATTTATTTATCTCTTCCAGAATCAGATGTCCTTGAAGGCAGAGACCCTCTTTGCCCTGGCAATCCGGGTACCTCTCAATGCCTGGGTCCTCCTTAAAGCGCAATTTATCGAATAATGAATAAATAAGCAGCTCCTCTTTCTTTTAATATTTATTATTTTTTAGTTGTAGATGGACACCATACCTTTATTTTGTTTATTTATTTTTATGTGGTGCTGAGGATGGAACCCAGGGCCTTGCCCGTGCTAGGTGAGCACTCTACCACTGAGCCATTGCCCAGCCCAGTGCAGCAGCATCCCCTATTTTAAAATCTCCACTCCTAAAAGCTTGGGCTCAATAGACAGTGTTGAGAAATTCTGGTTCCTAAGCTCTCTCAGAGGCAGGACCAACCTGCTAAGAATGATGGAAGGCACCTGCCTTCAAAGAACACTTGGGAGCAGAATCTGGGAGCCAAAGACGTGAAGAGGAGTGGCCCCAGAGAAGCAGCCCCCCTCCAAGTTCAGGAGCTCCTTGCTGCACTAGACCATGACCTGCCTCAGTTGGCCGTTCAGGCAAGCTATGCATCTCCCTCGAGTTTCAGCAGGGCGTGACTGGCTTTCAGGCTTCACTGCTACACATGTGGCATGCTTACCAGAATATGAGCAATTCTGACAAGTGTGCCAATGCTGAGTGACTTGCACAAGAGTCCTGAACATCAGGAGGTCATGGCTGGACCCAGCAGTGGGGTGTGAGGATCCAGGACTGGGGAGCCAATTACCTATTCCCATGCTGGCGAGACTGTCCTGGACAACTTTTCCCACTGATTAGAATAAAAATCCAACAAAAACTTGCCAAAGGCTGGGTGCGGTGGCAAACACCTGTAATCCCAGTGACTCGGGAGGCTGAGGCAGAGGAGGATCACGAGATCAAAGGCAGCCTCAGCAAAAAGCAAGAGGCTAAGCAACTCAGTAAGACCCTGTCTCTAAATAAAATAAAAAATAGGGCTGGGGATGGGGCTCAGTGGTCAAGTGCCTCTGAGTTCAATCCCTGATAACCACCCCCCCAAAAAAAACAACTTGCCAAAGGAAATTGAAGTCCACTCCAGACCCCCTTTCTCATTTATTCCATGCATGCCCTTAGGGGACTCTATCCAAGCCCAAGGCTTTAATTACTGTCTCTGTGTTGATGAAGTCTTCTAGCTTGGACATTTCTTCGGAGCTTTTCCTACAAATCTTGGACACAGCAACTCAGATATCTTCAAACTCAAAATGCACGAAACTTGCCTAAGACCACACTGATAAAAAATGGCAGCATAATTTCAGGTTTAGATGACCCCAAAGAAAATACACAGGCTTCCCAGTGTGCAGACTGCCTGCCTTCCCATCATTGATAGGGATTCCTGAGGGACTTAGCGAGGCCCTAAGCAACTCAGCAAGACCCAGTCTCTAAATAAAATATAAAAAAGGGCTGGGGATGGGGCTCAGTGGTTAAGTGCCTCTGGGTTCAATCCTCAGCCTCCCCACACACACACACAAAAAAGCCCAACTTCCCATTAGCCCTGGGAATTGTTAACTTCAGTGTTAGCTGGGGATTTCTTAGACAACTGATGGGCTTCAAGTTTTTGTTTTGGATTGGTTTGGTTTGTTTTTGAGAAATTCATGTACCTGGAATTCAGTGGGTTTTTGGAGAAGCAGGTTTAATCTGAACAGTGCTTTTTATTGCTTACTTTGCTTTCTAAAGGTCTCAGTTAATGAAGTATTTCCTAGCACAGGGAGGGAAGAGAGGTGGAGGAAAGAAGGGGGTCCCCCACTCACTGTTCTCTTTTAATAATCCTCACAGGAAAATTCCATTTCATGCACCAAGTTCTGCAAGTCCAGCTGGCTATCCGTTCTGCTTCATTTCTTTTATGCTTTAGTGCATCGACATCACTAGGCTTAGTTACTCCCATCCCTGAATGGAGATCTGATGTCCTAAGGAGATCCTCATTTGCAGTTTGTTTCCAAGCCCCAACTCATTCCAATTTTCTTAGACACAGTTGTTACCAAAAAAAAAAAAAAAAAAAAAGCACCAACCTCAGGTATAAAAACAGCCCAACCTCCCCAGTGGAGAGTCCAGATCAGACCGGTCATCCTATGCTGGATCATCTCTAAACCTCTTCCTGTGGATTTTTTTTTTTTTTTTTTTTTTTTTTGCATCCTACAACTTGCAAGGTTGCCCCTGACCTTGATCTTCTCTGTTTCTGATGATCTCTATCCAAATGGATTATTTCAAATCAGATTTTTTTTTCCCTCTCACCTGACTTGTCACCAAGAATTTGCAGATCATAGCCAGTGTTTTGTAGAAATACTGCCTATCTGAAGAGTCGCGGTCACCTGCTGGACCCATCTCATTCCATTCTGCACAAGATGGGCACTGTGAGCTACTGCTCATATTTACCTACCCTTCCAATAATCCCTATTTTCCTGCCAGACTCAAAACATAGCTTTCTCTGGCTGAACAAACTCCTCCGTGGCTTTTCCAAATCCCCAATCAATTAAAAATGGCTCTGCCTGGCTGAGATTTTTGGAGACCTTTGTTGAAGTTCAGGATCAGTCACGATTCATCTTATATTGCTTTCACACAAATACTAGGTAGGGCAGTGATGGAGAGAATTTCAGGAGATTTTCTAAAACCTCTCATTCTCATGGTTTTAACTCAAGCTATGTTCTTCTCAAGGTCTATTTGATATAAGAAAAAAATGATTTCTAAGCTTACATTTGGATGATAAAGTATTATTTTAAGTCACTTAATATTTTCAGAGTGTGTGACTGTAACTCAGTATTTCCTTTGCCCTATAAAATTTCATAGAGCAGTTAGCATTTAGTGGCACGGCTATAACCTGCTTTTGAAATATACTGAAATTCTAATTAAACAGAGAGTGTCTTCGTCAACTCCTAAAACACCAACAACACACCTTGCCCCCGAAGATGTAGTTAACGCGTAGACACTGAACTGTATACCTGAAAATAGTTGATTTTATGTTTTGCAAATTGTTTTAATCAGCTCTCTCACTGCTGTGACCAAACGATCTGATAAGAATAGTTAAAGGAGGAAAAGTTTATTTGGGGCTGTTGGTTTCAGAGGTCCTAGTCCATAGACTCCATTCTTCAGGGCTCACGGTGGAGGAAAACAGCTCAGGCCACCAAGAAGCAGAGAAAGCTCTGCCCCACAGGACAAATTATAGACCCCAAGACACCTCCACGGACCTATCATCTGCAGCCACCTACTATCTGCCTACAGTTACCACCCAGTTAATCCCGATCAGTAGATTCACATGGTAATTAGGTTAAGGCTCTCATAACCCAATCATGTCACCTCTAAACCCTTTTGCATTGACTCACACATGAGCTTCTGGGGGAACATCTCCTACCTAAACCATATTAAAAATTTCATCCCGACTTTTATGAAAAGCAATTGTGATAACCAGGTAGACTTAAAAAAAAAAAAAAACCTCTAAAAATAATGCTTTTGCATTCACATGGGAATAGCCCATGACTAGCATAGCCAATTGCAAACCTCCAATGTACGGCCTTGAATAGTTTTCAAAAGCTAAATCATAATAGATGTCCGACAACTTCACAGTGTCGTAAATGATAAAACCCTAACACGCCCTATTCCAAAGATTACTTGAGTGTGGAAAAGAAATTTCAAAATCAAATGACTACTAAACTCTGGGCTCACTGATGTGAAACAAATCGTCAAGATTTTTATGCAGACAGGACTAATGTATGGGTCTGGGGCTACACACTGTCTCAACAGAGAATCCAATGGGGTATTAGCACTCATGTGCTTACAGGTTAACCAAGGAAAATTCTTAGGGATATTTCTTTATCTGCAGCATATTTCTGAAGATAAAATGTGATTTTGCATAAACGTCTACCCTGAGTCCATGAGTTACAAATCCTTCTCTAAAAGGACAAACTCTGTGTTTACAAGAATAAGCCTCCCAACTTTCAATTCAAAAGGGATGGCAAGTTCTCTGATTAATTATTTTTTTCTAATCAACATAATGAAAATTCCTGCGTTTTTGTTCGATGTTGCCTGGCAAACCATTAGCAGATGGTACGCAGGCAAGTTTAGATTTCACTTGACTTTGCCAATGGGATTTAAAAGAAAAGAAATCTAGCTGCATGAAATTGATGTCTCTGTCCAAAAGGACCAAAATGAACGTTTCAAACAACGAAGGAGCTCGGAAAGAGCACATCGTGACATGTGTGGACATGATTGAGCAAATGATGGGCAGGACATTTAAAAGCCTCACTGGAAAAAAAATTTTTTTGTCTTCCCTAAATTTATTGAAGCTCTATGCAAGGACTTGACAGATGCTGAGTACCTCCAAGGTGCCACACACGGTACTAAGGATGGGGAAATTGTCAAAAATAAGCACATCAAAAATAAATAAATAAATAAATAAATAAATAAATAAATAAATAAATAAATAAAATAAAAAAGAGATGAGGCTGGGCTCAGTGGTGCACACCTGTCATCCCAGCAGCTCAGGAGGCTGAGGCAGGAGGATTGCAAATTCAAAGCCAGCCTCAGCAACTTAGTGAGGCCCTAAGCAACTCAGAGAGACCCTGTCTCTAAATAAAATATAAAACAGGGCTGGGGATGGGGCACAGTGGTCGAGTACCCCTGAGTTCAATCCCCAGTACCCCCCCCCCCCAAAAAAAAAAATCTCTCTCTCTTTCAATGAATTAGCAAATAGCATCAAAAAAAAGGAGAAAGGGGAACCTTACATGTTAGGAACCAGGAATACCCTGCACTGACTGGAGTGAAGTATGCAGAGATCCACGCACAGGAAGGGAGGTGGGGAAATGGAAATTGAGCAGAACTGAAAGGAGGCGCTCCTGAGAGCACCGCTGCTTTCCTATTGGCTACGGGGTAGTGGGTGGAGGTAACCCCAGAAGGTCTGGAAAAGCAGGCAGGGGCCAGATACCCAGGACCCTCTTGGCCACGGGAAAGCATTTCAGCATTTTATTTTAATTGCAACAGGAAGACAATGAAGGCCCTTCCCCCAGGGGCTCGGTTTGCTTTAAATCTAGCCCTATAATTCCATCTTTCTGAGGCATAAACAAAAAATTTCCATATCAAAACCACCTTTGGGTTTCATTTATCGTTTTCAGTGAATCGCTGTCGCGGCATGGCTGTAGGAGAAACTGACAACTTGGCAAAGGAGGTGAGGGACGACAGCTCACTGATCACACGGGACTGGGCATGTCTTGGGTTCAGTGGATGGCGAGGGACCCCCGTCTCCAGAGCCTGCTGGAACCTTAGATGTAGGCAAATTTTCTTCCCCAGGGACAGTCAGGGCTCCTAAATGTAACTTAAAAACTCAATCTGCCATTTCACAGTTCCAAATTAAATATCCCATTCCTCATATGCTCCAGGGTTGGTGCTGTACCACATTAAGAGAACCAAAATATGCAATCAAGACGGCAAAGCTTCTCTGGAGAAGAGAGGTGAAAGGCATTTCACCAGCCATGGATTTCCAACTTCATCTCTCAGGATTCTTTAATGGTAAAGTCTTTGAACATCAACACAGGAAAGCAACTGGATAAAATATTGACCATTAGAAGGACTTTGAAAACCCAAAGTCATGGTCGTGCCCCTCCAACCCAGGGCTGCGATGGTGTGAAAATGTAAAACTGAATGGATACAAACAGTGAAGCATCATTTGATAGGGCAGCGATGTCAGCATGTTTTTTATAAAGCATTTCATGACAGGCGTGATGGCGCACACCTGTAATCCCCGTGGATCAGGAGGCTGAGGCAGGAGGATCGTGAATTCAAGGCCAGCCTCAGCAACTTAGCGAGGCCCTAAGCAACTCAGTGAGACCCTGTCTCTAAATAAAACACAAAATAGGGCTGAGGATGTGGCTCCGTGGTTGAGGGTCCCTGAATTCAATCCCTGGTACCCCCAAAACAATGAGAGAGGTGGAGGGGTGGAGGCGATTCAAGGTTTCATTAGGATTAACAAATTGTGTCCCAACAGACCCCCACACCCAGGTTTTAGCATCATTAAGATGAAGCTTAAAGCTAGTCATTTTCAAATAAAGGTGAAGATGTGGCTAGAAGGTGCCTCTGTTCTCTTTTGTGTGATAGAAATGCACTCTGCAGACACACCACTTGCTTTGATTTTTTTCCCCAACATGTAAAGAGGCAAAGACAAAACTGTGCAGCCTGTCATATTTCTTAAACCAATCTCCAAAGCAGAGGCAGCTAGTGACAGAGCAGAAATGAAAACCCTCTATCTCTTTGTCTCCGGTCCAGTGCTTAGCACACTGGATTACAGAGACCTCAAAAGTTTTCAGAAAATATATCTTTGAAGCCGTGTCTTGTGCTAGTGCTGTTGTTAAAAGTGAGCTGAGTCACCCACTTCTATCAATATTTTCAAGGTCAATCTCCATCTTTTTTTTTTTTTTTTTTTTGTACCAGCGGGGATTGAATCCAAGGGCACTGGACCACTGAGCCACATCCCAGCCCTATTTTGTACTTTATTTAGAGACAGGGTCTCACTGAGTTGCTTAAGGTCTTGCTTTTTGCTGAGTCTGGCTTAGGGTCTCACTTTTGCTGAGGCTGGCCTTGAACTTTCGATCCTCCTGCCTCAGCCTCCTGAGCCACTAGGATTACAGGCGTGAGCCACCATGCCCGGCTTTTGATCTCCATCTTTAAAAGCCATTGCAAGAGCCTCAACCAGAGCACAAAATATTTAAACCTCTTTTAGAAACATCATAGGTGAGTTTTGGGAAACCAAATATGGACAATTAAAGGCTACATGAAAGTGTCAACTGTTTGGCATTGCTTTGCTCACAGAACCCCTGCTTCCTGTGGTGAATGTTTAAGCATGCTGGCACCCGGTTGGCATATGACAAGTGTTTATTTAACATGTTACAACTGACAGGTTAAAAATTCAAGACATGCTTTTGTCAAGCAATCTGAAAAGAAGTTGAAGGGCTCTAATTTGCAGATGGCACTCGCCCCTATATTAACTGAAACATAAGCTGTAACTGGTACCAATCAAGGGATGCTTGATTTACTCTTGCATAGAAGTACCTGAGTTAAGTTTTCAGACACACTCATCCAGAACCAGTGGCCTGACAATCCAATCTCCTCCAGAAGGCCTGCTGATGAGGATAAACTGAACTGCGGGCCTATAAAAGCCCAAGCTCTTGACTTATGAGACTGTCTTTTGTAGAACACCCTGGAAGAAGGAAGGAAGGAAGGAAGGAAGGAAGGAAGGAAGGAAGGAAGGAAGGAAGGAAGGAAGGAAGGGAGGAAGGAAGGAAGGGAGGGAGGGAATGATTGAGCTCAGAAGCGCTCAATCATTGAGCCCCATCCCCAGCCCTTTTTTTTGAATTTTATTCAGAGACAGGGTCTCACTGAGTTGCTTAGCACCACGCTGTTGCTGAGGTTGGTTTTGAACTCGGGATCCTCCTGCCTCAGCCTCCTGAGCCACTGGGATGACATGCGCGTGCGCCACCACACCCAGCCCTTATTGTTCATTTTTTTTAACCTCAAATACAGGGCAATCTTTCAAAAAATGCAATAAAGAGAGAAAATTCCATGGACACCTGAGATTTTGGGGGTCCATTCCTTCCACTTAGGAACCAAGGTCTGTCCACTGTCACTTGCAGCACAGCTTGGCATTTGTGGTCATAAAAGTTTCTGACTGCTTGAGTGACACACCACCACCCTGTGTTCTGCTTTCTCTCCCTGCCATCCCTACTTATCAGAGCCGCAGCCATTACCATGGAAACCAGCCCAGGGAAGAAATTTAACCTTCGTGGTCAAACCTTCTATACTGTCACCCACAGGCGGTTTTAGAAAGAGCCTTGTATTTAAGTAAAAATGGTTGTTTCAGGTTCTGGGAGAGACCCATTGTTTTCTCCCTATCAAGCTGCAAGGGTGATTCAAAAAAAATAAAAATAAAGGGAACACTTTCATTTCTAACTGCTTCCAAAATAACACCAACTGCCTACTTTGTGGGGATCACTGAAATGAATCAGGCAGAACACTAAAGCCCCAAGAGGTTTTGAGCATTGGGTTAATTCTACTATTAACAGAGAAGGGCAGCAATGAATAGTCACTAAATAGGAAGACCGAGGGCCAGAGGGACCTCAATCCCAGTCCCGACTCCATTGCACAGTACCTGGGCAAGTTCATCCATTTACCTATCCATTCAAAAAACATTTTGTGTGTACCTACGTTTAGGCACTTTGCTAAAACACCCAGGGACACTTGGGAACAAAACAGACACGGTCCCTAAACACTGACCATGTACCTAATAGACACCATCAGGCACTAATCTAGTTGCTGGGAAAACAAAGTCCTTGATTTTAAAGAGCTTTTAGTCTAGTAGTACAATAAATGAGGGGAAAAAAACATTTAAATAAAATGAGATCATCATGAAAGTCACAAAATACACATAGAAGGGTGTTATGGTTGGGATGTGAGGTGCCCCCATAAGCTCACGTGTGAGACGGTGCAGGAAGGTCCAGAGGAGACATGACTGGGTGGTGAGAGCCTTAACCCAACCAGTGAATGGACCCCTGATGGATTAACTGGGTGGTGGCTGGAGGAGGTGGGTGTGGCTGGAGGAGGGGGCATTGGGGGCGTGGCTTTGGGGTCTCTATTTGTCTCTGGAGAGTGGAGTCTCTCTGCTTCCTGATCACTATGTGAGCTGCTTCCCTCCACCACACTCTTCCTCCATGATGTCCTGCCTCCCCCCCAGCCCCGAGGGATGGAGCCTGCTGTCTGTGGACTGAGACCTCTGACACTGTGAGCTCCCAACTAAATTTTCCTCCTCTACAGTTGTGCTAGTTGGGTCTTTAAGTCACAGCAGCAAAAAAGCTGACTAAAACCAAACGTCTCAAAGACAAATACAAATTAAATACATGGTCTCATTTTAGGGCCAAGATCAGAGCTGTTTCAACTCCGTCAGTCTTAGTTTCTCTGTCTGGAGGACAGGCGCATCATACGGGGTGGTTGGGAAGAAGCATGCATGCAGCTCTTGCATGCAGAGTTGTATAGGAAATGGCAGCTAATTTTTTTTTTCTGTGAAAATATATTAGCAGTCATCGAAACACTTGGATACAGCTATTTTTATTAACATGACATATAAAGTAGCCTGGGTGACTCCTCTTGGGAGAGGAAATGGGCCCTGACCCCTGAGCGTCCTGAAGGGAACACCAAGTCTCCTGAATGCCCTTTACTGGACCACTGCTCAGGACTGGGCTTGCAGGGAATAACCTTGAGACACAAATAGTATCTCCACCCAGACCAAGCTTGCCATAAATGAGGCAGATTCTCAAGCTCAGGGTTCCTGGGCTGTGCAGCAAACTCACCAGGTATCTTATCCACCTGCCCCCCACCCTTTTTAACAGTGGGGGAATTTTTTAATAGTGCATATGAATTATTCAGCATAATGGATTTCATTGTAGCATATCCATTCATGCATCTAGCGTACTTTACTCATTTTGTACTATTTCTATAGTATTTCTTAAAATTACCTGGAAATCTACAGTTACCTTGAAAAAACTTCATTAAAAAAATCTTGACTGGGGCTGGGGTTGTGGCTCAGAGGTAGAGCACTTGCCTGGCATCCATGAGGCAGGGGGTTTGATCCCCATCACCACATAAAAATAAAGATATTGGGCTGGGGATGTGGCTCAAGTGGTAGCGTGCTCTCCTGGCATGCGTGAGGCACCGATCCTCAACACCACATAAAAATAAAATAAAGATATTGTGTCCACCTATAACTAAAAAATAGTTTAAAAAATTTGATTGGTGTCTTATCTGTAAATTTGGGGAAAGCAAAAATGATTCTTGCCTTTATTAAGTTTTGCCTAAAGATAGAAGCTTTCTGTAATCAGGTCAAAGCCCAAGTCCTTCAAAAATAAGTCATTAGCAATGATAGAGCTGATAGTTTGTCACTGAAGGCCTAGAAACTCAAAACTCTTCACAGAGTGGACAGTGGAAAAAGCCCGTCCCTGAAGCCTGGCATCTGCTACATCATGAGATTCCAGATTACAAACTGTGTTGACTAAAGTGTTTTTCAAATTAATCTTCATGAATCCAATTTTCCTTTTTTTTTTGGACCAGGGATTGAACCCAGGGATGCTTAACTACTGAGCCAAATCCCCTACCTGGGCCCCTTTTAATCACCCCTTAGAATTTGTGTGGAATTATGAGCCTATACAAGCATCATGCTCATGCTACTTGCTATGAAAAAGAGATCAAGTCCTTTATCTCTGACCCAAGAGTTTCATGTTTCCTGCTGGTATGCATGAAACGGGAGTAGGCACAACTATTAGTTGGGTAAATGCCAGATCTTGACAGCAGCCCTCAAGAAGCACCAGATCTTCAACTTCATTGACTACAGATAGATCAGTCACCCTTCATTTCTTTTCTGACAATGCAGATTCTTTTAATGACCACTCTTAGGTGCAATCATCATGGAATACCCACATATTCACACACATGCGTACACCACCCTCCCTCAAACACCAGTCCATACTATCCCGAATGCCAGTTTACCATTACTACTGAGCCTAGCCGGATCTTCTGTTCTTCAACCCTGGAGAAATACTACAGTGTTTCCTTCACCCAGAAACTCAGAAGTAACCACAGACTCAGCTTTAGGATCAGCACACATGAGTTGGTGGAAGACATAAGATAACAGAGAGAAAGTGAGAGACAAAGTCAAACAATCACAGAACAAAGAAAGTGGGAAATCTGCAAATATGGTACAGTTTATAGATATCTATTATATGGTAAAAAAAAAAAGTATGTAACAATTTTCTATAACCCAAGTTAAAATAAAAAATGCACATTCAATTATAACTTATTTTTGGTACCAGGGATGGAACCCAGAGGTGCTCAACCATTGAGCCCCATCCCCATCCCTTCTATTATTTTATTTAGAGACAGGGTCTCCCTGAGTTGCTTAGGGCCTTGATAAGTGCCTGAGGCCGGCTTTGAACTCGTGATCCTCCTGCCTCAGCCTCAGTTATAATCTTGCAGTCTAAAAGATTTTTTTTTTTTTTTTTGGTGTGTGTGTGTGTGTGTGGTCTCCTTACAGCATCCTTTCTTCTCTCCAGGCATGTTTATTCTTTTCTTTTTTTTTCTCCTCCCTTTTGTTAGTAGGAAAATTCCAATTGGAACAGCATGTGCCTATTTCATCCTGACTGAAGAAAGCAACTCTGGTTTTGTAGCTCATTACTGCTTACTTCTAGGGTCCTGGGCACATTTTAGGGACCAACAGACCCACATGCAAGAGCCCTGGTTTCAGACACACATTTTGTTTGTTTTAAAAAGAAATCACTTGGCGGGGGGGAAAGAAGCAGATTTATCACTTCTCTCAGGCACCAGCCATGCTGTGGAATTATTTCATGTCAAAGATAATTGCATCAATGAAATATTTATGTGCACTCATTATATGAAAATGCTTCATTTGGGAACCAAGATTTTGTGCCACTAAAGGGGGAAAAAATGAAAAAGGCAGGAAGAGGTTAGCTGTAGAATTCTTTCTGTGTGGGATTTGTAAATTTAGTAAACCAGAATTGAAACAGCTGCCCATCTCCAGCAGACATGTCCCTTTGAGCAACCAGATGTTAGAAGCAGTTTGTTAAGAGCAGAGCTTTCAAAAAGCTCATGTTCCTATTGGAGGTATGTGAGAGTCAAGGCTCTCTGAAATTGGATTCTGAGAATAAAATAAGACAAAACAAAAGTTGATTCTAGCCAGATGCCATGGCACACGCCTGTAATCCCAGTGGCTCGGGAGGCTGAGGCAGGAGGATAGCAGGTTCGAGGCCAGCCTCAGCAACTTGGTGAGACCTTAAGCAACTCAGCGAGATCCTGTCTTTAAGTAAAATACAAAAAAGGGGCTGGGGATGTGGCTCGTTGGTTAAGCACCCCTGGTTTCAATTCCCAGTACCCCCCCCCAAAAAAAAAGATGGTTGCAAAAAAACATTTACTAAACTACTCAAGCTCCTTTGGACTGTTTTAAGTTAAAGGAATCCTCTTGCCTTTATCTTTGGAGCTACAGTAGCAGAAAATGTCTACCAGGTGTAGACTAGCCTGAGAATTTGAGATGGTTGCTGAGGATATAGAGGGTAAAGATATGCTCCAGGCCACTGAATTGTAATCCCCAAGGGATTTGTGTAATCTCCCTGTTTGAAAACCCACAGCACACACACAAGGCAGAGAACATAAACATATCTCATCTTGAGAAACTGCTCTAAGGAGGAAAATAAAAAAAAAATAAATTCTGCTCCACCCAGGATTGATTTACCAGTCACTTACCTTAATGTGCAATGTACAGACAAGAAGGGAGAGGCAAACAGCAATTAGACCATTGCAAAGACAGAGTATCTTTTTTTTAATATTGAAAAATTCTTTATTAAATTTCCTTTGCTGTTTGTCAAAGATTCGTTGACTTTTTGTTTTCTGCCTTTAGATTATCATTTTTTTAATTTTTAAAATTTTTAACTCTAATTTATTATATATGACAGCAGAATGTATTCCAATTCACATTACACATATAGAGTATATAATTTTTCATATCTCTGGTTGTACACAAAGTATATTCATACCATTGGTGTCTCCATACATGCACTTAGGGTAATGATATCCATTCTGTTCCACCATCTTTTTTACCCCCATGCCCCCTCCCTTACCCTCCCACCCTTCTGCCCTATCCAGAGTAGTTCGTCTGTTTCTCCCATGCTCCCCCTCCCAACCCCACTATGAACCAGCCTCCTTATATCAGAGAAAACATTCAGCATTTGGTATACACAATGGAATATTACTCAGCAATCAAAAAGAATATAATCATGGCATTTGCAGGTAAATGGATGGAGTTGGAGAATATCATGCTAAGAGAATCTTTCTTCATAAGAGTGTTAGGAACAGCGGGCACACCATTTCTCCCTTGATACCTGACTCTGAACTCCTTGGCTCTTTAAAACCACTTAATTGCATCTTTTTTCAGGGAATGTTTACTTGCTTTCTCTGCATTCTCTCTCCCAGTTCCTAGTAACTCTTCTTCATGTGACCCAAGATAAATGGAAAGACCCAGACCTGCACTTGGAGTGTACACAGGGGGCCCTACACTGTCCTGGGCTTTGTGATTGTGTTAAAAAAAATTCTGATTCCATGAGGTGTAACATGACTTTAAAAGAGGTTTTCCAAACTACATCACAAACATGAAAATGTTAACTCTTAGACGCAGTCACTGAAGTCAACCAGCTCAAGCCAAAAAGCCATACACTGTCAAATGTGGGAGAAAGAATAACAGCCCAGGCTGAGGCACTGGGTTCAAGTCTCAGCACCACGTAAAAATAAGTAAATAAAATAGAGGTATTGTGTCCATCTACAACTAAAACTATTAAAAAAGAAAAAAAAAAGAACTACAGCTCCCCCAAATTTTGTTCAAGTCCTACTTGCTGGAACTTGTAGATGTGTCATAAGGTGAAATGGACCTTGTAGATGAGGAGACCAGCCTGGACTTTGGAGATGAGTCTAATGAGATGAATCTTGAGAAAAGAACCATCTTTCTTGGCTTTAGTCAAAGATAGATAGGATGATGGAAGTGAGGAAATGTGATGGAAAATCAATACACTCCAAATAACTAAGTCAAGGCACCGTGTTCAAACCCAGTGAGAAACAGCTGCTTCCAGGAACAGTTCTGTGCCCGGGGGGACATTTGACCATCCTGAGAGAAACGTGTGTGGTTTTTCACAACCGGAGTGGGGAGGTTCTCCGGGCATCCAGTAAGTAGAGGCCAGAGATGCCGTCAAATACCCTAGAGTGCCTGAGATAGCCCCATGAGATAGCCTCAACCCCTCAACTTTCAATCCCTGAAATCCCTCAACCAAAAGTCGTTGAGTTGATTTGACTGATCCAGCTGGGATCAATCTCTGATTCCTGAACTAATCGCAATGACTCTGAGTAAGGATGGGCACCATCCTGGGGGGGGGGCACATTTGATCACCTGTCCTCCCCTAGGGCCAAACGGACTGAGTAAGGAACCCTAAACCACATTGCATTATGGTTGCCTGTGGTGATTGCATAAACCATAATGCATTAGCAGAAAATGACCACCCAAAGGAAGCAAGATTTTTTTTTCAGGTGTCTGCTCCCCTAAGCAGATCCTGTCTAACCCAGTTACTGCGGAGGAGGTTTACGAACATTATATAGCAACACCTTCCGTGCACGACTCTCAGGGCTTCAGAACTGGCTGTTTTGTGAATGTAAACTCACACAATGACATACACATAGCAGGCTCTGTTGTCTGTGGTTCATGTGACATCACGTTGATCAACACAAACTCCCCCCCACACACACACCGCCTTCAAAGAAAGCTGGGATCAGGCACTCCAAGGACAGAAGCAAGTTTAGCAACATTGCTAGAAACATCCTGGCTAGATGTGAGAGCCAGCTTCCAAAGATAATGAAAAAAGAGGGTCACAGTTAGAACCTGATGCATTTCTCTTCACAGTACGTTTTCCCAGAACAAGAGGGAGATGAAGCACCCTTTGATGGGTCATATCCGTAGCCAGCAGAAACAGAAGTGACCTCGAGGACCGCCGTCCAACCCTGCCATGTAGATCTGGGCGCCCTCTCTTGCAATCTACCTCTCCTATCAATCAACTTCTTTACTGTTCCTGCCCAACACAGGCGGTTCGCTTTAGTCACACATTAGAGGTACACCTTTTCAAAACTCTGGTCTAAAGAACCAACGTGACCTCTGAGGAAAGACACCATAGATCCCTGAGTCTGTTCGGAGTCAAATCGTTACAGGATTCACATACAAATACGGGAGACGAACCCAGGAATGGATCAGGCATCGGCAGGACAACCTAAACATTCAGATAAGTAAAATCCTCATTTGTTTTCCTAGGAACCTTCCAGAAACCACATATGGTCACAATGGGATCCGAGTTTCCAACGCATTTTCCATTTTTTCCCCTCCTCCCAGCACTAACAGATCTCATTAGTGCCCTCTGCCTGCCCTCTCCCTCCTCCTCGTGCTATTCTAAATGTTAGGTTTTCAGACATTCTGCCCTTTGAAGAAAAGGATGGGAAGTAAATATCCTAAATCATACTCATAAAAACATTAATAGCACCACTACAAGGAGACCCACAAATACCAGTCTATTCACATACAGTGAACCAATATAGACACATTGCTATAGACGGTGTGCGTAGAGCACACACATACACATCAGGGCTTACTATATATATATAACTTTGTTTTTGTGCAACATGGATTTATCCTAGTTTTAATACATATTATATATTTTAATTAAAATGGAATATTGTGTGCAAGTTTTACAGCTAGCTTTTTGCAACTTATGTTATGTGAACCAATTAATATTCATCTATGACAGCCTGTTAAGACATACTAATTTATTAAAGAAGTATCACAATTTGCGTACTCAATCCCTAATTTTGTACTTTTGAGTTTATGCTAATTTCATGATAACAGTTTCAGGTTTTTGAAATGCTGCTCTTCAGATGACCAAAGCTAATTGCAGTTTTGTTTTGTTGTTGTTTTTTTTTGTTTTGTTTTGTTTTGTTTGTACCGGGGATTGAACTCAGGGGCACTTAACCACCAAGCAACATCCCCAACTCCTTTATTTTATTTAGAGACAGGGTTTTACTGAGTTGCTTGGGGCCTTGCTAATTTGAGGCTGACTCAATCCCAGCCTCCAAGCAGCTAGGATTACAGAGTGGGCCATGATGCCCAGCACAACTTGCACTGAGCCCCATCCCCAGCCCTGCAGCTTCTTAACTTCCTACAGCTGATTTCACCCTCGTTAAGAGCATTCACGCACACCTGTGTCTGAGGAGCATCAACTCAATGGCTAAGAGCATCTCAGCCTCTTGCGCTTACAGGGGTTCTTGGTAAAGTCACTGGAGTGAAACTCCCACAAAAGCAAGGGATTTTTTTTTTCTATTTTAAAATGTCTGCTGTATCTCCAGGACCTATAGCAGTCCCTGGCACTAGAGAAGTGCTTAATAAATGTTTAAAATGGAAGAAGTCATCTCTGTCATGTTAGCCACGTCCCCCACCCTCCTTATTCCCCTATTCTAGCTATTCCCCAAGATGACAGCCAGATGCATAAAAGCACACAGACACAAAACTCTGCCCTGGTGGGGTGCGGCAAACACCTGTAATCCCAGCCGCTCGGGAGGCTGAGGCAGGAGGATCACAAGTTCAAAGCCAGCCTCAGCAACTCAGCAAGGCCCTGAGCAACTTAGCAAGACCCTGTCACTAAATAAGATACAGAAAAGATCTGGGGATGTGGCTCAATGGCAAAGCACCCCTGTGTTCAATCCCCAGTACTGTCCCCCATTCCCCTGGATGACTGAGCTCTGTTCTCCAGGCCCAGGTTGAGTCTTTCCCAATTCCATCCTTTTTGAACTTCTCAGAGTCTTCATGAACCATCTGAACCACAAATCTGCCTTCCAATCGACACCCAACAGTCTCTCTGGACGGTCTCCCTGGATCATCACCTTATCTCCACCATGGCTAGACCACTGGCTTTCTCCCCAGAACCTGCCGCATCCCCCCGCTGAGAAACACAACTTCCTTTTCACCCCTGTGAAGTTCAGGACCGACAGATCTCTGGGTGCCTCCCTCTGCCTCTGCCCGATACGCTGCTGTCCATCTGTCCTGGCTTGCAGCCACCTCCACTGTGGCCTTGCTACGATTCCAGAGGCAGCGTCCACCACGTTCCCCAACACCCACACTTTGGAACCCGAACTTTGGGTCCCTTTAGCCGCACCCCACCCACCTCCCTTCTCCTTCCCCACACTTTACTGGGCCTGAAGGGCTGGGTTCCATCTCCTCTCTTCCTCTGTGACTTACCATCCAAACCCAGATGCTCTGGAAAGTCAAAAGAACCCAACTGGTCAGCAGGTCAGGGCCACATGTGGGAATGGGAGCTGTCCAGGGCAAGCCAGGAACTGTGGTCACCCTAGTGATATTCAACTTGACATTGGGGAGTTCACCAGGCCTCATTCCGCCTATGCTAATGGAGGCTTAAGGGATTTCAGAAATCTTATTTCGGTAGACAAAAGCTGAACAGTGATTCTTTCTTGCCTTCCTGCTTTCAGAATCCTAATCTCTTGAGGAGAATGGATGCCTCTGGGTGATGGGAAAGAAGGTCACAGACACAGAAACGTAAAAGAGAAAAGCATATTACACTCAGAACCAATTACCCTCTTACTTCTTCTATTCCAAAGTAGCAATGAACATCTAGAGAATAACCCCCCCACACACACTGCCTTGGTCATGTTCTTACGTCCCTTCCTCTCCCCAGGTAGGATTACAGAGACCTGACTTAAACCTGGGGTAGCAGGGTCCATTCTGAAGGCCTACAACTGCCATCACCCCTCATCCAGTGTCTATCCCTGAATTAAGGGCCGCAGCTGAGAGATGAGAGGAAGTCACTGCTGACTGCCCTCCACGCTCCTCTCTCCTACGAGGGTCCCTTGCTGTGTGTCTCCGCAGTAACCTCAGACATCATGGAAGTAACTTCCCAGGTTAATGAGGGCGATGATCTTGGTGGTTAAGTGGGATATCCCTGTTTTGCAGATCATGAAAGTTGTGGAACCCACTCTCACCAAGAGGTGATCATCATAGTTCACCTTCCTGCCTATGTTTCAGGATTAAGCAGCGTCGAAAACAGGAAGACTGAAAGAGTGAAACTGGACAATGTAAGGAATGACTTTGTGGTCCATCTTCTTTGGATATTCAACTCTTTGCTAACAATGACTAGATTTTATCTACATTACCAAACTTGACTATAACGTGAAAGCCTCAAGATACCTCTGAACACAATCTCACGTGAGCAACCCAAACCAGTCCTAATTCTGGAAAAGAACAAAGTATCCCCATGTGAGTTTTCAGGTGCTTTTAAAAGTGGGTATTTAGGGGGGAAGACAACCTGGACTGGTATCTTGGATTTTGGTAGACAGGAGAAGTAGGCATCCAGATTTCTAAAGGAATGTTGTCCATGAGAATTCACAGTTCAAATATCACTGAGCAATGATATCAGGACATCCCTCGTGCACTGAGGTGACCTGAACTGTGGTCACAAGTAAGAAAAGGTTGTCAGGAGGCCCCAAGGGAAACCGGTCTTAGTGTTTGCACACCAACCAGTGCTCACCAACCCTGGAGGAACTGAGAAGAAGGGCAACTCAGCACAGCTCAGTAGCGAGTGACACCCTCTGTGTTGCTCTAAGAATACCTGGAGGGGTGGGTGTGTTACAAAGACTATATTACCAAAGAGCTTTCATTCTTTCTTTCTTTTCTTTTTTCTTTTATTTATTTATTTATTTATTTATTTATTATTATTATTATTTTTTTGGTACCAGGATTGAACCAAGGAGCCCTTAACTACTGAACCACATCCCCAGCCCTTTTTTAGATTTTATTTAGTTGCTTAGGGTCCCATGAAGTTGCGGAGGCTGGCCTCCAACTTGGGATCCTCCCTCCTCAGCCTCCTGAGCTGCTGGGATTACAGGTGTGCACCACTACACCCAGCCCAGAGATCTTTTTTTTTTTTTTTTTACATGACTTTCTGCACAGGCCATCCAGCATATAGAAAGTGTTGGGAGTTCCTTGACCCCAAGGTGGCTCTGAAAGGCAGGTGAGAATCTCTAGAAGCAAAATCAACAGCAGGAGCCAGATTCAGGTCCCCCTGGTTGTTGAATCTCTTGTACAACAGTTTTCAAATTTCAGGACCCTTCTATCAAGTCTTTTTTGCACTGAGGGATTCTTGCCAAGGGGCCTGCATTTTAACTACAGATGTTCTATCTGGAACATATCCAGCCACCTCAACCAAACACAGGTAATACCCTCCTCTCTTTTTTTTTTTTTTTTTTTTTGGTACCAGGGATTAAACCCAGGTGCTCAACCACTGAGCCCCATCCCCAGCCCTATTTTATATTTTATTTAGAGACAGGGTCTCACTGAGCTGCTCAGGGCCTCACTAACTTGCTGAGGCTGGCTTTGAACTCGTGATCCTCCTGCCTCAGCCTCCCAAGTGGCTGGGATTACAGGCGTGCGCCACGACACCCAGCACCAACCCTGTGCTTTTAAAACAGAACTTCCTTATTGATTTCAGGAAGGGGGAAAAATGACAATGAGGAATGACAAAATTAGTCCCTCTGACATGAGAAATGCACATGGTAATCACAGTTTTGGTGGAGAACTTATGCTAAAGTGAGAGTCATGAAATCTTAATCACAGAGGAGGTCTCATTAAGGCCTCGAGTATTTAGTGAGACGCCTTTCGAGAACTGAAAAAATTAACTGTATGAAAATTAACATGTATTTCTGGATTTTAAAAAAATGAGAATTTGCTCTGTGTGCCTTGAGAACATATATATTTTTAAAATACCATCCACGGCACGTTCACCATCCTTTCAAACAAAGCACTCTGATACTCCCAAGAAATAAATGTTTTGCAGCACAGGCCCCAGGATAAGTCTGCCTGGACAGGTTGAATGAGCCCAAGCACTGCATCTCTTCAAAAGGACCCTATATATTACACATTGGTTTTCTTCCACCCCAACCAGACTTTACGAAAGCACATATGTTTGTACATAAACTCAAGCCATCTTGTCCAAATTATGAGGTAGAGGTAGAGAGGGGGGAAAAACGCACATCCAGATCATCTGGTCCAAATTGTGATGCTAAGGGAAGCGGTTGCCATGGTAACCGAAAACCACCACCACCACCACCACCAGAAGACACGTGAATGATTCTGTCTCGTCTCTCAGGTCCTCATCAAGATGACTTGCTCCAGTTATCCTTCGGCCACCCAGAGGAAGGACCTTCAGGCTCAAGACGCCCATAGTTCTGAATCACCTGGGAACGGCCTTCACTATAAAGTCTGTGGGTAGGAAATTATACCCCATTCCTGATTCAGTTCACCAGAAAGTCACCTGATGGGCGCTTAATTGAGAAGAGGGACTTTTTGTTTTTTGTTCAGTGATGTATCCCCATTACCTAAGATAATGTCTAGAACATAATAAGTGCTCAATAAATATCTGTTAAATAAGCAAAGGAATTGTCGTCAGGAAAAACAGTATTAATGGCTACCTGAGCTCAAATCTTCTGACACAGTATTAAAATTGCAAAGCCGAGCATTTGGGTTCAAATAATTCAATTTTTTAGCATTCTCAGAAGGGAAAAACTTCAAATATTATTCCAGTGCAAACAAGGTTTTGTTTTGTTTTGTTTTGGTACCACTGATTGAACCACTACTGAGCCACACCCCTCAGCCCTTTTGATTTTTTTTTTTTTATTTTGAGCCAGGGTCTTGCTAAGTTACTCAGGGCCTTGCTAAATTCCTGAGGCTGGTTTTGAACTCACCATTCTCCTGCCTCAGCCATCTAAGCCGCTGAGATTACAGGTGTGCACCACTGCACCTGGCTCACAGGTGGATTCTTTACCCTTTCAGTTATTGTTAAGTCAATCAAGTGAGACAAGAAAGTACAATGGTTACACACCCAGACTCTAGAACCGTGGTGCTTGGGTTTGACACTGGGCTCTATCACGGAGTGACCTTGAAAGGGACCCTTAACCTCTGTGTGCCCCTGTTTCTATCTGAAAGACAGGGAGAGGAATAGGACCCGCCTCCAATAGTAGATATTACAACTGAGCACATACTATACGCAGAGAGATGAATAAAACATCATTAAGGTCTTATACATAAGGTCTTATTATAACACTCACAGGACAATGCATATCATGACAAGTCAGCACAAGGACAGTCATCAGATAACCTTCCACCGCCTGCACTTCCAACCCTGGTGGTAGGGGGTGACAACGTGGCTATTCAGAAACTAAGATTGGGAAGCAGGCATGTGAGTGGCCTTGGGATCCTCTCTGGAATATCACAGCTATATTAGTCAGCTGTGACTAAGAGTCCCAACCAGCACAATTGTAGAGGAGGAAAAGTTTATTTGGGAGCTCACAGTTTCAGAGGTCTCAGTCCACAGACAGCAGGCTCCATTCCTCAGGGATCCAGGGGAGGCAGGACATCATGGAGGAAGAGTGTGGTGGAGGGAAGCAGCTCACATGGTGATCAGGAAGCAGAGAGAGACTCCACTCTCCAGAGACAAATAGAGACCCCAAAGCCACGCCCCCAATGCCCCCTCCTCCAGCCACACCCACCTGCCTCCAGCCACCACCCAGTTAATCCCATCAGGGGTTCATTCACTGGTTGGGTTAAGGCTCTCACCACCCAGTCATGTCTCCTCTGGACCTTCTTGCACCATCTCACACGTGAACTTTTGGGGACACCTCACATCCAAATGATACTAACGGCAAAGAAGGAAGGCCAGGAACGTCAGCGAGCCCACGCTGCAGATGCTGAGAGGGCTCGTGGATCTTCTTCTCCACTCTCTGCCCACCAGGAATGAGTAGCTGCACGTTTCATTCTGGCCAATTTACCACTGGAGCAGCCCCACGTGGCCAAGGATGAAAGACAGAAGATCTGGAAGCTAGGCCTCCCTGGGTCTCCAAACCTCCACTCCAATGTTAGGAAAGTCCGCAGATAACAGGAATCATGTGCAAACCCCACCTCTCGAAAAACCCTGATTTCAAGTCATTTATTTAACAATAAAAGGAAACAAAAGAAATCATAAGAGGAAAGGAAAAAAACAAGAAATTATTATGTAAAGGGTTAATGATCTACTTGCTTCTCGGACATTTTTCTGAAGCCAGTTTAGCAGGAGAGAAGTGAGTTACATGAACATATTCTTGGCAAAGGGAGTATAGTAAAGAAATATAAAATTATGCAAAGTCTTGTTGAGATTAAATGAATTACTGCTGCATATGAATCAGTCTTTTTTTAAAAAAGCTATATGGTATAAAATAGACATAGTCTTGTAGTTGATTAGATTTACATTTCCATCTTATTTAAACTATGCAAACCTGGAGAATAAGATAATTCTATGCTTTCTTATATAAAACACCATGGCTTAATATTTCACAATAAGGAATCTTGCTTTTGAATTGAATTATGCGAAAACTGAAGTTTAAGCAAATAAAAGATTCAGTGTGGAGGACATTAACCATTCAATCTGGTAAAGATACTGAGCCTCTGACAGTGAGTAACTATCTCAATGCAAATTTCCCTACAACAGCGAAGTGGATTTAGGAGCTATATCAAATATATAAATATATGGAAGATCGTACTACAAGTAGGCATAGATTTTGTTTGTTTCATTCAATTTTTTTGGGGGGGAGGGTTTATTTTGGGTTGTTTGTTTGTTTTGGTACTAGGGATTGATCTTAGGGCCTCTTAACTCCTCAGCCACATCCCCAGCCCTTTTTTATATTTTATTTAGAGACAGGGTCTCGGTGAATTGCTTAGGGCCTCGCTAAATTGCTGAGGCTGGCCTTGAACTCGTGATCCTCCTGCCTCAGCCTCCCAAGCAGCTGGGATGACAGGCATACACTACCATACCTGGCTGCTTTATTTTTTGTTTGTCTGGAAACTTGGTCAGGAAACCAAGCTTCTGCAGGATTTACAAAGCCTTCAAATCTCTGATTAATGTCTTCCTCCCTTTATAGATGATGCTGTGAAGATGATTAGAGAGAGAGCTATTCTTTTATGAACACTGATCTGAAAGAAGACCATAAATTCTCTAGACCTGTGGGTATACTGTTAGCACAACTTCTCAACCAGAGATTCTAGAAGAGCAGATGGCTCCCACCCCTGGGTACTGGGTGGAACTCAGGGCACACACACACACACACACACCTATTAATGGAGATTCATCTGAGTTAACAATTCATAGAACAGAGTTTGGGAGCCACTGCTTTGGACATTTAATTTGTGTTGCCTGAGGAAGGGACTTCAATAAACATTTGAGCTACATGTGAACAGAAAGAAAGAAGGAAGGAAGGGTGAAATACAAGGAGGGATGGAGAAAGGAAGGGCGGTGGGAAGGAAGGACAGAAGGAAGGAAGGGAGGGAGGGAGGGAGGGACAAGCAGAAAGGGAAGGGAAGGGAATTTATTCCAAATGGAGTTTACAATAAGGTAGATGTTTTATGATAAAAAAAAGAGTGTCACTCCAGTCAGAGTGGCAATTAGCAAGAATACAAGTAACAATAAAAGTTGGAAGGATGTAGGGATAGAGGTAGACTCCTCCATTGCTGGTGGGACTGCAAATTGGTGTAACCAATCTGGAAAGCAGGATGGAGAGTCCTTAAAGAACTTGGGCTGAAACCTCCATTTGACCCAGCTATCCCACTCCTTGGTTGATACCCAAAGGACTTAAAATCAGCATACTGCAGGGACACAGCCACACCAGTGTTGACAGCAGCACAATTCACAATAGCTAAGCTATGACCGACCTAGGTGCCCTTCAACAGATGAATGGATAAGGCTCCAGGCTGATGACCCGCCCCCCCCCAGCACCATGTTTTTTTTTTTTTAAGACTTGAATGAGTACTGGAAAAAGTGAATAATATACGTGGAATGATCTAAATTAATTCTACCATTTGTAAAATATTTCAGATAGATTCACACATTGTTACCTTTCATTTCACTTAAGGAGTGAGTACGAGTAACTACTGTGTGCTGTAACAACTGGAACATCCAGCCTCCAAGATGGATAACCAAGATGCAAACCAAGAGATGGATAACTAAGTTAGGCAAGGCAGGGCTTCTACTCTTACAGAGGCAGACAGACAACCAAAATGGGGCTGTATCAAAGAAATCCAGAAGTGAAGTCACATTTTATTTTGAAGTCTGATCTACCCAACTGGGTGACATGATAGAGGGTAGTTGTGGGTGGGGATTGGGTGAAAGTAGAGGGCTACTCTATGGAGGTGACACATGTGACCCTCAGGAGCCATGCTAAGTAAGTGGCAAGTGCAAGTCCTTTGAGACCACAAAGACCTGGGGGGGGGGGGGAAGAAGAGAAATGGGTGATGGTAAGAAAGGGGATAAGCAGGTGAATATCATGGCGTGACTATGTTGTTAATATGGCTGAAGAGAGAGGTGGAGGAAGTCCCACCTAAACCTGACCAGTCACCTCCTCAGACCAGACAGCCACTCAGCTTAGCCACCAACACACGCTCAGATGCCCAGTTGCACTTTTCCCCTTCCAACAGCATTATTGAGAGAGATACAATTATCTCAAAAAATAATAATAATGATAATGCAAAGAAAGAACCAATTTGTTTTATTATTATTTTGCCCATTATTCTAAAAAAAAAAAAACCCACACACAACTTCTTTTGACTCTTGAAGGGAAAAGTGAGTTTAAGCAGAAAAACTTTTTACCTACCTAAGCATAATTTTTCTAGTAGAACTTGTGTGTACATGGAAGCCAATTATTTTTTTTAAAATAGCAAGTCCCTACTTTGATTCCTAATCAATATTCCTATGACATCTCTTCACAAAATAACTTACCACATTTAATAACTCTTAAGATGAAAAAGAAATGGCAGGCAGTAAAATCTGATTAATTCTGACCCGATTAAATCAGATTTTATCAAAATCTGGACCTGTGGTGGTCTGATCCTGTGTTCTGCTCTATCCCATTTAAAAAAAAAAAAATCTGTCTTGCAAATTAGCACTTAACAAAAAGCAAGGTGAGGAGGACAGCCTTCACTCCAAAAGGGAACCAGCTATGTAGAAATTCATTTCTACAGAAACAAACACCGATTACAAACGGCTGATCTCCTTCTTAGAGCAGGTCACTCAAAGATCTCTATTACATTCTGTTAGCTAACTTTTGAAGCTGCCTGCTTTTATATTAATAAACAAGCTCCACTCGTTTAAAAATATCGCCTTGTTGACATTTTTGCAGGGATTCCAGCTAGCATTATAATGGAGCCAGTGCTAAGGTTTCAGGTTCAAATATGGGGAAATCACAATCCACTACTATTCTAGGGATAACACTGTGCATCAAAGACAATTATAACAGGCCTTTATACATCTGGAAGTATAAATGCACTGGCCTCCAGCCAAGGGCGCAGGTATGAGGTTGAACATTATAGCTGTTACCCAGCAGGGCCAAAGTCCTTGAGCATACCTGTGCTCACACTCTTTGGACCTGTCCTGGAGGCTCCCCAACACTAAGCAAAGAGAATTTACCTTCCCCCCCATTTCGGCTACTCTGAGAATCAAGCCACAACCAGTGTGTGCTGAAAGAGTCTCAGAATCGGTCTACTGTGAACAGTACTGCAGTCTAAGCGGCAGACTGGACTAGATTTTAAAACCAGCAGCAAAAGAGTGGGGGCAGATAGCAACCCTAAAATGTCCAGGTGATGTACTCTTGCTACTTCTTGTATGTGTGTGTGTGTGTGTGTGTGTGTGTGTGTGTGTGTGTACTGGGGATTGAACCCAGAGGTGCTTAACGACTGAGCCATATCCCCAGCCCTATTTTGTATTTTATTTAGAGACAGGGTCTCTCTGAGTTGCTTAGAGCCTCACTAAGTTGCTGAGGCTGGCTTTGAACTTGTGATCCTCCTGCCTTAGCCTCCTGAGCTGCTGGGATGACAGGCATGCACCACCACCTCCAGCCCACTCTTGCTACTTCTGACATTTGGTGATACCATAGTTCTGAAAGATTTCATTAAATATGATATGCCAAATTCATTTCTTTCTGTTACCAAACACTTTGAGGCCTTACATTCAATTGAAAATTAAAACTTGGCCACATATACCAAGAGTCTAATTATATTTCTTCACATCTGTCTCTCTTTTCAGGCCAAAATAAAATAATATTTACAGAATAGCAGACTGAGACCAAATATACTGCTTCTTTTCGTCGAGTTCAATTGGTGAACATCATTATATCATTTGCCTTTAGGTGTTCGTTGGTTAGGAATGCTTTGGGCTGCAAATAAGAAAACCCTGAATAAAAGTGGGGTAAGCTGTGAGTGGCTTATTTTTCTCATAGACATCTAGAGGGAGGCAGTTTTTAGAGTTGATCCAACTTTTCCACAATGCTGTGAAAGTCACAGCTGCCTCCTACTGCAACATTCTCGGCTCTCAGTTTACTGCCTCACACCTGTGCCTCATTTTCACAAGATGGCTGCTGTATGTCTAAGCAACATATCCTCATTTGAAGCAGGGATCAGGACAGAGGGTTAAAATGATTTCTCTCCCTGGGTATCTGTCAGTTTCGGTCAGGCAGGAAATCTCTTCTACAACCTCATATCCTCGGCCAGGGTTGGATCACATGCAATCCCTGTTGAGTCTGACCAAATTGAGATTCAAGTGCAACCAGGGACAGATGTGGTGTCCCTGCAGTCAAGTCACTTTGCTAACACAGAATGAGGGTTCTGTTAGTAGGAAAAAGGGGGACATAGCTGCTGAGTCCACGGGGACAGCAGAGCATCCCAAGTGTTTTCCAGAGTAGGAGGACCTATGGACAAGCAATAACACATTGTCTGTTTCCTCCACTCTAACTTTGATCACATGCCAAGAAAAGAAACAAGAAGAATCAGAAACTTCTGGAAAGATCCTCCAGCCTCAAACTTCAGTGACTGGATCACTCAAAAGGTGCACTCTACAAAACTAGGGCATTTGGTTCTGTTTTCCTGGAAGGAGATTTAAATGTCCATTTGAAACAAAACCAGCAGTGAGTGGTGGTACACTCTGGTAATCCTAGCTACTCAGGAGGCTGAGGCAGGAGGATCGAAAGTCTGAGGCCACGATTGGCAACTCAGAGAGACCTTGTCTCCAAATGAAACACATAAAGGGGCTGTGGATGTAGTTCAGTGGTAGAGCACCTCAGGGTTCAACCCCCAATACTGATACCCACTGCCCGCCCCAAATAAAAACAAGAGAGCCTCCCCTGACCTCCACCCCACCCCACCCCCCAAAAAATACAAGAGAGAGAGAGAGGAGGGAGAATTTACAAATACGTTCAGGAAAGAAACCCTTCAGAGCAATATGACCACGTTTGTTTGCCAAGTCGAACCCACATAGACAAGCCATTTCCAAGTTCTGGCTAAAAACACCATCACATGGCCCAGTTGGCTACAATGTGGCTCTAACTGAATTCTAGCACCCTATAAAGAAATGTACATTATCATGCATAAATTAGCAATTTTTAGTGCTTTAAATAGCAAAACAGTACTTCTTAAAATTCAGTCAACAAGCAAACTGTGCCTATTTATCCCCAGGATTTCAAGGACTGACACCAAGACGGATGTGAAAGGGTGACAGCAGCCACCGTTGGGGTGTCAAGCGTGATGTGATCTCCATTCCATTCCCACCAAGTTTACTAGCAGACAGCAGAATGAGGCTCTAACCTTTTAGAAACAGCCAAATGCAGTGCGGTTGGCAGGGATTATTTGTGGTTTAGCTATAATATTAAGATATTAAAAGGTCACGGTGAAACAAGTCTTGTGAAATCTTTTCCCCCTTAAAGTATTTTTCTACTTCCTGGCAGAAAATATCCATGTAAATTCGATTAGCAAATTGGCTCTGTGGAACTGGTTCAGGAATAAAGTGAATTCGATCTTGGCCTCTGGAAGGAAAGGCCAGAGACCGTGGAGAGACAATAGAATCCAGGTAGGGACAGCTCCTGCTTCTCTTTGCAATGCGCCTGTGCTAGGATTGCAAACCAGCTGCTGGGAACTCAGCAGCCAAACAAAACGGACGTCCACGCCAGATTTGGATGGCTTCTGATTTAAGGCACAATTTGCAAATACTTTGTATACACACATACTTCCCATTGACTCATTCCTGGGGACACTGATAAGGAGAAACCTGTAGAGAGTGTCACTTTCAACATTCCTCCCACATCGGGCTCCCTGTGCTCTCAGGAAGACAGGAAAAAGGTTTCTCAGTCATTCCCAGCCAGGAGCATCCCTGCCCCGACTACTGAGCAGCAAGCTGCTCTCTATTGCCCTCTAGAGGATCTCCGTATTACAGCCGGGAAAGAAGAAACCCCAACCCAAGCCTGACGTCATCTCAGCCTTAGGACTCACAGGAGAACATGGGATTGATTTCCGAAGCAGGTGTCTTCCAAATAGCATTGAGAACTCTTTGGAGATTTATATTTTACCTTTCAATTATCAAAAGATATTAGACAAAAATCTTGCCAGAGGTGGGACTGCAAATTGGTGCAGCCAATATGGAAAGCAGGATGGCGATTTCTTGGAAAACTGGGAATGGAACCACCATTTGGGCAGCTATCCCTCTGCTCCGACTATACCCAAAGGACTTAAGAACAGCATACTACAGGGACACAGCCACATCAATGTTTATAGCAGCACAATTCACAATAGCTAAACTGTGGAGCCAACCTAGATGCCCTTCAGTAGATAAATGGATTAAAAAATGTGGCCTATATACACAATGGAATATTATTCAGCAATAAAAGAGAATAAACTCATGGCATTTGCAGGTAAATGGATGGAGTTGGAGAAGATAATGCTAAGTGAAGTTGACCAATCCCAAAATACCAAATGCTGAATGTTTTCTTTGATATAAGGAGGCTGATTCATAGTGGGGTAGGGAGAAGGAGCATGGGAGAAATAGAGGAACTCTAGATAGGGCAGAGGAGTGGGAGGGGAAGGGAGGGGGCAGGGGGTTAGCAAGGATGGTGGAATGTGATGGACATCATTATCCAAAGTACAAGCATGAAGACACGAATTGGTGAGAATATACTTTCTATACAACCAGAGATTTAAAAAAAAAATGTGCTCTATATGTGTAATAAGAATGGTAATGATTTCTGCTGTCATATATAAATAAATACAATAATTTAAAAAATCTTGCCAGAGATTATTCATCACAATTAAGCATCATTAACAAATACCTCACAACAACTCCCCAGGTCTGGTGAACTTCCTAGAGTTTACACATCCACTCACTAACGCCATTAAATTACATACAAATAAGTGTCTTTAAGTTAAAAAATATATATATTCCAGGTGTGGTGTGGTGCACACCTGTAATCCTAGTGACTTGGGAGGCTGAGGCAAGGGGATCACAAGTTCAAGGCCAGCCTCAGCGACTTAGTGAGGCCCTAAGCAACTTAGCCAAAACCTGACTCAAAATAAAATATAATAAGGGATGGGGATGTGGCTCAGTGGTACAGTATCTCTGGGTTCAATTACCAATATTAAAAAAAAAAAACAACTATGACTGTGATTCTTGAATTCATTGATTAGAGAGGTTGCAAGATTACCTGTTTTGAGGTGTGTGTGTGTGTGTGTGTGTGTGTGTGTGTGTGTGTGTTTTCTTTTTAAAGATAATCAAGCAAGGCACTGTGGCTTACGCCTGTGATCGATCCCAGCAGCTTGGAAGGCTGAGACAGGAGAATCAAGATTTCAAAGCCAGCCTCAGCAACAATGAGGCACTATGCAATCAGTGAGACCCTATCTCTAAATAAATTACAAAATAGAGCTGGGGATGTGGCTCAGAGGTCAAGTGGCCCTGAGTTCAATCCCCAGTACTCAAAAAATAAAAAGAGAATCAAGAACCAGGCACAGTGGTGCACACCTGTAATCCCAGCTACTTTGGAGGCTGAGGCAGGAGGATCTCAAGTTCCAGGTCAGTCTCAGAAATTTAGCAGGACCCTCTCTCAAAATTAAAAAAAAAAAAAAAAAGGTGGGTGCCAGGAGGCTGGGGATGTAGCTCAGTAGTACAGTGCCCCTGGGTCCCTGGGTTTAATTCCCAGTATCAAACTAATAATAATAATAATAATAATAATAATAATTATTATTATTATTATTATTATTATGGGCTGGGGCTGTAGCTCAGTGGTAGAGCACTTGCCTCACACATATGAGGCATTGGGTTTGATCCTCAGCACCACATAAAAATAAAGACATAAAAAAATAAATTTCAAAAAAGAAGATAATCCAGAAAAATAATTTTATGTAATATCTCCATATTCCAGATGTCTGAATGACCTCAAAAATGCAGAGTGGGAGAAGGAGGTCACGGTGAGACACGGCTGCCGTCAGGCCACCCGAGCAGACCTTTCTGCTGAGGGCTCATGCGCAGCAATGGGGATCCAAGAGAACCTGCAGACGGCCAGCCCATCCATCTCTCCCACAATGAGACTCATCCTCTCAGAAAACCATCTGGTGTATGGGGACAGATGCCGCAGATGTGGTAATTTGAAGACTACTTAAATCTTCAGCCAGTGCGTTCCTTGGGTGTTTCATCTTAATTTTGAAACAAAGTGGCTTTCTACATCAGATTAGAGAATAAACAAATCACTGCCTGCTGGGTCCTTAAGCACAGGAGACGGATGGCCAGGTGGACTAACTAGGGGACAGAGGCAATGACAGAGGCTGTCCATCCTCCCCCAGGAGGGTCTGTTCTGTGCTGTCAACCTTGTCCTGGTGCAGGGGGGCCACCTAGCACAGAAGGGCCTTGCCAAAATCCAAGAGCTTCCCCCCCTCTCAGGTCTGATTTAGACTCCAATCTCCTCTTCCCGTTGGTATAATGACCCTCCTTAGGTCCGTTTATCTTTTGCAAAAATAAGGACATACTCTCAGCTCATTTCCTTCGTAGCTGACAGAGCAAGGGATGGAGAACAGATTTAGCAGACGAGCAGGAGCTGGTGAGATGCCAACTCCTTTTCATTTGCAGGTTAAGTACATTGTCTGATCTGTCTGACCTTTACTATCATTAGTCAAACCTGTATTTCAGCAGCAAAGAAAAGTCTGCAGTGATTGTGTCTGATTCAGACATTGGACCCATGAAGATTCCCAAAGGAAGCAGAGTCCCTAAAATTCAATAAAAGGACCCAATCCCCTTGAATATTGGAACGTATTTATTAGAAATTTCCAGGAAGGATATACCCAGGGCCATATTTAGATCAAGAACACCAGAAATGAAAGGAGAAAGAGAGAGAGAGGATTTTAAAACTTATCCTAATGATTGTAATTCACATAAAAACTCCCCTATACATAACTTTTAAAAAGTATAGTCAGGCACGGTGGCACATGCTTGTCATCCCAGCAGCTTGGGAGGCTGAGGCAGGAGGATCACAGTTCAAAGCCAGCCTCAGCAACTTACTGAGGCCCTAAGCAACTCAGGAAGACCCTGTCTCAAAATATAAAAAGGGCTGGGGATGGGGCTCAGTGGTTAAGCATCCCTGGGTTTAATCCCTGGTACTAAAAAAAAAAAAAAAAAAGCAAGAAAAATGAAAAGAATGTACATTTGTGTACAACTAAGTTACATGAAAAATTCCCGCCCCCATGTCTGTTGATTATTTAATGATCAATCATTCTTGAAAAAGACACAAAGCTGATTTAAAGATCTATGAATGTTATTTAACCTCCCAAGATTTTCGACAGATGCCTGTATTCCTAACACTTCATTTCTTCCTTGAAAAGAAAAGTGGGCCACGTAGACTCCTTCATCTGAAATTTCCCTTCCACCTCATAAATCGCTGCCTGCAAGACAAACATAAGCAGAATTTATGTGTTATTTTGGCTTCTCTTGGATAAAAACCCATTTTAAAAACTGTAGGGGCGGGGTGAGGGGGGAGAGAGAACAGACAGAAGATCAATAGAAAATATGAATGTTGGAAGTGATGCTTCGGGTTGCCTAAGACAGTGTGACCAACCAAGGACCAGGAAGCGTAGGGTTGGGGGCTCTGCGAACTCGCCAAACCACAGGGACATTATAAATCTCAGTAAGCAGCAGCTTTGTTAGCAGGTCAAGGGCCACCTGAAGACTCCACTGAGGGTCAGACAACACAGAATTCGGTACCCATGGCTCTTGCTAAGGATCACTGCAATTCCCATGGCTCCAAAGAACATATTAATGATGGCTACTATCAATATCCTACTAGAAACAAACAAAAAGCAACATATACTGACCAAGGAGACTCCACAATTAACCACTCTTGCCAGACGCAGTGGTGCAGACCTGTGATCCCAGAGGCTCAGGAGGCTGAGACAAGAGGATCATGAGTTCAAAGCCAGCCTCAGCAACTTAGAGAGGCGCTGAGCAACTCTATGTCATGCAGAACCAGAAGAATGAGAAGTTATACTCCATCTAAGTATGATGTGTCCACATGCATTCTTCTGTCATGTATAATTAATTAGAACAAGTAAAAAAATAAATTCAATTTTAAAAGGTACCTTCCTCAAGCAAGAGATAAGTGAATGTTTGGAATTGATTCATTTATCCACCTTGTATACCTGGAGTTGGAGCCCAGCTGTTATGGTATAGAGTAAGAGTCCCACAGAAGCTCCTCTGTGAGACAATGCAAGAAAGTTGAGAGGTGAAATGATGGGGTTATAAGAAGTTCACCCTCATCAGTGCACTGATCCCCTGGTAAGGATTAACTTGGTGTGACTGTAGGCAGCCAGGTAAGACTGCAGGAGGTGGCTCCGTGGGGTGGTGCCTTGGGGGTTTATATTTTGTCCTTGTGAAGCAGAGCTCTCTGTTTCCTGGTGCCATGTCCCCAGCCAATTTCCTCCGCCACCCACTTCTGCCATGATGTGCTCACCTAGGGCCCAGGGCAATGGAACCAACTGTCTAAGGACTGAGACCTCTGAAACCGTGAGCCCCCAAATAAACTTTTCCTCCTCTAAAAATGTCCTTTTCAGGTCTTCAGGACACAGCAGCAAGACAAGCTGACCAAAAAACCAGCCACGTATGGGAGATGACACTCCATGTACGTATAATATGTCAAAATACATTCTACTGTCATGTATATCTACAAAGAACAAATAAAAATATTTTTAAAAAAGAAAAAAACAGAGCTAGGCACAGCGGCACACACCTGTCACCCCAGTGGCTCGGGAGGCTGAGGCAGGAGGATCGCCAGTTCAAAGCCAGCCTCAGCAACTTAGTGAGGCCCTCAGCAACTCAGTGAGACCCTGTCTCTAAATAAAATATTAAAAAAGGGCTGGGGATGGGGCTCAGTGGGCGAGTGCCCCTGATTTCCATCCCTGGTACCAAACAAACAAACAAAAGCCAGCCCTGTGCTAAACCCTGGGGAAACCCTGAGGAGTAAGACAATCATGTAATATTGCTCTGATATTGTGGAAGTGCACCAAGGGAGGTTCTAGAACCATCCTGAAGACAGCAAGGACACCGACCTTCATGGAAGTAAAATGTTGACAGAACCAGGCAAATCACGTCAATGATCCAAAGGACCCGAACGCCTGGCCTGAGGGCTGTGACCACTCCTCACCCACAACCACAGGCCGCCAGGTACCGCCAGGTCTTCCAACTCCGCTGAGAGGCAGAGAACAAAGAGTTTATCTGGGTGGCTCAGTAGCTAGCGTCACATCACCAAGGCCAGGTAAGTCATGCCAATTTAGAACCAGCAAAAGGTTCTGATTAGATTTCACCTAATCCACGTCACTCTAGTTACATGTGAAAAACGGCTTGGAAGGGAGGGGAGGGGAAGTCTGAAGTTTCATTTAACCCATTACTGAGAACACACACACACACACACACATACACACATCATTAGCTGCTGAAACCAGACTCATTAGGCTGCCTAAATTTAGATTTTGCATTTCCATATAGTTTTCTAACTTTAAAGGGAAAACTCAATGGGTTCGTCAGCTTTTTGTCACTGTGACAAAATACTTGACAAAAATCAACTTAAAGGAGCCAAAGTTTATTTTGTCTGACAGTTTCATAGGGATTTTACACCTACCTGTGGTGAGGCAGACCATCAGTGTGTGCATATTTCTAATATACAATGGCACACAGTAAAAATACCCAACTCACAAGAAGAATAGCAAACTAACAAGAAAGAGTCCGACGAAAGCAGTGTTTACCCCACAGGGTAACCCTTAAATCCTACAGCCCACGTCCAGCATCCAGGGTACACAGTGGCACAATGTGAGTTTCAAAGAATTTGGGCAGCCCCATCCCTATATGGCCTGACTGGGTGCAGCCCACATGGCTGCTCTCTTGGGCTGGCTCGGCTCACTGGCTCTAGTTTTCCTTGGCAAATGTTCCACACCCCTGGCACCCTGGGGTCTATTTTGCAACCTTGGGCTCACTCTTACAACTTCATGCCTCAGCCTCTCAGCAGCTTCTGGCAAGAATTCTGATCCTGCGACACACTTCCCAGGGCTTCCTTAGAAATCTGGGTGGAAACCTCTGCAACCCACCACTCTCTGCATTCCGCACGCCTCTAACATAGCACCATGTGGACCACACACAAAGGTCTGTCACCAGCAGAACAAGTGGCTGGGTCCATTTGGACCACAGTTGCAGTGACCTCTGAGTACCTGGACACAGCTCTGCACAGTGAACAGAATCCTGCAGAAACAATTTCCTAGGCAGTCCTTTGGGAGCAAAGCAAAAGTCTACATTTTCCTCCCCTGAGCTTGGAATAGATGGGGTCTAGCCTGCTTCTGAGATGCCCTCTCTTTCCTGTTGTCCCACTGCAAAGTGTTGGCTTCTTCTTTCAATGCTCACCTCTTCAGCAATCATACACTCCCTGGCCCCAAGTTTACATGGACATCTTTTCTGACCAAAAGGCAACTTATTCAACTCTTTGTACTCTATTTTTGGCTCTTGATTCTCACTGTAAATCTGGCAAAAAGTAGCTAGCAAAACCCATGCCACAGCCAGAATGCTGTGCTTACCTTGAAATTTTATCCACCAGATTAATGAGTTCATCATATCTAAATTCAGCTGCACACAAAAGGCTTAAGGCACAGACAAAATGTATACAAATTCTTTGCCTGAATATAAAACAAATGGCCTCTAATCCAATTCCCAAGGGAGTTCTCATTTCCATCTGAAAACTCTTGAGCACAGTCTTTATGGTCTGCATTCCAATTAACATTTGGTCTTCTGAGCTTCATTTCAGAAATGCCCATTAAGCTCCATTTACAACATTCTAAGCATTCTCTAGCCTGCTTCTCCAAACTTTTCCAAATTCCTCTGGCAAAACTGTTCCAAGGACTTCTGAACCACATGGTATGTATGGTCAGAACAATTACCCCACACTCTCAGTACCAACTTTATGTGTTAGTCAGCTTTTCGTCGCTATCACAAAATACCTGACATAAGTCAACTTAAAGGAGAAAAGGTTTATTTTTGGCTTACGGTTTTAGAGGTTTTGGTCCATGGTCTGCTGGCCCCATCGCTTTAATGTCTGTGATAAAGCAGAATATCATGGAAGATAGTATATGGAGGAGCAAAGCTGCGGCTCACCTCATGATGGCCAGAAAGCAGGGGCTTTGGGGGTGAATATCAAAATATACTCTTTAAGAACATGCCTCCAGTGACCTACTTCCTCCAATGAAGTACACATCCCATGGACATCCTCAAAGAAGACTTACAAAGACTTTCATGCACTAGTTTATCTAAAGCCGCTGATAAGAATGTGCCTGCAGCTCACACAGTACTCCCCTCCCCCTTATTACACACACACACACACACACACACACACACACACACACACACAGAAAGAACAAGCTATATTTGTATTTCTGCCAGGAAATGCCATGGATTGGCTCCCACTGGAGATGACATTTTGGTTTCATTGTGATACCTGGATTGATAACCATGCTAATAATATTTTCTGAGGGCTGACATTGTGCAAGGTACCCTATATCCATTGCCCCATATAATTCTCACAGGACTCCTAGGAAGTTAGTCCAATCTCTGTCCCCAGTGCATTGGTGCAAAAGTCATTGCTGACAGCCATTAGTTCACGTACCCACAGAAACATCTAATCTAGACTACGACCAACAGATACTTTGAAAACGTCAGTAAACCCGTGCTTCTCTAAAACCACTGTTATCAACCACTGCAGTCAACCCAGGGAAAGATCAATAGACATGCAAAAAATTTAGGGATAGGCTAATTAAAAATCCACTTACAAACATGTCACTCCATTTTTGCATGTGTGAACGTACATAAACACTAGAAACATACACAGACTGTACGGTCATTATGGTGAAGAGTTCTGTCTTTCCTAAGTGTTCCTGATTTACCTCTTTGATAATGGGGAAGCACATTTTCAAGGCAGTTTTGGGGGCACAGCAGGGAGTTTGCTAGTAGTCAGGCTGTTTATGAAATGCAGTTTTGAAGTCCCCTCTGTAAGGATGCAAACAAAATCAAACATGATGGATATGACCAGAGAGCCACTGTCTTCCTCATCAATTGCAGAACCCCCAATTCCTCCAAAACACAAGGCATTGCTCTCTGCTTCATTTGCTGAGCCACAACACCTGAGGAGCCCATTTGATGAGGTCTGTATGAATCACCAACACCTTTGGCTATCCTGCAGATATTTATAGTTCACAAAAGAACTCAGAAAAAACCTCCTGTGAAGCTATATCTTCCTTGAAATGCAGCTGGAGGAGTTTTAAAGAAGGCATGTGGAGCCAGGCACGTGATGGAGTGCACCCATAATCCCAGCAGCTCAGGAGGCTGAGGCAGGAGGATTGTGGGTTCAACGCCAGCCTCAGCAACTTAGTGAGGCCCTCAGCAATTCAGTGAGATCCTGTCTCTAAATAAAATCCAAAAAAGGGCTGGAGATGTGGCTCCATGGTAAAGTACCCCTGAGTTCAATCCCTGATGCCAATAAATAAATAAATAGTTAGGTAGGTAGGTAGATAGATAGAGAGAGAGATAGATAAATGAATGAATGAATAAGACATGTTGAGAGGACACATTTGAAACACAGCCTCAGTGCTGAGGAATTTCATGGTTTTAATGCTGGGAATACACCCCAGGATCATCCCTCAGTCATGGTAATCAGTAGACATATTTCATGTGGGAAAAGAACTTACTACACATATACAGGAAGCCTTCCACAAGAACTCACATTCCACAAACTCTACAACCACAGAGACAACATCCAGGCGGTGGGTGATTAATGCCCTGGACTGACTTCAACCAATCTTTCAGCCAACCAATATCTATGAAGGACCAGGGCCTGAACTGGATATAGAATAATGGATACAGCAGAGAGGAGGTGCCACCCTGACCGAGAGGGATGTTCAGAATCTACTAGAATAAAATCTTGAATGGATCATGGGATCACACTATGCGGCACAACATTTACTACTTTGTTAAGTGCGAGAAGAACAAAGGCTGTTCTTCAAAGTCTTCTGTTGCTACACACAATAACTAAAACAAAAGCAACCACAGGAATGACTTACAGAGTTCTTCTAACACATCAGGAACCAAGCCAAAAATGTACATCACTATCTCATTGAATTCTTATTCATCCATTTTGCAGTACTGGGAAGTGAACCTAGGGCTCATGCATGCTAGGCAAGTGCTCCAACACTTAACTTACCTCTACCTCCAGCTTTTTAAAATATTTGTTTTGAGACAGGATCTCACTAAGTGGCCCAGGCGAGCTTTGAACTTGCTATCCTCTAGCCTAAGCCTCTTGAATTGCTGGGTTGGGGACATGCACCACTATGCCCGGCTATCTGTCTGTTCTGGTGTGGATGTGAGGTGGCCCCCAAAAGCTCCTTTGTGAGACACTACAAGAAGGTCCAGAGGAGACATGACTGGGTGGTGAGAGCCTTAACCCAACCAGTGAATGGACCCCTGATGGATTAACTGGGTGGTGGCTGGAGGAGGTGGGTGTGGCTGGAGGAGGGGGCATTGGGGGCGTGGCTTTGGGGTCTCTATTTGTCTCTGGAGAGTGGAGTCTCTCTCTGCTTCCTGATCACCATGTGAGCTGCTTCCCTCCACCACACTCTTCCTCCATGATGTCCTGCCTCCCCTCGAGTCCTGAGGAATGGAGCCTGCTGTCTATGGACTGGGACCTCGGAAACCCTGAGCCCCCAGATAAACTTTTCCTCCTCTACAGTTGTTCTTGTCAGGTCTTTTATTCACTGCAGTAAAAAAGCTAAAACGCAATCTCATACATTTTTAAGAGATGATTCCCAGAAACTCTGTGTCCCCTGTTTGGAGACAATGTGTGCAGGGATTTCCCCCTGACGCAACAAATCTCAGAGGAGACTTCTCATTTCAACAAACCCTATGCAGAGCAAGTAAAGGCTGTGTGGAGCTGAGCGTGACTTGTGACTCTGCTGTCATCTGCCATGTGGACCTTGGCAAGTGCTAGGGCTGCTCAACCTGTCTTCCTCCCTGGAATGAAGACACGGTGTATCTTCCCAGAACTCTCCCCAGGATAGAAAACGGCACCAGGTGTGAGTGTGTGTGTGCGCTGCCCAGTGTCCAGCATGATGGAGAAGCCACCTGGAAGGGCACTGTTTCATGTGGTCTTTCTGATCTCACTGAGTTCCATTTTGGACAAAAGATCCTAAGGCTCATCATCTGATTTCCACTGGATTCTGCTGAGCTGGTGAACTCCTCTATCCCTGCAGCCACAAAACCCCACAGAATTTGTCATCCTGTCAATCAGGATGTGCAAAACCCACCCGAGAAGCTGCTGTTAATTGGAGAAACCTGCTGATCGACAATATGTCTGGGAAATGTTTGTAAACAAACTTGGAAACATCTGCCCAAACAAAAACCTAAAAAGTGATATGAAATGCAGCTTTTTTTTTTTCAAAAAGGGGGCGAATGGGAGACATGGGAAAATAAACTGCTGCTTCTTTCCTTTTTTAAAAAAGTTATTGGGTTGTTTTTTTCAGAATTTTTTAGTTCTAGATGGACACAATATCTTTATTTTATTTGTTTATTTTTATGTGGTGCTGAGGATGGAATCCAGAGCTTCACACGTGCCAGGCAAGCGCTCTGCCACTGAGCCCCAGCCCCAGCCCTAATATAAAGTTCTTATTGTCAACTGCTGAGAACAAAAGATTCTGCATCTGCACATTCTCCTGGAGCTAGGCACACAGGGACACAGAGCACACCATTTCCCATCAGGGGTTCTTAAGATCCTGGGTTAAACAAGTGTCATCAGACCCATGGTAGTAATAGACATTGCAATTCTAGAAAGTTCTGCCCTTTCAAAATCATTCATTCAACAACATATCAAGTTTTCATTATGTACCTGGTACTATAAAATGAGAGGAAAGTTTAGAAGATTCCTACGAGTTTGTCCACCCAGTTCTTTATATAGTACCACCTCCTTCTAAATCAAGCAGGAAAAATCTCTCTGAAGTAGTCCTTGTCTCTTCCGGTATTTAACTTAATATATATTAATACAATACATTAAATTAATATATTGATATATTAATTTAATGTATTTTTAGGTATTAAAATTTCCTACAAACATATGTTAATACAATACATTAATTAAATTAATACAATATATTGAATAAATCAACATATCAATATATTAATTTAATATATTTTAATATATTAAAAGTTTCCTACAAGCTTCACCAATGCTTTTGTTCAAATAAGCAATTTTTTTCTGTATCTAGGGTAGATTTTATATATATTTATGTTTTGTATATTTTATATGACATAATATTACATGAATACCTTTTAGTGCGGATTCTCAAATTTTAAGTAGGATACATTTTAAAATAAGAAAAGAAAATCTGGGAAGACTTAATTTATTTATAAGGAAGATACGCATTCACCAGGATACTTTCATTCTGTATGTGGGTTTTGTCCTTCTATTAAGAGACAGACAGACAGAGACAGACCTTCGTCAGAATTATAAGGAGACACGACTTAAGTGTTCTTACAGTGACTTTCAAATTGTTCATTATATCGCATATTAGTTTTGAAGACAAGCCAAAAGCATTAGGTATCTCACTGACAAAGGAGAGAAGAAGGGCCATCTTTGGAAAATGTTTGTACAAGTTTGTTCTTTGCCAGGTGACTTTCACATAGTTTCTGGGTATTAGAACCAGTCACTCTGCATCAGAGAAAGTGAAGACCAGAACAATAGGAGAGTCTGCAGATCACGCAGCCCAATGTCTCCCAAAACTCACCACATGGAACTAGTTAAATAAGTTAAATGATGTGACTCCACTACTTCACCGCAACTACTGGAGTCTAGCTCCCTCAGAGAGCCCAGAAGAATGATTGGTACATAGTACGTGCTCAGTAAGTAAATGCTAAATAAATCAGAGAAGTCAGCTGAGGCACCTGGTCTCTAATGCCTGAGTCCAATCAGAATAAAATCATAAGTACCTAACCACAGTTATGCCAAGGGTCCAGTGGTTTGGAAAAATGCTTAAGAAAGAAGGTCGAAGCAAAGAAAATATGATGTAGAATGTATTCGACGACGTGATTTTGACTTCAATAATAAAGAAGACATGTCAATAATAAAGGAAACATGTTTCTTAATAAAAGTAGGAAAAATGTTGCCCAAGTATTATCCGTGAAATCTCTGAGGAACAGACTTATAGATGACTTGATTCTTTTTCCCTTTTTTTTGTTGTGTTAAAGGTACAAAATATAGGTGACATTTTAACCATTTTAAGTTTATAAGTTAATAGGATTAATTATATTCACAAGGTGCAAACATCACTACTTTCTTTCTTTTCTTTTTTTTTTTTTTAAGTACCAGGGATTGAATCCAGGGTACTCAACCACTGAGCCCCATCCCCAGCCCTTTTAGAGACAGGGGCTCACTATGTTGCTTTGGGTGCACACCTGTAATCCTAGCAGCTCAGGAGGCTGAGGCAGGAGGATGGTGAGTTCAAAGCCAGCCTCAGCAACTTATCGAGGCCCTAAGCAACTCATCAGAGGGCTTAGCACAGGGACAGCCTCAAAATGGCACAGGCAAGGCTAATGATCAGCCGACAGTAAGGCAGATATGACTTTGAAATTGCCTGAGAGCGAACATGTGAGATCTCATCCAAAGCAAAATGCATAGTCCTTACCACAAGATCCACTCCACTGAGAGAAACACGGAGCCCGTTACTTACAATTGGAGGCCCTAACTGTGCGGGCGAGCGAATTTGGCATGCTTTGGCAGGTTACAAATGAACACAGGAAGACAGCATCTGTCAGCTCCCTTAGGAAACCAGCAAGAACCCCGTGTAATTCCTTACCTGGAAAACAGAAACACGGAACACAAATTAGCATTCAAATGGCATCATTCTATGTCTTTCTTACTAGTTTAAGCCTCATGTTAAGTCAATTATTTCTTCTTGCGGCAGGCGGGCAGGGCCAAGTGGATACTGAATCCTTAACACACGCTTCTCCCTGATTCCAGACGGTTTCCACATCAACATTCCTGTCAAGGATGTATGTTGAATATCATTCCTAATACACGTCTATAAAACTGTTGTATCAAACACAACTGAGAGCGAACAGCACTGCTAACTGTGTAATTAGTCATTTCCACCACACAATAATCACATCAGCAGATAAGTCACTCGGCTTCCACTTGGAATCGCATCCAGGCCCTGAACCCGTCCACTCCCTTGTTGAATGTCCATCCATTCACTCAGCGCAGCTACCCAGCACAAATGGTCATTGCTGAGGTTAACAGAGGAAAAAGACGGGGCTCCAACCATCAAGGACTTCACACCCCAGTGCAAAAATCAGCCGTGTGGAAGCCTGTTCCCTCTTGACCAGGGAAGTCCTGGAAAATAATTATACTAATATGAACTTGGTCTTCCTACTCAGCCAACGAGTCAGTAAGTATGGTCAGGGCGTCTCTCTGTGCTAGGAACATGTGACCGGCAGTTCCCACAGCCCCGGGCCCTGCCCTTGGTCCAGTCCACTAGCCAATACAGAGGTTCTGGTGTTCCCAGGTGGGACGAGAGGGTGGCCCAGGGAAAGCTAGTCTGGCTTAAGTGAAGGCCTCTTGATGACGCACATTTACACTGGGACCTAAGGATGAACACCAGGGAAGGAAATGTCACTTAGGGATGTGGAAGTGGTTCTCCAAGAGTGGCCCAGGGAACCCTGAAGATTCATGAGACTCTTTCCATGGGCTCCATAAGCCCAGAACAGCCTCCTGGTGATGTGAAGATGTATATGGCCCCTTGTGGTCTCGTCTTCTCAGGAGTCTACAGCTGTGACTTCCACGCACTGTGAATAGGAGTGAAGGCAAAAGCAGGTATGGGAATCCAACAACCTTCCACTAACGTTGATCTTCAAGAGATTGGAAGATATGTTAAAAAAAAAAAAGGAAGAAAAGCCACTATCTCACTCAATATTTTGTCCAAAAAAAATTATTGTGGGTTGGCAATGTAGTATATCACAAAAAAAGAAATTTTTAAAAATTAATGTTATTGCCCAGTGCAGTGGTACCGGCCTGTCATCCTAGCTACTAGACAGGCTGAGGCAAGGGGATTGTAATTTTGAGGCCAGACTGGGCAACGTAGAACCGGTCTCAAAAATTAAAAAAAACACTGGGAATGTCACTCAGCAGTAGAGCACCATCCTGGCCTGTGCAAGGTCCTGGGTTTATTTATTTTTTTGGTACCAGGGATTGAACCCAGGGATGCTCAACCACCGAGCCGCATTCCCAGGCCTTTTTTATATTTTATTTAGAGACAGGATCTTGCTAAATTGCTTAGGGCCTCACTGAGTTGCTAAGGCTGGCTTTGAACTCGTGATCCTCCTGCCTCAGTCTACCAAGCCACTGGGATGACAGGTGTGTGCCACTGTGCCTGGCTGGTCCTGTGTTTGATACCCAGCATTACCCCCCAAACAGGGGGAATTTTTTCATTTATGTTAACATGTATATTATTTTTTATAAAATGAGTTCATATGGTTTTTTTTTTATTTCTCAGTTTTAATTTGTAAAGGGGTAAATATATAAGAAACAAAGGCTCTCAGTTGTCCTCAAATATATTTAAGAATGTAAAGTAGGAAACTATGGACTTCAGTTGAATAATGCATTGATATCGTTCATCATGTGCAGCCAACAGTCCACGTGGACACGGGTAGCTAACAAAAGGAACTGTGGGGCAGGGGAGGAAGAGGGCATGAAAACTCTGTGTCCTCAATGCCATTTTCCTATAAACCTAGAGCTACTCTTAAATTAAAACTAAAGGATATTTTTAAAGAGAGAGTGTATGAAAGAAAACCAAGGCCTGGGGCATAATTCAGAGGCAGAGTGCTTGACCCAGGGTGCACGAGGCCCTGGGTTGGATCCCTAGCACCACAGAAAATTATGAAATAAAATAAAATAAGCCTGAGCCAAAATGCCCAGGAACCGCTGACCTATGGAAAAGAACTTTAGCTGGCAGTGAGACGACGGGGAAAGGGGCAGAGGAACCAGGGGGGCAGAATGTGGGGGGCCAAGATGAGAGGTGGGACGAGGGGGTGGCTGTAAACATGGACTGCCACCAACAGGACTGCTCCAGGTTCCTAAAAGAACACAGTGAAAGACAAAGAATGTCCAAGTGTCTCAGTGATACCCAGGCCACCAGCAAAGGAGGCAGGCAGCCACCAAGACCGCTGAAGTTTGCTCTGGTCGGGGCTAGCGGAATTCAGGTGGTTGTTAGAAAACTATAAGGAAATGCAGAATCTAAATTTAGGCAGCCCGCGAGGCTGGTTTCATGGGCTAATGGTGTGTGTGTGTGTGTGTGTGTGTGTGTATGTGTGTGTGTGTGTGTGTGTTTTCTCAGTAATTGGTTAAGTGAAACTTCAGACTTCCCCTTCCCTCCAAGTCATTTTGTAACTAGAGTGACTTTTTGATTAGGTGAAATCTGAATGATCTGGCGTCCTCCATCAGAACCTTTTGTTGGTCCTAAATTGGCATGACTTACCTGGCCTTGGTGATGTGACGCTAGCTACTACCGAGCCACCCAGATAGAATCTTTGTTCTCTGCTTCTCAGCAGTTGGAAGACCTAGCAGTGCCTGAAGGCCTATGGTTGTGGGCGAGGAGTGGTCACAGCCCTCAGGTCAGGCGTTCGGGCAAATCATATCAATTAACACGAAAACTTCTGTCAAAGAATGAGTGAGCCTGCGGGCACTGTGGCCCACGTCTGTCATCCCAGTGGCTCAGGAGGCTGAGGCAGGAGGATCCCCAGTTCAAAGCCAGCCTCAACAACTTAGTGAGGCCCTAAGCATCTCAGTGAGACTCTGTCTCTAAATAAAATATAAAGGGGGCTGGGGATAGGGCTCAGTGGCTAAGCGCCCCTGGTTCAATCCCTGGTACCAAAAATCAAAAAGTCATGAAAGAGTGGAAGGTGCGTGGTGGCAATCAGAAACCCCAGAGGAGGCAATGGTGAAGGATAGATCAGAAAACACCCAGTGCCTGTAAGTGTGATTCACAACAGCTGTTGCTACTACTACTACAATAACTACCACTGCAACTGAACATCCAGCCAAACACCTAAGATGCATTTGATTCTATTCTGTGAAAATCATAACGCAAATCAGTGCCAAAACAGTGCCGCTAGCCAGTCACCCCTTCTGGGAGTGGGGAAAGTGTCCTCACTAGGACGAGCTGACATGACTGATCACACATTGGCCAAGCAGACAACGGAGGAGGCTCGAGTTAGGTTCCAGAATCCTTATTTTAAAATAGAAGCTTTGATTAATTTCCAAGATACATAAAGAACTCAAAAAGCTTAACACCAAAAAACACAAATGACCCAATTAATAAATTGGCAAAGGCACTAAATAGGCGCTTCACCGGAGAAGAAATAAGAATGGTCAAAAATACATGAAAAAATGTTCAACCTCACTAGCAATTAAAGAAATGCAAAATAAGGCTACACTGAGATTCCATCTCACTCAGTCAGAATGGCAATTCTCAAGAATACAAGTAACAATAAAAGCTGGCGAGGATGTGGGTAAAAGGTACACTCCTACATTGCTGGTGGAACTTCAAATTGGTGCAAACAATCTGGAAAGTAGTATGGAGATTCCTTAGAAAACTTGGACCAGAACCCACCATTTGACCCAGTTATCCCATTCCTCAGCATATGACCAAAAGCACTTAATATCAGCACACTACAGTGACACAGCCACATCAATGTTTATAGCAGCTCAATTCACAATAGCTAAGCTATGGAACCAACCCAGGTGCCCTTCAACAGATGAATGGATAAAGAAAATGTGGTCTATATACACAATGGAATATTACTCAGCTATAAAGAAAAATGAAACTATGGCATTTGCCGGTGAACATATAGAACTGTAGACTATCATGCTAAGTGAAATAAGCCAATTCCAAAAAACCAAAAGTGGAATGTCCTCTCTGATGGGTGGATGGTGACTTACAATGAGTAGGAGGAGAGGTTCACCAGGCTGGACAGAGTGAGTGGAGGAAGGGAGGGGTATGGGAATGGGAAAGACAGTGGAGTGAATGGAACAGAAGTTTCCTGTGTTCATATGTGAGCACACGACCAGGGAAACCCCACATCATGTCCAACCACAAGAATGGGAAGTTAGACTCCATGATATGTCAAAATGCACTCTACTGTCATGTATATCTGCAAAGAAAAAATAAAATAAAAGCTTTGTCTCAGCCTTTCGGGAAGGAGACACAGAGCACATTCTTTCCACTTGTCTGTTGCCTGGAGGAACATGCACACCCCAAATAATGACACATTTCACGACTGGGTCAGCTCAGTGAAGGGGGAAACCCAGTGTCCTGGTGGCCCACACTCTGGTTAGGGGCAGACAAGAGTGCGAAGGGATTCTCGTGGTCACCGAGGCTGGGGTGAAGGTCACAAATTAAAACCAGAAGACGTACACAGGCTCTACCACAAATTGGCTGTGTAATCAGTAAAGTGACAATTGGGGACCACAAAGAAACCTCTCTGTAATTCTGGTCAGTGTGTGGATGGAGGCAGGGACAGAAATCTGAAAGACTCAAAGGGCTTATCGGCTTTATGAGGCGGGTATGGAAATGAGCTTGTAAAGTCAAGATTTAGCCAGGCGCAGTGGGCAGGCCTGTAATCCCAGCAGCTCGGGAGGCTGAGGCAGGAGGATGGTGAGTTCAAAGCCAGCCTCAGCAACTTAGAGAGGCCCTAAGCAACTCAGTGAGGCCCTGTCTCTAAATAAAATATAAAAAGAGCTGACGATGTTAACTGCCCCTTGGTTTAATCTCCAGTATAAACAAGCAGATTTATAAATACAGAAGTGAGACAGGGATCTTTAATCTTGCTCTTCTGTTCAGGACACATCTCCAAGACAAAATATGCAACAACCAGATCAATCAACTGGATGAACTCTAGGACGAGTTCATAAAGCTTATAAAAGACCTTACAGTACCATTCCCCTAAATTGTGAAGCGTTTTATTTAACACAGACTGTGCATTTTAGACATAAATCCAAGGATATCAGGGAGCATGAGAATCAGCATCCATTCAAAAATTGCTGGGGACATCGGAATTTTCCAAATGGGATCGACAGATAATGTGCATCTCCGTCATGTGAGCTAAAATGCATCGCTTAGGGACCGATTCCAGATCTATCCCATTAGAATCTTGGGTTTGGGGAATGCGCACTTTTCACGAGTCCCTCCCCACTCAAAATATTTCACACACACTGAAACATGAACGTTACTGAGTGTTGATATGTGGATCTGGAATTTCCCCAAAGACTCATAGGTTAAAGGCGTGGATTCTAATGCTGCAATGTCCAGAGGGAGGGCTTTTAGGAAACCATTAGATCCTGACAGCTCTAACTGCGACAGTGGATTAATCCATCTGATGGATTAATAATTTCAGTGGATTTACAGGGAGGTGGTGGCAACTGTAGACAGGGCATTTTTGGAGGAAATAGGCATGCTTTGGGGGACTATACCTTGCACCTGGTCCCTTCCCTTTCTCCCTTTCTGTCTCCCCCCCCCCACTTCTCTCTCTCTCTCTCTCTCCCCAGTGCCATGAGCTCAATGACTTCCGTCCACCACACCCTTCTGCCATGATGTTCTGTGTCACCTCGAGGCCAGAGCTGTGGCGTCAACCCCCCATGGACTGAACCTCTGAAACTGTGAGCCCAAATCAATCTTTCCTCTTAACTAAGTTGTTTTTCTCAGGTATCCATCGCAGTGATAAAAAGCTGAGACACACACCAGGAAAAACTCGTAGACCCGGAAGGAATGGCTCTCTCACGGTCAAACTGTCCCCAGTACAAGAAACACAGGCTACTTGGAATTTCTGTAGAAAAAAATAAGAATATTCCAGTGGGAGGCATCGTGTGACATATAGCCAAAGAACTCAGGAACTAAAAACAGCAACTAAAGAAGGTTGTAAAAATCTCTAAATCTTCGTCTGCACAAGAGGCAAAGCTCAAGTTATTAACCTCCTGGAGCCACAGTTTGCTCATGTTTAACATGGAAATTCAGTCCAGGTGTGAAGGTGCATAACTGTAATTCCAGCCACTCAGGAAGCGGAGGCAGGAGGGATCACAAGTTCAAGGCCAGCCTGGGCAAGTTAGAGACCCTGTCTCAAAATAAAAAGGGCTGGGGATATAGCTCAGCGGTAGAGCATCCCTGAGTTCAATCCCCAGTACCTAAAGCCAATTAAAATGGTTTAACCTGTCCTCTATTCATTGAAAAGAGCAGGAGAGGGCTGGGGATGCGGCTCAAGCGGTAGCGTGCTCGCCTGGCATGCGTGCGGCCCGGGTTCGATCCTCAGCACCACATACAAAGATGTTGTGTCTGCCGAGAACTAAAAAATAAACATTAAAAATTCTCTCTTAAAAAAAAAAAGGAAGAAAAGAGCAGGAGACTGTAGATTACAAATTTTGTTGTTGTTGTTTGGTTTATTGTTTGGTACTGGGGAGTGAACCCAAGGGTGCTCAACCACTGAGCCCCATCCCCAGCCCATTTTCTGTATTTTATTTAGAGACAGGGTCTCACTGAGTTGCTTAGGGCCTCACTAAGTTGCTGAGGCTGGCTTTGAACTTGCGATCCTCCTGCCTCAGCCTCCCAAGGCGCTGGAATGACAGACAAGTGCCGCTGCCTGACTGTGGATTACATTTCTGCCCTTAAATCTACCCTGACTCCAGCTCAGAGGCTCTGACAGAAATGGAAGGATCCTTCTGCTGGTGGCTTCTCATGAAGGAAGAACCAGTCCTGCCCCCTGCTGGGCAACGAAGTATCCGCAGAGAGAAAGAAGAGAGAAAGGCCAGGCGGCCACGCGGTTTCCCCTGGCCCGGCGGGGTCAGCTTCAAAGAGCAAACAGTGTCCTGCTTTGTCCACTTCGAGGTCTCCTTTGAATCTGAGATTATGGTGTCGCACTGACCTTCAAGCAGGGGCACTGCCCTACACGGTTCTGATAAGCTGCTTTCTGAAAGCACTTCCCAGCCGCTAACCGTCCTTCTCACCGAGGGGACAAGATGATGACCATGTCATTTTAAGAGTAGCCTTAGGAAAGAAAGAGGACAAAGGCAGTTTCTGAATGCAAACAGGCTAGGAACGCACCATATTCTAGATTGAACTCTTTCTGTGCCTGGATATATCTAATTCCATGTGCACATTCTTTCCATTTTGAGGAGTTGGGGATGGGGGGCACTAAGGATTGAACTCAGGGGCACTTGCCCACTGAGCCCCACCCTCAGCCCTATTTTGTATTTTATTTAGAGACAGGGTTTCCCTGAGTTGCTTAGGGCCTCGCTATTGCTGAGGCTGGCTTCGAACTCAAGATCCTCCTGCCTCAGCCTCTGGAGCCACCGGGATTACAGGTGTGTACCACAGCGCCTGGCCCTATCCATTCTTTTCTGAAAGCCTGGCATCTAGCAGGAATCTCCTAGGGCTGTCCAGCACTTTCAGTTATCAAGTGGTGATCCATGTTAATGCCCTTCCTTTTTGGCACATCAAAGAAAGGCATGGCTCCCCTCCCCCACCCCCACCCCCACAGAGCCCTGTGTCCTCCCTGGCCTCAGCCTCAGGACCTAGTTTTGTTTTTTAAATAAACAGTCCATGGTCATTCTCAATAGCCACCCTACTCTAGAGAACATCACATCTTCTTTCTCAACTATAACCTACTACCCATGAATCCACATTCCCCCAGGGAGAGAGAATTCTGATCACTACCAGAAAGAGTGAATCCAGCAAATAGGCGAGGATTTGACCCCAAACCAAAGGCACATTCGAGGTGAATTCCCACCCCCATGCAGGTGACCGTTGCAAGAGGGGAAAAAAAATAAAGAGCTAATGAGTGGTGGAATGGAAAAGAAATGAACGACTGCAAACATCTAATCCAGGACTTACAGGGCACAGGAAAACTCTTTCACTCAATTTTAAGCTTACTCACTTGTTTTGGTCCTAGGTTTTTATTAAAAAATTTTCATTTATCAAGAGCAATAAAGTGGGCTGGAGATGTAGCTCAGTGATAGAGTCCCTGGTCTACCATGTGGGAGGCCCTGAGCTCAATTTCCAGCAACACACACACACACACACACACACCAATAAAGTTACTCATAAACCTCTGAAACAAGCATTTTCTTAGAAATATTTCATGATGCACTTTTTGATGTTCATGAGCTGGTCTGGTTACCAGGACCACTCTGAAAAGCATTGTCTTCCGGAGAATTAGCTGCATGAATACTGAGTTTTGTCCTTAAAGACAGTGTTTCTGGCCAGGCACGGTGGTGCAAGCCTCTAATCCCAACAACTTGGGAGGCTGGGGCAGGAGGATCTTATTCAAAGCCAGCCTCAGCAAAATTGAGGCGCTGGGGCCGGGGTTGTGGCTCAGTGGTAGGGTGCTTGCCTAGCATGCGTGAGGCACTGGGTCTGATCCCTGAGACCATATAAAAATGAACAAATAAAACAAAAGTATTGTGTCCATCTACAACCAAGCAACTCAGTGAGACCCTGTCTCTAAATAAAATACAAAATAGGGCTGGGGATGGGGCTCAGTGGTCAAGTGCCCCTGAGTTCAATCTTTGGTACCAAAAAAAGGAAACGACAGTGTTCCTTTTAGGAAGCTAAAAGAATCCAATCTCTGGACAAGCCTCATTAAGTTTCACAGATACTGTAATCATTATTTCAAACCAAATATGCCAATATATTCAAAAGCATATATAAGCTTGGTGGAAACTTCTTAGCCAACCAATTTGGATGTAAGTGCCTATGAGTTACTGCTGATTTCTGCATCGAAAAGGAAATATCTTCCATATGAAGAGAGGTGGAAGAGGAACTAAGCAGTCTAAAACTCTTATGCCCTAAACAGTGTGTTTACACGATATCAATTAATGCTTACAATTCACCAAGGACACAGTCACATAGTCATCTCTTTTTTTTTTTTTTTGGTACCAGGGATTGAACCCAGGGGCACTGGACCACGGAGCCCCATACTCAGCCCTATTTTGCATTTTATTTAGAGACAGGGTCTCACTGAGTTGCTTAGGGCCTTGCTTTTGCTGAGTCTGGCTTTGAACTCACGATCCTCCTGTCTCAGCCTCCAGAGCTGCTGGGATTGCAGGAGTGTACCACTGATCCCTGCCTCACTGAGTTGCTGAGGCTGACTTTGAACTGGTGATCCTCCTGCCTTAGCCTCCCGAGCAGCTGGGATGACAGGCTTGAGACATTGTGTCTGGCCAGTCACCTCCTTTTGACCATCAGAGAGAAAGTGTAAGGAACTTGGCTGGGTTCAAGGTCATATCTGACTTGATCCAATTCACTCGCACTCATTGCTCGACATATGTGGCCTCTATCATCAGCATACTGGATCAGGCATGTGAGGGTCTATTTCCAATTAAAAAAAACACCATTTTGTACAGAATGGTGCAGGAGGCTGGGAAAGAATATGGGTGGTAATTAATTCCTTTCTTCTAGACAGTCTGTGATGGGATTCAGTGTGAGGTGCTAAGAATTTACATTCAGGCATATACAATGAATATGGAATTTTCTTGGAATATGACTTCTAAGAAAACGTGAATGATGCCCAAGGATTCATTCATTCATTCATTCATTCATTCATTCACTGTCTTCAGGAAGGTAGGAAGAATGCTTGCAAATAATGAAATTCCTACTTGCCCACAACTGGGTCATCTTAAAAAATATTGAAGCAATAGCTCTTCCTGCAAAGTTGCCATAATTACTCAAAGAAAAATCTCATTCACCCTGTGTCAATTTTCTTCAGATGGCACCAACTTGAGAAAAACGTCCCCCTCAAGGCACCTTTGTGCATGATCACGCTGTAATGCAAATGCTGAATAATCTGGTCTTAGATTATTCAAAACCTGTCATTTCTGGTCTCTTCCATTTCAAATTTCTTTAGTTTTTTCATTCTCACCTCTCCCCTTCTGAATAAGCTCTCCCTGTGTGTTCTTACAGTGAATTCCGTTTTGACAAAGAAGGACTCCAAGGGGAATCTCTACCTGGGCACAACCATAGAATATCCATGAAGTTAAAACAGTCCACGTATGGAGCTTCATGGACTTCAGGAGTTTAATTAAAATGGTGTCTGTGTTCCCCTGGAGAAGTATGGCCCATTTCTGCATGAATAAGGAAGCTCAGCCGGGCATGGTGGCACAGCCTGTAATCCCCAGGGGCTCGGGAGGCTGAGGCAGGAGGATCGAAAGTTGGAGGCCAGCTTCAGCAACTTAGCGAGGCCCTAAGCAACTCAGTGAGACCCTGTCTCTAAATAAAATATTTTAAAAGGGCTGGGGATAGGGCTCAGTGTTAAAGCACGCTTGGGTTCCATCCCTGGTCCAAAAAATAAATTAATAAATAAAATGCAGAGCTCTAGATTCAAAGCCTGGCTCTACTATGGACTCTCTTTGCTTTAGTGGAAAGCTACATAACCTTTCTGACCTTCACTTCCCTTGGCAAAATTGGAGATCATAGCAGTGCCACCTTCAAAGAATTGTGTTCAGAGTCAAATAATATATACCTGTCAATCCTTTTTCTTTTTTCTACTTTCATGGTGCTGGGGATCAAACTGAGGGCTTCACTCATGCTGGGCAAGTGCCCTACCTCTGAGATCGATCCCCAGCGCCCTCTCTGTATTTGGAGATAGGTTCTCACAGTGCTACCCAGAATAACCTCAAACTCGTCATCCTCCTGCCTCAGGATCCCAAGTAGCTGGGATTACAGATGCACATCACTGTACCCCACTTTAGGTCTCGCTCTCAACGATGGGACCAGCATGCTGCCCATGTAGACTAAGCGTCAGCCATCACTATGATGACTGTGTTTTCCCACTCCTCTCTAACGTACAGCCCTAGGTCTAGCTAAGTCACGAGAACTGTCTGCCAACGATCTACCATGTGCCAAGCGCTCTTCTTCAAAGTAGCTACGGTTATAATCCCATTTATAAGAGAAAGAATCTGGGGGCCAGCCAAATTAAGAAACTTGCCCACAGTGACACACCTAAGAATTAGCAGAGCCACTGTCCCCAGCTGCCACACAATACTGCCATAGACTGGAGGAAAAGTGAACAGGGGAGGGGGGGTGAGTAAACGTCTCATAAACACATAATCTGAACGTAAGAGATCCACCTTGAAATCCAGAAATGAAACCTCATGCCACAGACGGACCGTCAGACAGAAGCTTCTTGGAAATGCTTCTTTAAAACCAAGGGTGGACCAGACGCCGTGGCACACGCCTGTAATCCCTTAGCAACTCAGGCCCTGAGCAACTCAGCGAGACCCTGACTCTAAATAAGACATAAAAAAAGGGCTGGGGATGGGGTTCAGTGGTTAAGGGCCCCTGGGCTCAATCCCTGGTACCAAATAAATAAATAAATAAATAAATAAATAAATAAATAAATAAAACCTGGGGTGGAGATGGGTAGGAAACGGTGTCTGGGGACAGGGAGCTTGCCATTTCAATCACATTCAGTGTAGGTCAACAGGTGACTTGAAGACAGAAACGGGGTCCATCATAGACACAGGATGATACCTGGGGCTGGGGTTGTGGCTCGCCTAGCATGTGGGAGGTGCTAGGTTGGATCCTCAGCACCACATAAAAGTAAATAAATAAAATAAAGGTATGTGCCCATCTACAACTAAAACAAATTTTTTTATTGATTTAAAAAAATAATAGCCGAATGCATTACAATTCTTATTACACATATATACCACGACTTTTCATATCCCTGGTTGTATATAAAGTATGTTGACACCAATTCGTATCGTATTGTACTTTGGATGATGATGTTCATCACATTCCACCATCCTTGCTGATCCCCTCCCCCTCCCTTCCCCTCCCACCCCTCTGCCCTATCTAGAGTTCATCTATTCCTCCCATGCTCCCCCTCCCTACCCCACTATGAGTCAATCACCTTATATCACAGAAAACATTGGGCATTTGTTTTGCGGGGCTTGGCTGACTTCACTTAGCATTATCTTCTCCAACTCCATCCATTTACCTGCACATGCCATGATTTTATTCTCTTTTATTGCTGAGTAATATTCCATTGTGTATATATGCCAATTTTAAATAAAAATTAAAAAAGAAATAGGCTGATATTTAAGGATGAAAGACTGGGCGCTTTCCTAGGACAGATCAGCCAAATCCTCCAGGTGATGTGAAGCTCTTAACACTGTCTTCATTCTCCCTAGGTCCAGTGCTGAATGGCCCCAGGGAGGTAGAAGCAAAACTATGTAATGTTTTGAACAACCAATAATAAAAAAAAAAAAAAGGTGGCATTCTCTTGGGGAAAAAGCCTTTAGGCATTTTAACTTCCCCCTCTGGCAAACTCACAATCGGATGGCAAGCTCAGTTACAGAGGAACAGGATGCAAAGGAAGCACTCCTGAGCCTCCAGGGAAGGTAAGTGGAGTCAAAGGGAGAAGAGCGTTGGACGTTTTGATGAAGAATAAACCCTGTTTCCAATGGACCCGCTGTGACTAGCTCACCAAGCGAGGGCTCTTCAGAACAAGAGCAAAACACCAAATTCCAACATTGTTAAGCCATTTCCTGGAGTAATTACAGGAGATTTCGTTTCCAACCTCTCAAAATGCTTTTATGTCTGTCGCTCTTCTAGTGGCAGAGGCAGGGAGGTTAAGAGGAGGGAGCACTCGGTTTCCAACAAGCCGCACACAGAATGCACAATGCCGCCCAAGAAGTCTTTTATTCTGTCCGCCAGGCTGCTCATTAGCCATCCAGAGTGAGGCCGGAATGCACAATTTCCTGGTTCTGGCTGAACACTGATTGGATTTGCCTCTCAACCCCACCTGGTGGGGAAGGTGATCAGCCCCATCCCCACCCTCCCCTCCAAGACTGCTGAGCTCCCAAGAGCTTGTGCAAGCAAGTCAGGTGCGCAGACAGCGCTCTAAGAGATGAAAAATGACCAAGAGCTGTACGTTCCATCTTGTTTTTAAGCAAGACAGACACAAAATGTGGACTGTTTAACCCTTGGGGACCCAGACATCAGTACACACAACGGGTCTGGATACAAGCCCAGGAGGTTTCTGGGAGATCAATCCAAAGGTGCTAGAAACTCTTCTTTGTCTTTCCCTTCCCTCTACCCAGGGCTCACAAGGGAGACAGAATGATTGCATTTGACAGGCAAAAGCCACTTCAACGTCAGGGCCTCTCAGGAAGGCAGGGCATGGGAAGTCACAGGTCAAGTGGCGTCTGTTTCCCTCTCTAGGAAAAAAAAAAAAAAATCAGGAGTGCATCCCTGGAGGGGGCTCCCCTGATGGCTCCTTGGGTGATCATTTGCTTTCTTAGAATGTGAAACTCTGGGGGATGGCTGGGGGCTGCTGCTCCTGCTGCTGATGATGATGGTGATGATGGTGGTGGTGATGGAGAGAAAAAGGTGGGGCACCTATTCATGCCCCCAAACTGGCCTCTCTTCAGAATCTCACTGCTGCAAGGAGATACATACATGAAGTATAGAGAGCAAATATGCACAGTTCTCAGGATACTCTCATCATGTTACTTTACAATGATCCAGGGAAAAATGAACCAGTGAAACTCCTTATCATTTACAACCACAAGAAAAGGATCCTCATTAGAATAAGCATGTGTGTTTAATACGTCAAAATACACTCTGCTGTCATGTGTATCAAGAAGAATGAAAAACTCAAAACTCAAAATAAAATAATGAAAATTTTTTAAAAAAGAATGAACCACACACTGTTCATGTATTCATTCCCTAGAAAATCAAGGGTGGGAAGGGCCCTGGGGAAGCAGGAATGTTACCAAGAACATTCTAATATGTTACCAATAATTACACAGCTTTTTTCTGTTGTAACAGGTCCTTTGCTTTTATTTTTTTCTTTAGTTACATCACATGCTGTTATTATGGGCCAGTTACTAGAGGTGCTTTATCTACTTTTCTCATTTAATAAATACCAAACCCAGATATAGTAGGAACTAGTTGCTGTTCCTTCCACTTTGCAGATGAGGAAAGGAAGATACTAAGTATCTTGAGATACTGAAATATTTTGCACACGGATCACACAGCTATTAAGTGGCACCGATGTGACTAAAACCCTGGTCTGTTCTTAGAAAATGAAAAAGAGCAGCATTCTGCACACAGCCTTTAGTGTACGCGGCTCGGCCACTTCTACGATGTGGCCTCAGTGCTGGCATAACTAGATGTACGAGGATATTCAGTGCAGCACAGTTTGGGACCCAAGAATGGAAACAACTCAATTTCCTAAAGCAGGGAAATTCAGTCAATGATGGAGCATCCATGGAGCTGAACGGATAAAGGCGGGCACAGGGAGGTGAGACAGGAATGAAGAATCCCCAGCCTTCTCTGCACCATTTCGGCTAAAGGATTATGGACATAAAGCCATTAAAGAAACTGGAGGTAAAAGAAGGACCCTCCTTTTTCTTCCTGAAAGTGGGAGATAAAAAAAACCATCTCCTTCCTGTACAGAAGGAAAGTAACGATCCGCACACAGTGATGCACGCAGCCTCCCAGCGGCTCAGGAGACTGAGGCAGGAGGATCGCAGGTTCAAAGCCAGCCTCAGCAACTTAGTGAGGTCCTAAGCAACTCAGTCTTTGAGACCCTGTCTTTGAGTCTTGTGCATGCCAGTAACCCAGGGCCCTGGGCATGCCACGCAAGTGCTCCACCCTTGAGCTGCATCTTGTACCACATAAACTTAAATCTGTAAGTCTTCTCTCTTGTGTTTTTTTTTTTTTTTTTTAGTTGTAGATGAACACAATACCTTTATTTATTTTTATGTGGTTCTGGGGATCGAACCCAGTGCCTCACGCATGCTAGGTAAGCACTCTACCACTGAGCCACCACCCTGGCCCCTCTCTTGTTTTGTTTTACATCAGTTTAATTTTCAGGCCTAGTTGGAAAACTCTAAGAGGGGAAAGGTTAAAAAATTTACCTACCCTACAATATCTACGTAGGACTCTTTACCTCCTTAGTACTTTTGATTATAGTAACTCATTTAATCCCTCCAAATTGAGGCATAGATGTAAAGTAACAATCAAACTGCCTGACTGCCAAGTGCCAGAACTGAGATATATATATTTTTTTAACCCAGGAGCACTTAACCACTGAGCCACATTACATCCCTGTTTTGTATTTTATTTAGAGACAGGAACTCACTGAGTTGTTTAAGGCTTCCCTAAGTTGCTGAGGCTGGCTCTGAACTGGTGATCCTCCTGTCTCAGCCTCCGGAGCTGCTGGAATTACAGGCGTGCACCGCCATGCCTCGATCAGAACTGGGATTTCAACCCAGGCTGGCTGGCTTCAAAGTACATGCTTGTTAGCATTATTTTTCACAAACACTAAAAGAACATCACAATCTCCTTGTTTTAAGTGTGTAGATATTTCATATAAATATGTTTTATGTTAAAAAAAACTACTCTGGTTGTCAACAAGGATTACATTTTGTTATTAAGGGGGGTCTTTCTTTTCCTTTTATGATAAACATAAAATGCAAAAATAGTTACAAGACAGTGAAATGAGTCATAGTCATCATTACCCTAAGTACATGTGTGAAGACACGAATGGTGTGAAAATACTTTGTGTATAACAAAGCTTTCCAAACAACCAACATTTAAAGAGAAGACAGAGGGGCTGGGGATGTGGCTCAAGCGGTAGCGCGCTCTCCTGGCATGTGTGCGGCCAGGGTTCGAGCCTCAGCACCACATACCAACAAAGATGTTGTGTCCGCCGAGAACTAAAAAATAAATATTAAAAATTCTCTGTCTCACTCTCTCTTTAAAAAAAAGAAAAAGAGAAGACAGAAAACACCCGTTTATTTAATTTGGTGCTTAGCTTTTTACTGTAAATCAGAGTTCAATCTACCTTGAAAAATTGTGCTGTATAGGTGTAATATGAAATGAATTACATTCTGCCATCATGTATAACAAATTAGAATAAATAAATAATTTAATTTAAAAAATAGTTAGTTGCAAGTTCTGGGTCTCCTCACCCTAAAAGAAGAACATAGATGTACAAGGACATGATAATACATTATCAAAAGATTCTAAGCAACAGTAACCCCATCTTAAAAAAAAATTATCTTGTGAAATGTTAAGCATGCCAGTAAAAATTACTAATTGTTATGGTTTATTCTTTCTGTGCTTCTCCTTCTTTCCCTTCTCCCTCCCTATTAAAAATTTTTAAAAATTTTAAAAAAAACTTAAATTCCTAGCTTTGATATTGAATGGGTGGCTCACATTCAAATTCACTCATTAAGCTTTCCAAATAACCAACATTTAAAGAAAAGACAGAAAACACACGCTTATTTAATTTGGTGCTTAGCTTTTTACTCTAAATCAGAGTTCAATCTACCTTGAAGGTTTTCAAAAGGCCTGACAATGGAGGCCTTTTACAAAGATCACCTGGCTCTGCAGGATGCTTAGGAGGGAAATTCACCAAAAGGCCGACATCGTGCAGACAGCAGACGTCTATGGTGAATCAGCTTGCTCTCTTTTTAGTTTTAAAGACTCTCTTTAGAGTACTGAGAGAAAATAGTATCATTTAATATGATTCTTTGAAAGGAATTGAAGAAATTAACTGTCTAGAATAAGCAGAGGCCAGGTGTGGTGGGGCACACCTGTCATCCCAGCAGCTCAGGAGGCTGAGGCAGGAGGATCACGAGTTCAAAGCCAGCCTCAGCAACTCAGCGAGACCCAAAGCAACTCAGCGAGACCCTGTCTCTAAACAAAATATAAAAAGGGCTGGGGATGGGGCTCAGTGGTTAAATGCCCCTGAGTTCAATCCCTGATACAAACAAAAAATAAAGTAAAAAGTAGAATAAGCCTAGGCGCAGTTGCACAGACTCAGCGCATGCCTGGGGTTGGTTGATTTCTAATAAACATTTTGGTACCTTTTGTTTTATTTGGTCCTTTTCCTTTGGTTCATAGAGTGAACCATTTCCTTGGGGCATAAGGCAGAACATTGGTCACTTAAATCATCAAGGAAATTACAGAAATTCAATTAAGTCAGCCAAATAGTGACACTGGTTCTCTTAAGTTGACAAGTGTCCTCATATGCCATGGACATTTTCCATCCTGCAAGTCAACGGATGGCCCTCCCATGGGCTGTCCTCTGTGCCACAGAATTGAGTGACATTCTCTGATTTACCTGTTCCCATTAAAACTATAGCATATGCTATCAGCTCCTGTGGAATAAAAAAACCTTCGGCAATTAGAGTGACTTATTTACAACTCTGGTGCACGGGATGGATGGACACCAAAGGAAAAGGCTGTTATAACAGGATTTATTAGGGAACTTTATTTTCTTTCTTCTCCATTCTTAAGTTTCCTTGTGGAGTTTTAAACTTCTGGGTATTTATTTATTTATCTGTTAATCTATGGATTTATCTACTGATCTATCCATCTATTTATCTACTATTGGTACTCAGGATTGAACCCAGGGGTGCTTGACCACTGAACCACATCCCCAGCCCTTTTTTAGATTTTATTTAGAGACAGAGTCTCCCTGAGTTGCTTGGGGCTTTGCTAAGTTGCTGAGGCTGGCTTTGAACTCGTGATCCTCCTGCCTCAGCCTCCTGAGCCACTAGGATTATAAATAGGTAGTGATTTTCTGGTCTTTAGAAACATGCACTCAGAGTCTGAAGAGCCTTTCAGGACTTATTTTGTGGACAGAAGTTAATCACTATTTAGGGAATGTCAGTGATCCCTTCCCTACAAGTCAGTTCATTTGTTCCATTAGCAAGACAATGGACAACCTTCAAGATGGTGGCCATTTTCAGATTTCTCTGTCCTTCTCAACATTGTTTCTATAAGAGGCCATGATTCTTCTTGCACAACATTGATATTTCTGCAGTATCTGCCAAAAATCATTAATATATATGTAAAACCTGCTTAATATAATCAAAACATTTGCTCCCCGGAACTAGATAATTTATTCTGACCATTGCAACCCCTTGGTCCCACAACTATGACTTTCTTCTCATTACTTAATAGACTGAGATGAACAGGCAGGACTCAATTACGCCTAACATTTCACTGCTTATTTAATTAACAGCTATGGATATTTACATTTGCCTTCCTAACATATTTAGTTCTAATTAAACCTCACAGATTCAGCACAGCTCTTTCTACAAGGCTCAGCCCAAAATTGACAAATTAATCTTCAGAAAACTTCCTTTGGATAAGTGGATGATGCGTGCTTCAACTCAGAAACGGGTATTTTATTCACCTCCATTTGCATTCAGTTGGGTTTATCATCTTGAACAAGGTGAGAAGGCCCTGAGCCGGTGGGCAATAGAATACACCCAAACTCTCAGGACGGAGATGTGGATGAATGAGACTTGAAACCAGGTTGCCAGAGTGTCCAGGGCTGCTTCAGGTAGTAGACATTAGGTATCTAAAGCAGTATTCTTAAATGAACCCCAAACCTGAGTTTAACGGGATGTTTCCTCCCCACAGAAAAGATGGAGAAGTTTACTGTCGAATAGTTTGAAATGATGAGTTAGTTACACATCATGTTTTCCTTTTGGAGTTTTTTAAAAAATACTAGTGGCTGGGAGCAACGGTACATGCTTGTTACAGCAACATGGGAGGCTGACGCAGGAGGATCATAAATTCAACACCAGCCTCAGAAATCAGTGAGATGCTATCAAAAAATTAAAAAGAAATAAATAAAAAGGGCTGGGGATATAGCTCAGTGGTAAAGCACCCCTGGGTTCAATCCCCAGAACCAAAAAACAAAACCAAAAAAACAACCAGTATTCTAGGGACTATGCTTGACCTAATCTAGATATCTATGTCTAGTCACAGTTACATCAGAGTTGGCTACTGCTCATCAGCAGCAGAGGGTTTTTTTGTTTGTTTATTTGTTTTTGGTACCAGGGATTGAACCCAGGGGCACTCAAACACTGAGCCCCATCCCCAGCCCTTTTTTATATTTTATTTAGAGACAGGGTCTCACTGAGTTGCTTTAGAGCCTCAGTTGCTGAGGCTGGCTTTGAACTCATGGTCCTCTTGCCTCAGCCTTCTAAGCTGCTGGGATTACCGCATGAGCCACCGTGACTGGCCAGAGTTTTCTTTTTTAATCAACACTGGACTCAAAGCATATTTGAAATTCTCATTATCCCCAATTGGAGAATGGGTTTCTGGCATTCTGGAAGCTCAAAGCCAACTGGTGCTACCACCCAGGAAAGAACGTCGACAAAGTGAAGTTCTGACAACCGTTAAAAGAAATGTGCCAAAGACCATCATTTTGGCATGAACTGCTCTACTACCCTCAAAAGATGGGAACAAATCAAAACAAAGTGAAGTTTCATATCACTGAATTGAAAGTCAGTTGTTTATCTGACATCTAGAAACCAGGAGAGAATAGTTAAATCTCCAAAGGGCCTCGTCTGAGCAGGCATATTAAGAAATCCTCTACTTTTCTCTTACAAAGGGAAAGAAACCTGTACCAGCTTGATGGTACCCAATCCATTTTTTTTTAAAATATTTTGCTGTGTCCTCATCTGTTCAAGCAACCTAATAAAAACTATTTTGCTAACCAGATGCAGTGGTGCACACCTGTAATCCCAGCAGCTCGGGAGGCTGAGGCAGGAGGATCACAAGTTGAAAGCCAGCCTCAGCAACTCACAGCAAGGCCCTAAGCAATTCAGCAAGACCCTATCTCTAAATAAAATATTTTAAAAAGGGCTGGAGATGAGGATGAATGGTTGTATACCCCTGGGTTCAATCCTTGGTACAAAAAAAAAAAAAATCGATTTTGCTGGGTGCAGTGGTGCACACCTGGAATTCCAGTAAGAAGAGACCAAGGCTAGCCTTGAGAACTTAGCAAGACCCTATCTCAAAAATAAAAATAAAAAGGGGTAGGACATGGCTCAGTGAAGAAGACCCTAGATTCAATCCCTAGTCCTCCCAAAAGAAAATAAAAAGTGTGTAGAGGGGCCACTAGTCTCCATCTCCAATAGGGAATACCACTTTTAAGTTCTTAGATAAGATGTTCCCCAATTCATGAACTACTTACAAAACTCCATTAGCTCTTTGAACTACATTCACAGAGTTGTTTTTTTTTTCAAACACAGCCAAGATAGGCAAGTTGCCTAAAGATCTTTTCAAAGAAGTTGCCAAAGAAATTATGTAAGAGCATTGGTTTCCCTACATCAAATTCAAGAACGGGTAAGGCAAGGGTCACTTGCCTCAATCCAGTCTTTAAAATCTTCTTTCTTCTTTTCTTTTTGCTTTACAAAAGTAAAAAAGAAAAAAAAAAGTATTGAAATCTGAAATCAAACATCAGAAAGACAGAATGCTTTCTGAAAAACTAATCAGTCCTGCAGGGCTCGCACAATAATGGCCAACCGTGGGGTAGGATGACTTCATTCACATCCAAGAAATCAATGGTCAAAATGAAATTCGGCCATGCAGGCCCAGGGTTTCCTGTTAAGGTGGAGCACACAGGAGTCCCAGTGGGAACCTTCCCAGAGTTTAATTTTTAATATCTCTGGCTTTAGAAAATACGACAGCAGCAATAACTTGAAAGAAACCATTATCTCCTGGAAAAATGTGAGAAACATATTTAAAAGATAAAAAAACTGCTCCAAACAGAGAATAATATTTCCCCTTGAAGCTCCGGGGACAAAGCACACTTTCTAGTGCGGCCTTACTGAGGACCACTGGGATTCTGGCAGAGCCTTTCTCTCTACCCTGAGTGCTAAGAACTCCTTGGAACCTAAAACCAGCAAACAAACAGCCTCTTGGTAATTAGAGTAGAAAAAGTTCAGGTAGAAAGCCAACCTCCCCTGGTGGGAAGGAGTGCCTGAAATGTTTATTTTTATTTTGCAAAACATCGACTCAAAATATGCTTTAGGGTTGAAGAATTGAAAAAGGAAAGAGCTCTTCAAAAGCTGTCCATTGCCGGGCGTGGTGGCACACACCTATAATTCCAGCAGCTCAGGAGGCTGAGGCAGGAGGATGGTGAGTTCAAAGCCAGCCTCAGCAACTTAGTGAGCCCCTAAGCAACTCAGTCAGACGCTGTCTCTAAATAAAAAATAAATAAATAGGACTTGGGATGGGGCTCAGTGGTAAAGCACCCCTGGGTTCAATCCCCAGGACCCTCCACCCAAAAAAGCAAATAACTAGATTTAGCCTAAATATTTAAGAAATTTTGATAAAAGAAAACCTCAAAGGATTTAATTTTATTATTCTATACTTCTTTGACTGAAGTCATGAATCTCCAGTGCTGCTCTGAGCATGCTTTGAGGAACAATGGCTCACCCAAAATGTTACCTATGATCAGTTTTCCCCCCAGAAATGAATAATTGGTTTTTAAAATTTTTTTACCTTTATTCATTTATTTTTATGTGGTGCTGAGGATCAAACCCAGTGCCTCAAAAGTGCTAGGTCATGCTCCACCGCTGAGCCACACCCTCAGCCCCATGGATAATTGTTTTCTTTTAATCATACATGACAGTGGAATGCGTTTTGATGTATTATACGAACATGGGGTATATCTTATTCTAATTAGGATCCCAGTCTTTTGGTTGCATGTGATCTGTTTTCCCTAGCCCCTTTATTGTGTCAGCATCTGCATATCAGAGAGAACATCCTTTCTTTAGTTTTTTTTGGGACTGGCTTATTTCACTGAGCATGAGAGTCTCCACTTCCATCCATTTACCTGCAAATGCCATCATTTCATTCTTCTTTATGGCTGAGTAATATTCCATTGTATTTATATATCACATTTTCTTTATCCATTTATCTATTGAAGGGCACCTAGGTTGGTTCTATAGCTTATAAATGTGCTGCTTATAAACACTGATGTGGCTACATCACTGTAATAGGTTGATTTAAAAACCTCTGGATATATACAGAGGAATGGGATAACTGGGTCAAATAGAGGTTCCGTTCCTGCTTTTAGAAATGGATAATCATTTCAAAATGAGCTTTCAAGTTCTCACAAGCCCTGAATCACCATGGGAGCAAGGAATAATATGTTCAAACAATAGCTGATACCCCCAGAAGCTTTGTGACCATAAAGAGGAGGGTAGGTAGGATCACTGACAGAGGTACTCAGAATATCCCAGCCTCAGCTCTAGCCACATCACAGTGCTAGTGTTCAAAGAGAGCCACGGGCTTGCAAGCCTCCGCTGGCCGCAGGGCCGACAGGCCTTGGAATTCTGAGTTCCAACAGCTTTTGAATGGGGCAGGTTCTAGAAGTTCACAAACCATCTGCTGGAAAACATGGAGAATGCAGAGGGAACTTGGCTCCATTCTAATTTGGTCTCCCTCAGGTCCCCACTGCCTTGAGGAGGCTGCTTCTGCCTTAATTATACTTAAGCCGTTAATTTTAATGACTTTTTGTAATTAGATTCAAAGATTAGAATTTTTTTATATCCCATTGTACTCTCGTCCTAATACAAATTACTTGTGGTTGCTGAATGAGCTACAAATTAGAATAATTTCTTCCAAAGAGCAAATATGAAAAAAGAATTCACAGGAAGAGAGAGCATTTCAAAGGATAAATAGCTCTTATGCCAAAATGACTCGCTTCCAGATTCCTGTAATGCACACTGACCCAATGATTTAGTGGCATGCAGGCATTTTGTTTTCATAGCCCCAGATTTTCTAGCTGATTAAAAAAATTTAAAGTGGCTATAGAAAAGTTTGGTTCCAACACTGGGTGAAACTATTTCTTTTTTTTTTTTTTTTTTGGTACCTACCCAGGATTGAACCCAGGGGCATTTAACCACAGAGCCACATCCCCAGCCCTTTTAAAAATATTATTTTATTTAGAGACAGGGTCTCGCTGATTTGCTTAGGGCCTCGATAAGTCGCTGAGGCTGGCTTTGAACTCGTGATCCCTCTGCCTCAGGCTCCTGAGCTGCTGGGATGACAGGCGTGGGCCACCACACCCATCATTGTTATGAATATCGATATCTGACATTTAATTCCAGCTGAGCCAAAATTCTGTTTTTCACAAGCCCGGGAGTCCTGAGCGGCAAAATAGTGGTTATTATCTTTGATGCTGCTGACAAAGGCATGGGAGATATTTATCCCAATACGACTGTTGCTTCAACAGTCTCCCTGCGATTTTATTTTTTCACCCTCCAATTTATTGAAAACATGATTGAAATGAACAGAATTTTTTTGTCCTGGATCTTGGATGGTTGTTGAAACCCAAGGCTGCGCTACCTTTAATGTCTTCTTGCGACAAAATTTTTGTGACAGATTGAACCCAGGAGTGCTTTATCACTGAGCCACAGCCCCAGTTCTTTTCATTTTTTTGTTTTGAGACTGGGCCTGGCTGAGTTGGCCAGGCTGACCTGGAACTTATGATCCTCCGGTCTCCGCCGCCCAAGGTGCTGGGATTAGAGGCATGTACCACCATGCCTGGCTCATAACATTTTATTTTTATGTCTATAATTTATTTATTTTTGGTGTTACTGGGGATTGAGCTAGGGTGCTTTACCACTGAGCCCCAGTCCCAGCCCTTTTTACAGTTTGTTTTGAGACAGGGTCTTGCTAAGTTGCCCAGGCTGGCCTCCAACTTTCGATCCTCCTGCCTTGGCCTTCAGAGAAGCTGGGATTACAAGCATGCGTCACTGCACCTGGCCTCTGAAAATTGCATCTGAAAATTGCTCTTTGATGAACTTGCATTACTTGTAAAATAAGTAGATTAATTTTGTCTTAATAAAAGAAGCAAAACATAAACCCTGACTTACTGTGTGCTTGAAATCCAGTCAAATGCACTGCAGGTGGAGGGGTGGGGGGTTGTCACCCTTACATTCAGTTTGCAATTTTTTTCCAGCTCCCTTGAAGAACTACTCATCCCTAGATATAGTTCAGAAAGAGTAAAAGAACTCCAAGCAGGATTCTTTACTACCTGCTACATGAAGCACTACTGGAAGGCAGCTCAGTTTTCTTGTGGCTTCTGAATGTTTTAACTTGCATTCATTAAACTGTACTCTCAATTAAAAAAAAAAAGGTCACAGAAACACTAATGTCAAAAAGAAAAAAAATGATGAGGTGAGAGAATGGAAGATATCATTTCCAATTTTTTTTTTCATGGTCTCTGAATCCCAGGAGGAAATTATTCTAATTTGTAGATTTTTTTTTTCTAGAATGGTAACCCTTATTTAAACACACAATTTTAAAAAAAATCTTCTTGTCAAACATATTAAATAATAAATGGGACATCAGTTTTGTAAAGGCTGATTCCTAAATTATAATGGAACACATCTGGGGTGATTTGCTGACTCTCCTCCAATATTTGGTTTTCTTGGCAGCGGCAGGGGCTCTCTGGGCAGGCACACCATGCAGTAATTAATGCCAGCTTTCAGGCTTCGTAATGAAAAAAAAATTCATGACAGCAACAACAACAAAAAAAAATAGTACCCCCCACCCCAAGGAACCAGGGATTTAATGTAAAACATGAATCCACGGCCTCCAGCCTGGAGCAGCTGAAAGGCATCTGTGTGATTCATGAACAAAGAGTCACTGGACCTCGTCCATCAGGCCTTTGTGCACTTGGGCGGCTCTGTTTACACCCACCATAGCTGCTTCATTCATCCCGGGGTCGTCTGTCTACTCTGAACAACAAGCCCAATCCCCACACTGCAGGTTCCAACCAGGACTCCACCTTCTCAAGGATGGGGGACCCGGAACAGCGGTGCTCCATAAACCCCTGTGAATGTGTGGATTGCAGGATGAAGGAACCGAGAACAGATGCACAAAGCAAATGTCAAAACTAAAAAGATGTTCCTGAATGTAAGATTGTTACTCCTAAAAGTAACATATTCTGCTGGGCCCGGAGTAGGGCACACCTGTAACCCCAGCGACTGGGGAGGCTGAAGCAAGAGGATTGCAAGTTCAAAGCCGGCCTCAGTGATATAGAAAAATCCTGTCTTCAAATTCTAAAAAAAAAAAAAAAAAAAATTTAAAGGGCTGGGGATGTAACTCAGTGGTAGAGTGTTTGCCCAGCAACATGCAGGAGGCCCTGGTATAGCAAAAAAAAAAAAAAAAGAAAAAGAAAAAAAAAAGAAAAAAGAAAAAAAAGTAAATATTCTACATTTTATAAGCAAAAAATATACATAATATGCTCCATGTAAACAACTCATAAGTAACTCATATAATAAGAGTTCCCATCACATATTTGTTTTTGAGATGCCCAGGGCCCTTGCACATGCTAGGTAATTGCTGTACCACTGAGCTACACCCAGGCCTATCACAGGTTCACTTGTGCAGAATAAATTATATAACATGTATAAAGAACATAGTGAGACACATACACATTATCTCAAATCTTATGAATCAAAAGTGAGGGGATATTGTCTCAGCACACATGTTTTGGGAAAAAAATCTTCATTTTCTAACATGCCAATTAATAGCCATGAGATCTAATGATCTCTACTATCCCTTGCTTTCTATATATTATATTGAGAACAACTTAAAATTATGACCAAATTATGAACCAATGCCACCAGTGGATTTCATATACATTAAAATATAATCACAAACATCTTCTCAATAATATTTTATATTATTTTGTTTTGCATGGTTAACCATAGAAAAACTTTCAAAAATTTAATTCCATGTGAGTATACAAAGTCTAGTTTTTAAAAACAAAACAAAAAGAATTTAGTGAGATGCCTGGCAATTCACAATAGCCAAACTATGCAACCAACCTAGGTGTCCTCCAACAAGTGAATGGAAAAAGAAGATGTGGTACATCTACACAGTGGAATATTACTCAGCCATAAAGAAGAATGAAATGATGGCCATTGCTGATAAATGGATGGAACTGGAGACTATCATGCTAGGTGAAATAAGCCAATTCCAAAAAACCAAAGGCCCAATGTTTTCTCTGATATGCAGATGCTAACTCACAATGGGGTGGGGGGCCACTAGGGAAGAATAGAGGTACTTTGGATTAGACAGAAGGAAAGACAGTAGAATGAATCAGACATCATTACCCTATGTGCATAAATGATCACACAACGGGGATAAGTCCACATCATGTACAACAGAAGAAGGAGAAGTTATGCTCCATTTATGTAGGATGTGTCAAAGTGCACTCTACTGTCATGTATAGCTAATTTGAACAAAAGAAAAAAGAGAGAGATGCCTGGCACACACTGAACCATCACTGAAGCCATTGGAGAATCTGGTTAACATCAGCCTGAAATAGGTGCACAATAATTTATACTCTGGCCATCATTTCTTCATGACTCAAGTATTTAATGAGTGTTTACATGGTGTTGGGCAATTTTAGATACCACATCCTTCCAACTCTCACAAAAGCCACGTGAGGCACAGGTTGTAGCATTTAGCCTTTTGAAAGCCGTAGCAAGGGATCCAGAGAAGACCAGTGTTTTTGGAAGGGCAGTGCATTCCAGCCCCACCGAGGACCCCACCTGTGCAGTCCAACCATGTCCTCACGGGCATCTAGAAGACAGAGAACGCTGATCCAAAGGCTCAGGTGAGGGAAACAGCAGCTAAGCAACCTGTCAAGACCCCTGGAGTACAAGAGCCAGAACCAAGACTTGGAATTGCTTGACCTTATAACTTTGCACATTGGTGCTCATCTGCTTAATATGTGCTAGTGGCCATCATCATCATCCAAAGAGGAGCAAAGCCCGGCAAAACGTTTCTGCATTTTTGGTAACTTTTAAAAAAGAGACAACTCTCACCTCAGGTCAGGTTCCTACTGACAAAGTTCCAAAGTTTCCAAAGTGTTCCAGAGACTCTCACCTGGGGGATAATCATGAACATCCCCACCCCAGGACATTTGGCAAAATGCAGAGTCAAGATCATAAGGAAGGTTCTAACACTGCCTAAGGGTGTAGACTAGGGGTACTGCTGAACATCCACACAGAAGAGCTGCCTTCCCCACAGTCAAGCAAGGATTCGTCCAGGCCAAAATGCCTGCAATGCCAAAGGAAGAAACCCTGTATTAGCGCTGGGCGGGGTGGTGCACGCCTGTAAATCCCAGCAGCTCAGGAGGCTGAGGCAGGAGGGTCTCGAGTTCAAAGCCAGCCTCAGCAAAATCGAGGTGCTAAGCAACTCAGTGAGACCCTGTCTCTACATAAAATACAACATAGGGCTGGGGATGGGGCTCAGTAGTCGAGTGCCCAAGTTCAACCTCCCCAGAAAAAAAGAAAGAAAGTGATCAATCAAATAAAAGCAGTTTGACGTTCCAAAATGTTATCCCATGCTTAGGCAGGCTCTTGAATTCCACAGGAATAACAGGTCAGCCTCAGTCATTTCTTCTCCATAGTAAGTGTGTGTTGAGCACATGTCACTGTCCTGCGACCTCTTCCATCCTACCTTGGGTTCCGCCCCATGAGCCCCCCTGTTCCCCATGTAGCTGAGCTCACGTGCACAGGCTCTGCTCTCTAGCACATGGGAGAAGGGCTCCCAATTGATTTTCCAGCCTTCATTCAGCCCCAGGCAAAGAGAGCCAAGAGCAAGCATTTCAGAGCCTACTCATGGAGGCACTAGACATTTCTCCAAAAATAACACTTCTTCGAGCCAAGAATACGGTTTTCTTTGACCCACGTTTTCTGGCAGAAGGAACGGATTTAAGACTGCAGTTGAGAAAGGTGACGTTGAACCTGCTTTCTTGCATGATCACTTGATAGATTTATCCCCATTTGATAGCCTCTGTCCTTCCCAGGAAAATCCAAGTGGAGATTTATGGGTCTACGTGGATGGACGGTGCCCTCGTGGGAACAGGAGTCTTTTTTCAAGTCACAGTCTAATGAATATTATTCACACCATGGAGGGACAGATCTTGATCCCTTAAGGTCTCCAAAAGACATCTATCTTTGGGAAGTGGCAGGTATGCTGTTAAGCCACAGAGGGTAGCAAGGAACTCCAACCTTTTTCTTAGTAGCTAGATCTGCCGTTGATTCTGTATCATGGACCGTGTGTTACCATGCAAATAACGTCACCAAGAGAGCAAAGACCAAGCATGCAAGACAATCCTGCTTCCTAATACGCTGGACAGACTTGAAGACGAGGTAGCAGGGAGAGCTGAGAGCACACTGTCATGTGTCCTAAGGAAAGGTGGAGAGCAGGTCAGGTGGCTTCCACAAAGGAGCACCAGCTGGATTCAGTGGCACACGCCTGCAATCCCAGCGGCTCAGGAGGCTGAGGCAGGACGATCACAAGTTCAAAGCCAGCCTCAGAAACTTAGTGAGGCCCTAAGCAACTCAGGGAGACCCTGTCTCTGTAATCCCAGTGATCTGGGAGGCTGAGGCAGGAGGATCACAAGTTTAAGGCCAGCCTTGGCAATTTTTGTCTCATAATCAAAAATAAAAAGACTGGAGGTGTAGCTCAGTGGGTATAGCACCCCTGGGTTCAATCCCCACTACAAAAAAAAAAAAAAAAGACCCAAAACTGTCAACAGCTGATTCATAGCTTCCTCTTCACAGGCAGAATCCATTTCTGAAAAAACAATTCTATTTTTAAAATAAATCACTATTTTTGATCCACTGTATATTTTAAGATCATATACAGATATTTTGTCAAAACCTAAGAAAATTAGAGCCCAGTGCAGTGGCACACCAAGTAATCCCAACAGCTCAGAAGGCTGAGGCAGGAGGATCTTGAGTTCAAAGCCAGCTTCAGCAACTAGTGAGGCCCTAAGCGACTCAGTGAGACTCTATCTCTAAATAAAATACAAAATAGGGCTGGGGATGGGGCTCAGTGGTACAGTCCCTGAGTTCAATCCCCAGGGCCCCCTACCCCCCCAAAAAAAGAAAAAAAAATAAGAAAATTAGGGCAAGAAAGGCAGCAAATTATTAACAGGATTTGCAGAAGGAGATTGATGGGAGAGAACAAGAATCTGGCTCATATGGGGCAGGGAACTATATTTGGGCTGTTTGTTTTATACTTTGTAAGGACCGTGACTACAGTTCATTTTTTCAGTATTCCTGTCTCCGGACCATCCACATTTTATTTTTAACAGGTTTGGAAGGGAAACAGAACACCAAGTGTGCAGAATACCCTGACCTGCCACAAGACACCCTAGGGTGCTCACCTAGTACTTGCCTGTGACAGGCACAAGTGACCCTCTGAGCACCTGACAGTTTTATGTTTACAGCTGCCCCATCTCCCCTGATCAGAATTGGAGTCGTCTTTTTTTTAAACTAGGTTATTTCCCAGAAATAGGTTCATGAAAAGAATTATTGTACAAATTATACAGCAGTTGCCACCTTTCAAAGACCCAGGATGGATGAAATAATGTTGACGTTAAACTCACATTATGGATAATTCCTTCTCCCCCCATGCCTGAAAAGCTCTTCCAGGACTATAAACAGCTTCAAGCTGACACTGGGAATATCAGAATCAGCCGCGACTCATGCAGAAGGCAAGTGCTAAGGCAAAGCTCCATTCTCTCCACAATCCTCATGGCCCTGGCCCTTGGAAACCACAAACAGAAAGGCTCAGGTGTCCTCCCTGAAATCTGAGCCAGGGGGACCCAGGCATCAGACTGGAGAGCCCCTCCATGCAACCATGAGATGGTTCAGGGAACCCAGAGCCGCTGGTAGACAGAGGAGTCTCACAGGCAGGTTCCACTGTCTCATGGAGTTTGGGGAAATTGGGATGTATTTATTTCGGGTTCGTTCATCACAGGGCCAAGTCTAGAACCTCTATTAAAGGAAAATAATTTACAATCATACTTGGCTGAAAATAAAATTAGGAAGTATAGCAGGCCCCCAAAGAAGTTCATATCCCAATCCCCAAAAGTTGTGGAGATGTTACATGGCAAGGGGAATTGCAATCACTGATTAAGGTGACCTTCAAATAGTATTATTGCAGCTGCGAGTGGTGGTGCACACCTGTCATCCCAGCAGCTTGGGAGGCTGAGGCAGGAGGATCACAAGTTCAAAGCCAGCCTCAGCAACTTAGCAAGGCCCTAAGCAACTCAGTGAGACCCTGTCTCTAAATAAAATGTAAAAAGGGCTAGGGATGTGCCTCAGTGGTTAAGCACCCCTGGGTTCAATCCCTGGAAGAAAAAAAGAGAAGAAAAGACAAGACATGAAAAAAGGAGGAAGGGGGGGGAGGGAAAGAGGAAAAGAAGGGAAAGAAAAGAAAAGGAGAAAAATTAAGTGAAAGAAAACCCACCAGAATGGAAAAAAAAATACATGCATCACACATCTAACAGGGGTCCATTATTCAGAATGTATAATTTTTAAAAATATTTTTAGTTGTAGTTGGACACCATCTTTATTTTATTTATTCAATGTGCTGAGATGGAACCCAGTGCCTCACACAAACTAGGCAAGTGCTCTACCACTGAACCACCACCCCAGCCCCAGAAGGTATGATTTTTAAAAATCTCTTATAGCTCTACAACAAAAGATGGTCTAGTTAAAGAATGGGCCAAGGATTTTTTAAAATATATTTTTTAAATTTTGAGGGACCTTTATTGTATTCATTTATTTATAAGTGATGCTGAGGATCGAACCCAGTGCCTCACACATGCTAGGCAAGTGCTCCACCACTGAGCCACAACCCCAGCCCCAGGCTGAGAACTTTAACAGACATTTTGTCCAAGAAGATATACAGGTTTCCAGTGAGCACATAAGCAGAGGCTCCACATTACACACCAGGAAAATGCAAATAAAAACCACATGGAAGGCTGGGGTTGTTGCTCAGTGGCAGAGCGCTTGCCTAGCATGCATAAGGCACTGGGTTCGATCCCCAGCACCACATAAAAATAAACAAATAAAATAAAGGTATTGTGTCCGTCTACAATTAAAAAACAATATTTTTTAAAAAGTTTTTTTTTTATAGAAGGTCCATTGACAACTAAAAAAATATTTTAAAAAAATCCACATGCAACATGAAAAAAATCACAGTAACAAATTTTGGCAACAGGTGGAGAAATGGTAGCCCTCCAATGATGTTGGTAGACATGGGAAACAGTGCAGCCATCTTGGAAAACAGACTGGAGCTCCCAAAAAGTTAAAGGCAGAGTTCCCACGTGACCTAGCAGTTCTACTCCTAGATATACACAGGAGAGAAATGAAAACTTACGTCCACGCAGAACCTTGTACACAAACACTGCAAGTAGCGTTATTCATAACAAGTCAACAAGTACAAACGACCCTGTGTCTACCAACTGATGAATGGATTAAAAAATATATAGTATAGCCTGGCGATGGAATATTATTTAACAAAAAACAAAAACAAAAAAAACCAAACTGAAGTCCTGCTGTATGGCACAGCATCCATAAACCCGGACAACCAGGTGAGTAAATGAAGCAAATCACAAAAGACACAGATTCTACGAATCCCTTTATATGAAATGCTCACCATAGACACATCTATAGAAACAATTGCCTGTGGCCTCAGGAGGCATGGGTTGGGGGCACATGTAAAGGGAGAGACCATTCATGAATATAGGATTAATTTTAGAGTCAATAAAAGTGTTCTAAAATAAGAATATAGTGGGGCTTGGAATGTGGCTCAGCTGTAGAGTGCTTGACTCGTGTCACATGGTACTGGGTTCTGTGTTCTGTCCCAATACTGCAAAGAAAGAAAGAGAGAAAGAGCGAGAGAGGGAGTAATGATAGTTGTGCAAACCTGTTTTTTTTTAATAGTAAAAACAATGAATCATGCGTATTCCGAATTACTATATACTTTTTAGTTAAGGAGACAGGTATTTGAGAAATAATGGTAAAAGAAAGACAGTCGGCCACCAGAGGGCGCCATCCTCACAGCTACAGAAAGGCGATGATTCTGAATCACCTGGGCAGCCCTCACCAGCCTGATTTCATTTCCACCCCATCACCCTTTCTTCAGGGTGGAGGGGGTGTTAGTAGATTCCATCCAATGCATTTAAGCCAACAGTGTATCCAAAGTGGGTAACAGGCTGAGAAATCAGACAGACACGGATAAAAAGTAAATATTTAAACGAAATGTCAATAACAGAGAAACTACAGACAAGACGGCGTTGTTCTCGTTTCCTTCCCTTCTAGGACTGCACTACAGTTTATTCAGAGTTATTTATTAATTCATGGCGATAGAATGAATCATTACAAGAGATGAAATGTACTAAATACTTGATCTCCGGTGCTCTACTTCCAGTCCCTGGAACAATGCCTGCCATCACTTGTCTCTAATAAATATTGATCAAATGAATAAGATGAATGAACAGATGGGAGAAATCAACTTGCTTCAGTATCTCCTGTGCCTTGGAGACCAAATATGTCTTTTCATCCGTTCCCAAATACATAAGCCACGATAATCATTCCACTGAGTTTCAAAGATCATGCAGACATACAATCAGGACAAAGAATCCTTAATATTGATGGCCACACAACTTTCCCATATTATCTGTGGTACTTCTGCTTTAAGTTTTTCAGTCAAGGTGCCTCTTGGGGTTTGGGGGGGGGGGGTGTTTGTTTTTCCTTTGCAGTACTGGGGACTGAACCCAGGGGCGCTCTACCGCAGAGTGACACCCCCAGCCCTTTTAAAATTTTATTTTGACAGAGTGTTGCTAAGTTGTCCAGGCTGGCCTAGAACTTGCAATCCTCTTGCCTCGGCCTCCCAAGTGTCTGGAATTACAGGCCTGTGCCACTGTGCCCAGCTTCAAGGCACCTCTTCAGGAACCAGGAACACAGAAGCTTTCATTAGAGGAAATCGAATTCTCCTTCTATTTCATAGTTCAAGTGACCGGAAAGCAGAATACTGTCTGGAACCACACTAATCACTGGCCCTATTTCTTTTACAAAAGTCATTTCAGTTACAAAAATTCATGGAAAGTCACCTCAGATAGATTTGGGGTATAATGAATTGGAGAAGGATGAGCTAATTCAGAGACGGAGCCTAGGTGTCTTTAAGACACCTTAGGAGCCAGGCATGGTGGTGCACAACTGTGATCCCAGTGGATCGGGAGGCTGAGGAAGAAGGATCGAGAGTTCAAAGCCAGCCTCAACAACTTAGCGATACACTAAGCAACTCAGTGAGACCCTGTCTCTAAATAAAATATAAAAAAGGGCTGGGGATAGGGCTCAGTGGTTGAGTGCCCCTGAGTTCAATCCCTGGTACCAAAAAAAGAAAGAAGAAAAAAAAAGATATCTTTTATAAACCACTGGAGTATTTTCACAGAAACACATTCTTTTAAAAAAAGAAAATAAAAAGGCCAGATCCCTGAACGATAAACTCAACTTGAAAAGTCTTCCTCTGCCATGTTTTAGTGAACGTGGACTGTCAAAACAAAGATGTTATGTTTAGCCAGTTCTAGGCAGCTCAGAAACTTTAAATAGCCTGCCAAGAAATACAGTGCACTTGAGCGACAAGGGAACTAACTCACACATTATGCGTTTACATACCTAAAAATTATTCCATGCAACAGAGGACTATAACTGGTGCCGGAGACGTGCCAGCCCAGGGTACATTGCTGCCCTCCACGATCCTGCAGTCTGGCGGACCAGATGGACAGCTAAGTGTGCAATTACCAAAAGGAGTGGAGGTCAGGAGTAAGGATGGGGTGTCATGGGGGACAAGAGTTGAACACCTAACATGCCCTCCGGTGGTTAATAAAACTATAAATGGATGGATAAAGGCTGAAAGTTAAAGCAGGAATTAGCCACTGAAATTGTATGGGTTTAAAAAAATTAAAAAGCATCTTGGAATGAAAGAACACTCTGAGCAAGGGGTTAAAAGCATGTCAGCTATTTGGGCATGGTGGCTTGTCATCCCAGCAGCTCGGGAGGCTGAGGCAGGAGGATCACGAGTTCAAAGCCAGCCTCAGCAACTCAGCGAGGCCCTAAGCAACTCAGCAAGATCCTGTCTCTAAATAAAATATTAAAAAGGGTTGGGGATGGGGCTCTGTGGTTAATCACCCCTGGGTTCAATACTGGGAACCAAAAAAAAAAAAAAAAAAAAAATCAAGCCAGCTTAGCCAATTTGGAAAATAGGAGTTCAGAATGGCTGAAATCAAATATGGCGACTACCAGGTGCAAAGGAGGCCCAGTCCCAAAAAAAAGTGTACTTAGTCTTGATACTCAGGAAGCCATCCTTAAAATGGCCTGCACCTCTAATAGGTTGCATCTTTCCTTTTCTCCCACATTTCTAGATCCTTCTAAATTACCCGGAGGTGAAACCAGAAATCTTACTGAGGAATGAACACACGCTGTCACTCAATGGTGCCCAAGAAAACTCACATGAAACATTCATGAGAAACAATTCCCCAACCCACTTGGGCGGCCCTGGCAAATCATGTGTGTGTTAAAGGCACTTTAAAGCTTTACCAGAAGGGTTTTCAATGCAATTTGTTCCGGGAGTCCCACAGCCATCCCACGAGGTAGGTGTTCTCCCCCCATCTTTGCAGATAATCTCACGGAGGTTCCAAAAGGAGACTGGGCTAGCCAAGGTCATGAACTTGGTAACACAACTTGGACTCCGACTCTGGTCTCCTTCCAAATACCATTTATTTGCTACCACAGCAGCTGCTTCCCCTGGAAGCGAGTATGTACATAAGTTATGACTGCTTTTCCCCATGCATCTTAGATAATTCATTGCGAGCTATTTTAAGGAGCTTGCTTTTGCAGTTCTGCTCTGCCCAAATTCGCTCCTGACGAGTCCTACTGCCAGCTGTGTCGCCAAGGTCCACGGGCAGCTCAGACAGACTTCCCCGCTTGGCTCTCACTCAAGACCCTTCGCTGCAGTAAAATCAACTCCAAAGTAGCTCTCTCTAAATTACTTCCAGTTTGTGCTTTTTTAATTTTTTCCTTTTGCCTTGCAATGCACACCAAACAGAGGCATCTCAGAAAGCAAATCAGCGTTCAGCGAAATGGGGCTTCTTCCAAGGAAAAGGAGCTCAGCTCAAGATGGCGTCGACAGGGAAGTGGGGGGGTTGCTCAGTGAGAAGGAAAAGGAGACTTCAGAGAAGCTTACTTAGTCCCCAGACACCAGACTCAAACAAGCAACAAATTAAAAGTCAAGGAAGACGGGGAAAGTCGTGGTGGTGGGAAGGAAGAGGAGCAGACTGGTGGTAGAGGCAGGCTGCTTCAGGTCTGAGTACTCTTTTCCTGCCCAGCTGTTCCCAAGGGGGCACTAACCTTCCCAGGCCAGGGGTCCTGCTGGCTAGGGTGGCCGAGGGACTGGCCCACATCCTGAATTTCCCTCCTGCATTCTAAAGTCAGGACACATGGAGCATTCTGCTTGGCCACAAAGCCCCTCCCTTCTGCAAAATTCCTGAGGATCATTCAATCCTTCAGCTGTGGGATCTGAGTGACCCTCATTCCACACTTCAGGCAGATGCGTAGTGGAGAGGCTGGGTCATTTCATCAACCAGCCACTCTAAGAGAAATCCAGCATTTAAACTCAAGTCTCTGGGCCCGGACGTACCAACCCACTTCTGGTATTATGAATAAAAAGCTGCCTCTGTTCTGATCTTCCCTGGGCCTCCAGAGAAAACCTCCTTCGTAGGTGGCCTCTGAAAACACCCAGTAGGCCTATTAAACTTTAAATGATGGAGAGAGACTTCTCCAGAGGCTGATTTTGCCAGGACCTGTCTCCCCAGGGTTCAACTGCTAAATGAAGGACAGAAAATGAGTAAGAAGTAGGTAGGATTTGTGAAGTACATTCCAAAGATATATAAAAAAACAAGAAATAACAAAGCGTGTTTTATTTTAAAAGCCTTTGAACAATGCACAATCCCAGTAAATATGGATGAATTTTCCTGTCTTTGTTGTGTTCTAAAAGGAAGCATCTTATAAACAGAATCCTTCAGGTCTGTGAGGTGAATTTCTTGTCCAGTTGCTCAGAACAACAGCAAAAAAATTTATTGTCTGGGCACGGTGGTGCACAGGTGCAATCCCAGAGGCTTGGGAGGAGGGTCCCAGTTCAAAGCCAGCCTCAGCAACTTAGCGAGGATCTAAGCAACTCAGTGAGACCCTGTCTCTAAATAAAATATAAAAAGGTCTGAGAATGTGGCTCAGTGGTTAACTGCCTGTGGGTTCAGTCCCCAGTACCAAAAAAAAAAAAAAAAGAATTATTGTAAACACCATCATATGTAATCATTATTATTATTACTTTTTAATATTTATTTTTTAGTTTGAGGTGGACACAATATCTTTATTTTTATTTTCATGTGGTGCTGAGAATTGAACCTAGTGCCTCACGCATGCTAGGCAAGCACGCGACCACTTGAGCCACATCCCCAGTCTGTAATCATTATTAATGTAAAAAATGTACTCTTTTATTTCAAAACTTTCAGGCCTAAGAATGACCAACAGAAAGATTTTCTTCTTGAAAAGCAAACAAATATTTGGAGAGAAAAGCTAGTTCTATACTTTCCTAAGAGCCTTGGCAAACTTAACCTAGTCTACTCTCATTTCCCCCCCCCCCAAAAAAAAACCCTAGAAACAAAGAGCCAATACTTAAAATTAAGAAAAAACTGTAAGACCATTGGACCATCATAAGAAAAAAGGGAAACAAAAGATGAAAGGCTTTGTTCGACCTTTTGATCCTCTTGCCTGGCTAATGACATCAGTTCACTTGACTGAGAGGAACAGAACAAAGGGGCCAGGAAGTGAGCTGAGGGCCCCTGGCAGAGGATCTGTCCAACAGCGCCCCCTACCTTAGTCTCCTTAGACTCAGCAGTTCTAAGTCAACCCCTTTGAAGTCTAGCAATGGTCCTTCTGTTGACTCAGAGCCAAACTGGGTAGTCAGTCAAGGGTTAATGCCCTGCAGTGATGAAGCAGAGAACAGAAACAGGCCTATTCGTCCCATCACACAAGAGTCAGGCCTCCAGAAGACCCGGCTTTCCTTACTCCTGAGAAGCTGGCGGAGAACAACAAAACATGTCCAACACAGGCTAATGAGCTGGGGAAGGGGCGTCGTGGCCTTTGGAGGAGGACAAGAAGACTGTATGCTGATTTGTGCATGCCTTACTGAGTGAACCTCTTACGACCCTAGACATGAAAGGCCTCCTGTTGGGACCTGATGATGTCCCCGGGTCCTGGAATCAATAATCCATAGATATGTGGGCTGACTCTGTGTGTGTGTGTGTGTGTGTGTGTGTGTGTGTTTGTAGGCTTCTATGGGTAAGATTGGTGAACCTAGGACTCTGGTGTTACGGTTTAGATGTGAGGTGTCCCCAAAAGCTCACGTGTGAGACGATGCAGGAAGGTTCAGAGGAGACATGACTGGGCTGTGAGAGCCTTAACCCAACCAGTGAATGGACCCCTGATGGGATTAACTGGGTGGTGGCTGGAGGAGGTGGGTGTGGCTGGAGGAGGGGGCATTGGGGGCGTGGCTTTGGGGTCTCTATTTGTCTCTGGAGAGTGGAGTCTCTCTCTGCTTCCTGATCACCCTGTGAGCTGCTTCCCTCCACCACACTCTTCCTCCATGATGTCCTGCCTCCCCTTGAGCCCCGAGGAATGGAGCCAGCTGTCTATGGACTGAGACCTCTGAAACCCTGAGCCCTCAGATAAACTTTTCCTCTCCTAAAATTGTTGTGGTCCAGTCTTTTAGTCACAGCAGAAAACAGCTGACTATGACAACTGGTCACAAAGCTGAGTGAGGTACCTTTTGGAAACAGGGTCTGGGGCCCCATTTGCATCCCTGTCAATCACAACCTCTTAGGCTGGGCCCTGGTTTTGCATTTTTGGTCTCCCAGGTGAGGCTCAAGTACACAGAGGTAGCATAACTAGTGCATGTGAATTCAAAAAAACTGGTTATTTATATGGTTACATTCTGATGGTGATGATTTGTTTAGGTAACTAAGTGGAACAGGCTCCTTTTGTTGCTAAGAAACCCTCTAATGACTGTCTCTGAGGAAGCCCGGCTGAGGAAGAGGAGGACTTTGGAAGGTACCAACGGGGACTCAAGTGGCAACTGCTGGCCCAGAATAACCATGTTCCCCGGGACCTACACAGAGGCACTCTTGGGACTTAGCTGGGGGAAGGAGCTAAGTTAGCAAGGACAGATGGCATAGGAAATAAATCTATCTGTGACTATCTAATAAAATAATTCAGGCCCTGGCAAAGGAGAAAATGATTGCTAGGTAACTGACCAATAATAGACCATAGTACTAGTGAAAGAACTCTCCTGAACACAGGCTGGGCTAATGAAGCCCCCCGCCTTCCACTGGGAATCCTAGGACCTAGAACCTGGAGATGCAAGGGAACCCAGAGGGTCTGCAACCCCCCACCCTTGATTGACAAGAAAGACAGCCTTATTGAGATGTGAAGTGGTGAGCCCTGCTGTCCAAAGTACACACCAGCAGTAAAAGAGACCATGGATCAATTAGAGAATTCAAACAACCACTGAGCTGGCCTCAGACCTGTAGCCTAAGATCTGGGTTCAGATCATGATAGGCAGCTGGAGAACCTGCCTGACCAACCCTATGGAAGCAGCTAGGGACACCTGCGTCTCTCTGAGGACTGTATTTCCAGGGAAGCTGTCCCCAAGTCCCTCTCCTCCGCTTGCTTCTTTCTGAACTCCAAAGACAGAGGTATACGCCTGTAATCCCAGTGACTGAGGAGGCTGAGGCAGGAGGATCACAAATTCAAGGCCAGCTTCAGTAACTTAGCAAGGCCCTAAGCAACTTAGTGAGACCCTGTCTCAAATATTTTTAAAAAAATTAATAAATAAACTCCAAAGGACAATTTGTATACACACACACACACACACACACACACACACACACACACAATGCATACATTTATGCATCTCTGCACTAATACAGTACAGACAGAACAACTCCATGTTCTGCTCTCTGATGCTGATCCCTGGTGGACCCTGCTGCTGCCTGAGGTTGCTGGGGAATGAGTTGCTCAACCTTCTCTGCAGACCAATGGCTCACTGCTGTGAACCCGCTGACTGCAGGTCAAAGCCATTCCCTTCCCTTCTTGGAGCAAAATGGCTACAGCGTCTGTGATTTATTGTACTTTCACAATACAAAACACACTTTCCTTTCTGGACTATACCCAAAGGCTAGAAGATGGCAAAACAGGAAAAAGGATGAGATGAAGCCATGACAGAAGATCCATGCTATAGTTCGATCACTAGGAGAATGCATTTGAAGGGCTTATTTTAATCCTGGACTTCTCACTTCTCTGGAGATCCCTCTCCCTCCTCATCCCTGATGCTTCCTGGTTGCCCTGAGGTGATAACTGTGTTCTGACCCACCTGCCTTGGTACTCTGCTTCTCCACAAGCCCACAGCAACGGGGCCATAAGAAGGGTTGAAGCCTCTGAAACTGTAAGCCAAATTAAACCTTTCCTTATTTAAGTTGCTTTTCTCAGGTATTTTGTCACAGCAACTGAAAGCTGACTGACATAATCTGGGATGGCTAAAATGCCATCCATAAAATGATCGACTGAACCTAATCATAATTAAAAACTTTTGTGAAATGAGGATAAAAAGATAAGCTACAGTCTGGGAGGGAATAATTGCAAGCCACTTACCCAACAAAAGTCTAGGATCAAGGATATATAAGAACTGGGTGTAGTGGTACACCTATAATCCCAGTGACTCAAGACACTGAGGCAGGAGAATTGCAAGTTCAAATCCTGCCTCAGCAACATAGCAAGACGCTCAGCAACTTAGTGAGAAATTGTCTCAAAAAAAAAAAAAAAAAAACACCAAAGCTGGGCATGGTGGTGCATGCCTGTAATCCCAGCAGCTTGGGAGGAGGCTGAGGCAGGAGGATCATGAGAGGAGGATAGCAGCCTCAGCAACGGTTAGGTGCTAAGCAACTCAGTGAGACCCTGTCTCTAAATAAAAGACAAAACAGGGCTGGGGATGGGGCTCAGTGGTCAAATGTCCCTGAGTTCAATCCCCGGCACCAAAGAAAAATAATATATAAGAAATTTTGCAAGCTCAAATAATACCCTTTCCTCAGCTTAGTCAAGGTGCTTGGTCCTCCTGAGAACATGAAGGCCACCCTGGGGTTTGGCCCTCTTCATCCAGCACCTAAGACTGGGCCCAGCAGCCACATGCCCAGCACTTGCCCACACCCGAGCCTCTGTCCCTGAGCTCACCTGCAGCCACTCTGCACCATTGAGGGGACAGCCAGAGTGACAAAGACCTCCATAGGGCAACTGGTGTCAGTGGGGAAACTTTCTGGCTTGGCACATTGACAAAGGCCCCAGCCAATATTTATCCCAGAAAGTCCCTCTGCCATGGGGGTGGGGGGGCTATAAGACCTGCCCCACCGGCATGGGCCACCCCAGCAGATAGGGCTGTCCCCCATCCTGCTGCCCCAGTAGAAGAGGAGAGAGTTGGAGCAGAGAAAAAAATACCTGGTGATCCCAGTGATGTCGCAGGCTTTTGTCTTTTTAATGGAATCTCCTTTGTAAAAAGTTCAATGAAAAGACCAACTCTTGATAAAATAACAACAACAAAACTTCACAGCAAAAAAACCCAAGCCATCCAGTTAGAAATGGACAAAAGAGGTGAACACACATTTCACGAAAGATTATTCAGAAATAAGCACGAGAACATATGTCCATCCTGTCTGTCTAGTGGCCCAAATGCAAATGAGGCATCCCCGTGACCTATGGAGTGGACCAGATAGGGCAGAGTGACAGCAGAAAAATACAGGTGAGGACATGGAGAACGGGGTCCCTGAGACAGGGCTAGTGCGAATGGACAATGGTCCAGTGGCTCTGGAAAACAGCTTGGGAGTTCCTCAAGAAAAAAATCACACATTCAACTCTCATAGGCTCAGCAAGTGCAGCCTGTGCTTTTCTCTTCTGTCACCTGCAGGGTCTCTGTTTACCATGCTCAGGCACCTGGATGGGTTACAGCAAAAACCTGGAATCAACATGGATGTCCTTCAGTAACTGAGCAGTTAAAAAAAAAATGTGCTCATCCATACCCCAGAATGCTGCTCAGCCGTGCAAGGGACTGAACCGTAGATGCACAATAACTATCGCTCTTTCTCTAGATGATTATCCATCCGCCCATTTACCCATCTTTCTGTCATTGATCCATCTATCCATCTGTCATCTGTCCGTCCACCATCCCTCCATCCCTCCATCCATCCATCCATCCATCCATCCATCTATGCATCTATTGAAAATTATTTTAAGAAATTAGAAAACTGGACTGTGGTGGCTGATAAGTCCTAAACCACAAGGTTGGAAGAGGTTGGAGCAATTGGTACAGGGTTGGTGATGCTCTAACCAAGGGACCACATACCTTGTATACAATAAAGTACAGGCACTGTATACTGAAGGCATTGTATACTACATTATATACTGAAGGCACCGCAAGCTATATGCTCTGTGTCCTACCATCTCAATTCTGCTATTGTAGTGGAAAAAGCAGCCTTACATTATATATAACAAATGGGAACAGCTCTGTTCCTCTAAAACTTTATTTATAAAAATAGCCTTTGAACCATATTTGACCCGGGGGAGGGACATAGGATGAGGGTCCTTCCACTAACTGTGGCTGACAAAATTTCACATTTTTAAATTTTTCCCTTCATCTTTCACCTTGATTCTTTTCAAGATCAAGGGTGCAAGTTGGGCATGGTGGCACATAACTGTAATCTCAGTGGCTCAGGAGGCTGAGGCAGGAGGATTGTGAGTTCAAAGCCAGCCTCAGCAAAAGTGAGGCCCTAAGCAACTTATGGAGATCCTGTCTCTAAATAAAATTCAAAATAGGGCTGGGGATGTGGCTCCGGGTTCGAGAACCCCAGGTTCAATCCCTGGTACAAAAAAAAAAAAAAAAAAATCAAGGGTGTGATTTTTTTTCCTTAATCTTTTCTCACCACCACCTGCTATTCTAAAAAAAAACCAAAAAACAAAAAACCTTGGCCATGCCTCATGAACTTTGATTATTTATTACATGATGAAGCTGAAATGTTGACTTCTAATAGTTTGTGAACTTTAGGGGGAAAACTTCAATGCTCAGTTTTGCATATACAAGCAAAGCCTAATTAGTGTAGATAACACAAACCACCCAGCTTTGATGGTCTCTTTGGTTTTCAAAAGCAAGAGTGGAGACACAGAGACACCACAGCCCAGGGAACCTCCAGGAAGTGCCTGAGGATGCTCCAGTGGGGACAGGGTGCCTTGAGCGTCCAGGACTGACTCCGTGACAAAAGCCTTCCTGGTTAACCTGATCCAGGCAAGTGCTGCTTCTGATGAGACAGAGTCCAAATGGCAACAGAGGAAAGAGGAACCCATAGGCTCGGGTCTGACAGCAAGTCCTTCAGCAACTTAGCAAGACCCTGTCTCAAATTTTAATAATAACAATAATAATAATAATGAAAATAATGGGGGAGAGGGGTGGGAATGGGAAAGACAGTGGAGTGAATGGGACAGAACTTTCCTGTGTTCATATGTGAACACACGACCAGGGAAACTCCACATCACGTCCAACCACAAGAATGGGGAGTTAGACTGCATGTCTCATGTGTCCAAATGCACTCTACTGTCACGTGTAACCAAAAAGAACAAATAAAAAAATAATGAGAGGTGAATGAAGCATTTTCGTGAGAGATGTCCACAGGAAACTGACGGCAACACTCCTGTCAGGGCCAGCATGAGGAAGAAATCTTCCTCTTCTTCATCCCTGTGCCCTCTGTCAAGAGCAATGACGGGCACGTCACAAAACTGATGTCAATGACCAATGGCCCACGGAAAGAAGGGATGATCAGGAAACTTAAGTCTCCCACCTCAAGTGAAGAACATCTGACCATTTTTGTTCCATGGCGACTCCAAACACCTTCCAAGATGCCCCGTGAAAGATCACCTCGTGTGTGTGTGTGTGTGTGTGTGTGTGTGTGTGTTTGACATCCAACTCACCCCAGGTGAAGACCATGAACTTCAAGTCTAACCTCCACATTTTAAAGTGCTGTAACCATCTCACACGTGAAGAGGAACGGCCAGTACTTCCGTACCCACAACAGGTCTCCCCAGTGTTACCTGGTACGCTTCAGATATGAGGGTCCCCCCAAAAGCTCATGTAGGAGACAACAATGCAAGAAAGTTTGGAGACGAAATGATGGGGTTAAGAGGATTTTAACCTAATGAGTGCATTAATCCACTGACAATGGATTAACTGGAAAGTCACTGGAGGCAGAGGGAGAGTGGCCGGAGAAGGTGGGTCACTGGGGACATGCCTTTGGGCATTTTGTCCCTGGTGAGTCGAGTTCTCTCTGTTCCCTTGTCCTGAGCTGCTTTCCTTCTGCCATGACATCCTGCCTCACCTCAGGCCAAGAGGTGTGGGGCTGGCTGTCTGTGGACTGAGACCTCTGAGACCTACAGACCAAGAACTATAACTTGGGCACATCAACCAAAATCATGAATATGGTCCATAAAGACGACTTAAACCTTTAAGATGCGAATGACAAACCAAAACAGATCTAGCACAACCTGAGACAGCTCAAAGTCCACTCTCCAACTTGCCCTGAGTCGTCAAGTCCCACTCATAACACCCAGAAGTCTGAAAAGCCACCATGTGTCTCACTGATGTCCGGGTCAACAGAAGTGCCACGCCAATGGCCCCTCCACAGGACCCGCACAGACTCTGCTGGGCACAGGACACGGATGAGAAAGGCTGAAAGTTCTCCAGAAGGTGTCATGCTGTGAACAGAACATTTCTCCTGGCTTTGTCAAGACCACCCCAGATGATGGAGGGGAAGTGGGGTCTTTCAAGGTGGTCACTCCGTGGTGTGCATCATTGGTGACTTAAAAAAATGTCTCCAGGCATTCCTGATATTCCCTGGGAAGGAGGGAGGTGGGGGATGACTAATCCTCATCTGAGAACCACTGATTTACATTGATGATGATGATGATGATAATGATGATAGTAAAAACAGCAATAAATAATAATAACAATTTCCACTTATTCATTACTCAGTATCAGATGTTCGGCTAAGTACTTCCTATACACATTATTCTGCAAACCACCCTATGAGGCAGGCACTATATAATTTTGCACATTTTATAAAGAAACCGAAGCTCGGGAAAATTAAATGCCCTATTCAATGGTGTCCAGGTAGGAAGAGGCTGGATGAAACCGTTGGTGCTATCCTAACAAAATATCTCTGCCTGAGTAGTTTGTAAATAATAGAAATTCTTTCTTTAGCCAAGCACAATGGCACATACCTGTAATCCCAGCTACTTGGGGAACTGAGGCAGGAGGATCAAAGTTCAAGACCCACCTGGGCAACTTTGTGAGACCATGTGTCTCAAAAAGAAATAAAAAGAACGAGGGATGTAGCTCAGGGGTAGAGCAGTTTGCTAGGATGCCTGAGGTCCTGGGTTAAATCACCTGGACTACTGCCAAAAAATGAAATAAAATCTCACAGTCTGGAGGCTGGGAAGCCTAAGCTGCAGAGTTCAACAGCATGAAAGATCCACCTTCAGCCTCTGGTAGGAGCTCAATCTCTGCTCTCAAGATGGTGCCTTCTGGCTCCAGACTCACATGGAGGAAGACAAAAAGGAACCGGGGCACTCCTTCAAATTCTTCTATAATGGTACCAAACAAAATCACCACAGCTCTGACCTCATGACTGAATTGTCTCCCCAATAATCTACCACTCACTACTATCCCATTGGCCATTAAGTTTCACCACAGTTTTGGGAAAAATTCTACCACCTGAAGAATCATGAGAACTCTCTGTGAACCTATGCCAGGCTATTCCAAAGAGAGGTAAATACGGAACATGGTGACTGAAGGTATGACAGAGGGTATCTGGTTGTAGTTAAGCAGGTCACCCCTGGACTGAGAACTCTTAGGCGGCTCCTATAAATAACATGTGCTTTACATACCACCTCAGCAACCATCATCAGAACAACCTCTCAAGGAAGGTGCCAGTATTCTTGAGTTAGAGATAAATCAACAAAAACTTGAGTATGAAGAGATTAAGCAAATGATTCAAGGTCACTGTTTTGGTCAGCTTTTGCGTCAGTGTGCCCAAAAGACCCAACCAGAAAAACCTAGAGATGGAACAGTTTATCCGGGTCTCAGAGTTTCAGAGGTTCAGTCCAAGGTCTGCCAACTCCATTGATCTGGGCCCAAGGTGGGGCAGAACATCATGATGGAATGACATGGCCAACTAGGAAGCAGAGAGAGTTCTGCTCACCAGGGACAAAGTATAAACCCCAAAGGTATGCCCCCCCAGCGCCCCCACCTCCTCCGTCTACGCCCCATCTGCTTACATTTACCACCTGATTAATCCATATTAGTGGATTAATCCATCAATTACGTTACATCTCTCATAAGCTAATTGTTTTACCTCTGAATGTGTTTCTTAAATACCTCTGAGCTTTGGGGGAACACCTCATATCTAAATTTTAACAGTCACATAGCTGGTTTTGCGGATGGAGCCAAGATTTAAAATGAGATCGGTCTGACTTTTGAGCTTGAGCGCTCAGAGCATTATGCTTTCATGGGTTGAGGAGCAATAATAATGTCAACAGGCAATATGCAATCAATACTAACCACCATGGTGTGCATACCCTTGGGTCCCCTTGCATGGTGAAACCTTCACGAAACCAACAATCCCCCAGCCTCATGCTCCAACCACCTCAAAAACTGGGGACCATTTTGCTTTCCCTGGACTCACTCAGGACCCATAAAGGTCTCAGATTTTTATATCTCATTTTGAGTAAAACCAGATTTTTTTTTAAAAAAGTGCTTTCTCTTCTTTATAAGAATATTAAGTGCACAGCTGAAGTTCAACTGGGCTGTGTGAGGCACAGCCATGTTGTGTCTCATGGATAACCCAAAGGGGAAAGGAAAGAAAGGGATTTATGGTGGGAAAAGGAGAGCAATACCCAGGGTGGGAATAATCTAAAGTACAGATATTTAATATGAGGGAAACATTTGGATTTGGGAATTCCAAAGGAGAACAGAGCCCACGATTAGGGTCCAGAGGGCCCATGGGCCGGTTATTAAGAAACACATTCACATTAAAATACTAAGTTGCGTGTGCACACAGCTGTACCAGAGTGGTGTAGAACTGCTCCGAGGTTTCATGCAGCAGGCCCGTTGCAGACAGCGATGATGGGCTCTAATGGCTGGGATAATTGACCACACTGGGACCCTAAGCTTGTTTCTGGACACTTTGGCACCTCAGATGCAGTGGATGATTTAAAGCTGTCAGAACACGGAGAACAACTGTTACTGTGTCCAAGGGGAGGTTGTGGAGGTAGGTGAGACAGTCTGATATAAACCTTTACCTATTACAGAAATGCAGCAATCAGACACCATGCATTTCAAGCTCCTTTAAAACATGCAAACAATACAGCTTATGCCATCAGATGACGGGAGACAATGAAGACAGGGGAGAGACATCAATCAGCAGGGTGCAGAGAACAATTTAAATGTTGGGTCTTTCAGAAACACTTTCTACTGGGCTTCTGCCAGGTGCCCCCAGACTGCAGAAATCAGCTGTTACTGGAAGGGACACTGGCTTGCAGACCCAGCACCAGAGGACTGAATCTAGGGAAGATTCTAGAAGCTGGGAAAGGGCGTGAGATGCCATTGCCAAAGTCAGAGGGAGAAGATGCTACACAAGCAAAAGGCATATCCTGGACATTCAGTTCAGCCTTTGTATTTTTTTAAAATATCTTTACTTTATTTATTTAATGTGGTGCTGAGGATCAAACCCAGTGCCTCACATGTGCGAGGCAAGCGCTCTACCCCAGCTTCTCTTCTCTTTTATTTATTTATTTTTTTTGGGGGGGGGGCTACTGGGGATTGAACCCAGGGTGCTTACCCACTGAGCCCCATCCCCAGCCCTTTTTTATATTTTATTTAGGGACAGGGTCTCGCTGAGTTGCTTAGGGCCTCGCTAAGTTGCTGAGGCTGGCTTTGAACTTGTGATCCTCTACCTTCAGCCTCCTAAACCTCTGGGATTACAGGTGTGTGTCATTGCATCCGGCTCAATCCAGTCTTCTTAAGTGCACATAATAGTGAATCCTGCACAGTTCCTCTTGCCAGAAGGGTTCACAGATTTCCAAACTCACCTGGGTTCCCTTCCTCTCCTAGCCCTCTGCACACACCATGTTCAATGCCCCTCTCACTACAATGAATGCATCCTGCCCTCCCTCTCTCCCCCAACGTCATCTAAACACGTCCTTCTTTATCCTTTTCCTCCATTTCCAGATCTTCTCTTAGGATTTCAACCATGGCAGAAACATGAGCCAATGGATGAATTCATTCATGAAAAAGTGTTACCCAGGATTGGGGCTGGGGCTCAGCGGCAGAGCGCTTGCCTTGCACACGTGAGAAGGCACTGGGTCCGATCCTCAGCACCACATAAAAAAAATAAAAGAATAAAGATATTGTGTTCATCTACAACTAAAAGAATATTAACAACAAAAAAAAAATCATCCCTGCCGCCAAGCACGGTGGCGCTTGCCTGTAATCCCAGCGGCTCAGGAGGCTGAGGCAGGAGGATTGTGAGTTCAAAACCAGCCTCAGCAATTTAGCAAGGCCCTAAGCAACTTAGCAAGCTCCTCTGTCTCTAAATAAAACATTTAAAAGGGCTGGGGATGTGGCTCAGTGAGTAAGCACCCCTGGTTTCAGTACTTAGTATAAAAAAAAAATCATCCTTGCCTGTAATATCACAGATTGGTAGAGCCATTTTGGCTGTAAGGAATGCATGCTAAGGGTGGGATTTCAGATACTGTGGCACCCTCAGAGACCAGGAGGATCCTCCTTCCCATCAAGCCACAGCTCTCTCCCCCTCTCTGACCTCCAGACCATACACCAAAAAGGACAATTAGTTCAGCCCCTATCCAGAAAAGTAATGTTTCCAAAGGGTTCTTTCAAGACAGACTGCTAAGCATACATGAGTCATTCCACTAAGAGTGTCCATTAGGAACACAAGACAGAAACTGTGGCGGATAAGACCTGGGAAACTCCAACAAATGGGAAATGAACTCCAGCATGCCTCCCCGGAGAGAACTCGATGAATGGATGGCCATATCCCTTCTCTTGTTCCCAAGGATCCAGTAAAGTTTCCACCTGTCAGTGTCTCCAGGAAAATGAAGGCAGCCCTCGGGGAGAGCTCTTGGATCTCTGTGGTCCGTCAGCCAAGCAGAGAGTGGATCTCCTCCCAGACCTCCTGCCTGCCCACTCCAGCAACTGCTGTGTCCTTCAGGGAACCTGCCCACTTGATAATGGAGTTGATTTGATTTGTGTGTGTGTTTAGCTCTTTCCGCTTTCCTCTCCAAGACCTTCCAACTGCAGGGCATACAAGGAACATTTAACACATGTTTGTTGAGATAAAGCCTCCAGTGGTTTTAAACAAAAGATGGATAAATAATTGAATGAGACAGTGGAATGAATGGGACAGAACTTTCCCAGGTTCATATATGAACACACAACCAAGGAAACTCCACATCACGTCCAACCACAAGAATGGGGAGTTACACTCCATGTATGTATACTATGTCCAAACACATTCGACGGTCATGTATAACTAAAAAGAACCAATAAAATAAACAAACAAAATAATTGAATGAGTGGCTACCCATGGATGGAGGAAAGATGGGGCTCCTTTTGAAAAGATCATTGAATTTTAGCTGCAAGCAACTAACTATGGACAGTGTCCTACAATATTAAGGTCTGGGTACAGGAAAGCCAAACACTGACATGCAAACTTCATTATTTCCCTCTGGGCCATTTCACAGAATAATCTCTCACCTTTTGGCTCCTGGACTTGTGAAGAGCATCTACTGCTGCGGTAACAGGTTTCTCTCAGCAAATCTCTGAGCCCCTGCTGACTCAGACCCACAAGGAAGGCCACAATCACTAACATTTCCTGGGAACGGGGCTAGATGAGTGTCTAAACTTAAGTTCCTTCTTCTATGACACATCTTTGGGATTGTCTGCCAAGCCCAGAAGCCAACCCTCTCCTCTGGGGAAGCTTCCTGCCAGATCTCCATGGGGCGCCCCAGGCGGCCATACTGGGATGGGAATCCAAGCCTGCAGCACACGGGTCAGGAGCAGTCACCTCACCGAGCTTGGCCACCAGGCCTCTCTTTCCAGGGAAGGAGAAGCTGTGACTGAGAGCCAACCAGTCCCTCTCTGTGGGTGGCTGAAACTTTAGAAGGAACTAAGGGTTATTCAAGTTTTCTTCCACATGAAAGCCGGACTTGCAGAGAAAGAAAGAAAGAAGACAAACCGAGGGCAACAATGATATCCCTCGGTTCATTGATAGTCTTTCGGGTTTGGACTCCATTCTTGCTCCTGCGTGGCAGAAGCTAGCCCTGGATCTTTGTAATAAAGACATACTTCCCTTTTTTTTTTTTTTGGGGGGGGGGTGGGGTGGGGGGTGGAGGTATACCAAGGATTGAACTCAGGGGCCCTCGACCCCTGAGCCCCATCCCCAGCCCTATTTTTTATTTTATTTAGAGACAGGGTCTCGCTGAGTTGCTTAGGGCCTCATTTTTGCTGATGCTGGCTCTGAACTGCAGTCCTCCTGCCTCAGCCTCCTGAGCTGCTGGGATGACAGGTGTGCACCACCACACCTAGCTTCCTTGTTCTTCTGCTGCTGTGTCTAAGGTTAGTCCCCACAGCTAGTTTGTGGATGATAATTGAATGTATTTTCTAATTTCCTGAGAACATGAAAATCTTCCTTATGTTTCTAGATACCATGCCCATGTACACAACTCACATCTATAAACACAAAACTATTTCTTCTGTATAAACCCCCACAGACATTCGGGGGGTGGGGGGAGGTAACCTCATGATTTCTGAATGAATCCAGCCTGAAACTGATCTGTGTCTTTCTATCATCAAAGCCAAGCTATCTAAATAGCTTCCAGGAAACATTTCCCCCCCCCCCTACATATTAGTCACATGATAAGTAATTTGTTTAACTGTAAGGGGAAAAGTGAAGGGGGAAAGAGCTGCCACCCAGCTGACAATGCATATGAAACTGGTGACTTGGTATACGTACAATATAAAAGACGGCCCAAAAGGCTATTTTAGAAATGCAATCCCATGCGCACCCTGGGATTCCATTTTGGGCCTATCAAATTGGCAGCCATTTGGAAGAAATATACACCACACCATCACAGTAGGAATGCAGAAAAATGTTATTATTATCATTTACCTCCTGTTACCTCAGCGCTTCCCAGGAGTGCTGCTATGGGAACACATATAGCCATGACCGTCAATCTACAAGAATATCTTCCCTGAGCAAGGACTAAATAAAGTTTCAGGATCATCACAAGAGTCAGCAATGGCCAGGCACATGGCACACCTGTAATCCACCTGTAATCCCAGCGGCTCGGGAGGCTGAGGCAGGAGAATCACAAGTTCAAAGCCAGCTTCAGCAACATGGAGAAACCCCCGAGCACCCTAGCAAGATTCTGTCTCTAAATAAAATATGTGAAGGGCTGGGGATGTGGCTCCGTGGTTAAGCACCCCTGGTTTCAATTCCCAGAACAACAACAACAAAAGTTAGCCATGGCACCTGGTATTCTATGCTCCCAAGCAAAGCTAAACCCCATAAAAGTGGTGACACAAACTGACTGGTTATAACTGGTGCATGGTTTTTAAAAGGAAAATAAAACTGTTCATATTTATTCATGCTACATATTTATTTAAATATATTTAGTTATTAAAGAGCAATACAAAAATAAAATGTCCAAAGACATTCACAGAAATAAAAACATCTTCATGCTTCTGAAAGAGTTCAGGAGGAGAGAGCGAGAGCACGGCCTCCACACACGGAGCAGAACCAGCTTCCAAGCCGTCCTCCGTCTCACCGCACCCAGCACACCCAGCGCCCCAGTGCCATCATGAGTCCATGGGAGCTGGGTGACATCTGTGACGGCTCGGTCCCTCCCACTGTTCACCACCCACCTGGCTGTTCCAAGAAACCCTAGAGCAGGACCACCTTCCGCCAAAGCTGATGGGAGGCCATTTGAGGTAAAAGAGAGGCAAAGGGGAAACACAAGAGCAGCTCAGGTGTTTGTACAGTGATCACGAATGACAAAACAGAAAAAAAATCAAATATACACTAGGAGATTCTATAGGGGAGCCTGGGAAACTCGCAGACATTCAGACAAACCGTGATGGTAGAATGCAAAGAAGGAGTTGCCTCGGAGCTGCTGGGTGGGTAAGCAAGGTACTTCTTCCTTCCTTTTTTGGGGGGATAGGGGGGTACCAGGGATTGAACTCAGAGTCACTTAACCCCTGAGCCCCATCCCCAGCCCTTTTTATATTTTATTTAGAGACAGGGTCTCGCTGAGTTGCTTAGGGCTTTGAACTCATGATCCTCCTGCCTCAGCCTCCCCTGTGGCTGGGATAACAGGCATGGGCCACCCCCACACTGCCCAGCCCAAACAAACTCTTAATAATGGTATAACCTTCTTTTAATTTTGTCTGCATAAGGCAATAAAGAGGAGAGCTTATTCTTAAAGTAGTAGTGATAACTAATTTGGACGAGACATATAATAGCGTTTATCTCAATGACTGGTACCAAAAACAAATCCACAATAGGTCTTTTGACTTATATGAAGGCCCAGAATTTCATTTTTACTAGTATTTTTATTTCTCAATGCTCATTTATGCAGCTCTTGAAACCTTTGTCAGCTCAGACCTCCTAGAAGGCATCCAGGAGACCAAGTCTTCCATAAAGAACTACTCAGCCAGGCACAATGGTGCATGCCTGTAATCCCAGTGGCTCGGGAGGCTGAGGGAGGAGGATCGCGAGTTCAAAGCCAGCCTCAGAAATCGAGGTGCTAAGCAACTCAGGGAGACCCTGTCTCTAAATAAAATACAAAATAGGGCTGGGGATGGGGCTCAGTGGTTAAGCACCCCTGAGTTCAATCCCCAGTACCAAAACCAAACCAAAACAAAAAAGACAACTACTACTCTGGGCCCAGGAACTCCAGCCTTTCAACATAGCAGTACAGGGGTCTTGTTTTGTTTTTCAGTGAAGGAAGCAAATACTCCATTCGTTCACCACCTGCATAGCCACAGTAACAGCCCTGCAAGGTCGCCCCTCCTTAGCACAGGAACTACTCGGAGAACCCTGAGAGCATCGCCCAATATTACAGAAGAAGCCTTTTATGAAGAAATATATGGCTGTCATGTTTTTATGTGTCTGAGAGATGATGATAATTCAGGCTTCATTTCTACAGTAATTTGATTTGATCACTTAAAAACACAGACATAAAATGGTTCATTTATATAACCAGTCGCTAAGAGTCTTGGCATTTTAATAGGGGGCTTATGAAAACATACCTTTTGAAAGAAAATACAAGTGTCTACGGGGAGGGGAAAGGATGGATGAAGCTCATAAAAGTTAACGACATTTTAGTTTTGATTTGGGAGCACGGTAAGATCATCCACTTGGGAACCACAGTCTACAGATGGATTCCAAAGTCCTACCTGGGACAACTCCCAGCCACTTGCTGCCAGGAAAGTTCCAGAAGCCAGCAGCTTTCAGATCTGTTCCTCCCTAACCCCAGGACCAGGGAAGTCTCAGTGATCCAAGGAACTGCAGAAGGGCTCTTCAACAGTCTGACATTGATCACATTGTCACATGCATGGGTGAATATGCTACAATGAAACCCCTTATTCTATTAACTCTGATGCACCCACTTAAAAACAGATGGAGGGCTGACTTTGGGCCCTGGACTGGGAATGAGAATGCCTGGCCTAATCCAGTCTGGGGGCTTGAAACTGATTGTTAAAACTCCTTTAAAGAATGGAGGAACTGGCCAGAGTGGTGGCTCCTATCTGTCATCCCAGCTATTCAGGATATTGAGGCAGGAAGATCACAAGTTCAAGAGCAGCCTTAGCAACTTAGCGAGATCCTAAGCAACTTAGCCAAACCCTGTCCCAAAATAAGAAATAAAAAGGGCTGGGGATGTAGCTCAGTGGTAGATGTGCCAGGTTCCATACCTAGTATGAGACGGGGAGTTACTTACTACCTATGGTGGTTGTTTCTGAAGATAAAACACCTGTTACGCCCAACACAATGGCACACACCTGAATCCCAGCAGCTCAGGAGGCTGAGGCAGGAGGTTCAGGAGTTCAAAGACAGCCTCAGCAATTTAGTGGGACGTTAAGCAACTCAATGAGACCCTGTCTCAAAATAAAATATAAAACAGGCTGGGGATGTGGCTCAGCCATTAAGTGCCCCTGGGTTTAATCCCTAGAACTCCTCCCACCCCCACCCCGCAAAAAAAAAAAAAAAAAAAAAAAAAAAAAAAAAAAAAAAACACCTGCTAAGTGCATTCAAATTCAGCAGTTTCAAGTGTTGTGCAAGGTGGAACAGGCTTGTAATCTCAGCAACTCCAGAGCCTGAGGCAGGAGGATTGCAAGTTCGAGGCCAGCCTGGGTAACATGGGGAGATCTAGCTTCAAAGCAATAAAAGGAGGATCACAAGTTCGATGCAATAAACAATAAAATAAACAAACTATAAACGTTAGGCTGGAGCTGTAAGTGGTCAACTGTGTGCTTAGCAAGCACAAAGCCAAGAAAAAATCCCCAGCACAAGAAAAAAAATCTACAATGGTGGTTGTACATGTTGGCCACTGATTAGAATTACTGAGGCGCGAAAAATTTTAATTCTGATACCAGGGCTTCCCTTCCATCCCTCACCCAATTCTAATTCTCCTTGGCTTGAACAGTGACATTTTCATACATCCCATGGATGATTCTAATGTAGTCACAGTTAGAAATTACTATCTGAACTGGGGGCAGAGACACAAGGATCATGAGTTCAAAGCCAGCCTCAGCAATTTAGTGAGGCCCTAAGCAACTCAGTGAGACCCTGTCTCTAAATAAAATACAAAATAGGGCTGGGGATGTGTTGCTCAGTGGTTATGCACCCCTGGGTTCAATCCCTGATACCAAAAAAAAAAAAAAAAAAAAAAAAACAGAATTACCATCTGTTGCATGCAAGAAGCAAGAGCCCTAGGTTTGATCCCCAGTCCTGCTAAAAAGGAGGAGGAGAGAGAGGGGGAGGAAAAATGAGGAAAGAAATCACCATCTAGAAGGATTGGGGGAAGAACTGCTAAGTAGCCGAAAGAAGTTTTATCCCAATGTTTACAATGGATAGTGTGACAAAGGAGGTAAATTAAAAATTCCATTAGCCAGGAGCAGTGCCCACTCCCACTGCAAAAGGGTCTCAAGTTCAAAGCCAGCCTCAGCAACTCAGTGAGGCCCTGTCTCTAAATAAAATGCAAAATAGGGCTGGGGATGAGGCACAGTGGTCAGGTGTCCCTGAGTTCAATCCCCGTCCTCCCTCCAAAAAAATTCCATTTAATCTCTTAATTTAAATTGATAACCATATGGGGACAGTGGCTACCATAGTAGACGCACAATTATAGAAATCCATCAATATGCCTTAGCATTATTGGTTGGAAATTTGTTAAGTGGGATGTTCACTGTAAGTACAGAGGCAAAACCGATCAGCTCTTATTGTCAATATCCATTAGTGGACATGAGTGACTGTCCAAGGTGGACCTTTGCTAAGAATTCAGATGCTCTGAACAACTAATAGGAAGGAAAATGATCATCATCATTGAAAATATGTCAGATATGTTCACACATGTTCTAAAGACACAACTCTTGGGGATCTGTACCCAACAACACACCGTGTGGTGCTGCGGATGGAACCCAGGGCCTCACGCAGGCTGGGCTAGCCTCTACCAGTGAGCCACACTCCATCAGGTTCATTCCTAATTTGCTGTCTGTCACACAAGAACCAGTGGCCAGCCACAATCATCATAAATACCACACCATCAGAGTAACACAAAAGAAGTAAAAGGAGTTAGGGATTTAAGATACTGTGCACAGTTTTGATTTTATAATGGGTGGAAAGAATGTTTTAGACAGGTGCAGTGATGCACACCAATAATCCCAGTGGCTCAGGAGGCTGAGGCAGGAGGATCACAAGTTCAAAACCAGCCTCAGTAAAGGTGAGGCCCTAAGCAACTCAGTGAGATCTTGTCTCTAAATAAAGTACAAAATAGGGCTGGAGATGTGACTCAGTGGTTGAGTGCCCCTGAGTTCCATCCTGGCTACCCACCACGCACCCTCCCCCAAAACAAAGAACATTTTACTTCATCTTCATACTATTAGCACTGACTCCAGTGTTTAAATATATTAAATGAAGGGGCATATGTGAGGCACTTGGTTCAATTCTCAGCACCACATAAAAATATGTAAATAAAATAAAAGTATGTGTCCATGTACAACTAAAAATAATTTTAAATATATGTTAAATGGATGAATTAATAATTTATCAATAGTCTATTTATCCATTATCTTTAATATTGTACCTTAATTTATCAATAAATTTTTAACAGAACATTAACTACAATATAAAGGTACATTAGCTACAACTTAAGGAATATATTGAAAATACACATATTATATATGAGGAATATAGGGCTTAGACATAGGTTACAGCCCACAAAATTATTATCACATCTCACTTTTATTTCAATATGAATTTTTTAGATTATTAGGGATACAGCAAGCCTGAATGCCTGGGTACTACATATTCCTTAATTTGAATAAGATTACATACATCAGTTGAGTGATTCCAGAGATGTGCATATTTTCCTAAATTTTGCCATGAAATGATATGCTTTTTAAAAAAAATATTATTTGGATTTTGCATTTCAGATACTGACATATTTTATATCTGAATTTAATTACATTTAAAAATGCTTTGCAGCATATCACATTTAGCTAATTATATGTGAGGATGTCTTTACATTAAAACTCATTTATTATGTTCTATATGGAATTCACCAAAAGGAATCAGCCATCTATGGCTCTACATTTTTTTAAAATGCTATAACACCCCTTATCCATACTTTCACTTTCCAAGGTTTCAAATAACTATAATCGACTATGATCCAGAAAAGTTAAATAAAAAATTCCATAAATAAATTGAATACTGTTCTGAGTGACGAAATCTCATGACAATTTGTTCCACTGCCCAGGATGTAAATCTTCCCTTTGTTCAACGTATCCATGCGGTATACACCACCTGCCCATTGGTCATTCCGAAACTGTCTGAGTTACTAGATCACCTGTCACTTGTGTTCAAGTAAGACTTATGTAGAAGCCTAATACTACATCACAATGTCTACATCCTTCATCCCACTTCTTCTCCTCACATAGGTACGTATCGTCTCAGATTATCAAAAGAGAAATAAAGATAAGTACAGTAAAATAAGATATTTTAAGAATCAGAGAGAAACTCCTTTCACATAACATTTGCTACAGAACATCATCGCAATAAGCTCTATTAGTTACGGTTGCCAGGCTCTTCCTCTGCCTAATTCATGAATCAAACTTTCTCATGGGCATGTAGGTATAGAAACAAACATGGGTTCCAGTATGATCCAGAATTTCAGGCATCCACTGGGCGCCCTGGAATGCATTCTCCATGGACCCTGGCATGTACCAATTGAAAGGAAATGAGAGTTTAATCTGGTGTATTGAAACATGCGCAGTGGCACAAACCTGCAATCCCAGTGAGACCCTGTCTCGAAATACAAATAAGGCTGGGGATGTGGCTCAGTGGGCAAGTGACACCGAGTTCAATCCCGGGTACCCCGCTCCCCGCAGAAAAGCTGGTATATTAAGTTGTCTCAAAATAAAAATTTAAAGAAAACAATTTTTACTGGGGGCTGGGAGTGTAGGTCAGTGGTAGAATGCTTGCCTAGTGTGAGCCAAGCCCTGCGTTCAATCCCCAGAACTTCAAAACAAACAAATAAAAACACTGATCTACTTCTTGTTAACCCCCAAATATACTTGTACCTCCTCACATTTCCAAAGTGAAGCTAGATTAACAATCCAACGGTCTTATAAAGAGAGGGGCTGCAGACACCGCCAACCTGTCAAGTGCCCTGACTTGTGTGCTCTGAGTGGCTCTCAGGATGCACCTCTTCTGGGCCGTGTCCTCTCGGTAAACACCCACAGCTCTGGCCTTGGAGCATGCCATTTTTATGATAGTAGTAAAAAGAGTTTGCCGGCTAATGACATGGCACATGGAACAGAGTAGGACACAACGGTCTAATAAAAGAGAAAAGCCGACCCTCAAAGAAATTTGGAGTACGATAATAGCTTAAAACAGCCAATTCCCATGCAAGAGACCATGATAGCTCCTAATTATTCCTTTCTAGTTATATAGGAAGAACTAAAACACATAGCAAATTAACTGCAGTTAAAAAACAACTAAGTAAAATTATGTGGGTCACCCTGTCGCTTGATGTTCCTTTAATTTTCATTTATTTATTTGTTTGTTTGTTTGTTTGTTTGTTTATTTGTTTATTTATTTCTGGTGCTGAGGGTTGAACCCAAACCCATGCATGTGCTGAGCATTGAGCCACACTGCCAAGGCCTGATTTACCTTTTTAAAATAAAATTTATTAATTTATTTTGGAGACTGGGGATTGAATCCCAGGGCACTCTCACCATGGAGCCACATCCCCGGCCCTTTCTTCTATTTTATTTAGAAACAAGATCTTAGTTGCTTAGGGTCTCCCTAAGTTGCTGAGGCAGGGTTTGAACTCAAGATCCTCCTGCCTCAGCCTCCAGAGTCACTGGGATTACAGGTGTGCGCCACCATGCCCAGCTTAAAATAGAATTTAAAAAGCAAACTATAGCCTTTTTTCATAAACCCACAATATTCTGTTTGTGTTTCAAACACTGTCCCAGGCCAGAAAATGTTGGCTAATTCGTCCTCTCTGGGTGAGCCTCCACGTTTTTCTACCAAGCATTCAGCTGCACTGTTTTGTAGAGAGCTTGCATGGTCTGTTTCAATTGAATTCAGCAAATATTTATTGAGGCTCTATCTGCCAAGCACCAGGCCAGGTGCTGGAGATCTGATAACAAAGATGGTCAAATTTCCTGGGGTGATGAGCAACAGCTGGATTTTTGACTGAATAAAGGTTGATGTGTATAATAAACGAAGCTAGCACAGGTGCACCCAGAACTCACAGCAGGAAGCCTCCCAGAGGATAGTGAATCCCAGGTGGCCACAGACACAGCAGGAAAGTGAAGAGGCTTCCTGGCAATGGCCGCTGTGGCGCACACCTGTAATCCCAGTGGCTAGGGAGGCTAAGGCAGGAGGATCACAAGTTGAAAGTGAGGGCCTAGGTTCACTGCAAGATCCATAATGTAGGTTCAACCTCATTCTTACTGGAACATATACCCATGTACCTGTTCCTCGGGAAAATTTATATGTATTTTCTGCTTCAGGATGATGCACATGTTAGCTCAGCACCTGGAACTGTTTCATAGCTACTGAACTCGCTTGCCCTCGGCCTCACGTGCTGTACCTCACAGCGGAGAGGCCCTTGCGCTGTTCACCTGAGTGATCCAAGTGTCACGGAGCTGGGGCCTCCTGAGAAAATGAGGCAGAGCAAAGATCCCCCTTCAAACCCTAATTCTTGCCATCAAGTCAGGAGGCTTTCATACCTGTAACCCCAGGGGCTCAGGACATGTGGCTCAGAGTAACAGGGATGAGTTTATCAAAGGGATAGGAAAGGGGAAAGGGGACACTCTCAGGGAGACAGGGGGTCCTCTCAGAGAGGAGAGGAACTAGGCGTCTCTTCTGCACCCCAGTTTTATTGGGGATCCCAGAGAAGTTCCCAGAGTCCTGCCCAGGTCCACCTCTTGACTTTTGACTGACAGCAGGGTGACATCAGAGTTTCAAGTCCCCACTGTCGGGGTCACCTTGGCCCATGCTGACTGGTTCTAACTGGATTCTTACCCATACCTTCTTACAGAGTTTGTGGTTAGGGGGAACTAGCCTTATCGTCCAGAGTTTCAGGATCTGGTCACAAGTCTCCTGGGCTCCTCCCATTGACATTATCCTGGGCCTGCGTTTCTCCTGCAGGGAACAGGCCATCTGCTGAGGAATGTGACAAGTCCTGTCCACAGAGGCCAGGCAGGGCTGCAGGTCAATTGCTTCTTGGAAAAGAAAGCACGTGGGGGTCAGCACCGTGGGCCCATTTTATGGAATTTTTATTTTACAAAGTTGATTGCGTTGACTTAATGCCGAGCCCAACCCCAGCATGAAGATGTCACAAGGCAGAGTTGGCGCAGGAAGTCTGCTCAGGATGACAAGAGCCAGTCCTTTCAGAAATTGTGGAGCAGAACTCTTTAACTGCACATTAAGCAAATACGATGCGTGGGCAGGGGCGTGTTTCTCAAAACTCATCCACGTGGACCACCTGGGCTTTGTCCCAGGGATTCATGATTCGCTTGACCGACCTTCAAACAGACCTACTAGACTGTCTGACAATCAGCACCCAAACAGGACACATCGTTCTACTGCTGCATAAGCAAGTCTTTCAAAGCAAGAAGGGGAAAAAAAAATTTAAAAATCACCACACTTGAAGATAGTGTTATTTACTGTAACAACCCCCCCACACCCGCCTCCACACACCCCCCTACCCCACCCAGAACTTTTTAGCTTACACTGCATCAAATTACCATTTTCTGGGAGATCCTCAGAGATGAGTTTTTGGTGCTTCTGTCAAGAAGGAAACAGTTTTAGAAGCCTGCTCATTACCATTTGAGATTGAGCCAGGATTTCTTGCTGTTTACAGCCAACGTGTGGGGATCACATTCCGACTGGTACATCAGCAGCCTCAACCTCCCCGGGTCGGGGGGCTGATGGGTAGGAGGGGTAGGGATGGGGATGACCTTTGTGTTTGTTTGTTTACGTGAAGGAGCACCTTTTCCATTCTAATTTAGCAAGGTCCTTTACCTATGAGGATCCTGAGTCTCCGGGCCCCAGCCTCCTTAGAATCACAGAATCTTGAATGTCTGTTCAAGCATCTGTGTCCACCAGGATTCTTCTGAGATACAAGACACAGGGGACTTAGGCCCTAACTCAAGTCACCCTTCCCGGAAGACTCTGATGTCTTGTGCCAATAACCTGACTTCAGACACCATCTGAGCCGGGTGCAGTCTACACCACCAACACTGCTTCTCTCTTTATCTCTGTGGGATTCTTTCCCAGGATCCCTATGGGAGGAACACAAGCTCGCAGCTGAAGGCCAATATCACCCAAGTTCAAGGGAAAGGAGACCCACTGCCCTTTCCTGCCATACAAGCCAAACTCACAGCGTCGGTTGCCCATCCCAGAACCCATCATTGTAGGCAAGGGAACGTTAATGTTATTCTCTGTCTGCCCAGTCCTGGGCTACATGGACACCCCAACAGCTGGAGGTCCAAAACCCTCAGGGGAAGGGGTGTTGATGATTCCGAGTAAATTTAGGAAGCTCTTAGCTGGAAGACGGCAGGTGGGCACTGGCTACAAACACCTGATCCAAGTAATGAATAGAGTAACCCTTTGCACTAGAATCTCAGAATCACAGAACTGTAGAGCTCAAACACTGTCTGCAGTTATCTAAGGCAGCAGTTCTCAAAGTGTGAACCACAGCCTTGCATGGGTGTGCACACCTGTCATCCCAGGGGCTCAGGAGACTGAGGCAGGAGGATCGAGAGTTCAAAGCCAGCCTCAGCACCTTAGTGAGGCCCTAAGCAACTCAGTGAGACCCTGTCTCTAAATTAGATATAAAAAAGGGCTGGGGATGGGGCTCAGGGGTCAAGTGACTCTGGGTTCAATCCCTGATACAAAACAAACAAACAAACCTCTTCAGGCCCTGAGGGCTCCTTAGACTTTGGATACAAGGTCTATGTTCACATGACAAAATCATACTGTGGTAAAGTATAGGACCAACAACCCCAAGAGAAAGGGAGGAAGGAAGGGAGAGAAGGAGGAAGAAGGTGAAGGGAAACTGAACAGAGGAAAAAAATACCTAAAAACTAATCAACAAGTTGCAGTATGTGGACCTTATTTTCATCCTTATTTAAATAGCAAAAAAAAAAAAGATATATCATAACAATTGCCAAATTAATTGTTTGAACACTGAGTGCATATTTGATGACTGAAATATTATGGTAATTTTTTTTCTACCAGGGATTGAACCCAAGGGCACTGGACCACTGAGCCACATCTCCATCCCTTTTTAATATTTTATTTAGAGACAGGGTCTCACTGAGTTGTTAGGGCCTCACTAAGTTGCTGAGGCTGGCTTTGAACTCTCAACCCTCCTGCCTCAGCCTCCTGAGCCACTGGGATGACAGGCATGTGCCACCACACTCAGCTATGGTCAATTTTTACACTTTAACTTTTTAGTTACACTTCTTTAAAAAAAAGAAAAAGAAAAAGAAAAGGAACCTCTCTCAGGCTGAGAGATTGCCCTGCATGTACAAAACCCTGGGTTCAATCTTCAGCATCACAAAAATACCAAAAATCTCTCTCTCTCTCTCTCTCTCTTATAAGCACATGTTGAAATATGCATGGAGTAAGAGGATATCTAGGAATTGCTTCAGAACAAAATAGGGGGGGTTGGGGGTGCAGCTCAGTGGTGGAGCACTCGCCTCGTACGTGTGAAGCACTGGATTCGATCCTCATCTAAATAAATAAAGAAAATAATGGTATTGTGTCCATCTACAACTAAAAAAAAAATTAAATGAACTAAAATAGGAAGGGTGAAGTTTAGCCACATGGTTCTGTGCTGCTGAGCAGGGGCTTGATAGACATTTGTTACATGAATACGAGGACCCTTCTTATCCATTCCTGCAGTCCGAGGCTGGTGAGAACAAGGCAGAACCCCACATGGCACTACACAGAACTGTCCCACACCTGCTTCCACCGACGTGCCCGGCCTATGCTGCCCTTGTTTGACAAAAAAAAAAAAAAAAAAAAGAAAGAAAAACCTCCACCCAAAGTAACGGATGTGATTTTTTGCAATGGCTATTTACTGAGCCTACGCTATGTGTCGGAATGATCTAGACACCAGGATGCTTCAGGAAGCTTGCCTTTGAATGATGGGCACATGCCTGCCATGTCCCCTACCCAGCGTCACCAAAGGAGAGGGCTCTGGAATTCAAGAGCCTGGACATAAATCTTGGTTTGGCTGGTTACTGGGTGCTGGGAGGCTGCATGAATTCTTTACATTCTCTTCAAAATATGGAGACATTTTAAAATCTACTTTCTGGGTTGTCATAAATGAGTTAAAGATAAGGTTCTTATATGCACAACACAAAACAATCAACAATGTGACTCATGATTATCATACTGATGTTTTCCCCAGGAACATTTTTAAGTTACTTTCTTTAATTAAAAGAGGATTAAGCTGGGAGCTGCAGTGCACACCTCTAATCCCAGTGGCTCGGGAGGCTGAAGCAGGAGGATTGCAAGTTCAAAGCCAGCCTCAGCAACTTAGTGACACCTTGTCTCTAAATAAAAAAGAAAAAGGCCTAGGGATGTGGCTCAGTGGTTAAGTGCCCTTGGGTTCAAGAGATGAATGGGTACAGAATATGTGGTACACATACACAGTGGGATGTTATTCAGCATTAAAAGAGAATAAAATCATGGCATTTGCAGGTAAATGGATGAAGTTGGAGAATATCATGCTAAGTGAAGTGAGCCAATCCCAAAGAATCAGAAGCCAAGTGTTTTCTCTGATTTAAGGATATTGATTCATAATGGGGTTGAAATTGGGGGGCAGGGGAGAATTAGATGAACTCTAGATAGGGCAAAGGGGAGGGAGGGGATGGGGGAGGAAAAAAGGGTGGGGTATGGGGGTATAGGAGGAAAGATGGTGAAACGAGATGGACATCACTACCCTAAGTACATGTATGAAGACACAAGTGGTGTGACTTTACTTTGTGTACAATCAGAGATATAAGAATTGTACTGTATATGTGTAATCTGAATTTTAATGCATTCTGCTATCATATATAATAAATTAGAATTAAAAAATAAATAAATGACTATCCTCCATTTCCCTAAAGCCGGCTGCCTAAATACACCTCACATCTAAAGTGGCATTCAGAGCTGAAGGGTTTTACCCAGGAGGCAATGTCACTAGAAGTTATGGCTTTTATCTATCAATATTTTCACCTCTTAGCAAGTTATACAAAATATCTCCTTCATGAAAAATGCCATGATTCTTATGTAAGATTAAATGGACACAGCCAGGCATGGTGGTGCATGCCTGAAATCCAGCAGCTTGGAAGGCTGAGGCAGGAGGTTCACGAGTTCAAAGCCAGCCTCATCAATTCAGAGAGGCCCTAAGCAACTTAGCAAGACCCTGTCTCTAAGTACAAAATAAAAAGGGCTGGGGATGTGGCTCAGTGGTTAAATGCCCCTGGGTTCAATCCCCAATACCAAAAAAAAAAAAAAAAAAGAGAGAGAGAGAGAGAGATTAAATGGATGCTAAGTATTTAAAGACGCCTCCTGACAGAGGCGTGAACCCTGCTCTCTGTCACTATCCACCACAGAGGGCATAAGGTAAGACACCCATAAAAAGTGGAGGAGAGCAGAGAGTAACTTATGTTCAAAAGCACAGACCTGGCAAATGTATTAACCACACTTAAAACAGAGATTGGTCTGAGATGTTTTAAAAGCTTATCATCTTGGAAAACCTAAGCCTGGGGTTCCTTCTGGGAAAACTAATTTAGGCAGTGAAAAGAAAAGCACTTCTAACTTATCAATTAAACATTTTGGCCAGTGGCACATTCTTTCTTCTTTCTAACAGAAGATCTCTTATCAGCTCTAGAATCTGCCTAGCACTTAAACAATACTTCTTTTAAAGAACCTTCCTGAAAGTGATTTAGGAAGTTTAACCCAGGGCTGGGGGATGCAGCTCAGTGGCTGAGCCCCAGAGCTCTCTACATTAGGTGACATCATGCAGCTGGCTTGACATCAACCTGGATGGGCGTGTCGATGCCGTGGAAATCAGCAAGTCTGACCAATCGCGTGTCTTTCTTCCCCAGAGGGCCAACTGCTGAACACTGGTGAAACGGGTAGGTCCCCGTACTCCTCCATGTTGAAGAAACACCCAAGAAGCACTGAGGCAAGAGCACGGATGAGAGAGAGAGAGAGAGAGAGAGAGAGAGAGAGAGAGAGAGAGAGAGAGATATTCCTCCAGAGAGGAGGGGGTCCAGAGCTGGTGCTGAGGGAGTGGGGGTGTCTTGCCCCTTGTATAGATTTTAGGTTTCCTTTCTTCCTGTCTCTTATCTTGTCTACATGACCAAAAGGGCAGAAAGAGAGCTATGCGGGGAGGGGGGGTAGATTTCTTGTGTTGCAAAATGTGGTCTTTCCCCTCCCCTGGAGGTTGTTAGCAATCAGGTGATGGAGTGCTATCTACACATTTCCTTTTCTTTGATAATTAGCTACCTGTCCTTTGCCCTCGTCTCACTAGCAACTACTGAAGTTAAATGCCCTTCGAAAGGGACTTATTAAATAAATTACTGCAAAATTTTCAAAGAATTTCCAAAACCTCTTGACGGGTACTACAAAACTATACATCTATGAGGAAAGATGCCCACAGTCTCCGTGAGTCAAAATATGTGTCATGTAAAAATCTTGGACATACATGCATACATACTTGTGAATGCAGGATTCCACTGAAGATGTGTGTGTATATATGCATGCACATTATATGTACAGGTATCTGTGTGCATACCTAACATATGAGGGAGAATGTGGAAACACATACACCAAATACATCAATGAACAGTGTAATTATGACTGAATGCTATTTTCTTCATTTTGCTTCTCTGAATTTTCCAAGTTTCAGAGTGAACCTTCATAATGGGTAGGAGGCCACAATAAAAATTCAAATAGAACTAAAGCAGCACTTACTATACTAGCATAAGCGTATGCATTTCAGTGTTAGCACTGTGAGTTGCTTGTACATGATCACAATTGGGTAAAAAGTAGAAGGCAAACCAGGCTTGGTGGTGGCCCACCTGGCAATTCTTGGTATGTAGGAGGCTGAAGCAGGAGGATCACCAGTTTGAGGCCAGCAACTGAGAAAATTAATTTTTAAAAGGGTTGGGGAGGTAGCTCCGTGGTAGAACACTTGCCTAGCACATGTGAAGCCCTGGGTTCAATTTCCAGCATGGCGGGGAGGGGACAAAGAGAAGAACAAAGTATTATTAAATGTGTGCTCAAATGAATTACATCAGTATTCTGTGCAAGTGTTCATCAATTGTTTTAAGCCTAAGTGAGCCTTCATCCATTCCCGAGCTAATTTAGTATTGCTACTCGGTCTAATGGAACTTGGAAATAATTAATATATAACTGAGAAGCGTATTTTTCTTAATGACCTTTCCTGTCACTACATACACTGGTCCACATCATTCGACACGTGGTACAGTTTGCACCCAGCTCAGAAGATCAGACAGACCTGACATTTATCAGCATACCGCATACTTTTTTTTTTTTTAAAAAGAAAAATCTCTAATTACATGAAGAGCATTGTATTGAGACATCAACAATGGCAATTAGGATGTTCTAAGCACCCCAGATCCTCCAGAAACCCTCTGTAGTAGGTTTTGAAGATGGGACACATCATTAATTAGAAATTTCAAATGAGTTCTTTCCAACAACTTTTAATCATATTATCAATGATACCATTAGTGAGAGGAATAAGAATGACTTGAAAATAAGAAGCAATTCATCCACTCTGTGAGCACTGTTCATAGCAAAACACTTCCATTTCTCCAAACTTCACGTGACTGCTGTTGTATTGCCCCAGAACCCTAATCCTCTCACAGTGCTTCTTCTTTCTCAAAGAGGTTCAGCATCTCTCTTGGGGGTTCATAATCCAAGGTCATGACCTGATCAAAAGTTTTTGTTTTGTTTTTGGTACCCAGGGATTGAACCCAGGGACACTTAACCACTGAGACACTTCCCCATCCCTTTTTATTAATATTCTATTTGGAGATAGGGTGTCACTAAATTGCTCAGGGCTTCGTTAAAGTTATGAAGGCTGGCTTCAAACTTGCCATCCTCCTGCCTCAGCCTCCTGAGCCTCTGGGATTACAGGTGAGCATCACTGCACCCGGCATGATCAAACGGTTTTCAAGGTAAATTTGTTTTATCCAAGAAACCATTGCTAATTATAAACCTAAATCTTCACCAGGAACTATCTGGGTGGGTTTTATCATTTCCCCTCCCTGTTCCATTCTCCCTAATACAAAAACAGATAAAGTTAAAACCACACACACCAAGTTAACTATGGAGTCAAATCACCCTGCTCCAAAGCCCTCCCTTGCTTTCCCACCACCAACACCACCACCTGTGCATTAGCGGGTGCTCTACCACTGAGCCCCATCCACAGCTCTATTTTTGTATTTTATTTAGACACAGAGTCTCACTGAGTTGCTTGGGGCCTCACTAAGTTGCTGAGGCTGGCTCTGAACTCGTAATCCTCCTGCCTCAGCCTCCAGAGTCTCAGGAGTTGCAGGTGTGCGTCGCCACACCCAGCTCCAGAGTCCATTTTCTGAAGGACTCCTGTCCACCAGGATGTTGCCTAAACCTTAAGGACCTTAGACCTAGGATGGTCAGGGCCAAGGGTCAGTCACAGATACACAGGAGCACCTCCACGTCAGGCGCTACTCACGGACATTCATTTCACCAGACACCACTTCTCTAATTCCCAAGTGACATGCTTTTGGCACAGAAGCAGTTGAAAAGATTGTCAAGGTGATTACAGAGAAAGATAATCCTTCTCTGTTCTCATTTCAGCACAAAGAAGTACAGTTTTATTCACAATTTATAAAACATTTACATTACTTCCCCATTAAATTGTTCTAACTGCCTACAGTACAATTTTTTCCAGTCATGTATAAAAATAAATAGTATCTTCCTGTCTATCATGACCACAGCAAGACTGAGGTCCATCCAGAAACTTCCAGGGGCTCCCTCTTCCTGGTAACCCAGCAACCACTGCCTCCCACAAAACATGATGTTGGACTCGAGTGGGATTTTAGGAGACAGTAATTCACAGAGCCTCGTTCTGCAGGGACAAGAGCCCATCTGTTTTGGGGGCACCAAAAAAGGGATTGTCTTCAAAGTCAGCTTCCAAAAGATGTGAGCCTGGGGTGGTTACACTGAAAGTTCTTATCTAGTTCCACTTTCACAGCTAACTGGCTTATCAGACTTCTCTCCCTGGCCAGAGGAGGACCATTCAGTCATGCAGTTCAGGTCCAAGTGAACAGGAAGCATCAGCAAGTCCAGCTAAAGCTGGAGCTGACAGGAGGAGGGGGAAGACCCACCCCAGAGGAAACACTTCTCCAAAGCCAAAGGCAGTCTCCACTTGCTCTGGCTCTCCAGGGTAGCACAATGTCAAACCTGTGGCTGGAGGTCCTTAAGCAGCCCGAGTCTAAGCAAATTAACACCACTTCAAGTCAAGAAATGGATGGAGGCTGGGCACCGTGGCACACACCTGTAATCCCAGCAGCTCGGGAGGCTGAGGCAGGAGGATCGTGAGTTCAAAGCCAGCCTCAGCAAAAGCGAGGTGCTGAGCAACTCAGGGAGACCCTGTCTCTAAATAAAATACAAAATAGGGCTGGGGATGGGGCTCAGTGGTTAAGGGCCCCTGGGAGAAAGAAAGGAAGGAAGGAAGGAAGGAAGGAAGGAAGGAAGGAAGGGAGGGAGGGAGGGAGGGAGGGAGGGGAGAAAGAGAAAGAAAGAAAGAAAGAAAGAAAGAAAGAAAGAAAGAAAGAAAGAAAGAAAGAAAGAAAGAAAGAGAGAGAAAGAGAGAAAGAAAGAGAGAGAGAGAGAAAGAGAGAGAAAGAAAGAAAGAAAGAAAGAAAGAAAGAGAGAGAAAAGAATGGAATAACAGCCCCTAACCGTACACATCTGTGTTCCAATCTCCAGACCCCATACATAGTTCTTTCATTGCACAAGGTCTGTGTGTCCATAACAAAGGCCTTGTAACCACACTGGACTTTCCCGTCTGGTGGGCTGATCTAGAAATTGAGAACCTTTCCTCTACTTAAAGGAGAGAGCCCCAAAGCAAAAAGGAACTCAATCTTTCAACCTGCTATTGTTGGAATTTCTGTGTGTGTGTGTGTGTGTGTGTGTGTGTGTGTGTGTGTGGTGGTAGAACCCAGGACCTTGTACCTACTATACTAATAACCACACACACGCCCTGTCTACCACTGAGCTACACCCCAGCCCTGTGGGCGACTACAGATGGAGGAAGTGGGCCACGAGTCAAGGAATGCACCAGGTGGCCTCTGGCAGCCAAGAATGGCCTTTAGTTGACAGCCAACAAGAAAGCAGAGATTTTGGTATTAAAACCACACTGGATGGAGCTTTGCCAACAACCCAAATGGGCAATGGATCTTCCCCTAGAGATTCCCCCAAAAAAGAAACACGATCCTGCCAACACCTCGAGACGTTAACCCAGTGAGATCCATGTCAGGCATCTGACCTGTGAAAATCTAAAACAATACAGGGGCGGTGTCTCAGCCACTAGGCTTGGGGTGATTTGTCACAGCTACAGCAGAGGAGCTACACACTGGCTCAGACACAGTGAAGCACATTTGTGATTATCGTCCTAGACTTGGTCTTTAAGATGGAAGAAAACATCTGCTGTGGTCCAAAATGCTGAGGTTGGAACCTGATATCTGATGGGACAGTACTGAGAGGTGGGGCCTCTGGGGACAGATCGAGTCAAGAAGGCTCCACTCCTGAACAGGGTATCGCCCCCACGAAGGACCCAGGACTTGTCCCTTCTGCCATTTGAGGCAGCAGTAAGAAGGCTGGCAGTGTCCCATGAGGAACATGCCCTCAGACACTAAATCTGCTGCTGCCGTGATCGCAGACTTCCCGGCCTCCAGAAGCAGGAGCAATAAATTTCTGTTGTTTATAAATGACCCAGTTGAATGTATTTTGCTGTGGCAGCCCTGGTGGACTAAGACACCTGGGGCATTGTTCACACAGGGTCTTTAATACAGGTGAGAGCCACAGGACTCCAGGGCCAAACACAGCTGTTGCCAGGGAAGGCCTTTCAGGGGTCACTATCAAAGATATTAACTCACTCTAGGCTTTTCTGAAAGGCAAAGACAACTAACTTTAACAGTAACTGCAATTTTTTTCCAGTATAATGTGATTTTTATAGTAGCAAAAATATGACATGAAGCTGGGCGCAGTGGTGCAGGCCTGTCATCCCAGCAGCTCGGGAGGCTGAGGCAGGAGGATCGTGAGTTCAAAGCCAGCCTCAGCAAAAGCGAGGTGCTAAGCAACTCAGTGAGACCCTAAATAAAATACAAAAAAAAAGGGCTGGGGATGGGGCTCCGTGGTAAAGCACCCCTGGGTTAAATCTCCAATAGCAAAAAAGAAAAAAGACACAAAATTGGAAACAATTTGTGCATAAGAAATAATGATGGAAAAAAAAAAAAGGTGTTCACTTCCAGATAAAGACCACCAAACCACTGACCTGCTTAACCCTGGCTCCAATGAAAGCTGTCATGGAAAAATATAAAGTTTTTTTTTTTTTTAATTAAAGAAGTTTCATTATTTTTCTCAATTCTGAAGCATAGATAACCAGCACCCATGAACCGAGATGCCGAGGGCACTGTTCACAAATGCTCTCTAGTAAGGGTGAGGGACCCCCCACCACACACTCCTCAGATGCATCTTCCTGGCTCCCGGCAGCTGCCCCCTCAATGAGCAAACAAGGCAAACCTGTGTCTGCGATTCATTTTCAGTGTGTTTTACAATTAACGGCGATACACTGTGCAATCCTTTAAAAATCATCTCATGCATCCATGTGATCAAACATTGGAACGCTTGCCCAAACCTTAGCAAGGCTGGGATACCCCCAGTACTTTAAATAAAACATAAAAAGAAGAGGTTACCAGCATTGATTACCAGGAGTCTCCCTTACGACATCTGCTGGTGGAAATGAAAAAGCTCATGGGTTTAAAGGCAGCCAGCAAAACTGGAGGGTGTGGCATCAAGAAGGGCCACAGGATATGGTTAGGTTGTGTGCATGTGTGAAAATGTGGCGACCATTAAGCACAATTATAATGCACCCATTTAACAAAGTGGAGGGGAAAAAAAAACTATGTGTAAAAAAGGAAATTAACACTAGCCTGAAATTTAGACTCTGCCGATAATCCACTGGACACTTTTAGGCAAGTGATTGGACCTCTTTGACTTTTTTCCCCTCCATTTGTGAAATGAAGACCTTGGTCGGCCTGAATGATGCTGCCTTCTACATCCATGAATCTTTTGGGAACTAGCAGTGTTCCTATTGACCCTTTGATTCCTGATGACGTTTGTCACTTTGGGGGGGGGGTGCAGGGGGTATCAGGGATTGAACTCAAGGACACTTAACCACCAAGTCATCTTTTTAAAGTATTTTTTTAGTTATAGTTGACACAATACCTTTATTTTATTTTATTTATTTTTTATGTGGTGCTGAGGATGGAACCCAGGGCCTCACATGTGCTAGGCGAGTGCTCTACCGCTGAGCCCCAGCCCCAGCCCCTGAGTCATTTTTTTAATCTTTTATTTTGAGATAGTGTCTCTCTACTTAGGGTAAGTTGCAGAGGCTGGCTTTGAACTTGAGATTCTCCTGCTTCAACCTCCTGAGCCACTGAGATTACAAGTGTGCGCCACAGAGCCTGGTGAAGTTCCTCACTTTAACTCTGAGCTAGAAGATGGTGCATGACTCTGAACCTGCCCCTCACTTGATGGACAACCTGGAGGAAACATGCTTCCCCCAATAACCTTGCTAGGAGCTTCCGCTTCTAATTGTGGGAAAGCGCAGGGCAACCTCGGAGGATGTGTCCATATAACCCAAGTAGCATGACTATTTACAAAATCTAAAACAAATACAGATTGACACCCAGAGCCGGGCAGTTCCAATTCCTCTGTTTTAAGATGGGGGCTACACGGAGGACAAAGTACAGAGTAGCTCATTGTAACCAAGTACAGGGTCGGACTGGATCACTTTCTGGATTTCCAAAGCACACAAAATCGGATACTTAATCCATAAAGGAGATTTGAAGATTGGTCTCCAACGTTTAACAGTTGACTGCAAACATAATAAAGAAGGCCAAGTTTCTGAACAAGCTAAATGACTCCTGGCCTTAAGATTCAGGCAGGAGACCCACGTAACTGCAAAAAAATTCCACCAAGATACTTTTTGGTGAGGGAGAATATCTTAAGCACCTGTGGGAGAAAATCTACTCGTGTGAATGGGAGTTTTAGATGAAGTACTGGTGTAGACTGCACCCACACAGGGGCTGGGGCTGCTAGGTGCTCCATCTTGACTGCAGAATTGAAACTGAAAACGGCAAATATGACATGTGCCCCCATTGACATGAGTTTCCAGTGGGACCCCTGCCTGAGTGGCAGCTGACACTCTCTGTCCCCTCCCAGGCTTACAGAAAATCGAGTACTGACTCGAAGGGCCATACTTTAAAACTGTGCCAAAACCCGCTCCAGAGCCTCAGATTCTCATGTGTCCGCAGGTCTTTAGCATCATGACCTTGTGGTCTCTGGTGCTTCCTGTCATCCTCCTTTTTGAGACTCCTCTCTCTTGTCTTCCCAGAAAGGGTTCTTTCTGGATGGAAAAGGAGCCAGCAGAAATCCCACTGAAGCCGGGCCTGTAATTCCCAGTGGCTCGGGAGGCTGAGGCAGGAGGATCGAGAGTTCAAAGCCAGCCTCAGCCACTTAGTGAAGCCCCAAGCAACTCAGCGAGACCCTGTCTCTAAATAAAATATAAAAGAGCTGGGGATGTGGCTCCATGGTTAAGTACCCCTGGGTTCAATCCCTGGTACCAAAAAAGAAAGAAAAGAAAAGACACAGAAATCCTACTGAAAACATACCAACCTCCACAGTGAGTTGGCAGAATTGATATCTCCCATCTCGGTCCCTGCAAAGACAGCTGGTCCTTTGTGGATCTTGAGCTTTATAATTTGATTAAGCCTGTTATACTGGTGACAAGAAAGGAGTCGAGAGAGCTTCTTTCAAACAGTAGTGAAAGACTTTCAGGGTGCTTTCAGCCTGTCCAGGAAACCTAAAGGCACTGTAGCTAGGGATGCGGAATCACAAAAGGGTAAGAGGCTCAGGGGCCATTCATCCTAGCTGGACTGCTAGCTCTCCTGTGAATGCAGCCAGCTTGGCCACGCCCATCGGCTCAGCCTGGACTCCTGCACCCCTGCCAGAGAACACCCACTCCCCGTGCAAGACTCCTGTGCAAAGCCAGGCTCTGCTTTGCCTCGTCTGTGCCACAAAACCACTCAGCCCAAAGCTTCGGTATTGACAACCACGTGGTTTGCAGCCATTTGCTTCTCTAATCATCTCTGTTGGGCCGTCTGAGTTTCTGGTTCATTCCTAGCTTCCACGGCCCAGCAGAGATGCACAAGAGACCCTCAATATTCACTGAAATGACTGCCGAGCAAACAAAGCTTCTTCCCTAAATGTAACCATGGTGGTTTCTGTCTACTTTGATGGACAGGGCACTCCCATCACACAAGGCACTGGGTTTGAAGTCTGATTACTGCCAGGCAGCATGGGCGAGCTTTAATTTATGTACCCAGTTACAAGCGCATTGTCACTGTTTTCATTAAGATCATCGTAGTAACTCTCCAGTGGCGCAATCACCATTCTCGCTGTTATGACGGAGAGGAAAAGGGCTCAGAAGAGTAAATAAATGACATTTTCCAATGTTGCCCAACAAGGAAACAAAAGAGCCAGGAATGGAATGCAGCCCTTGGACTCTTCCAGCACCCATGCTGATGGACCGGTCCAACTGGTTGTGTTGTCAAACAGAAAGACAGAAACACCTGAGATGGGTAAGGAAGGTGATTCAGCGGTGGAGAGCTTCCCTAGCATGCACGGGACCCTGGGATCAATCGCTCAGACCACAAACACACACAAAGGGCTGGAGGCGGCCCTTCTAATAAACATGCCTACAGACGTCCAGATACCTGCTCAACAGGGTAACCACCGACATCATTTATTTGCAAATCTTTAATATGCCATGTAAAATAGAGAACATCCCCTTTAAAATTCTAGACTTTAAGAGATTGCTCTTTTATTATGACAACTTAACTAAGGAAGTATGAGTTTGGGTTGTTTTGTTTTTAAGTTCTTCGGCAGGGTTCTGAATGCTTTTAAGCATATTCAGCCTATTTCGATCCGGGCTCTGGTAAAGAGTTTGCTTGGATGGGTCCACAATGATAGGAAACTGAAGGCTAGTGGGAAAGAGAGCTAAGGATCTCTGTTTGGTTTGAATGCAGGAAAGAGTTGGCTTACCAGCTCTCCCATATCTATCCTCGTGGTAGTAAGAACAGCTTTAGGCCTGGTGTGATGGTGCATGCCTATAATCCCAGCAGGAAGATCGTGAGTTCAAAGCCAGCCTCAGCAACTTAGCAAGGCCCTAAGCAACTCAGTGAAACTCTGTCTCTAAATAAAATATTTAAAAGGGCTGGGGATGGGGCTCAGAGGTTAAGCACCCCTGAGTTCAATCCACGGTACCCCTTCCCCAAAATAAAAAACAGCTTTAGGTTGCTAGTCGACATGACTGGCTGTGTAACAGAAGTCAGTCCTCCAAGTAACAAATTCTGACTGGCACCTACTGCCCCAGGTACCATGGATCCTATAGTGAACAAAGTAGTTCCTGACCTGTCCAGGGCTGATCTTCTTGTATGTCGCATCTTCAGGTAAATACATAAACAAAAAAATACGTCACTTCAGAGACTATCAAATGCTCAGGAGAAAATGACAGGTGATAGAAAAGTGTTGGCAAGGGAGGAAGTATTTACAGACAGGAAGACGGCAGCCAGAGGAGCTGTGCCAGGCACCCTGTTGGAGGGAGCCATCACAGCAGGTCCTGAGATGGCAATGGATTTAATGCTGAGGATGGAGAAACCAGGGAAGAACACGAAGGAGGCTCATTCACACAGAAACCTCAAAGAGTGCCAATGGCTCATTATGCTCAGGGAACCACACAGGAGGCGCCCATAGCCGAGCTATCGTCTTCTCGGTGAGTCCTCCCTGGATGGCACTGGCGTGGAAGAACGCACTCTCAAGGATCTCTTCAGTTTGGTGGGGTTGGCCTTGTGGCTCAGGACACAGCGGGTCTTGGTCTATGTTCTCTGGAGGCTTGTCCAGAAGAAGCGTCCTGCCCTGCAGGGCTCCGTCAGTGCCAATTCCATCCACTGGTGGCGCTGTTGAGTCCCTCCATATCTTTGCTGGGTTTGCTGCTAGCTGTTCTCTGGGTTGTGGAGGGAAGAGTGCAGAGGTCCCCAACTCTAACTGGGATCCATTTCTCCCTTCCTCTCTATCAGTTTTTGCTCCACACACTGGTAGCTCTGTTGTTTACTGCACAGATATTTAGAATTGCCATGGTCCTTGGGTGGAATGCCCCTTTGGGCATAGAAAATGGCCCTCTGTGTCTCTGGTCATTTATGTGTTCTGAAGCCTGCTTCATCTGATGTTAAAATACAGCCACTCCTGCTTCCTTTGGATGGATGGTGGCGTTATATACTTTTGCATCCCTTTACTTTGAACCTCTGTCATTGACACAATACCTTTATTTTATTTATATATTTTTTAAATGTGGTGCTGACACTCGAACCCAGTGTTCCACACGTGCTAGGCAAGCACTCTACCACTGAGCCACAATCCCAACCCTGAATCTCTACCATTTACCTTGAGGTGAGTTCCTTGAAGACAACATATAATGAGGACATAGCTTTAGTGTGCTCTGCTAATCTCTGACTTAAAACTGGTAGACTTGAACTTTTATTTTTTTCATACCAGGGATTGAACCCAGGGCCGCTTAACCCCCGAGCCACATCCCCAGTCCTTTCTCGTTTTTATTTTGAGACAGGGTCTCACTAAATTGCTTAGGAACTCACTAAGTGGCTGAGGCTGGCCTTGAACTTGCGATCCTCCTGCCTCAGCCTCCCTAGTTGCTGGGATTATGGGTGTGCACCGAGACCAGTGAACTTTTTTTTTCCCTTGGTGTTAGGAGTCGAACCCAGAGCCGAGCTGGTGCTAAGCACGTGCTCCACCGCTGAGCTTTACCTCCAGCCCCTGACTAAAATGACTGATGTGGTACGTCTTCATCCTACCTACAACTGAATATTCTGTTGTTATTCTCTATCTGTCCCCTTATTTTAATTTTCTCTATTTTCTTTTTCCTGCCTCCTTGTGGATAAACTGAACAATTTTTTCTTTAGGATTCCATTTTGGTTTGTCCGCAGTCTTTGTAAGTGCCTCTTTGTACAATATTTATTTTATCTTATCAAGGGACTCAATGGGCTAGATACTATGTGACTATTTCACTCACACCAAGGAAACAAGAGGCAACAGTTTTAACATAAAGATATTGAAATATTCATTGGCTCAGATACATCTGGCAAACAGAAGAAAAGTGTCACAAGGGTCATTTAATAGCAATGGCAAACTGAGCCACCGGAGCCAAGATTGACTTTCAACCCAAAGTTAGCACATTTGTAATCCCGAGCATCTGTGTGTCCTGGGTTTCTGCGTCTTGCTATTTTTCACAAGCCGAACTCATATGTATGATAAAGGCCTTTCATGATAAGCCAATGTTTGAAAATAGATGACTGCGTATGAGAAATTAATAAGTGCCTGGTGTATTTACTTCCATTGCCAAACAATATTTGCATCAGTATTACATTTTGATAGTGGAACCTCAGAAATCTGAACTATTTAAATGTAAATGAGAACATTCTTACTTTATACTAAGTATTTATAGACCATTATTTGGCAGATTTAAGAATTTATATTTACAGTGTGAGCACCCACGGTGCCGTATATAGACTCTGCCACTCTGTGGGGGGACCAGAACACAGCCTTTCTGTTCGACCGTCCTGTTTCTCCCTAACAGATTACCCTGAGCTGCTTATTTATTCTTGCCTTAATTATAAAGTTAGTGCCACGGATAATAGATGAGGACAGAGCTAAAGGCAAGCTCGGCACTGCAAGCCAGCTGGGTGTGGCCTGCTGGGTCTGACCCCAGTACCAGGACTCTCCAGTTTGGTGGCTTTGGCATGTCATCCAAAGACCCCAGGTGTATGATGCTATGGTGCCATCTACCAGCCTATTCGGCAGGTTGTCACACCCCCAAATGGAAGTCACACAACTATCTCCCTATAAGTAATAATAAGGATACGCTGGATGCAGTGGTGCATACTTATAATCCCAGTGGCTTAGGAGGCTGAGGCAGGAGGATGGCAAGTTCAAAGCCAGCCTCAGCAACTCAGCGAGGCCCTAAGCAACTCAGCAAGACCCTGTCTCTAAATAAAATACAAAAAGGGGCTGCAGATGTGGCTCAGTGGTAAGTAGCCCTAATTCAATCCCCAGTACACGCCCCCCCTCCAAAAAATAAATAAATAAAACCAGAGCACCTGCTTTCCTAGGAAGCACGGCGAGACCTTACCCTGGAGGAGACTCGGGTGGTCTGTGAAGTCACCTCCTGCTAGAAAGAACCCCAGGCAAAAGGGAACTGATCAGGCAGCTGTGTCCCCCCCGGCCCTTCCCTCCTCCATCCTGGGCCCTGAGTGCCATCTATCTCTGCAGCTGGCTGAAGAGCTCCAGCCTAGCTGGCCCGCCTGCTAAGGGGAGAATATTCAAACAGGAAGAGGGGTGGGAACTCAAGGCTCTAGGACTTCTCCAGCACATTCTCCAGGGCCCACACACCTGCAGGATCAGACCAGCATGGCCTCCATCCCTCCTGCTCACCACAGGGAGACCACAGCCAGGAGAGCTGGTCCTTCCTGTAAATATGCAGCCACCGCTCACCCACCAGGCAGCCGCCGCCTGCTGCCTGCTAACAGCATCTGAGCTGAGTCACAGAAATCATGTATGAGTGAAAAGCAGGAAGTCAGTCAAACTTGCTGGTTTCTTCTCTATTCTGCTATCCTCTTTCCTCCTTTGAATCACAGGAGGGTTTTTTGTTTGTTTTTTGTTTTTTGGGGGGGTGTCTTTCTTCCCTCCCCACTCCTTATTATGTGTTACCATCCACATTTCAGAACATTCAGCCTTTGGTTTTTAGAGACTGTCATACTTCACTTGGCATTTGCTGGTAAATGGATGGGACTAGAGACTATCATGCTATCATTTCATTCTTCTTTATGGCTGAGTAGTATTCCATTGTGTGCATAAACCACATTTTCTTTATCCATTCATCTATTGAAGGACACCTACATTGGTTCCATAGCTTAGCAACTGTACATTGAGCTCCGATAACGTGGTTGCATTACAGGGTCTCACCAAGTTCCCCAGGCTGACCTTAAACTTGAGACCCTCCTGTCTCAGCCTCCTGAGTCACTAAGATTGCAGGTGTGCCCTACTGCAGCTGGATTTCCATTGTTTCCTTCTTATAAGACCACTATGAACAATCACCTCCAGGTTTCTGTGCACACTTGCTTCCATTTCTCTCTGACCACCCAGGTAAGTGTCAATCTGGTCCTATTGCAAGTATATATTTAGTTCAATAAGAAATCGACAAATCATGAGGCTGGGGTTGTGGCTCAGTGGTAGAGCGCTTGCCTAGCCTGTGTGAGGCCCTGGGTTTGATTCTCAGCACAGCATAGAAATAAATGAAATAAAGGCCAATTGACAGAAGAGGAGGAGGAGAGGGGATGGGGAGAAAGGGGAGGGAAAAGAGGGGGAGGGGGAGGGGGAAGGGAGGGGGGAGGAGGGGGGAGGGGAGGGGAGGGGAGGGGTGGGGAGGGGGAGAAATTGACAAATCACGTCCCAGAGTGGTGTCACCACCTAACCCCAGCAGCATGTGATGGGTTTCCTGCAGCTTCACCACCATGTGGTATTGACACTACCTTTTATTTCAGCCACCTCTGCAGGTGCGTGGTGATCATTCACTGCACCCTCCATTTGCAGGTCCCCATTTATGGACGGCAGCACTGAAGGTCTTTTTGAGTGCTTACTGGCCGTCCGCACAGCGACTCTGGTGATCTGTATGTTCATGTCTTCTGGCTACTTCATCATCGGATTGTTGGAGGTTTTTTTGTGTGTGTTCAGTTTTGAAAACTCTATGAATTCTAGACCAGTCCTTTATCAGAGATTTGGTTTGCAAATAATTCTGGTTTATTTTTCACCCTTTATTCCTCACCCTCTTTACAAGATCTTTTTGCATAACAAATATTTTGAATTTCCATAAAGGCCAGTTGTCAGTCTTGCTCCTTCAGGGAAGCTTGCTGTGGGTGCCACGTCTGAGAACTCTCCTCTGAACTCTGTGTCCCGGTGATCTCTCGTGGTGTTTGTTTTGTTTTGTTTGTTTCTCTTACACTTCTGTAGTCTAATATTTACATCTGTGATCCATTTAGAGCTCACTTTGGTTGAAAGGAGAGTTTGAATTTGGGTTGAGGTTACCTTTTGTTTGGGTTTTTTTTTGGGGGGGGTGGGGAGGATGGACATCCAATTGCTGCAGGGTCCATCAACATCACTGGTGGGAACAGCTCCCTTCACTGCGTATGTGCACTCCCTGGTCAACCAGTCAGCCACCCTTGTCTACTCCTGTGCTGTCCATTCTGCTGCAGGAATCCTTACGTCATCTCTCTGCCACCTTGAGGCGACACCACACAGACCTGAGGTTGTAGTCACACAATTTCTTGATACTCTATACCATGCTTGCAACAAATCCTTTTTTGTTTTAATCTGTTTGAGCTTTTCTAGTTTCTTGGCCTTTCCATATAAATCGCTTTCCAGAGAAATTTTAGAACCAACTTGCTTTTTTTTTTTGAAACTGGGGCACTTAACCACTGAGCCCCATTCCCAGCCCTTTTTTATATTTATTTTGAGTCAGGGTCTCGCTGAGTTGCTGAGGCTGGCTTTAAACTCGAGATCCTCCTGCCTCAGCCTCCTGAGCCACTGGGATTACAGGTGTGTTCAGATAAACCTCAATAGATATTACCTGACTTGGCACAGGGTCCCCCAAATTTGGAGAAGAAAGGACCTATTACAACTGGCCTGAAGTGAGCCAAGCTGAATGCCTGAGGTTTCATTTTTAAAATAGTATCATTAGCCAGGTGCAATGGCACATGCCTGTAATCCCAGCAGCTCAGGAGGCTGAGGCAGGAGGATCACGAGTTCAAAGCCAGCCTCAGCAACTTAGTGAGGCCCTAAGCAACTCAGTGAGACCCTGTCTCTAAATAAAATAGAAAATAGGCCTGGGAATGTGGCTCGGTGGTCGAGTATTCCCCAAGAATAGTATCATTATCTAGTTTGATAATAGACATAGAGGAAGGTAATCCTATTAATGAAATATTTAAATAAGGACATGATTAAACCATTATAATTAAATTACTATTAAATCAATTATTAAATAATTATTTAAGTATTTAATTGCTTAAGCATCAGTTGGAGCCTTTTTTTTTTTTAATTTTATCATTCCATCTTTCCAGTTCCTTGTCTGGATCTCTGCCACAAAAAGCGCCCTCCCTCCATCCGGTCCCCACTGCTATCTCTCCAACATCATGACAGCTGTCAGAGCCTGGAGTTCTAGAGAGCAGGAAGGAGTTGAGTTCCACCCCCCGGGTGTCTTAAGAGAGAGCAAATAAATGATACCACCTTTTATAACACTATAATTTACACTCTAGTAAGAGAAGAGGTGTGAAAGGTTATTCAATCAACGTGAAGAAATTCACATCTGTTTTCTCTCTTTTAAGTTCTATGTTCTTTTGGATTTTATAAACCTATAGTTCTAACCTAAAATCGTTCCTGCTGAAAGAACAGTTTGAACTGCAGCAAAATGCTTCTCTGTTAAGTCCTTTCCTGTCTCCTCCATCCTCACAAGCCTGAGAACTCACAGGGTCAAAGTCCTGGAGTCCTATCATATCTTATTCAGTTCCAGATCAGCCTCAATCTTCTCTGCTGACTCCTGGACCATGAAATATGATCCTCACAAGGGGACACAGGATTTTCTCTAATAACTTCCTCTTGATGTCCTCATTCCAAATGAAAACTGAAACGTATCTCCTGTTCTAAGAAAACTCTGATTGACCAGGTGGCACCTGCCTGTCATCCCAGTAAGTAGGGAGGCTGAAGCAGGAGGATTGCAAGTTCAAGGCCAGCCCCAGCAATTTGGCAAGACTCTGACTCTAAACAAAAATAAATAAAATTAAAAAGGACAGGGGATGAAGCCCAGTGGTAGAGCACCTCTGTGTTCAATCCCTAGTACCAAGAAAGAAATAAGAAAATTCCATTCTTTACATTTCTTGTGGTTCTCAATGAACTCAATGTCCTGTACTCCTGTCCTTGAATACTCCTCTCCCCAGGGGAGTGGAACAGACTTCTGCATTCACTTCTAACATAAACAAGTGACAAGTGTCACTTTCCAGATAACACTGTGAGAAGGACAGGTCCTCTGTCTTGGGGACACTCTGTTACTCTCCCCTGAATGTCGAGTGAACTGTGGCTCAGTGAGAGGTCCACAGGCTGAGAACACCTTGCTTCTAAGGTCATCCATGATGCCACTGAATATTTTGCTGGCCTTAGGATCTAGCAAACAGGTCCATCTGCAAAGCCTGTCAGAGGCAAAGTCCTTCTTATCTAGCTCGAAGATGAAAAGCAGACAGATAGCCAGGAGGTTTAAATCCTCCTTTCGTAAGATTCAAGAACCAGAATTATGAATCACTAGTGACATTGCCACCCGGGCTACTCTATTGGATCACTTCAGAAGCCATTAGTAGCCAGTGACTTGGTGGCACCTACACAGATGCAAGGGACAGGATGAGGTGGCTCTAAATCTAGCATCTCCATCCCCAATGACAGAAGGCAATGATTATGCAAAAGTCTTATTTTCAAGATGAGTGCTAGAATCTCGGGAACAGACTCCTAAAGTTGGCGAGGGTCTCCCTTTGAGCTAGTCACATCCTGGGATGCCAGCTCTGATATACGGCAGTCTCAAGTGAATGACAGCTAAGAAGACAAAACCTGCCCAAGACCCAAACACTCAGGCAGGGCTGCAACTCTCAATGCAGCTTGGCCTTCGTAAGTCACCGAACTCCTCTGAGCAGCACCTTCCTGGTGGGACGAGGGTCACGGTCTAGATCTCCTGAGGAGTTAGAGTTACATGACCCCCTGCCACCAGGGACACAGTAAGGCATTGACCCTCTGGGTCTCTGGCTGCATGAGGGCCATTCCATTAAGCCCAAGTGGCAAGCACCTCCAAATATCCACATTCAGGGTCACCAATATGTTTTGCACACTTATTCTATAAAACTATGTCCATCAGCTGGGCATGGTGGTGCACATCTGTCATCCCAGCAGCTCAGGAAGCTGAGGCAGGAGGATCACGAATTCAAAGCCGTCCTCAGCAACTCAGCAAGACCCTGTGAGTAAATAAAATATAAATAGGCTGGGGATGGGGCTCAGTGGTTAAGCACCTCTGGGTTCAATCCATAGTACAAAAGAAAAAAAAATGGGCCTCACATTTTTAGCCTGTAACATCACCCAAGCAGGCTATTATCATCTCCACCACAGGTGACATTGCTATATGTCTGAAGGGTGAATAACTTACTCAAGGTGGCCAGGCAGTGATGGAGCTGGATTCAAATCTAGACTGTCTAGTTCTAGGGCCTGAGGCCTCAGCCATGAGACCACCCTGCCTCTCTCAGGAAGTATGATTGACAAACAAAATTATCTGGTGTTGGGTCCCATCCAAAGAAGCAAACACTGACTTTCCTACAGATGACAAAGAGAAGCAGTGTCACGCTAAAGAATCCAGCACATTCGTTTACATCAATTTTCAGACAATTATTTCCTGAACCAAATTCTCAGCACCCCAAGGGCGAGTGCTTACTTAGACACGGCCACAGACTCAAACCACCCGACTCCAGAGGCGATTGTCTCCTCCTTTGTAAATACCAAAAAATCAGCTGGGCTAAATGAGAGTAGCATGAACAGATCGTAAATCAGGGACGGGGTCTGCGACATGTGGATTTAAAGCTCAAGAATTTTAATTTACTTAATAACATTAAATATGAGGCAGATGTCTGAATGCCTTCAAAATCCCAAATTGTTAAGGGGATCCCGGCTGGAAACTCCCTGGCTGGGTTTGCGTTTCTGTCTGGATCAGAAAATGGCTGGCACCACCTGGTGGCTCTTTTCCCCCTCTCAAACTGAAGTTCCCTTGCGTAAGACCATCAAGATCTGGGCAACACTCATGCTCTCCAAAGGATTCATGTAAGAAAACAGACAATCCTTTATTTGTAATTTATCCATATAATGCTAAATAAAGTGCTGAACAAATTTAGCTTTTCTCCATGCAGAGATATTCTTATCTCCAGAGCATTCCCTTAAACATATTTAACATTACATATCATAAACATTAAAATACCCACGTTCAAAATCTGCAAGAATCCCTCAGAGCACAGTGTGAACACTCTTGAATTTATACATGATGGGAAACCACTCTCATCATTCCATGGGGGGGGGGGGGTTCGTAATGGGGATTTAACCCACTGATACGTTACCACTGAGCTACACCTGTATATAGCCCTTTGGGCCCCCCCACCCCTTTTTTTTAATTTTTGAGATGATTTTGCTAAATTGCCGAGGCTGGCCTTGAACATGCGATCCTCCTGCCTTGGCCTCCCAAGCTGCTGTGATCACAGGTGTGTGTCACTACAATCCTTTCATCATTTAATTATTATTCATTCATTCATGCTAAGGATGTAGGAGTTACTTTGTGTAACTCAAATATGCTTCTGAGCACCACTTAACTTGTATATTTCGGGGGAACTACTCGCACAGTTCAACTGTTATTCAATTATTCACTTAGATTCTCATTCTGAGGATGTAGTGATGATTTGTATAAGTTAAAAAAGAAATTTGGTGGGAAGGGGGTTGTGCAAACCAGGGCCTTGCACGTGCTAGACAAGCACTCTGACACAAGTTAATTGGGCTTTTAAAAAGTACAACTCCACTGGGTTCTGGGCTTTTGGCCATTTTACAGGTAAAGACAGAGACTCAGTATTGATTAAGCAGCTTGTCACATGTCATAGACCCACTGAGGAGCAGATCTCAGATTTTATTTTTTTGTACCAGGGATTGAACCCAGGGGTGCTCAACCACTGAGCCGCATCCCCAGCCCTTTTAATGTTTTATTTAGAGACAGGGTCTTGCTAAGTTGCTGTGAACTTGCAATCCTCCTGCCTCAGCCTCCTGACCTGCAGGGATTAAAAGTGTGCTTCACTGCACCCGTCTAGATCTCAGGTTTAATTACAGTTTTGCCTGTTACCATAATGCTCTCTGCTATCTTGTGAGCTGCCTCACCATGAAGATCATTCTAACCCTGGGCATCAAAATAAGAGTGATCCAAGACACTTTCAAATGGCATGAACACTAGCCATGCAGATCAGCCATGATACGGTGCCATGGGCACTTAACAAGTGCTCCGACTTGTGCTGCTAAGTTTCAAATTCCATCGACCCTGTGTACCACAGAAGCACTCAGTGCCCATCTCAAAAGCACAAAAACAATAACCAGAGAATGAAAATTACTCAAAGGATAGGAAGTGCATTTGTCAAATTTATTGCTAGCACCAGAAAAGAGAAACAAATGAGAAGAAATCCACTTTGTGAGACCATGTGTCTCTGTTTGGGTTACTAAAGTGCGGGGAACCCAGGGACTGCCAAGTTATGCTGAAGAAAATCTCCAATAAAAGAAAACCAAATGGGAAACATGTGGCAGAGTTAAAGGGGTGGGCCACGCCGAGCAAAGCCAAGCAAGGTGACCTAGGAGGTCTCGCACCCCATGTTGGTCCTGCACAGTCTTCATAAGATGCGTAGATGGACAGTCTACGGCCGGGGGACCCAATGCAGCCCTTAAGTACATTTACTCTTGGCCCCAAGGACCTGGGCTTATGACAGTTCAGCCCTTCCAAAGAGCTGACAGGCCACCCTTGATTGAAATGCACTGAAAACCAGAGGCAGAGTTTGCACAGAGAAATGACTCTTCTCAGTTAAAGTGGCCCAACTTCCGTTGCATACATTTTCTTCTTTGTTTTCCTGCTAACCTGAGAGCTTCTACTGAAGGGAAGAGAATGACTTTATAATTTATTAAAAGATGAAAATTCTGGAGGGGGAGGGGAAGCCTGGGCACTTGGAGCCCAACACTCCTGATGGAGGTACTTGGACATCTAAGCCTTGGACTCCTCATCCTTATGGGGGACAGCAAAGCACTCACCAGTTCTTTCAGTCTCTCTGCTGTTGGGGACACACCAGGTGATGCTTCCTGGTCTCCCAGTTTGTGGTGGGCAGGTCCACATTACTAGTTCTGGCCAAGGAGGAGTCAGGGGAAGAGAAGCAAGTCACTCCCACTCAAACTCTGAGCATCCACAGCTTTCTCTGTCCTTTGGCTCAGAAAGCAGTTATACTGAGCTACACTTCTCTGTCACCTGAGTGACCAAGCTGAGCAGCGCCCTTTCCCCATGCCTGACCCATCTGCTGCACAAGTATCCTGAGCTGCTAAGGAACCTTCATCTTCTTTTTAAAACACTAGGACTTGGGGACTGGCTATCAGTACAGATGCTACTGACTGACAGACGTCTGTTAAGATGCCTCAGATGCAGGACACGGTGAAGCACACCTGTAATTCTAGTGGCTCAGGAGGCTGAGACAGGAGGATCAGAGTTCAAAGCCAGCCTCTGAAATTTAGCAAGGCCCTAAGCAACTCAGTGAGACCCTGTCTCTAAGAAAATACAAAATAGAACTGGGGATATGGCTCAGTGGTTAAGCACCCCTGGGTTCAATCCTTGGTACCAAAAACAAAACAAAACAAACAAACAAAAACCTCATTTAGATACCCTGTTTCTTTATGAAATCGATGCTAATTTAAATGTACTTATTGGGAACTGGGCTAAAATTCTTTAAATCCATGTGTTTGTGTGGTGCTCTGAATTGTGAACATGGCCTTCTTCTACCAGCAAACCAGAATGACCAACTAACTGGTCATGATGTGTCTAGAACTTAACCTGTTTTAGCACTGAAAATCCTGCAAACCCAGGAAACCCCTGAGCCCTGGGCAAACCCAATTACAGTTTGAAAAGTGAAAGTGTCTTATCCCAGGAACACCTTCAAGCAAGAATGGCTGGTCCTACTTATGCAAAGACAACCTCAAAACATCAAGATAAAGAAGACATATCTTGCTGGAGCGTAAAGATACAAGAGCGAGGCATTACATCATCTGAAAGGGGTTTCCATTAACACCAAGATAAACAGTGGAATAAGAATATAAACTCTGTGTGAACTTGTACCATAAAACTCACGCTGTCAAGATAACGCGGAGCTCTGGGTCCTGTTTTTCCAGGGGTACGGGGAGAAACAGTTGCTAATCGGTACTGTAGCAGAAAAGTCACCAAGGCAGAAACATCTTGGGTGCAGCATTCACTCCCTCTGATGCGCTCTGAGTTGAGACCACTCATTGGACCTCTGCGCCTCTGGTTTTTACACATGCCTCCCCGCTAAGGAGTGGGGAAGTACTGGGGAGTGGTACTGACCAAATATTGTTTTATCTTCTGCATGTATGAATATGTTACAACAGATCCTATCATTATATACAACTGTGTTCACTGATTTTTTTAAAGTGGGGGAAAAAAACACCCCGCATTTGGAAGCAGGGACTCTGCTTTGTCCACTACTGTATGCATGGTACCCAGAAGATGCTCACTAGAGATGGGTGCACTGGTGCGCGCTTGTAATCCCAGCATCTCAAGAGGCTGAAGCAGGAGGATTGCAAGTTTGAAGCCAGCCTCAAAGGTGAGGCAGGCCCTAAACAACTCAGTGACACCCTGTCTCTAAATAAAATATAAAATAGGGCTGGGATGTGGCTCAGTGGTTAAGCAACCCCTGGGTTCAATTCCTAGTACCAAAAATAAATATAAATAATTAAAGTCATCTTACTACAGTGATGCAAACATACCCATGTTTACAGAAGCACAATTCACAATAACCAAACTATGGAACCAGCCTGGGGTATCCATCAGTGGATGAGTAGACAAAGAAAATTGTAGCCTATATACACATGGAGCTTTATTCAGCCACGAAGAAAAATGAAATTATACCATTTGCAGAAAAATGGAACTTGAGACCATTGTGTTAAGTGAAATAAGCAAAAACTCAGAAGATCAGGAATTGTATGCTTTCTCTCATATGTGGAAGATAGAGAGGAAAAAGGAAAAGAAATGGGGTGGGCTGGGGGTATCACATGAAAAGCAAAGAGAGATCCATAGAGGAAAGGGATTTAGGGATGGGGTGTGAGGGTACTGGGAAAGGATATTGGTCAAATGATACTGTTATGTTGTGTGCATGAGCAAATATGTAATGACAAATCCCATCGTTATGCATGAATCGAGTGCACCAATAAAAAATGTAAAGGAGCCGGGCACGGTGGTACAGGCCTGTAATCCAGGTGTCTCAGGAGTTCAAAGCCAGCCTCAGCGAAAGCGAGGCCCTAAGCAACTCGGTGAGACCCTGTCTCTAAATAAAACACAAAATAGGGCTGGGGATGGGGCTCAGTGGTCGAGTGTCCAAGCACCCGAGTTCAATCCTCAGTCCCCCTAAAAAAATGTAGAGGAAAAAAAATATATTTATGTAATTACTCTGAAACTCCATGTACCAGCATCGTTTGTTCATTCATAAGATTTCAAAAGAAGCCTTCAGATTCATGACAACCTCTAGCTGGCCCAACCCAACACCAGGAGATAAACAGTTGAGAAATTGCAGACCTCACCTTGCTGCGTCCTGGGACTAGACACTGAGCAGTGACGAGTGAGTTCTCGGCCAGGCTAAGACCTTAGTGCTTTCTTCTGTGTGCATTCCATGCTGACAAAGTTCTTAACCTAAGTGCCATCCCCCAAATACTTGAATATCAAAAGTCTCAAACACATACCACACTTTTTCCCACTTTGGGAAATTCCTATGTATCCAACCTTCACTCATTTCTGTGTTCTGCTCTCTCTGTCCTCCCATAAACTTAACATCAGAAAAACATGATGAATTTCTAGATCAATAAATAAACCTCAAGATGTATCCATAAAAGGGCAGGTGAATGATTGGGGGTGGGGGTGGGGAGCGGTCTCTATCTACACAAGACCATATTTTATCAAATCGTTTTAAAGTGCGTTCCTCCACTGGAAGGATTGTGTTGCCAATGCTACAAATAGAAACCTCTTTGGGAGGAAATGGTTGTCTCAATCAAGAACCGCCAGAGGTGCCCCTGATAAACATGGGTTGGTTGTAATAAGAATTCTTATCCTTTATTTAAAATGTACTAAGGCAGCCGGGCATGGTGGTGCACACCCGTAATCCCAGCAACTCAGGAGGCTGAGGCAGGAGGATGGCGAGTTCAAAGCCAGCCTCAGCAACTTGGAAAGACCCTGTCTCAAAATAAAAAAAATAAAAAGGGCCAGGTTAAGCACCTCTGGGTTCAATCCCTGATATGCATGTCTGAATGAATTGTACTAAAACTAAAAGAAACAAGAAAGTATGAATAAATGCAAGATACTTTGTTCTTTTCATTCAAGTACTGTGGTATCCTAGTAACCTAGATGGTGCTTTGTTCATACAAAGGCATATAATTTTTGAATGACAGAGCGGACATATCTATGAATGAATGACATCTAGGAAAGAACAACCTATCTATGGATGAATGACCTACCTACGTCTTTCTACTCCGGACTCAGGAATTCCTATGCCAGCATCTTTATTATCATCATTTCTTTATGATTGAAATAAACGTGATTTCAGAAGCCAGACTTCAAAGAACCACCTTTTCTGCAAAATGGGAAATGTCCCCATACACCTATGGGACAGTTCAACACTGTTCTTGACAAATGCCAATCAAGGTAGTTCCCCTTGGGAATTAGTGGGTGGTGAGGGGAGATTCAGAAGTGTGACCAGAGGGTGCTCAGCCAGTTTTGCAAGTGAGGCACACACCTAAAAACAAATCAAGTCTCTGTCCCCTAAACCAGATGCAGTGACAGTTCCCGTGTACCTCCCAGTGCCATGCTGAACACCCCACAACTGTAGGGGAAACGAAACTTGCACCTCAGAGATGGAAGCAGCACCCTCAAATCTGGGGCTGCAAATTCAGGTATCTATGGGGACCAGGAAAGCAAGGGTATAAGCCCAGGATCTGCTGGGTGTGTCAGGGGAGGATGGCCCTGGCTGCAGCCCCAGAGGGCGAGCCTGCCAGAAGGATAAAAATGACTTTCCATCTGGGCTGATAGAACAAAACCTGTTCAAATCTATGAGACAGGAGTTTACAACTTTAAAATTAAAAACAGAAGTACGAACTTAAGACAGACTGAGACATTTCCCCAACACCCATTTTTCTCTCATTTCTTGGTGTTAAAAGCCTGATTTTTGCAAAGGGGTGGGGAGGGGGTGTCGGTAATCCCAGCAGCTCTGGAGGCTGAGGCAGGAGGATCGTGAGTTCAAAGCCAGCCTCAGCTACAGCGAAGCACTAAGCAACTCAGAGAGACCCTGTCTCTAAATAAAATATAAAAAGGGCTGGGGATGTGGCTCAGTGGTTAAGCGCCCCTGGGTTCTATCTCTGGTACCCAAAAAATAAGAAGCCACATTTCGTAAGGAAGCAGTGTGCCCAGCCACAAACTCCAAGTTCTAGCCTCTGCTGTAGAAGGAAGATAATTAGTGAAAATTGTTGCATGAGACTTCCAGAAACGTTCCTTCAAGGTTGACGGAGAGCTGCCCACTGGCTCTCCCCCTTCTCTTCCTTCTCCCTTCTTTCCACCTTGAACTCCATGCAGGACCCCCACCTGGGGGTGGAAGAACATAAAACAAAAACAATAATGGCCTTCGGTGCCCCTACAGCCATCCCCTCCCCCACCAGGAGCTCCATTCCCTGGGAGAAAAATAAATGTTGCTGAGGCCAGTAACTGGGCGTCTCTGCGATCTCACCCCAGTACATTTCCTAACTGGCACAGAATCCTCAAGATGTCTTGAGGTAGATCTAGGACAGACCAGAACGTGGCTCTCAACGGGAAGCAGCGAGCACTCCATTCCCAGAGCGCCCAGCCCAGGCCTTGGGACCTCGGAGGCAGGTGCGACCTCAGCCCTGTGGAAACTGGAGAGCTGGATCACCTGGGGCAAGCCTCATACTGGGGAGGGGCTCCGCTCTCCCACCCAGGCCACAGGGCCCCACCCTGAGGAGGGTGAGGACTGCACTGAACTGAACCCCTGAAGCACATGGTCCCCGAGCCAGGACAAGGGACCCGCTGAGTGACAGATGCCACTGTGAGCAGCAACCAACAGGAGTCCCCAAGTGGAAAGGGCCTGTGAAGTGTCTGCCCTGAGACCTCCAGAAAGCCATCAGCAGCACTGAAGAATGGGGAGGAATCGACGGAGCCAGAAGGGGCAGGTGGCACAGGTGAATTTAGAAGAGCAAAACCTGGATAGCCTTTGTCACCTCCAGGGCACTCCAGCCACAGGGAAGAAAGGAAGGACCGGTAAGTCAAGCCCACCCAGAACGCACCCTTCATCCGTTTATCCGTGGAATCCCTCCATCTCCTCTCCCTGGCTCACCCATCACATCCACTGAGATCATCTGCTGTGTCAGGCTGTGCCTTGAGGACTGGATGGTGAGCAGACGTGCACACGCCCACCACACACACACACACACACAGCTCTTCTATAGCTGTCTCTGATGCCGCAGAACAGAATTTTCTGCAATAAGGGAATGCCTTAATCTGCATGGTCCTATTTGGTTGCTGCAAGTGGCTACTGAGGACTTAAAATGGGGCTACTGTGAAGGGCGTGGTGGTGCACACCTATCATCTCAGCTACTCGGGAGGCTGAGGCAGGAGGGTCCCAAGTCTAAGGCTGGCCTCGACAATTTAACTAGACCCTGTGTCAAAATTTTTAAAAGAGATCTGTAGATATAGCTCAGTGGCAAAGTACCCCTGAGTACTTAAGTAAATAAATATGTATGAGTGTGTGTGTGTGTGTGTGTGTCCTTTTTTTCATATTTATATGTATTTACAGTTATTGTGACTGAAGGGCTGATAGCTTTTAATTATATTTCATTTTAATTTATTTATAGGTCAATGTAAATAGTCAAATATAGCTAGTGGCTATCAGGCTAGAGAAGACAATAACCTTACTTGGCTGTCCAGGATGTGCCTATAGATTGGAGGAAAAAAGAAGGAAAAGCAAGAGACATGGAAGAGATTCCAGAAGATTCCATGTCGTGCAGGTGTTAGCAGAGCACCTCCCCACACACCCAGAGCCCTCTAGGCCAGTGAAAGAGCTCAAGTGCCCAGATGACCTTCCTTCTTCTCCAAGCCCTCTGTCATGCCCTCCTTAGTGGCAAAAGGTATCAATGAATGGCAGACGGGAAGACACTCAAGGTCCAGTGGGATGCAGTCTGTACCAGAGCTCCGAGTCCCTGAAGGCGGATGCCCCCGATTCAATCTGATTCAAAGTGCAGGCTCTGTCCTTCCCACACAGAGAACAACAAGGTCACCTTCACATCAGGTGACACAGATGTTCCAACATCATAGAAAACAAGGGTCCTAAGACACCAAGCCAGGCTCCACTCCACTCCGACCTGACATATCCCGGATGAGGACATCAAGAGCTGCACCTCCATGTCAATGGCACTTGTTCAAGAGGTCACCTTGTCCCCTCTCTAATGATGCCCAGGGCACAGGAGTTGGGAAATGATGATCTCTACCTTTTCTGAGGAGCTGGAAGGATCTCCCTGCTCTGGTCAAGTGCATGAAGGAACAATACTTAGCCACTCCCTGGGAATTTCCACTCATGCCCAGGTTTGTGGGATGCCTGATGGAAGGGGAACCTCAAATCGCCCACAGATCCAGACCGCCTTTTGTCTGAACTCAGTTTACATATTAGAAATTGGCAATCACCCTACCAAAGTCACAGGGATCACATGAACACCAAAATACCAGCCAGGTGCAGTGTGCTCACCTGTAACCCCAGCAGCTCAGGAGGCTGAGGTAGGAGGATCGTGAGTTCAAAGCCAGCCTCAGCAACTTAACCAGACCCTAAGCAACCCAGGGAGACTCTGTCTCTAAATAAAATATAAAAAAGGCTGGGGATGTGGCTCAGTGGTTAAGTGCCCCTGAGTTCAATCCCCAGTACCAAAAAAAAAAAAAAGAAAAAAAAAGATACAGACATACAAACCTGTGGCCAGGTCACCCCATACAGATGCATCCTTATTTCCCACACATTTCAAAACTTAAGAATCGATGGAATTTTATTCATTATCACTCTAAGACTGTTTGCAAATCAGAATACTCTTCTAGCTCTTCTCTAATTTACACCTGCTAATTCTTGTACTACTCCAAACAGGATTGATGTCATCACCCCCATTGAACATATAAGAAAACAAGAGCAGAGGTCTGGTGGGGTCCCAGTTTAGAGTCAGACAGGTCTGACAATCCTAGCAGAAAGATTTCCTGCATCCTATTGTAGGAATTCATCGAAATTAAAGCTGTTTTTTTTTTTTTTTAGCTCTTTTGCCTAGTATTCTATATCTCATGAAATTCTGAAAACTTGCTATGCACTAGGAAACTGGTTAAGGGGCACTACAATCTGCCACCCACATCTATAGGACAGACGCAGGTAGGACCTGCTTTACCTGTAGTGCACCTTTGGGCACGGATGCATTAAAAACATCCCTTGGAATACAAGTAAAGATAAATGTTGGCGAGGATGTGGGGAAAGGCACACTCCTACATTGCTGGTGGGACTGCAAATTGATGCAGCCACTGTGGAAAGCAGTGTGGAGATTCCTCAGAAAACTTGGAATGGAACCACCATTTGACCCAGTTATCCCACTCTTCAGTATATACCCAAAGGACTTAAAATCAGCATACTACAGTGACGCAGCCACATCAATGCTGACAGCAGCTCAATTCACAATAGCTAAACTATGGAACCAACCTAGATGCCCTTCAACAGATGAATGGATAAAGAAAGTGTGGTATATATGCATAATGGAATATTATTCAGCCATAAAGAAAAATGAAAATGTGGCATTGATTAGTAAATGGATAGAACTGGAGACTACCATGTTAAGTGAAATAAGCCAATCCCCCAAAACTAAAGGCTGAATGTTCTCTCTGATATGTGGATGCTAACACATAATAAGGATCAGGGAGGGAAGAATAGAAGTTCATTGAATTTAACAAAGGGAACTGAAGGGAAGGGGGCGTGGAGAGGGGCATGGGAATAGGAAAGACAGTGGAGTGAATGGGACAGAACTTTCCCATGTTCATATGTGAACACACGACCAGGGAAACTCCACGTCATGTCCAACCACAAGAATGGGAAGTTAGACTCCATGTGTGTATATATAACCCAACGACATTCAGGTGATTAAACTGAGATCCATGAAAACCTCCTGTTTCCCACACGACTCTAAAATGGTACTAACGGCCTAAGCATAAATGGGATCATGACCATCAGACCGAAATTCAGGACCAAGAGAAGTTTCCGGATGATTTCAGAAAGAACTCACTGCTCCACACTGACATGATCTGAAGTGACATTGGGATGTACAGAGCACAGCAGCACGATTAGGGGGAAGGGCCCAAGCCGCCCATGGATGACAGGGGACCGAGCCGGTTGTTATGGAGACGACACATCAATGAGTCGGCTGCATTGGACTCATTTCTCATCTTATAGATCTGGGGACTCTGCCTGGTTGGGTAATGCTATTAATAAATCTGAACAGATGAGAATGAGGATTTACAGAGTTCTAATAAGGGATAACTCAGTCATTGCCTCTTCACTCCGGGAACTGAGAATTCCTTTACCTCAATTCCATTGCATCCCTTCTCTCTCCACTGGGACCAGCTGTGAATATCTGTCTTTTGGGAAGAGGAAGGGGGAGAGGAAATGCATGGTCACTGGGAACTTTTACCTTTTCTTTCAGTTGTAGATGGATACGATACCTTGGTTTTATTTATTTATTTTTATGTGGTGCTGAGGATGGAACCCAGGGCCTCACACGTGCTAGGCAAGCACTCTACCACTGAGCCCCAAACCCAGCCCCCTGGAAATCTTTACTTTTAAAACATCCAGGGCCTGGTCTTGTCATCTCCACAAGAAACTATTTATCTAAAACGGGGTGAGACCAAAAGGCCATCTTCAAGAATTATTTCATGCAAATGCATATGTCCCACCGGCATGGACATTCCAATGGTCATCAATGAAATTCTAGTTTCTCAGCCACTGTCCTGAGATTTCTCGGCTCATTCATCTTCATTTCCAAAGGAGCTAGCACCAAGTTTCTCAGACTCTACCCCAGATACAAGCGGAAGGATCAACGTCACGGAGCAAGACATTCTCAGATGTGTGGAGAGGGATTCGGACAAGGAACAGGCACAGGCCAATGGCTGCTATGCACCAGCCTCTGACCAGCATGTGCTTTGATTGAGTCCTTCCGTCAGAGCTGCAGATGAAGCCCAGCCACAGAGCTGGACAGGGTGAGGGCCGGGCATAGGGCACCACTGCCCACCTGCTTCCCCACCCTCCACGGTAACTCAAAGGAGGGACAAGCCTGGGGACCAGCCCCAGGGATCTGCAAGTGCATTTCTAAGGAGAGTGGCAGGTCTTCACCACCCAGATGGAAGGCATCCTTACCAAGTGCCCCAGGGGAGGTTCCCTCTCCAAGGCAGCCAGCTCCAGGGAGGAGAGCCCTCTGGGAGAAAATTGCTTGTAGCAATTTCCCTCTTCTCCCATTTCCATCTGCTCCTGGGAGGAGGGGGCCATCCTTCAGAGATTTAAACTGGGTCGGAGATGACAAATGCATCTTCAAGCCATTTCCAAGTAACAAACAACAGTCATTACTTTTCCCATTATTTCTCAGAATGACATACAGAATTCCAATAAGAGGGTCAGACGTTGTCCTTTGATGAAGGTTCTTCTTTTGGGCAGCATTACTGTAGATGGGAGAGGGTCGGTCATAGCACAGCCACAACATGCCCCGTGACCATGACCTTAGAGACAGGGTCACCCACAAAGTCAAGAGCAACCAACATCCAATTCCCCTTGCTCTAGCTCTCCATATCTGAATTCTTGCTTTCAAAAATGTTTCCAGCCAGGCACAGTGGTGCACGCCTGTAATCCCAGTGGCTAGGGAGGTTGAGGCAGGAGGATCATGAGTTCAAGGCCAGCCTCAGCAACTTAGCAAGGCTCTAAGCCACTCAGTGAGACCCTGTCTCTAAATAAAATGCAAAATAGGGCTGGGGATGGGGCTCAGTGGTCGAGTACCCCTGAGTTCAATCCCAGGTACCAAAAAAAGGGGGGGAGGAGCTGGGGATGTGGCTCGGTGATTAAGCACCCCTGGATGGTTCAATTCCTGGTACCAAAAAAAAAAAAAAAAAAAAAGCCTCCAACAACAATAGATTCCTTATCAGAAGTCACAAAGTGGAAATCTGAAGGCTGAATATTGCTGAATATTGAATATGCAAATATTTTATTTTTTCAACACAAGTTTTGGGAGGTTTGTTTGGTTGTTTTAAGTTTGCAGTTTCTTAGGCCAGGTGCACACTCTCTCATTCAGCCACTATGCCTCCCGCCCACTGATTCTGACTCACCCAAGCAGACCAGCATCATTCTTGTGTCACCTCCCTGGCTCTTAAAGGCCCGGAGCTCACAGCCCCAGTTTTCTACAGTCAGGGTGGAAAATCACAAAACACTCTCTCTACCAAAATCATACCCCTCCCCATTTGAACATTGCCTGTGGATCTCCCTCAAACTCAGAATACTAACACCCTCGTGGGAGAAACAGACTCAGGAAGAGATCATCACACAAAAGCATGAACAGGGGAGAAGGATCCCCATCTCTGCCCGAGAAGGCTACAGGGAATTCCAGAGCCAGGGGCCATCAGATGACTAGGTCTGGAAGGGGAGCAGAGCATGCAGATCCAGAGGCCCCAGGAGACAAAGACACTCCTAGAAATGAAGAGCAGGAGCATGCAAAGCTGAACCTCAGGAGCACGCCCTACTGCCCCATCTCAGTGTGGACCTGGCTCACCTTTGACATCCCACTCGGAGCAGGCAAGAGGAGCCTGATGAAGCAGCCTGTCAAGACATCACCAGGCTTGTATAATCTCCAGAGCCAGGAGTCATGAGCTGGCCGATCTGGAATGACTGGTGAGGCCTTTTGCCCAAAGAGTCACACAAACAGGCCCTGTCACTCCAAAGGGCACCGCCAGCCGCCCAGACTTCACATCTTGATCATCTTCCAATTCTTCTCTTTTCCTTTATGTCCAACGAGGCCCTTTCCAGCTCTTCCCAGACATGGCTCTCGTGTTTACCTGATCTTCCTCCTGCACTGAAAGACTACAGTGTCTAGGCAGAGGCAGCCAGGGGCTGGCCGGGCGTGGGGGTGCACACTTGTCATCCCAGCAGCTCAGGAGGCTGAGGCAAGAGGATGGCACGTTCCAAGCCAGCCTCAGCAACTTAGTGAAGCCCTAAGCAACTCAGTGAGTCCCTGTCTCTAAATAAAATATAAAAAGAGCCTGGGGATGGGGCTCCGTGTGCTAGGCACTGTATGGGTATGAGTCTCTAATTCAATGTTCACTACAACTCGTGAGCGATGAGATGTTATTGGACCAATTTTACTCATTAGGAAGCTGATGGTCTAAGAGGTGCAGAGGCCTTTACACAGGTCACATAACTGGTAGATAACAAGGGTGAGAAAACTGTTTGGACCAGTGTGTCAATTGCAGAAGATTTGGAAGAGAATGTCCTTTGCTTCTGACATGAACATGTGGGGAACTCTTATCCTTGCAGGAAGGAGAAAACACCATCCAGAAGCACTGGACATGGTTATGCACAGCTATAATCTCTGTGTCTCGGGAGGCTGAGGCAGGAGGATTGTCAGTTCAAAGCCAGCCTCAGCCACTTAGCAAGGCCCTAAGCAACTCAGGGAGACCCTGTCTCTAAATATAAAAAAGGGCTGGGGATGGAGCTCAGTGGTTAAGCACCCCTGAGTTCAATCCCTGGTACCAAAACAAAGAGAGAGACAGAAGTACATTTGAAAAAAATGTAGAAGATTAACAAAGAAGTCAAGCTCAAAAGAAAAAGGGATGACAGAACTCTAGGCTGGGATTCAGAGGAACCCACTGACTGACCAACTGCAGCAGGTCTTGAATAACTACTCATATCACCACCCCCAATAAAGAAAGCTCGGGGGATGGCAGAATATTCTAACTTGGACTTTGCCACCAAGGAACGAAAGAGATGCAGCATCTCCTTTATTTCTCTACAGGACCATGATGTGATTTTCACTGTGCTTAGTGCCTATTAAACTTCTCCATCCTTCCTCCCACCCCTCACCCCAGAGATCTAGATGTCTCAGCTTCTAGGGCTCATTGATAGAGCCTGGAGCTTTACCATGTTCATCAAGGAAAGCAAGAACATCATAACTCAGAAGTACATAAGAGGCCATGTCCTGGGCATCCGCAGGGCAGAGGGTCGGGGACTCAGGGGTGGAGACTGAGGCCAAGGACCAGGTGGTCCAGCCACTAAACTGCGGCTACTGATATACTGTTAGTCTCTCCTGTACAGCTTCAGAACTTTTTAAAGAGAGACTTTGAAAGCAGTTGCCAGATGCCTGAGAAACCTCCCAATTTTTTTTTTAAGTGTTTTGTTACTATCTCAATGCGCCCTTGGGTGAGTTACTTAGCCTCTCTCCCGCTTGGTTTCCTGATCTGTAAACTAGATAATAACAATACCTGGGTCACACGGTTGTTGTGGGGTTGAAATGAGTTCATTCATCCAAAATGCGTAAAAAGCTCCCTGGCCCAAGGTCAATACTCAGGGTTTATATCATCATCATCCAATCGCCAGGTCCATGGGCCACCAGGGCTGGAAGGTCACTGAGGGTGGGACGCTCTTCCCTTCTCTTTGTTCTCCCAACCCCTGGCACAGTAGTGGGTACACCATGAGCAGCAGTGTTTCCTGATCATGAATCTTTCATGGGACAATCCCCGAACCATCAGCTCCACAGAGTGCTCCCATATCACCAGCCCAGTCCCACAGTTATGGCTGGATGTGAGGTGTCCCCCAAAAGCTCACATGTGAGACGGTGCAGGAAGGTCCAGAGGAGACATGACTGGGTGGTGAGAGCCTTAACCCAACCAGTGAATGGACCCCTGATGGATTAACTGGGTGGGGGCTGGAGGAGGTGGGTGTGGCTGGAGGAGGGGGCATTGGGGCGTGGCTTTGGGGTCTCTATTTGTCTCTGGAGAGTGGAGTCTCTGTGCTTCCTGATCACCATGTGAGCTGCTTCCCTCCCCCACACTCTTCCTCCATGATGTCCTGCCTCCCCTCGAGCCCTGAGGAGTGGAGCCTGCTGTCTGTGGACGGAGACCTTGGAAACCCTGAGCCCCCAGATAAACTTTTCCTCCTCTACAGTTGTTCTAATGAGGTTTTTTTTAGTCACAGCAGTGAGAAAGCTAACGAAAACCCCTATTGTCAAAGGCTATGAGAGGCCCCAGGGCAGACAGCCTTGCCATAGGACTGCCCCACAGCCCGGTCCCCAGGGCCCCTGCCGTTTGTTCGCACCTTCTGAATTCCACTCTGTGTTGGATGGTGAGGTTCAGAGAGGATGGGAACAGATGGCAGTCCCTGGAGTGCCTCTGTGTCACCACTGAGCCATCAGGAACCCACAGCCACTCCTGCCTGCCCTGTCATTTGCTTACAAGGCCGCCTGCTGGGGAAAGTCCCCATGAGTGCCCTGGGTCCATATGGTGTTCTGGAAAGGGGCCCTGGGCCAGGTGGGGGAAGTGAGAAGCCCTGCTCCTCCCCACCTCACGCCTGGCCCCCCCCAAACCTCTCAGAGACTGTTATCAGGGGTCTCTTCCCAGCTGGTCTCACTCTGGGACCAAATTTGAAAGGATCGGCAGACTGAGGGTGGACAGTAACGGTCTTGGATGTTCAGGGACACTCGACATGGGTCAGAGCCCAGACTGGACACCGTGGACGCCCCTCACCTGGAGCCCGTGAACCAGGGGTTAATATTCCCACGTCACACACAGGCCATGTGCCAAATGCCAAAGGGCACAGCTCCATCACAATCCCTTCATCAGGAAACCTCAGACAGCCTCTGTGCCCTGGAGGAGGGACCCGTCTCCCCCAGGGTGAGTGACAGGCCTGGAGAATGGCCTGGGCTCCGCAGATGGCCTCCTGGCCACCAGGCTCTCTTCCCGAGCTCCCCCGGGAATCTGTCAGCACTATGCACTGTGTTGAGCACACGGGGGACATTCCTGTATGACCCAGCTCAACAAAAACGTGTCAGATGAGTTTTTGAACCCTTTTAGCTAGGTTATGGCACAGAATTGTCTTTTTTACATCTGTTTATTCATTTATTCACACCTTCACTCATTCATTCTGGGGATCGAATCCAAGAACGCTTTACCACTCACCTACATTCCAGCCTTTTTCTTTTCTTTTGGTACCAAGGACTGAACCCCAGGGTGCTTAACCACTGAGCCCCATCCCCAGCCCTATTTTGTATTTTATTTAGAAACAGGGTCTCCCTGAGTTGCTTAGGGCCTCGCTAAGTGGCTGAGGCTGGCTTTGAACTCATGATCCTCCTGCCTTAGCCTCCTGAGACACAGAGATTATGGTTGTGCACAACCACGCCCAGTGCTTCTGGTTGGTATTTTTTCCTTTCTGCAAGGATAAGAGTTCCCCATGTGTTCTGCCAGAGGCAAAGGACATTCTCTTCCAAATCTTCTGCAGTGGACACACTGGTCCAAACAGTGTTCTCATCCTTGTCACCTACCAGCTATGTGACCTGTGGAAATGTCTCTGCACCTCTCAGACCATCAGCTTCCTAATGAGTAAAATTGGTCCAATAAGATCTCATCACTCATAAGGTTGTAGTGAAAATTAGAGACTCACACCATACAGTGCCTAGCACGGAGGAAGCCCTCGATATGGATCAGCTGTTACCTGTAGGAGATGTCTCAGACAGAGCTCAGGCACACCCTGTGCTTGTTATCAGCCCCAGTCTGCAGGTGAGGAAGCACACCCGGGAGATGAAGGCCGTCCCTTGACGTTAAACCACTCGGGAATGGGAAAGCTGGAGTTTGAACCCACACTGAAAACTCATGCTTCAAGCTAAAAATTCTACTGTCTCTAATTCTTTCTCTAATACACAGTGACCTCATCCTTTCTCCAATACACAGTGACCTGATCCTTTCTCCACTCTGCCTTTGATGATTTCTTTTCTTCTTCCTTATACCTGACTTACACATCCCTGAGGCCACAAACACATACTCTGAGCACAAGACTCAGAAACAGATGGAAACCAGCGGTAAAGATCAAAAGTTGGTACCCATTGAGCAGTGTTTTCTAAAGCCAAACAAACACCCATCATAAGACCCAGCTTTTCTACACCTACAGAAATACAAAGACTGCTGTGTCATCAAAAACACAAGGTCAATAACAAATGTTCAAATGTGGTATATATACATATACACAATGGAATATTACTCAGCCATAAAGAAGAATGAAATTATGCTGTTTGCCAGTAAATAGAAGGAACTGGAGACTATGATGCTAAGTGAAATAACTCAATCCCAAAGAATCCAAGGTTGAATGTTCTGACATGTGGATGTTAACACACAATGGGGCAAGTGTGGGAAGGGACAGTCACTGGATTAGACAAAGGGGAATGAAAGGTGAGGGTAAAAATAGAAAAGACAGTGGAATGAATGACAGGACTTTCCTCTGTTCGTATATTAATACACTACTAGTGAAACTCCATATCAGATACAACCAGGAGAATGAGAGATTGGACTCCATGCATGTATAATATGTAAAAATACATTCTACTGTCATGTATAACTAAAAAGAACAAAAATAAACCCAAAAGGGCTGGGGATGTGGCTCAAGTGGTAGGGCACTCGCCTCGCATGCGTGCGGCCCGGGTTCCATCCTCAGCACCACATACAAACAAAGATGTTGTGTCCGCTGAAAACCAATAAATAAGTAAATAAATAAATAAATAAATAAATAAATTTGGGGAAAAAAAAAAACCCAAAAAACCTTTATTGAAAATAACCTCAAACTAAAAACTACCCAGATGCCTTTAGTAGTTTTTAATAATAAAAACATTAAGTACAATATATCTGAACACATGGAGAACTCTTATCCTCGCAGGAAGGTTAAAATACTGCACACTGTATATAATAATACAGTAGTTTGTAATAACAAATGTTAAAATATGATCACGCAATGCAATATTATACAATCAATAAAAATTACTGATTCAACAAATGGATGTATCTTTCACACATTATGTCGTCACACATAAAAATGTACAGACTATAGTTAGTTTTTATGTATTTGAAATTCACAAGCAGGTGAAACAAATGTATGGTAGTAGAGACAGTCCAGAGCTGACCTCATTGGCGAGGTAGCACAGAGTGGGAAGGCATACCAGGGAATTGGCAGGGTTGCCACAAAGCTCCACATCTTGAGCTGGTATTGTTTATGAAGGAATATACAGGCGGGCTGGGGATGTGGCTCAGGCGGTAGCGCGCTCGCCTGGCATGCGTGCGGCCCGGGTTCGATTCTCAGCACCACATACCAACAAAGATGTTGTGTCCACCGAGAACTAAAAAATAAATATTAAAAATCTCTCTCTCTCTCTCTCTCTCTCTCTCTCTCTCTCTCTCTCTCTCTCTCTCTCCCTCTCTCACTCTATCTAAAAAAAAAAAAAAAAAAAGGAATATACAGGCTTTATGTTTATAGTAATGTACTTTATGTATTGAAAACTTTGATTTAAAAAAAAAAAATGACAAAGGCAATAAAAATATCAGAATCCATTCCACTGCAGAAGTTCCCTGCAGGTTCTGGGGTAGCAGCCAAGATGGCGGGCCTTGGCGTTGTCCACAGGAGAAGTGCTGACTTGGACTTTGGCTGAGACCTGACACAACCTTGAGCGGGAAGTGGGGAGGGTAGAGACAGGATGCCTCCACTAGATTCCCAGCCAAGTGCACCGGCTGCTCTCGGGCCCCACTGTAGGTTCTTGGGCCTGCAGACATTTGTAGAAAAAGCTGGAACACTCAGTTCATGCACAGCTGAGCCAGTGTGCTCATTCCACATGCTGCTCCTGTGGTCACCTTCAAAATTCATCACTGCTTTGTATTTCCTTGCACATTTGATAGTTACCAGTTGATACATTATGATTGTGGGCTAATTGGTGATTCCCCACCACCACCTCCTTTTGTTACTGGAGATTTAAACCAGGGGTGCTTTACCACTCAGCTACATTCCCAGCCCTTTTTTTTTTCTGGTTGTTTATTTTGAAACAGGGTCTCTCTAAGTTGCTGAGGCTGGTCTTGAATCTGTACTCCTCCTGGGTCACCAGTTCTGTTTCTTCCCTTATCTCAGCAGAATTACATTCCTCTAAGATGTTTATCTCCTCTGTCCACAAAGGATTCAGGCAAAGTGGGAGGCTGTTAGGATTCATTCATTTTGTTATGAGGTGCATTATTATATCAGTCACTCATATGCTGCGGGAGAGGAGGATCGTACACGCCAAGGCTGGACAAGGGAGATGCACCGAAACTCCTGCAGATGTGATCTCGACATCCGTGCCAAGACAGTTCCATAGGAAAAGACGTCTCCTCAGTAAGCCGGGCTGGGATAACTTTGTATTCATATGCAAGGAGTCAAACTGAGACTCCTCCTCATATTGCCCCCCAGAACAAGCAGATATCACTCCCACTGAGTCACAGACCTACATAGAAGACATAAAACTACAAACCCCTGAGCAGTTATAGGACTGAATCTTGGTGACCTTGCACTAGGCAAAGCCTTCCCAGATATGAACCAAAAAACACAAACAAAACTTAAAAATAGGCAAAACTTCATGCTACAAATGATACTATCAAAACCATGAAAAGATGACCCCACAGATTGAGAAAAAATATCAGCAAACCGCACAAATGTTAAGGGCTGGCATCCATAAAGAAGTATTAAAATTCAATGATAAAAGAGACAACTACAGATGTTTCTCAATTTACAATGAAGATATGTATGAATGACCCCATTTTTAAATTGAAAATATCATTGAACAGAAAATGTACTGAATACCCCTAATCTACCCCCATCACGGCCCACCACATAGCACAGTCCTTGACACTCATGATCAGATGGCTGAAGGGGACCTGTGGCCACCACCACTGCCCAGCATTGTAAGAGTACTGTGCCATGTTTCACCAACCCAAGATCATGATTTAAAATTCAGTGTATGAGCCAGGTGGGGGTCACATGATTGTAATCCCAGCAGCTTGGGAGGCTGAGGCAGGAGGATCACAAGTTCAAAGCCAGCCTCAGCAACTTAGTGAGGCTCTGAACAACTCAGTGAGACCCTGTCTCTAAATAAAAAATAGAAAGGGCTGGAGATGGAGCTCAGTGGTAGAGGATCCCTGGGGTCATACCCCAATACCAAAAAAATAAAATAAAAGCATCATCATCTCTCATAGCAACTCTCCAAGATAGATAACACTAGCCCCGTTGTTCAGATCAGGAGCTGTGGCTGAGAAAGGATAAGAAATATTCTCCTTCAAGGAACTTAGGAAGGAAAATTCCAGGAAGACAGCTGTGTGACACACAAAGCAGCCAGTCTACACTACAGCAGGAGGACAGAAAAGAACACGAGACATGGCATTTTTTAAGGAATTGTTGTAAAGAGGGGACTGATGGATTCTTTTGTTAGGTTGCTTCTGCTGGGAGGGTTTTTATTTTTTTTTTTATTAACTTTGCTGGAGAGACTGGAGAAAAATTAAGAATATTAAGTAAAAGAAAATGCAGCTGGGTACAGTGGCACACCCCTGTAATCCCAGCATCTTGGGAGACTGAGACAGGAGGATCATGAGTTCAAAGCCAGCCTCAGCCAAAGCAAGGCACTAAGCAACTCAGGGAGACCATGTCTCTAAATAAAATACAAAGTAGGGATGGGGATGGGGCTCAGTGGTTAAGTGCCCCTGGGTTCCATCCCTCGGTACCAAAACAAAACAAAAAGAAACACACTTTATAAATATCATATAATGGTAATATAATATATGACACTGTAGGCTGTGAATATTGATCCAAAAATACTGATCTATTGGTACCAAATGTAGATAGTAAGAGTCCAGGGGAATTAGAGGGTGAGTTTTAGAGAGTATAAGAAAATCAAATGCGTGTGCCAAGCCTCATGGTAGAGCATTTTCCTAGCATGAGCTGGGCCCTAGGATCTATCCCCATCAACTCCCCCCTTTAAAAAAAAAAAAAAAAACTCAACTTACATAATAGGGATAACAATACACACACACACACACATCCAAAAAAAACAATAAATAAGATCTACAATTAAAACTGCAAGAAACAGAGTTACAATCACATGATTTCGAAACCTGGAGGGAGATATCCGAAGAAACACCTTGCAGAGTTAAAAGTGTAGCCCTCTGAGATCTGACCCTGAGGAGGGGGAGGTGGTCATTCTGTGTTTCCAAGCTGAGGCTTTCCAAGAAACGGAGGAGGTGCAAAGATCCCCCTTCAAACTTCACTTCTTGGGGCTGGGGATGTGGCTCAAGCGGTAGCGCGCTCGCCTAGCATGCGTGCGGCATGGGTTCGATCCTCAGCACCACATACCAACAAAGATGTTGTGTCCGCTGAAAACTAAAAAATAAATATTAAAATTCTCTCTCTCTCTCTCTCCCACTCTCTCCCTCTCTCTCACTCTTTAAAAAAAACAAAAAAAAAAACAAAACAAACTTCACTTCTTGAGATCAACTCAGAAAGACTTCAGACAGGTCACTCTGAGTATCAAGAATGAGTTTACTGAAGGACAGGAAAGGGAAAGGGGACACTCTCAAGGGACAGAGTGGGTCCTCTCAGAGAGGAGAGGGGCCATGTGCCTCTCCTGCACTCCAATTCTATTAGGACCCCAGAGAAGTTTCCAGAGAGTCCCGCCCAGGCCCACCTCTTGACTTTTGACTGACATCAGACTTTCAAGTCCCCACTGTCCTGGCAAATCTAGGTCACCTGGGCCCATGCTGACTGGCTGTCATTGGAATCTTAACCTTGCATTCTTACAGAGTTTATGGTTAGGGGGAACTAGCCTAATCTCCCAGAGTTTCAGGATCTGGTCACAAGTCTCCTGGGCTCCTCCCATTGACATTATCCTGGGCCTGCGTTTCTCCTGCAGGTAACAGGCCATCTGCTGAGGAATGTGACAAGTCCTGTCCACGGAGGCCAGGCAGAGCTGCAGGTCAATTGCTTCTTGGAAAAGAAAGCACATGGGGGTCAGCACCGTGGGCCCATTTTATGGAATCACTCTCTTAACCTCATGTTCCCACCATCCTCATCTGTCTGTCTCCTGACACTTACAGACTGATATGTCTTTGTGAAGACTCTTCAATGTCTGAAAATCATCTACATTCAATACTTGGGATTTAAAATCGAAATCAAATACGGCAGGAGCTGCGGCACATACCTATAATTCCAGCTGGGGCAGAAGAATTGCAATTTAGCCAGCCTGGGCAACTTCATAAGACCCTATCTCAAAATGTAAAAAGGGCCGGGGGTGTAGCTCAGTGGTACAGCAACCCTGGATTCAATCCCCAGTACCAAGGGGGAAAAAATAATATTAAGTAAGAACATAACAACAATAACAACAACAAAAATCCAAGTTCAAGATGGGACTCAAAAACAACAGGGTCCAAAATCCACGTGTTGATCAACTACTCTGTAGCCTGACCCTTGGGACCTTGCCCTTGTGAGGTTTCTATAAAAGGTTCTTGGAAAGGCCAAGAAAACATCTTTCATAATCCAAGTCATTTTTGACATCGTCACCACATGGGTCAGTGCATGGTGCAGAAGGGGACAGGCTCCCCCCTCCCCCCCACACCCCTCCCCACACCCCTCCCACCCCCTCCCCCGCTAACACACCCCAAGCTGAGCAATGCTAATAGCTAAGGCAGGGCTACAAAGCTGGCAGTCTCCCCATAAGAATGAAGAGCTCTCACATGCCACAGGTATTTGAACATGTTGTTCTCTGCTTCCACCCATAGGGACAGGATCCCCAGAGATGACCTCATTTGAATCCAGCTGCAGAGAACAGGTCTCCTCCTTGGAGAAAATGTCTCAGCTCTCACATGAGAGAAAGGGTAGAGAAATCTTCCCTCCAAAACAGGGACTCACGTTTTCACTCAACTGACATGCAGAAACTTCTGGATCCTCAGAAAAGAAACCGAGGACCTTCAAGGACAGAGGAACTCACTGCCAAACCCCCAAACAGGACATTATCACAAAACAGCTCTGGTGAAGGATGAATCCCTCACCTAACAGGATTCTCAAGCCTCAAATCAAACATCTAGATATACAGGGCACAGTTGGCACACGCCCGTAATCCCAGAGGCTCAGAAGGCTAAGGCAGGAGGATTGCAAGTTCAAAGTCAGCTTCCGCAATATAGTGAGGCCCTAAGCCACCAAGCAAGACTCTGTCTCTAAATAAAATATGAAAAGGGGCTGGGGGTGTGGCTCAGTGGTTAAGTAGCCCTGGGTTCAATCCCCAGTACCAAAAAAAAAAAAAAAAAAAAAATCTAGATCTAAGTCCATTTCTTGTTTACCAAAGAAAGAAAAAATGATGATCGTTCTGTCTCATCCTCAAGTGATCATTATGCCCCAAGATCAGAAGAAATAAATAAAAGTATAAAGCTTATCAGAAATAAATGTTTCTTGGGTTCAATCTCCAGTATCACACACACACACAAAAAAGAAAGAAATATTTCCTGCCATGATTGCATATCACATTTGTGACAGTTTAAATGTAAACCTGTTTAGGAATCGCAGTGCCCTGCTGGTGATCACGGCTCAAAGGGGGGCTGCCTGGGCTGTTGGGTGACCAGTTCTGACCAGGAGCTGCCTCCAGTTTCTCTCTGAACCCTGCAGGAGGATTGCTGGCAGCAGGAATAGATGTCTGCACAGGCACATATCTGCCCCAACGTCTCCCAAGTTCTCCCCTCCCATCTTTCCACCTGGTCCTGTGGCCAGGGCTCCAGTCCCAGGGTTGTAGGGATGATGCGGGCATTAAAGTCAGTGCAGCACTAGGTTGGGAAGACACCATCAATCTGCCCTTAAAAGAAACCACCAACTCCTTCTCGGTAAACAAGAGTATCCCCACCAGGCAAGCCAGCGGCCTGCCGAATTGGGGGTGAGCCACTCATCCAGGCACCAGAGACTCAGGCTGAAATGATCCTTGCAAAATTCTCAACTTGTTGATGGATGCAGAACTAGACAGGAAGGTGGGACCCAGAGAGGGAAGAGAGGCATTTTAAGATTAGGATCCACAGTCAAACCTCTGAGAAGCAATTACTTTGCATTTCTTTAGGGACAACAGAATACCAGGCCACTTCCAGGGGCAGTAGGCAGAATTTGAAAATGGAAATGAAGGTTCCCAGGGGAGACAAGTCAGGACTACCTCCAGAAGGGAACGCCTTTGCGAGATGGGAGCTTGGCTAGAGGTAAGGACATTGCATGCCCTGAGCCTCACCCTTGCACAAGGGGCCGACCTGGGTCCCAACCCCCAGCTCCCTTATATGCTGGCTGTGTGTCCACAGGCCAATACTGCAACCTCTCTGTGTTCAGAAACATCAATTGGGAATAATAAGGATTCCCACATCCCAAAAGAGTTATAGGGAGTCACATGGCTGCATCTTCATGTTATGGTGACAACTGGTATTTCCACTTCACAGATAAGGATGAGACACAGAACTAGGCCTCCCGGACTCCACACTTATCACTTGTTACTTATTACATTCTCTCCAATCTCCTCTCTCTCTTCCTGTTATTAAACCTAGCAGATGAGTGACATCAGCTGTTTATTTATTTTTTTTTTTTCTGGTACCAAGGATTGAACTCAGGGGCACTCGACCGCTGAGCCCCATCCCCAGCCCTATTTTATTGTTTATTTAGAGACAGGGCCTCACTGAGTTGCTTAGGGCCTCACTAAGTTGCTGAGGCTGGCTTTGAACTCACGATCCTCCTGCCTCAGCCTCTTGAGCTGCTGGGATTATAGGTGTGGGCTGCTGGGCCCAGCGACAAAAGTTGTTTGATATCTATATGAAAAAGTCTTGGACAAAGAATGCCTCAGAAGCCTGCACAGCAGAGTCCATCAATAAGGGTAGTGTACCAGCAGGGGTCGTGATGGTGGTAGTGGTGGCTAGTGACCCAGGGCATGCCAACGTGGGCACAGGTGGGTACAAACAAAAAATCTCACTTCTCCCCATCAAGAGAAACTGAGACCCTGTGTAATGATTTGGCTAAAACACCAGGGATTTGGAAATGGCAATGCAAAAGGATGGGCCACGTGTCAAATGGTCACATCATAAAAGTAAGCACTCTGTGCCATGGTGATGGGGAGATGATGAATGGCTGAGAACTGCAGATCACCAGGAGACATCACTCCCTACCTACAGCAAAGGCAAGGAAGAAAGGCTCTTGGTCTTACCCACTTGTTTTCAGTGTACCAAGAAGGAAATTCAAAGAAATAGTTGAGACTCCTAAAGCGAAGGAAAAATGAAGATGATACTGTGGGCCCAGATGCATCTCGATGATGCCTCCTCACTTTTAATTCTCCTCTCCATTTCCGTGAAGAAATGTGAATGGAGCTCCTGCTCTATACTCTGAGATTAAGACGGGCAACCACTAAGTAAGTAGTCTTCAATGTACTAGTATCCAAATCTCTCTCTCTCTCTCTCTGTACTAGGGATTGAACCCAGGGGTACTTAACCATTGAGCCACATTCCCAGCCCTTTTTATTTTGAGACAGGGTCTTGCTAAGTTGCTTAGCACCTCAATAAATAGCTGAGGCTGGCCTCAAGCATGTGATCCTCCTGCCTCAGCCTCCAGAGCCACTGGGATTACAGGTGTGGGCCAACATGTCCAGTTCCAAATCTCTTAACAGCCACATATTAAGCCCTCTTGTCTGTGACCAGGAACAGATTTTTGTTATTTCCTCCCGCATTGGGAGAGGGCTCATCTGTGTCTTCTGGATCACCCACCAGAAAAGCAAAATGTTTGAGGGAAAAAAAAAAAACAAAAGAAAAAGTTGCGCATTTGCCTCTATCTCACACACAGGCCCCTGCAGCCAGGAATGTAGACAGCATTAAGCCACACACACGCACACAGGCACCGTGCAATTCATCATGTGTATGCTGCACATTCTGTTCCAGGAGAAGACAGGCATCACGAAACAGAGAACATGAATCACCAACAAGCGCCATTCTGTTCTGAAGCTCCAGCTTATCACTGTGGAATCCTTTCTTTCAAGCAGAACACAAAATTTTTGAGGGCAAAAAGTGAAAATTAAAAAAAAAAAAAAAAAAGAAATCCCAAAATGGCATCCCCATTTGCCAGAGAGAAAGAGGAATCCCAAGAATGGGATCTGGATACCTTAAGCTTTACTACACACTTTATTCAAGGCTAGGAATAAAAGCATTTTTAATAAAAAGGAGCGACTATTCCTACCTTTTTTTTTTAACCTACTGATTTTTACCCTAGCTTCATCAGAAAATTTGCTGGATATGGTGGCACACACCTGTCATCCCAGTGGCTCAGGAGGCTGATGCTGAGGCAGGAGGGTTGTGAGTTCAAAGCCAGCCTCAGCAAAAGCAAGGCCCTAAGCAACTCAGTGAGACCCTGTCTCTAAATAAAATACAAAATAGGGCTGGGGATGGGGCTCAGTGGCTGAGTGCCCCTGAGTTCAGTCCCTGGTACCAAAAAAAGAGTGGAGGCTTTTTAATATGTGCTTTGAAACTGTGTTTCTCTCAGGAGAGTGTGACTCTAGACCTGTGACTTCGTTAGGGACAGACAGATGAGCATGGTGGGAACACGAGGTTAAGAGAGCAATTCTATAAAATGGGCCCACGGTGCTGACCCCCACGTGCTTTCTTTTCCAAGAAGCAATTGACCTGCAGCCCTGCCGGGCCTCCTGAGAGGCCTGGGTGATCAGGATGGGCAGACAGGTTCAGGACATCAGCTACTCAGGCTCGACCCTTTCTTCCCTTGGGTCAGCTACCCTCCTGGTACCATGATGTTGTCATCCATAAATGGGAGAACGTGACCAGTCCTCCTCTGGCTGGTAGGCGGGTTGTATGCATGAATTCACGTGAAGGATTTTCATCCCTATCCTTCCTATTGAACATTGTACCTGGCGCGGGAAGAACTTACAAGTGTTGGGGATTTAATCAGTAGTCAGTCACAGGTGGATCAAAGTGGCCTTCCTGTTTTCTAATTTTCCCTCCCTCCCCACTCTCCTTTCCTTTCATACCAGGGATTGAACCCAGGGCTACTTAACCACTGAGCCCCAGCCCCAGCCCCAGCCCCCTTTCTATTTTATTTAGAGACAGGGTGTCTCACTGAGTTGCTTAGGGCCTCCCTAAAGTTGCTGAGGCTGGCTGTGAACTCGCGATCCTCCTACCTCAGCCTCCTGAGCTGCTGGGATTACAGGTGTGTGCCATCACACTTGGTCAGTCTATCTACTTTTGAGTCTTTAGTGTGGTCTGGCTTGAAAATTGCTCCATGCATGATTTTTTTTACTAATTAACTGAAATGCTCTAGCAGAGATTTTTAAAACTAAAAATCTTACATTTTAATGAAATATAAGACCTAATCCCTTAAATTAAAAAAGTTCCTTGTATCAAAAGATCAAACCATTTTAAGTACTTGTAAACATTTTACAGAAACTGATAATATAGTCAACAACTAGGATATTTATCATCTGTCAGATAGACCTGGGGTAGTTAAAAAGAATAGAATCGTCACAGTTCTCATAAACAAAATTTCAGGGCTTTTAACCCACAGTGCCATTCTGCATAATGATCGTATAGATAGGGAACTGAAGACAGAGGGTGGTTCACTGACTTGCCAAAGGCCACCTGGTGCATCAACAGCAAAAGGAACATTAAAATCCTGTCCTCCGTGCAGTTTCTACCCCAGACCTTCTTATCCTCTAAGACAAGAGAGTGCATTTAAATTTGCAGGCGCAGCTTCCTGGGAAACTTAATCTGTTTGAGATGGTGTCTGACAGCACTTGGCCCATCTGCCAGGAGGTATCAAGGTCCCTGTGGGTGGATTATAGGGCGGAGGAGTGGGACTTCAGAGAGAGGCGGAAGGATTGAGCTTTCTCCAGCTGCTCCAAGAGTACCGCTGATCCGCCATCTCCACCCAGACTGGAGGTTTCTTCTCCCTGGGGATCCCGCACCCTTTCTGACTGTCCCCAGCCCATCTACTTGATCCTCCCTCTTTCCAATTGATTCTACTCTCCCCGACATTCTTCTCCTGGTGGCTACAAGGCCATCAATGTGTGTTCTGATTGAACACGCCCCCTGTCAACTACAAAGCAAGGAACACAAGATGTCCCCAAATATGCAGGTGCACCTGGAGAACCTTCCCACAGGGCTGTGTGCAGACTTTTTCTTTTTGGTACCAGGGACTGAACCCAGAGATGCTTTACCACTGAGCCACATCCCCAGGCCATTTTTAAATTTTTTAATTTTGAGACAGAGTCTCATGTTGCTTAGGGCTTCACTAGTTTACTGAGGCTGGCTTTGAACTCAGGATCCTCCTGCCTCAGCCTCCGGAACCACTGAGATTAGAGGTGTGTGCCACTATGCCGGACCCATGTTCACACTTGATCTCCACCCAGTTTTGTTCATTTCAATACAATACATTTGCCCCCTGCTCAATCAATACAACCTATCAATTAAATTTTTTTTTTAATTTTTGGTACTGGGGATTGAACCCAGGGGTGCTTTACCACTTAGCTACATCCCCAGCACTTTTTATTGTTCATTTTGAGACAGGGTCTCACTAAGTTCCTGAGGCTGGCCTTGAACTTGTAATCCTCCTGCCTCAGCCTCCCAAATCACTGGGATTCCAGGTGTGCACCACGAACCCTGGCTCAGCGTATCATTTGAATAATTAAATCTTTACTGTGTCACCTATTTTTAGAATGTAGCCTGCATGGGAATGATTTTCTGCTTTGGTCACTCTTATGTTCCCAGTGCACATATGGCAAATGGAGGAGCTCAGTCAGTATTTGCTGAATGAATTACTATTTTAATGAATGTGAAGGATATAGGGCATGGGAAGCTGGTTGTGAACAGGAGAGCAAAAGGATGAACCCAAGGCAGAAATGTGGACAACATTAAAAAGAGTCACAGTGTTCTCTGCTCAGTCCACACTGGGAAGCATAAGGATTTGCTCATTAGATAATCTTTGCTACTTCTTTTAGTGGTAAAACGTTTCTCTCTCTCTCTCTCTCTCTCTCTCTCTCTCTCTCTCTCTCTCTCTCTCTCTCAAAGATGAGCCCAGAATTCAGCACATATGCCAAGGAGTTAGGTATTTCTTTACGTAACAGTGAGTGGAGTTGGATTGGGGGTTACTAAAGCAATCTGGAAATTAAGATTTCATAAAACCTATACCCATGCAGAAGCTGCACTAGCAACTTCTAGTTGAAAAGAAGCAAACTAAAATAATTCTGAAATGCAACCCTCAAGAATGAACAAGAGCATCTATTTTACAAGCAGAGTGAGTTATAATAAGAAAGAATTTAATACTTGTTGGGCAAATAATTTCTTGCAATAATTATAACAAAGACTTATTCTGGAATTCCTCAGATGCTGGCAATTTGCTAAAAGATTAAGCAGCTAGAAGACCACCCGGTTTAAATGGAATGTGTCAAATCATTATTAATAATAGACAGATATTCTTTGAAAGATATTTGTTGCTTTAAACACTGGCTTCAAGGGGCTGGGGGTGCAGGCAGGGGCTTGTCTAGCATGTGTGAGGCCCTGGGTCCATCCACAACACCCCAAAAAAGAAGGGGGAAAAATAGAGCAAGAGGATCATGAGTTCAAAGCCAGCCTCAGCAACTGAGTGAGGCCCTCAGCAACTCAGTGAGACCCTGTCTCTAAATAAAATATAAAATGGGTTGGGGTGGGGCTCAGGGGTGAAGCATCCCTGGGTTCAATTTCCAGTGCAAAAGTAAAAGACACTGGTGTCAGAGGATCCAGCAGTGAGATCCCATGGATGTGGTTCCTGAACTGCCACTGGGTTTCCCTGTTCTGATTCCCTCCTCCTCCTCCTCCTCCTCCTGACTTTCCATCTCAGATCTCCCCTGAGACAGGAGAAGGCATGGCTGTCACTGCTGTTTATCTTGGGTTTCGAACACATGTGCACCGCCCGGGGCATGTGGTGAATGGCAGCAAGCCACACCTCAGTGAAACAGGGCCTGTGGGTTTCCAGGTCATCAGGAAGACTTCATGCCCCGGCCTCCCCAGAAGAAAGGAAGGAAAAACAAAAAGAATGAAATTCTTTCAAGGTCATTTCTAAACAGCCTCCATAGCTCCCCCCCCTAAAAAAATTAGAAAGAAAGGAAATGGGTTTTAGTAGAAAAGCAAGGTGGAATTCACCTCTCTGAAAGGGAAAACAAGAAGAAAATACATAGAGTCGAAGAAATCAATACACAGTTATACGAAAGGGACTTCAAGTGAAGGATGGGTGAATTAGAGACTTCTTAGTTGCAGATGGATACAATGACTTTATTTTACTTATTTCATATTTTATGTGGTGCTGAGGATCAAACCCAGTGCTTCACATGTGCTAGGCAAGTGCTCTACCACTGAGCCCCAGCCCTAGCCCCCAAATTACATTTTTATGTCATGTGCAGGTACAAATATGTAACAGTGAATGCCACCATCACATACAATTATAGTGCACTCTTAAAAATATAGAAAAATATAAATAAATAAATAAATAGATAATAGAAAAAGCTGCAGGACAATTTTTTAAAAGATTCTCTGTCAACAGTGAAATTATAAAGAAATAATCTCCAACAGAGACTGCAGGATGCCTCCTAAAACACATTCTCCCGTTTCTCTAAATGCTCAGCTGACCATATGGCCTCAGGGATTGAGGTTCAGTATAGATAGAGATGGCCGGTGGAGCAGGCTCTGGGTCCTGAGATGGGAGAGGAAGAGCAGTGTGTCACTTCCAAGCTACACCCAGGCAGAGAAGAGTCCCCTTCCCCTATCCAGAATGGACATGAGGGCAGAACCCAGGCAGTGGAAGAGCCACACCTGAGCTGAACCAGAGCCCCCACCCTGTAGATCCCCATATTGGTCTTGGGCTGTCACATGGCTGGACCATTAGATCAGGCAAAAATGAATCTCTGTCACAGGGAAGCCACTGTTATGGTGGTACACCCGCTAATGCAGCCAAACCTTTACCTTGGCAGATATAAAGAAAACAGAATCCAACAGAACAAGGGACCTATTTAATTTCTTCACTCTGATTTTATATTTTGCTTCCTTAAAAATAAGTAAATAAATGGAACTTCAACATGGTTTTATACCATTTGTCACTTCTTATTCATTCAAGAAAATAGAGCCAGGCATGGTGGCACACATCTGTCATCCCAGCAGCTTGGGAGGCTGAGGCAGGAGGATCACGAGTTCAAAGCCAGCCTCCACAAAAGCAAGGCCCTAAGCCACTCAGTGAGACCCTGTCTCTAAATAAAATACAACATAGGTCTGGGGACAAGGCTCAGTGGTTGGGTGACCCTGGGTTCAATCCTAGGTATGCTCCTGGTCTCCCTCCAAAAAAGAAAATAGAGTACCTCGTTAATGTCAAAGGCTGCTATGCAAAAGTATAAACTATAAGGTGCACTTATATACTGCTCGAGAACAGGCGAAGTAGAAAGGGAGAATTTCAGACATGAGTCAAGTCAGTATACCTGACATCTAGATAAAATATTCTAAAGATCACATGCATATTTTTACCTGTACAGGTAAAGAATTGAAAATATACATCTGAAACTTGTTGTCTCTGCAGAATTAGAATTTTAGGCTGGGGACAGAAGAAGGTAACAGAAAAATTTACTTTTCAACTTCACGCTGCTATGTATTATTTGGACTTTTGCAATAAACATGTATGACTTTAATAATGTACAAAAGCCACAAAAATAAAACACACACTAGAGTTCTGCAAGATAGCTGGCAGGGGCAGGGAAAGCAATGCAATTTCCATCTATAAACAAAACCATGGTCTTTCTGAATCCATAACAGACATTTATATGCCTTGTAAATTCTACTGTATCTAAAAAACAACATCAGACCACAAAACTTGAATCTGTTCCTTTACCTCCCTAGACTTTAGTGGAAACAACAATTCTCTAAGAGAAGAGGAAGAGAATGAAAAATTAATGGAACAGAAAAAAAGATATTCTATGTCTGGTCAAGATGGAGATTCACAGTCATAAGACCCCACGACGGCCTTAAGACACAGCGATTCGATTTCGGTGGTAAATCAACTCATCTTGGAGCCTCAATCAATGTCTGAAGGCGATCAAGACCTTACCAGGATGCGACAGGCTGACCATCACTAAACTTGATTCATTGCCAAGTACCTATGCCCACATACACGCGCTGAATGATAAGGTACACTGAACACAGGCTGATATCACAGACACTGAGCGATGGTCACTGTTAGAACCTGCACAACATCATATCAATAACTGACGGGACCACTCAGGCTGCCGTGAGTTCAGTGTGGTACCCGGTGCTTCAGGGAGTCTATCACCAAGCTTGCACTTCTTGAGATCAGTAACGTCCAGTTGATCCGCTACATTCCCACTGCCCAAACCTGATGGAAAGCCAGGTGTGGGTGGCCCACACCTGTCATCCAAGTAGCTGGGGAGGCTGAGGAAGGAGGATCATGAATTCAAAGCCAGCCTCAGCAACTTAGTGAGGCCCTTAGCAATGTGGTGAGATCCTGTTTCTAAATACAATATAAAAAGGCATAGGATGTGTCTCAGTGGTTAAGCACCTTTGAGTTCAATCCCTGGTATCCAAAAAAAAAAAAGCCAAATTACTGTGAGGAGGCCATAAACGATAAATCTTTCTAGAACAGACTGCTCCTAATCTTTAAGTGACTTACTGAATAAGAAGCCATGGTAAGCATCTAGAAGGCACCTCATTAACTTTACAAAAGCACATGGCTATTCAAAAAGAGGTTGAGAAGGGAAGGCAGTATCCTTCATCTTCAGGACAAGAAAGTGCGGGGCAGAGACTTGTTATGTGTCTAATTTGGGCGACCAAAATACTCAAGAGACCCCTTGTAACTCTGTGAGTCTGAATGCACTCACATGAGGCTCAACTGAGTGGGGAAACACAAGAGAACCCTGCAGGTTACCCTGCGCAGAAGAAGGCAAAGGCTCTCAGGGAGGGAATGGGGTAAGTTTCTAATGAATATAGAAAGGAGCACAGATTTAGCACCTGCCCATCCTGGAAGCTTGGTTCCTAACAGTGTCACCCAGGCACCATCACACATATATCCACAGATGGAATTTTTAAATGCCTACAGAATCCACTTTAAGCTTTAAAAAGGGGTTGGGGATGTGGCCGAGGGGCAGAGCACTTGTCTAGTATATGCACAGCCCTAGATTCAACCTCCAACATTAACAAAGAATTCCGACTTTAAAGACTGAAAACTTTAATTTCCCCTTCCCAAAGGAAGTGAAAAATTCAAGTACATGAGAAGTTCATTGGATTAGACAAAGGGCATGAAAGGAAGGGAGGGGGGATGGGAATGGGAAAGACAGTGGAGTGAATGGGACAGAACTTTCCTATGTTCATATGTGAACACACGACCAGGGAAACTCCACATCATGTCCAACCACAAGAATGGGGAGTTAGACTCCATGTATGTGTGATGTGTCAAAATACACTCCACTTCCATGTTAAAAAGAACAAATTTTTAAAAATCAGGTACATGGCCCATGATGTTCAAAACATTCCAATCCAATGCTCCCACAAACTCTGGCACACCGAAAAGTCTTTCCAAACAATTTGGGATTCTAAATTTACACCAGAAATTATCTGTATACTGTACAAAAATGTGATTAATCTAGCTGGGGATGTTGGTCAAGTGGTAGCGCGCTCGCCTTGCACGTATGAGGCACTGGTTCGATTCTCAGCACCACATAAAAATGAAATAAAGATATTGTGTCCACCTAAAACTAAAAAATAAATATTAAAAAAATTGATTAATCTATTTTCTACCACACGTACCTGTCAGTATGTGTGTATACTATATAAATTGATACAGATATAGAATAGCTGTAATACTAAATAATATATAATTATCTATCCAGGCTATTATTAATTATCAGATTCATAGTAGTTTTCTAAAACCAAGAGATCCTGAAGTGCCACTAATAGTAAGAGACTAATAATTTCTGACATGTAGACTCTCAAAGCCTGGGAACCACCACCTTGTCCACAGTGGTTTTTTCCATCGACATGCACAATATCCACAGATGGAGAGGGTAACTCAACTAGCCCCAGATCAGAGCGAGGTGCCTGAATTAACAGAAAGCCATCATCTGACATGGAGAAGGAAATAGGGGTCAGAGAGAAAGGCCCAGCATTTTAAAAACACAACAATCCCTTCCGTTCCTAGCGGTCTAGGCCCTTCTATGTATAGTCAGCAGACACTCCAACCTTTGTTTTTTGGTTCCAGAGATTGAACCTAGGGGTGCTTAACCACTGAGCCACATCCCTGGCCCCCTTTTTAAAATCATGTTTAGAGACAGAGTACTGCTGAGTTGCTTAGAGCCTCTCTAAGTTGCTGAGGCTGGCCTTGAATTTTGGATCCTCCTGTCTCAGCCTCCTGAGCCACTAGGATTACAGGTGTGTGCCACCATGCATGGCACATTTCAACATTACGTCCAACACAAACTTACTTTTCTATTGTTACGTTGTGTGTTACACAGTAACTTACGAGAACTTACCTAAAACTTTAACTGTAAGTACAATTACAATGTATGTATGGATATGTAACTATGCATCCACCATTATATTTAGATGTAATACACAAATAAAAATATGAATAAAAAAGCAGCAGATTCACAAAGCCAAGAACTGGAGATGAAGGAATCATGAAATGACAACATATCCATGTAGAGAGTGACAGGTTGACACCGCTGTGGTTCAGGGACCTTGCCCAACGCCAGTCAGACAGTTGGGACAACCACTAGATTCCAATTTCAGAGCTGTCTCACCCAACCCCATTGATTGAACTCTTTCCACTGTGTGTAACAGTCAGCTAGACTAGCTGAAAAAAATTAACTCGGGGGGAAAAGACGATTAAATTTATCACATTGTTTAGAAATAAAACCTAGGCTAGTGGAACTGGGTCTTGCAAAATGATGTGCTTCTTTAAAGAACGAGGTAAATAATTATCATGGAAATAGAGAATTTATTGTGTTCCTTCAGCAAATCTGGAAGCATGTGAGGCTCCACCATCCACCCCTGGCCAGCTGCTGGACCTCAGGTGAGCACCTGCAGCAACAGCACTGAATCACAAACTTTACTAGACGCCCAGATGGCGAGGGTATTAAGATCAAACAGATAAAAAGGTTAGGTTAAGGGACAGGAGTATTCTCTGCCTTATAAATCAACTATGCAATGCCATGGTTACATTTCTCATTATTTTGCAGAGGTCGATGTGACACACCGTGTAATCCAGGACGAGAAAAGCAGCCACACTTCAAAGGATTCAGTAAAACCCTGTGTCAACAACATGGCATTCACAACAGCCCTTTGGGGGTGGAAAAACTTGGATGCAAATCCAAGTTGATCCAGTTCAAATTTGTAACAATTAACCATTTATAATAGGATTACACCGAACTGTGAGATACACACATACAAAAATTATGTTCTAAATACTTTCTGTAGGAAACTCAGAGACATTCATTATATAGAAAACACCGACTTTGCCAAGTTCAACGGTGCCCGCCTGTGATCCCAGCCACCAGGGAGGCCGAGGTGGGAGGATCACAAATTTGAGGCCAGCCTGGACTACTTGGCAAGACCCTGCCCTGTCTCAAAATAAAAAGAGCTGTGTATGTAGCTGAGGGTGAGAGCACCCCTGGGTTCCACCCCATGTGGGGACAGAGAGAGAGAGAGAGAAGAGAGAAGAAAACACTGACTTTCATTAGAGTCACCAATTTGGCTACCAATTATCATGTAACTTACAACATGAAGACGTCTGGTCACAGCCAGATGGGCTGTCAGTAGACAAATCCCTCAAGGTTCAGGAACCCTGACGGCACAGCTATTTTTCTTTAATTATGTTACAAAAAAGCTGTCTCCATCTCTGGTCCTCCAAGAAAGAAAGGAAAAAAAATGCAAACCATTTTAATGAACCCAAAATACAACAAACAGATTCCATTTCACTGTGTAGGCTTTCTCTTGGTTTTTTTTTTTTTTTTTTTTTTTTTAAGGAGTTGTCAAGAACCACAGAACTAAATTTAAAGAACACAGTAGCTTGCAAGAACTTACCTAAAACATTAATTGTAAGTACAATTACAATACAGTTAACGTTTCTTTATCATCCTAACTAACAGCCTGGACATACATCATTTTCATGTTTCCCAAACCAACGTGATGGTAAGACTTAACTTAGAACTATCTCAGAATCTGCCCGGCATGGTGGCTGCACGCCTGTAAATCCTAGCAGCTCAGGAGGCTGAGGCAGGAGGATCACAAATTCAAGGCCAGCCTTAGCAATTTAGCAAGGCCCTAAGCAACTTTGTGAGATTCTGTCTCAAAATAAAAAATAAAAAGGGCTGGGGGTGTGGATCATTGGTTTAGTGCCCTGGGTTCAATCCCCAGTACCAAAAAAAAAAAAAAAAAAAAAAAAAAAACCCCACAGAATCCATGTAAATTCTAATAGTTCGCTCAGGGGTGGACACCATTATGTGAGTAAAAGCTTTAGAAGAAACAAATGCTTTGTGATCAGATAAGGAAGCAAAATTATCTCATGGAATTTTCCTAACAAATCTTAGAAGGAAAAAAACCAATGCTAGACCCACTTGTCAGCTTCAGAAACTGAGGCTTGGAGGGGTCACTAAGCAACTCCAGAGTCAAGGGCAGAAATGACCTCTGAAGTATGAACACAGATCCAGAACTTCCATCCTGAAGCCAAAACTGCAATTGCTTTTTCCCTCTTCCCCAATAAAGATACTAACAAACTTGATTTCAGGGATAAGAAAAATTTAGGAAGCACATTGTTGTCTACCTTAAGAGTATCTAAGACTATCCTAGAAGAAGTTGAATTGCAATTCTGGTATCAAATTTTGTAAAATAAGATCTTTTCCAGCCAGGTATGGTAGCACATGCCTGTAATCCCAGCAGCTTGGGAGGCTGAGACAGGAGGATCATGAGTTCAAAGTCAGCCTCAGCAAAAGTGAGGCCCTAAGCAACTCAGTGAGACCCTGTCTCTAAATAAAATGCAGAATAGGACTGTGGATGTGGCTTAGTGGTCGAGTGCCCCTGAGTACAATCTCTGGTAATGGAAAAGAAAAAGAAAAAAATTTTTTTCCCACCTCCCATTCTTCTCCCGCCCATAATGACATCCCCATAATTAGAGTCATTATGCTGCTTTCCATAAAGCAAAGCCAAAGGTTCCCAGCCACAAATAACCTTAGCAAAGTATGTAAAATAAATACACACTTTGGCAGATACGAGTATCGGATTTATTTTTAATTTCTCTTTTATTTTTTGCCTTTCATGAAAATTGCATTCTAACTGATTTCTTGCCTACAGAAAAGCACTTAACAAAATTTGCATAACTCCTTTAAAAATCAAAATACAATTCACACAAATCTCCCCCTGTATCCTCCAACTCTAGCCATATAGTTTAATAAAAAATAAAGACAATGAACATTTAGTGAGCATCTCACAAACATTAAGTTGCTGTTTCTCATAGTATCTAGAGAAAGGCACTGTGAACCCCATTTACAGTTATGCAGACAAGGAGAAGTGACATACTTGGCCCAAGGTCACGCAGTTTAATAAATGGGAAAGATGGCATAAAAACCAAGAAGAACATTGTTCTTTTTTGGGGGGGTACCAGGACCCAGGGACACTCAACCACTGAGCCACACCCTCAGCCCTATTTTGTATTTTATTTAGAGACAGGGTCTCACTGAGTTGCTTAGGGCCTGGCTAAGTCACTGAGGCTGGCTTTGAACTGGCGATCCTCCTGCCTCAGCCTCCCGAGCTGTTGGGATGACCGGCGTGCACCACCGCACTAGGCAGCACATTGTTCTTAAGAAGAAGATATTGTGGCACGTATCTACTGCCACCCTGTAACAAATGACCCCAAAACATAATGGTTAAAGCCAATGACAACCACTGTATCATCTTTCACAAGTTCTGCAAGTCAGGAATCTGCATGAAGCACAGTGGGATGTCTTGTGCCTGCTCCTTGAAGCTTCCAGCTTCCCTGAAGATAGAGGGGGACTGAAGGGCCAGGGCTGGCATCAGTGGGAACTGTCCACTCGATGGAGCACCTAGAGGTGGTCTCTCTCAGAGCCTGCTGGTTGTATTCCAAAGTCTAGTGTCACAAGAAAATGAGGTGGAGGTCATGTCATCTTTATGCCGCTGCCTTGGAAATCTCCCAGACCAGCCACTCAGAGACGGACCAGACATCTCACCCCAAAGAATGTCAGAGTCACACTGTGACAACAGCATTGAGATGGAAGAGGTCACTGTAGTCAATTTCTGTCACGACCCTTAACAGGCAACAGATATTATTATTCCTACCTAAGAGAGGCAGAAAGGGATTTCACAGAAGCTGTTATGACTCAGCCAAGGCCACACAATGAATAGATAATGACGGCATGAAGTCAGCGAGGCCTACGGACTCTAAATCCTGAACACGTTCCACGGCACCGAGGTGGAGAACCTTCTATGAAACTCAGATCTTCACTGTGGAAACTAGGAGACAAAGCTGTATTTAAAAAAATAAAAATAATAGCCGGGCACAGGGGTGCGCGCCTGTCATCCCAGCAGCTCAAGAGGCTGAGGCAGGAGGGTCACAAGTTCAAAGCCAGCCTCAGCAACTGAGAGAGGACTTAAGTCATTTAGCAAGACAAGTCTCAAAATTAAGAAATTAAAGGGGGTAGGACTGGGGTTGTGGCTCAGTGGTAGAGCACTTGCCTCACATGTGTGAGGTACTGGGTTTGAACCTCAGCACCACATTAACAAAAATAATAAAAATAAAGATATTAAAAATAAAAATAAATAAATAAATAAAAGGGGCTAAGAATGTGGCTCAATGGTTCAATGTCTCTGGATTCAATCCAAGTACAAAACTAATTAATTAGTTAATTAATTTTAAAAATTAGAATAATCAGAGTAAATCATTCCACCATAGTATGCTAAAAGGTGGTATATATACACAATGAAATATTACTCAGCCATAAAGAATGAAATTATAATATTCTCTAGCAAATGGATGGAACTGGAGACTACCATTCTAAGTGAAATAAGCCAATCCCCCCCAAAAAAAAGAAAACACCGAATGCTCTCTCTGATATGCAGCTGCTAACATACAATAAGAGGGTGGGATAGAATAGAAGTTCATTGATTAGACAAAGGGGAATGAAGGGAAGGGAGGAGATGGGAATAGGAAAGACAGTGGAGTGAATGGGACAGAACTTTCCTGTGTTCATATATGAACACACGACCAGGGAAACTCCACATCATGTCCAACCACGAGAATGGGAAGCTAGACTCTGTGTATTTATGATGTGTCAAAAAGCACTCTACTGTCATGTATATCTAAAAAAGAATGAATAATTTTTTTAAAGTATGTTAAAAGGATATCCAAAGAGGAATGATTGGATTTGGAAGGTTATTTTCTCTAGGTAACTTATTTTAAAACACAGGTACAAAGGACCAATAGAAAGTATGGGTCGTGGTGGAGGCTAGGGTTTTAGTAGCTTCACTTTTAAGGAGGATTCGTGTAAGAAAAGAGAAATAAACTCCACCAATATTCTGCAAGGAGAGTCCTCGAGAAGAGCAGAACCCCCCAGGACAGTGGTGCCAACCGTCCAATTAAGTCCCCATAGGACATGGGACATCCCCAGGCAAAGCCAGGAAACCAGTGAGCCACACACTCTGACTCCGAGTTGAAAGGGGCTTTGCAGTCCTCACCATCGACAGTCTGGGAAGAGCACAGCCCGGCTCGAGCCTCTGTTCTGGCCTAGGAGGTTTCACAACTGGTCTTTATGGCAGGCCGAGGCCCCCTGCATCATCCAGATTGATCGCCTTATGAAAACCAGCAACAGGCATGTTTACTGTTGCCATGGAACCCTCAGAGGAGGTCAGAACAACACACACCCATCACTGTGACAGTCCCAAGAGCAACAAGGATGGGATCGGAGGTCCAGATAATGTTATTTATTAAAACCCATAAAGCTCTCCTTTTGAAGATCTCTGGGATGTTCTTGGGGGACAGGGCAACCCAAGTGATTGGTCTTGCATAACTGGACGATAAATCCTTCAGTCCTTTATTTTACCTCTGGGTTGACGAAACGCCAAGCCCAGAAGTGACTGTGACTGGTGGTAAGCGGGAATGTCAGCCCTTGGTCCCCAGGTGGGTTCACAGCAAGTACAGTGGCCAGAACACCTGGCCTGGGAGTCCAGACCCTTTGGTCACCATCCAAGGCCTGGACCAGAGACATTGTCAAACACGACATGTGAAATTCACAGGGGATTGGCTGGTCTCAGGAGGGGATGCCTTGGGGTTTCAGAAATAACACTGTGCCCTCGGCGTGTGGGGCCTGAGATCTTGGAATTTTGGTGATGCATTCTAGAAGGCAGGACAGAGCACATGCTACCTCAGTCTTCACACAGTAGTCAGACTGTCTTTTTTTCTTTCTGAATCCTTACAAAGAACCTCGCTGTGGCTAAAGACTGTCCATCCCGCAGCTTTCTTTATCAAAGGGAATAGCGTGACCTAGATTCATGAGCGTGTGCAGTGCCAACTGCATAATTAATGGCTAAAACCAAAACAAGGTCATTTAGATAATGAAGACTCGTCCAAACTCGTGCCAACCATCCTCCAAGTTCAAGCTGGAAAACGATGTCTGTCCACACCATCAGCACACTTACTTAGAAACACTTGTGTCCTCCGGAAGGGGTCCTCCAGTTTTATCAAACTGGGGTTCGCATTAACAAAATATCAAGCCATAGCAATCACTAATCCCCCCGGAAGCTGGGTGTGGTGGCCCACACCTATCATCCCAGCAGCTCGGGAGGCTGAGGCAGGAGGATCTCGAGTTCAATGCCAGCCTCAGCAAGTTAGGGAGATACTAAGCAACTCAGTGAGACCCTGTCTCTAAATAAAATTAAAATTGGGCTGGGGATGGGGCTCAGGTGTTGAGTGCCCTGAGTTCAATCCCCGGTACTCAAAATAATAATGATAATCATAATCCCCCTGGAAACTCAGGAACAGTCCTCCTAAGATGCCTAGAAGCTGTACCCTGGCTGCTCATGGAAAACACTCTCATTGATCCTCCAGCAGACAGGAATAAGATGGACCCAAAACCATTGCTTTTCTGCCACACTCAGGAGATGCTAAAAGAGGGCTCAATCACTAACAGCAGCCTGCTGCCCTGGGAAAGCCCTAGACAGATCCAGTCTCTCGGTCAAAAAGGCAAATGTCACCACTGACCTCAGATTGAGGCACCTGAAATGGACATGAATAAGAGAAAAAAAAAAAAAAAAAGAACCTACGGATCCAGCCAAAACTAAAACCCTGAAGATACTAAATACCATTAATAACAAGTGTTGTTGTTGTTGTTGTTATTATTATTATTATTGATACTAGCAGTGGTCACACAATAAAGGTATAATCAGACAGGGCAGGCAGGATGGTAATCAATGGAGGGCCATTTGGTTATACGTGATATTATTTAAATACAGCTAGACATCATCAAAACCTGGAACTCAGCAGTTTCATACCTGGGGAGCTTGTGCAGGGAAAGTACTAAATAGCTGGGCGCAGTATAATCCCAGTGCCTCGGGAGGCTGAGGCAGGAGGATCACAAGTTCAAACCCAGTCTTAGCAACTTAGGGAGGCCCTAAGCAACTCAGTGAGACCCTGTCTCTAAATTTTAAAAGGGGTGGGGGAGATGCTGGAGATGTGGCTTAGTGGTTAAGTTTCCCTGGGTACAATTCCTGGTACCAAAGAAACCCAAAAGTTAAATACGATGTGCTTATTTGTACATATGTACACATGAGCATGTGTGCAGAATTACATAGGCATATATATATATATATATATATATATATATATATATATATATATATCTCCAACCAAAACACAAAGATAAACTCACCAATTACAAGAGAGAGCGCCTGAAATTCAAATTGTTCTTAAGTACAGAAAAAAGGAGCCAGTGGATGTCTCCTTCATTTAAATAATTTATTTCCCAAAAGTCCCTACTATTTTGAAATGCTTACTATGCAAAGGCCTTTAAAATGTACTGACACAGAAAACAAATGAAAATAACAGCAAACAAACAGAGTAACACATTTTCAACGCACATCCTTTACAAACAGAAAAGGCATTCATGGTAGAAAACCTAAAACCAAGAGGACTCAGGACCCTGAGATCCCTCGACAGAAGTTCAAAATTACTCAGGTCCATTTTCTCTCACTAATAGCATGCACCTGTGTGATCCGGCAGGCACACGATCAGGCTTTTTGTGACATGAGCCCACACTACTACTGGAAGGCAGATCCCACCAACCTTAGAAGACTGAGCTCACCTCAGAGGTGCGGAGAGACAGCAGAAGTGCCATGGTACCAAAACACCGACTTCCTTTTGACATGACTTGGTTTAAACCCCTTATAGCCAGCAATATCACAGGAATAAAATCAAGATGGACAGAGATGGAGAGAACACCTAGGCATGGTGGTGTACCCCTGTAATCCAGGTGGTTGGGAAGCTAAGGCAAATTCAAGGCCTCAGCAATTTGGTGAGACTCCCTGAGCAACTTAGCAAGACCCTGCCTCAAAATAAAATAATAAAATAAAATGGGCTGGGGATGTAGCTCAGAGATAGAGCCCCGCTGGGTTCAATCCCCAGCACCAGAGTAGGGGAAAAAAAAAAAAAACAGAAAGAACATTTATGAGCTGTCTTCATTATTTTTATGCTGGAAAATGAATTCATAATAAGGACTTTGGCATCAATTCTCAGTACATACGCCAAAGCCCCAAAAGAGATTTTTTAATACACTTTCTAATATACTTCAGCCACCTTGCTTACATTTTGAATTAGACTTGCAAAGGAGGATTAAAGTTAAAATTAGATTAAGGAATGAAAATTAAAACAAACCCTCCCGGACGCATGAATTTTCCAGACAGCCACCGAAGAAGTCTTGGTCAAGTCCAAAGTCTAAAAGTGCTAAAAGGGTCTGAAACCCGTGGAAATCCACACTCTGCTTCCAAATGAGTGGGAAAGAAATGCTTTTCTTTTCACAGGTCTTGCAGTTAATCACTTGCATGCTTACATGAAAGGGAATAATTAAAGTTCCGAAAGAACTTCAGATTAGCTTTCACATTATCAGACATCCCATGATTACAATTACCTGGACCGAAAATATAATGAGCTTTCTGTCCTACTGGGAAATTAGGCTTCTTCCTATGTCTTTGGAACAGGTGACAACGGGCAATACACACTTGCTCGTTGTGCTTTATAAGTGATCGTAAGGACACGTGCAGTAGTATCTCATCTTTCAGGAGCCACCTTGAATTCCTTAACTCTAAAACAATCCCATCACTGAGGACTAAAGAGATATAAAAATATCACTGATGATCCTTCAAAATAACTTCTTCCTCATGACAATGGACCTGAGGGGTGACAACCAGAAAACATTGTGTTGTAACTGAGAAGAGGTTAAAAAAATGAATGAATGAAAATTAAGTGGGTCATGCATTACTTGTCTATTATCAGATTTGAAACAGCTTAACATACTGTAGGCACTCAATAAATGCTCATTTAGTAATAACAAACAGTACACAATTACTTCACTTATTCTAACATCGTGCATATATTCACCACTATTAGAATCAATGTTTATTTGTTTTTGCAATACTAGGGATTGAAGCACCCAGGGGTGCTCTACCACCGAGCTACATCCCCAGCCCTTTGTTTCATTTTATTTTGAGACAGAGTCTTGCAAAGTTGGTGAGGCTGGCCTTAAACCTTCATCCTCCTGCCTCAGCCTCCCTGGTCTCTGGGATTATAAGCAAGTGCCACTGTGCCCAGCTCACCTAGGTTTTGATGAACCTGAAATCAGGGTGGAGAGGAAGTGATATAAGCCCAGGCTGGGGGTGTGGCTCAGTAGTAAAGGAAGCCTTGTGTTCAATCCAAGCACCCTGGCTTCCCAATTTGATAGCCATTTCCTTGCCCCTCTTCTGTTAGTTACAATAAACCTACTTCAGCCACTGCCTGGGCCACAGGTGTAGGCGTCTGACCGTCTGTGGACCCATCAGAGTCCCTCTCCTTGGAACTTCAGATAAGGACTGGTTTAGCCCACGCTAAGTCAGGCTGAGCCAGTACAAGAAAGATAGGCAAACTGGGAGTGTGGGCAGCCGGGCCCTGGGCAGCAGATCAGCCTGAGAGAAGTGAAGAATGAGGAAGAGCATAATTAATCAGGAAAGGACAGGTCTGGTCACACCTGGTACTGTTCAAAGTCCTGACTCCCAGGGTGGGGACTGCCTATCCCTGAACTTGGGTATCTGTCCCTGGCCCAGTTCCCTGAAATTAAACAACCTCTTTTGGGGGGATGGGGGTACTGGGGATTGAACCCAGGGGGCACTTAACCACTGAGCCCCATCCCCAGCCCTTTTTATATTTTACTTAGAGACAGGGTCTTGCTAAGTTGTTTAGGTCCTCAATAAATTGCTGAGGCCGACCTCAAACTTTCAGTCCTCCTGCCTCTCCTCCCACGCTGCTGGGATTACAGGCCTGCTCCAACCACACCTGGCCCCCTTTTTATTTTCGTCCAAGAAAATCTGATCACTTACAACTCAGAGTCCTGTGCAAAACAAATCAAAAACACACCATACACAAAAAGAAGAAAAACACACTATTTCTCTCTGAAGAGACTCATCAGCTGGGTGCAGTGGTGCACACCTGTAACCCCAGTGGCTTGGGAGGCTGAAGCAGGAGGATCGCAAGTTCAAAGCCACCCTCAGCAGCTCAGCGAAGCCCTAAACAACTCAGTGAGACTCTGTCTCTAAATAAAATACAAAATAGGGCTGGGGATGTGGCTCAGTGGTTAAGCACCCCTGGGTTTAATTCCCTCCCCACAATAAAAGAAAATCATCAACAGACAAGATAGGAAAAGCTGAGTTCAGAGGAAGGAAAGGGAAAGATAATTCCTGAAAAAAGAGAAGAAATTCATCACCAAGGGAGTCCAGAATGGAGACACAGCAGCTCAGAGAAGGGATAAGAACCACCCGTCTGTCTGTCCAGGCAGAACGGGCAGCGTCACGTGGGCACTCAGTGGGCTGGGGATACCAGAGCCATTTCTCCTATGCTTTGGTGACTGTGAAGACCACATTCTCTGCATTTCTTGCACAGTCTTGTTTGAGACTCTGGCAAAACGCAGCACTGGCGAAGCAATTGAGAGTTGGCGGAGATGAAGTTCTGCGATTTCAATTAAAAAAACCTTCTCTCCCTTGCCACTAGCTGCTGCTGTGGAAAAGAAAGACCCGCAGGAGCAAGGTTTTCTTTTTTCTTTTCTTTTCTTTTTGCTATTGAGAAATATTCCTGTTTGGCTTCAGAATTGTGAAAATCATTTATCTACATACACAAATAACTTCTGTTCAGGCTATAGCAAGGGCTCTGGTCCAATCCCCAGTTTCTAGGGAAAAGGCAAAATTTTGTATAGACTAATTCTCCCCTACTTATTTCCTAAGCACCCTCCACGAATTTGCATTTTATACTTCCAAGAATGCCTAAAAACTCAAATGCCTGCTCCCACACGGTTCCAGTAATTATCACGTTTATTAGTACACGCTTACTGTGCTTTGGAAGACGCTTACTAGGTTTTAAAATTCATTATTATTCAGAAATTTAAAAAAAAGAACCCCAAACTATTCTTCTCAAAAAGACACCCTGCTTCATAATTTCCCCCCTAATATTTCTTAAACACTGAAGAATGCACAAACAGCCCCTCTTTGCGAGAGCTCTCGGATGTGGATTAACTATGATTTCTGCCATTGGAACACTAAGAGACTAAATACCTGGATTTGCATCTGCTTCCCGAAATAACAGCCTTACAAGCATTTTTTCTCCTACCCTGCAAACTCAAGGGAGAGAAACATACAGCGTGGAAGGAGAGAATTCTCTTGCCTCTCTGAGTCCTTTCTTCCCAGAGAATTCTCTGGAACACTGCTCCTACCTCCAGGGCCCCTGAGGAGGAGAGAGAGAAGCGACAGGCTCATCTGAATGGAAACCCAACTTCAGACAGAATAAAAAGCAAAAAAAAGAGCCAACAACCAAATTCCAAGCCCTTCGAGAAGACAGCAACCTACTGAAGCTGAATAGAGGAGGAGCTGGTAGCCCCCAGCCCTCGCCATGTGCAAAAGCAAACCCCACCACAGAGCTAGTCATTCCTGCAGGGAGCATCCAGGGTCATCCTAGAGCCACCGGCAGAAGGACTGAGTTTTAGCTGTGAAAAGACACAGAGCTCTGAATTTCTTACCTGTACCAGCTTGCGGCTCCCTCCCCCTTATTCCAATTTTGGGACAGGCAGGCAGGGCTCTTCTGGGCAACTGTGCCAACTGGGCTGGACGCCTGGGTTTCTGCTCTCACCTGAGCGTAGGGCACTGAGCATGCTCCATCCGGGCACCAAGCTCAGGCAGGACACCCACCCTCCTGCTTGAGAGGAAGAGCAGGCTAACAGCTTCACCTTCCAACTCTACTGAGCGCCTAAGGCAACCCTAGAGAGAGGTAAGATCACCTTGAGGCTCATTGACAGAATCAGAAATGAAGGCTCAAAAGGAAGAGAATGAAAGTAGGCATCACTAAGTGGCCAGCAGGGCCGATCCAGGTAGAAAGGAAGGAGCCCTGCAAGCTGTCCACATTCAAAAGAGGCTGTGAGCTGGAAGCCTTCGTGTAGTGTGGGAATAGGCCGTTGGAACTGGAGCTACAGGACTGGGTGTGCCTCCTGGCTCTGCCTTGGTGTGACACGGGGCAAGTCACTCCTCTCTCTAACCCAGTCTCTTTGTCTACAAAATAGGGATAAGAGCAATGCCTACCTCATAAGACGGGGAAGAATTAAAGTCCTTCAAACACAGGAAGAATTATGATAGCCAGGGGTGGGGTGAACACCTGTAACCCCAGAGGCTAGGGAGGCTCAGGCAGGAGGATTGCAAGTTCAGAGTCAGCCTCAGCAATGGCGAGGTGCTAAGCCACTCAGTGAGACCCTGTCTCTAAATAAAATACAAAACAGGGCTGGGGTGTGGCTCAGTAGTTGAGTGCTCCTGAGTTCAATCCCCAGTACCAAAAAAAAAAAAAAAAAGAGAGAGAGAGAGAGACCGCGTTCTAGAAAGCACTGTAAGCATTACCAATTATCAGCCAGCCCAGGAGACCCAACAGAAATAGAGAGAGAACCCCGATATCACTGTCCTTAAGAGACAGGGAAAGAAGTACTTCTTTCAGTTTTGTTTGTTTGTGTTTATAAAAAGCACTTTAGGAACTTTGATAATCAAAGTTCCTAAAGTGCTTTTTATAAACGGCCTCATTTTCGATTTGCCTAAAATCAGGCACAGAAAAGAAATCTACATTCCTCAAAACCAAGTCACTCTAGGGAATTTGAAAGGAGCCCAGAGCACCTTGACTCTGAGGAAGTTGTGGAGGTGATGGACATCTGATGATTCAGCCCCGACCTTTCCGGCTAATTTCTGACAAGTGCTGAGACGACCCTCCGACACCGATGGCTGAGATTTGCACCAGACACGTACCAAAGACACCCAGGGAGGGGCGGAGTGGCCTGGACTGGGCAGACTGGCTTCATTTTCTTTTTTTTTTTTCCTGGCTGACCTGAAATCCGACTCAGGATCAGAAGGTACAAGAGCCTGCCACCTGCAATCTCTTTTTGCCTCCCACAGCCCCAAAGGGATATCCAGCCTCTGACATGTCAACCTGGAGAAAGGAAGCCCATTTCCTGATCAGGTCCCTTCAGAGATGGTCATCACCCTGGGAACCCAACCCCAACCTCTTTACCCGCCACCCTCACCCAGTGCTCCAAACTCTGCCATGTCCACTCCTGTTCCCACCGTGCCTCAGCCTGGAAAGCCCCTCATGCCCTTCCTAACTCTGGCCGCCTTCCTGTCCTCTAATAGAGGTCACCTAAACCATCTGGTGTCCAACAGTCATTACCCCAGAAAGTTACCTTCTGGCTTGTTCACAGCCTACCTCCACCCTGCTTAGAACAGAAGCTCCCTGTGGGCAGGGCCTGCACTCAGCACCAGGTCTAAGCAACAGGCAATGGGGTGGAGGCTCCCGCCTGAGGCTTCCCATCTTCTCTTAGGACAGCATTTTGAGACAAAGCAGATACAGAAAACGAAGAACCTCATCTTGGAAGCTTTCTATCTCTTCTAGATATCAAGCATTCACAAACATCACCCCCAAAAGAAGGATTCTGTATAGATCTCAACCACAACCCACCTCTCAGTACCAAGGGGAGCTTGAAAAAATATTTTTTAAAAAAAAGGAAAGAAAGAAAATAATACCGATGCCTATACATCCCCCCAAATCCTGGTTTTAACTGATGTGCAGGGTTATCTGACTTGAATAACAGGATAATGAGTCAGAGTTGAAAACTAGACCGTTAGAGCAAGGTTTCTCAAACTCTGTATGGAGAAGGCTCAGCTGTTTCTTATTTCCAAAAGTATCCAAATATAATAATAACTCATTATAGAAAGGAAAAGGGAAAAAAGAAAATGGCTACAAAATGCAAAGCCCAAACTTTTTTTATTAAACTGGACCGTTACACAATGGCTCTGTGCGATTATTATTCAATTTCTAAACACTCTCTCTCTCTCTCTCTTTCCATGTTTGTATTTCTACCATTGTGCACAAGTAATAAGAACACGGTTTGCACCCCAGCTCGAGTCTACAGAACCTATTTGTTGTAGCCCTGCCCTGAGGGCGCAGGAAAAGAACAACACAAGGTCTAATAACATGTTTCAGGCCTGCACACCCCTTGAATTATACTCCAATTAGACTACACCGCTGTGGATGACGACATATCTAAACAGGGACCTGCCACACACATCTGTCTTCTGATGGATTTTTGTGCGGCTTCCAGGTATAAGGAAGAGTTTTCTAAAAAAGCAGAAACACAGGAATTTCTGGGATGGCTTATGCATAATTAAGGTATTCCCTTTTAAAAAAAAAAAATAACATGGCTTCTGTTCACTTGGGTTCTTTTGAACGTCTCTGAATCTGAGCATGTGTTTTTCATTACCTAATAAAGTAGAAGCCTGTCATTCTTTGCCCTGTCAGCAGGAAGGCACATCTTGAGACTGACAGCCTCTCAGGATGAAGAGGATACAGTAGCCCCTCAGTGTCACCGGCTCCTCATCCCTGGTTTCAACACACCACAGACTGACACTGGGGGAAACACAGTTATGTCTGTGTTCAACAAAGTTTCTTTTTTTTCTTCTTCTTATTATCACTCCCTAAACAATACAGTATAAAACTATTTACTTCACATTTACATTGGGTTAGGTCTTACCAGTGATCTGGAGATGATCTGAAGGATACAGGTGGGCTGGGGATGGATAACACAGAGCTTGCCTAACATGCATGAGGTCCGGGTGCAACCTCTAGCACTGAAATCCATGATAAAAATAAGGGCTGGGGCTGGGGCTCAGTGGCAGAGCACTTGCCTAGTGTGGGTGAGCACTGGGTTTGATCCTCAGCACCACACAAAAATAAACAAATAAAATAAAGGTATTGTGTCTATCTATAACTAAAAAAATTTTAATAATAATATATTTGGGAAGATGTGCACAAGTTCTATGCAAATGTTACGCCATTTTCTATAGAGTATCAGCAGGGGCTGCCTGGAGCCAGTCACCCTCCGTGCCCAGGGATGCTGGTATTACTGGAAGTAGAAACTTGAACTAGGGAAGGGAGACTTGTGGCCTGAAGTGAACTCAAGGCTGTAACAGTGAGATCAAGATGTATGGAGGTGGCGCATAGGAGCAGGGAAGGAGTTTCAGCAGAGGCTGAGAGACATCAGGGGAGAGAGAAGGTGGGTAGGCAGCACCCCCCGCAGCTCCACGCCCCTTCCTGCCCTCCTCAGTATCCAGGAAATTCCAGGCTGTTATAAAACTCTCAAGAAAAATGATCCAAGAGGAGAACTTGGTAACGCACCTGTGTGTACCAGAACGGCAGGGACTCTAGCACTGATACTTTTATGTTTCACCTTTAGTTAAAGAGAAAAGTCTTGCTCCTTGTTTACTTTTTTTTTTTTTTTTTTGGTACCAAGATTGAACCCAGGGGCACTGGACCACTGAGCCCCATCCCCAGCCCTTTTTGTATTTTATTTACAGACAGGGTCTCACTGAGTTGCTTAGGGCCTCGCTAAGTTGCTGAGGCTGGTTTTGAACTTGAGATCTTCCTGCCTCAGCCTCAGAAACTGGCTGGGACGACAGGTGTGCGCCACACCCACCATTCTTGTTTACTTTTAAAAAAACAAACAAAAATCACCAAAACGCTGGAGCAAGCTTCAATTAGTGAAGGTTAAGGATTTTTCAAAAGAAACGGCTTAATGACATTACTCACTGCGCAATGAGAGCCCCTAATTAGATTTTTCCAGCTGTGAAGAGCACTGTGGTTTGGCTCCCTTTGGGTTCAAATGCAGCATGATGTACCATGCTCTGGGTCATGAACACTCCATGTTACTCCCATTCATCTTCAGACAGCTCTAATGGGTGGCTGTGAGGATCTTCCAACAGACTCAAGGGGCTTAAGGTACCTGCCCAATATACTGCAGCTTGTCACCAACAGAACCAGGTCCCAAAACTGTGGAAGGACACGGCATGCGGGGTTCTCTCTGCCCCACTGCCTTCCTAGATCTTAGGGCAACAGGCTAGGCAAGGCCTGGCTATGGAAATGTAATAAGCCAATTGAAAGCCAAGTGGGCACCTTGGAAGTGAAAGAGCATTGGTGGGTTTAAAATCTAGGCACACCGTGCCCTCTGGGAATAGCCAGGCAACAGGCTTGGAAGTCTAGTGCTCCACACGGTCCCATCGTGAGGCCTCATCTACTCCTTCTGAGAAGCTTCACCTGAATGTCCCTTGAGCTGATGTTGGGCTATTTCCCCTGTACCCCAATTCCTTTCACAAACACCAATGTTTTCTTGTTGTTGTTGTTTCGTTTTGTTTTTTATTTATTTTTTTCCAGACTGGTTCATGTCTCAGGGCCTTGATACTTGCCATTCTGTCTATCTGTCTCTCCAATACACTCATGACCCTAATATGCCAGACTTGGCCTGTATTTAATTCTCAACTTGAATGTCACCTTGACCAAGAGGCTAACTATTTAAACACTCTGTCAGTTGTCACCCCACTACATCTTTCTATCAAATTCCCTTCTTTTACTTTCTTTCTAGCGTTCATCATCATCTGAAAGTCTTATTCTTCACTGGGACATACAAACTTCACATATCTTTTTATTTTTTTTGGTACTGGGGATTGAACTCAGAGGAGCTTTACTACTGAGCTACATTCCCAGCCCTTTTACTCTTTGAGACAGGGTCTCGATAAGTGGCTGACGATCTCCCAAAGCTGCCAATGTTGGCCTTGAACTTGAGATTCTCCTGCCTTAACTTCCCAAGTCTGGGACTACAGGGGTGCACCACCGTGTCTGGCAGCACATAAACTCTTCTGAGAGAAAAGATCAAATTGAACAGAGAATAAATAAACCAGAGGCCACTCATAAAGAAATATACCCTGAAGGACAAGTTTTTGTAAGCAAACAAAAAGGAAACCAAATATTGAATATTGCAGAAGCTCCCATTCAGTGTACCATAAAAAATAGACCATGGTGGTATGCAAAGAAAATGTCTACCAAATTATGGAACACCAAACTTTTCCTCCTTCTATCAAACACTCTTTCCTCTGCCAATGTTGTCTACAGCAATTGTTTTATTTGTTTGTTCATTTGGTTGGTTGGTTGAGATTTTTTGATACCAGGGATTGAACCTAAGGACACTTAACCACTAAGCCATATCCCCCACCCCTTTTCTTCTTTTAAATTTTTTTTTTTTTTTGAGACAAGGTCTCACTAGGTTGCTTACACTCTTGCTAAGCAGCTGAGGCTGGCCTCGAACCTGCAATCCTCCTTCCTTAGCCTCCTGAGCCACTGGGATTACAGGCTGCACCACCACACCCAGCTCACAGCAATTCTTCATATTTCTAAAACAAACAACCTTGAACAGATTGCATGTGTCAACCGTCCACTGTAAAGTATATTAGGACTCACTGGCCAACTTCTATAGGAAAACATTATTTAGACTCCAAGGGATTCCTCAGAGCAACTCCCCTTATCATCAGAGAGCTGTTTTGATCCTTAACCACATGAAAATTCACAGTTTGCATCTAGGTCCACATGGTGGGGCTGAAATCCAGAAGTCTCCTTGTTCCCAGCATGTTGTGCTGATGCAAATCAATGTTTTAATAAAAAGTGGTGAGTTTATGGTTTTAAAATACAGAAGATGACTTCCAGCTGTGATAAAATAACACATTTTCTGGGGATGGCCTGCATCGTGCCAACCAGCACAAGTGGGAATCAAGTTCAAGGGAGTCCATTCCAAGTACAGGATTCTTACTACAGAAAGCTGCCTGCCTGGGGCGCCTCCTCATGAGACAGCCCTCGGGCTGCATTCACACCTATGAAATGGCAGAAAATCTCTCTTCCTATCTGACACCATCAGTGAGGTGTCAAAATGATTTTCTGCAACCTCCTCTTCTCCAAGTGGCTGCTGCCAATTTGACTTTGGCAATCTGGGGTTCCGAAACAAGCAAATCCAGATAACATCTACACAATGCTAGCTCAGAACCATATGTGTATGCTTGGGTAGAAATAACAAAAAATAATGATATCTTATTTTCAATATGTTGTCTTAGGGTGAGAGAGGTAGGTATTCAAACACTCTAGAAATAGAACCCACGCACCTTTTTTTTTTTTTTTTTTTGGTGCTGGGACTGAACCCAGGGATACTTCACCACTGAGCCCCATCCCTGGTCCTTTCCATTTCTTTGTTTGGAAACAAGGTCTCACTAAATTGCTGAGGCTGGCCTTGAACTTGGTGATCCTCCTGCCTCAACCTCCCAAATCAAACCACCACACCCAGCACAATAAAGACTGTAAGTAGCGTTTTAGTCAGTTTCGCCTCACTGTGACCCAAATACCTGACCAGAACAAGTTAGAGGAGGAAAAGTTAGATTTCACCTCCTGGTTTCAGAGGTTCAGTCCGTGGTCAGCAGACTCCAGTGCTCAGGGTGAGGCAGAGCAACATGGCAGAAGGGCCCAGCTGAGGAAGGCAGCTCAGGACAGGGCAACCAGGAAGCAGAGGGAGCTCTACCCACCAGGGACAAAATGTAAATCTCATTAATAAGAGAATCAAAAGAAAAAAATTGGGCTGGGGACTGTGGCTTAGAGGTAGACCTATCTTGACATGCACAAGGCCTTGGGTTCCATTCACAGCAAGAAGAGGGAGGGGGAGGGGGGAGGGGAGAGGAGGGAGGGGAGGAGGGGAGCAGGAGAAGGAGGAGGGGGAGGGGAGGAGGGGGAGGAGGGGGGAGGAGGGGGAAGAGGGGGAGCAAGAGGAGGGGAGCAGGAGAAGGGGAAGGGGAAGGAGAGGAGGGGGAGGGGGAGGGGAGGGGGAGGGGAGGAGAGGGGAGGAGGGGAGCAGGAGAAGGGGGTGGGGAGGGGAGGAGGGGAGGAGGGGAGGGGGAGGAGGAAAAGGAGGGGGAGCAGGAAGAATCATCAGCTTTGTCACATGATATTAACAAATACACCCAGCAGGAAGAGGAGCAAGCTCACCTAAGTCTACATTTAGACAACTTTGACCAGCGAACTATAAATGAGGCTTTAAGTACACGTCACCAAAAGAGGAGACCCATCTCCATCCAGCAATCCATCAGACGTCATGGAGGACATAAGCTCATTTTAGTACGATCATTTTAAATACTACTTTGTCAACGCTGTTTTTCCTATTTGACATACTCGCATTTCATTAAGTAAATCCATTTAAATGGAATTGGAATTATGGGATTATGATCCCCTCCCCCACCCCACTCCACTCCCCCCAGAAAAACTGAAGACACAGTTCAATGCTTTGGGGTAATTTCTTCCTCAAGGATGGTCTAGAGAAAACTAAGAGTTAGAAGTTGTTCTGGGAGACTGAAAGGGGGTATCATAAAGGACAGGCTGCATCCGGAGGGTTCTGTAGGCTATGCTATGAAGTATGGGAAATAGGGTTTGGGGCAAAATGAAATCCCTCCTTGCACACAGAACTGCTCAGAGCCTTTGTGACTTTCACAACTCTAAGTGGCTGCAGGATCAGCATTTCCCAAATGTGTCTCTCAGACATTCCTTCTGGCAAATTTTCCATGAGATATAAACAGAAAATGTAGCAGAAGACAGCTGACCCGTTAAGTCCCAAGTTTTCAATTCTGTGTCTATTTCAATAAAATCGACACAGGTGCGTTAAAATAGGCTGGAAATCATAATCTATAGCTTATGTAGATTATATATATTAATCATAATTATAATATTGTAATGTTTTTATAACATATTATACAATAATTACATACTATATAAGTATATAAAAATATAGCTACTATATATGAGTCTTAGACTGGCCTCATTCTTGTGATTCTCCTCCCTCAGCCTCAGGAGTCCCTAGGACTATAGACATGTACCACCACAACCAACTGTACTGTATGTGTGTGTGTGTGTGTGTGTGTGTGTGTGTGTACACACACACACACCCACACACACACACACAAAGGAAGATCTTGAGTTCAAAGCCAGCCTCAGCAACTTGGTGAGGCCCTTAGCCACCCAGGGAGACCCTGTCTCAAAATAAAAAAAAAAGGGCTGGGGATGTGGCTCAGTGGTTGAGCACCCCTAGATTCAATCTCTAGTACCAAAAAAAAAAAAAAAAATTAAAACACAGGGTCTCTGTGTTCTATTCAAGAGGTCCCATGGCTCCAGAACATTCTCTGTGATTTAGAAGACACTGGCAATGGAGGCAGACAGCAACCTGTCTAAGGCTGGAGAATCCATTCTAGAGGGGGTACTGAGGATGCAGCTCTTTGACAGAGCACTTGCCACGCATATGGGAGGCCCTGGGGCCAATACCCAGCACAGAGAGGAAACAGAGAGACAGAGCGTGAAAAGAATCATAGACTCTGTTTCTTCAATGCTTGTTATCATCTAACTCGCTTTCATTCCTTCTTCCTTAGATTTAGCCTTGTGACCAAAATCACCTTAGGGCATATTATAGTCTACCAAACCTCAGCTCTCCAGAGATGCACCACTCTGGACTCTCCACAGCATGCACACTGTTGGGCAAACACAGACTAGACAGGGAATTCTACCAACACAAATGTTCCCAGAAAATGCTATCAGCAAATTGGTAACAAAGTCAACTCATCTCTGTGTATAAAGTAATGTAAATACCAGCAATATTTATTTCAAAGCAAAAATCGATTCATTAGCATTAATGAATCTGAGCCCACACATTCAACTGGGATCCTTCCTGGTTGTATGGTTTCTGTAATCAGAGTCAAATGTCATGGGGGGGGGGGGAGGGGACATGCAGGTGACCTTAATGAGTAAAGCCATGGGGCAGAAGGAAATAGGGAATTATAGGCACACTCACTTGATCCAAAGAAAACACAGTGCAGATTCTGCCCCTCCCCCAAACAAAGCCAAGCAACAGGTGCTACTCAAATTCTGGCCCCAGGCAGCCAGTTTCAGACCTCTAGGAGAGCCACTATCCTTAAGAGGATTTGAACCTCATGTTCCACAAATACCTACTGAGTGTATTAAGTGTACAAATCATCAAGGTGAGAATAGGGACAACTTAAGATATGTCAAACAAAGTTGGTTATGGTGGATGAGTATTTGCAGAGCTTAAGTACAAATATGATAGGCGTACAGCACTGGACAACTAAGTCCGATGCCCTCCAGTACTGCTGAGAGGTAACCACATGTCTACGCTCTCTTCCCTGAGTCTCAGTTTCCCATTGTATGAAATGTAGCCATCAGCCTTTTGGAATAATAGTGAAGATTACACAGGAATGAATTTGTAAAGCTCTCAGGATATAGTAAGCATTCAATACATGGTAGTTTATATTTTTATGAAAAGAATATTTAGGTCAGTGTTAATAATCCATGCTGAGAACTGTCCATGGGAAGACAGAAGAAATCTCCTAGGTGAGCTGGAAAATAATGCCCACCAGTCCCTTGGAAGAAGCTGCTAGAGCTATGACCAGACTCTCAGTCACCAGATACCAAGAAGGGATGGTCGTGCCACCCACAGATCAAAACAGAAGTCCCGTTCACCTGTGAGCATCACCTTGGGCGCATTGAGCAGTCATTCTGTTAAATATTTTAAACACTCAATGCAAAAATGCCAATGCAAACACGCAGGAGGCTAATGCAGGGTTTGTGCCAAACCCCCCCCCCACAGGCACAGTCACAGCCCTCACCAAGCACCCCTGTTGACACTGCTCTTCTCTCCAGGTCTGACAGCAGAGGACCTGAACACGTGCCCCTTTTTTAGACACTGAATGCTAGCCCCCACAGAAGACGCAGATTCCAACTCGTTGGGTCTATTTTTTTCTTTTCTTTCTTGTTTAAATCCCTGGGGAGACTGGATTGGGAAGAGGAAAATATGATGAAGTAAAATAGCACACAGGTGCTTCCTACCTAATTAAGAGAGAAGTTCCCAGCTGCACTGGAGGTGAATCATCACGGAGTTAGCCACCTGTGTCCTTCAAGTGGCATGTAGCTCCATCAAGAGCCATATTCCATATGCCTTCCTGAAAACTGCGTCCCTTTTCTTGGTAAAATGATGACGATCTGGTAACTAATAGTATTTTCGGCTTCCTGGCTTTCCTCCCTGTGGACCTCCCCGTTCATTTGTGTTTCCTTAATTCTAAAAATAATTAACTAACTCCGAAGTAAGAGGCTCGGGGCTTAGAAAAATCACACTTTACACTGAATCAAAGTTGTACCACGGGTGAAAAAAAGATGCCCATTTATATGTAGGCTATTCATCTGTGTATGGCATACAGGATGTATATGTGGCCAGATACATATTCATAATCCCAGCAACTCAGGAGGCTGAGACAGGAGGACTGGGAGTTCCAGGCCAGCCTCAGCAATTTAGTGAGACCCTGTCTCAAAAAATACAAAATACAAAATGCTGGGGATGGCCAGGCAAGGTGGTGCATGCCTGTAATCTTAGGAACAAGGTGAGGCAGGAGGATCACAAGCTCAAGGCCAGCCTCAGCAATTTAGAGAGGCCATAAGCAACACGGTGAGATTAAAAAGGGCTGGCAGTGTGGCTCAGTGTCAGTGCCCCTGGGTTAAATCCCTCGTCTCCAAAAACAGTAGTGGGAGAGGGGAGCTAGAGATGTAGCTCGGTGGTAGAGGGCTCCTGGGTTCAATGCCCAGTACCAAAAATAAGTTAAAAAAGGGTGGGGGGTGGTTGTGGCTTAGTGGTAGAGCACTTGTAGAGCATGCATGAGCCACTGGGTTCAATCCTGGCATCACATAAAAATAAACAAAATAGAGGTACTGTGTCCATCTACAGCTAAAAAATATTTTTTAAAAAAGGGGGTGGGGGGCTGGGGATGTGGCTCCAAGCGCACTCGCCTGGCATGCGTGCGGCCCAGGTTCGATCCTCAGCACCACAAACAAAGATGTTGTGTCCGCCAAAAACTGAAAAATATTTTTTTTAAAAAAAAGGATTACATCTCCTCAGCAGTCATGGGAGTGGGGGGTGGCACACACCTGGAATCCAAGCAACTCAGAGGCTGAGGCAGCAGGATCGCGAGTTCAAAGCCAGCCTCAGCTACTTAGCCAGGCCCTCAGCAACTCAGTGAGACCCTGTCTCCAAATAAATAAAAAGGGCTGGGGATGTGGCTCAGTAATTAAACCCCCCTGGTTTCAATCCCCGTGACCAAAAAAAAAAAAAAAAATTACACCAGCTGGTTACATGTCAGTGTAAAAATACGCTATGGTGTGTACAGCAAAAAATCACCTAACACAATTTTTGTGTGTAATGGACTCACACACACACACACACATTCACACACACACACACACACACACACACACACACACACACACACACACCACCTGTCACTGCCTCCAGGGAAACCCAATGATGGAGTGATGGGGGAGGGGAGAAGCCAGCTGGCTGGGGGAAGACCATAGAAAATTGTCACACAATGATGTATTAATGTTCCTAAAAGTTGCCTTTGGCTTAAAAAAAAAAAAACTGAACTTCTTATCTTTTAAATTTATAGTGTCAAAGGTGACTGAAGTCACCTGTCCTGATTTCTTAGATTTATACATAGATATTTCCTTCTTTGATATGAATAGAGAAGCATCTGGAAAGACAGACATCAGAGGAGACACACATCAGCTCTAAGGATGAGGAGTTACCTGGGGCTAGAGGTTCTCCTTTCTCCTCTGTCGTTCTGCAGTTTCAGTGTCATTTTTTGAGAGTGACAAATAAAATAAAAATCTACACAGAGACACAATGATGAGAGGCTATTGTATGCATATTAGAATGGCCAGAATCCAGAACACTGGCGGGGTAAAATCCTGGCAAGGGAGCCGAACAACAGGAACTCTCATTCATCACCCGGAAATGCAAAATGGGAGAGGAACTGGGGAAGGCAAATGGGCAGTTCTTTCTGTTTTTTGGTTTTTTGATACCAGGCATTGAACCCACGGTGCTCAGCCACTGAGTCACATTCCCCAGCCCTGTGTTATATTTTATTTAGAGACAGGGTCTCACTGAGTTGCTTAGGGCCTCGCTAAGTTGCAGAGGCTGGCTTTGAACTAGTGATCCTCCTGCCTCGGCCTCCCGAGCTGCCGGGATGACAGGCATGCACCACCTCACCCAGCCAAATAGGCAGTTTCTTACAAAAAGAAACATCATCTTACCAGGTGATCCAGCAATTTTGCTCCTTGGTATTTACCCAATGGAGCTGAAAACTCACATCCACACCATAAAATTGCACTAGAAAGTTTACAGCAGCTTTAGCCACAGGTGCTGAAATTCAACAGGAACCAAGACATCCCTGCGTAAGTGAATGGATAAATGAACTACCGTCTAGCTAGGCAAGGTAATATTATTCAGGGAAATAAAGAAATGTCACAAGCCTCCTGTCAGGCTTAGAGAGAAGATTGTTGGAACACACTTGTTTTTGTTGTTCATTTATCATATGGTAAATGGCAATGGATTTATTTTATTATTTGTTAACATTTTTGGTTTTGCAAATAAAAATTCTGTCATCAGTTAAAAAAAAACAGAACTCAATGGACAATATCAACTATTTTAATGTTCGTCAATTTTAGTGTTCATTACAAAGAAAAGACGTGACAAGCCATGAAATCACATGGAACTAAGATGCACACTGCTAAGTGAAAGAAGCCTATTTGAAAAGCGCATACCCTAAAGGGTTCTGGATATTTGATGTGACTCAGAAAAAGGATTGAAAATAAAGATCAGTGACAGAGTGGCAAGACAGGAGGATGAACAGGCAGAGCAGAGGACTTTTAGGGCAGTGAAACTACTCCAAATGACATGTCAATATCCTTTGGTCCAAGACCATAAAATAGCCAGGAGCATGCCTGTAATCCAATAACTGGGAGGCCGAGGCAGGAGGATCACAAGTTCAAAGCCAGCCTCAGCAACTTAGTGAAGCCCTGAGCAACTCAGTGAGACTCTGTCAAAATACAAAAAAAAAAGGGTTGGGGATGTGGCTTACTGGTTACATGCCCCTGGGTTCAATCCCCAGTATAAAAGGGAGAAGAAGAAAAAAATCATAAAATATACAAGTGAACCCTAATGGAGATTAGAGTCTGTGACTATAACATTGTATCAATGAAAGTTCATGAATTGTCACAAATGTGCCCTTCTGATGGGGGATGCTAGTGGGGTAGGCTCTTCACAGGTTGGTAGCAGAGGGCAGATGGAAAAATCTCTGTCTCTTATTCTCAATTTTACTGTGAATTGAAAACTGCTCTAACAAATGGAGCATTTTTTTTCTTAAGCTATTCAGAAAAACAAAAGGATGGTCTGAATTAATTTTAGGGTTAGAAAGAGACGGGGACATACAGAAGAAGGGTCAGAATCATTACCCATAAATTCCCATCATTAAGCATTTTATTAAACCCCCCAGAAGGACATCTGTATTTGAGACAGGAACCAAAACAATTATGTCAGGTTGATTTTCTGCACTCATTGCTTTTACTCATCTTGATTAAAAATCAGGTTGGCCACGATCCCCTGTGCACCACGCTCCTGAGGATTTATAAGGGTGGCTAACTCCACGACATTCTTAAACCGATCATTTAGGGTAACAAATGAGTTGTCTTCATCCTTCTGCTTGGTGGCTAAGCACATCAGCTTAAAATGATTATCTGCTTAAAATTCAGAAAATTTGAAGTATTCTTCATTTCAAATTACTCCACCAGTAAATAAATGCAAGATTAGGAGAATGTCACTCAATTGTACAGAAAAGTGATTTTTTTTTTCTGTTGGTACCAGGGATTGAACCCAGGGGCACTTAACCACTGAGCCCCATCCCCAGCCCTTTTTATATTTTATTTAGAGACAGGGTCTCACTGAGTTGCTTAGGGCCTTGCTAAATTGCTGAGGCTGGCTTTGAACTCATGATCCTCCTGCCTCAGCCTCCCAAGCTGCTGGGACTCCAGGGATGTGCCGATGCACGCAGCCAGAGTGATCTTTCTTAAGGAGGGATAATAAACCTCATTTTCAAAAACAGAAACAAAATAAAACAAAACTAGCTGAAAGGGAAGAGAACTGGAGTCCCACATTATCCAGGCTGACGACAGTGGCTCAGGCACAGGGGCTCTGGCTGCATGCGAAACCAGCAACAGGCAAACAGTGATTTGCAAAGACTGTCAGTTTTCATGATCCCTGCTCAACAGAAGCTCATGGGCTTTTCCTTTGGACAAAAGTGAATTAATCTTGTTGAATTGGAGTCCGTTTCGCCCTTCTCCCAGGAGATGAAATGCTGACTTCTGATTCTGAAATTACAAATGTTAGAGCAACTTGATTTTTCCATTTCTCAACCTCCAAAATGCTTACACAAGCAAAGGTGTCCCCAAGAGAACTTGGTATATTCTCATCCGTATATCCTCTCTCCTCTCTCTCAAGTTAGAAAAAAGCAACTGTCTCCCTTCGAGGCTTTGTTAACAACATACATTCCATAAGGCGAGACTCATTATCTCCTTCATCTGTTCTCACTCTCTTAGCCTCCTCCCTAATAACCAGCTGCTGCTTTGAACACTGGAACTCTACATCGTAGCCAGATATCTCAGATCCTCAATCATCTTGCCCTCTTAACGTTTTCAATCTCATTCCCTTGGTCATCCATTTCAGATTCCTGGATACTCAGAAAAATAAAAATCTGCAGGGTGTGGTGATGCACACCTGTCATCCCAACACCTCCGGAGGCTGAGGCAGGAGGATCCCAAGCTCAAAGCCAGCCTCAGCAACTTTGTGAGACCCTGAACAATTTGGCAAGATCTTGTCTCTAAAGAAAGTACAAAAAGGTCTGGGGATGTGGCTCAGTGGTCAAGCACCCCTGGGTTCAATCCCTGTAGTGAAATAAATAAATAAAAACAAAAATCGACGTGGTCACCTGGTCATCATTTACTGGGTGGGGGTGGTAACTGGTATTGAACCCGAGGGTGCTCTACCACTGAGCTAAACCTCAGCCTTTTGTTTTTATTTTTTTTTTTTTATTTTGAGAAAGGGTCTCACTAAGTTACTGAGGCTGGCCTCCAACTTATGAACTTCCAGCCTCAGCCTGTGCACCACAGGGTCAGGCTACCTGGTCCATGTTCTGATCCAATGTTTGAGATCACACACAGTTTCTTCTTGGAGTGACACAGACGGGGCTCAGAAAGCTCAGAATCAGAGAACAAACCACATTTCTGCACGGCCACACTCATTTTAAAGGGAGCTCCAATAACTCCCATGGTCCTGTCTGCATCCCTTAGAGCCAACCCAAGAAAACGGAACTTTGCCAGGCACAGTGGCACACATCTATAATCCCAGCAGCTCAAGGAGGCTGTCAGGAGGATTGTGAGTTCAAAGCCAGCCTCAGCAACTTAGCAAGATCCTGAGTAATTCAGAGAAACCCTGTCTCTAAATAAAATATAAAAAGGGCTGGTGGTGTGGATCAGTGGTTAAGTGCCTCTGGGTCCAATCTCCAGTACCAAAAAAAGAAAAAAAAAAAAACTAAAGAAAACTGAACTTCAATTAAACATATTAGCCCTCCACCCACTGAAAGTGCTGGCCTCCACCTCCAACTGCTGTATTTTATTCTTCCATGTAAACACCCCCCAATTTCTCGAAGCCCTTCGTAATACTCATTAAAGAGAGTGATACTCAAAAACAACCTTCTTTTTTAATTTTAAGGGATCTGGAACAAAACCTATTGAATCTTCCAATTCTGCTAGTTACACACAGACACCCCATGAATCTCCAACCTAGAGCCGTCTCTTTTTAAGGTGATCAGACATGTGCCAGGTGAAAACCTCCTTTCTCTCCTCACAAATTCAACCACCTGAAAGCACTCTATATTCATAAGCTTGATTCTCTCCGGGGACCTAAGAAAATATATTTTTAAAACAAGGCAGCCTGATTAAATGGAGCCCATTTCGCCCATTCTCAGAAGAGGTTCTTAACAGCATTTATTCCATTTCACATTTCAGAAGAAAATGAAAATTAACATGAAATCGAATTACCCCCCACGGATTTTAATTTATGTTGCATTTACATGTGGTAGGAACAAAATTGCAACAGGGCTGTCATTTGACCATCATCATTGACTCCACTTCCCAACGCAGTTCCGTTCAGATTCTAACTGCTGAGAAAATGAAATGCACGATTTTGATCTTTATGATCATTTTAACCCACTGAGGCATCATCGAACACCGTCTTGTCGTGTTGGGAGAACCCGCGTGCACACGGTGCTCCTGCTCAAGAAAATGTGTCATCAGAAAAACGTGACCTAGGAAGACAATTTCCCAAACTCTGTCCATATTCTAGCATCAACTTCTGATTTTCTTAAAAACTTGCCGGCCACACTGGCATGAACCTCCAATCAGCTGAGGCTCTTCCCTTGAAGAATCAGTGAAAATGACTGATCCCTGGCTCGAGTCAACTAGGAAAAGTTTTTCAAAGCACCCAAGGAAATCAGAATCCATTTGGGAAATCAGAAAAAAAGGATATTTAGAATAACGTTTGGGTCTGGTTTAGGTATACAAGAAGGGTACAGTATGGAAGGACATGGTTATATGATTTATCTGCATCCTCTCAGTGAATCCTCAAGGACTCCTAAGATCCAGGTACTCTGGTTGGTCTCCTTTTACAGAATCTGAGACTCTGGGTGATGAAATGATATGCACATTCACATAAAGAGCTGGCACAGTAACACACACCTGCAATCCCAGCAACTCGGGAGGCTGAGGCAGGAGGATCACATGTTTGAGGCCAGCCTGGGCCACTTAGCAAGACCCTGTCTCAAAGTTAAAAAAAATAAAAATAAAAAGGGCTGAGGATGTGGCTCGGTGGTTAAGCACCCCTGGGTTCAATCTCTAGTACCTCTCCTCCCTAAAAAATGGACACAAATTGCAGCTGAACCTAGACTCAACACACAGGTTAGCAGGCAATGAAAGAGATGAACCCTGAGGAGCTGGGTTGAATACTGTCCCTCTAAAAAACTCATGTGCATGAGGAATATCAGTTGATCTCACTCAGAAATAGGATGTTTGCAGATATAATTAGTTAAGAGGAGGTCGTGTAGATTAGAGGCCTTAATCCCAATGTGACTGATGTATTTTTACTTTATTTTTACACTGTGATAGGGATCAAATCCAGGTTCTTGCATATGCTATGCAAGCACTCTACCTCTGAGCTATTCCCAGCCCTGATATGCTTTTATGTAAAGGAGACCCCCCCACACACACACACACACAGGCGGAGGGGGGGAGATCATCATATAAATATGGAGGCAGAAAATGCCATTATAAAGTATGTTAGCTTGTAGTCACTATAACAAATGCCTGAGAAAATCAACTTACTAATAAAAAAGGTTTACTGTGACTCACAGGTTTTTTGTTTGTTTGTTTTTTATTTGGGGGTGCTGGGGATTGAACCCAGGGCCTTTTGCATGTGAGGCAAGCACTCTACCAACTGAGCTATGTCCCCAGCCCCTGGCTCACAGTTTTGGAGACTGAAGTTCATGATCATTCTCCTCACAGCTAGGAAGTAAAACAAAGAAGAAAGGGTGAGTTCTATTTTCTCCTTTGAGGACATGGTCTCTGATGACCTCCAAGGAGGCCCCATCTCTTAAAAGCTCCACCACCTCGCCAAAGCATCTCCTGGGAGGGACCCAAAACACTAACATGTGGACCTACAGGGGGCCATCCAACCTCCAAAGCACAGCTGGCTTCAGTGTCACACGCCTGTCATCCCAGGGGCTCAGGAGGCTAAGGCAGGAGGATCACCAGTTCAAAGCCAGCCTCAGCAACTTAGCGAGGTCCTAAGCAACTCAGGGAGACCCTGTCTCCAAATAAAATACAAAATAGGGCTGGGGATGGGGCTCAGTGGTCCAGTGCCCCAGTGCTAAGGAAAACTGGCAGCCCCTAGAACCCAGGGAAAGGGAGCTATCTTTCCCAGCTCCTTCAGAGGGAGCCGGAGCCTTTTAGAGTTCTAATTCTCAGAACTATGCAACGACAGACGCTTCCCCAAACGGAATCTGTGAACAGGAAGGACCGACAGCAACAGCGACCCACCAGTCAGAAGGGGGCCCCGGTCCAGGAGGCTGGTGCACGCCCAGCCCCTGCAGGGGTGTCTGCGGTGAGCTGTGCTGGCTGTCCACCAGGCAGGGAAGCGGCACTGCTCCTGACAAGAGCGACATCTGGCCCCGCCAAGCGCAGGAGAGCACCACAAAACCCACTGCAAACTGGAGCCTCTCTAAGGGCTCCCCAGGGCTCAGATAAAGTCTGATGATTCCATCCCAGCCTGCAAGCTCCACTCCAAGATCCCAGGGTCCTGTGCCCAGGCAAGAAATTTACATTGTTCTGTGTAAGACCTGTCCTAATTCTACCCACTCCACATCCACCCATGCAAATGTTTGTTTTGTTTTATTGCCAGGGTTTGAACCCAGGGGTGCTTAACCACTGAGCCCTGTTCCCAGCCCTTTTTAATATTTTATTTAGAGACAGGGTCTCACTGAGTTGCTTACGGCCTCTCTAAATTGCTGAGACTGGCCTTGAACTCACAGTCCTCCTGCCTCAGCCTCCCGAGTCGCTGGGCCACTGCACCAGGCCCACGCACACCAATGTTAAGCCTTCCTTCAATAAACTTCCTAAAGAACCTTCTAGGTAACTGACATTTTGTTTGACCTCCTAGATACAATGGTAAACCTGCCAAATATACAACCATCCGTTAGGACCTGTATCCTCTAGAAAGAAGAAGAGACATCCAGTAAGCAATTTTAAACAAGATAAGCATACCAAGGAGCCATAAAGTGCTACAGGAGACAGAAAATGAGACTGGTCAGTCATATACAGCTGTCCAGGCTGTGCACTGCATAAGGACACCTAACCAAGGAACATGTTGGGGCAGCTAAAAAACAGCCCTCTTTGTATGTATAGCTTGACCAAAAGGGCACTCTATTCTCATTACCAGACAGAACCAGTTCCATTAGCAGCAGCTGTAAAATTGTGGGGAACAGACGCCTGATCTTGCAGACAGCATCAATGAATCTGGATTTTATATTAAGAGTAATGGGAAATAATTGAAGAGTTTTTTTCAAAGTATTAGACTCAGCTGTCTAGAGGAACAGAAACAGTAATTTTCCCAACCTTAGTTCATCACTTATCCCGAAATAATGCAAGGAAATGTGTAAATAATTGAAACTAAGATTATCTGTAAAAAATGCCACTTTTCCTTTTTTACCAACGCACATGCATATAAAACCTTGATGGAAAAGGTAGTTTTTTTTCCATCCTCCTTTTAACTTTTTAGGATTTAAACGTCTGATTAATCGGGTACTCCTTCACTGGACCCAAGTAGGATTCCAGGCCCCATTCCAGCCTGTGTTCCCTGCGCATAGATCAAGTTCTCCCTGTTGCGAGAAGCTCCCAAAGTGCCCAAATTTAAAAGGGTCAGTGTGCACAGATCCTCATCCAGCAGACTGCAAAACTGGAAAACCAAACCTGTTACTTTGAGAGTCTCAGCTGGGCCCAGTGGTGCACGCACACCTGTAATCCCAGCGGCTCGGGAGGCTGAGGCAGGAGGATCATGAGTTCAAAGCCAGCCTCAGCAACTTAGAGAGGCCCTAAGCAACTCAGCCAGACTCTGTCTCTAAATCAAATATTTGTTAAAAGGGCTGGGATGTGGCTCAGTGGTTAAGTGCCCCTGGATTCAATGATCCCTTGTACCAAAGGGGGAAAAAAAACAATATGAGTCTCACATCAAGACTTTCTATCACCAAATCAAGGAGGCGTATCATCCGGAGATAAACTGATGAAACACAGGGATTCTGAGATGGGCTATCATTTCCTGGGCAGAAGCTAAGATGCTCAGCAGCATGAGGTCAGAGTGAGGCCATCCTACATCCAAAGTCATCCCCATATCACATTGTGTCACACTGTGTGCTTACAGCATTAAAGCGGGTTTCCCAGAGCCATTTGGTAGGGCACTAATTGCATAGGATGTCTCCTGAAACCTGTCTCTGGTCAGCTAAGTTTAGGAGACCCCACCTCTGCATGGCCCCTCTCTGCTTCCTTATCAATCAAATAGGAACGAACAGCTCTTCCTACCCTGAGAGGCTGTTGCAGGGATTTACGATGTAATACATGCAAAGTGCTCAAAACAATGCCCAGCACACAGTAAGTGCTAAATAAATCTTTCTGGGAGTTTTGTTTGTTTGTTTGTTTTGGTACTGGGGATTGAACCCAGGGGCACTCAACCACTGAGCCACATCCCCAGCCCTATTTTATATTTTATTTAGAGACAGGGTCTCAGTGAGTTGCTTGGAGCCTTGCTGAGTTGCTGAGGCTGGCTTTGAACTCCTGCCTCAGCCTCCTGAGCTGCTGGGATTACAGGATGCACCATCATACCCAGCCTTTTTTTTTTTTCATAACATTTTTTAAAAATATTTTTTAGTTATCAGTGGACCTTTATCTTTATTTATTTGTGCTAAGAATTGAACCCAGAGCCTCACACACACTAGGCACGTGCTCTACCACTGAGCCCCAGCCACAGCCCCTGCTTTTATTTACATTTTAGGAGCATCTTGAATTTTTTTGTCCAAAGCCCTCTGAGAAGTCATGCAAACATGGAAGTCTGGCTTGCGCATTCCAGGCTCACCCACATCGGGCTGATCCTAGGATCCTCTTATACCCCCAGAAAACACTTGCCATCTCTGCAGGGCCCAAGTCCTACCGAGCTGACCTCCTCTAGGCTATTCCAAGCCTGTGTCTCTCCGCCTGGCTTCCTTCCTCGGCTCCTCCAGCACCAGAGGAGATTTTATTTATCACTTAGACCATTAGATGGCAGAAGAAGAGAAACCAGCTCCAGGACTAAAGGCACCTTTCTATTTCCAGTTCCTCTTCGTCGGCAGGGTCCCTTAAAAAACTGGCTGAAGGGTCAAGTGGAAATGACAATGAAGGGCACCTTGCCCAGACCTGGTGTAAAAAGCCCACTTTGACCCAGCGGGGACTATAAAACACCCCAAGGCCAAGGACAACCACTCCCGGTGCAGAACTGGGAGAGAAACAATGGAAACTGTGCTCCTCACTAACACAACACCGACTATTCCTCTTTCTATTTCCATCCCCTAGAAAACTAAGCAAGAGTTGCTCTAACAGTGACAACCCCTGGCAGGACACTTGGCTAGCGTGTGGGTGGGCCTGGGTTCGATTCTCAGCGCTGCAGAACGAAACATCTGTCACGTGCATGAAGAATCCTGTCCACCACAGAATAAAGAACTGGCATGCAAATAGCCACAGGGTCCTAGCCTTCATGTGTGAACTCATTCCATCCTCACAACTACCCTCTGAGATACATGACAGCATCCCCAGATTGGAGGTACCAAGCAGTAAACAGCTTTACCAAGACCACACAACTAAATTCATTACAATTCACTAAAAGGCAGGGGTGGACTCAAACCAAGAGAATGTGGCTCTCCAGCCCCATATTTTGGAAAAAACTGCTTCACAGAGCATGAACATTAAGAATTAGGGATGACCAGGTGCTGTGGCACACACCTGTAATCCCAATGGCTTAGGAGGCTGAGGCAGGAGGATCACGAGTTCAAAGCCAGCCTCAGCAATAGTGAGGCCCTCAGCAACTCAGTGATACCCTGTCTCTAAATAAAATATAAAAGGGGCTGGGGATGGGGCTCAGGGGTGAAGCACCCCTGGGTTCAATGCCTGGTACCAGAGAGAGAGAGAGAGAGAGAGAGGAACTAGGGACACCACAAATGCAGATTTACCTGCCCATACATCAAGCTGCCCCTGAAGTTTTTTACATAATGAGAAACCACAGAGATAAATGTAAAGTACCACTTTAGGCTCAATCTGTCACAGGTGAATGTTGCCATGGGGGGCGGGGCCTGGCTGGGCTGGGAGGCGTCCTATGGGAAGGGATTGTGGTGCAGGCTGACCACAAAATCAATACCGGCCAGGAGTGTGACACGGGTCAGAGGAGAGGGAAGGGACCTTTGAGCGCAGTGGGACCCACCCAAGGGAAGGAAGGAGGGCCTGTCTGCAGCCAGGTAGCAGAACCACACCTGGAGCTCAGGAGGCACAACTCCGTCAGCCAGCTCGCCCACTCCAGAGGAGACAGTCAGGAGTGCAAAGCCTCTGAAAAGTAAGTCTTACCGGGAAAACAGTCACTCTACTGCAGATTTCAGAGCCTCCCATCTTCCAGCCCCTCTGCTCTTTTTTTGGCAGAGGGGGACTGAACTTAGGGACACTCAACCCCTGAGCCCCATCCTGAGCCCTATTTTGTACTTTATTTAGAGACAGGGTCTCACTGAGTGGCTTAGGGCCTTGCAGTTGCTGAGGCTGGCTTGGAACTCGAGATCCTCCTGCCTCAGCCTCCCGAGCTGCTGGGATGACAGGTGTGCGCCCACCACACCTGGCCATTCTGCTTGCTTTCATAGCCTTTTTACCTTGCATTATGTTACAAGATTTCTCTGACGTCAATTACAGTCCATCTTTGTCCAAGAGGACATGGAAATTTTTTCCCCTCTTTTCTTTTTCTTTAAGTGCTGAGGCTCCAACCCAGGGACTCCCACATGCTAGGCTAGTGCTGAGAGCTGAGCTGCACCCCAGCCCACAAGGGGTTCTACTTTGTGTTTTGATTTTGCGCTTGTTCTCCACAGTGTGTGGCTCCTGGATAGACCCTCATGGGTGAAACACTAACTGACACACTAAGAGAGGCTCAGCGAGACCCGAAGAATTAATGGATTCTTTTGAAAGAATTATGGATGCTCACGACTGGAAAAGAGAATTCTTAGGAGGAATGAAATCAACTTATTAAACATTTATCATTATTTATATTTTATACTGACTACAAGTACAGACTCTGGAATCAGGAAGAAGGGCCATTTATTTTTACTTTTTTCTTTTTTTCTTATTTATTTATTTATTTATTTATTTTTGGTACCAGGGATGGAACCCAGGGGCACACGACCACTGAGCCACATCCCCAGCCCTATTTTGTATTTTATTTAGAGACAGTGTCTCACTGAGTTGCTTAGTACTTTGCTTTTGTTGAGGCTGGCTTGGAACTCGAGATCCTCCTGCCTCAGCCTCCCCAGCCACTGGGATTACAGGGGTGCGCCACTGCACCAAGCTTATTCTTTTTAGATAGATATGACAATGGAGTGAATTTGGACATATCACACATACATGGAGTCTAACTCCCCATTCTTGTGGTTGGACATGATGTGGAGTTTCCCTGGTCGTGTGTTCATATATGAATATGGGAAAGTTCTGTCCCATTCACTCCACTGTCTTTCCCATTCCCATCCCCCTCCCTTCCCTTCATTCCCCTTTGTCTCATCCAGTGAACTCCTATTCTTCCTTCCCCCACTCCCAGAATGGCCATTTGTAAGCAATTAATTACACTTTTGAGTATTTTGGATACCTTCAGTTTTCTCAGCGACGCCCAAAGAGACTAAGAACTCAAGCACTTGGGAACAGAAATGAAACTCTAAAACAGGAAGAGGAAACAACACCTATTTCTGTGCTACTGTGGTGATGAAGGAAGGTAATGTGTGTAAAAGAACTTTCTCAATCTCTGACCAAGAGGAAGGTCCCAGTGATCATCGGCCGTGATAGTTTATGGAACTCACGATGGCAGAAGGTGGCGCACACGACCCCAGAGAGCAGCTCTGCCTGGCTGTGTTCAGGGACTTTCCACTGGTCACTTGACTTTGGCCACAGTAGCGACATTTAAACAATAGAACTGGCCAACGCTACAAGTGGTGCTCTCCGCCCAGAGTTGGTTGTTAACTAGTAACCAGAATAGCACTGGCTACACTTGGGGACAGAATTCAAGGTGACCACACAAGAATGAACTCACGGGCATTTCTTTCTTTTTTCTTTTTCTTTTTTTTTTTTTTTTTGTTGTTGTTGTTGTTGTTGTTGTTACCAGGGCACTTAACCGCTGAGCTGCTTTCCCGGATCTATTTTGCATTTTCTTTAGAGACAAGGTCTCCCTGAGTTGCTTAGGGCCTCACTTTTGCTGAGGCTGGCTTCAAACTCGAGATCCTCCTGCCTCAGCCTCCTGAGCTGCGGGGATGACAAGTGGGCATCACCTCACTAGGTCTCACAGGCATTTCTGACTGAACCAGCAGCGCTGTTCAAGTCAAAGCTGGATGGCATCATCTGTCAGGCGTGCCCTGCTCTCTCAATGGACTCAACCACTCTACATGGGCAGGATCGCCAACCGTCCACATCTCTCTGCCTTCCAACCCTGGCCCAGCGGCAAACACCCAGATCTGTTCTTGTATTCAGCTGCTTCCTCCCACCTAAAAGATTCTAATTCCTACCATACCTGTCCAACTGCATGAGGTCTAATTTCCATGGTTCTAACCACTAACGAAAATGGTTAATGTCTTTTTTTTTAAATATGAAAGTTGTAGCTTCTCTTTTCAAAACCAACCTTTTCAAATAAAAAAGAAAAGAAAAACACACACACACAATGAAAGCTATTATGTAAGAAAAGCCACACCTTGTAACGTGCCTATTATTCCAGACACAAAGCAAAACCAAGAAATCTCTTCTCTTCTGGAGAAGAACCCTGAGAATGGATGAAGCAGTTTTCATTAGAGATGCAATTAGCAGGAGCTTTCTGAAATACAAAGATAAGGTGTGGGGTGGACCTCAGAGAGACCTTGGATGCCTTTCTGTCAATGAAAGAGACCCAGGGACAAAAACCTGTTCAGACCACCCCCACACCCCCAACCTGTCCTTACCTTTTCATTCATTTTTGTTCTTCAACTTAACTCTAAATTCACTTCATAGAGCAACTTTTCTCAAAGCAAGAAAAACACAGCCATTGTACAGGCACAGAGCAATGAGGAAGAAAACAAAAAGGTTTTCATAAGGTCAGGCATGGTGGTGCACACCTGTAATCCCACGGGCTCAGGAGGCTGAGGCAGGAGAATGGCAGGGTTGAGGCCAGCCTCAGCAACTTCGTGAGACCCTGTCTCAAAATAAAAAAATAAAAAGGGCTGGGAGGTGTGGCTCAATGATAAAGCACCCCTGGGTTTAATACCCAATACCAAAAAAGAAAAAAAAAAGGGAAGGGGGTTTCATCTGAGATTCAATGCAATCCACCGAATATATTATTCTACTTCATGTAATTTGAGGCCCTGATGCTGCAAGATCCATACAAGTTTAAAACTACAAACAAGCTACCACAAACCTGCTCAAACAAAAGCCCACAGGAGCAATCCAGCCAGGGTGATAATTCAGGACAAGAGTATGAGGGGCACCTCAGAGCTGCAGAATGGAACATGGGGTGGATCAGAAATTCTGGCTCCATAGCCAGGCAAAGTGATGCACATCTGTAACACCAGCAGCTCAGGAGGCTGAGGCAGGAGGATCACAAGTTCAAAGCCAACCTCAGGGACTTAGTGAGGCCCTCATCAACTCAGCAAGACCCTGTCTCAAAATATAAAATAAAAAGGGCTGGGGATGTGGCTCAGCGGTTAAGTGCCCCTGAGTTCAATCCCTGGTATCAAACTAAAATAAAATAAAATACTCCCTTCTTTCCTGGAATACCATCACTTTTTAAAATACAAGCTGAGAACCCCTTATCTGGAATGCGTGGGTCTACAAGTACTTCAAACACAAGAGCAGATATCTCAGGCAGGTCCCAAGTCCAAACATGAAATGCATTTACATTTTATATACACATGGCTTGAAGACAATTTCATATAACATATTTAATCATTTTGTATATAAAAAACAAAACTTTCATGGTATGGAATTTTCCAGATGCAGCATCTGAAACTGACAAGTTTCAGACTAGGGAGCATTCTGACTTGGGGGCAGGGTACCAGGGATTGAACTCAGGGCTCTCAACCACTGAGGCCCATCCTCAGCCCTATTTTGTATTTTATTTAGAGACAGAGACTCACTGAGTTGCTTAGCACCTTGCTTTTGCTGAGGCTTGTTTTCAACTCTCAATCCTCCTGCCTCAGCCTCCCAAGCGTCTGGGATTACAGATGTGCACCACCATGCCTAACAGCATTTTGAATTTTGTTGTTGTTGTTGTTGTTTGTGGTATTGGGGATTGAACCCAGGGCCTTGTGCATGCAAGACATGCACTCTACCAACTGAGCTATAGCCCCAGCCCCATCATTTTGAATTTTGAACTAAGAATGCTCACCCTGTACTTCACTAAAACATAAAGTCACCAGATAACACCAGAAAATAAACCACAGAGATGAGGAGATGGGAATCTAAGCACTTTCGAACAGAAAGCAACCTTACTAAAGTTTCTTTTCGTGGACAGGAATGGTGACAAACATTTCACTCTTTTCTTTCTTAGTGAACAAAGCCTTAAACTGGCCCTCTTCTGATCTGACGTGTGCTCGTTTTCTCTTCCATTTGGTTAAACGCATGCTCAGAAGGCCTTGCTGGATGTGGATTACACGAGACTCAAACGACTGCATCACATCATCTGAGAAGGGAAATGTCTCAGGCATCTTGACCCTAAATGGCATGTGGCAGATAAAAGCATCAGAAGTGCCCCAACTCCCAAGACAGGACTTGAGTTTCCAGGGACCAGTAGTAGGATATTTTTCATACCCTGAGACACCTGGATCTGGAGCATCCCCCATCAGGCTCTTGTGTTGAAGACTTAGCTCCCACCTGTTGGTGCTTTGGGGAAGAAGTGTGTCACTGGGGTGTGCTGCCCTTCCTCTCTCTCTGCCACTAACCATCATGCAGAGCAGCTTGGCTCCACATGAACTCCACCATGATGGCCCAAGGCAACCATGGGCTGAGACCAGAAGACTGTGAGCCAAAATAGAACCTTCTTCCTTTGAAAGGGTTTATCTCACGCATTTTGTCACAGCAACGGAAAACTGACTACCACATACTCCATTCCCAAGTACATATTTACTAGTGCTTATCTTGACTAGCTAGGAACACTGATTTTCAGTACAAATCTCATGAAAGTACTCTATCAATAGTCTTTAATTCTGGATTTTAAGGTATTTAGCAAATTCTCACCCCCCAATACTAAAACTTTTGGTGATAACAAATATAATACACAATCAAAAGAGAAATGAGGGAAGAGAGGAAAATTAGGCTGAGAATTTTATCATCTCTTGCTGCTTCATGGAACAAGAGGTTGAGAATTTGCTGCCTGATAAAGATTAGATAACACATCATTTCCCTAAAACTGAGTTTCCTAAAATTCTCTTCTATTGTGGCAGATATTTCTGAGGTGTCACTCTGACCCACAGATTCCTTCTTTGAAAAGGCAGCTTCCCCCCTTCAGCACTCCTACCATCCTGGACACACATTTATAACAACTACAGATTTCAAAATGTGCTCCTGGCAGGCCTTGAGTCCCGCCCCTGGCGAGAGCTGATTGGCTGTTAGGAATGGATATCTGATAAGCTGTACCAATCAAATGCTCTCTTTTGAGGAAATCAGAACACAGCACCTCTATATAGAAAAGCTATCATATAGTAAATCAGGAAGCTATGGGGCTCCTCTGGGATTTAAAGCCTACCTTGTAGGTGGAAAATCAGAGGCCATCTGGAAATAAAGACACTCAGATGAATAAGAGGCCTTGCGACTTCTTATTCAATTCTGGCCCCTTCCTGAGATCCCACTCCATTCTTTTTTATTTTATTTTATTTTATTTTATTTTATTTTAGGAGGTACCATCAATTGAACCCAGGGACTCAGGGGCACTTAACTACTAAACTACATCTCCAGCTCCTTTTTATTTTATTTTATTTTTTTTTAGATAAAGTCTCACTAAGTTGCTTAGGGCCTCCCTAAGTTGCTGAGGTCATCCTCCAACTTGTGATCCTCCTGCCTTGGCCTCCCGAGCTGCAGGGATTCTAGGTGTGAAGCTAAAGTCTGAAGGCAACAGAACAGCTAGCTAGAAAAAAGGACAGTAAAGAATATTCCTGGTGGAGAGAAACGTGTGTTTGGGGGCCCAACGCTGGAAAACAAGGAGTTTAAGGAACTGAAAGAAGCTTAAGCGATTAGAATATGAAATCCAAGGGGGCACGTGGAAAGGAACAGTTCGGGAGATCAAGTCTCTGTAATAAGCCCCACCAAGAAAGAGGTGGAGTCTCTCCTCTCCTTTGAAATCTGGGTGGCCCGAGACGGCCACTAAGCCCTGGAAGGGGGTGAAGGGACGCTGTGAGCTCCATAGCTCGGGCCTCTTGACTCTTTGGCTGGTTTGGTTGCTCTGGTCTGGTCTGAACTGGTTTTGAAAAGTCAAGGTCTAGCTATGTTGCCCAGGCTGGCCCCCCAACTCCTGGGCTCCAGTGATGTGATCCTCCTGCCTCAGCCTCCTGGGTAGCTGGGACTACAGGTATGCACCACCACGCCCAGCTCACCTTCACTCCTGTGGAATGGTCCCCTGGAACCACCAAGCAAGGAAGACAGTCCAGCCCGCAGGAAGGAAACAAGCCCACGGGAGAGAACCGACACGCTCCAGAGGACAGCAGGCACCAAAGGCCAGACACCTAGCAAGGCCACCTTGGAACTTGTAGCTCAGCCCTTATCTAAATGAACTGAGCAGATGAGGAAACCCAGGGGAAACCAGCCCAAGACCTGTCAGCCACCCAACCCAGAAAGTCAGGAGAAATAATGCTTTTTTGGGGGGAGGGGGGAGTGAGGATTGAACCCAGGGTCGCTTAACCACTGAGTCACATCCCTGCCCCTTTTGTATATATTTTATTAAGAGACAGGGTCTCATTGAGTCGCTTGGTGCCTTGCTAAGTTGCTGAGGCTGTCTTTGAACTCGCGACCCTCCTGCTTCAGCCTCCGCAGCTGCTATGCACCATGGCACCCAGCACGTCTTTGTTTTTTTAAGAGCCACTGAGCTTTGTGGGTTTTGCTAGACAGCAAACTGAAAGAGGTCAGATCAAGTAGGACCAGGTTGGGGACTGTGCCTTCATCCTGAAATCAGTGGAGAGCCAGAGAAGTGTTTGAAAAGCACAGTAACATAATCTATCAGTACACACGCAGTGCTCAGGCCAGCAAACTCTCGGAGGCACTAGAAATATGAACTTGGTGGTGGGAGGCAGGAGATGGATTGCCAAGTACAAAGAAAACAACGGCAGAATCATAATTCCTTAAATGTTGCTCTAGTTTGCTGAGATCCTTAGCAGGTGAACCTCGAATCAGTTCTTACACAGCTACACGTAAGCATGCTTCACGTGGAAGGTGGGCACAGGTTGACCTAAGTGTTGAGTCGTGGAAGTACTCAGGACCTTGCCTGTCAGTAAATAGCAAAGATGACCTAGGCGCAGCGGTCATCTTTAATCTCACCTGTAATCCCAGCAACTCAGGCAGCTGAGGCAGGAGGATCACTATAAAAAATAAAAAGGGCTTTGGGTGTGGCTCAGCAACTTAGCAAGGTAGAGTGCTTCTGGGTTGAAGCCCCAGTACTACCAAAAAAAATATTTTTTTAAGTAAATAAACCAATATCAAAGATGAGAGCAGAAAGAGGCTCAAACAGAAAAACTCCAGCAAAATTTGACTCAAATTGATATATATATGTAAATATATATGAGATATATATATAATATCTATTTATCTCTACTTAATTATACACACACACACACACACACACACACACACTCTTAGTTTTTTCTATGGACAGTACACTCTTTCGGATAATAGGCAAACTCGTACAGCTTCCCAAAAGCCAGGCACACACCAGTATGACTCTAGCAGAGAGGGACTCTCACGGGGACGGTCACCTAGCAGAGGAGGTAGAGGCCTGTATTCTGGAATCCGAATCCAACCAGTTATCACCATTCCAGATTTCAAAGGCTGGCCAGCGCCTTGAAGCTGGTACAACCTCTGCACACTCAGGGGGCCCTTCCTGGCTCCTTGTCCCTGCCCTTTGGTCTTAGATTCCTGAGGCCTGTTTTGAGCGGTGATGCTCAGTGTTGGGCTAAGGAAATCCTCTGGCTTCCCAGAAGGCTGGCCAGGAAATAGTTTAGAAGGCAGCTCTTTCCTGGTGGTGGCCGGCCTCCCCGCAGGGAGAGAAGGAGGCCAGGGCTGGGGCTGTCTGTGGCTGATGGGGAGACCGCAGGCCACAGGTGGCCCCTGCAGAGGGAGGCCCTGGGCTGTGGGTTTCTGCGCTGGATAAGCACACCACAGCCCAGGGCCTCACCTGCCAAACAGAATCTTTTAAACCACATTTTAATTGAATTTTTACGTGCAATTTAATTAACTTCTGACAAATAGTAGAGCCACTGCACAGTGATAGATGATACGAAGAAAGGAGATGAGATAATGAAATTATATCAAAATTCGGTAAGATTTTACCTAAGGGACATGGTTGTGTTAGATGATTACTTTGGCCCCAAAGAATTGCAAACAGATGAAACCAGGTTATCGCTTAATTTATGGGAAAACAAAACACAATACTTGATAGTACTTATGTTTTTTTAAATTTACTTTTTTAAAAAATATGGACCTTTTTATTTTATTTATTTATATGTGGTGCTGAGAATCGAACCCAGTGCCTCATACATGCTAGGCAAGCACTTTACCACTAAGCTAAAACCCCAGCCCCAAATTTACACTTTTTTTTAAGAAAAAGGACAGTTGTCACAATCAAAATAATAGGGACAAGAAGCTGGGGATGTGGCTCAAGGTAGAGTGCTTGCCTAGCATATGTGAGGCACTGGGTTCAATCCTCAGCACCACATAAAAATAAACAAATAAATAAAATAAAAATATTATGTCAATCTATAACTCAAATTATTTAAAGTAATAATAATAATAGTAAGAAAATACTACTCTCATAATGAATAAAGTTTAACCAGATATTGAATTTAAGAAGAATATTCTATGTTTAGCAAAATGATTATCTTTTCTATTGAGTTCAAAGACAAAATTTAAGCTATAAGAATTTTCTTCAATTGTCTAAGCTACAAACAAAACTACAGCTTCCAGGAGAAATAATGAACTTGATTGGCGGACAGGAACAATTTTAATTTAACTAAGCTATCTTTACTTGGGAGAAACTTTGGCATGGTAGGTAAGCATTCTACCACTGAGCTACACACCCAGGTCCTTGAAATATACATATATATATATATATATATATATATATATATATATATATATATATTAGGGATTAAACACAAAGGTGCTTATCTACTGAGCAATATCCCCAGCACTTTTTATTTGTTATTTAGAGACAGGGTCTCATTAGGTTGTTTACAGTCTTGCTAAATTGCTAAGGCTGGCTTGGAACTTTCGATCCTCCTGTCTCAGCCTCCAGAGCTGCTGGGATTATAAGCATACACACACCACCATGCCTGGCATTAAATGTGCTTCTTGAAGGGCCTTTAATGAGCTCTGTTTTCACTTACCTGTTCAAGGTGAGTCGTGTACTACACACAGGATAGGGGCAGACAAACTGACCAACCTCTGAAAGTCCCTTCAGTCCTAAAATGACACTGTTCAGCACCATGTACATCTACTTCAGGAGGCTGTGGCAGGAGGATTGTGAGTTCCAAGCCAGCCTCAGCCACTGAGTGAGGCTCTAAGCAACTCAGTGAGACCCTGTCTCTAAATAAAATATAAAAAAGGGCTGGGGAGGGGCTCAGTGGTTAAGCGCCCCGGGGTTTAATCCCTGGTATTAAAAAAAAAATTGTTTTTAAAAAGATGACACTGTTCAAATGACAACCTCCACATAGTTATGTGTGTGACTTGATACTTTTTCTGCAAGCAGATGGGACAATTAAAGTCCAAAAAAACTTAAAGCGTCAAGCCTGCGCCTGGTTGAATGCAGACCTCCTGTGATCAAGGCAGGTGGGCCACCGGAAGCCTAAAGAGGGACCAGTTTGTTGGTGTAACAATGACAGAAGACTTATTTATAGTTTTCTTGAGACTCATTAGGACATTTCCTGAAATGAGACTGCCTCACCAAAACCATCTCCTGGTGACAAGCTGGGAGGACACAGGAGAAACGGGTCATCAGAGACAAAAGGACACGGGTGTGCCTGCTGTCTGTGTAGCAGAGGCCACGCCAAGGGCAGTGTGTCTTTTAGGGAGGAGGCCAGGGCTGTAGGTAAACAGCAGGAACTGGCTGCTGATGCCATATCCTGTCCTGCTGAACTCATTAAATGTGGGAGACCCTCCGCCACCCCAGGAAACACCAGCGATCCTGTGTCTTTTGTGATCCCTTCGAAACCATTCTGACCACACAGCGAAGGAGAAAAACTTTAACCTACATCACACGCTCCATGGGCTACTCAGATCATCCAAGAAACACACTCTTTGGACTTACTGTGGTTCCACATGAAGACTCTTTTTGTTTATTTGTGTATTTTTTTCAATGATACAATGTGGTGTTTTTGGTTTTTTTACACAATATATGTATGGACTTATTTATTTTATTTTTATGCGGTGCTGAGCCTTGAACCCAGTGCCTCACACATGCTAGGCAAGCGCTCTGCCACTGAGCCACAGCCCCAGCCCTTCTTTTACTTATCTTCTTAAAATTGTCTTTTGTAGCTGGGCACAGCGGTGCACACCTGTGATCCCAGTGGCTCTGGAGGCTGAGGCAGGAGGATTGTAAGATTGAGGCCAGTCTCAGCAACTTAGTGAGGCCTTAAGCAACTTGAAAGACCCTGTCTCAAAATGAAAAATGAAAAGGGGGGCTGGGGATGTGGCTCAACCGGTAGCGCACTCGCCTGGCATGCATGCGGCCCGGGTTCGATCCTCAGCACCACATACCAACAAAGATGTTGTGTCTGCTGAGAACTAAAAAATAAATATTAAAAACTCTCTCTCTCTCTCTCTCTCTCTCTCTCTCTCTCTCTTTAAAAAAAAGAAAAGGGCTGGGGATGTGGCTCAGTTGTTAAGCAACCCTGGGTTCACTCCCAGGTACCAACAAATAAATAAATAAGTAAAATAAAATGGTCTTTCATGAAGCCTCCACGTTTCCACATTTCCCTCACCATGAGCAAGAGGACCAATCAGTACAGCCCTATATATAATCCTTATTATTTAAAAATATACAAACTGCATTGTACCAACATGACCGTTATTTCATATTCTGTCACAGTGAGAGGGGAAAGAAGTGGGATAGTAACCCAGCGCTCACTCTGGACAAATCAGAAACAGCCCGAAGCAGATGACGCCGCTTGGTCCTGAATTACTCAGACGCAGACTGAGAAATGTTCAGCACCCCAGGAAACACTGCTAAGTGGCCTTAAAGTTCAGAGGAAATATTACGGGCCCATCAAAATCGTGACGCAGGAGTGACCCGGGCTCTGTGACATGGCCACTCCACTTCTCCACTCTCAGCCCCTCGGGGGTCCCTGGAAGGTGACATCTCCCTGGAAGGTGTCATCTGCATCTCCAACCCCATAAGAAAGGAAAGGGTGGTTGACTGGTGGAGTTCAAGCATCGAGCAAGAACCAAGAAGCCTGGGTCTACCCAGGTGGGAGGCAAAGGTGCCATTGCTCACCTTCTTTCAATGTCACTGAGCACATTGTGACCTCTTGATGAGTGGGTGCTCGGCACATCCAAAGTCCCTGGACCATTTTATAGTTTGTGGAGATCAAGGAAGAATAAAAAGAGAAAGAAGAATCTCACATGACCAAAATCAAAACAAAACAAACAAAAAAATCAAACATGTTGAAATGCCAGTCCAGCAGAGGCTATCAGATGTCTTTTTAAATTTTTTTTATTTTATTTTTTATTTGTTTATTTATTTATTTATTTATTTATTTATTTATTTATTTTGGATGCTGGGGATTGAACTGAGGGACGCTTGTCTGGTTTGGTTTGGTGGAAGGAGATATGAAAAAAGTCTTATGAGGCGAATACAGTAGCACACACCTGTAATCCCAGCAACTCAGGAGACTGAGGCAGTAAGTTCAAAGCCAGCCTCAGCAACTTAGTGAGGACCTAACCAATAAGCAAGACCCTGTCTCAAAATTTAAAAAAAAAAAAAATTAAAATGACTGGGGATGTGGTTCAGTGGTTAAGCACCCTGGTTCCAAAAAAAGAAAGAAAAAAAAAAGGAGTCTTATGAAATGCTTCTTTCTGTCTCTGAACTCTCTGTACCCCTCAGAATGCATACCTTAGAAGAAACTAATGGCAGAGTTGGGGGCACGGTTATGGATACACAGATGAAAATTCCGGTTTGTAATCACTGTAACAATTTCACTACTGACAGTCAGTCATGAATTCTGCCCTACAAGTTGAGAATGAAGACTCTAGAAAAATATTCCCCAGAGTATCCCTCAGAGACACAATATTAAAGAAAAGGTTTCATAACCAAATAAATTGGTAAAACATTTTATTTTTGTATACTCCAGTGATAGTACAAGTCTTAAGAAATTCTGCAATTACAGAACTATTAATTTTAGAACTCTAAAAAGGCCCAAACTAGCTGGGCACAGTGGGGATTACAGGCATGCACCTGTAATCCCAGTGGCTCAGGAGGCTGAGGCAGGAGGATCTCAAGTTCAAAGCCAGCCTCAGCAAAAGTGAGGTGCTTAGCAACTCAGTGAGACCCTGTCTCTAAATAAAATACAAAATAGGGCTGGGGATGGGGCTCAGTGGTCGAGTGCCCCTGAGTTCAATCCCCAGTACCAAAAAAAGACCCAAACTTATTTGGGAATGGGACGTTTTATTTCCTCCAGTGTAAGGGATGAGTATCACATAGCTTAAAGAATCATGCATTAATTTTTTGTTTTCTCAAAGGAAGACAGGCTGAGTCCCAGGAAGATAGATTTGCCTTGACTCAGTCTAAAAGTGCTGCATTCAAGGTCAGGGCAGAGGAACCCTGGTTCAACTCCATTAAGCAGTTGTGCAATTTCCTAGAAAAGTGACCCTCAATGGTTCCCCCCTTAAAAAAAAGTACTCCTTAAGTACCATAGCTAAGATGGGGAGTGTTATATAAATGCTAATAGCTTTCCAAAATCATGAAAGGAGCCCTCTGCAAGAGACTCTAGGACTCTAGTTCTAGAAAGAGCTCCCAGTTCACCAAGGAAACAGCTAAAGGAAAAAATAAAAATAAAAGGCTATATGCTTAATTTGCTAACTCTCTGCAGGAGTACCAATTAAGGGGAAAACGGGGGAGGGGAGAAACCTGGTAATAGGAAATGATTAGGTGATAAAAGTGCCAATTTTGCTGAGGAGCATTGAAATGCATAACAGCTAGGTAAATAATCATCATACTGGCCTTCATACATTCACTTATTCATTCATCCATTTAATTGAGGATACTTGTTACATGATATGGCTGGGCTCGGGGGCATGGAATACAGAACAGGCATTAAAGTCTTCTCATGTTCCAACATATACAAAAAGCAACAAGCAAATAATAAGAGGACACAAGTGTTGTTAGGGCAAAAGAGCTTAGGACTGAGGATACCAAGGGATCTGCTAGAGAAGTCGATTTTAAAATTCAGGTCTCCCGCCTGTCTGCCAGACACTGATTCTGAAGGCCCAGGGTGTGCCCCAACATCTGCATTTGTCACGACTCTCCCAGGAGAGTATGACATTCCTCCATCTGTCAACCATAGAATTTTCCCAGGAGAATGTGCTAGGTGCCTGGAATCTGCCAAGCCCTGTCCTAGGAGTTTTTTTTTTTTTTTTTAAAGAGAGAGTGAGAGAGGAGAGAGAGAGAGAGAGAATTTTTAATATTTATTTTATTTTTTAATTCTCGGCGGACACAACATCTTTGTTGGTATGTGGTGCTGAGGATTGAACCCGGGCCACACGCATGCCAGGCGAGCGCGCTACCGCTTGAGCCACATCCCCAGCCCCTGTCCTAGGAGTTAGAGGCAAGGTAATAAATAAAGCCAAAATTGATAGGGACTTAATGAACATTACAGTGCTAATGAGCCCATAAATTCCTAATATTAAAATTGCATTTCTCAAATAAAATCTTTTTGCGAGGGGTGTACTGGTGTTTGAAGCCAGAGGTACTTTACCATTAAGCACATCCCTACCCTTTTTTTTTCTTTTGAGACAGGGTCTTAGTAAATTGCTGAAAGCCTCACTAAATTTCTGAGGCTGGCCTCCAACTTGCTCCTGCTTCACCCTCCACCCCCAGTCACTGGGATTACAGGTATGTGACATGCCTGACTTAAAATTTTTTTAAAATGTCAAAGGATCAAAACTCCCTGCTCTCACATGCTCGCCTTCTCCGACCCCCCTAACTTCACCATATGGCTCCCTGGGCTGACCCTAAGGTCAGCCAGCAAGGACACGGACAGGGAAGGAATCACAGGGAGAGGCAGGCGGAGGCCCTTGCATTTCCTGCCTTCCAGAATATTAAGGGCAAAGACTGGAAATCAGAAAGGGGGGTGACACAGAAGGAACAAAATATGGGTTCCTTCACCTCGCAAGCAGCAGACATGAAAGAAACTTAGGAAACCAAGTCTTCATCTGCCTCTGGTTGGCCATGACCTCCGCATGTCATGCCAGTTAGAATCTGCTCCGCTGTCACCTCTGCATTTCACCCTTGACTTTCAGGTCCTATTGTATATTAGGACTTCACTTGGTCCTGTTGTAGCCCTGCTCCCCTTTTTGGGTGGCTCCAGTTAACTGCTCCAGGTACAAAGTGAAGGGTGGCGGTGGACTTCCGCAGGGCCCACAGCAGCCACCCAGAGGGGACACCTCAGGTCTATCTGTCTTGGCAGTAGCCTTCGGGGACCTGTGGTCATGTCATGGGGCCATACGCGGGCCAGGCATACACCTCTGCGCCCCCGATAGCCCACACAGAGTCCAGAAGAGCCAGAGAGAGGGTCAAGAAATTCAGCCACAAACAAGAACAAAATGATGGCGTTTGCCGGCCAATGGATGGAACTGGAGACTGTCATGCTAAGGGAAATAAGCCAGTCCCCAAAACCAAAGGCCAAATGTTCTCCATGTTATGTGGGTGCTAACCCTCAATAAGGTGGTGGGGAGAACAGAAGTTCACTGGATGAGACAAAGGGGAATGAAGGGCAGGGGAGGATGGGAATGGGAAAGACAGAATGAATGGGACAGAACTTTCCCATGTTCATCTATGAACACAGGAAACTCCACATCATGTCCAACCACAAGAATGGAAGTTAGACTCCAGGTATGTAGATATGTCAAAATGCACTCTATTGCCATGAATGATTAAAAAGAACATATAAGATTTTTTTTTAAGAGAGAGAAAATGATCAAGGGTCCACCTCATGTAGAAACATGTGAGCATTTTATTTATCGATTCTTTTCATCGACAGAGTAAGAAGGTCCAAGGAAAAAAAGACGATGGGTATTCGGCTAATGAGTTTGCACATTTTTAAAGCAGAATCTAACATGGCATAAGAATGAAAGCTAAGCAGTATCCCCAATGCTCCTTCTCGAATGTTTTCATCTCGGGTATTTTATGTGAATTAATTTCAATTTACAGCTAAAGGTCAAGGCAAATTGGTTTGTTTCCTATATTGTGTTATGCTAGGTATCCTAAGGATTTAGGCACTGAGTAACTCATAAATAAATAACCTGATGCCTATTGTTATGTTAAATAATCCCCCAGCTTAGGCTGCCTGCAGCCCCCTGAAGGAAACAGAATTCTAATGTTGCAAGAGAATTAGATCTAAAAGTCCCTGCCAGCAGCTCCCGAAAGCAGACAAACTGCTGAGCTAACAGGTCTCTGTTGTTTTCCATCCAGTTTTATCTATAGTAACTCTGGGATTTGAGATCACAAAACACCAAACAGAATATCCAAGGTATAAATATCCCCTAAATACAATTAAAAAAATGATAGCTAATCAACTTAAGACAGGAAAACAGAATAACGCCAGCACTTTTCTACATTCTGACATTAAAATAGATCTTAAGAACGAAAACTCCAGGATTTGTATTTCTTAATTTATTTTTTAGTTTTATGTGGACACAGTATCTTTATTTTACATTTGTGTGGTGCTGAGGATCGAACTCAGTGCCTCAAGCATGCTAGGTGAGCACTCTACCACCGAGCCATGATGCCAGCCCCTCCAGTATTTGAAATTTTTAAGATTGTCCATGCAAGCCGGCCGTGGTGGTACACACCCATGATCCCAGCTACTCAGGAGGCTGAGGCAGGAGGATCACAAGTTTGGTGAGGCCAGCCTCAGCAACTCAGTGAGAGCCTGTCTCTAAATAAAATATAAAAAGGGTTGGGGATGTGGCTCAGTGGTTAAGCGCCCCTGGGTTCAATCCCCAGTACCCAAAAAACAAAACAAAACAAAACAAAAATCCAAAAAACTTGCATATCTAGGATCCAGTATTATTTTAAACAGGATCAGAACTAGCAACATTATTGGTTCTTGTTATTTTTTTTTCCATCTCGTGAATTTTAGCCAAAAGAAACAAAGAAACAAACAAAAAACTATATATCCAGTATCAAGTCAAAAAAATGGGTTAGGAATTAAAAGCAGAGCTGGAGTGCTCAGGTAGGTAACTTAGTACCTGCTGAAATCACCTAGCTCAAGTTCAGGGAACATTCATGGACAGGAGAAGATATTTCTAACATTCACCAGTGCTCTGGGGCTCAGAGTCTCACTGAATCTTCCTGGTAAGGGGCCCCCAGGAGATCTGTAGATCCTCCCAGTGGCCACAGATTAAGCTTAGATCCTGCCATGGATGTTCTGTGAACCCAAAAGAACTCAATTAAAAGATGGAATTGTGTCCTGCAGCCACCCCATCCAAAAGACACTGTCAGAGTTAAAATAATAAAGAGTTAAAATAAATAAACAAATAGATACAAAAACAAAATCCCTGTGTAAATCAGGCTCCATTATTATGCCAAAAGATTCCCCAAGGAAAATAAACCAGAATCTTTCCAAGAATTTGTAAATCCCTCCTCAGCCCCCCCCCCAAAGGAAAGGACAAATCATCCCCACCCCCACCCCCACCCCCCACTGGCCTGCAAAACCCACCTCTTCAAGGGCTATGATCCCCTGGAGTCAGGCAGAGCCCCAGAAGCTGACAGGTATTGTGGTCAGCATTATCAAGAGGGACAGGATGGTGGGGGTCCCTCCAGGAGGTCCAAACAGGCCCCTCCCTAACAAATCCCAGTAGGGAAAGGGCAGTCTCTGCAGCTTAACCCCTTTGTCCTCCTGTCCTGGATGTGAACAGCTATAAAAATGTATAGTACGTAATGTATAATTAGATGGCATAATACAATCATGTTAATTCATTCTAATAAGTAAGAACACAATGCTGAAGCCAGATGTGGTGGTGCACACCTGTAATCCTAGTGGCTCCGGAGGCGGAGGCAGGAGGACCATGAGTTCAAAGCCAGTCTCAGCAAAAGTGAGGCCCTAAGCAACTCAGTGAGAAGCTGTCTCTAAATAAAATATAAAATAGGGCTGGGGAGGTGGCTCAGTGGTCGAGTGCCCCTAGGTTCAATCCTCAGTACCAAAAAAAAAAAAAAAAAAAAAAAAACACTATAATCCTGACATAAAAATTATAATATCCATTGGTATCAATATATTAAAAAAACTCTAGAATATTGCTTCCAAACTATCTTAATTCACGAGTGTCAATTTCATTGGAATATCTGCAGAACCAAAAACAGAACTTCATGAGTTAATGTGCCCTGCTCAGCCCCCTGCCCCCAGCTCTCCTGGGGCAGGTTCTGTACTGGGCTCTGGAGCAGCAGGGCTAACACGGTGAGCAGCCTCAGGGGACCCCTTAGGACTGTCATGTGGCCTCTATGGCCTTGGAATTCCAATTCTGGTTTTATTTCATCTTCATTTACGCAAGTTGAGAAAAGCAGAGCACAGAACGTTTGCTTTGTGTTTGGAATCACATGCATCCACATTTTCAATGAAATTTGGCTAAATGCACCAGTATTATCAGGGAAGTTGTTGCATCCAAATCAAGAGCTCCCAAGTGTAAAAGGCAGGCCTGATTTTATCAGATCGTCAGCATGAAGAAAGAATTCCACACCTGGTAAATGACTCCTTTCTTGCCCAGGATGCATTTCCACTGAGCCACACTGCTAGCTCTTTTTATTTTTTGAGATAAGATCTCACTAACTTGCCGAGGCTGGCCTCCAACTTATGATCCTTCTGCCTCAGCCTCCCTAGTAGCTGGAATTATAGGTGTACATCATCATAAGAAGAGAGGACAATGTGGTATTCACAGGGTAGGGTTGTTAAGGCACCTGAGTCCTGTGATCTTGCCTTGATCTCCCTGTCCCCCCTCAGCTGGTATAAGCCATTATGGGTAGTCTTCAGCTAGCTTTCTCTGTGAGAGGTTCTGACCTGCTGGTTGACAGGGTGGTTGAAACACAGTTTCAGTAATAAGAGAGGGTTGCTTGCTAGACATTAGGAGGGCATTTTTCTGGAAACTACAGTGATCCTTGATGTACCACAGTCAACTTCTCTCATGTTTATCTGTTTTAGTTAGGGTCCCCAGGATTCTAAGTAATAATCCCTTCAAGGGATTATAATTCTTTTTTTTTTTTTTTGTACCAGGGATTCAACCCCCAGGGGCTCTTCACCACTGAGCCACATCCCCAGCCCTTTATTATTATTATTTTAATTTAAAGACAGGGTCTCACTGAGTTGCTTAGGTCCTTCCTAAATTGCTAAGGCTGGCCTCAAATTCACAATCCTTCTGCCTCAGCCTCCCGAGCTGCTAGGATTACAGGCTTGGGGAACATGGGGCTTTCCCGATCTCATTCCCAAAAGCTTACCTGTTTAGATACAGTTCCACAGGACTTCAGTTTTATGACTCCTGGATTCTTCTTGGTACACAGGCCTGATGTCTGCCCTTCATTATCCACCTGCTCATGCTTAACTGACCAACCTAACAAAATGACATATTCTACATATTCACTCAAATGAAGCATCCTGTAAAAAATAATTTCACCTTTTCCTTTATACTCTTTTTAAAATAGTTACTAGCCAGGTACAGCGGCACATGCCTATAATCCCAGAGGCTCGGGAGGCTGAGGCAGGAAGATTGCAAGTTCAAAGCCAGCCTCAGCAACTTAGTGAGGCCCTAAGCAACTCAGGGAGACCCTGTCTCTAAATAAAATACAAAATAGGGCTGGGGATGGGGCTCAGTGATAGGGTGCTCCTGAGTCCAATCCCCAGTAGCTAAAAAAAAAAAAAAAAAATACTAGAAAATTTTAAATTGCATAGGGTTCACATTGTGCTTCTACTAGACATTGCTGCTTTGGGGGTTCCAATCAGTTAAAGCTTTCAGTTTTACAACTCCTGTGTCTTTCTTTGCACCATCATTAGTCTGGTGAAGCTCTATAGGCATTTCTCAGAGGAATGTTACCAATGAGTAAAGGAAAATGTGTAAAAATACAAAAGGAACCAATTATACTGAAATAGTAATAAAATATTTGTAAAATAAATGTTTGTACTGCAATGCTTTTTGTTAGTGAAGGCATGAAAAACCATATATCACAGTGGTGAGTCTAACAACTCCTGTAATTTCTAAATAGTGATGAGCATACTTATTCATTTGAGTCTATGACATATTAAAATATCTAAGATTCCTATTTTTTTAATTTTCTTTGTAGTTGTGGGTGGATGGACAGAATGCCTTTATTTTATTTATGTATTTGTACGTGGTGCTGAGGATCAAACCCAGTACCTCACGCATGCTAGGCAAGTGCTCTGCCATTGAGCCCCAGCCCCAGCCCCTAAGATTCCTATTAATAACCAAGTTGTGAGTATTGCTCATGACACTGTGGTTTATGATCTACAACTGAAAAGGAAAGATTATAGTTCAGTTATACATCAATGAAAATGTAGAGGTAAGCCCCCCAGTGGGGCAGCATGCACCTGTAATCTCAGCAGCTGGGGAGGCTGAGGCAGGAGGATCCCAAGTTGGAGGCCAGCCTCAGCAACTTAGCAAGGTCCTAAGAAACTCAGTGAGACCTTGTCTCTAAATAAAATACAAAAAGGGCTGGGGATGGGGCTCAGCGGTAGAGTGCTTGCCTAGCACATGCGAGGCCCTGGGTTTGATCCTCAGCACCACATAAAAATACAATAAAGTTATTGTGTTCAACTACAACTACATAAACAAAATATTTTTTTTTAAAGTCTGGGGATGTGGCTCAGTGTTTTAAGTGCCCCTGGGTTCAACCCCTGGTACAAAAAAAAAAAAAAAAAAAAGTAGGAGGGAATGTGATATAATTTTCACCCTACTCAAATTTACGGGTCTCCATGGACCTTTCAGGACCCGTGATCCCCAGGTAAGAATGCTGTTTCCACACCTGGTCCACGTGTGTGCATCTGTCAAGGATGTCCTGTCACCTTGGCCCATTCCTGTTAATTTGGTGTCCATGACTCACAATTCCTGTTTTTGACCATGAGCAGACCAATAGGGTGAGGAAGGGCTTGCACTTGTTTTTTTCCGATACTTTTGCTCTGCAAAGGGAACAGGAAGAACAGCAAGGGCAGTACATTTAAAAGAAAGATTTAAAAAAAATTTTTTTTGAACCTTCATACCAAAAAAAAAAAAAAAACCCACAATTCATTTGATGTAAAGATGACTGTTTGTGTGTCAGAATATTCAGCAACCAGAAAGAACACATAAATATCAGTAGTGCTTCACATAATCAATGATACAAAGTATTTCCCGTGGTTTATTTTCATTGATGAATATTTGTGAAACACTATTCTAAGGACTACAAATATTAACTCTTTAATTTAATCCTATGAGTTGAGTGCTATTAGCATTATTCCTTCCCCACCTCCTTTTTTTTTGTACCAGGGATTGAACCCAGGGGCACGTAACCACTGAGCCACCTCCTTTATTATAGTCTATTTAGAGTAAACTTTATTTACAGACAGGGTCTTGCTGCGTTGCCTAGGACCTTGCTAAATTGCTGAGGCTGGCCTCGAACTCACGATCCTCCTGCCTCAGACTCCACAGCCGCTGGAATTACAGCCTGTACCACTGCTGCAGGGGGGATCCCTTTCTACAGATGAGACAACTGAGGCTCACTGAGAGGTCCCACAAGGTGGCCTGGGATTCTAACAGACTAGCTGCCTGTGTTATTTTCAAGACGGCAATGCCAAAGAAAAAATCTAAAAACTCCACTCATTACCCAGGGAGTCAAGGTCACCGTCTCTGCGCTTCCTGCTTCCAGATCACTTGGTACAAAATGCCCACCCAGGTGAGGTCAATAAAGAAGGCTCTCTTTCTACCTTCAGGCCTGTTTGCAAGTAGGCTGGTAATTTAAAGCCTACTTGAGCTAAGATAAAGCTCCTCTGTATCTCAGGCTGGCTAAGGCGGAGCAAGGCATTTGTTCCAACCTTATCTAAAATATGCTCCAGGAGAATGGGCCCTGTGCTAAGCCAAGTTTCGACTCCACCAGCTTAAGAGAGATTACACACATACTTGGGATTTAACCAGTGAGAGAAGGACAGAAACCTCAGTAGCTCTGAACCCAGTCACCTCTGGGGCTCAGCAAGTACCCCCTGAGTTAAGAGCTGGGCAGCGGCTGGGATCAGTGGTGCCGGCCTGTCATCCCAGCAGCTGGGGAGGCTGAGGCAGGAGGATGGAGAGTTCAAAGCTAGCCTCAGCAAAAGGGAGGCCCTAAGCAACTCAGTGAGACCCCGTCTCTAAATGAAATACAAAATAGGGCTGGGGGTGTGGCTTAGTGGTGGAGGGCCCCTGGGTTCAATCCCCAGTACCAAAAAAAAGAAAGAAAGAAAAAGAGCCAGGCAGTGAGTTCCCACAGGGGAAACCAGCCCTGCAGGTATAGCCAGGGAGGCTGACAGTCAGCATTCCTCCTGTAGCCAACAAATGAAGCTCTGTCTTCTTTGGGCTGTGCCTGGCTCAGGGGCCAGATAAGCCTCTCTCAGACAATAACCTCAACCCAGAAACATTCCAGCCTGCTGCCCCTCTGTAACACCCAACTGTGAAATGGTCTCCAAATAGGAGCCACTCAAAGAGAGAAACCGATAATGCTGCCATCACATTTATCTGGAAAGAATCTTCTAGACAAACACCATTCCATAAATGTTCCAGGCTCCGAAAACCTAAGGGCTGCCTGCTGAAAGGTCTGTTGGACGACTTTTCAGGATACATCTTGGCTGTGGGAACTGGCATTCCCTTTCCTGAAACGATAGGGTCCCCCTGGCAGCTATGATATTAAATTAAATGACTTCATTTCCGCCAGAGAAATGTGTTCGCCTCCACCCCCACGTTCCGGCACTCTTCACGCACAAGCCTCCATCGCCACTGGGGTGGAAAGTCGGGCCCATTAGGCCTGGATCATGCTCAGATTAACAACCTTAGGGGAATAATCCTATAAGAAAATATTTTCAAGATTTGGGGTAATAACGTTCTGGGGCCAGATGAAATTTGTTAGAGTTTGCACTTTTGTTGCTAAAAAACCTCTGAAGTCATTTGTTTCCCACAGTTTTGCTCAGAAGCTACTTTGTGGGAAAGAAAGGCAGCTCCCAGGCATCAAGCCAGCTAGAACCAAGCTGCTAGGGAAGAAAGCCAGGCCCTGACCAGCCCTCCAGCCCCCACGCAGCCTGGGCCGCCTGGTCAGCTCTTCCAAGTGATTGATTTGGGCAGGGGGTGGAGGGGTGGGGGGTTACCAGGATTGAACCCACTGAGCCCCATCCTCAGCCCTTTTCTGCATTTTATTGAGAGACAGGGTCTCGCTGAGATGCTTAGGGCCTTGCTAAATTGCCGAGGCTGGCCTCAAACTTGCACGATGCTCCTGCCTCAGCCTCCTGAGTCACTGGGATTCCAGGCCTGCAGCACCACGTCTCAGTTTCAGGTACATAATTTTTGAACTAATAAAAATAACCTCACCTGGTATGGTGGTGGATGCTGGTAATCTCCATGGCTTGGGAGGCTGAGGCAGGAGGATCATGAGTTCAAAGCCAGCCTCAGCAACTTAGCGAGGCCCAAAGCAACTCTAAATAAAGGATGAAATAGGGCTGGGGATGGGGCTCAGTGGTTAAGTGCCCCTGGGTTCAATCCCTGGTACAAAAAAAAAAAATTATAAAAATTTCAAGTGATCACAAATGAAATTCCACCAGGTACAAGTTGGTGTCAATGTGACACAAGGCCGCAACCCTCCTAGCCTCTGGGTCTGGCTTCTCAGGACTTCTGTGTGAAGCAGAGGAAGGTGACACTCAGAGGGAAGGTATCAAGGAGCCTGCAGGAAGGGAGACATGTTTTTGAGGAGTCTCCCCCGAGGACCCAGGAGCGGGACCTGAGAAACCCATCTTCCACAGAGGACGTGTGACACCCTATCCGTCTTCTCTGCCTTTCCCTCCTTGAAATGCCTCACACCTTCCCGCCAGAGGACATTTATCTTAGGACTCTTGGTCTTCTTCCCATCAGATTTCACTTCTGGAACTGCTAAGGTGTCCGTCAAATATCAGAAATGTCAACCTGGGGACCCTGACAGGGCCACTGTCAGTCACCCAGCAACTGCAGAGAGGGGACAATAACAGCAGTGACCCTGGCTCCAGGCACAGTATCCGCCCTGCTGCAGGGTTTGCTTTGTCTCCAAAAAGGGGAGGTGACAAAGGAAGACACAGGCTTCAAGGCACAGGCAGAAGGTGACTTCCTCCTCCTCCACCCGGCCCCGTCACCTACACACACCTCCAGAGCCGCCCTGGGCCCCAGGCGTGTTTATGTCTGCTGGGCCCCAAACAGGCCATCCTTCACCCCACAGAGACGCCCCAACATCAAACACCAGGCAGTTCCTGAAAGGATACGTCAGGTGGTGACATCTAATGGTCTCGGCGCAAAAATGTCATTTCCCCTAAAAATAGATAAACCAAAATAAATAGAGGAGTGCTCCAAAGCAGTGCCACCACCCTCTTCTTCCTGTGACTCAGAGGGACCACATGGCTTCTTTGTAATAATGACTATGGGCTCTGGGGTGGGATAACTGAAAGACTCTTCCTCCTGGGCTTTGTGTGGTGGCACATGCCTATAATTCCAGCGGCTCAGGAGGTCGAGGCAGGAGGATCCTGAGTTCAAGGCCAGCCTCAGCAACTTACTGAGGCCCTAATCAACTTAGAGAGACCCTGTCTCAAAATAAAAAATTTAAATGGGCAGGGGGGTGTTTCTCAGTGGTTGAGCACCGCTGGGTTCAATCCCCAGTACCAAAAGAAAAAATAAGAGATTCCCATTTTGCAGATGAAGAGACTAAGACCCAGAGAGGCTGAATAACTGCAGTTTTATAGGGTAGGCCATGGGCATTCGGACCCTGGTAAGATTCCAGAGACAGGGGTCTAAGAAGGCTGCCTGACCATCAGTTAAGGTCCCAAACAATCACCCAGTAGTCTTTCAACTGGGGTTTAAACTAAACTCATTCAGAGTTTTTTCAGCATATCTCTTTTTAGTGAAACCCGTCCATTTAAATAATTGAGAGCAGACATCCTTTTAGAAGGCTAAAATTAAAAGAGCGTCCTTACCATGTGCTGGCAAGGATATTAAGTGACGGAAACTTATATACTTCTGTTGGGAATGTGAACTGGAATGACCAGAACACAGAATGGGATGATGGATGGGAATTAGATCAACGCTACTCTATGGCCAGGGACTGCCGTTCCACTGCAGGACGTACCCCAGAGAGATGAAAGACACCTAAGGCCATCGTCACAAAAATGCCATTCATAATAGTCCCAAATTACACACCACAGAAATGTCATCAAAAGTAGAACACATAATGAAATGTAAATATATGCATGTTATAAAAAGATACAGAAATCAAAATGAATGAACTATGGCTACATGTAACATGGACAAACCCCCAACATAATGGTGGGGAAGAAAATAAGAACAATAAAAAAGTCGGGCACGGTGGCACAGACCTGTCATCCCAGGGGCTCGGGAGGCTGAGGCAGGAGGATCGCAAGTTCAAAGCCAGCCTCAGCAACTTAGCGAGGCCCTAAGCAACTCAGTGAGACCCTGTCTCTAAATAAAATAGAAAAAGGGCTGGGGATGGGGCTCCGTGGTTAAGCACCCCTGGGTTCAGTCCCCAGGACCAGAAAGAAAAATGAATAAATAAATACAAAAGGAATCTGCTCACACAAAGTCCAAAACTTCATAAAACTCATCAGCAGAGGACAGGTCAGGATGTTAGTCACCTCCAGAGACAAGGGAGTCCCTCACCAGGAGCTGCTTGGTTGCTGCCAGGATCTACGTACAGGAGCTGGTGTCTCTGATCCAGGTGGGCTGACTTGGTGGCAAATTCTTCACTGTGACATACGTGTTTACCAGATGGCCTCCCTCTCCCTCCCCACTTATCCAAAAAACAAGGAAAGCCTTCCATAAAAACCTGAAGTCTAAACCCAGGTTTTCAGACTTGTACAGGAAAAAAAAATTAGCACAGAAGAAGACATTCTGAAACTAAGTCAATACTCTTGACGTGCAGAAATAACTCTAAGAAGAAATCATTTTAGCCTTCAAAGTTCAGCTCGGCAGTATTTTAAACTACGTTTCTACTCAATTAAGTGCCACTTGGTTATTGTGGCATCAAGGAGACACACATGCCCTCCATCTCCAGAAAACACGGTGCCCGGGGTTTGCTGCAATGGCAAGGTTATGTAGTGTCTTGGCACAAAATAGCACAGGGCTGGGTAAAACCGGGCAAGCCCTGCAATGGTCCCAGAGAAGCTAAGGTAAGCCTGCTGTAAATGCCCTTATCCACATGGCTACACTTACTTCCAACCATCATAGGGAACAGGGCTCACATACATGAAGTAGAAAGCCAATTGCCCAGGGTCCTAGTGAGAAAAATATATATATTGTTCCTTGGCCAATACAGAAACAATTCTATGGCGTTTCCCAATTGCCAAAGCACAAATAAGACTTCAAAGTTTCTCTAGAAGTTTCTGAGAAGCTTGGCAGCTCCAAAAGGCAAGGATCCTTGAACTCTGGGCTAGGTTGGGTTATCCAACATCTTCATTTGGTTCCATGTCAAGAATATTTCAAACTTGCCGGACACAGGGGCACACCCCTGGAATCCCCGTGGCTCAGGAGGCGGAGGCAGGAGGATCCAGAGTTCAGAGCCAGCCTCAGTAAAAGCGAGGCCCTAAGCCTCTGCAACTGAGTGAGGCCCTAAGCAACTCAGTGAGACCCTGTCTGTAAATAAAATACAGAATAGGGCTGGGGAGAGGGCTCAGTGGTTGAGTGCTCCTGGGTTCAATCCCCTTACCCGCCACACACACACACACACACACACACACACACACACACACACACTACCCCAGATGGATGATCAGCCAGTCAAGCTGATGTGCCTCAGACCCTGGATTCTCGAGGTGGTAGATAAGAAGGAGCAACGCCTAGACAGTTCTGCTTGGGCCCTGGGCTGAGAAAACCTCCAGACTGAACCTCAGGAAGCAAGTCAGAGTTCACATTTCAGAGATTCCTCACCAGCATTCTGACATCTTTGGAGAGGAGCGCTGGGGGCAGGGTGAGCAGACATCTATCTTTAGAGTGGTTTCTAGAAAACTGACAAACACAAACAGCTCCAAGAAGATTAGCATGTCACTGGCCCCTCCAGTCCCAAAGCAGAAAGGAGGGCTGTCCCATGGAAGGACTCCAAAGGGATTTTTTTTTTTTTAAAGGCACCTAATCATGATTTAAAAAAAAAAAAAATTTAATTGTAGATGAGCACAGTACCTTTGTTTTATTTATGTATTTTGAAATATTTTTTTTAGTTGTAGATGGACACCATGCCTTTATTTGTTTTTTATTTTTTTAATGTGGTGCTGGGGATCAAACCCAGTGCCCCACGCATGCCAGGCAAGCGCTCTACCACTGAGCCACCGCCCCGGCCCTACTGATTTATTTTTCTACAGTGCTGACGATGGAACCCAGGGCCTCGCAAGTGCTAGGCACTCTCTAACCACTGAGAAACAAGTCCCGCCCTCGAATCATAATTTCGTGACAATATTTTTTCCTACAATCAGAAAAGAGAAAATCACCCCATCTGGAGCTGGAATTAAAGAGCTCGCTGACCTCACAAATACACACCCTACTTTCCTCCAGCAGAATTGTGCAAGGAGGTGGCTTCCCAGAAGCCTTCACCAATTTTCTTTTCTCCCATTTCTCCCTGTCGTTCCTCCACCTTTGTTATCGTATAATTCCCCGGTCCTTGCTCCCATGGGGCCATAAAGAAAGAACATTCTGAGAAATGAGTTCAAATGCCCCTGTGGCGAGGACTCCTTCCCTGCCTACTAATGAGAGTCGGCCCTATTGACATTCTGTAGCTTGTGGCTAAACTCTAAGTTCTTGGTGGGCAGGGATCCATCCGTGCTTTCTAGTCGATGGGCAGCACACGCACAGATGGCCTGACATGGAGGCCAGGCTGATAGGCCAGTGGAGAGGTAAGTCAATTAAGTTCCTTTCCTGTTTGGAACCTCCAAGATGCTGGGTTTCCAGAGACAAGAAGGGAGGATCTGGTTTACCCCACAGCAGACTATTTGCATTGAGGACAAACAGCCAGGAAACTAATTTATCTGGGCCCAAAGATTGACTCAGCATAGCAGGAAGCAGGGGTGCCTGCCAGTAATCCAGCAGGAGGCTGAGGCAGGAGGATTGAGTTCAAAGCCAGCCTCAGCAATTTAGGGAGGCCTAATGCAACTTAGAGAGACCCTGTCTCTAAATAAAATATAAAAAGGGCTGGGGATGTGGCTCAGTGGTTAAGCACCCCTAGGTTCAATCCAGGATCCTCCCCCACCCCCAACCTGGGGAAAAGAAAACAAGAGAATTATTCAGCATATATTTATGGAAAGAAAAGTCACCCTGAGCTTGGTACTACCTACCCAGGACACAGTTCTTCTCACCTCTTTGGATTCATTCGGTTCATCATCTCATCCTGTTAAAGTTGAGATAGGAGGTGTCCCCTCAAAAGCTCCCAGAATTAACACAGGGAGTGAAGCGATTAGAGTACGGAGCGGTGGTGACCTAATTGGTGAATTCATCCATTTGATGGATTAATAATTTGATGACTTGCTGGTGTCAGGGGATACACAGATGAGGATGGGGGAACTCAAGGTAGATGATTTTCAGACACTGAAGAGTCTTCACAAAGATATATCAGTCTGTCAGTGTCAGGAGACAGACAGATGAGGATGGTGGAAACATGAGGGTAAGAGAGTGATTCCATAAAATGGGCCCACGGTGCTGACCCCCACGTGCTTTCTTTTCCAAGAAGCAATTGACCTGCAGCCCTGCCTGGCCTCCGTGGACAGGACTTGTCACATTCCTCAGCAGATGGCCTGTTCCCTGCAGGAGAAACGCAGGCCCAGGATAATGTCAATGGGAGGAGCCCAGGAGACTTGTGACCAGATCCTGAAACTCTGGGAGATTAGGCTAGTTCCCCCTAACCACAAACTCTGTAAGAATGCAAGGTTAAGATTCCAATGACAGCCAGTCAGCATGGGCCAAGGTGACCAAGAGTTGCCCCAACAATGGGGACCTGAAAACTTGATGTCATCCTGCTGTCAGTCAAAAGTCAAGAGGTGGACCTGGGCAGCACTCTCTGGAAAGTTCTCTGGGTTCCCCAATAAAACTGGAGCGCAGAGAGGCATACTGTCCCTCTCCTCTGTGAGAGGACCCACTGTCTCCCTTGAGAGTGTCTCTGTCCTTTTTCCTGTCCTTTTGATAAACTCATTCCTGTCACTCTGAGTATCATGTCTGAAATCGTTCTGACCTGATTGCAAGAATCAGGGTTTGTAGAGGGGTCTGCTCGCTGCCTGAGTTTTTCCAAAGGCCCCAGCTCCCTAACACTAGGTGGGAACTGCAGACACGTGGGGTCTGGCTGCAGGGTCACTAGGGGTGTGCCTCGGGGACTGCACATCTGTCCCTGGCTCCTCCCTCTCTCTCTGCTTCCTGGCTACCTGAGGGTGCACAGCTTTCCTCCACCAGGGTCTACTGCCCTGGGCCCTGCTCATGCCTCAGGCCCAGAACAACAGAGTGAGGGGAAGGGTGAGCCCCAGACACCCTCTGGATTGCTCTTACCAGGAATGTGGGTCCTGGCCACACCAAGCTGACTAACTATCCCCCTCCCCAGGTGGTCACTGCTGCTGTTATTTTCTACTCACCTAACAAGGAACAGGTATCAGTGAATAAAATAAAAATGGATCAGAGAATAAATGACCCTGATCATAAAGATTCCTTAGGTAAAAACAAAAGCATGCTGAAAGTCACTGTGCGTCCAACATAGCTGTCTGTAATTCAGAAATGCTTTCGGAGGGAGGCTATGGGGGGGCATCTTGGGACATAATACTAACATGGGGCCTTCTGGAGACGTGGCAGACATAGGAAGGTCCAGGGCTTAGACTGTGCCTTATAACGGGATCCCCACACCCAGTCTGGTCCGGAGCAGGGCCCACAGGGCAGAACTACTACTGTACCTACCCACGCCACTTCACATGTTCCCAATCACAAGCTTCCAGTAAAGACAAACTTTTGTCCTTCTTCCCCAGACAGTCCTAAGATTCTGCCAGATAAACATCAGGAATGTTCCATTGTTTGGTAAAGAAAGCAGGTTGGAAAAAAAAACCTGTGTGGTTAGCACCAAGAGTTCAGGAGCCGGAGCAATCGGCTCAGTGAATTGGAGAGGGCCATGTGTCCACTTGGGACAGTTTCTGTGATTTAACTTGGCAAAATATCCATCAAGAAGTTGTTTTTCAGCGGGGCATGTGGCCCATGCTTGTAAGCCCAGCGACTTGGGAGGCAGAGATCGGAAGATCGCAAGTTCAAAACCAGCCTCGGCAATTTAGCAAAGCCCTATCTATAAATAAAAAATAAAAAGGGCTGGGGATGTGCTCAGTGGTGAAGCATCCCTGGGTTCAAATGAAGCTGCTTTTCTTCTATTTTTCTCATAACAAAAGTTTCAGCATTAGGAAGCAAGTAGTTTGGCCCTTGTTTATCCTTATGGACACAAATCACTCTGAACTGAATTCTTCAATCACATTGAAGTTCCTCCAGGAGCTACACCCCACCCCCCAAATGGCTTTTCCAAGTCACTCATGTAGGAAGATAAGCTCTATAACATCAAAATGTCCTTGCACCTGCAGTCCCAAATGCTCAGGAGGCTGAGACAGGAGGCTTTCTTGAGCCCAGGAATTTGAGGCCAGCTGGGCAACACAGCCAGACCCTGTCTCAAAAGAAAAAAGAAAAATAAATTATAAGTTTTTAGAGGCTGTGTTCTTGGTTTTTTTATTTAGAGACAGGGCCTCCCTAAATGGCTTAAGGCCTCACTAAGATGCCGAGGCTGGCCTTGAACTCGTGATCCTCCTATCTCAACCTCCATAGTTGCTGGGATTACAGGCATGCACCACAGTACCGGCTGGCTGGCCTGTTTTACACATCTCTTTACTTCAAGGTCTGGCATAGTGCAAGGGATACAACAGGCACTTAATAAAATATGTTCACTAAAGGTCAACACTTCCTCATGTTTGACAAATGCAGCTCATAAAGCTTAACAAAGGTGGCAGAGGCTGAGAGTCTGGGAAGTGGCTCAGCCGGGATTCAATTGAAGGGCACCGAGTCACGTTCCTGAAACCTGACACAGAACCACTCTGTAAACCTCGTCCTCTATTTTTCCCCCATGGGCCTCACACAGGCCAAGCGCATGCTCTACCCTGAGCCCCATCCCCAGTCTGTATTTTTTAACATACTGACATTAATCCTTATCCAACGGCATCTCTGCAAAATAGCCACCTGCAAATGGAGAAGCAAACACAATATATTAACCCATGAGGCCCAGAAATTCTTAGCCCTGCCTTTCAATGTCCTTCCTTGTCTTTATTCGCGGCCTATCTCTGCCCCCAGTCACTACCTGAAGTGCCAGAGATCCATAGGACTTGAGAGAGACCAAACCACGGGCTGCTCAGGTAGGGTGCAAGTTACTTCCTTACTGGATCCACAATCCGACTCTACACCGAGGACAGAAGAGGCTCATCTGATGCCATCTTGACATACCAAGCAGGCCCCACCTGCCTGGCTCAGGAAGTAAGTGCAAGAAAAAAATCTTAGAGAGGACAAAGAACCCCTGATTCCTATCACAGAGACAGGAATGTCCTTGTACTCACCAAAAACAAAACCTCCTGCCATCCCTGACATTCCTGAGGCTCCTTGGAAATGTCACCCAGTTCTTACAAGGTGTACCTGGTTCTCTGACTCTCCCTTCCTTTCCCAACTTCAGACCCTTGAGTGCTTACTCAACTTAGATTGCTTATCTAGGAGTCACTCTCAGGGGATTCCCGGAAGGCCCTCTTTTCTTTTCTTTTTGACTATGTTGTTCAAGCTACTCTCAAACTCCCAGGCTCAAGCCTCTTGCCTGAGCCTCTTGAGTAGCTGGGACTGCAAACATGCATCACCACCCCTGCCTCGGGATCAAACCCAGGACCATGCTAGGTTAGTGCTCTACCACTGAGCTGCACCCCAGCCTCAGGGAGCTCCCCTCTGTTTTGGGGTACTGGGGATGGCACTCAGGGACACTCGATCACTGAGCCCCATCCCCAGCCCTAGTTTGTATTTTATTGAGAGACAGGGTCTCCCTGAGTTGCTGAGGGCCTCACTTTGGGCTGAGGCTGGCTTTGAACTCGCGATCCTCCTGCCTCGGCCTCCAGAGCCACTGGGATGACAGGCGTGGGCCACTGTGCCCGTCCAGGAAGGCCCTTTTTGATGTTTCTCTGCCTTTAGCAAGGAACCTCCCTATTCCCTAGATACAAACTTCCAGGCCACAGGAGAAAGAGCAAAATTTTCAAATGAGAAAAGCTTTTGGAAACACTTGCATCCACTCGCCTATTTCTGGGTGCTGCTGATATCAAGGACCACGTCACAGAGACCAGCAAACTTGGCCAAAGCCCCAGGGAGTAATTATCCTTGTCTAAAACCTTCCAAAGAGGCCAGAACCTACTGCATGTAAATTTCTTAGCCAAGAAACAGATGTAGGGTGAAAACGATTTTCCGCTGACAACCTCCCCAACAGAGGCAACTGTTTGGTCAATGTTCTCTGCACAGAACATCCAATGTCAAAGGAGACCAGACCACAAACTCAGGATGGTTTAGTCCAGTGTTTAAGAGAATTTCCATCATTTTCAATTGCACGCCATCCTCTCGACCTCTGTCACAGAGGACCAAGTCTACTATTCTATCTTTGGGGTTTTGTTGTTGTTGTTTTTGTTTTTGAGGGGGGTGTTTGCTTGTTTGTTTGTTTTGGGGTACCAGGGATTGAACCCAGGGGCACTTAACCACTGGACAATATCCTCAGCCCTTTTTATATTTTATTTAGAGTCAGGGTCTCCCTGAGTTGCTTAGGGCCTCGCTAAGTTGCTGAGGCTGGCTTTGAACCTGCAATCCTCCTGTCGTAGCCTCCTGAGCTGCTGGGATCGTAGGTGTGTGTCACTGTGCCTGGCTCTACTATTCTACCTTAACCTTTTTAATTTTTTTCCTGATATAAGGGATGGAACCAAGGGCCTTGTACATAGTAGGTGAGCATTCTACCACTGAGCTACAAACCCAGCCCAAATCTTAACCTTAAAAAAAATAAAAATAAAAATAAATTTAAAAACTCTTTATGTGATTAAATGTACTTTGCAGGGAAATTTTAAGTGGAAACCTTCAGGTCTATCTATATGCAGACATACAGAACCAACTGCTATAGAAAGAAGGTAATTTTAAAAGCGAATATAATGAAAGCAAAATGATTCCATTAAAAATTCTGGACTCTCAACTATAGGAAGAGATTAGCAAATTTTAGGGGAACTTTGAGGCACATCAGTAGCTAATGAAGACTTCTTTGAGGTCATCTCGAGAACTGGGAGAATTGGGGAAGGGAGAGGAGAATAAATTTGAGTGGAGGCAGGAACTTAAGTGAGAAGTGCAAACCCAAGGGCTTTATTCAAACTCCTCCTTACAGCAAAGGTGTATGCAAAATACAGCTACCATGTGCTAGATTGCAGAGACATGAGCTAGGAACAGGGCCATGACTTTCGCCCCGCAGTGATGAATTGGTTTGCACCCTCTCCTTAAAAACATCCTTGCTTAGGACAGAGTCACTCATCATCTTCACGTCCATTTTCTAACCTTCCTTCCACAAAACATCATCGACAGCAACTTGGCAATCCCCTCAGTAACCTCAGATTAAACCATTGACAAAGGAGAGCCTGGCCAAAGCAGCCCAGAGTAATCCCCACCTAGCTAGGTCAGCCAAGCCCAGACAGCAAGAAGCCTCTGATGGAGAAGCTCACAAGATGCAAGAAATAACAAAGCATGCTCTCTCCTCCAAGATTGACCTTCAAGAGCTCAAGGTCACCCCAACAGTTCCAAGCATCTCGGTACTTCTGGTTTCTCTGAATTCAGAGGAAGATATTTTTTTCTTCCAACCACAGAAACGCCTGGCACCTCATGGAATCTTGTGACTAAAAGAGAAAAACCAAAGAGCGTGTCCAGGGCACAAAGACAGATGTGGGATTCAATCCCATTACTGCCAATTACCAGGCATCCGCTGGCTCATCTGCAAATGGAGACAATCTGCCCTTAGTTGTTCAGATCACATGGGGCAATGCACCTAAGAGGCTGGCATGGTACCAGGGTCACAGCTGCTGTTTCCCAAGTTCCAAGAGCTCTAGAGTTTTATTTATTTATTTATTTATTTTGAGGGGACGTACCAGAGATTGAACTCAGGGGCACTTGACCACTGAGCCCTATCTCCAGCCCTATTTTGTATTTTATTTGGAGACAGGGTCTCCCTGAGCTGCTGAGTTCCTCACTTTTTGCTGAGGCTGGCTTTGAACTCGAGATCCTCCTGCCTCAGCCTCCTGAGCCACTGGGATGACAGGTGTGCGCCACCACACCAGTTAGTCGATTCTGTCTGTTTTTTTTTTTTTAAATCCATGAAATTAACATTAATTTACTACTTACTATGTGGCAGGTACTCAATGGTGGATACAGTGTGTTGTAGAAGCCTCTGTTCTTCATGTTGTCCCTGTACCAATTCACTTGAGCTCACCAATAATAGCGAGCTGACCCCGGGGCTTGTTCCCATGGCACAGAGGAGAAGCCTAAGGCGGGCAGGGTTGGCAGACAGCAGGACACAGGCTCAAGCCCCAGCCATCTGCCCACATTCTCACCCCTCCTACCTGGGCGCCACCGGAGGAGCCCAGAGTCCGGGGGAGAGGCCATGGGTGGAGGGAGGCCTGTGCTATAAAACCAGGACTTTAAAATGTCCTGGGCACCCCTAAGTCATAGGCTCGGGGACACTAGCTGTAAGGAGGTTCAGACTCCCCAGCTCATCCCCCTCAGAACAGCGGGGCCCAGTGAGACTCCCCAAAACAGTGTCAAGTTGGGGTCCCCCCCACTGGAGCCCAGGGCCAGGAAAGAGAGGAGACAAGGGGCTGTGAGAGCGGGTCCCCACCAGGCAAGGGACAGAAACCTCCTCCTCCCCCCTGAGGGGCTCCTGGAAAGCCAGGCCAACCAGACAGCGGGGCTCCCCACCTGCGAGGAACGCGGGGTCCCACAGGCCGTCTGTAGGTCCTGGCCCCAGAGTCTGAAAGTCTGCCACCTGGCAGGACCAAGCAGCTCCCAGCTCTCCTCTGGAAAACTGAAGAACAGGGCAGCAAACAACAGAACATTCCCATGAGCAGCAGAGAAAGAAGGGGAATGAGACCAGGAAAGGTCTGACTGAAGTCAGCTTGGTCTGTTCAAATGATAAAGTGTTGCTGAAAGGAAGCCAAGTGAGGAACCGCACGCCTGTAATTCCAGCTACTGAGGAGGCTGAGGCAGAAGGATGGAAAGTTGGAGGCCAGCCTCAGCAACTTGGAAAATCCCTGTCTCAAAATTTAAAAAAAGAGAGTGGAGGTGGGGGATGTAACTCAATGGTAAAGTACACCTGGGTTCAATCTGCAAAAAAACTGCAAGACCAAAAAGGGGCGGGGGGGTGGCAGAAAAACACCAAAAGGAGAAATTTTACCACTTATCTATTAAACATTGGTGAGTCTGTTTTTCTTTTCTTTGTTTTGTTTTGTTCTTGTTTGTTTGTTTGTTTTGGTACTGGGTGTTGATCTCAGAGGCACTTAACCACTGAGCCACACCCCAGCCCTATTTTTTTTGTATTTTATTTAGACACAGGGTCTTGCTAAGTTACTTAGAGCCTTGGTAAGTGCCGAGGCTGATTTTGAACTCTCAATCCTCCTGCCTCAGCCTCTCCAGCCACTGGGATACAGGTGCAGGTCACTGTACCCAGCTAATTAACTGTTCTATATCTTGATTTCATTATCCATTAAATGGGGATAATAATTACAATACCTTGGGAGGATAAATAGAAGAAAGGTGTATATACTGCTTAGCACGAACTTGGTATTCAGAAAGCAATCTATCAATAATTGCACCTATTATTGATTTGGGTCAAGTCTGGCTTTCTGAAGTTCTTTTCATTTTCAGAATGACTGATATAATTAGGGGAAAAATGTACCCACTGAAGATAAACAATCCATTTAGAGCATAATGCAACTCACAAATGCAACACCATAAAATATGTTGCATTCATTTCATCTAAAATTGCTTTTCATAGTCTAAAGCAAACATGATTTAAATGTTGTTGATTGTTTCCTGTTCCAAATGAGCATGAAGAATATTGAAAAGGAAAGGTAGTTAGGCGCGGTGGCACACCTATGATCCCAGTGGCTCAGGAGGCTGAGGCAGGAGGATTGCAAGTTCAAAGCCAGCCTCAACAAAAGTGAGGCCCTTAGCAACTCAGTGAGACCCTGACTCTAAATAAAATACAAAATAGGGCTGGGGATGTGGCTCAGTGGTTGAATGCCCCTGGGTTCAATCCCTGGTACCAAAAAAAAAAAAAAAAAAACGAAAGGTCTACAAAAATAAGAACCTTCTTTAAATATTAATTGATTTCTAAAACTCAAATTTAATCCTAGGAAAGGGACCAGGTAGAATTCAATTCTGATTTTGCTACAAAACAAACAAACAAAAAAACTAGCCATTTTGTCCCTTAAGAACACCGATTATGGTGTTTGCCTTACCATCCTAATCACCAAGCACAGCTCTAGAGAACACAGAATATCCTCCAACACTGGCTGAAAGCATCAAGAGTGGGAGGTGGAAAGGGTGTGGATAGGTGCATAAATTAACCAACCTTAGTTGCCAGTTTGTAATAGCTATCTACTGCTGCGTAACAAATGACTCCAACACTACCAGCTTCAAACAACCAACATGTATTAATATCTGACAGTTTCTGTGGGTTATTAATCCCAGAGTGGGTAGTTCTGGCTGAGAGTCTCTCACACCCTGTGATCCAAGGTGGGTGGAATGGAAGTCTCCCAAGCACAGCTGGACTGGCTCTGGAAGATGCTCTTCCAAGGTCACCCAAGTGGCTGTTGGCAGGCAGCGTCAGTTCCTCACCATGGGGGCCTCTCCAGAGAGTGGCTCCCAACATCACTTCCCCCAGCCCAAGGATCCAAGACCGAGGACAAAAGGCAGACTTTTATAACCTAGTCTTGGAAGTGACATGCCATTCCCATGCTACTGTCCCTCAGGCCAATCCTGGCGCAGGGCAGAAACAAAGTGCTCAAAGACTTGACCAGCAGGAGGCGAGGACCCTGGGAGACGTCTTAGGGGCTGCAGAGTTAGAAACCATTCAGTGGTCTCCATCCCAAAGCCAAGTTCTGACGGGGACAAATCCCTGCAGCACCAGAGGAGGGTTATTTCTGCACAATTGCAAGAACTTCCACAAGTCATTCACACTATGTTGCAAAGATAAAAAAGGAAATATCTACCAAGAACCATCGGTAATTATCCCTGAGAAATGTCAACTTGGATTTTCTCCCTGACCCAAAAATGACCCAACTGTTCCTGCGGCCTAACTCGCAACTCGCGGGGACACTTGGTTTCATTCTAAAACTTCAGGACTTGACTCAGCAAACACACCAGTTGCCCAAAAAGGCAAATCTCCAAAAATCACATCTCTCTCTCTTTCTGGAACACAGACCCTGGACCTAAATGCAAGAATTGAGACCTCAAAAGGGCCCTGTCATTTGTCACCCTCCTCAGAAGTCCACGTTTTCTCCAAGGAATAAAAATGGAAGGAAACTCTCTTCTCGCATACCCTGACTCACGTCTGAATGAGAAGATGGTTTTTCCATCACCAAAAAGTTTGCACTAAGAGAAGTCGGTGCACCTTCTTTCTCTGTAATGAAGTGTCACTCAGACGTGGACTGAAATTAAGGCATAACTGGCAGGTGTTGACTCTCCTGCATTTGAGCTCTTCTCTGGCTCTCTCAATCCCTTGGGTATCCTTAGTTGGCACATTCTTCCTGGTTTAAGATGTTTTGGTTTGGGTACCAGGGACTGTACCCAGGGGTGCTTCAGCACTGAGCCACATCCCCAGCCCTGTTTATTTTTTTTTATTTGAGACAGGGTCTCACTGAGTTGCTTAAGACCTCACTAAGTTGCTGAGGCTGGCCTCGAACTTTCGATCCTCCTGCCTCAGCCTCCCAACCTGCTGGGATAGCAGACGTGCGCCACGGCACCTGGGTCCTTGTTTTAAGATATTTCCAGAGAATGGTGCCAGTCACCAGCACGGATTCATATGTAATACTTAAGTTCTATTTTTGAGCAGGGAATTAATGGCAGACCAAACTCAGTCGTCGATGGAAAACTCCCATCCAAAGGGTAGTCATTATGGCTGATTCCATGCCTGGTGCCTTCAAAATCACGCTTTGCCAGAGCTTCAATACTGTTCCACTGAGCACTAAGAAGCCAGAAGCGTGGGGTGAACTAGACCACTCCCCTCTGTGCTGGATGTGACCCACTGCTACTCCTCGGGGCCAGCCCATGTTGACAGTGCAGGATAGTGGACCAGCTGCTGAGTCACAGATGGCCACAAATAAACCAAACTATCACCAGCACCTTCAGTGATGTAATGTAGCCAGCAGACTGTGTCCACAGGACCCCTGTGCACGGACTCAACCTACTGTGGCATCTGTACCCAACACAGGCAGACTTTCTTTCTGGTCACTGTTCCTAAACAATTCAGTATGAGCACGATTTATATAGCATGCATATATTGCATTAGGTATTCTAGGTCATCTAGACATGATTTAAAGTACCTGGGAGGGTGTGCGTGTTCTCTGCAAATACAATGCGGTGTGAATAAAGGGCTTTAGAATCCTGGAGCCAATCCACAGCAGGTACTCAGGGACGACAGTACAGAACAGATTTTTAAACACAGCATGGGGAGGGCCCTTAAAATGTAGGCCGCATAAACCTAGGTGCCCTTCAACAGATGAATGGATTAAGAAAATGTGGTCTATATACACCATGGAATATTACTCAGCCATAAATCATGGCATTTGCTGGTAAAAGGATGGAACTGGAGAGTGTCATGCTAAGTGAAATAAGCCAGTCCCCAAAAACCAAAGGCAGAATGTTCTCTCTGATGTGTGGATGTTGACCCATAGAAAGTCCAGTGGCTTAGACAAAGGGGAATGAAGGGAAGGGAGGGGGATGGGAATGGGAAACACAGTGGAGTGAATGGGACAGAACTTTCCCGTGTTCACATATGAACACACGACCAGGGAAACTCCACATCATGTCCAACCACGAGAATGGGAAGTTAGACTCCTTTTTGTGTGATAGGTCAGAAGGCACTCTACTGTCACGTATATCTAAAAATAACAAATAAAAACTAAAAGAATGTAGGCCACATACAAATTATTTAGAAGGCCTTTTGATCATATTCTGGAATTAATTATCCTTGCATTTGACTTTGTTTGGACCAAAGCCAGTGACACACAAGAATTAACAAAAGATCTGGGAGCAGTGGTGCCCATCTGTCATCCCAGTGGCTCGGGAGGCTGAGGCAGGAGGATCGAAAGTTCAAAGCCAGCCTCAGCAACTTAGCGAGGCCCTCAGCAACTCAGTGAGACCCTGTCTCTAAAGAAAATATTAAAAAGGGGCTGGAGCTCAGTGAATGGAAGCCCCTGGGTTCAATCCCAAAAGAATCAATGAAGGGCTGGGCTGTGGCTCAGTGGGGGCCTCTGCCAATGACCACTGACGGACTCCGCACCTTCACGCATGAAGATCTGGGTTCCACCCGGAGCACTGCAAAAAGATACAGATGTACAGGACTGCTTCCTGCTCTGGGGGTAAATAAGCAAATAATCAGAATAAATTAAAAGGAATCAATGGAAACCCACCTAACGTGCAGCCCATAAACCGAAAGAGGCTCTGGGGGCTGGTGGCGGGATGGCAGTCAGCGGAAGCTCGGTCGCCTGCCCCGATTCCAGTCACACGTGCCACCCGCGGTGTCCTCAAGGGGGCCGGGCAGAAGGCACCCTCAGTGACATCCTCCCGGGTCGTTCACATGATGCTAAGGAACAAGACCTGGGAACCAGCCTAGCAGGCAGCCTGTCCACTCCTCGTTCCAGGAAACCAAATCGTCCCTGAAAGCCCTCAACCCCGGCCTCCCGTGACCTCAGGACTCATTTGTACACGGTGGCCACGTGACAGGCTTCCCTGACATTCAGCCTGTGCCTGGGCATCTCCACCACGGAGAGGAGACGTGAAGTCACCGGGGTCTCACCTGGACCCCCCAAACCCCCAGAGGGGTGCCCAGGAAGGGATGGGCAGCCTACTTTCCACATGGCCACCACCCTTAGCCTCCAAGAGCCCCAACTGCCTCCACCCTGACAGCACCCCTGGGTTCTCAGTGCCTGTTCACACAGAGTGCGTCCCAGCTCCACTGGCCACCAGCCACCAGACCACACAGCCCAGGCTCATCTCCCTGGCTGCTAATCCCTCCCTCTTTGTCATGAGCTGTTACTTGATGTACATTTGTTTGTAAGTATGCAGATAAGAAGGACGTTCTACATATGCTGATCGTTAATAAACACCAAGGCTTACAAGATACGGAAGGTACAAGAAGCAAGCATGTTAATTCCCACCAAAACCGTACAAGGCCAGGAATGGTATTTATCTTACAAATGAGAAAAGCAAAGCACAGAGAGGCTAAGTAATCTGCCCAAGACACACAGCTCCTCCTCAGCGGGAAAGTTGGGATTCAAATCCACACTCTAAACAACAACATTCTGCTGCCTTCTCATGGGAGCAGGGACCTTCTGGGTTCTGCTCAGTGCCAAATTGACTGGAGCCTGAAATGGTGGGGAGAGAGAGAGGGCTAGGGGGAAGGGACAGCTTAGCTCCTGCCCTAGGTAGACTTTGATGATACCCAGATATTTCCAGTTACCACCAATGGACTCTGCACCTTCGTTACAAGGGTCATCTGCAATCATGCCACATGAATGAGATCATCCCTTTCTTCATTCACAGGGCAATGATTTTACTTCCTTCCCAGAACAAACCCAAATATCCATCTCACTCACTCTTAAAAAAAAAAAATTAATTCAGAAAAAGGAGATAAGTTGGAAAAGTCAGGGCTTTTTGTTTGCTGTTGTGGCTGTGCCTCAGCTACACATGTGACATCAAGATCTCTGGAACAATAGGAACTGAACAGAAGCTGGGCATGGTGGTGCACACCTGTAATCCCAGCAGCTCTGGAGGCTGAGACAGGAGGATCACAAGTTTGAGGCCAGACTCCGCAACTTAGACTCTGTCATGAAATAAAAAAATAAAAAAGGGTTGGGGAATGTGGCTCAACAGTTAAGTGCCCCTCGGCTCAATCCCCAGTACCAAAAAACACTGAACATGAAACCAGTTTTCTTATAGCAACGTGTCCAGTAAGCACAACCTCTGCCTACCAGCCTACCAGGGCCTTCTCGCTCTTCTGTGTGGGTGGCAATCATGCTTCCTTCAAAAGACCATGTTTCCAGGGCTGGGAAGCAGCCTTGCCAGATCAAAACAGCCTGCAACACAAACCATCCTGCTGGTTAAATTCAGATCCTCCTGGGGATATGTGGTCTCTGCTATTCTCACTCTTCTTTTCCTCCAAGCAAGGTCGCCCAGGAGCCCCAGGGAAGCCTGATGAACTTTTGGGGAGATGTGCTTGCAGAGCTCACAGCTCTCCTGGCTACAGGGATTTTTTTTTAATTTTTTGGTACAGGAGTTTGAACCCAGGGGCACTTAACCATGGAGCCCCATCCCCAGCCCTTTTTCATGTTTTATTTAGAGACAGGGTCTCGCTGAGTTGCTCAGGGCCTCACCGAGTTGCTGAGGCTGGCTTGGAACTTGTGATCCTCCTGCCTCAGCCTCCCAAGCCACTGAGATGACAGGTGTGTGTCACCACACTCGGTCTTCAGGGAATTTTAATGGCATCATAATCTCCACTACAACTTTAAGATACCCAGAGAAAGATAAGCACAATAATTGGTGCCTCTTCTGGAATATGCTTTCACTTTTTCTATTCGTCAGTTTGTTTGCAAAATCCAGAGCAGGATTAGGGAGCAGGAACGATGAGCTACATTGGTAGGGGTCCACGTGGTTCCTACAAGGGCGTTAACAGGCCAATCACCCCAGTGTGTGAGTGGCTCGGTACCCCAGGCCCTAACACCTCAGGCACACAATCAGTCTCCTCAATGAACTGTGAGCCCAGCCATATTCCCGGGGAGGCTGCACCCTTGACTCCAGAGAGAGTCATCCTGAAAGTGAAGGCCGGGGACCCAAGAGGAAGTGGCCTACCAAGTGGGTCAGTGCCAACCAGTCACCGTTCCTGGAAACGCTGCTGAGCCCAGGGTTCTGAGAGAAGGGATCGCTCTGCAGCCACTGGGCCTGCAGCAGGCGGAGACCAGAGAGGCTGGGGCACACAGCGCAGGTTCCACACTGAATTCATCCACAATTTGATATTTTGTTCCCAGCAGGCTTGATCACTAATTAGTATAGTGAAAGGTAATGTACGGGTGGAAGGATCGCAAGTTCAAAGCCAGCCTCAGCAACTCAGCGAGATCCTGTTTCTAAAGAAAACAGAAAAGAGGCTGGGGATGGGGCTCAGTGGTTAAGCACCCCTGCGTTCAATCCCTGGTACCAAAAAAAAAAATCATCTGGGGGGAATATATTAATACACACACACACACACACACACACACACACACAGCCTCGCTAAGTTGCTGAGGCTGGCTTTGAACTCACGATCCTCCTGCCTCAGCCTCCTGAGCAGCTGGGATTACAGGCCTGCGCCACTGTGCTCATTGAGTAATTTCTTACATCTGAGTTTCAGGAACCAGGCACTGTGCCCGCTGATGGACATGTGTCTGTTATGTCATTTGATTCAATCCTCATGGCAATCCTAAGAGGTAAGGTACTCTTGTCATCTCCTTTTTACTCAGGAACCTACAGCACAAGGCGCATTCTGTAACCTGCCCAGGGATGCACACTAGAAATACTGGAGACTTCAAACGCTCCACTCCCAAACACACCAGAGGAGAATGTGAACTTCTGCTGACTCAGCAGGCTCAAAACACTTTCTAGGATTACAATACGTAACTTCACTCTTTTTTCCTCCATACTGAGGTTTGAACCCAACGCCTCATGCATGCTAGGCCTCTAACAACTATGCTACATCCCTAGCCCCCTTTTTACAATTGTATTTTTGTTTTGTTTTGTTTTTGTTTTTTTGAGACAAGGCCTTGCTAATTTGCCCAGATTGGCCTCCAACTTGCCATCCTCCTGCCTCAGCCTCCCAAGTAGCTGAGATTTCAGGTGTGCACCGCCTTGCCCAGCAATTCCTTCACTTTAAAAAAGCAGTCAATAAAAATTATATTATTCTCAGAAGTACTAGCCCCCCCCCCGCCCCCCCGGCAAAAAAAGGATTGAAAGAAGATCGGGACTTATCCTAAACTGAATGAAAGGTAACCCTTATTCATAAAAGAATATTTAAATAAACGAGACTTTAGAGTTCTAATTGACATTTCAAATATGACTGACTCAGCACAGAAGAAAATAAGCTCACTTCCCAGTCTGAGCAGAATCAAAGTTGCCGAAATTCTGATAAGACATACACACACCTTAGAGAAAGAAATTGAGCATACAGGGGTCTAAGGACCAGGGCTGGGTGCACTTGCCCCTGGGGACCCATCAAAAAAAGAGCTAATATCAGGGCTGGCTGGCCTGTTGAAGCCCTGTACCTTAATCACACACCCTGCTAACAGAGCTGAGAGACTGGCCCCGATTCAGATGCAAGAGACAAATTCGGTGCATACCCCAACTCACATATGGATAAAATTAGGATAGGTTGTAAATGCATTTATAGAATCTATTTCCTCAGCTAAGTTTACGAATCTCTATGAATATCGATTCATCTACCAAGGTAAGGCAACCGTTTGGTGTTTTTTTTTTTTTTTAAAAATAATCATGTGGATAAAATTTGGACATCAAGGGCTCAGGCTCAGGCAGGAGGATCACGAGTTCAAAGCCAGCCTCAGCAACTTAGCGAGGCCCTAAGTAAGATCCTGTCTCTAAATAAAGCATAAAAAAAAAAAAAGGGCTGGGGATGTGGCTCAGTGGTTAAGTGCCCCTGGGTTCAATCAAAAAAAAAAAAAAATAACTCCTCATCCAACTATTAATTTGAATTAAGAAACAGTTATTTATATAAAAATGAAATGTACGTAAAGAAAAGTATTGGAACTTGGAATCCTGCCATCAAAACCTCCTTTGTCTGTTCAAGTTCTTTGAATCCCCACTGTTTTGAGCCAATTTCAAAAGATAGAAAAGTCCTGAGTTGAAACCAGTGGTTTCAAAGTCACTTCACAAAGAGGCCTCAGAGATCCTCCTGGTCCTCCACATCATGGAGATGAAAGGACTCTGGCTAAATTTTCACAACTTCAAAGGGGGGACCACCAAGTACCCAATGGTCCATAAACCAGTTACTACTGAAACAAGGAGAGAAATACATAATAAGTCTCCATAAAGAGAAAAGATGCAAAATATTCATGCCTGGAAGCAAATAAGTTTTACTTGATGATGAATCCTGGATTTTCTTCTTCTCTAAGAAAACCCACGCACTAAAATATCCATGGCCCTCACCATTCAGAAACAAAACCGAAAAAAAAAAATTTTTTTTTTTTTTAAAGTAACTAGAACAGTGCTTGAGTCTCCAAATGCCTTCGGTCCTGGATCTGTCAATCACCATGAGTTTCAACTTGAACTTCCCACACTGGCTCTCGCCGAGCTCTGAAACACAGTCCCTCCCATCCACAGCTTGGATTGAAACGGTCTACAATCCGGACAACGTGCCACAGGAGCCCCATTAGCAGACCACAGGCTCGACAAGACACGGATAATTAATAGATTTTATGAAACCCTAATTATGTCATAATGGTGATCACTCCATAAGGCCCATGACGGACGCATGAAAAGCATTCATTTATTAAGAATAAATATTTAAAATACACCATCCCTTTTTATAGCTGTGCTTTGGCATCTCTTTCCTTTGGAAATAGACCATGGAAGTCTCCAGAACATCCCTCCACTTCTGCTCGACACTCCAGTTAGGAAGAGGCATGTTCTGGCCAGGAGGAGACAGCTAACAGGACTCGGGGGTTTCTCTATGCTGCACCACAGCAGAGGAAGATCTAGCACCGGAGAAGAAGCACATACCTTGGACAAGTTTAGGCCAAGAGATGAGCAGAGGAGAGCGGTGAAGAATCCAGGTGGCGGCTCAGGAGGCTGAGGCAGGAGGATGGCGAGTTCAAAGCCAGCCTCAGCAACTCAATGAGGCCCTGAGCAACTCAGCGAGACCCTGTCTCTAAATAAGACACAAGTAGGGCTGGGGATGGGCCTCAAGCTCAGACACTCACAGAGGCCCTCTTCCCAAGGAATCCTGTCTTCCCAAAGCCACACAGAAAGGGCCAGATGCCCAGGGAGGTCACCCCCTCCAGATGAAACCCAGCTCCAGCCAAACAGCACTAAGGGCGAATCATTAAAGTCTCCAGCCCTGCAAGGTTAAGAATGTGTCAATCAATATGCCCACGCCATCTCCAGGCACTGCCCACCACCCACCGGCACACTCCTAACCCATGACCTCAGGTCCTATTTACAGGCGTATAAGGGGACTATTGCCTGCGGGTTAGCACATGGTCAAATTGCAGCTCAAATAAGTCACTCGCCCAGTGTCAGCGAGGTCTAGCAAAAGCAGGATTACCACCCAAAGTTAGCATCACTTCAAAGACACTTTCACGGCCAGCATGGGGGCACACACCTGTAATCCCAGCTGAGGCAGAGGATGGCGAGTTCAAAGCCAGCCTCAGCAACTCAGGGAGGCACTCAGAAGCTCAGTGAGACCCTGTCTCACAATAAAATATAAAATAGGGCTGGGGATGTGGCATGTGACTCAGTGGTTGAGTGCCCCTGGCTTCAATCCCTTGTAACGCCGTCCCCCCCAAAAGAAGACTTTCATGGCCACATTTTATCGACTCCCCAAAAAGTCAATTTTAGGGCCAAAAAGTTTGCCTGCCCAGTAGGCAGCTCTGTGCAACAGAACCTCAGCCTACAGCGGAGTTGCCCAGCACAGCGGCCCACAGCTGAGAAGCCACCAGGCTGTGTGGACAGTGTGGCCGGGGGAATTAAAGTCATCACTGTATCTCATTTAATTCCTGTCGTTGTAATGAGTTAAGGCGTTAAGTGCATGCACACTGGACAGGCACAGTGGCAGAGCACAGTGCTGGGCCAATGACCCAGAACTCCAATCCCCAGGCGGGTGCCCTCTCCACCTGTGCTCATCTCATCTACTAATCACCAACTCTGGGCTCAGTCACAGTGGCTTCTTTGTGTCTTTGGTTTTTGTACCAGGGATTGAACCCAGGGGTGCTTAACCACTGAGCCACATCCCAGCCCTATTTTGTAGTTTATTTAGAGACAGGGTCTCATGGAGTTGCTGAAGCTGGCTCGGAACTCGTGATCCTCCTGCCTCAGCCTCCTGAGCCACTGGGATGACAGGCATGGGCCCCCGCCCCCAGCATAATTGTGCTTTTGACATTGTCAGCAACTGGCCCCAGGATCCAGAGAACACCCCAAACACAGAGCGGGTGTGGAAGGGTGGGTGTCTCTCCTGAGCTATCCTCTGCTGCAAAGCAAGGTAATAATTATTACAGCAATAATGGGGAATCCTGCAGCTCCCAGGGTTCCTCCCACCAATGTGGACAAACCCAGAGCTAACTCACAACACCAAAACCAAAACAATAATAATAATAATAATAATAATAAACACAATGAGATGCAGTGATAGGGCGGCTAACCTCTAGACACCGTAATCACAGTCTTGCCTTGCTGCAATTAGCAGCTGTTGTTCAGCTCCAGCAATCAGATGAGCCCAGCCGTCTTTCCCACATGGAGGACAACCAGCAGTCCAAGAGCGAGAACACGGGGAAGGTAATTTTCAACAAGTCACTTTTCTAAAGCATGACCACTAATGTGAACTATTTTCTCCTTCCACTCTTCCTACTCTGTGGTTCCTCTTCCCCGGTCTTACTAACCAACAATATTTACAGGCCCTGACACTCTCAAGGCAGTGGACAGAGCATTTAAAAAGCCCATTTTCAGCTGGGCGTGGTGGCTGTAAAAGATCTGTCATCCCAGCAGCTCAGGAGGCTGAGGCAGGAGGAGTTCAAAGCCAGCCTCAGCAAAAGTGAGGCCCTTAAGCCACTCTAAATAAAATACAAAATAGGGCTGGGGCTCAGTGTCCAGTATCCCTGGGTTCAATCACCAGTACCAAAAAAAAAAAAAAAAAAAAGGTAGACTAGACTTCATGAACATTAAAAAGCTACTTATAAAAACATATCGTGTCCAGGTGTATAAGAGAATACATGTAACCCTAGCAATCTGGGAGGCCAAGGAAGGAGGATTGCAAAGTTGAGGGCAGCCACAGCAAGTTTGCAAGACCCTGTCTCCAAATAAAAAATAAAAGGGGCTGGGAATGTGGCTCATCGGTGAAGGCCCTTGGGTTTAATCCCCAGTACTCCCCCCCCCCCAAAAAAAAGCCCACTTTCTCACTTGGGAGTGTAAGGGTCAGCCTCCCCTAGACAGCTGATTTCTCTCTCACAAGGACGCACACAACAGCCCCTAATCCTCCAGTAGAGTGGTGGCAGCGTGCTCAGTGGTAGAGCGCTCACCTAGCATGTGTGAGGCACTGGGTTCGACCCTCGGCACCACATTAAAATAAAATAAAGATGTTGTGTCCACCTACAACTAAAAATAAATATTTTGAAAAATTTTAAAAGGAGTTTCTTTGTTTTAAAAATGAAGAAATCAGGGTGGTGGTTGAGGGACGACCGACCTCCAGGTCTGGGAGGATGAGAAGGGTCCCGAGAGGGAGCAGCTGCCATGCAGGACGGGAGACCCCCAGGAGCCTCAGGAGGGGGAGAGGCTGGCAGGGGTCTCCACGCGGAGCAGTGACACAAAGAAGCCAAGCTCTCCATCTTCCTCCCCACGGGTGCTCGGCACCCCACTGCTGGCAGGAGGAGGTCAGGGTCAGGGTCAGGGTCAGGGCTGGACCGAGGACAGGGCAGAGGGAGGCCTGTGGTGGGCCTCAGCTGCTCAGGCGCTTTCCTTTGGAAGGACCCACAGGCCCCCAAGAGTACATGACACTTGCCATGGCTGCCTGCCAAAGTGAGTGGCCACCGCAGGGCAGCCTCCTGATTTAGCTACAGCGTCTACAACCACGTAAGCGTAGCTGTCCTCAACACACGGGGATCAGGTTTCATTCTTCCCATGTCAGGTCCGGCCCCAGCACTGTGCTCCTGTGCGCCATCAGCTTCTATCGCATAGCAACTCTGACCACGGAGCAGCTCAGGGTAATACAATGCTGCAGAACTGCCAAGTGGGTCCAGTTCACACTACTGGCTTTCCTATTCCCATCCTCCCTTCATACCCCTCTGCTCCCCTTGCTGACACGTGGCCCTCGAGACAGAATGCACATGATAAAAACTTAGACATCTTCAAACAGATCTGCTGACTTCTGATGATAATATACACCACAATAAAATGGTGAGTCACATTTTAAGAAAATTCTTTCCCTCTCCTTTCTAATTCCCTTTCAACCCTTCTGATTTTAAATCTCAGAGCCAGGTGTGGTGGTACACACCTGTAATCCAAGTGTCTCAGGAGGCTGAGACAGGAGGATCACAAGTTGGAGGCCAGCCTCAGCAACTCAGCAAGGCTCTAAGCAACTTAGCAAGGCCCTGTCTCTAAATAAAATATAAAAAGGGCTGGAGACTACTGCGGGTGGGGGGTCCCACCTCTCTAATACTGGCTGTTTTCATTTGTTTTGTGATGCTGGAAACTGAACTCAGGGTCTCACGCTTGCACCTTACCACTGAGCTACATCCCAGCCCCTGGATTCTTTAATGAAGGGACAAAGCTTAGACTCAGAAACTCGTATTTATGAGTGTTGTATGTGGGGCCAACTGTGGGCTTCGATTTTAATTGTGATATAGTCTGCTCTTAAAGCATTTCATTTTTTAAAAATTTAATCAGTTATAAATTAACAGGTTTATAATTAATAAATAAAACACATGAACATGGCAAACACGTTGGTTTCCAAGTGACTCCCATGAGAAGACTCCACCTCAGATCCCATGCAGTCATCAACAGGACTGTAAAAGCACTTTCCTGCACATTCTATGCATTTACTGAAACACAGGTGACGGAACTAGATGTCGCTGTTTCTTGTTCCCAGGAAACTGAAGAAGCAGATTGAGTGAACTGATCCTAGCAGACTCTTAGACTGCTTCTGATGCACCTTCGAACACTTACCAGTTACTACTACACTAAAGTCTCCAAGTGGATCAAAGTGAGTTTTTGTTATAAATATCACTTTTGCTTAGATATTACCCTAAATCACCTATTGGCCTCATTTTTAAAAAATAAATCTGAGCCAGGCACGGTGGCACACACCTGTCATCCCAGCAGCTTGGGAGGCTGAGGCAGGAGGATCGTGAGTTCGAAACCAGCCTCAGCCACTTGGCAAGGCCCTGAGCAACTCAGTGAGACCCTGTCTCTAAATAAAATACAAAATAGGGCTGGGGAGGGGGCTCAGGGGTTAAGCACCTCTGGGTTCAATCCCTGGCACCAACATACATACTTACATACATCTAAATGTCATGACAAAGAAGCCAACAGGATGGGGGGCCTGCAAGCTGGCCCCAAAAAACCTCAGTGTCCTCAGGCAGGGGCTGGAGGATCAGGTGGAGGACTCCCAGCAGGCACCTGGTGCACTTGACATCACCCGCACTGCGTGAACGTCAGCCCTCTTGCTCTTCCTCCAATGACCCCAACAGCCGCACATCTAAGGAAAACACCTCTCTGTCCCCTTGACATTCATTCTATAAATAATCTGGTACTAATATCTGCTCTCCTCCACCAGGTCCCTGAGGACCCCCCTCATTTTCTATGAAGAAATCCCGAGGACTGAGAGCACTCTGCCCTGAAGGACACCTGAGCAAAACCTTTTCTCTGGTTTATATCAATTTCCCTTCCCTTCCCCACCAGAACTGCCTAGCATCTGGAACTTTCCAAGAGTGGGCAGAAATGCAGCACATCCTTAGCTAGAGGCTGCATGGGATCCCCTCCCCAAGGGCATCTTGCTAAAATGCAGGTTCTCATTTAACAGGTCTGTATCTGATAAGCTCTCAGGAAATGCTCCACCAGCCAACAGGCCCACGGACCACATTCTGAGTAGCAGTCCCCTAAATACCACCAACCACTTCCAGATCCAGGAAGGAGAACGAGAGAGGCAAGGCCTAGACCTTATCAAGCTTTCCCAAGTCCCCTTCTCTTTCCAAGACTCTGAACATCATTTCAGCTTTATTACCAGATGCTCCAGATGGAAAATGAAACATCTAACAGAACGTCCCACTTAACCAGGAGTCACGGCAACAGGCTTCTCAGAGTTACTTCTAATGACACATCACTAATTTGTTTGCTGTTTTCCCACGGATGCTTCAAAATGACAGCTGTGTCTCACTTCTTCTGCAGGGTGGGGACCTAGCAACATAGAGGCTATGTAGCCAGAGGCTGCATTGAACCCACAGATGATTTGAAGAACCAGCAAGCCCTCTTGAGCACCCACTGAACAAGAATGCAAGTGGCCCGGAGGCTGAGGCAGGAGGATCGCGGGTTCAAAGCCAGCCTCAGCAAAAGCGAGGTCCTAAGCAACTCAGTGAGACCCTGTCTCTAAATAAAATACAAAATAGGGCTGGGGGTGGCGCTCAGAGGTCAAGTGCCTCAGAATTCAATCCCCAGTACAAAAAAAAAAAGAGAGAGAAAAGAGATCGCTCAAACATATATAGCTTAGAGGTGTCAAGTTAACTCCTTGTAAAGTGGATGACAATGGTTGAAAGATCATGCTCTTCACCTGTCACCTGTGTGCCCTTCTCAGAGATCAAAGTGATCTCCTACCTGCCCTCAAGTCGGTTTATCCGCTCATGAAACAGAGAGGCCAGCGAGTGGCCGGGAGGCACTCCAGCGAATAGCATGGTGAACGGCTGAAGTGCCAAACTCCAGAGCTCCAGGGTGAAATGATTCCCCAGAGAACACTCTGCTGCTCAGGCACCAAAGCTGCCTTCTACACTAGTCTAGGGGCCCAGCTAGAATGACCCCAGAGCTGGGGGCCAGAGAGAACTGGTCACTTAGAGGCACAGCCTCACTTTTGCACCGTTGGTTTTTTGGTTTTTTTATTTGTTTTGTTTTGTTTGTTTTTGGTACCAGGGTGCTTGACCACTGAGCCCCATCCCCAGCCCTATTTTGTATTTTATTTAGAGACAGGGTTTCCCTGAGTTGCTTAGGGCCTCACTTTTGCTGAGGCTGGCTTTGAACTCATGATCCTCCTGCCTCAGCCTCCTTCCCGAGCTGCTGGGATTACAAGCGTGAGACACCACCTCCCCCTTTTGCCTCATTCTCTCTTTTATCTTTTATCTTTTTTTTTTAGTCATAGATGACACAATACCTTTACTATTTTATATATATATATATATATTTTATGCAGTGCCTCACACAGACCAAGGTGAGCACTCTACCACGGAGCCCCAGCGGCAGCGCTTCTGTCCCATTCCTAAGGCAGCTCAGAGCCCGGCCCGTGTGGAGAGGGCCGTCTAAGTATGTGCACATCTGGATACGGGGCCCAGAGCGGTCCACCTGCGTCACAGCCAACTGTAACTCACACACATAAAAGCCAGAACAAAGGAGCAACCTCAACCTCTGGATCCGTTTGTCCATCCTGTCCTTTGCAAAGATGAGTCACTGGCACCATAAGGAAATGAACTTGCACAGAGAGGAAACGGACTTATCATTTCCCTTGAGGATGTCACAGGAAAGAAATGAAGGGCTACACCGTCAGGTGCTCAATGTGAGGACCCCAGAGTCCCATCCTCGGCTGGAAGGCCCTCCACCCAGATAGAAGCTTCTCGGAGACAAGGACATTGGTTTGCCCCTGATCCTTATCTCTCACCCAGACTGCAGGCCCTGGATAAACATGGGAGTAACTGTGACACTCTGATGACTCACTTAGCTTGGCTTCTCCTTGGAGCAGACAGATGAGAAGAAATACATTTCCAGAAAGGTGCTGAGATGAGCAACAACATCCAGAATGGAGACAGATTTGCTGCCCTAGGATGCCATCCAGAGGGTTCTCAATAGTCCATAATCACATGAGTTAGGAGAAAGCTCAACCCGTCCCCGGACCACTGAAAACTCAAGTTTCTTGGAGATCAAAACTATTTAAAATGTAAATAAGAAGTCGTGTTCGTCTGATCGTTTTTTTTGTTTGTTTGCTTGTTTTTTTGTACCAGGGATTGAACCCAAGGATGCTCTACCACTGAACCACACCCCCAGCTTTTTCTGTATTTAATTTAGAGACAGGATCTCACTGAGTTCATTAATGCCTCTCGTTAAGTTGCTGAAGCTGGCTTTGAACTTGCGATCCTCCTGCCTCAGCCTCCCCAACCGCTGGGATTACAGGCCTGTGCCACTGTGCCCGGCTACAATAAAATTATTTTAAAATATAATAATAATACCAGGTATGTCAAGGGCTTTATCCCAGACACGGGACCCAGTAATTGCTGGCTATGATTATAACTCGTCTTTTTATACTGCACCTAACCCTAAATTAACAGTGTGACACTTTGTGGGTTTTTTTTTTAAGTTTCATAATTCTTCTCATTCGAGTCTAAGGGAATTTAAAATATAGACCAAAAACTAAAAAAGAGATACAGGCACAGCTGCCAAATGGCAAGTAAAAAAAAAAAAAAAGCCATAATTTTCCATCGTTTGGAATATATTTAGTGATAACTATAAATGAAAAACTAAGGAAGGGGGGTAAAATCCCCCACTTAAAATCACCCTTCCAGTCTGACACTCTGAAACCCAAAAATGAAGTCAGACTTCCGCAGAGCAGCTCGGCTCCTTTCCTCCCGTCTGTCAAGGTTGGGTGGAGAACTCCCACATTTCCTGTTCTGCACCAGGAGCCTGCTGCCAGGTAGAGCAGACTCCCTCCCCAGGCCTGCGCTGGACAGCTGGGCCAGTAGGAGGGCTGGGAGCTGAGCAAGCTTGCCACACCTTCCAAGGTTATGCCTGATGCTGTCTGCACCCTGAGCTGGGAGCTGGTCCAGCCAGCCCCCGGGAAAAGGAGAAATCAGCAAATGATTGGCATGTGAACCAATGATGTCATCTGCAGAATGACATCACCTCCACCCAGACCTCTTTAGGTGATCTGCCTTCAGCTTTCTCACACCCAGAGAGAAAGGACTCCTTGGTTTCTTAGCAGAGGCATAACTGAATTGGAATCTATGTGGTTCTTTTTTTTCTTCTTCTTCTCCCAGTACTGGGAATCGAACCCAGGGACGCTTAACCACTGAGTCCCATCCCCAGTCCTTTTTTAATATTTTATTTAGAGACACAGTCTCACTGAGTTGCTTAGGGCCTTGCTAAATGGTTGTGGCTGGCTTTGAACTCACGATCCTCCTTCCCCAGCCTCCCAAGCTGCTGGGATGACAGGTGTGCACCACTGTGCACAGCTCTATGTGGTTCTTTAGATTTTTCTTCTGCAAATTACAATGGCTTTTTAGAGAACAGTTACACAGGTAATACTAAAAAATATACACACATGTCCAGCAGACTTATTTACCCTGAAGAGCACTCACTCTAAGACTTTATACTAAAGATTCAAACCATTAAAACCTCCACCAACTTATCCACAGACCAAAGTTCACCTTGCCAGGGTTTGTAAAACTACAGCAAGGTCGTACCTCAAAGATGATCAGCCCTAAAGAACTCAGTAAAAATGAAAAAAATCACATATTATGACCAAATTACACTGAGTCTTGTTCTACCATGTTCACCCTGCCCACAATATGAAATAATGTTGTTCAGAACTGAATTTTGTGCTTCTGGCCTTTTTCCTCCATACCACCCCACATGCAGGAAAGCAAGATCCAAGAGAGCAAGGACTTGATCGATGTTGTTCGTGACTGGAACTCTAGTCTCACAAAGCATGGCAAATAGTCATGCTGGTGGATTCAGTTATTTTTTGGCAAATATTCTCTCCCTCCTCCTCCCTTAACCTCCCTGGGAGGACTATACTTCATTGACTTGCTGGGGATAATGCCACTATGTAATGTCAGTTACAGGTCCAGGCTCTAGAATGAGACACACAGCTCCCCAACCAACCTGCAGACCCATGAGTTTGAGGATACTTAATATCAAATACCAAAGCCTTTGGGTTCTTTTGTTACGCAGCACTGTATGCTTTTTGATGACTGATACACCAGGCTCTCCATAAGCATTTGTTAAAGTAATAACAACAAAAAATTTACTACAGTTGATCCTTCCAAAAATCCATTCCTTGTGACAATTCTGTTACCACCTCAAGTATTAAGTCTACTTTTTCCTTTGGAATGTACTCCTTTCACAAAGAATAGATATGTAGAAATGGAGATTTAAGAGAACAAGACCAATCTCAGATCTTCCTTATTTAACTACAGCCAAAAGATAATGACCATTTCTCTGAAGCCACTTTTTTCTACCCTCCTTTCCTAAAATGATAGTGAAAAGCTTCAAGCTCATAAGATACCAATTTTTATGGGGTAGTCTTCCTTTCATCTAGTGCAAGAAGCCTTGAAGGTCATAAAATTGAGGCTGTAAACTTTTAGGGCACATGGCTTCGTAGGGTTAGTGCTGATGGATCTCCATTACCTGAAGCACTTAATGGGAGTATCAGACAGTTCACTTACATATTGTATTTACAATTACTTCATTTCTTACCGGAGAATAGGATCGCATCTAAATGGGGACAACATCGCATTACATTTTATAAGTACCTTTTCATTCTGACCCTTTATGACTCAAGGCAACGGCTATAAAAGAATCCCTTTTCAATGGCATTACAGTTTAAGGGACAGAGGGAGCAGAGATGAGACAGAACCCATAAAACCTGAAGCCAATATGCTGCCCCGTCTATGGGACTGATGTGATTACTTGAAATGTAACAAACACACCAAATACAAATTTCATACATGCAGGCCAGTATGATCTACCAGTATCTTTCCCCCAAGCCCTTTACCACTATAAAAAAAAAAATGAGTGTAGCACCCAGCTGAGTACCAAGGGCTTACAGTGAATCTGTCGTATTTACCGGGCATTTTAATGACCTAAAGTTTAAAATGCTGTCCAGGCCAACTTGGGAAATCTGTCGTTTTCTCTACATCCAAAATTCGGCTTGCTCTTTGACACCTGGTATCATATCTTTCTTTATCACCTGGTTGTCAAGTTCCCCTTTAAGCCACAACAGGACACACCAGAGGTCCATCCAGAACTAATTGCAACACGTTCTGCAAACAACCCAGTCTGTGTGAAGGCTGGGCTCTCCAAATACACCTGAGAGGTACAGGGCAACCAGTCCTGGTGCAGCTTCTTCCGCCCAAAAGTAAAGGACCTTGACGATGAGGTCGGCCCAGGTAACTGTATCTTTAAAAAAAAACACTCTGTCAGGCAGGTTTCCTTCTCCTTTCATGACAAAAACAAATTGAGGCCAGGCACGGTGGCCCACGCCTGTCATCCCAGCAGCTCCGGAGGCTGAGGCAGGAGGATGGTGAGTTCAAGGCCAGCCTCAGCAACTTAGTGAGGCCCTGAGCAACTCAGGGAGACCCTGTCTCTAAGTAAAATACAAAATAGGGCTGGGGATGTGACTCAGTGGTCGAGGGCCCCTGGGTTCAATCCCAGGTAGCTCCCCTGAAAAACAAAATAAACAACAACAACAAAATGCTAACATGACAAGGCAAAATTAATCCCCCAGTCCACATGCTCTGGTGCCTCTACCTTATTGACCCAGGGAGAATAATGCCACAAGATGGGCCTTGTAGGGAATAAACCGTAAAACCAAGCAGAGGCACCAGAGGTGTTCCAAATGGGAGCATTTCAACAAGGAAACAGGTGGGCTGAGAACTTCTCTTACCCCCGCACCACCTCTGACCAAGCAGGACTCAACACAGGGGCTTGCCCAGATTGGGCACTTAATGTTGATTTCCTGTCAGGAACAGGGCAGTGTCCAGATCATGGGCCAAACCTTCCATATCAGGCATAAGGTCAGAGCATTTCTTCTCTCAATCCACCAGCCATGGCACATGCCGGTTATCTCAGCGGCTCAGGAGGCTGGGACAGGAGGATCGAAAGTTCAAAGCCAGCCTCAGCAACTTAACAAGGCCTAAGCAACTCAGCGACACTTTGTCTCAAAATACAAAACTAAAAAGGACTGGGGATGTAGCTCGGTGGTTAAGAGCCATCTGGGTTCTATCCCAGATTCCAAATAAATCAATAAATAAATCCATGAGCCTATTGAGAACCCTCTGTATGCCAAGCCCTGCCTAAAGTGTTTCACAAAGATTAGTTCACTGAATTATCCCTGGGGTCCCAATGAGCAATCAGGAAATTAAGGCTCAAGGGTCACAGTATTAAAAAACAGTATGATGAGACTCTGTCCTCAGGCTGGACAGAAATGGAAAAAATAAAATGATTTTCCTCAAACCAGTGCTCTTAAACAGTGGTGCCAGAAAGGTTATCAAACAACAACAGACTATAGTTAAGACCTCATAAACAAGTTCAAGGTGTCCAGAGGAGGCCCCTGAGCTGGCACGCTGGGGGTCAAGGTTCTCAAGACCACAGCATCCGAGCTCAGCCCTGAAGAACAGGAGGGGCAGGTTTGACTAGGATGGGGGAAATGACTGGGCTCACTACTGTTTTGGTTGGATGTGAGGTGCCCCCAAAAGCTCACGTGTGAGACGGTGCAGGAAGGTTCAGAGGAGACTTGACTGGGTGGTGAGAGCCTTAACCCAACCAGTGAATGGACCCCTGATGGGATTAACTGGGTGGAGGCAGGTGGGTGTGGCTGGAGGAGGGGGCATTGGGGGTGTGGCTTTGGGGTCTCTATTTGTCTCTGGAGAGTGGAGTCTCTCTGCTTCCTGATCACCATGTGAGCTGCTTCCCTCCACCACACTCTTCCTCCATGATGTCCTGCCTCCCCTCAAGCCCGAGGAATGGAGCCTGCTGTCTGTGGACGGAGACCTCTGAAACCCTGAGTCCCCAAATAAACTTTTCCTCCTCTTCAGTTTTTCTGGTGGGGTCCTTTAGTCACAGTGGCAAAAAACAGCTGACTAAACAACCACCTTCCAAAAAGAGAGCTCCATTGGGCTTTCAAAAGGAACATCTTCAAACAAACTTTGAATGTACAAAAAAGTTACGCAGCATCTAAAGATGCCCGTGACGACTACGTCTACGCTCCTGACAGACAAGGTCGGCCTTAATCCTCACAATAACTGGAGGAGGCAGGTCCTATAATTATCCCTATTTCACAGAGAGGAAAACTGAGGCTGGGAGAGGTTCGCTAATCATGCTAAGAAACCGCATGATGAGTAAGGATCAGATTCCATCCCTAGAATGGAATGTGCATGACCAAGGTCTTGAGGTTCGCTCCCACCTGCTCTTCCAATGGGGCTTCCTGGCTGGTTCCTAATCATGTGTCTGTCTGATCCAGAGCACGCAGCCCGAGGAACAATGGAAAACGTGAACATCTGTGCCAATATTAATGAAATAACTACCCACAGCCAAGCTGTTCTGTTAGAACAGCCTTAGAGAAAGATGGAACTTGAACGCTCTTATGTGTAGGAAACAAAAAGCTACCCTACAAGGCGACAAGCAAGGTCCATGTCCTCCTCTGGTCACTTCCTGCCACCAGGCACCCTCAGTGTCCAGCTCCTCTGAAGCCATCTGTCATGGGTCTGCAGCCTCTGTTTCATATACAAAATCAAATGCCAGGGCCTGGGGAGGCTGAGGCAGGAGGATCGCAAGTTCAAGGCCAGCCTCAGCAATTTAGCGAGGCCCTAAGCAACTCAGTGAGACCCTGTCTCTAAATAAAATACAAAATAGGGCTGGGGATGGGGCTCAGGAATTAAGCACCCCTGGGTTCAATCCCCAGTACCAATAAATAAATAAATCCTCAGCCTCGACCCCCTGGCTGAGCTCACAATAATATTTCTTTTGTACTTGGAAGGGCACCAGAACCATCTTAAAGGTGATGTCTGATGCTCTCAAACCACATGTGTAGAGGTGAAAAATCCCACTTGGATCTCATTAAAAGGCAATGTCTTTCTTCAGTCCCCCACTTGGCTTATTAATGTTCCAGAACAAGGCCCCCTTCCCCAAGGAATCCAGACAGAGCACAGTGGAAGGAGGTAGACTCATGGCGCCCGAGACTCAGCCGGGGGCCGCCCTGTCTGGGCTGACACAGGCTGCTGGCTAGAACACCTCCACACAGCCTCCATGTGTGAGTGACCCTGGGCCTCCTCACAGCTTGGGGACTCGTGTCCCAAGACCACAGAACAGAAAGGGATGGCATTTTTATAGTCTAGCCTCAAAAGTCTCATCGTGTGGGGCTGGGGCTGGGGCTCAGGGGTAGGCACTGGGTTGGATCCTCAGCACCACAAAAAATAAACAAATAAAATAAAAGCCTGCTGTCCATCTGCCAGTACAAAAAAAAAATTGAAATAATTCCCATAGCGTGACTTCTGCCACACTCAGAGAGTCAAGATAATCAAAAAGTTCATAAGAAGGGGTGAGAACATGGTAGAAACCCATTGGCAAAAGAACCCCCCCCACAGAAGGGAAGTCCTGAGATTCCCTGACTGCTGTGGAGCAGAGCAGAGCGCTGGGCCATCAGCCACAGAAACCCAACAGGCTGCCTCTGAAGCGGCCTTGCAAACACCAGTCGGTGCTGGGAAGGATCAGGAGGGTCCTCAGCACAGATTATTATACATCTTGTCGGTTGCGTTGCTGCTGGGCTCTTTCTGCATCCTATTGACATTTGATTGAAATGCAATGTACAAGGCTATTAAAACGTCTGCTGAATTAAAATTCCAAAGTTTGGATGACATCGAGATGAAATTGACGAGTTCCCCACGTTAAATCGATTTTTTTATATATATTTTTTTATTTTTTAATGGAACACAGGCAGCAGCTGTGTGCAGAGGAGCCCCAGATGCAAAGCTGTATTCGAGGTTTAATTTGCAGCTGATGTGACCTACAGATCTCTGGATATGGTGCAGGGGAGACCTCAGTTTTCAATAATGCAGTACCACCACCCGCCACCCTGCTGAGGAGAGCAAGGGACGGGCAAGACGGGAGATGATTGACAGGAAGTGTGCCAGACTTGGATTTTCAGCATCTTTTCCTCCTTCTTAAACCTACAAACCATAATCCAGGCTCTTCTAATTGGAGGACATGACAGGCCCTTCACGTCACTCACTTGGACCTCCATCCCCATAGGTGTTAGGCTAATACCCTTATTTTCTAAGTAGCAGCCCCACCTCCAGGGGTCACATAATGACACACTCAGTCTTGGCCTCCCCTCCCTGCTGAGAAAGTCTTGGGCATTTCCCACTCAGCACCTGGCCGCACTTGTAAACCTCCCCCTCCCCCGGTTCTTACTGTTCACATTGAGACCACCACTGTGAGGGGGGGGAGGGGATGGAATTAAAGGGAGAGAAGGGAAAAGCAGCTAAAGGAAAAGAGAGGGAAAGAGACACAAAGAGCGCAGAGTAACAGGAACAAGGCCTTCTAGCCACCTTCCAGGCACTTGAAATGGACAGAAAACACAGAGAAGGGACATCTTAGGAAATGCTGTAAGCCAGAATCCTGGAGTCCCTTCAAATGTTCATCGGGAGACATAATACTGGGACCACTTATACTGTGGGTTCCTGGACTGTCTTTCTACTGTGGGTTCCTGGACTGTCTTTCTACTGTGGGTTCCTGGATTCTTTCTACTGTGGGTTCCTGGACTGCCTTTCCACTGTGGGTTCCTGGACTGTCTTTCTACTGTGGGTTCCTGGACTGTCTTTCTACTGTGGGTTCCTGGACTGTCTTTCTACTGTGGGTTCCTGGACTGTCTTTCTACTGTGGGTTCCTGGACTGTCTTTCTACTGTGGGTTCCTGGACTGTCTTTCTACTGTGGGTTCCTGGACTGTCTTTCCACTGTGGGTTCCTGGACTGCATTTCTACTGTGGGTTCCTGGACTGTCTTTCTACTGAGGATTCCTTCACTGTATTTCTCTGAATAAGACATTACTCCTGAAGTCAGTCCTTTGGAATTGCTGCTTTTACTTGAATTACAGACAGCAAATTTAGAGAGGTCAAAAACTTGTAAAGTGACAACTCAACGCTGCCTACCACTAAAGTCTGTGCCTTTTACCACTACCTGACATTGCCAGGTAAATAAAAATCCATAAAGTCATTGATCCCTTAGTGCCCTTTGCTCATGAGGATTATTCACAAGGCCAGTGCTGGCAACCTGAAGGGGAAATCCATGTTGTTATTGTACAAATAATGTCAGCAAATGAAGAGTAACTGATGAGTGGCTGAAAAATTATTCTGCCATAGACAAACAGGACAGAAAACAAATTCTCTGCCAGGAATGGTGGTGAACGTCTGTAATCCCAGCGGCTTGAGAGGCTGAGGCAGGAGGATAGCAAGTTCAAAGCCAGCCTCAGCAATTTAGTGAGTTCCTAAGCAACTCAGTGAGACCCTGTCTCTAAATAAAATACAAAAAAGGCTGGGGATGGGGCTCAGTGGTTAAGCACACCTGGGCTCAATCCCTGGTTAGAAAAAAGAAAGAAAGAAAACAAATTCCCACCTTTTAAGACAGAATATTGCCAAGCCTGCACTTAAAGCCTTAAAAGCTTCTCACGAAGTCAAACAAATAATTTTTTCACTTAGGACATATATCTACCCGTAAGTGGATACTTATGTGTTTATATGTATCTATATATGTGTCTATTTGTATATACAGGTGTGTCCACATGGTTAGGTGTGCATACATATAAATAATTAAGACACACAAAAATGATTTATTTGTCAGCAAATATGAAACCCTAGATCAGCCTGAAGTGAACCCTTTTTATTTGTTAACACTCTGCCCATCCTGTGGCACCAGTATAGTAAGGATATTTTTAAAGATGCCCCATATAATATCATCGTTTAAAGAAGGCACAACATTAAGACATCTGAACACACAGATATATATATATACTATTGGGGAATGAGGCTGCTGTGAGTCTTTAAACTTTGTTTCCATTTGTTGCAGCTCAGCTTGCAGGGAGTATGTCTTTAATGCAAGGTCTTTGGAATGCAATCATGCCCCGGGTGAGGTGCAGATGCGCAGTGCAGATGTGGGGCCCCGGGAGGAGCAGAGCCAGCTTAGAGGCTGGCCCTGGTGGAGCTTCATCAGTTCTATCTCATTATCTCTTTGCAGCCCCAGGTCAGTAGCTGTTTCCATCTCCTTGATGATGCAATGACTCTTCTGAATTCTCAGGCAAGAATCAAGTAGTAAAGGAGAATCAGGAAACCCAGGAGAAAACCAAGCAATGCACCTAAAACCTAACAGCTGCCGGAGGTACCCGGATACTAAAGCCTCTGACTCGGCACAGCCCAACTCCAGCAGAGCAGAGAGAAAGAGGGACCTGGCCACTGAAATTCTTGAACTGCATCCTGGGCAGTTGTCCCCAGCGTGATCTCCTGTTGTTTCAGAGGAACATTTCAGGACCATTTATCAAGGGCACTTGGACAGTACTAAGGAAAAAAGATCCCACAGACAAGAAGGTACGGAGGAGCCAGGTAGGAGCCAGGTTACAGTGACACACACCTGGAATCCCAGTGGCTCTGGAGGCTGAGGCAGGAGGCAGGAGGTAGGAGGCCCGTAAGCAAATCAGGGAGACCCTGTCTCTAAATAAGATACAAAAACACAGCTGGGGATGGGGCTTGGTGGCCACTTTCTCTGGCTTGGACAAAATCCCATGTCATTAGTAGACCAGCTACCTGAAAATCCCTGAGGGTTCAATTTGGGTAGAATCCAACTTCCTCTTTGGAATTTCCTGTTCATGGAATCTGGGGGAAGTTGCACCACCTCTGCTTTATTTCAACCATGAACTGAACTTGCCTTTGTGTTCCACATTTTCGCACACCACGGTCAACACCAGCCTGGGGGTCACAAAGCTCCTCTGCTCTTAGATCTCCGGGCAGTGGATAAAGCACACAGCCAACATTCTGTGGCTGGTATGACCCTACTGCGGGAACCAGGTAGAAGGACCTGGTTCTCAAACTTTCTTCACTGTCAGTCAACTGGCACCTGCAGAATTTAAATGGTAAGGGGCCTGGAGGGCCCAGCACCCACCAGGGAACTGAAGAGAGACCAATCTGCTCAAAGTCACCTCTGGCTGGGGAACACAACCGAAGACCAGAGTTCAGACTTTTCTCCCCGTGGGAGATCTCTTTAGAACAAATGATTTTAAATTTCTTTTAACCACAGTTGGAGAGATTGGGAAAAGCCAACTCCTCCAAGTTCACGGCCGCCCCCACATGGCCCATGGAAAATGAAAGGAGCCGCCCAAGGGATTCTCTGTTTGGCAACTAAACACTACCACAAAGTCACACAGCAAAGCAATCAAAAAAATTACACACACACACACACACACACACACACACGTGTGTGTGTGTGTGTGTGTATTTGAGAACCAGTCAAATGTGAATTCAAATTCAAGCATATGCACTTTCCTGACGTGTGTTCTTGGTCAAGTTTCTCAATAAAGTGGTGTTTACTGAGCGTAGTGGAGCAGGCCTGTCATCCCAGCAGCTCAGGAGGCTGAGGCAGGAGGACGGTGAGTTCAAAGCCAGCCTCAGCAAAAGTGAGGTGCTAAGCAACTCAGTGAGACCCTGTCTCTAAATAAAATATAAAAAGGGCTGTGCATGTGGCTCAGGGGTCGAGTGCCCCTGGGTTCAATCCTGGTAACAACAACAAAAAAAAAAAAAAAGTAAAATAAATAAGGTAGTACTTACTCAATGGGCCACATACACCCTGCATCCTGTGCTGTATGCAGGGAACACTGGGCCGTGCTCTGCTGAGGCTGGTTTGAATTCAAGATCCTCCTGCCTCAGCCTCCAGGGTCCCTGGGATTACAGGCGTGCACCACTGTGCCTGGCTAAATTAACTTTTTTTAAGGAGCCAGTCTGATACCCAACAGATCCTCGACATTTCCTTTCTCCTTAGCGCTATGCTCTCTCCATCACCCAAACTGCCTAACTCAAAAGATCTGCTTTTGTTTGTTTTAATTAGGATAAACAGCAAAGTGATTTTTTTCTTTAAATTTATATCCCTTAAATTCAAAAGAATAGCAGCCACTGAAAAATGAAATATAAAACACCCAACTTAAAATGCATCCAGGTTTAGCAGGCATACAGTAGAGCACTGAAGTCAAACTTTCTCACACGAGTCATCAAGCAACATTTCAGACATTTTTTAGCAGAGGACCAAGAACAGAAAGAAATTACACCATGATCTACTGAACTTCAATCATCCAAACTTTAGCCAGGCACAATGGTACACACCTATAATCCCAGCTCCTCAGGAGGCTAAGGCAGGAGGATCACCAGTTTGAGGCCAGCCTTTGCAATATGGCAAGATCCTGTCTCAAAATAAAAATGAAAAGGGCTCGGGATGTAGCTCCAGGGTAAAACACCCCTGGGTTCAATCCCCACTACCAAAAACATAATAAGAAAAAGGATCCAAAGTACTTTACCCATGGAACCTTCATTCCAGGTTTTTCTTATGAGCGTAACTATGAGAAGCTCTAAGCAGTGATTTTTATTTTTTCATTCACTTATTGATTGGTGCTGGGGCCTGAACCCAGGGCCCCCGCACACGCTAAACAGGCACTGTCCCACAGAGCTACGCACACAGCTGCACTGTTAAAAATCTGAATGGAATCAGATGGCATCAGCAACAGGAGCCCTCCTGGTGACAGCACATCATCCCTGATTGACGGGGGCAAAGAGGACAGAGGACAGGCAAGGTTAATAAACTAAGAAGTGCCTGATATTTTCAATGTTCTCACCTTCCTGACCAGAACCACTGTTAACTGACCAACAGGATCCGCAGCTACCTGTTCCCAGAAAGGCAAAGAGTATCAGACCTGGGAGTCACACGCTGCCGAGTAAAAAGATGGTCTTTGCTTGCCTATCATTCACCTGGATTCAGCCACAGTCCTCTATTTTGGTACAGTACAGTCATTCTCAGCCATTGTGCCCTTCAGAGGACTTCTGGCAATATCTAAAGGTGCTTTTATTGGTCATTGCAACTGGGGATGTGTGTCCCTGGCATCTTGTGGGTAGGAACCAGGAATGTGGGGAAACATACCCCAACATAAACCACAGCTCCCAAGAGTAAAGAATTACCCTGACTGAAATATCAAGAATGGTCTGGGACCAGATGTGGTGGAGCACACCTGTAATCCCAGCAGCTAGGGAGGCTGAGGCAGGAGGATCACAGCAATTTAGGAAGGCCCTACGCAACTTTGGGAGACCCTATCTCAAAACATTAAAAAAGGGCTGGGGATGTGGCTCAGTGGGAGAGCAGTTGCCTGGCATGTCTGAGGCCCTGGGTTCCATCCCCAGCACCACAAAAGAAAAATAAAAAATCAAAAGTTCTGAGGTTGCAAAACTCACGCAGCAGAGTTATCACTGACTTCCCAAATGCCAGGAGCTTCATGTGAATTCCAAGCACCCTGGGTAGGTACATTAGCTCTTCTGAGCCTCGTATGAAATGAGGAGATGGAGGGTTTTAGCAATGAATCAAGGAGGTGACAGATGTGAAGTGGCCCAGCACAATCCCTGGCACATTCAAATGCCCCGTGAGGTCTGGTAAATCTGAATCATGGCTATTTTTTAACTGTAGCTATTTCCCTCCCATCCCCGTTTCCTCTGGGATTTTATTGGGAAGGAAAGAAAAGAGGAACCCGGCCAACTTCGAAGCCCACTCGGGGTCAACAGTGTGCACTCAGCTCATTGAACAACTTAGACTCCTATTGTGTCTAAATTTATGTCTGAGGAACCCGGGGGTAGGCAAGACCATGGTTGTACATTTTTACAAAAGGTGTGTTGTTTTTTTCCAAAGAAGAATCTCCATTCAACCACCTGGGAGTTGAAAGAAAGAAGAAAAGACAAAAATCCCCACAGGTCTTATTTTGTTTGCTTTTTTTTTTTTTTTCCTTTTTGAGACCAGGAATTTCTCTGAGCCACATCCCCAGCCCTTTCTTGTTTTGTTTTGTTTTATTCTTTATTTATAGACAGGGTCTCACTGAGTTGCTTAGGGCCTCGCTAAATTGCTGAGGTTGGCTTTGAACTTGAGATCCTCCTGCCTCAGCCTCCCAAGCCACTGGGATTACGAGTGCACCGCGGTGCCCCTGGGACCCAGAGTTCTTTGAAAAAGGGTGCTAGTGGCAAATGCTGCATGGTTTTCTTGGACTATGAAAATCTTCAATAATTTCATTTGAGCTCAAAGTCAACGCTGACCCATCTGACAGAAAGAAAAAGGTAACGTCACCCTTAGTCATGATCATGTGGTGAACCACTACATAAGATAGTCAGGTCATAATCCTCAATGGGCCTTATAAAAATAATGGCTTCAGCCGGGTGCGGTGTCACATGCCTGGAATCCTATCGGCTTGGGAGGCTGACGCAGGAGGATGGAGAGTTCAAAGCCAGCCTCAGCCACTTAGTGAGGCCCTAAGCAACTCAGTGAGACCTGTCTCTAAATAAAAATCTTAAAAGGTCTGAGGATGTGCTCAGTGCTTAAATGCCCCTGGGATTAATCCTAAGTATCAAAAGAAAAATAAAAAATATACTGGCTTGCTGTAAACTATACCAAGTCGCATGTGCAACAGCAGTGTCCCATTATTCTCACCCCAATTCCAATCCTCAGAGGAAGGTAGAGTGACCACCGAAGTCACCCTCCAAAGCAGGACACCAAAGACTAAAAGACAGCACTATTAATAATTACACTAAGACAACAGGTGTAAACCGCCATCTCTCAAACCAACTGGGACATGCGGAGGCAGCCAGGGGTAACTGATCCACGTGGGCCCAGACCTTTTTATTTTTAAGGCACACGGAATATACCCACAGGGTCTGCTGTGACTGCGTTACGGTAGATGCCATCTCCTGCTTTTGTTCATTCCACATATCATCTGTTCAAGTATCAGGGGAGATCCCCCTCATGTTCTAACACACCGTAGGAAAGGGCCATAAATTTTCAGCCACCACAACACACGCAAGCCGGCTTTGAATTTCTCTCTTTACAAGCAAGGCTGTGGAAAATGTAGACCTACATCCATCTTTTATGAGTCTGAGTATTTCCAGAGAAAAGCTTTCTAGTGGTGGAAAGACCAGGCCAAAATGGGTCTTTGTTATGTTGTTTGTTGTTGGTTGGTTGGTTTTGGTACCGGGGATTGAACCCAGTACCAAAAGCCACTGAGCCACATCCCTCAATCCTTTTTTTCTATTTTATTCAGAGACAGGGTCTCCCTGAGTTGCTTAGGGCCTCGCTAAGTGGCTGAGGCTGGCTTTGAACTCACGATCCTCCTGCCTCAGCCTCCCAAGTCGCTGTGCCTGGCATGTTATCATTTTTAACAGGTTCTTCCCAACTACTCTTCAAAAAGGCTTTAGCAAATCATTTCAAGATCATGAGCACTTCTGAAGTCCTGCCAGACCTCCAGCACCCTATTATTTCTCCACCTGCGCCCTCAACTCCAGGTGCTATGGGCCCAGAGCACACTGGAATGTTCCCCCGACTCAGAGAAACATGACACCCCACCTCTACAAATATCCTTCTAATGACAATTTCATTAGAAGGTCCCTGGTGAGGCCAGTCCTGGGCCTAATTATTGGCAAAGGATCATCACATCAGTTTTTCTGTGAGTATGTTCACAGCTTGGGATACTCCCCGACCTGCACCCCAAAGCCTGAGTCCAGTCCCCAGTCAACGCCACACTGTGGGGACTTGGTGATGAGAAGGTCACCCAGACCTGGGGAGGGTTCCCAGCTCCTCCACTCATTCGAGCCAAATCACCTGCCCTAATTTCTTCAGTTTCCCTATCTGGAAAATTAGGATTTGAAATAGTGCCAAGGGGGGCTGGGGCGATGGGTGGTTCAGCTGTTGAGTACTTGCCTAGCACCTGTGAGGCCCTGGGTTCGATCCTCAGCACCACATAGAAATAAATAAATAAAATAAATTTTTAAAATAAATAAGTGAACAAAATAAAGAGATTGTGTCCATCTACAACTAAAAAAAAAAAAAAAATTTAAAGAAGCACCAAGGTTTATTCTGAAGATGAGACAAGCAAATGTACATAAAGTGTGTCACTGTAAGAGGAGATCAAGAAATGCTAACAATTTTATTGGCTGCTGTTTAATAGCAAGATTGATCCCTTGAGGGCATTATTTCTCCATCGTCCTGAGACCTACAGAACCTAGCACTCGGATCACATTGATTTGCATACAGAAATAACAAAGCCAGAGCCCAGTGAAAGAATGCAGGTAGAGCACGTGTGAGGGCCTGGGTTCCATCCCAGGATGGATGCAGTGGTGCACACGCCCGTGGTCTCAGGGGCTCAGGAGGCTGAGGCAGAAGGATCACGATTTCAAGGCCAGCCTCAGCAATTTAGCAAGGCCCTAAGCAATTTGGCGAGATGCTGTCTCTAAATAAAAATATAAAAAAGGGCTGGGGGTATGGCTCAGTGGTTAGGCACCCCTGGGTTCAATCTCTGGTACCAAAAAAAAAAAAGAAAAGAAAAAGAAAAAGAAGTGGGCTGGGGATGTGGCTCAAGCGGTAGCGCGCTCGCCTGGCATGCGTGTGGCCCGGGTTCGATCCTCAGCACCACATACAGACAAAGATGTTGTGTCCGCCGAGAACTAAAAAATAAATATTAAAAAAAATTCTCTCTCACTCTCTCTCTCTCTCTCTCTCCCCTCTCTCACTCTCTCTTTAAAAAAAAAAAAAGAAAAAAAAAAAAGAAAAAGAAGTAACAATGTAAGAAATTTTTTTTTCAATGTATATGTTTGTTCAACAGAACCAATTAATCACTCTTACTAAGTAAAACAACATTAGCAGCAGCTGATATTCATTGCTTGTTTACTAGGTACTCTGATGAACATTTCTTATGGGTTATGTCATTTAATTTTCACAAATAATTCTATGAGATGGTTACTTGAAGATTTAAAAAAGAGAGAGCCAGAGAGACTTCAGAGATTATAAATATGACTCAATGACCCAGAAACAAGGGATTCAGACCCAGGACTGCTTGTCTACAGAGTCTAGACCCTTCATTTTCACCGTGCATTGCATCAAATATCACATAACACAGACAGAGCTGGACCCACAAACTCTTGCAAAACATACAGATGCTTCTGTACCTCTGGGGGCCTGGATTCTCAAGAGGAAAAGTATTGCCTAAAGTATTCACTACTTGACCACCCCCACCAGATCTCCCTTAACTATAAAAGTAATTTATTTTAAAAGAAACATAGAGCCAGGCTTGGTGGCGCACACCTGTCATCCCAGTGGCTCAGGAGGCTGAGGCAGGAGGATCGTGAGTTCAAGGCCAGCCTCAGCAACTCAGTGAGGCTCTAAGCAACTCAGTGAGACCCTGTCTCTAAATAAAATACAAAATAGGGCTAGAGATGTGGCTACCAGGAAGGAGAGACAGACAGACAGACAGACAGAGAGAGAGGGGACTACTCACCAGGAACAAAATGTAACCCCCCAGTGACCCACCTCCTCCAGCCACACCCTTCCTGCCAACTGTTACCACTCAGTTAATCCATCTAAGTGGATTAACCCACTGATGAGATTCAGTTCCTATAACTCAATCATTTCACCTCTGATCATCTTGCATAGTGTCACACATGAGCTTTTGGGGTACACCTCACATCCAAATTTTAACACCTAGCAAAGCTCTGGAATCAATCCTGAGTACCCCCACAAAAAAATCAATAGAAAGAAAACCTGACCCAGCCAGGCAATGACCCTGGCATTGAATGTATTGGACAACATCTACATGGGTTTTCTATGCATCTATCTTTCCATCAATCATTCTAGCACACCACAGACTCAGGGATCCTTTAATCGTTCTATAATCATTTAATTGTCCTATAATCATTTAATTGTAGCTTCCTACAGAGAGTGGTGACTAAATTCAGCCTTCAGCAGATCTCAGAGAAAATCCCATGAAGACATAAAAACAGTATACTTAGCATGTGTTTCCATCAAATCTGCTCCATATCATTTGGTCCAACAAATTCAGCTCCATAAAATCTCAGAGGAGGTGGTGGTGCCAGGAAGGATTATAAAAACTGAGTGTTAAACAGAAGTGTTTTGAGTCAATTACACAGTCAATTCAGCGCCCCCACAAACCTACACTCAAAAGTTATCACATTCAGCTGGGCGTGGTGGTGCAAGCCTGTAATCCCAGTGGCTCGGAGGCTGAGGCAGGAGGCTGAGGCAGGAGAATCGCAAGTTCGAGGCCAGCTTTAGCAACTAAACAAGGCCCTAAGCAACTCAGCAAGAGCTTGTCTCAAAATAAAAAAATAAAAAGGGCTGGGGATGGGGCTCAGCGGTTAAGCACCCCTGGGTTCAATCCCTGGTAACCAAAAAAAAAAAAAAAAAAAGGTATCAGATTTAAAGCAGGAAAACTGACAGTTATTCAGTGTTGCTTTTGCCCCATGCTGGGGGCTCCCTGCATAGATTCATGTAATCCCTGTGGCAACCATAAGAGACTGTGTTATCATCCTCTTGCCACCTGACAGAAGTGCCCAGTGTTGCTCAGTAAGCACGCAGCAGGGCCATGTATGGCCAAGACTATGTGAGATCCTAATCCTGTCCCAGGACCTACTAAACACACTCCTGCACCCAGAAAGGAGAGATGGAACCATCTCACAGCTGGTGGCGGACCCCCCCCCCCCCAGATAACCAGCAGGCACGCCCTCTGCAAACTTCTCAAGCACCAGGGACATGAGGAAATGCTTCTGGCAGTGTCACCTGGGGATGTATTCCCCACCCCCAGAGCTAGGGGACCTCCCGTGAGTGGTGTGCCCCGCAGAGACCCCAGAAAGACAGGCCAAGCCAGAAAGGGAGGTCAAGACACCAAGAAAATCTGAGGACACCAGCTTCTGAGGGGACATCAAAGCAAAATGGTGGAAACAACCCACCTGTCCACAGACAGATGGAAGCCAAGCTCTTTTGTCCCTAAGGTGCAGGGTGGTGGCCCGGGGCAGGATGGAGCATGGGATACAAGCACTGGGCAGGCCGAAGCCACACAGAGCCCACAAGGCCAGCACCAGAACAAGCCAGTGTGTGCCCACTTGTCACTGTGCCCTGGACTGGTGCCGTCACCCTCCCCACCCAAGGCAGCAGCCTAGAGCCCTGAGCTGCTCCAATCTGATGACCTCAATTTCCAGGTTCCCCCAAGAGTGTGGGAAAACAGAAGTGGGGCAAACCTGAATGGGAGCGAGAGCTCCCCCACAGCATTGGTCCTTTGCCAAACCCTGATTAGCATAAATTTAAACCAACAGATTTGGCCCAAGGGCTATAAACCCCTGGGCCAGCACTCTCAAGCAGCTGCCACTACTTGCCCCTGCCAGAGTTTTGGGTTTTTTTTTTTTTTTTTGGTACCAGGGATTGAACCCAGGGGCGCTTAACCCCTGAGCCCCATCCCCAGCCCTATTCTGTACTTTATTTAGAGATAGGGTCTCACTGAGTTGCTTAGGGCCTCACTGTTGTTGAGGCTGGCTTTGAATTCACGATCCTCCTGCCTCAGCCTCCGGAGCCGCTGGGATTGTAGGCTTGAGCCGCTGCACCCAGCAAGAATTCTACACTTCACACCTGAATAAATTCTACCCCTTTCACTCTCGCCTGGTCCCGTGAAAGAAGATGAAGGTGAGCAGCTGGGCTCTACTGCAGCATGACAGGGCTCTGCCCCTCTCTGAGCTGAGGCCAGCAGGTGTCCCTGGCTGTGATTTGCTGCTAACAGGCAGAGGCCCGCAGCTTACACAGGCTCCACCTGCCATCAGGAGCAGAGAATCAAGTTTCATCTCAAACTCTGGTTTCAAGATCAATGAATGAGCAAACCGCTGTTTATACACACAAAAGGGAAGGATATTGTGGTACCTGATACAACAGGGGTGAACCTTGGAAACCTGCTAAGGGAAATATGGCACTGAGACTAGACCAAAGATTTTACGGTCCCAATGATGGGGTGTTTCTATAGCAGCCAAATTCACAGAGGTAGAAGCCTAACAGAGACTAGGGCTGGAGGACAGGGGAGTGGGGACTGGCTCATGGAGACAGCTTCCCCTGGGGAAGATGACACAGCTCTGGATATAGATGGTGGTGATGTTTAAAAGAGGTTCAAGCAGGTCCACTCCTGCAATCCCAGCAGCTCTGGAGGCTGAGACAGGAGGATCATGAGTTCAAAGCCAGCCTCAGCAAAAGCAAGGCCCTAAGCAACTCAGTGAGACCCTGTCTCTAAATAAAATACAAAATAGGGCTGGGGATGGGGCTCAGTGGTTGAGTGCCCCTGGGTTCAATCCTTGGTACACCCCCCTACACACACACACATACAAAAAAAAAAAAAAATGATTCAAGCAGGGAGCACTGGTACACACCTATAATCCCAGAACTCAGGAGGCTGAAGCAGGAGGCCAGTCTCAGCAACTTAGTGAGGCTCTAAGCAACTTAGCAAGACCCTGTATCAAAATTCAAAATAAAAAGGGCCCCTGTAGCTCAGTGATAGAGTGCCTGCCTAACACATGTGAGGCACTGGGTTCAATCCTCAGCACCACCTAAGAATAAAATAAACAAAGGTATTGTGTCCATCTACAACTAAAAATATATGTAAAAAAAAAAAAAAAAAAAAAAGGCCGAGAATGTGACTTAATGGTTAGCAGTAAAGCACTTGTGGGTTCAATTCCTCGTATCACAAAAAAAAAGAAAAGAAAAAGTTATTTGTTATACACATTTTGCCACATTTTTTAAAAATCAAATACAGGCCTGGGGATCTAGCTCAGTTGGTAGAGTGCTTGCCTCCCCATGCACAAGGCCCTGGGTTCAATCCCCAGCACCACCAAAAAAAAAAAAAAAAATCAACTATAACCTTGCAAAATCCATGAGGTTCAGGTCCCACTGCCCGGAACCCTCAGGAGAAGTGGATGTCAGTGGTGTTGGAAGAAGTGCGTACAGACAGCGCAGGGTGTGTCTGGAGGACACTGCAGCTCTGTGCTGTAATGAGCCAGCCTCCCTGTGAACCCCCCACCCAGGCACAGACCTGTCCGGCCCCAGGAGGACGCCGGCTGCAACCTGCTGGAGTGAAAGGAGCCAGGTCGCCCACACAATGGTGCACCCCAGTCTGAAAGGGAAGCAGCCACCTGCCCAGTGGTCACCTGCTCCCCAGGCAAGAAAGCCGTATTCCAGATGCCCGGAGGGCCTCCGAGTTAGAAACCCTCTGCTGCCCATCAACACCAGGGAAAGCTGAGTCAAGTAATTCTCAGACCTCAGTGTTCCCGTCTCTAAAATGGGAAGCTCAGAGCCCACCCTGCACAGCACCTGCTGAGGATCGGGGATCATGCCTGCGACTCTCAGAGCAAAGCCCAGGTGGCCGGGGACCGAATCAAGCTCTGCTGAAGCCCAACGGACAGGGGATCGGACAAGGTGAGAAGGTGGGAGCTGGAAGCTTCCCAACTTCAAAAGCAAATGCATCCAGGTAAACCCACGAGAGGAGACACAGGCCCCTGGAGTCCCGGAACACACTGAGAACAGTGAAAACCAACATGATAAAAGCAGAGCAGACATAGTGGCTCTTCTTGGGGAGTTAGTATCTACAAACTGCTTGGTTATCTTGGATTCTTTTTTTTTCCTTGCTTTTATCTTGGTCAGAAATGGAATCCTTAATCGCTGCTGGCTGCACTGCTCACACATGCAATCACCAGATACAGATAAGGTCAGGATGGGGTGTGTGTGTTTGCACACGCACACTTAATGTTATTGTCTTTTACAAGCCAGGAAGAAAATACCTTCAGCCACCGTAACCAACACACACACACACACACAGGCAGCCCCTGCCTCTTCACATCTGGAACTTTCCACCACCGCCACTCGGGGATGTGGCACTCTATCTCCTCCAAAGACTGTGCCTGGTGAATAGGGACTTGTCACGCCCTCTTTCCCCACCCTCAAGATGACATGGCCCTCTCCACCTTCCAACCTGGGTGTTCAGAGCCAAGACTTCAATGCGGTGATTCCAGAAGTCTACAGCGCTGAGCGGGTGGCCTGCAGCCAGGCACTGTCACCATCGCTCTTTCTAGATGAGGAAACTGAGACAAAGGCAGGTCAGGTGAAGGGCTCAGGGGGACTCCACTGGTGAGGGATGGAAATGAAAGCCGCCCAGCTATCTCGCCTCACTGGATCACGCACCTTGTGGCCTGAGTTTCCCATGTACCTTTGGTGGCTATTGATGGGCTGGGGACCCTCTTTGCATCTCCTTCCATTCTTGGTACCAGGGATTGAACCCAGGGACACTTGACCACTGAGCCCCATCCCCAGCCCTGTTTTGTATTTTATTTAGAGACAGGGTCTCCCTGAGTTGCTTAGGGCCTCGCTTTTGCTGAGGCTGGCTTTGAACTCACAATCCTCCTGCCTCGGCCTCCCTAGCTGCTGGGGTGACAGGCATGCCCGGCTGTACCCGGCTGCTCGGGGTCTCCCCTGGCCCCCTGGGCTGCCTCTGAGTTCACCCAGTATGGCCTGGGCTGGTCCCGGTTACTAGTCTCCCGTTCTCCTCCCTCAAGTCGTTGCTTGGCCTCTCCCTCGGGCCCTTGAGAACCCATGGGGTGCCCTTTATTCCCATCACAAGCTCAGGGCTCCTGGTCGACCCTCCTCTTCCCAGAGCCACGTGCATGTCTGAACGCACTGGGAGCCGGCAGCCGCGGGCGGGTTCCTTCATGCCCAGGTGGTACTGATGCCCGGCTGCCAGGCGCAGGCGCTGCCCAGCCCCAACAGGAGCAGCACACCGAGACCAGGTTTCCGTCCTCAAGTACTGGCACTCCCAGGGACACAGGAACCGAGGAGGCCAGCTTCCCAGGTGATGAGAACTGCGCACGGGGTCCTAGGAGAGACTACACTGAAGTAAGTCTCAAGGGCAGGGTGCCGGGCTGTGGGGCTGATGGCCAGATCGTTCTTTGCTGTGAGGCCCTGAAACGTGCTCGGCTGCATTGCTGGCCTCTACTTGCCAGGGGCTAGCAGGACTCCCAGTGTGATCAATCAAAACTGCACCCAGCTGGGTGGGTGGGGCATACCCAGCAGCTTGGGAGGCTGAGGCAGGAGGATGGAGAGTTCAAGGCCAGCCTCAGCAACTTATCGAGGCCCTAAGCAACTCAGGGAGACCATGTCTCACAATAAAATATTTAAAAGGTCTGAGGATGTGGCTCAGTGGTTAAGCGCCCCTGGGTTCCATCTTTGATACCAAAAAAAAAAAAAAAACTGCATTGAGACATTGCCAGATGTCCCTCAGGAAGGGCTGCAAAATTACCCCCAGTTAAAAAAACACTGTTCTTGAATACTATTTAATAGCCGAGGCTCTGGGACTGGAACCAGATTAGATCCGTGATCCATTTGCTATTGAGTAGAAGCATCATAAGTGGAAGAGGCGGACCCCAGTGGGCTGAGGGACCGGTCTCAGGGCTGCAGAACGAAGCAACTCGGCACCCAGTGCATGACATTACCTTGGGTGTCTCTTTGGCTATGAAAGAGAAGCTATGTCCCCTTCCCACCCCGCCTCTTGGCTATGTGACCCTTCTGCAAACAAGAGAAATCAACCTGATGCTAGAAGTATGACAATGAGGAGGAGCTGTCAAAGGGCTACTCACAGCTCTGGAACAAATCACCCTGATCAAACTATTCCTGAAACCCCACCCTATGGAAATCTTAGTTTCACTTTTCAGCTAATCATTCCCTTTTGTTTAAGCCTTTTGAGTTCAGGGGGATTTGTTTCTTTATTTTTATTTATTTATTTATTTATTTATTTATTTATTTATTTTTGGCAGGAGGACTGTGCTTTACCACTGAGTTACAGCTCCAGCCCTATTTATTGATTGATTGATTGATTGATTGAGACAGGTTTTCACTAAGTTGCCGAGGCTGGCCTCAAACTTGCAATCCTCCTGCCTTAGCCTCCTGAATCCCTGGACTATAGGCATGCACACACCACACTCAGCACTTGAGTTCAGTTGTCTGTGTGGTTGGTTTTGATCAATTGTCACCAAAAGCATCAAGTGATAAATCAATTTAGCTATACAACCTCACGGTAACCCAGAGCCTCTATGCATAAAACAATCCAGCTTTCAGCTGATTTTTCAATCATCCATCATGTTAGGTGCAGGAGACAAAGCAGCCAATAGGAGAAACCTCATTTCTCACCTCATAGGACATGACTTCCAAATAAACCTCTTAGGAGAACCTACACACAGCTGTTGATCAAACTTCTCCATGGAAACCGTCAGGAAATGCACAGGTAAAAAGAGAAGGTCATAAGGACACTGAACCCCACCTAGTGCAAATTTTCAAATTTTAGAAATATCAACCCAGAGGGTCACTTTAGCCTCATCTTAGGACATCTGGAGGTCACACCAAAGTTAAGCAACTGTCTGAGCCATTTGTAACGGCATTGTCTTCTACACTGTTGAGCATGGCAGACACCAGCTCCATGGAGCTGCCTAGATCTAAGCTCATTAAACATAAATAAAATTCAGAGCTCAGCTCCTGAGCCACAGTGACCACATTTCAAGCTCAGAGCAGCCACATCTGAATAGTGGATTAAAGATGGGACAGCGTCAGGAAGTTTCTGCCAGCTGGGCACAGTGTTGCATGCCTGTAATCCCAGTGGCTAGGGAGGCTAAGGCAGGAGGATCACAAGTTGGAGGCCAGCCTCAGCAACTTACCAAGGTCCTAAGCAACTCAGAGAGACCCTGTCTCAAAATAAAAAAATATTTAAAAAAGGGCTGGGGATGTGGCTCAGTGGTGGAGCTCCACTGGGTTCAATCCCTGGTACAGAGAGAAAAAGAAAACTTTCCATCTTCCCAGTGTATTCTACAGGTCAGGGCAATTTTTTCTCCAGAGATCCCTGTCAATTATTTTCAACTCATAATCAAAACTTTATCTTGGTCTGGGGCTGTGGCTCAGTGGCAGAGGCTTGCCTTAGCATTCGAGAGGCACTGGGTTCGATCCTCAGCACCACGTAAAAATAAACAAATAAAATAAAGGCATGCTGTCCATCTACAACTACCAAAAAAAGATTAAGAATTTAAAAAATTTTTTAAAAAACTTTATCTCACAGTTCTGGTGCATAGAAAATCCAAGATCCAGGGGCTGCCTCTGGTGAGCGCCTTCGGTCCACAAAACATAGTGAAAGACCTCACATGGAAACGAGCAAGAGAGGGCCCAAGGTGCTTTGTACCAAACCCACTCCTACAACAAGGAACCCACTCCCAGGAAAACAGCATGAATCCACTCACGACTCAGTCTTTTTTCTCCCTCTCTTTTTGTGACCGGGGATTGAATCTAGGGGCACTCCACCACTGAGCCCCATCCCCAGCCCTTTTTTCTTTTTTATTTAGAGACAGGGTCTCACTGAGTTCCTTAGGGCCTCACTAAATTGATGAGGCTGGCCTCTAACTTGCAATCCTCCTGCCTCAGCCTCCAGAGCTTCTGGGATTCAAAGGGTGTGCCAATACTCCCAGCTCCCAATCGTCTTCAAAAGACTTCATGCCTTTTGCTTTTCAAAAGGCAAGTCTGGTACTAAGAAAAAAGGTCCCCTCAAGTACGAGACTGATACGAAGACCCTAAAATAAGGAAATGATCTTTCATATACACATGGACCCACTATGTGCCCGTAAAATGGCTAGCAGCTCAAATAACACCTTTCCCATTCTTGCTCCCCACCCTCAGTTCATGTTATAAGGTGGGGTCTGTTACCACCACTTATCAGGTGGCTCTGGCCTTCACATAGCCAGGACTTTGTTGCACACTGTGGTACCAGGGCCACCCCCTCCAGGACGCTGGCTCCACAGATCTGAGCTGGCGCCTTGGGAGCCCCGGACTCAATGACCACTGTCAATCCAGGGCTGTTCTGTGGGCCATTCTGAGAGCTGGGACACAGGACAGCCCTGGGTAGGGAGACATGAGTCAGATTCGCTCACGAAGCCGTCACCTGGGCACTGCCCGAACTTGCAAATCAACTCTCCAGGGCAAAGCTGAGGCGCTTTCCACTCACCCAGGTCCAATCTGGGGGCCTGTGTTTCCAAAGCGGATCCTTCTCTCCCAGAAGCTCTGCCTGCCATCTGTCAGCAGCCACCAGGTGAGTAGATGGGCCTGGGAAGAGGGACACGGGCCACAAACACCCCCACCACCACCAGTACCTGACTTCTGCCTTATAAATCATCATACCTGTTTATACACCAACCCTGTGATAACACTGTGCTTCCAAAGAGTGTGGTTTCTTTGTTTAATTTAAGAAGAAAAATAGCCATGAGTGCTAGCACACACCTGTAATCCCAGTGGTCTGGGAGGCTGAGGTAGGAGGATCGCAAATTTGAGGCCCCCTGGCAGCAACTTAGCAAGGACCCAAGCAACTCAAGGAGACCCTGTCTCTAAATAAATTTAGGGGAAAAAAAGGGTAAGGGTACTTTGGGGGTGTGGCTCAGTGGTTGAGGGCCCCTGGGTTCAATCCCAGGTACCCGAAAAAAGACAAGAAAAATACGTTGATTGGCTCACAGATTGAAACCTATAAAACGCAGGACATATCCATGGGCCCTATATCCAATCAGAAACAAGTCTCACCTGATGGCCTTTGGCTGGAATGAATGATTACAGATTCCCCCTGCCACCCCATTTTTGCTTAGATAAGCTTAAGATGAAAAACCCTAAATTAGGCTTGGCACAGAGGCACACACCTGTCATCCCAGCAGCTCAGGAGGCTGAGGCAGGAGGATCACAAGTTCAAAGCCAGCCTCAGCAACTTAGTGAGGCCTTGTTTCTAAATAAAATACAAAATAGGGCTGGGGATGGGGCTCAGTGGTTGAGTGCCCCTGGGTTCAATCCCCAGTACCACCCTCCCCCCGCAAAAAAAAAAATAATAACTGACCTAGCTTTTGGCCACCTGTCAGCAACAGACATGTGATCTCACTGTCTCAGTGACATATTGCCATCACAATGCATGAAATAAACAATCATGAAACCTCAGAGGCATGCAAAAGAAAAAAAAAAGCACTAATTATCCATGCACCAAAGGCTAGTTCCAAGTCAGCTGGGCTGCTTGCTGGGCAGGTGCATAACTGGAGATTTGCATTTGGGCACATCCATGCTCCTCTCTTTAACAACAAAAAAACAGAGATGTATAGAAATTTTACCAAGGATCACCAGCATTGTGGAATATGAGCTTCATGTGCTGGGGAGTCTGTGCTCCCCAAAAGTGGCTATCATAGTAGAGGAGGTTGATCGGATCTTGCAGTAGTCTAAACCAGTACACTCTCCTCAGTTCTGTCTCACACATGAAGTTCTGGATCACATACAGAACAAACCATCTAAAAATGAATTCCCATACAGGCTACTGGAATGTTCCATTCTGGTACGCTTACAGAGGGAGGTAAGGGGGACCCAAGAAGGAGAGAATGGAGACACACCCCAAATCCAAACCTAGCAAAAATTAAACTGCACACTGGGGCTTTTTGAAGCCTGTTTTCTAGTTTCTATTTTGTAAAGACCTTTCTTTGTTTGGGTCCTTGATAGAAAAATTGTTTAGACTCAACTTCCAGTTGGAATTACCTGAACCCTGTTCCTCAGCCCCGAGCAGCTAAACCTGGCACCCAACATGGATTATGCAATGCAGAACAGCCCATGATGCAGGCAGAAAGGCTTGAAAGGCTACGAAGCTTTCCAAAAAAACACGATTGGACCACGTAACAGCCTCCGGGGCTCAGTGTGTTGGAGGGCGTCCACTCTGGGAGAAGAAGTTAGGCAGGGGACTCAGCAGCAAAGAGTTGTGTTATTATCAACTTTCCTGTCGCATATCAAACATTCCTAAGTGGTAGACATAAAGTCTATTCATTCTTTTGTATTTTATTTTATTTTTTGGTACTAGGGATTGAACCCAGGGGCACTTAACCATGAGCCACATCCCCAGCCCTTTTTATGTGTTATTTAGAGACAAGGTCTCACTGAATTGCAGAAGCTGGCTGTGAACTCTCGATCCTCCTGCCTCAGCCTCCTGAGCTGCTGGGATTAACAGGTGTGTGCCACCACGCCCAGCTCATTCTTTTATTTTATTTTTAATATTAGGATTTTTTTCATTCTTTTTTATTTTTTTTAAACTTTATTTTATTTATTTATTTTTATGTGGTGTTGAGACTCGAACCCAGGGCCTTTCACATGCTAGGCAAGCGCTCTACCAATGAGCCACAACCCCAGCCCCTTCATTTCTTTTATTTTTAAGGCCATACAAATGTCTGAAATCACAGTGAAATCACCTCTGAGCAGAGAACAGATTCTATTCTGTTCCCAAGCCAGGAATTCATATCCATCTGAATGTCAATTTCAAGATGTGTTTCGGCACCAGTTCTAAGCCTTGGCAGTCTGGGACCCTGAGACAAAATATTCCAAGAATTATGATCAGCTGTCAAAATAGACTCTCTCCCGGCTCTTCATGACCAGAATTGGAAGCTGTCACCAGCTGGGCCTCAATGAACCTACATGGACTAGTTTTAGTGCCAAACTAAACCACTTCCAGAATGTATCATTCATTTCAACACACACACATTTCTTGGCCCTTTTTCTGAGCTGGTCACTCTCCTCAGCCCTGAGAATACAGACATTAAATAAGAAATGTGACTACTCCTCTTGAAGAGATGAAATGTGACAGTTACCAACGAGCAAGACAAATGCATGGGGGGGGGGCGTGCAAGGGTGTTGTCTGAGATCCAAACGTGGCTCCCAGATGTGTTCTGTTGGGGTCACCCACGTTTTGGAAAGCACTCTGAACCAACATTTTAAAATTGGCAAAGTTCATTTTAAAAAATAAATACATAAATCCGAGTCTCTGGGTTCTCTTGCAAACTGGAAAGAGCTAGCAATACTGGACCAATGTTTATTTCATGGCAGCAGCAGGCCAAAGCAGAGTGGCAACTCTTCCCTCTGAACAAAGTAAGCCCTTCCAGTTTACCCCAGTCTCCACCACTCCCTAACGTCCTTTGGAAGAACTAGTCAGTATGAGTCTATCATGGCTGCTATAAAAACCTAAGTGAAGACCCAGAGCAATCTCACATACATGCTGCAGCAATAAGTTGATGGATTCTATGGAGATGGAGGTGATGTGGGACAGTAAAAGTCTTAAAAAGACAAAATTCGTTTGAGCCAACCGTTCTACTTCTAGACACCTATCCAAAGAAAATGCCAGAAGATGTTCACCGAAATGCATGAGGCTATTGATCGAAATGTTGGGTAAAATAGGGAACAACTAGAACAACTTTTAATTATTATCTCTCTTTTTATTACAGCATTATAATCATACGTATAGTATTTGGCTCATTTTGACAAAATGATACATGCAAGGCATTTGGTTTCAACCCCCATTCCTTTCCCTTCCCTCCTCCTTACCCCCTCCTCTGTTCTACTGATGTTCCTTTCATTCTTTTGTTTTTTGTTTTTTGGGTACCGGGGATTGACCCCAGGGGTGCCTAACCACTGAGCCACATACCCAGCCCATTTTGGTATTTTATTCAGAAACAGGATCTCACTGAGTTGCTTAGGGTCTCACTAAGTTGCTAAGGCTGGCTTTGAACTTGAGATCCTCAGCTCTAGAGCTGATGGGATTACAGGCATGTGCCACCAGGCTCAGTTTACGGTGTATGCAACCAACTATTTCATTCCCTATTTCTACCCTTTCCCCTCCTCCCTCCCTCCTCCTTGTTCTCCTCCTCCTCTACCAATGTATCCTAAATCTTTATGATATCCAAGCTCCTTTCCTGCATAAAGAGGGGGTTGCAAGTGTGTCGCCCGAGATACAAAATCTTATTTTTCTCTAGCTTCTACATATGAGAGAAAACATTCAGCTCTTGACTTTTGAGTCTGGCTGATTGCACTAGACATGATTTTCTCCATTTCCATCCATTTACCAGCAAATGCCATGATTTCATTCGTCTTTATGGCTGAGTAGAACTCCACTTTGCAGATATACCACGATTTCTTGATCCATTCATCTGTTGATGGGCACCTGGGTTGGTTGATTCCATAATTTGGCCATTGTGAATTGTGCTGCTAATTAACACTGAAGGAACTGTCTCATTATAACCTGCTGATCTTAGTTCTTTTGGATAATACTGAGGAGTGGGATCCCTTGGTCATATGGTGGTTCCATTCCTAGTTTTCTGAGGAGTCTCCACACTGCTTTCCAGAGTGGTTGTACTCATTTACAGTCCCACCGGCACAGTGTATGAGTGTACCTTGTTCTCCACATCCTCACCAACATGTATTATTGTTACTGTTCTTGTTTATTGCCTGGAATAAGATGAGATCTTGTGTAGTTTTGATTTGCCTTTCCCTGATGGCTAGAGATGTTGAACATCTTTTCATATATCTGTTGGCCATTTGTATTTCCTCTTTTGAGAAGTTCCTATTTCAACTGAAAACAATTTAATGCTCATACTCAAAGCATGATTTAACATATTACCAGATGACCAAAAATAGATCCTACAGCCATCAAAATGGCCCATATGCAGTATTTTTAAAAGTCCATGAGGGGCTGGGGTAGTGGCTCAGTGGAAGAGCACTTGCTTAGTACATGAGGCACTGGGTTCAAGCCTCAGCACCACATAAAAATAAATACATAAAATAAAGCCATTTTTAAAAAAGATTTTTTAAAAAAGTACACTGGGCATAGTCACGCACGCCTGTAATCCTAGTGGCTCAGGAGGCTGAGACAGGAGGATCATGTGTTCAAAGTCAGTCTCAGCAAAAGCAAGGTAGTAAGCCACTCAGTGAGACCCTGTCTCTAAATAAAATAGGGCTGGGGATGTGAAGTAGTTCAGTGCCCCCGAGTTCAATCCCCAGAAACAAAATAAAAAGAAAGAAAGAGAAAAGAATCCATGATATAAGGCAAAAAGAAAAATCCCAGCAAAATAGCAAGTACTACATAATCCTATTTTCATAAGAAAGCTAAACCTACCAATATATATGCAACTGTATGGATGGATAAAAATACAGTGTTAACACATGCATTTCTCTGGGGTGGGATTATGGGCAATGTGTGTATGTTTTCTTTTCATATTAACATCTTTTTGTATTCTACACATTGTTTATATACCAAAAACGGTTTAAATTTCATTAGAGATATTATAAAAAAAAAACTACAAAAGAACAGACCAACTGCAGATAGTGAGTGATGGTCTTACAAGGTCACAATTCTATTTGAGTTTTTAAAAGATTAGAAACCAAAATTTGCATGCATGTGCTTTTTATTTTTAAAAAAAAATGCTCCAACACCAGAGGGGAGGGAATTTTTTTTTTTTTAACAACTTGATCTTGAGCTTTGAATTCTTAACCAAGTCACCCAGAACTTCAACAGGCTGATAGTCAGAGGAGGAAATGAACACACTCTCCCTATCAGATGTAAATTCCAAAGGCTCGCCAAGAACCCAGGTGGAAAGAGACGAACTCCATTGAAATCAGGCCAACGTGGCACCTCCCGTGGCCGCATTTCATAAGCAAGAGGCTCAACCACTGCACACATCTGGCCAGAATAAAGGCCCGCCGAAGACCTCCAACACAATTAATTCAATATTTTCTCCACAGTTCAGAATGCTACGACTGGCAGACAACCATCTTCTATCATCACGGAAAAGTCAGACATATGGCTAAGTATATTTCATGTGCCTTAAAAATAAAATGTGGATTTTTCTAGCCAACAAGATCTTAGGCAAGAATTTTTTTTTTTTAATGTAAAAAATAATGCCTACTCGTTACCCTCCAAAGGATTCGACTCCACAGCTATTTCTTGAGCACCTACAGAAGGCAGAGATGACACCATACATAAAACAGGGGTACCGCCTTGAAGAAGCACATGATCCAGGACGGAAGACTGTCACGCCAATCTGCAATGGCAAGGCACTCTTGTGGCTCTTGGAGGAATTGTGTGCATGCAAAATAAGAGCACCCGCAGTGTTGGTGAAATAGATCAGCAAAGAACAGAAGAAGGAGGCAAATAAGCAGAATTGTTTGAAAATATGTAGTAGCACATTCTGTTTTCTAGCTGGTAAACACTCAGGGATTCCTCTTTCAATTCCTAGGAGCTTCTAGAGTGGGGTCACCAGGCTCCTGTCTAAAACAGGCGCCTCCACAGTGATCCCCACATTATTTAGGATTCCAGTTTGGGGGGGTCAAGTATAAAGGGCTCCAGGCAATGGGGGAGGAGGGGGGTGTCAAGACATTTCTACAGTGAAAACCCAAGATAAGAATTTTGGAACCAGGTGACTGTTTGAATCTCTCCTTTATCAGCCCTCTGGATGAATAACTTGGCCTTTACAGCTAATTTTCTCGCAGCTGAGATGAGAATAAGATCCTCTACCCAGGCAAACCCTTTAACCCAAATCTCAGTGACAGGTCAAAAGATCAATAACTCCTACTTACAGCCAGGCATGGTGGCGGTAATAATTCATACTTACAGCCAGGTAGGTGTAATCCCAGAGGCTCAGGAGGCTGAGGCAGGAGGATGGCAAGTTCAAGGCCAGCCTCAGCTACTTATCAAGGCCCTAAGCAATTTAGTGAGACCCTGTCTCAAAGGAAAAAATAAAAAGGGCTGGGGAATGTGGCTCCGTGGTTAAGCACCCCTGGGTTCAATCCCTACTACAAAAATAAATAAACCAACAAAGAAATAAATAGTGCTTACAATGGTTAACCCACCACCCCTCATTCAGATTCCCAGGCTAACCATGAAGTTGCACCTTAAGGCAGGATTTCTCAACCTCACCCTTCATGAAATTGGAGGCTGGCTAATTCTCTGTTGTAAGACTGAGTTGTACATTATAGGAGGTTATCATGTCTGGATATGAGGTCTCCCCCAAAAGCCCCTGTTAGTGCAGGACTATTTAGAGGTGAAATGACTGGATTATTGAGAGCTGTAACCGAATCAGCCCATCCTAGTTTGTGGGGACTGACTAGGTGGTTAACTGTAGGCGGTGACACAGTGGGTGGAGGAGGAGGGTCACTGGGCCCTGAAAGGGTACATCATCCTGGAGGCCCCTTCCCCCTCTTTTTCTGCTTCCTGACCCCACCGTGAGCTGAACCCCCTGGACACCATGATGTCCAGCCTCCCCTCCAGCCCAGAGCAATGCAACTTCCTCAGTCTATGGACTGAGACCTCTGAAACCGTGAGCCTGAAATAAACTCTTCCTCTATGTTGTTCTTCTCGGTATTTTGGTCCCAGTGATGGAAAAACTGACGAAGACCGATGTTCAGCGCATCTCTGACCCATTTACTAGATGCCAGTCGCATCCCAGTCACTAATTGTGACAACCCAAAATGTCTCCAGACATGGCCAAATGTTCCCAGGGGGTGGACCAAAGTGCTCCCAATGGAGAACCTCTGCTTCAGCAGAGCTCGCTCATGTGTCACCCCTTCTTAGCTAAAACGGATCACGATGGCTATCATGCAGGCAGCTCATGGGCCGAGCAGAGCATGGAGTGTTTTAGACACAGCATCTTGATCGGTGGCCACAATTACCACAGAAGGTCATGACTGCTCTCATTTTCATCTGGGAGAACTGATGTTCTGCAAGTTCACCTGCCCAAGGTCACTCACTCAACGGGAGGGAGAACCGGGTGACTGACTCCAAACCAGGAAGCCCCACCGCCTCCCAGACATTTTTAGCATAAGAGCCCAGAGGTGGTACCAGGAAAATAGAAGATATTGGAGTCACACTCTCAAAGGTCATCAATGTTGATACTGGCCGACCTGGAATACCCAAGAAATAAGGAGACCCACTGGTCCTTCTTCCACATTTTATCACAATCTGGGAGCTAAGGACAACTATTAGAAACAATTCATCACCTGTGACAATGTGGGCTTACACCTCCACCCACGCACGGTGGGACTCCACAGGCTTCCTTCCAACCTGTGTAAACCAATCCAGGTGGAGCCGTTTAAAAAGACAGCATTTGATATTTGAAAAATGTTCAATCTCACTAGCAATTAAAGAAATGCAAATGAAAGCTACACCGAGATTTCATCTCCCTCCAGTAAGAGTGGAAATTATCAAGAATACAAGTAACTATAAATGATGGTGAGGATGTGGGGGAAAAAGGTACATTCAGATATTGCTGGTGGGACTGCACATTGGTGAAACCACTCTGGAAAGCAGTATGGAGATTCTTCAGGAAATCTGGAATGGAACCACCATTTGAACACCAGTTTGACCACCAGTTATCCCACCCCTCAGTTTATACTCAAAGGACTTCAAATCAGCATAGTGCAGTGAAGCAGCCACATCAAAGTTTATAGCAGCTTAATTCACAATAGCTGAGCTCTGGAGCCAACGTAGGTGCCCTTCAACAGATGAATGGATTAAGAAAATTTGGTGTTTATACACAGAAGAATATTACTCAGCCATAAAGAAAAATGAAATTATGACATTTGCCAGTACATGGATGGATCTGGAGAGTCTCTTGCTAAGTGAATAAGAAAATCCCCAAAAACCAAAGGCTGAATGTTCCCTCTGATATGCAGATGCTGACTCACAATGGCGGGGGGGGGGGGGGGGGGGGGGGGGGGGCGGGCGTTCACTGGATGGGGGGGGGCAGAGAGGAGGGAAGGGAATAGGAAAGATAGTGGAAATAAATCAGACATCAGTTTCCTATATTCATATATGAACACACGACCAGGGAAACTCCACATCATGTCCAACCACAAGAATGGGATCCTAATTAGAATAAGTTACACTCCATATATGAATAATATGTGAAAATACATTCTACTATCATGTATAACTAAAAAAGAACAAATAAAAAAATTTTTAAAAAAAAAGAGCATTTGAATCATGCAAGAAAAAAAAATGAGGGCTTTTCCTAGACTACAAGAGCTTTCCAGAGAATGGTGTACCACCATCTGCATCTCCAAGAGCTTGCTTGCTTTCCCCAAGTGCTTTCAGGCAGGAAACACTCAAAATAACAGAAGCCACGCTTTCTTGGGCACTTGCTTTGTGCCAGGCCCCGTGCCCTGTGTTTTACTTAAATCTCTTCGTTTTAATTCTCCATCGACCCTAGAAAGTAGGTTGTGGGTATCATCTCCATGTTCAGAAGGTGAAATCACGGTGCACACAGGGAAGTCTCCTACCCAGGTTACCCAGCTAGTCAAGGGAAATGCCTCCTTTCCATGCTACCCACCCTGGGCCTAAAATCTGAATTTACAACATGTCGATGAATTGCTGGCTGTGGATTATTTTATGAGCAGCCCGACAGTCCTGTTAATTCTGTATACAGCAATAACTCTGAGACATGGCTTATGATCAGGGCATAATTGCCTCTGATTGCACCAGCCTGCCACTGTCCATACAGAGAGCCCCGAGTCTTGTTTCCTAACAAACTAAAAGATCAGACTCATTGTGAAGACATAGCCATGCCCCATTTCCAGCACACAATGCCTCTGTCTGCAGTAATGGTGAGCTTGATACCTTAGCCACAAGAATGTAATTGTCTTACATCACTCAATGTCACAACACCGGAGACGGTGACAGAAAATGTCTACATAGCCAGGCGCAATGCTTGTGATCAAAGCAGCTCAGGAGGCTGAGGCAGGAGGATCATGAGTTCAAGACCAGCCTCGGCAATATTAGTAAGGCCCTGAGCAACTCACTGAGACCATGTTTCAAAATAAAAGATAAAAAGGGCTGGAGATGTGGCTCAGTGGGTAAGCACCCTGGGGTCCAATTTCCAGTACCAAAAAAAAAAAGGGTGATGGGGGCAGACAGGACGGCAAGTGGACTGGGGTCGATGGCTGGGCTAGGAATGGCATGCTGTACACAGGCCTATCCCAGAGTCCAGACACTCAGGTCCCCATTAAGTCAACAACATGGGCCCTTGTACTGCCATTTCCCAAATCCACCTAACACCTAAACTCAGCACTGGGTTATTATTTTTTTTTTTTTTTGAGAGAGAGAGAGAGAGAGAGAATTTTTTAATATTTATTTTTTAGTTTTGGTGGACACAACATCTTTATTTGATTTTTATGTGGTGCTGAGGATTGAACCCAGCGCCCTGCACATGCCAGGCGCTACTGCTTGTGCCACATCCCCAGCCCCAGCACTAGGTTATTCTTAAGCCCAAAGACCTCTTCCAGGTTGAGACAGGAGGATCGAGTTCAAAGCCAGCCTCAGCAATGGTGAGATGCAACTCAGGGAGACCCTGTCTCTAAATAAAATACAAAACAGGGCTGGGGATGGGGCTCAGTGGCCGAGTGCCCCTGAGTTCAATCCCTGTTACCCAAAAAAGAAAAAAAATGAATATATGAAAAAGGAGAAATGATGTCGAAAACCTAGTTGTACTTGTCATCTGAACAAAAAGAAAGAATGGAAGATTCGTTCAAGTCGCCAGCAAATTTTAGTGAGCACCTATTATCTGCTATTATTACTTTATACCCTGGGAAACAGGGAAATTAGAGATGTTTTTTATTTCCTTGGAACTGATATTCTAGTGGGAGCAGAAACAGACAAAAAAGAAAAAAAAAAAAGATCATGTGAGAGGCATGCAGGCACAAATGCATGTGAGGAGATGGTTCTGGACCCAAAGAGCCACCCCATAGGCAGTGAGTGGTGTGCCAGAGACCTCAGGCAACCTGGGGAGAATCAGTTACATGCTCTCTTCCCAACTCCAGCTCCATGCATGTGTCATACATCAAAAAACACTCTATAGTCATGTACATATAAAAAGAACAAAAAAAAAAAACAATGTAAAACCAATAAAATTAATATAATACTTTAAAATGTTAATCTTATGAATTACTTTATCAGGAAAAAAAAATCCTTGGGAAGAGGACACCATAAGGTCACTGAGGAGGTCAACAAAGTCCTCCCTAAAGACACACGAAGTCAAGGAGTCAATACTGTGACCATCTAGGGGGAAAGAGGAAGCAAGTCCAGCTATTCACAGGAAACAACCAAGAAGGACAGGGCACTGTGACTTTAAAGGAGGGGGGGAAAGAGGGCTGGGAGCTGGACGTGGTGGTGTACACAGTGGCTCTGGAGGAGGTTGAGGCCGGAGGATCGTGAGTTCAAAGCCAGCCTCAGCAACTTAGGAGGCCCTCAGCAACTCAGGGAGACCCTGTCTCTCAATAAAATAGAAAAAGGGCTGGGGATGGGGCTCCGTGTAAGAGCGCTTGCCTAGCATGCACAAGGCCCTGGGTTCCATCCCCAGCACTGCAAAAATAAGAAGAATAAGTCAAATCAAAGGAGGGGAAAATATAACAGGACTATTTTGTTACAGAGCTGCTGTCACACAGTCCAACTGGTCAAAGCAAATATACAACACCAAAACAAAACACAGAAATGAACTCCAGTCAACTGCGTGTGGTCCTGACATCTTCCTGCAGTAAAAGAAGGGTCTGGCAACCCTGTCTGGGCTTTTAAATTGGGTCCTATTTATTGTCTCCATCCTGCCTTTCTTTTTTTAAAGTGCGGGGACCATTTCAGTTCCTCAGTAATTTGCAAAACCGCAAAATTCATCTACAAAAATATGAAAGTGTGACCTGTAATATACCCAATTGGGAAACTCCAATCACACCATTTTGGAGTCTGGGTTATTCGTGGAAGCACAGCATTTCATGAGCAAAAAAGTAGCCAGAAAGAGACCCACCCACTTATTTTGGGCTTAAAGAAACTCAGGCCCTCAAAGAGTGACTTGCCAGGTGACAGCACGCTCTGGATCCCAGGCCACCTGCCTCAACTGCAGGCTACAGCTTAGGGCCTCGGTACTTAAACCTGAGCAAGCTCCAGCAATACCTCCGGGCTCCACCCCTCGCGTTTCTGGACCAGCCACAGCTGCTGAGAGGGGAGGAGATTTGCAAATCTCCCCCAGGTAAAAGCTAATGCCACTTGGTCCGGGAACTGCACTACCAGAACCAAATGTCCCAGGAATGAAGAGCAAGAGTTTGGGGTGAGACTCAGCTGAGTTCCAGCTCTTTCTGCCACTTATGGTAGCACCCTTGAAAAATTCACCCAGACACTCTGAAACTCAAGTTTCCAACATTTGAGTCCAGTTCAGTGAATTAAAGGACAGGCTGACCATAAGGCACTACCTTAGCAGAGCGCTTGACATATTCTGTTTTCTTTTTCTTTCTTATTTGGTGATGGGAGGGCTTCACAGGGCTTTTGCACATGCCAAGCACACCTTGGTCAGACATATTTTAATGTAAGAGCTTAAAAAAGGTGAGCTACATTCTATACCAAAGTTTTCCTAATTACATGTTCCCCCCTATCCACAGTAGAAAGGCCAAAATTCAAAAGACAAACAAGATCAAAGATTGGCAAATGCTTGGAACTAATGGCACATTAACAACAGCTTCTTTCATAGCAGTTGAACACCTTCAACATTACAAACGCCCACCAGAAAGCAAAAGGGGAACCCAAACTAGCCAATGTGTATAATGGAATACTACGCAGCAATGAAAAGAATCAAAGGCCAGGCACCATGGCACACACTTGTAACCCCAGTTACTTTGGAGGCTGAGGCAGGAGGATTGCAAGTTTAAGGAAGACCCTGTCTCAAAATTTTTCAAAAATTTTAAATAGGACTGGAGATGTAGTCAGTTGTAAAGCACCCCTGGGGTCAATTCCCAGCACTGCAAAAACAAAAATAAAGAATGATGCACAAAAATGTGAAATCTCCAAAATATTTTGTTGAGTAAAAAAAAAGCCAGACAGAGCCAGACATGGTGGCACACACCTGCAATCCCAGAGGCTCAGGAGGCTGAGAAAGGAGGATAGAGACTCCAAAGCCAACCCTAAGTCTTAGCAACTTAGTGAGACCCTTTCTCTAAATGAAATATTAAAAAGAGCTAGGGATGTGGCTTGGTAGTGAAGGGCCCCTGAGTTCAATCCCTGGTACTCCCAGTCCAGTCCCCCCTCTCCTCAAAACAAAGCCAGACACAATAGAGTGCACACTACATGACTTCTCTTTTTATAAAGTTGAAGAACAGAGAAATCTACGATAAAAGAAATCAAAGAGTCTTTAGTAGAAGGGATTAACTGGAAAGAAACAGGAGGGAAATTTCTTGGGTAATGGAAATGTTCTTTATCTTGATTGCAGCGGTGACAACATGAACATATACATTTGTCAAAACTCAACAAATGAGACACATAAGATCTGTGCAAACTTGATTTAAACATTACACAATATACACATGTAATGAAACGTCCTACAGTAACCATGAATATATGCAACTTTGATCTTTTGATGTATCCGTTAAAATTTTTTATGTATTAATTAAAATTTTAAAAAGACACTGGTACCCTGGTGGTGCATGCCTCCTACTTGAAAGGATGAAACAGGAGGATCAGAAGTTCGAGGCCATCCTGGGCAATTTGGGGAGACCCCTGTCTCAAAATTTAAAAAACACAAAGGGCTAGGGGTATGGTTCAGAAGTAGGGTGTGGCTAGATTCATGCCCAGGCATGCTCTACATGCAAAAAATTTTTAAAGATTATTTTTTTAAAAATTGTGCAGCCAGGTATAATGGCACACCACTGTACATCCCAGTAGCTTGGGAGGCTGAGCCAGGAGGATAGCGAGTTCAAAGCCAGCCTCAGCAACTTAGAGAGGCCCTAAGCAACTCAGCCAGACCCTGTCTCTAAATAAAACATAGAATAAAGGGCTGGGGATGGGGCTCAGTCGTTAAGTGCCTCTGGGTTCAATCCCTGGTACACAAAAAAAAAAGTTGGGCATCTTACTATAGTAAAATGATACCTTAATGCAAATTTAAAACAACATGTATATATATATAAAACACACACACACACATATATATATACACATATGTTTTTAAAGGTATTTTGTGACAAAGGACTGACACAAGATGAACAACTCCAGCCCAGAAGGTTCATTTAGTTTGATTCCCCCACAGCCCAGTCCTGCTTGGTAGAATACCATTTGCTATGGACTATTTTGGTCCATGCATCTTTCCAGAGAACTGCCATGAAATAGAATCTTCTCCCACAAGACAACCATGACATTTCCATACTGACAGTGCCCACAGTGACCCCTGTCCCTGGGAGGGGCTAACTCACACAGAAGTAACATTTTGCTTTACTGTGTACCAAGAATGAGCCTCCCTCCTCCGACGAAGATGCTGTAAATGAGGCAGAACTCATCTAATTAAAATCACATTCTCACCATGAAGGAGGGAATGGAGGCTGGGTGGAATGGTTTCCAGGGCCACCTTTTACTGTGATGAAGTCCTCCGATGAGCTGGCTCTGCCCAGGTGATTATTACAAGAAGTTGCTGTCACACTGTCATGGGACCCAGGCTATTCAAATCTCAACAGCATCTTTTTTTCTATCAACACAAATAGGCTCAAAAACCAAGCACAATGGCTCACGCCTGTCATATCCCAGTGGCTGGGGAGGCTGAGGCAGGAGGATCTCGAGTTCAAAGCCAGCCTCAGCAACTTAGCGAGGCCCTAAGCAACTCAGGGAGACCCTGTCTCTAAATAAAATACAAAACAGCACTGGGGATGTGGCTCAGCGGTTGAGTGCCCCTGAGTTCAGTCCCTGGTACCCACCCACCCCCCCAAAAAAAAATAGGTTCAAAAGCATGCAAACAATTACCCCTGCTGTCCACATCCCTGTGCACTAAGAATAGTCTAGAGCAAAGGACATTAACACTCGGAAACACTGCAGTTTCCTTCAAACCCAGAGGTGTCTGATCCTAAACCTTCTCCATAATCTCACCCAACTTTCCTGAATTCCATGAATAAGACAGCCCTGGGCCCAAGCCTCCAATCCCTCTGATTACTTGTGGAAGGGTGTGGCTCACCCACAAGCATCTCGCACACTGCAAATGAATCCCAATTCAGTACCCATTATATACCACCACTGGATGGGCAGGAACCCCAGCCCATTCATCCTCTGCCCTTACTCCAAAATGGCCCTGAACTGAGATCTGCAGCTGTTCCCATAAAAATGCCTGACACAGTATTTTCTCTAAAGTTCCATCAGGGTCATCTTCATCCATTAACTGGCATTAAATTCATAATCCAGGCTCCCAGAGAGATAAATAAATAACTGCTCAAATTCAACTCAAACATGAAGATAATAGCTAATCTTTATTGAGCACTTACTATGTATCAGCACTGTCTTGGGCATGTTCCCCTCATTAGCTTATGTAATAATACCCACAAGCTGGTTTACAGATAAGAACCTAAGAATATATCATGGGGCAAGGCAAAGGGACCTTGGCAAAAAGAGAGATGTGCCAATGAAGTTGTTGGGTCTTTTCCCTTCAGTGAATCCACCACCTGTATAGAAATGAGGATCAAACTCGTGGTTCACAGTTAAAACACACAAACACACACACACACACACACACACACACACACACAAAATATCTGCTCATCTTTGCAGAATGGTGGAGGACTTCCTAGAGGAGGTGTCCAGGTGGAAGATTAGGACATAAATGACACTTTTCCATTAAATTCAGCCCTCAAAGCTACCAAAAGGCCAGGCTTACCAGCACACCCCCACCCATCCCCTCCTCCTCCTCCTCCTCATCTGGAAGAGGCCTGTTTCTAGAAAGGACCAGCTCAGCCCAGCCCTCCTTTCTTTTGACACATTCCTGCAGCTGCTGGCCTTCCTATGGAAACATATGGAAACTTTTCACCACATTCAGCTCCACCACCTCCTTTGGTGCTTTCATTGAGAACCTGCGTCACAGTGCTGGGCTGCACCCGGCTCCCTGTCAAGACTTCAGTCCTTCTCACATGGGTAACAGGGGACAGTCCTTGCCTAGACCACACTGAGATGTAAGGGACCTACCACCACCACCAGCAGCAAATGCATCTTTTGAAGCGGTCTTTCCTCCTTTTACCGACTTCTGATAGAGGAATTTGCTTTCCTTACCCCCTTTAAATCAGCACACACACACACACACACCCCAGCCCCTATGTACCGTCCCCAATCCCTCCCTCCTCCTCCGAGCTTAAAGCTCTGTCAACAAGGGAACAGCTTCTGATGGTTGTGTGACCTTGGATAAGTCGCCTAACTAATGTCAGTCCTGGTTTCCTTATTGGTAATAGGGGTTTTATTTTTTAAAAAAAAAAAGTGGATCTTAGAACTACGAATCCGAATGAGATGTGCAAATCGAGCATTTTACAGAGAGTCTCCGACTAGTCAACTGTCAGTGAACAACTGTTATCATCATCATCAATCATGAGGACGGTGACGGTAGCCGGTAAACTTGGACTAGATTGGCGCCCAGAGCGAAACCCTCCTCCCCCTCCCCCCACACCGCGGTGGAGACACACGCGTCATCCAGCTGTGGGGTGAATGCAGGCTCTGCACCGGGGGATCAGGAATCTCCCGGAGGTCACAATAGCCCCCCTGGAGGGGATTCAGGATGAAGCTAGTTTTCTGATTGAAGAGATCCAAGAAATTGTAGCCCCTCTCCTTCCAGACACCCAATCACCAGGTCAAGAAACTGATTTCGTGGAGCAAGAATGGCCAAAAGCTACTCGCGCTGCATCACTCCCCCGCGCCCCAAGAAGCCGGGGACGCGTCCACCACTGCCCCTGACTCAGTTCCCCAAGTCCCCTTCAGGCTCAGTCGAAGCTGGCTGAGATAACAGGTTGACAAATCGGGCCCGGGAAACATCTCCCCGCTCCCTTGCGCAAATGCAGCCCGTACCCAAACGCAGGTGGGCAAACGACCCACAACCTGGCAAGAACTTTAGCTATTTCGCCACCACCGGGGCGCACGGCCTCAACTTCTCTCTGCTGCGCTCCCGAGAAGGAAAGCGGGAAGTCGGGATGGTGGGGGCACCCCACAAGCCTCCCCTCTTATCTGGGGTGCGCCCCCCCCCACAAGGGCACGCCCCGTCTTACCTGGTCTGACGGCTTTGAAGGTGACGGCCTCCTTGCAACTGTCGATGACCCCCAGCACGTCATAGCGGGGCAGACCGGACACCCGGATCCCCTGCACCTCCAGAAGCAGCTCTCCTTCGCTCAGCTTCGGGCCCTCGCCACCGCCGGGGAGCCCCGCCACCTCGGTGGCCGCCACCGCTCCAACATATGGAAACTCCCCGTTCTCCGCGCCCCCCAGCACCGTCACCCCCAGCTCGCCCTGAGGTCCCCGCTTCACGGTGCATTCGTGAACCCTGCTAGTCCAGTGGTTCTTTTTCTGGATCACTTTCGACATGATGAGTTGAAACCCCTCCTCCTCCAAAAAAAAGAAAATAATAAGAGTAAAAATGAGACAGGTGCCCCCCACAGCACAAGCCCCCAAGTCTCCTCGGGTTCATAGGAGAAACATCTCTCCCCCAAATCACTCCGCGGGAGAGCCCCTGGGCAGCCTCGCTCCCCTGCACACCCTCGTGCACTCAAGCCATCATCATAAAACAAACTTTCTGGGCTCCTCCGCGAGCCCTGCACAGGCGCCCGCGAGCTTTGTTTGCATTCCGGTGCCTCTCGGTCCACGTTCCGGCGCCCGATCGCGCTCTCCCGGGCCAGAGTCCACTCTGCGCCTCTCCGAGGATTTTTTTTTTCCTTCCTCTCTTCCTTTCTTTCTTGCCTTTTTAGAAAACGCGGCGCCTCCTCTTTGCTTCCCGCCCGGCTCGCCACTCCTCGCTGGCGGGCTGTTCCAGAGGACGAGGGAAGCCCTTCCAGCCAGTTGCTGGGAGCCCTGGAGACGCGGCTGCGGGGCGGGGGTGGAGGGGACCGGAGGGAAGTGCCCGCGGCCCCTTTAAGCAGATACAAAGGCTCGACTTGTTGTGTTACAGTTCATTCTATTCCGCGCCGCGGAGCTCAGCGGCCCGGCGAGAGGAGACGCGCGCGCATGCGCCCCGCGGCCGCCTGCCGGCCCGCCGGCCCCGCCCCTCCACCCCGCAGCCAGAGATTCCTACGTGCTTCCCGTTGGGTCCTAAGACCGACCCCACAGAAGCCCGCTTGGCCCCTTTTTCCAACACCCCTCTATTTCCTCCTCCTTTTCTTGCAAACCAATCGACTGGGCAAGTGGCTTTGGGGAAGAGGGAGGCGCGCAGTTTTACCCCAACTCGCGGACCCAGGCGGTGTGTCTTTGGGGACAGGTGGGGGTTGGGGAGGCTCGCACACTCTCCCTGGCGCACACTCACGCACACAAGCACGCCCTCGCGCCACCCCCAAGCCTCCTGGACGCCCTCGGCCAGTGGCTGGCCACGCTGTCGGTCACCAGCCCGGCTTGTCCACCGCCTCCGCCACATTTCCCTCTAAAACCTGGGACCGATTTGGAGGCGCGCTGCTCCCCGCCTCCCCTGCGCCCACTGGGCACGGGGTCTGGGCGCCGGGTCTGGGCGGGTGTCCTGCGACCCTGGGAAGGGGGACGGTGGGTTCCCCAGAACCCCCCAACTGAGATCCCGGTACGCTTCAAAGGCGCCCACACGCACAAACACCCTTATCCTTAAACTTTGGGCCAACTTTTTAGGACCTGGGCAAACTAAGAGGGGGAGAGAAGCCAAAGGCCAGCGTGGTCTTCTACCTAAGGTACCCATCTAGCTTTTCCACTGTCCTTCCTGCAAAGACTGCGGCCGCCGGTTCTCTGCCCCAGGCTCAAGTTCCTGGTGGAGCCCGAAAGCCTTCGAACTTAAGGGACAGCGAATAAAGATCCCCGCGGGTATGGGACGTGCGCCCGCGTCCTAGCGCCCGCAGGGGTGTGGGCGCGGCGGCCACCTCTGGGAATCCGCGGCCCCGGGGTCCCTACGGCGCCAGCGCCGCCCACAGGCGGGGTGGAGAGTGCCTGTGCCCGCCTGGCTGGGGACAGGAAGACCAACTCCACACCAAGTCGGCTGTCCCCTCCACCTGCGGAGAGTGGGATGCCACAGCGGTGTGATGGGGTTGAGGGCTGGTCTCTGGCGATCGCGACTTTGAACTAGTTCCGTGACCTCTCGGAGCCTTCACTTCCCGAGGGCCATAAATGACAGAGTTCTTGGGAGAACACTTGCAAAGTGGCATATAACTACAGAAACTCATAGTACCAGTAACATTGGGGAAGAGAAATAGGACGTTTTCGCGGTAGATGGTGACAATAATTCATCTTCTCCTTTCTAGAATTTAAAAAATATAACCATACATTTATTTTTATTTTATTATTTTTATTTGATTGATTGATTGATTTGCACTGGGAATTGAATCCGAGGGCACTTACCACTGAGCCACAACCCCAGCCCTTTTTATTTCTTATTTTGAGACTGGGTCTCACGAAGTTGTGGAGGCTAGCCTTGAACTTGCGATCCTTCTTCCCCAGCCTCTGGAATAAATGGAATTAAAGGCATGAACCCTGCCTGGCCTTATTGTCTGTTGTCTATATCCATCTGTTGGGCTCAACCCTGACTGGATCAATTGAGGGGGGCTGTCAAAGGTAAAATCCAGCAACTGAAAACTCAAGGATGGAACCTACCATCTAGACTTTTAAGTGGTGCTGCTATACAATATGGAGGACCACAGGTTCAGTATCTTGATTCCTGAGCATTTTGTGTCATAGGCCCATTTAGAGCCTGGGACGCATCTCTGTGGAGCATGCACTCCATGAGGGCAGGGAACTTGGCAGAGTTTGGCTTACTGATGTAACTCACTGCTCACATGTTGCTCAAATGAATTCTACCACACACACACACACACACACACACACACACACACACAAAAATACATCGTGCATACCACATTTAGAGTCTCAGATTCCTGTACAAATCACTAGTAAGCTGGACCTTTTGTGTTTCCCCGTCTTACTATTCTATAGTTCAACCACATCCCATCATTTGCAAAAATCTCCTACCTACCTAAAATTGTGAGTTCCACATGACTCTCACCCCCACCTAGGCAGTCCTGGTGATGAACACAACCAGGTGGCTTGTGACTCCACCTGCTACAGCAACATCTACCATCCACGACTCCTTGCAGCAGCTGAGGAGGGAACAGGATTTAGAACTTAGCATGCTTCTAATTATATTTTTAAATTAATTTATTTCTTTTGCAGTGCTGGGGATCAAGCCCACGGCCTTGCACATACTAGGCAAGCCCCCTTCCACTGAGAAATACCCACAGCTTATGCTTCAAGTTTCAAATGTGGAAAAGAAATGTCTGAGGGGACAGAGTGCAGGATGGGAAGGGAAAGAGAGACATATTATAATCAAGGAAAATTAGAGAAATAATTTGAACCTTCAAAACAGCCCATTTCCAGGTTCTAGAAGCTTAGGGTGTTCCTTCTGACACTTCCTGTCTACTGTGTTTCACCTACACTCATTCCTATGTCCCAGAGCAGAAGCAACTGCAAGATAATCATGTATGTGTCTTCTATCCAACCTTGAAATCTCATCTTGCCCGGGCACAGTGGCACACACTTGTAATCCCAGTGACTTGGGAGACTGAGGCAGGAGGATCGAAAGTTTAAAGCCCGCCTCAGCACTTAGCGAGACCCTAAGCAACTCAGTGAGACCCTGTCTCTAAATAAAATAGAAAAAGAGGCTGGGGACGGGGCTCAGATGTTAAGTGCCCCTGAGCCCCATCCCCAGCCCTATTTTGTATTTTATTTACAGACAGGGTCTCACTGAGTTGCTTAGGGTCTCACTAAGTGCTGAGGCTGGCTTTGAACCTGCGATCCTCCCGGCTCATCCTCCTGAGCTGCTGGGATTACATGTGTTATTGGATGTAGTCACCACAATCATGTGGTGTAAGCCTTACCAGGAAGAATCTTAATTTTACCACTGAGCAAAGGGAAGTTTGGAAACTCAAGAAACTTGCCCAAGAGCTTAACAGTAAAAAAGCCAGAATATAAACCCAGGGGCACAACCCAAAGCCCATGCTTAGAATGCTGCACCTTGAGAGGTTGTAACCATGTAACAGAATTAGGAAACAGCATTTTTTTGTGTGTGGGGGAAGGGCCTGGAATCGGCCACATAGTGCATACACAATAATTTAGTCACCGTCCCATGTCTTCCTTTTAGTATGAAGGAAGATAGCATTCCACTCTGGAACACAATGTCCTGTTTCCCATCTTGGGACTCTGAGACTTTGAAGTTCAAATAATTTATGGACAAATAAAGAGGATTAATTTGCAAACATTTCTGCACAGTTGGAAGATCCAGGGCTGCAGCACAGGTACTGAGCTAAACAAAATTATATTGTCGCAAACATCAACGAGGAACTCTTTTATCTTTCTTTCTTTCTTCCTTGTTTTTGTTTTTTGGCAGTGCTAAAGATTGAAACCAGGGCCTGTACATGCTAGACAAGTGCTCTCCACCACTACAAGCTACTACCTTCTTTGCTCCCCCTCTTTTTTTTTTTTTTTTTTGGTACTGGAGATTGAACCCAGGGTTGCTCTACCACTGAGTTACATCCCTAGACCTTTATATTTTTTGCTTTCAGTTGGGGTCTCACCATACTGAAGCTGGCCTCAAATTTGTGACCCTCCTGCCTCAGCCTCCTGAGTACTAGAATTATATTACAATGCCCAGCTCATATCAGTTTCAAAAGGTGAAAATTATCTCCTGCCCTGGAACAGTGAGCCCTGTAGCAATCATTTGAGGAGAACTTATAAGCTCCTCCCTTATTACACAGTTGTTTGTGTTTGGTTTTAGTACTGGGATTGGACCCATGGGCATGACTTCCCTGGCCCTTTTAATTTTTTACTTTGAGACAAGGTCTTGCTATGTTGCTTCGGACCTCACTAAATTACTGAGGCTGGCATTGAAATTGCCTTCCTCCTTCCTCAGACACCCCAAGTCTCCAGGATTTTGGGTGTGCACCACCATGCCCAACAACAATGAACTCCTAATAAACACAGTAAGCTTAGATGAGAAGTCAGCTGTAACAATAAAGTCTCATCAAATTGAGATCTTACTTTTCATAGAACTAGTTCTATTTGAAGGAAGGAGAAAATGCATGCATATGAAATGTTCTTTTCTTCAATTTCTCCCAAATTGATTTCTTTCCCAAGTTTTCTAGTTGTGATGAAAGAAAGTTATAATTTCAGTCTACAGTGGCATGTTACTTCATTTTTCTAAAAATATGAGGATGGGAAATTCGTTGGTCAGCTATGGGAAAAGGAGGGACATATAAGTTGGTTATTTTTTAATTCCTGAAGAATGCAATCAAGAGGCATACATTAGCCAGGTGCAGTGGCACATGCCAGTAATCCCAGTGGATGGGGAGGCTGAGGCAGGAGGATCAAAAGTTTAAAGCCAGTCTTGGCAACTTATCAAGGCCCTAAGCAACTCAGGGAGACCCTGTCTCTAAATAAAATACAAAAAAAGGACTGGGGATGGGGCTCAGAGGTAAAATGCCCCTGGGTTCAATCATACACACACACACACACACACACACACACACACACGCACGCACACACACACCTAATGAGATTGCTATTATCTTGCACATAGGAAATTCACATTTTCTTGAGAATGGACCTTTGTATATCTCTTTTATTCCATCAGTCACAAACTCTGCAAAAATACAGTAGTTTGAACAATATGGTAGATGCTCAAGTAGTAATGGATTTTATTATCAAAGGACTGTGGTGGCCCACTCCTGTAATCCCAGCAGCTTAGGAGGCTGAGGCAGGAGCATCTGGAGTTTAAAGCCAGCCTCAGCAATTTAGCAAGGTCCTAAGCAACTCAGTGCTACCCTGTCTCTAAATAAAATATAAAAAGGGCTGGGGATGGGGCTCAGTGGTTAAGGTCCCCTGGGTTCAATCCCTGGCACACACACAAAAATATGTATATGTATGGGTGTATATATATGTATATACATACATATGCATATATAAAACATTACCCTATATAACTGGCAAGACCAGAGGTGAAACTAGTGCTCAGCATCATCTGGTTGAAGAGGTCCAAGTGATGTTCTTAGGTGTCTTCATCTCTTAGATCCCCTTTCCTATTGTTCTTCTCATCCTCTCCCACTCCTACCTGAGAGGACAACCACAAACAGCATCCACAATCCATGCTTAGCAACCCCAGCAGTAAGGAGATTTTCACTAACAGGAGAGAAAAGCAGTCAGAGAAATTTTAGTCTCTGCTAAAGCAATTTCAGTTGTTGAGAATGGAAGTACTGACTGCTCTTCAGGGTTTTTAACAAATAAGCATGAGTCCAAAATCAGGGGCTGGAGATGTAGCTTAGAGGTAGAACAAGTACCTGGCATGGGTGAGCGTCTAGGTCAATCCCCAACATCCCCCAAAACCTTCAGCTGTGTGACTGAGCCAGGCAGACTGTGTGTGGACTTGGGACTACTTGGGAAAACTTCATGAAGGTGAGTTCCTCTGCACACTCTTAATTGCCTTTTCTGCAACTAAAAGTTCCCCCCAAAATCAAATGTAGTGGGAGTTTGATTTCAGTCAAAGCTGCAGTGGTTGGCCCATATTTTTGTAGATATTTTAAAGATATCCTGAAGCTGGCAACATTGCAGTATTAAACCCTTTACAATGGAAACCAGTGGAGTATTATACTTGTTGAGTACACATGGCTTGTTAAACCACAGACCATCGATTTCAAATGTTCTCAAGTGAGCCTTGAGTTTCTCTGAGGCTAAGTTGAAGAAGAGAATTATATGTTGCAAGATGGACCGTGACAGTTGAATGTCGGGTAGATGAGTTTTATTCATTCATTCTTTCATTTATTCAAAGGCAATTGATTAAATACTGATTTTGTCAATTCCTGGTCAAGACTGATGCCAAATAACTAAAACACACATTTTTTTTTTTCCTCATGAAGGAAGCCTACCTCAGACAAGAAAGAAACAGTGTTTAGAAAGTTCTAAGGGAAACCTTAGGGTATCCTAGAAGACCTCTCATTAGGAAGGACTGTAATTCGTAAACAGAGCTTCAGAAAATAAAGGTACCATTGTTAGGAGAATTTCTGACCTCCTCCCCTCTGATTTATTTTAATGGTATTTGAAGAAGTGAAAGGTGAAGTCCAGTTTTATGATCACATTATGGTACTCGAAGGTGTGTTTTATGGGAAAATTCATAGAGGTCTCAGATGGTGAGAGTCACCCTCAGATGTGAAAGTCACCCCCAGCATGAATATATGATTCCATAAAGCTCTATCTTGCCATGAAGCCGATCTCACCAACAGAAGGTGAGGTTTGGGAAAATGACTCAGGATCATGAAGCAACCTGGCATCTGAGCAATCTCATTCCATGAGCTGTGCCATCTTTGGAAAATTCTTCCTCACCAAATTATGTAGCTGAATGCATGAGGACCCCCAAACCATACTACTCACTACTCCAGATTTAGCACATTCCTGGAATTTTAAACTCATTTTTATGAAGTGTTACTCAGGTAAGGAGAAGCTTGGCCAAACCCAGAGTGGTTGTGAGCAATTGTATTGTATCTCAGGGAGTCATGCCCAAATTTGGAGTCTTTGTATCCTGAACATTCCTGACACTCCTGGCTCAGGATCTCAGCCTGCCCAAGTCGGAGTACTTAGAGGATTTTAAATGCAGCAGAGAACTGCTGAATAAGTCTGTGTTGGAAGATTCTGCAGTTTTTTGTTTTTGGTTGTTGTTGGTTTTTTTTTTTTTTTTTTTTTTTGTACCAGGGATTGGCTCCACCACTGAGCCACATCCCCAGCTTTTTTTTTTTTTTTTTTTCGAGACAGGGTCTCACTGAGTTGCTTAGGGCCTTGCTAAGTTGCTGAGGCTGGCTTTGAACTCGAGATCCTCCTGCCTCGGCCTCCCGAGCTGCTGGGATGACAGGTGTGCGCCACTGCGCCTGGCTGCAGTTTTAATTACTAAGTTAGCCCTCTGAGTTAGCGGATGCACAAGTTGGCATGTGCTTGGGAACATTTCTGCTTCCAGACTCACAGCATCTGCATTTTTCAGATGTTTGACCTTATCTTCTGACCTTGCCTCTAGAACTCTGAGAGTGCCAGGACCACTCACAGCTGAGTGGTGGAAGCAAACACTAGACAGAGAGCGATGCTTTTTTTTCTTCTCTCCACTCGAATCCAGGGTTACCCTGTGTTAGTCTCAATTCACCTTCCTTCCGTTGTTCATTTTATTTTAACCTCTAGTTTCAATATCAGTTTACTTTTTGAATTGACCACATGAAACTGAAAACTATTACAGCTATGCAATCCCTTGGCTAAGGCAGGCTGGCATTTCCTGACACTGCTCTCCAGATGGCTGAGGACCTCTCTAGGTGCATGTTTTTTCAAACTTTTATGATTGCTGTTCACAATAAGAAATGTATTTCCCATCAGTTCCCGTGCACACGTGCACATACACAAGGAAACCGAGGTTCGGTGAAACCCCACTCATCTTTCTGCATGGGTGACAGCCCACGGTCAGTCGATTCCTTCACCCGTCCCTGTATGACTCATCAGCTGGGGATGGTTTTCCATTTTTAAATGGATGAAACACATTGAAAGAAAAATAACATTATGTGGAGACACATTTACCACATGGCATGCACTGCTATAAATCTTTGCATTTATTGTCTCATTAACTCTTTGCGATAATTTGTCCTTGTCTTAATCAAGATCGTGAGCATAATAGCAATGGTGGCTAGTTTCCTAGCAAGTGTCTGTTGTGCTGAGCATGCTGGTATATGCTTTATGCAGTGCATTTCTGCTTTGGAAGGCAGGGAGTGTTAGCGTTCCTGTTTTACAGATGAGAAAACAGAGGATTGAAAAACTACATAACTCGAACATGGTCACATACCTAGGAAATGTGCTTGGGATTTGATCCTAGTTTTCTCTGCTCTCAGACTGATGCTTTTGAGGATTGTTGACTTTAGTAGCTTCTTGCCCACCATCTGACACATAGCATGGATTTCATGCATATTTAAAGAATGAATAAATGATATACATGTATGAATGAAGGATGCTGAGAAAATGAGTGTCTTCCCATGGATCCTGACCAGTTATGGGAACAAAGACAAACTAAGTGATTGCTCTGTGCTTTCAAAGCAAGCAAAGTAGCATCTCAGTTATTGAGTGTTTTCTATGTGCTAAGTATAATAACTTGATCCTTTTAATGACACACGAGGAGATAAATATTATCCCTGCTTTAGTAATGAAGAGACTGAGGTTCAGAGAGGTTAAGTACCTTGCATAAGATGACATAACCAATGTTCAGACCTGGTATGACTCAGAACATGTCCCTAACCTCTGTTCTAGGTACTTCTACTTATTAATTTCTGTTCTGACTGTAACATGATTCCATAGGCAAAATAAGCAATGTACCAGAACCTTCCTTAACAATGATTCTGTGCTCCAGTGGCTCATTTTTCTATCAAAAAATTCAAAACCCAAGGTGGAAGGTGTAATAGAGATAAGAGATACCTTCTAGTATGTTTTATATAGCGAGTATGTTAATAAATAGTGTTACATATTCTTTGCAATTCTCTGTGAATCTAAAACTGTTCTAAAAATTAAAAATTAGTTTAATAAATCACCATGAAGCCCATGAAAAGATGTCCAACATCATTAGTCACTGGGGAAATGTAAATCAACACCACAGTAAGATTCCACTGTACACCCACGAGGAAGGGTATTTTTTTTTAAAGAGAGAGTGAGAGAGGAGAGAGAATGAGAGAGAGAGAGAGAATTTTTAATATTTATTTTTCAGTTCTCGGCGGACACAACATCTTTGTTGGTATGTGGTGCTGAGGATCGAACCCGGGCCGCACGCATGCCAGGCGAGCGCGCTACCGCTTGAGCCACATCCCCAACCCCAGGTATTTTTTTTTTTTTTAATGGAAAATAACAAATGTTGGTGAGGATCTAAAGAAGTTGGAATCCTTTTTTTTTTTTTTTTTTTTTTTTTACTTCAGGTGGGATTATAAAATGGTGTAGTTACTGCAGAAAACCATTTGGCAGGTATACATATAGCGATTTCAAGGTATATATACCCTAAAGAATTGAAAACAGGTGTGTGAGAACAACTTGGGAGTGCTCACAGCAGCATTCTCTCAAGAATCCAAAGGTGGAGACAACCCACATGTCTTTCAGCAGAGAAGACGAAGGGTCTACCTACAGTAGAACATTATTCACTTCTAAAAAGGAACCAAGTACTGATGCAGGTGTTTTAGCAAGATTTTTCACTGCTGTGACCAAAAGACCTTTTATGAACAATTTTAGAGGAGGAAAAGTTTATTTGGGGGCTCAGGGTTTCAGAGGTCTCAGTCCATAGACAGCAGGCTCCACTCCTCAGGGCTCGAGGGGAGGCAGGACATCATGGAGGAAGAGTGTGGTGGAGGGAAGCAGCTCACATGGTGATCAGGAAGCAGAGAGAGAGATCTCTGCTCAGCAAGCACAAAACATATACTCAAAGACATACCCCCAATGACCCACCTCCTCCAGCCACACCCTTCCTGCCTCCAGCCACCACCCAGTTAATCCCTATCAAGGGATTAAAGCACTAATTAGGTTAAGGCTCTCATAATCCAATCATTTCACCTCTAAACTCTCTTGCATTGTCTCCCACATGAGCTTTGGGAGATCACCTCATATCTAAACCATAGCAGAGTGCTAAAACAGGAAATAACCAGTGTGGCGTGATGGTGCATGCCTGTAATCCCAAAGGGAGGCTGAGGCAGGAGGATCACAAGTTTGAGGCCAGCCTCAGCAACTTTGTGAGCCTCTGTCTCAAAATAAAATAAAGAGGCTGGGGATGTGGCTGAGTGGTTTCCTGAATTTAATTTCCAGTATTGAAAAGTAACAACAAAAGCAAGAAAAAAAAAAGGAAAATCCATGAAAAAGATCATGTTAAGTGAAAGAAGGAAAACATAAAAAGGCTCCATATTGTAGTGACTCCGGGTGTACAAAATGCCCAGAATAGGCAAATCCAGAGAAATGGGAAATAGACTAGTGGCTGCCAAGACCTGGAGAAAGGGATGAGGAGGGGAGGGTCCTGTTTAATATTTATGGGACTTCCTCTGGGAATGATGAAGAGTCTCTGAAACTCGATAGTGATGATTGGTGTGGTGGTAGGAATTTACTAAATGCCACCGAACTGTGTACTTTAAGATGGTTAAAATGAGCGTTGGGGCTGGGGCTAGAGCTTAGTGGCTGTTTCCCTAGCATGCATATTAGTCCTTGGGTTTGATCCCCAGCACTGCAAGAATATAAAAAAAAAAGTGGGCAGGGTGCAGTGGCGCATGTCTGTGATCCCAACAACTCAGGAGGCTGAGGCAGGAGGATCACAAATTCAAGGCCAGTCTCTGCAACTTGGTGAGGCCCTAAGCAACTCAGCAAGTCCCTGTCTCTAAATAAAATACAGAATAGTGCCCCTGGGTTCAATCCCCAGTAACAAAGAAAAAAATTGGGAGAGGGGCTGGGGATGTGGCTCAAGGTGATAGTGCACTCACCTAGCATGCATGAGGCACTGGGTTCGAGTCTCAGTACCACATAAAAAAATAAAGATATTGTGTCCACCTAAAACTAAAAAATAAATACTAAAAACAGGAAAAAGAAAGAAGTGGGAGAGGTTGAATTGCATTTCAAGTGAATTTTACCTCCATTTGAAAAAAAAAAAAACAACACTGTAACACCATTAAAAAAATATGATATACTAAAGCAATATAGAATGTGCTACACTACAGTAAATAACATAAATAATGTGTACTATAACTGGCAATGATTAAAAAAAAGTTAAACATTACAGGAAATACCAACACCCAGGATGGCATCTTGATTGACAGCTTAGGCCTTTGTAACTGGCAGCTCTAGAACCAAATGACCAAATGCTGTCACATAATGGCAAGTTTTATAGCCTGTCTGAGCCCCTACTGTCTTCAGCCAGAAAATGAGCATGATTGCTCTTAGTTATCGCGGGATACTTTTCCTGTAGGTTGAAATTAATGATAATGGGGGCTAATGTATACTTCATTCTTTTCTTTTCTTTTTTTTTAATGTGTGAATTGTTGCCAATCTTCAAAGGGATCATTGCATTAAAAGGGAAGCGATCTGGGTTTGGAGAAAGAACCATATTTTGAATGGCTTTAATCTCCTTATGAGGTTTCCTACATCCCAGGAGAAATATTCTCTGAGCAGTTCTTCAGTTTCTCAAGGAGTGCAGGCATCTACAATAACTCTCATGCAGGATTATGTTGAAATGTAGGCTAAATCGCTCTCACTGCAATTTCTGGATTGGTCCAAGTGTGAACAGTCATGGAATCTACCAGCTGACAGGAAAGATTTTATTAGGAAGAAGGCTTCTTCTTCTCCTTCCCTTCCCCTGGAGGACCACCGGGCTGTCGCCATGCACACCAACACTGCTATTTCTTCTTGTCTTTGCATATGGCATCCTCCCAGGTGATTTATGGAGCAAATCCTGACACAGCTCCAGAAGAAACCGTCGTACTCCTTTTCTGTGTCATTTGTAACCAAAAGCCCAGAAGAGAGGCAGAGGAGGTCCAAACTCCGGCTCAGGCCTCTATGCTCCATATGCGCAGTCCCCCCACCCCCACCCCAACTCAGCCACGGCAAGAAGAGATCAAAACTTCTAGAACCCTGCCTTCTAACCTCTGCTCCTTTTCCTCTCTGCTTCTCCTGGGAGTTGAGGAACGCTGGAAAATAGCTTGGGGGTTTGGCTTCCAGTTGGTCAACCCTGATGCTAATTTCTCTATGGGACATTTTTAATCTCCATTCTTGGCAAGCAACTGCACAACTACAAAAGCTGCCAGCTGAGTGCAAATATGTTGAAGGGGGGAGGTGTGGGCAGTGGAGAGCTGGATGTCTGGGGAGTGAGGATTCAGCCAAGCTCCCATCCCTTCTCCTACATTCTCTCCACCAACTGTAAGAAAGTTTGACTGACACTTTACCCGTTGGTGAAAATAAAAAGGAGCTGAAATCTTTCTTTCTTCTTCTTCTTCTTTTTTTTTTTTTTTTTTTGGTACCAGGGATTGAGCCCAGGGGAACTTAACCACTGAGCCCCATCCCCAGCCCTTTTTCATGTTTTATTTGGAGACAGGGTCTCGCTGAGTTGCTCAGGGCCTCACTAAGTTGCTGAGGCTGGCTTTGAATCCACGATCCTCCTGCCTCAGCCTCCTGAGCTGCTAAGTTTACAGGCCTGGGTCACTGTGCCTGGTTCTTTTTTATTTATTTATTTAATTTTATTTTATTATTTTATTTTATTTTTTTGCAGATGAACAGAACACCTTTATTTTATTGATTTTTAATCTTTATTTATTTGTTTTTAATGCAGCTTTGAGGATTGAACCCCGTGCCTCACATTTGCGAGGCAAGTGCTCAGCCGCTGAGCTACAACCTCAGCCCCTGAAACCTCTTTCTTATTCCACATACCTGATGTAACTCCTCCAACCAGACTGGACACCCTGCATCCGTTTTAGCAGTACCTATACTTCCTCATTCAGGCATTCTTTCCTTCCAGAGCATTTATTGAGTACCTACTATGTGCCAGATAATTGGGTAAGCCTTATGTACCAATTTATGCTTTGGTTGAATAAACATTTACTATGCACCAAGGACATGCCAGGCACTGTTGGAGCTCCTGAAGAAAAAACATCATCAATGAAGTAGGCAAAGACTCTGTTCTCATTGAGCTTACATCCTCATGGGGCAATACACAAAGGAAAAAAATCATCTTTGTAGACAGGGGCCATGGAGGGGAAAGGGGGATCACGATGCTCAGGACAAGGATTACTGCTGTCCCTGCGGTGGTAGGGAAGACCGCAGGGGTGCTTTCATATTTGAACAGAGACCTGCAGGAAATGAGAGAGTGGAGCAAGCGGCTGTGTCTGGCGGGCAGTGTTCTAGGAAGAGGAAACAGTGGGATGGACACACACCGGGATGTGGTGCAGTTGACATGGAAACATGAAAGCCAAACCACGGGCTGCTGGTGGGGAGACCCAGAGTGTAAAAGAGCCGCTAAATATCAAATATGTTAAATATCAGACATGTCCCTCATAGCATCTCATTCTAAAGAGGCTCCATGTCAAGAGGGAAATTCAGAGAGGGCTGGAGGAGTTCGTGAAGACACTAAACCTAATCTAAGGGAAGGACTCCTTGGGAAATGCAGTTTAAACTGAAATCCAAAGAAGAAACAGAGATCAATCTGTTGAAAAGGGATGGGACTGGGCCGGGCACAGTTGTGCACACTTGTCATCCCAACAGCTCGGGAGGCTGAGGCAGGAGGATCGCAAGTTCAAAGCCAGCCTCAGCAAAGGCAAGGTGCTAAGCAACTCAGGGAGACCCTGTCTCTGAATAAAATACAAAATAGGGCTGCAGGTGTGGCTCAGTGGTCTTGTGCCTCTGAGTTCAATCCCTGGTACCAAATAAATAAATAAATAAGGAATGGGACTGGGGAACAAAAGATCCAGTAGAATGACTTGCAGGGAATGATGGGAGAAGCTTACCTGTAATTAACTGAAAGCTAAGAACAAGGTGCAACTCACATGGGGACTTCTGCAGTTTTATATTTACTTCACTGTTTAAATAAATATATCTGCTGCCTGCTCCCTGCTGGACCAGGCTCCGGGGGGACGGGGAGGGCAAGGCCTTGTTCAGTACTGTGTACCCAGCACCCACCCAGAAAGTGGCCTGCAGCAAGGACATGGATTCTATTTGTTGATGGCTGACTGGCTAGCGAGTCCCGCAATCTGACATAACCTCTCAGTCCCTCCATGGGGAAAGGCAGCTGGTGTTCTGTGACTACTGGGCTTGGCCAGATCCTGGGTTTCAAAAGGCCAGCAGACTTGGCAGTATTCAAAGCTGTGATTTCTGTTTGAAACCCAGAGATCAAAGCTGACTGTGGCCATGGAGAACTCTTCCTATGGAGGAGTGGAGTCCAAATGGCACATTTATACCTTCATGATACCAGGAGGAGGCCGCGTTCGCATCTGGAGGTAGGGACAGGGCGCTTCTGGGGTGGAGGTTCATTTGCCCATCTGGTACTTTATATTGGAAAGTGAAATGGTCAGACATAAAGAAAATATTGTTCTTTTTTTGTACACCAACATTTTTTGGGAGGACGTACTGGGAATTGAGCTCAGGGGCACTTGAACGCTGAGCCACATCCCAGCCCTTTTTTATATTTTATGTAGAGACAGGGTCTCACTGAGCTGCTCAGGGCCTCTCTAAGTTGCTGAGGCTGGCTTTGAACTGGAGATCCTCCCACCTAAGCCTCCCCAGCCATTGGGATTACAGGTGTGTACCACCACTTATTTTGATACAGGTGTGATATCACCTAAGATACCTCTTGTCAATCAGTAAACTGGTTTCTTCATTGGGAGAAAAAAAAAGTGTGTTTGTATAACTTTGAGAGAAAGTACAGACATTGAGCCAAGCTGAAAGGTCAACATTTTGGTGACAATTCTGTATATGTGCCTTTTGGATCTTGTTTGATTTGTTTTTGAAATGGCTGGCCTGGAACTCCTGGGCTCAAGGGAGCCTCTTGGCTTCCAGGGTACCCAGAACTACAGGCATGTGCCACCAGACCTGGCTCTGGATTTGCCTCTTGGAACTGTGTAACAGAGTTGATGTTTGCCATCTCGGCCTCCCCTCCCTCCCCTCCCCCTTCCCTCCCCCTCCCCCTCCTTCCCTCCCCTCCCCCTCCTTCCCTCCCCTCCCCCTCCTTCCCTCCCCTCCCCCTCGTTCCTTCCCCTTCCCCTCCTTCCCTCCCCATCCCCCTTCCCTCCCCTCCCCCTCCTTCCCTCCCCATCCCCCTTCCCTCCCCTCCCCCTCCTTCCCTCCCCATCCCCCTTCCCTCCCCTCCCCCTCCTTCCCTCCCCATCCCCCTTCCCTCCCCTCCCCCTCCTTCTCTCCCCATCCCCCTTCCCTCCCCTCCCCCTCCTTCCCTCCCCATCCCCCTTCCCTCCCCCTCCTCCTCCTCTCCCCCATTTCCTTCCCTCCTTCCTGGCAGCCTGCATATTCCACTGGAGGAGATCTGTGGGACCAGGAGGTGGCTTCTTCCAGGACAGGAACAGGCAAGCCAGGAACTGCCAAGAAGCATATTCAGTCCCCTGGCCACCATCCCCATTGCAGGGCTGAGTGTGGAACCTGGTGGGTTGGGTTCGTTGGAGTGACTCTCAGATGCCCTATTTGGAGGGCTATTAGACAGAGGCCCCTTCCCTCTGATTCTGTGCAGTGTGGGTGGTGGTGCAGAAAGAGAGCCCCCAACAGCATGGTCATCTGTGCCACCAACAAGGGTGCCAGTCTAGGGGGACCAGAGACAAGTGGGTGGAAGGGAGATAGTCGGTGGTGGGGTCAGGAATCATATGGCCCCTGAGGCCTGCCCTGCTTCTGGAATCTTCCACTGAATCTCCTGGAATCTCCTGGAATCTTATTTGAGACTTCAGTCGTTGATGGCCAAATTATCTTAGATGGTAAGAATGACAGAATTTCCAAACCAGTTTTGTGCCAACAGTATAGGGACATGTGCAGGCCATCGGAAAGGAGAGCAGAATTGCTCCCAAATCTGTCTTCTCTTAATTTTTTTAAGTGAAATCTTTAAAAAGTCACTACCTGAAATATATAAGTGAAGCTTGAATCAGTAAAAATGCACATTTAGGAGGGTTTTTGTTTGTTTTTAACACCAACAGCCAGAATGTAGCCCAGCCAGGTAAGCAAGCCAGGCAATTTAGCCTGCCCCAGGCCCTGGGATCAATCTCCAGCACCAAAGAGAGAGGTGGCGGTGGGGACTGGGGAAGAGAGGGGGTGGGGAGAATTAATGAGAAGCAGGCATGGTGGTGCACACCTGTCATCTCTTCAGCTATAGGGGAGGCTGAGGCAGGAGGATCATATGTTCAAGGCCAGCCTCAGCAACCTAGCAAGACCTTGTCTCAAAATAAAAAATAAATAAAAAAAAAAAAATAGAAAGAACTGGGGATGTAGCTCAGTGATAGTCCTCTTGACTAGTATGTTGAAAGTCCTGGGTTCCATCTCTAGTACCTAAATATAAACAAATTATATAAATCAATAAAATTATTTTTTTTTTAAATGGTCAACATTACTAAACAGTACACTGTGAGAAGTGGGTGCCCCTCCCTTTTCTCAGCTCTCCAAAGGCAACATTTTAACTACTGTTGCAGAAAGGTTCTTGTCCATACTTCCTAAAATATTCTGTGCACAGATCTCCCTTTTAATTTGCAGGAAGATACTATGCCCTAGGAGCCTCTTGCCTTTTTTCTCTGACAAAATACCTTCAAGGTTGTTCCAAATGAGAAAATATTTAAGCTGTTTCTTAAATATGGCAACATGGCTAGGATCATTCTTCACTTTGGTGCTACAACCCCTACCTGCCCATGGGGGTAAGTTAGTTTATTCACTGGATGAAATTAAGCAACATTGGCAAGTACCTTCACATATCTCTTTTCTTTCTTTCTTTCTATTTTCTTTCTTTCTTTTTTCTTTTCTTTTTATTTATTTTTTGGTACTGGGGATTGAAATCAGGGGCACTTAACAACTGAGCCCCATCCCAGCCCTTTTTATATTTTATTTAGAAACAGGGTCTCACTGAGTTACTTAGGGCCTTGATAAGTTCTGAGACTGGCTTTGAACTCGAGATCCTCCTGCCTCAGCCTCACGAGCTACTGGAATTATAGGCATCATCTTCACAGGTTTCTGAGGAAACTCATTTAAAATTACTAAACATGTGCAAACAAACAAATTGCATTTGGGGGTTCTGCAGTTTACTTAACCAAGCTCCAGAGTAATTTAGGCTGGGACCTTTAGCTACAACAAATGTTGTATATGCCATTTTGATTGACAGCTGTATAAAGTGTTCTAAACAACAGTCTGTGTAAAGATCGGCTGTTGAACCAGAAGTTTTACATTTAAGATGTTCAGAGAACTTGAATGATGTTGATTGTTCTTTTGGTATGTAACTGTCTCTTTTCTCCTATGTATGGATGGATTTATCTATTCACTAAGAACTCACTGAGAACCTACTAGGTCCCCAGGGATATTGGGTACTGATCTTCACCTCCAGGGTCTTGTGTGACCTGATCTTTTGAGAAGCAGGTAATAGAATCAATAAATATCCAGTCCTCTGTGATTATTTATAACTAATATTTTCGGGACTTTGGTGATAATGGCTTTGTAATCACTTCTGTACAATCCAACTCAGCTTTTGACCTGTATCAGAAAGGATGTTTTCCACGCTAGATCATTCCATATTTCCAGGTGACATGGGAAAGATGAGCCCAAAAAATAGGACATGGTAACCGCTATCAGTTCCTGAGCCCTTACTCTGCACAGATAGAAAGCACGCAATAACTACTGAGATGTTATCTCGAGAATGACAGAGAGTCCTGTCGTTTGTCCCTGAATTCAATACTGCAATATTGTTTACTTTGTACTTTTAAAAAAACACTCAATTTCCTCTTGATTTTTACTATCAGGCATGGAGGAACCAATTCTGGGTCCACATTTGCTGTTTGGTTTTTTTTTTTTTCCTATAGTTGTAAGATTCCATTGCATCATATAATCCTTAGAAATATTAAAACTCTGAGAAAATAAGAAGCATTGCCAAGAAAACGAGGCTGAACTCTTCCTGCAGCCCAGATGCACTGTTCCTGACACAGTGGTGTTATTAAAAACTTCACTTATAAAGAATTCTGCAGGCTGGGGCTGGGGCTCAGTGGCAGAGCGCTTGCCTGGCATGTGTGAGGCCCTGGGTTCCATCCTCAGCACCATGTAAAAATAAATAAATAAAATAAAGGTATTGTGCCCGTCTACAACTAAAAATATTTTAAGAAGAAATCTCTGATTGCAGTCATTACAACCAGAACTGGAAAGATGGATTATTAACTTACATCAGGCCCATATCTTGAATCATCTCAGGTCTCAGGTGTCTCCCCTTACCTTTCCTTTGAGATGGGGTCTTGCTATGTTGTCCAAGCTGGCACTGAACTCCTAGGCTCAAGTGATCCTTCTGCCTCAACCTCCCCAGGAGTAGCTCTGACTACAGGCCCACACCAATGTACCCAGTCCCCTTTACTTTCTTGGGGGGCGGGGGGTACTGGGGATGATTGAACTGAGGGGGTACTTAGCCACTGAGGCACATCCCCAGCCCTTCTTAAATTTTTAAAAACTGTTTTTGGTTTTTTTTTTTTTTTTTGTATTTGTAGATGGACAGAATGCCTTTATTTTATTTGTTTATTTTTATATAGTGCTGAGGATCATGTGCTCGGCAAGTGCTCCAACCCCAGACCCAGTTTCTTAAAATTTTGAGACAATGTCTCACTAAGTTGCTTATGGGCTCCCTAAATTGCCCAGGCTGGTCTCATGCTTGCAATCCTCCTGCCTCAGTCCTCCCAAATTGCGGGGATTATAAGCGTGAGCCACCACATCCAGCAATTCCCTTTACTTTTTTTTTTTTTTTTTTTAAAGAGAGAGTGAGAGAGGAGAGAGAGAGAGAGAGAGAGAATTTTTAATATTTATTTTTAGTTCTCGGTGGACACAACATCCTTGTTGGTATGTGGTGCTGAGGATCGAACCCGGGCCGCACGCATGCGAGGCGAGCCCGCTACCGCTTGAGCCACATCCCCAGCCCTCCCTTTACTTTTTATTTATGTCTTTTTTTTAAACTTTAAAACAGAACACTTACTGTTTGATTATTTTTTGTTTTTCTCCACTGGACTCTGAGCTTCATGAGGTCAGTGACTGGGTCTATTTATCTACCAGTTTTTTCTCAGTGCCTAACACACAATATGTGCTTGGGTATGGTGGCACATGCCTGTAATTCCAGTGACTTGGGAGGCCAAGGCAGGAGGATCTCAAGTTCAAAGCCAGCTTCAGTTACTTAGCAAGGCCCTAAGCAACTCAGGGAGACCCTGTCTCTAAATAAAATACAAAATAAGGCTATGGATGTGGCTCAGTGCCTGAGTGCCCCTGAGTTCAATCCCTGGTGCCCTCCAAAATAACAAATAATGATAAAATAAAAAGGGTTGGGAATGTGGATCCATGGTTAAGCACCTCTGGGTTCAATCCCCGTTTTAAATGTGTGTGTGTGTGTGTGTGTGTGTATGTGTGTGTAATTGAATTTATTTAGCAATGTGCTAATTATTCAGATGAACTAAGGCAAGAGTGGCTTGTATAATAAAATTGAATTAAAATAATAGCATGAAAAAATAAAGGAAAATTATAAATATAAAATAGTTCACAAAGTAATGAGAATGAAATGAAAATGTAAATGTGGAATAAGCATTATAGGCCATGGCTAGGAACACCTTAATTCTTTCTTTCTTTTTTTTTTTTTTTTTTTTTGTACTGGGGATTGAATTCAGGGGTGCTCAACCACTGAGCCACATCCCCAGCTCCTTTTTTAATTGTTTATTTAGAGACAGGGTCTTACTAATTTCCACAGGGCCTTGCTACATTGCTGAGGCTGGCCTTGAACTTGAAATCCTCCTGCTTTAGCCTCCTGAGCAACTGGGATTTACAGGAGTGTGCCACCACACCCGGCTCTCCTTTACTCTTTATTCCATTAATAGGAACCCTACCTGTGGCCAAAGGCAAGCAAAATTTGTTCGTTGAATTAGTGAAATGAGATGACCAGGTACATAGGCTTCTGAGAAAATAATCTAAAATGATTATGCTGTGCCTAATATCAAAGAAATGTTAAGAGAGCCCATAATAAAAAGGAGTCTGATGCACCCCAAGGGCCTCTTTCATCTCAATACCTTGAGACATCTTGCAAATGATAATTCTCTCTTACATCATCGCCTCTGAGGTAAGATGTTTTTCTCCATTTATAACTGAGACTACCTAACATTATTTCTCCCAAACTCCCAGAGTCACAGCTGGTACTTGAATCCTTCACCTCCCGAGATATATGTCAGTTAGCACATAAATCACATTGTTAAACAAGAAAAAAACTTTATATCAGGGCAGAGTTCTGTTTGGTCTATCAGGAGACTGAGCTCATTAGATACTTTCAGATTTCAAGTAAAAATTCCCTAATGATGAGTGGGAAGGAGAAGAGACTGGAGGAATTTCAAGACAAAAGTCTATTCAGTTCTACTTCATATTTTAATGACATTTTCAATATTTGGATGGCCTAAGAGATGAATTGACTTCAAAACACTTTCTGAAATTGCAGGTGACCCGGAGCCAAAATAAAGAATATCTGACCAAGTGTACATTCTCAGAGGAATGATGATAAAACCCTAGACTGGGATGTAAAATGTTTCATTTTATTGCCCAAATCCATGAAAATTCACCATGGCGGATCAAACTTTTAATATCTGGTCACAACAGGACATCATTCTTAATGATAGCCAGCTGCAGAGAGTATGTGCTTGGAATTTTCAATCCCTACCTTCATACTGTCAGGGATCCTGTGTTTTAGACTTACACCATTTTTAAACTTTCATTCACAAATAATGACAAGTGTTAAGAAAAATTATAAGAAGAGTAGAAAAAACTCCCACATGCCTTTTAAACTAGATTCAACCAATTGTTGCCGGGTGCATTGGTGAACCGCCTGAAATCCCAGCATCTCAGGAGGCTGGGGTGGGAGGATGGCAAGTTCAAGGCCAGCCTCAGCAAATTAGTGAGGCCTTAGGCAACTCAGGGAGAGCCTGTCTCTAAATAAAAAAATAAAAAGGGTTGGAGATGTGGCTCAGTGGTTAAGTGTCCCCAGGTTCAATCTCTGGGAGAGAGAGAGGGAGAGAGAGAGAGAGAGAGAGAGAGAGAGAGAGAGAGAAAGGGAGGAAGAAAGACATGAAACAATTCAGCAAACTAGGTTTTCCCAGCCAACATCAAGCAAATTCCTGCAAAGAACACTCTCTTTACTCCCCCAAAGTTTAAAATCCACGGACATAGGGTGTGTTCCTTTTTCTTCTCTGTGTTCATTCCTTCTCTGCACACTATAAGGTACTTCGACTCTGTTCAACTGAGATTTGTGGTGATTGTGAAAAACTCTCCATTGCCTGAACATTCTAAGCAAATTTTGAACAAGTCAAATTGTTCTTCAAGGGGAATACCAGGGGGCTGAGCCCTGGACTTTAGTGCATGTTAGGCAAGCACTCTTCCACTGAGTGCCATCCCCCCCCTCCCCGCCCCATAAAGGAAACACTTTTAAGGGTTCCTTGTTAGTCTACTTATGGAAATCAGTAGTGCTTTGCTTTGGCATCTTTTATGTATAAAAATGGGTTAAATACAAACAGGTGGATACTATTATTTAGTTACCATTTAGGGCACACTTACTTGCTCTTATCCACACACAACCACGTTTCAACCACAAACAAAACAGTGGATGCTAAAAGAGAAGTCACTAGCCTGGGGTCAAACAGTCGGAGTTGTTTTTCTCTCTTTTTTATTTTTGGTATGAGGGATTGAACCCAGGGGCGCTTAACCACTGAGCCACATCCCCAGCCCATCATTATTATTATTATTATTATTATTATTATTATTATTTTATTATTATTATTATTATTATTATTTTTGACACAGGGTGTTGCTGAGTTGCTTAGGGTCTTGCTAAGTGCTGAGGCTGGCTTTGCACACGAAATCCTCCAGCCTGAGTCTCCTGAGCTGCTGGGATTACAGACATGCTCCACTGCACCTGGCTAAGATGGGTTTCATGTTGAGATACAAAGTAAGGTGTGGGAAATGGCCACCGTGATCTCTTCAGTCCGAGAGCATCTTAAAGTTCCAACTCCAGACCCTGGGTCCTTTAAAAGTAATAAAATGGTGTTTCATTTAAAAATATTCTTTTCATTCTTTAGAGAACGCTTCCCTCACATTGAGTTAATGAGCTTTTCCTGTAAAACATGGTTGGGAGGGATTTTGCTCCTGAATTATGGAATTTGGAGCACATTTGGAAGGATTGAAACAGCTCCTCAGATAAAAGAATCACCTGGTAGAAAACATGCACATTTGTCTCCAGAATGTCTAAATGTGAGTTTCGGGGGCAGCCGTGGCTTGCTTAATTTTCGTTCTTTATATTTGATCAGCTAAATATTAAATTTTTATATTCTGTGAAAGTGCACTCCTCAATTCTTAATTATTGACTTTTTTTTTTTTGGTACTGAGGATTGAACCCAGGAGTGTTCTACCCTTGAGCCACATTTCAAGCCCTTTTTTATTTATTTTTATTTCATTTTTTTGGTGGTGCTGGGGATTGAACCCAGGGCCTTGTGCATGGGAGGCAAGCACTCTACCAACTGAGCCATATCCCCAGCCCCAGCCCTTTTTATTTTTTATTTTGAGACAGGGTCTCACTAACTTGCCTAGGCTGGCCTTGAACTTACCGTTCTCCTGCTTCAGCCTCCCAAATAGCTGGGAAGTTTGTTTTTCTTTCTATAACATTCTTTTGCTTTTTACTAGGGGCCAGCAGGGAATAAGTGGGGGAAGGAAGCTGGTAGAAATATGAAAGGAATCTTGTAAACTTCTTTCAGGAAAGAATCATGAAATTGTCCATCAACCCACATTTACGTAGCTTCTTTACATCTTGTGATTCATTGTTCACAAATGTCATTAGTTTTATTTAAATTATATGTATTTTCTCCTAATCTTTTTTTAAAGATTATGTTTATGATTATTACTTTTCTTTTAGTTGTCGATGGGCCTTTATTTATCTATTTTTTTTAACTGTGGTGCTGATCAAACCCAGTGCCTCACACATGCCAGGCAAGTACTCTATCACTGAGCCACAAAACCCCAACCCCTATTTTCTCCTAACTTGCTTGCCTTGGGAGGCTGAGGCAGGAGGATCATGAGTTCAAAGCAGCCTCAGCAAAAGTGAGGTGCTAAGCAACTCAGTGAGACCCTGTCTCTAAATAAAATACAAAATAGGGCTGGGGATAGGGCTCAGTGGTTAGGTGCCTCGAGCTCAATTCCTGGTATCCCCCCCAAAAAAAATTATGGGAAGACCAAAGCCTCCTTTTTCATTTTACCTATACGAATAGATAAATGAGGGTTGTTTACTATACATGTGTATTTTCATAATAACTGGGTTGAACCTGGCCTCGTGATGCACATTTGTAATATTACTACATGGGAGGCCGAGGCAGGAAGATCGCAAGTTCTAGGCCAGCCTCAGCAATTTAGTGAAACCATCTCAAAATAAAACATTAAAAATGGCTGTGGATGTAGCTCAGTGGTAAAGCACCGCTGAACCCAATTTCCTGTACCACAAAAGAAAAAGGAAAGAAAGAAAAACTGAGGTGAAAGTGTCCTGATGGGCTGGTGGACAGGCCAAGTAGTAATAACAACCACACGTAGTAATTACTGAGCCATTGCTATTTGTGGGCACGGGAGGAAGTACTTCAATCTCCCTTAATCCTCACCTCAAACCTCAGAGGCAGTTGCTGTTATTATCTGGTTTTGTAGATGAAGACAGGGAGACTTAGAGAGATTCCAGATGAGCTAAAAGAGCCACATGGCTCATGCTCCTGCTGGATGTGACTTCACCATTCACCCTCAGTTCTGGAGAGATCTCCTTTGCAGCTGTCAGGAGGGTGCGTGGGACGGGCACTGGACTGTGTCCAGGAAATCAGAGAAGGAGCCTGTGAAGTGGTCCAGGTGAGAGGTGATGTGGTTGGAGCTACAACTACCAAGGTGGAGGAAAGTGGATGGAGATGGTCGAGTCCTGGTGATGGATTCAATAGGAACACGGGGAAGAGGATGGTGTGGAGGCTCAATCCGGGCTTTTTCCTGATGTGGATGAGCAGCGCTGACAAAAAGATGCATCAAATCTCAGCCATTCCAACTCCTTGTTAGAGAACAGCCAATCGGAATGATGGAAAGACAGGAAAGATGAAATACTGGAAAGGAAATAGGACCAGGCTATGAAATGATTCCCAGTCCTGCTGTGAACACTCGGGTCTATTAGAAACAGTTTTCAACCTGGTGCAGTGGTGCACGATGGTAATCCCAGCTGCTCAGGAGGCTGAGGCAGGAGGATGGCGAGTTCAAAGCCAACCTCAGCAACTTAGCGAGGCCCTGAGCAACTCAGCAAGACCCTGTCTCTAAATAAAATTCAAAAAAGGGCTGGGGATGTGGCTCAGTGGTCGAGTGCCTCTGAGTTCCATCCCTGGTACCAAAAAAAAAAAAAAGAAGAAGGAAAGAAACAGTTATCAGTTCACATATCAGTTGGATGGTGCTTCTCAAGGGTTTAAAAATGATTAACTATGGTTTGGTTTTCCAAGCAGTTTAAATATTCCCTTCAGAGATCTTGTTAGACTCTTTGTTTCCTAAACTCTTTCTGTTTTAAAGACGGTGAAAATATTTGGTAGGTTGAGACAGGAGGACCGAAAGTTCAAGGCCAGCCTCAGCAACTTGTTGAGAACCTGTCTCAAAATAAAACATAAAAAGGGCTGGGGATGAGGCTCAGAGACCCATGTACATGTAAACATCCTTCAATTTCTGGTCCCAAGAACAAAACAAAATGAAAACTCTGTTGAGCTGACATCCCAATTAATAATGCTTTACTCAAACAGAATATATGGACCAGCTCATGAACAGACGCAATTTTCATCAAACCTTGGATCCACATTGCCAGTAAGTTTTAATTGGTGGTCATTTTAATGACTCTTCCATTTAGGATTTTGCATTCTGCACAAAATAGTTGGATGGGCAAGGAGTGAAGGTAAAGGGCGGAGTTTCATAACATGCCTTGCCTGGGATATGAGTCCCAAGTCAGGAACTACGTCGTGGTTCAGCTATTTTCTCTGACATTTGGTGAGTACCTTCACAGACTGGGTTTACATATGTATTATCTTCTTTAGTCTCGCTACCACCAAACACAGAATTGCTTTATCTCTTTTGAAAATGATAGCACCAAAACTTCAGAGCTACATACCCAACTGTCTGCAAACTGTTTACTGTATAGCATACCAACAATTGTCCAAGCATCCACAATTCCATTATTAGAAATCTGAACTTTTTTTTTTTTTCCCTCAGTGATGGGGATAGAACCCAGGGCTTCACATGTGCTAGACAAGCGCTCTATCATGGAGCTACAACCCTAGCCCTTTTCATGCTTTATTTTGAGAAAGGTTTTCAGCAAGTTGCTGAGGCTGGCCTCGAACTTGCAATCCTTCTACCTCAGCATCCCGAGTACCTGGGATCACAAACGTGCTACCATGCCCAGCTGTACTCACACAGTCTACATATTTTTCTTTTTCTTTCTTTTTTTTTTTTTTTTTTTTTTTTGTACTGGGGATTGGACCCAGGGGCACTCCACCACTGAGCCATATCCCCAGCCCTTTTATTGGATTTTATTTAGAGACAGGGTCTCACTGAGTTGCTTAGGGCCCCACTGAATTGCTGAGGCTGGCTTTGAACTTGTGATCCTCCTGCCTCAGCCCCCCCCCCCCTCAGGCTGCTGGGATTACAGGCATGCACCACCGCCACCAGATCTGTCCCTTTCTTGAAAGTTACAAATGTGCTTGCACTATAGCAAAGTTGCTTTTTCACAGATCAAATTGAAATCATCAATGAGAAATCACCTTTTTGAAACTCCAAACTAATTAAAAACAAGAGCAAGCAGACAAACAAACAAAACCCCCAAACTCTGGCCCTGTTCACCTGGCAGGAGAGGGGCAGGTGCCAAAACAAGTCAGTGGCCACTCTTTATATTTTGTCTTGTGCTGTGTTTGGGCACGTTAACCACATCATATGTGTAGCAATAATATTTGCACAGTCTGAAGGTCCCAGCTCTGTTTGCATTTCTCTCTGAAAGACACATGGTGCTCCACAAAATGCAGACAAATAGTCATTTCTGAGCCATGTTCCTCCAATATCATTTATCCCCCCTGCTTTTTTAAAATTACCTTTGTTTATTTAGTTTGTTTATGTGGTGCTGAGGATTGAACCCAGTGCCTCATGCATGCTAGGCCAGCGCTCTGCCACTGAGCCCCAGCCCCAGCCCTCCTTTCTCCCTCTTGTCAGATTTTATTAAAGGTGTTTTGGGCATGACCATGTGAGTTTCCCTTTCTGTTTTTCGGTGCAACACGGATCAAGTGTTCCTGACTTCAGCCCTTGGTGCACTCAGGTGAGCACACAATGCATTGTTCATCCAAGGTGACCTACAGTGTTCAAACTTTGCCAAGCCAGCTGCCGGACAACCCCGAGCCCCAGTAACCACACTGCAAATCATGGGTATGAAGTTAGGGAGATGACTTCTAAAAGGGCCCCAGAGAGAGTTTTTACTTCTTAGGCTTATGACCAGAAGTTCATGGCACAGTAAGTTTTCCATTTGAAAACTAGGAGAATCCCTTGCCACAACTTCCAAAAGTGATTAGAGGGAGAAAACGTCAGGATATGTCTCCAATATAAGAATTCTCTAATTGTACTGAAAAACACTCCAGCTTCCTCTATATTTGTTAAGAACCAACAGGAGAGTATCCTTTCCCCCACATCCTCACTAACATTTATTGTTATTTGTATACTCATATATTTCTGGTGGGACTGAAAATTGGTACAACCACTCTGGAAAGCAGTATGGAGATTCCTCAGAAAACTAGGAATGGAACCACCATTTGATCCAGCTATCCCACTCCTCAGTTTAGACCCAAAGGACTTAAAATCAGCATATTGCAGTGACACAGTCACATCCGTGTTTATAGCAGCTCAATTCACAATAGCCAAGCTATGAAACCAACCTAGGTGCCCTTCAACAGATGAATGGATAAAGAAAATGTGCCATATATACACAATGGACAATTATTCAGGTATACAGAAGAATGAAATTATGGCATTTGATGATAAATGGATGGATCTGGAGACTATCATGCTAGTGAAATTCCAAAAAACCAAAAGCTAAATGTTCTCTATGATATGCGGATGCTAGCACATAATAAGGGAAGGGAGAGGGAAGAATAGAAGTTCATTGGATTAGACAAAGGGAATAAAGAGAAGAGAGGGGGGATGGGAATAGGAAAGACACTGGAATGAATCAGATGTAACTTTCCTATGTTCATATATGAATATAAAACTGGTGAAATTCCACATCATGTATAACCACAAGAATGGGAAGTTACACTCCATGTATGTATAATATGTCAAAATACACTCTACTGCCATGTCTATCTAAAAAGAATAAATAAAAAATAAAAATAAATTTAAAAATCAAACAGGAGGCTGGGTGCCATGGTGTATGCCTCCCAGCAGCTCAGGAGGCTGAGGCAGGAGGATCACAAGTTCAAAGCCAGCCTCAGCAACTTAGCAAGGCCCTAAGTAACTTAGAGAGACCCTGTATCAAAATATATATAATAAAAAGGGCTGGGGATGTGGCTTAGTGGTTAAGTGCCCCTGAGCTCAATCCCTGATACAAAAAAAAAAAAAAAAAAGCTTTCCCTAGCCTTTGGAAATGGCTCCCTAATTTCCCTTTATGAAATCATGTTCCGTGTTTATGTGTGCTGTGCTTGGTCTCACTCCATCCCTCCACCTCCAGCGATGAGCAGTGACCCAGACCTGAACAATTGGAGCGAGGGTATCTCCGGTCACAGTGATTGGCTCACAGAGGGACACGTGACCGAGCTGGGCTAGTGAGAAGCCTGGAGCTTTTGCCAGAATGGCAAAGGAGAGTCCTCTTTCCTGTGGGGTTGTTAGGCTGGAAGAATGTGGAGCTGCTGCTGACCTACGACTGCAGAGAATGGAGCTGACCCAGGAAGAGCGAGATGGAGGAGAACGGTCACCCTGCATCGTCTCAGCTCCCGGAGGCAGCGGTGTTGAAACTTGTGTACCCCTGAACTATTGATTCAGCCTTGGGCCAGTGTGTGGGGGTGGGGTGGGGGTGGGAGAGTTTCTGCTACACGCAAAAAAGAAAAAAAAAATGTGGAGGCCAGCCACAGCTTTGTTTAGTGCTGGAAGAAAAACGGATTCCCCCACCCCCACTCTTAGAATAGGAATTCCAAAGCAATCTCATCACATGAAGATGGTTTCAGCGTGGTTTTGCCTTTATTTGTACACAGGTGTTGTATATAAAAATCTGAGCAGGTTAAAACTGGAAGGATCCCAGAAGGTTTATTGCCTAAAAAGGCAAAGTGACTGTCCTAGGGCCATATGTTGGGGTACATATAATTGGAGTGTCATGGCATTGCAATCTGCCACCCCCCTCTCATTATCCTTTAGTGAAATGGATTTTGGAATTGGAGATTCTGCTCAGAAATGGGCTGTAATATCGACAATCATTAGGTAGAGGTCAGTTTAAAAAATAATGATGCAGCCAGGCGCAGTGGTGCACACCTGGAATCCCAAAAGCTCAGGAGGCTGAGGCAGGAGGATCCCGAGTTCAAAGTCAGCTTCAGCAAAAGCGAGGCACTAAAGCACCTCAGTGAGACCCTGTCTCTAAATAAAATACAAAGTAGGGCTGGGGATGTGGCTTAGTGGCCCAGTGTCCCTGAGTTCAATCCCTGGTACCAAAAAAAAAAAAAAAATGTGGGGAGGGGCCTCTGTACTTGCCTCAGTGGTAGAGCGCCCCTGAATTCAATTCCCTGTACCAAAATAATAATAATAATAATAATAATAATAATAATAATAATAATAAATTTTAAAAAGCAGAATCAGTAACATTAGAATATCTCACATACAATAAGGACAAGCAATATTTTGGGAAGTTTTATTTCTCTTGTATATAAAAATGTAGGTGTGCATATACAGAGATATTGATGTGGTGGTCTGACATGTACTATGCATTTTTTCCTATGGTCCCTGGTCAAAATTTAAAGCCTGTTTAGAAGATACTTGGGTTTCTTTTATGAGCACATTTTCATCAAAAAGGGGGGGAAAGTGTACTTTCATATCAGTGAAGGGTCACCTGGCATGCCACGCAAGCCAGCCTCCACGAGTGGCATGGATTTGGAGGAAGTTCTGAGCCTGAGTTGTGAACACACATTTGTCCCTGTTTGCCTTCCACATCACTGAGCTATCAGTAACCGGAGTGTGTTTTTGCAGTGCTTTTGGGGTTCTTTGAGGGATGAAAGTGCTGCATACAATCAAGTCTGGTCTGTTTATGGATGTAATTCTCTGTGCCCAGAGATCAGGATGTGCACTGTGGTCTGAATTACACTGCATCTGATTCTCATTAACTGCCCATGATTCCCCCCCCCCCCCCCTGGATCCGGTTTCTCTGCCCTTTCTGAATTACTGTGCACATGGCTGGCTTCCGCAGATTGCTCAGCCCCGGTCATCTGCAATTGAGTCTGCTGCTCTGTTATAACCCATGCTGCAATTTGAGTGGACCCATATCAGGAGTGTTTTAGACATAAAAAATCTGTCTAATGATTGAAGAAACTCCCTGTATTAAATGCTTCTGCATTCGAGACTTTATTAACTAAGCACTATGGAAAGGGGTAGATTTGATTGCTTAGGCCTGGAGAAAGAAAACTGGACAATAAATATTTATTACCAAAATGTGTATAATGCTATGGATTGAAGTGTATCCCTCTAAAATACGTATGTTGAGGCCCTTGCTCCCAACCTTATTGCATTTCGAAAGAGGGCTTTTAAGAGGTAAGAAAGGTTCTATGAGGTCCTAAGGGTGGAGCTCGAATCCTGTAAGATCCGTGACCTTCCAAGAAGAGAGCTGGGCATGGACCTGCACTCCTGGAATCCCAGAGACTCATGAGGCTGAGCCAGGAGAATCACAAGCTTGTGATCAGTCTCAGCAATTGAGTGAGCCCTCAACAACTTAGCAAGACCTTGCCTCAATATTAAAAGGGGTGGGGATGTAGCTCAGCAGTCAAGCACCGCTGGGTTCAATCCCCAGAACTACAAAATAAATAAATAAATAAATAAATAGGAAGAAAAGACCAGTGGAGACCATTCTCCTTTTTCTCTGTGTATACCAGAGTCACCAGGGAAAGCCCATGTGAGCACACAATGAGGAGGTGGCCATCTTCAAACCAGGGAAGAGCCCTTACCTGACAATATGGGTACCCTGATCTCAGGACCTACAGCCTCCAAAACTGTGAGAAAATAAATATATGTTGCTTTCCCTGCCAATTCTATGGTATTTTGTTATCGTAACGCCAGCTGATTCATTTAGATAGCAAGAAAGGCCTTTCTCCTTTTTAATACCAAAACGGCACTGCAGACTTTTTTCTCAGCCTAATAAATTCAGAGCGTCCCTCCCCTCGCTGTGTGCCAGGCGTCCCCTGAGTCCTGATTGACTCCTGCGGTCTTCCTAATAGCTGTCAATCAGGGCGAGCTAAGTCAGTGTTACACACGCCCAACCTCAGGGTTGAAAACCACAGGTGCATCCTTCTTCCTCACCCTTGCATCTCTTTGTGGGTGGGTGGAGCTCGCCCACGGGAAGTGACGCACATGCGGCTCACTTTTCACTGTGGGGGCAAGTCCCAGACTTCACTTCCGGAAGATGAGGATGTGCCATGCTTTTATGTCTCCAGAACAAGAAGACCCGGGAGAATCGACGACTGCAACCTTTAACGAAGAGGATGCTTTTACTATCCCTGTTTTACAGACAAGAGAACACAGAGAATTGGTGGAACTTGCCCAGATTATATAACCCATAAGCCCAATAGGGTTACCAGGCTGGGCAAGTCAGAACCCAGGGCACCTAGTTAAATTTGAATTGCAGATGAACGAGAAATAAAAAAATTTAGCAGAAATATGCACCAAATCTGCATATGAGATGTGTTTATCCTAAAAAAATTATTGATTGTTTAATCTGAAATTCAAAATTGACTTGAGTATCCTGTATTTTATGTGGCAACCCTAAGCCAGGTGATCCTCAGGCAGCATTTGGACCTGAGTATTTTGGCCCCAGAGATGAGGATTCTACTCACAACCATCCCTTACTTCTGTGATTTTTAAAAATGTTTGGTTCCTCTGCCAATGTTAATTTAATTTCTTTTCTTTTTTGGTACTAGAGATTGAACCCAGGGGTATTATACTACTGAGCTACACCCCCAATCCTTTGTATTTTTTATTTTGAGACAGGGTCTCGCTAAGTTATGTAGGGCCTCACTAAGTTGCTGAGGCTGGTCTCAAATCTGCAATCCTGTTGGAGCTGGGATTATAGGTGTGCACCACCGAGTCCAGCTTAAATTAATGTTTGTTCCTTAACCACATGAAAAAGGCTAAAAACAAACTTAAGACCTTTCTATTGGGGTAAAAAACATTTGGAGATATCTTTTTCCACTGAAAGTATCATGTAGGGTCCTGGGAGCTGGGGTCACAGGACTGGGGCAGTAAAAGGAAATAGAATCTCAGCTGTAAAAATGAGTCCATCTATATCTGGGTGCAGTAGCATACACCTGCAATCCCAGAGGCTTAGGAGGCTGAGGCTGGAGGATCACAAGTTCAAAGCCAGCCTCAGCAATTTAATGAGGCCTTAAGCAACTCAGTGAGACCCTGTCTCTAATAAAATGTAAAAAATGATGTGGCTCATGGTTAAGCACCCCTGGATTCTGGCGCGCGCGCGCACACACACACACACACACACATCCACCTAGTTTCAGTTTCAGATGTCATTTCCCGAACTTTCTTAGTTAATGGAAGGGGAAATGTGGGGCAGATAATCAAAATGACATTTAATCCCTCAAACTTTGCCCTGTGATTTTGAAATGTGGCATATTTACCTCTTTAATTATGAAGCACTTAGACTGATAACACAGTTAGTCTGCATTTTCTGGCCACAGTAATTGAGGATTCAGGCTTGAGGAATTGAATGCACAACAGCAGTAGATCATGGACTATCGTTATGCATGTGCGTTGGGGTGAATTTGAGCCAGGGAGGATGCAGCCAGCTTAAGATTTCAAATTTTACAGATATTTTCCCACAAGGTTGATAGTTGATGTGCATATAAGTCTTGACTATGAAAAGAGCTAATACATGGTTAATATTTAAAAAGTGACTATTCATGGCCTGGGAATTATATACTTGTTAAACTATAAGGTGAATGCCATCATTTGCAGTATTTTGCAATGAGGAGGTGGAAGTTAGGCTAAGTGACCCTCAGATTACATTCAGGCCAACTTCTGAAGAGCTTTGATTATAAAATAGTGCTGGGTGCAGTGGCACACGCTTGTAATTACAGTGACTTGGGAGGCTGAGGCAGGAGGATCACAAGTTCAAGGCTAGCCTCAGAAACTTGGCCCTGACTCAAGATTAAAAAAAGTAAAAAGGGGTGGGGATGTGGCTCAGTGGTTGAGCGAGCACTAACCCTAGGTTCAATTCCCAGTACCAAAAAAAAAAAAAAAAACCCAAGAAGAAGAGCTTTGAGTCTAGGCATTGAGTGATGTAGCCAAGGATGGGTTTGGAGAGTTCCTTATTAAAAATTCCCTTCATTTGACTTGGCCATTGAAGGCTTGGCATCAAGGAACTGAGGCCAGTGACTCAGCACCTCTGTTAGGTATAATGACTAACAAATAAGTAGGAAGAATTAACATGTTTGAGCTCCTTGATAAAACATAACCAAGTACAGGAGATGGTATTTCCTTGCTGCTCTTTGGCCTGAGTTTCACTTCTTAATTCCCTGCAAAGTGAGATAAAAGCTTTCCCTAGGCGGGGTTTTAAAGCAAGGTATTTCTTGATCCCATCAAGTGAACTGCCCTTTTATGTCTTGTCTTCCAAAGACACACCCTGCACATTCTCTCTTCTAGAAAGAGCTGCTGTACACAAACACCAGAATGTATGTTTGTTGTTGTTGTTGGTTTGGGTTGTGGGGATTGAACCCAGGGATGCTTTACTACTGAGCCACATCCCCAGCCCTTTTTATTTTTTAGTTTGAGACAGGGTCTCACTCTACTGAGAGTCTTGATAAATTGCTGAGGCTGGCCTCGAACTTGTGATCCTGTCTCAAGTCTCCTGAGTTGCTGAGATTACAGATGAGTGTCATCGTGCCTGGCATGATGCCTGTTTTAATCTTGCTACCTGGTTAAGTTCAAAGAAGCTACTTCCTCAGACGGGGCTGTGCAGACTAATTTGAGAATGAGCCCTGGAGACGCTCCAGCATCCTCTTGCTGTGTGCCTCTATGCAAGAGTCAAGGAGAAGGAACGTAAATGCAAGAAGAAGCTGGTTTAGGTCTGGAGGCTCCTCAAGGTCAATGAGTTCCTTTGACTATTTAATACCTTTGGTTAGTCAATGGGAATACGTGGATAAGACATATATATATATATATAAATCTGGTACCAGTGATTGAACCCAGAGGCTCTTAACCACTGAGCCCCATCCCCAGTCCTATTTTGTATTTTATTTAGAGACAGGGTCTCACTGAGTTGCTTAGGGCCTCACTGAGGCCGGCCTTGAACTGGAAATCCTCCTGCCTCAGCCTCCCAAACCGCTGGGATTACCAGCGTGTGCCACGGCTGCATCATGGACTTTCACTTATTTCTATTGAGAATACTATACTAACTTTAATTTGGTCATTACCGTATCCTGGGTCCTGTTCTGACTTCTTTATCAGGATTACATTTCACAGCCCTTAACACAGCTTTATGGACTATTCTAACACTACTGATGAATGTGCAGCTTGGCAAAGCCACTTTGGAAACTGGTAGTATTACCCAAATGGAACCTATGCATGCTTTATGACCCAGTGATTCCACTCAAAATATAACCAACAGAGATGCATTCTTGTGTTTTCCAAAAGACATGTTCTAGAATGTTCTAGAATGTTCATAGCAGCACAGTTTGTAATAGTCCCCAAATAGGAACTGTCCAAATGCCCATTCTTTTAATTAATCAATTAATTAATTTTGGTACCAGAGATTGGACCCAGGGGCTCTTAACCACAGAGCCACATCCCCAACCATTTTTTAAATATTTTATTTAGAGACAGGGTCTTGCTGAGTTCCTTAGGGCCTCGCTAAGTTGCTGAAGCTGGCTTTGAATTCACAATCCTCCTACCACAGCCTCCTGTGCTGCTGGGATTATAGGTACAAACCACCATGCCTGGCACCCATCAGTTTTTAATGGGGTAATAAATTATGGTACTGTGTTACCTTCATACAATGGAACACTATGCAGCCATGTAAATGAATCCTTTGCAACTACATACAAAAGGATGAGGGCATTTCACAGTGTTCAACTAACACATTCGGCCCCAAAAGGTGTACTTCAGTATGTATGAGTCCATTTTTATAAAGTTTAAAGGCAGAGGTAAATATTGTGTTAAACATCAGATGGTGGGGTCACCTGAAGGAATTTTGTGGTAGGCAGAATTCTAAGTGGGGGGCACACGATCTTTGCCCCCTAGTGTTACTCCCTTGGACGATCACTGCCCCTTGAGTACGGGTAGAACCTGTCATTTGATGGGATATCACTCTTGTAATTGAGGTCTCTAATTACCAAGGAGATGAAAAAAGGTGGGCCCGACCTAATTAGGCGAACTCTTGCATGAGCAGTTAGAGGCTAGAGACAGAGGACACCAGAGACCTAGAAGGCATCAACAGCTATGAACTGCCTCTGGGGGCCACAGGGCAAGGAACTGTGGGCATTGTGGAGGAGCTAAGAGTGGTCCCCAGCCTGTAGCTGGTGAGAAATAGGACCTTGGTTAAATAGCCACAAGGAACTGGATTCTGCCCACAACATGGGTGACCTCATGTCCTAGGTAAGATCCCATGCTGGGGCTGTCACCTTGTTTACAACCCTTGGGAGACCTGAGCAGAGGATCTAAGGATCTAAGTCGTGTCCAGACTTCTGACTCATGGAGACAGAGTTGATAAAGCTGCATGTTTTTAGCCTGCTAAGTCTGCATCGGTGGGCTGCACAGCAAGAGGAAGCTCATTAAGCAGTGGTAGGGACTGGCAGGGGCAGTCATCGTGCCGATAGTGTTCTGGGTCTTGATTTAGCTGGTGGTTTCATGAGGGTGATCTGTGAAGATCTGTTGAACTTAAGATCGATGGGCTCTTCTCCATGTATTTTGCATTTGAATCAAAATTTTTTAAAAAACCAAGCTTTTGAAGTAGGTTGTGTATTTTGATTCTACTGTGTAGTTGAGGCTGTGGAAGATAAGACACCAAACACAGGCCCACTGAACCCACTGTGCTGTGCGGTTTAGCTTGGCCTGTCTTAGAAATGGCCAGGCTAGCTGGGTGCTGTGGCCCATGACTGTAATCCCAGCAGCTCAGGAGGCTGGGGCAGGAGGATCACGAGTTCAAAGCCAGCCTCAGCAATTTAGGGAGGCCCTAAGCAACTTAGCAAGGACTGATCTCTAAATAAAAAAAAATAAGAATAAAAAGGACTGGGATGTGGGCAAGCAACCCTGGGTTCAATCCCTGGTACGCTCCAAAAAAAAAGATGGCCAGGCCAGGCAATAGAAGTATCCTCTTGGTGTACTTTGAGCAGAACACTGCAGAAAGGGAGGGAGAGAAAGAAGGCTGAATTAGACCTAGGGCTGGAAATGTAGCTCAATGGTAGAGCATTGGCCTAGCATGCACTCTGCCCTGGCCTTAATCCCCAGCACACATTAAAAAAACAAAACCAAATGCTAGAATGAACTAGACCTTTGAGATGTCATTCTGATTACTTGGGGGAATTGTACTAATAATTCCAGTCATTCTCTAGTGGTACAGTAACTGACCTTTTATCGATGTCCCTCTGCCACACCTTTTCCCAGGGACCAGCAACAATTATATCTATGAGAGATTCTGACTTTTGAACCCTGCTGTCAAGGATTGAGAATAAAAGTAGAGATAAGGGGGAGGTGAGAGTCCACCAGGTGCCAGAGTCTGGTGGAAAGGCATGCACCAGAGCAGCTCTTTAAAAAACAGAAGAAACAAACTCAAAATTACACAACAGTGTTTTAAAGATTACTCGTGTGATATGCATTCATTTAAGCACAATCAGACAACTTCAGAAATTAAAAATGTCTGTAAATTAAAAAAAGACTCTCCTCCCTAAATCAAATAAACTTTTTTTTTTTTTTTGGTAGTAGAAATTGAACTCAGGGGGTGCTTAACCACTGAGCCACATCCCCAGCCCTTTATTTTATTTTGAGACAGGGTCTGGCTGAGCTCCTTAGGGCCTCATAAGTTGCTGAGGCTGGCTTTGAACTCTCAATCCTCATGCCTCAGTCTCCTGAGCCTCAGGGATTACAGGTATGTGCCACCTTGCCTGTGCCTGGCCACACTGTTAAGTCTTAAGCATGCCTTGTCTTTCCTTTTTGTTTTTAATGATCTGTCTATCCATTTAAACTAAAGGGAAAAGAAGTGAAAAACTAACAAATAAACAGAATTGTCTGTCTGTACTGATTATGCAGAATGACAGCACGCATGCATCTAAGACTGAACTGTTCACTGTGGTGCTACACATGGCTATTAAGTCCTTGAAGTATGATTAGTCAAGATTGTCATGTAAAATACATGGGGAAAATCAGAACTAGGAAAAAAAGATTGCAAATGTCTCAATGGGTTTATATTGATTATATATTAAAATGACAGCTTTTGGACACAGTGTTTAAATAAAGTATTAGATTTGTTGAGATATATAAAATTTTATCTGTGGCTCATACTACATTTTGAGAGGATGATTAGTCTAGCATACTGCAGGTTTTTCACCAAAAGACAGAGCGCCAGACATGCTGGAATACACCTACAATCCTAGTGACTTGTGAGGCTGAGGCAGAAGGATTGCAAGTTCAAGGCCAGCTTTAGCAATTTAACAAGACCCTTAGCAATTTAGCCAGACCCTGTCTCAAAATAAAAAATTAAAAGGGCTGGGGATGTAGTTCAGTGGTAAAGCAGTCCCCGGGTTCAATCCCTAGTGCCAAAAAATGAAATTATTAAATTTATATTTTTTAAAGGCTGGGGATATCTCTCAGTGGTTAGAGTACTTTCCTAGCATGTAAAAGGCTGTAGGTTCAATCCCAGGATCCAAAAAATTAAAAAAAAGTCGGGTGCAGTGGCGCATGCCTGTAATCCCAGTGACTAGGAGGCCGAGGCAGGAGGATCGAGAGTTCAAAGCCAGCATCAGCACTTAGTGAGACCCTGTCTCTAAATAAAATACAAAATAGGGCTGGGGATGGGGCTCAGTGGTTGAGTGTCCCTGAGTTCAATTCCCAGTACGCCCCCACCTCCAAAAAATAAAAAATAAAAAAGTCTTCTACGAAGGAAGGACTTTAGGACTTTTTATTTTTATTTATTTAGGACTTTAATTTCATGGCATATTTAGTATTTATTTATTTTGTGATGCTGGGCATTAATCATGCTCATCAAGTACTATACTGAGATATACCCAGCAGTTTGTTTTTTAATAAGATTTTATTATTATTGATACAGGTTAAGCATCCCTCATCTAAAATGCTAGAGACCCGAAGGTTTCCAGATTTCCGAATGTTTGGATTTTTGGAATGTTTGCCTGCGCATGATGTTCATTTATGTTTCATATGTACCTTATACACATAACTTGAAGGTAATTTTATAGAACATTTTTAGCAAGACTGCATTTTGGCTGTTATCTGTCACATGAGGTCAAGTGTGGCATTTTCCACTGTGATTGTTTACATCTTTATTTATTTATTTCAGATACTGGGGATTGTACCACTGAGCTCTACCTCCAGCCCTTATTTTTTATTTATTTATTTTTTTTAGTACCAGGATCTGAACCCAGGGACGCTTAACCACTGAGCCACATCTCCAGCCCTTTTAAAATATTTTATTTAGAGACAGGGTCTCACTAAGTTGCTTAGGGCCTCGCTAAATTGCTGAGGCTGGCTTTGAATTTACAATCTTCCTGCGTCAGCCTCCTGATGAATTTTTTATTTTTATTAACATTATGGTTTAATATTTAGAAACTACATTATGCACATATGAACTATATGTAGTCTGTTCTACACATTTTTTTTCACATAAATCTATCTTGGGATTCTTTCTATAATATATAAGTAGATACTGCAGTGTACAAACCTACTTTATCCTATGCCTTATTGATTTAGGTTAGTTTTTTTGTTTGTTTTATTTTTTTCTGAAAACAGCTACTGCTACCTGTGACCCCATACATTTATCTTATGGTACATGTTTCTCGACTTCCTTAGGATTCATTTCTAGAAGTAGCATTCTTGGGTCAAAAAGCAGAGATGAAGAATTTTAGAGCCATCCAGTGCCTTCTCCCTTAGATTTTTGTTTTACTTTTGGCAATAAACTCCCAGGAGGGAGTGCTTATTTTTGGTATAATTTACCCTGCATAATTATGAGCAGGGATTATCTCTTATGGGGGACGCGCGCACACACACACACACACACACACACACACACACACACTTTTCAGTTTTTGCACCAGTTGTGGTAAAAGATAGGTTTTGATTCTTTAGAAAATAAGTTGGGTGTCCTTAGGGAAGAATCTAATTGAAATAATCAGGGACCTCTGTAGTTCTTGGACCAACCCCTCACCCAGGGCACTGTCCAGGGACCAATGGCTGCTGCTGGCTCCAATGCTGCTGTCAATTTCAATCAACTCTTGAGTGGCGTGGTGAAGTTCCACAAGCTCAAGAAAGCAATCTGGGGGTAAAGATACCCTCAGAGAGGGGCTCCATCAAGACAGGCACTGTCTGGTAAAGTCCCCTTAACCAAGACCATACAGAGCAGAATCAGTCATGAGGTTCCGTGAGCATTTCCACTGCATTTGGTTCTGTGAATGTTAAAGAAATTTTAGTGCAAGAGACATCTCGTAGCAATACAGACTTCTAGTTTTAACCTCCTTGCCAAGTGCCTGGGGCTTGGAATCTTCTCACAAGATGCTATTATGTTGAATTGACTTTAAAGATATCATAAATGTCAACCAGTCGTACCATCGCATGGATAGGATCAGAGCCACCACGTAAGATATCCAGTCATGCCAGATTTTTTAATTGTGCTTCAGTCCTACCAATGAACAATCCTGGGACTCAAAACCACAAGATTAATGTTCCATTGGATACATTTCTTTTTCCATGGAAAAGAAATGGAATTGCCACCTGCTAGAATTCAAGAAGTACTTAATCATAAAGTCGTAGCAATTTTTGATGGGTTAACTCTTCAAGAAGTACCTGGAAATTAATAGGTGCTCAATGGCTGAAATTAAGTGAATTGCTAGAAATATTTAATGTCAGGTAGCTAATCATTATGCTAGTGGGATCACCTAGGATCAGTTTTAATTTATTAGAAATATAAAACCAGGCCTGGGGTGTGGATCAACTGTAGAGTGCTTGCCTAGCATGTGTGAGGCACTGGGTTCAATCCTCAACACCACATTAAAAAATAAATGAATAAAATAAAGGTATTGTGTTTACGTATAACTAAAAAAAAAAAAGAAAAGAAAACGAAAAAGCCTTTCTGTATTCCGTACACCTTTTTTTTTTTTTTTTTCCTTTTGTGGTACTGGAGATTGAACCTGAAGGTATTTGACCACTGAGCTGCATCTCCAAGCTGTTTTTGTTTTTTATTTTGAGACAGAGTTTCACTAAGTAGCTGAGGCTGGCCTTGAAGTTCCATCCTCCTGCCTCAGCCTCCCAAATAGCTGGGATTACAAGTGTGTGCCACCATGCGTGGTGCTTGAAACCTTTGAATTATAAATGTGTGTCTCTAGGGCCTTAAAACCCATAAATTAACACTTTATATGCAGTTCTTCCAGTGATAAAAACAAAATGGCAAAATGGCACCCACTGGGGTTGAATGAAAATGTTTTTAGAAGGACTTAATTTCTCCTGGACTTTGAAGGGCCCAATACCTGACTCATATGGAAAAGCTTAAAAGTGAAAAGCTGATGGGGGCCATCTCTCAGGGCAAAACTTACCGATTGGACTTTGAACTTTTTTTTACAGAGTGCACATTCCCCTTTGGTGTTGATAGCCATGTTTGGATCTCTTGAAGAATCCCTCTCTGAAGAAGAGTGTGGCACAACGTGGCTCTAGGGGTTGTACCACCCGAGAAGTCCGGGAGGAGCCACAGAAGTCCATCCGTGGAAGAGAACCTCAGCTAGGAACTAGGATGCTATCAGAAGTTCCTAGTGTGAGGGTAGGAGAAAACTACTGAGTCCTCAAAGAACTCATAAAAATGCCCCAAAGGCAGGGAACCAACGTGTGAGATTTTATGCCTCCCATTCAGTAAGACCCTGGTGCTGATTTGGGTAAGCTCTTCTCCCCCAATCTAGTCTAGCAAAGGCTGGTTAAAAAAGGAAGTGGGCCAAGGAGAGAATAAGAAGGCACTTCCGCTTTTCCACTTTCCATCTGGGGCTAGGTCTGAGTTGCTGGAGAGAAAACTTGAGATGGATGAGAATAGAAGTTTGATATCGCACTACATTGGATTTTTTTTTTAAATTTACAATCTTCCTGCCACATCCCCAGTCCTTTGTAAAATTTTATTTTATTTAGAGACAGGATCTTGCTGAGTTCCTGAGGCTGGCTTTGAACTCATGATCCTCCTGCCTCAGCCTCCTGAGGTGCTGGGATTATAAGCATGCGCTATCATATCCAGCTACATTGGATGTTTTAATACCTGAAAATGGGATTGTTAATGCTTGTATGCTCCTGGAGAAGCCATGGAATCTGGGGTATGAATGTGGGGTAGGGAAGGAAAACACGACAGAGACAGAAGATGTGAAGATAGCAACAGAAAAAAATGAATTTGTATCTTTCTGTACTTTAAGCCTAACTCATTTAATTAGGTAGCTTCTCCCAATAAACCACCACTACTGTGTAAACTATACTTCAGTTCCACACAACTGCAATAACCTGATTGATGTGATGATCATCTGTGCCTTATTAGAGGTCTCATGAAGTTTTGTTACTAGAACCAGATGGTTCTTTTAGGACTAAAGAGACCCCTGAGCCCTGGATCTGCAGCACTGGTAGAGCTATTAGAAATGCAGAATCTCAGGCTCCATCCCAGGCTCATAACAAGACCCCAGGTGATTCATATGGACATTACCATTTATTTTTGGGTGCTGGGGATTGAACCCAGAGCCTCCTGCATGCTAAGCATGTATTCTATCTCTGAACTACACCCACAGCAACCCTTACCCTGGGAATTGAACCCCAAATCTTGTGTAGGCTCATAATATAGTTTAAGAAGCATCGGTTAGAGAATCTGCTGTGTTTGGGATTGTCTGCTAGACAGGAAATTCATCATTTTGATCTCAGCATTGTGGGATACTAAATTAGAGTTAGAATTATGAGATCAGGGCTGTCGTCTAGTTTTCCCGGTCCAGTCATTTCTAGAACTCTCTTTCTGCTTCCTTTTAGTGGTTTAATTACGTGAATTGTAAGGCCCCAAGTGTCTCTAACATTGGATAATTTTAAGGAATTTCAGTTGAAGCAAAGGGAAAAATAAAGCCCAGCTGGTGTTTAATAAAGACTGTCATAAATTGCTTACTGAACCTCTGCGGCTTTGTCTTTGCGACTGTGATGGAGGGTATTGTCCATGCATCCAAGTTCACTGTAGGGTCCTTTGTGATAGCCCAAATGAAAAGTAATTTCCTGTTTAATAATAATTATAGCTTTTGCATTGAGTAGGAAGAATATTTGATAAGAAAAGAAAATTATTGCTCCAAAGAAATGATGTTTAAAGCAGCAGGCAGCCAGGAGCTTCTAAATCATTTGTATTAGTTATTAGTTCGTACTACAATGATTAGCAAGTTTTTTTATTTGGAAATCATAGCTAATTGGGTTGTTTTGGTGTGTAAGAGTTTTTCTTTTTTTTTTTTTTGTTTTTAGAAAAGAGAAATTGGTCTCTTGAAAACAAAAACCATCCATAAACACACACACACACACACACACATCCTTGACATTCTGAATGCAAATCATGTGTGGTGTGAACCAAAGAGAATACAAAGGACTTAAGAACATGTTTCAGGCAGGGTGAAGTGGTGCACACCTGTAATCCCAGTAGCTCGGGAGGCTGAGGCAGGAGGATCATGAGTTCAAAGCCAGCCTCACAAATGGTGAGGTGCTAAACAAATCACTGAAACCCTGTTTCTAAATAAAATAGAAAATAGGGCTGGGGATGTGGCTCAGTGGTTAAGTGCCCCCTGGGTTCAATCCCCATCATGTGTGTGTGTATGTGTGTGTGTGTGTATATATATATATATATATATATATATATATATATATATATATATATATCCACCTGAAACACATATATATATATATATATATATATATATATATATATATATATATATCCACCTGAAACACACACACACACACACATATATATATATATATGTGTGTGTTTCAGGTGGATATTGGCAATGTCTCCTTTCCCTTGTGCTTCAGGTCTGCTGTCTTGAAAGTGACTAGATTGGACCTCTCCATCCTTCATGTTAATGGCTGCTTCCTCTGAGAGAAGATGCCTGGAAGTTTGGGTCGAGAAGTACACAGGGTCTGAATCAACCTCAGGAGGAAAGACGTGATTGATTGGTAATGTCTGCTCTGGACCAGGGAGTAGTCGCAACCATGGTAGCCCCACTTGTTTGCAAACTCCTGAGCTAGGAAACCTCCAAGGGCATTGACTCCTATAAATATCTCATCCTGAAAACATTTATAAAAGACTTTTATTATAGGAAAAAAATCAAAAGAAATGAACTGATTTCTAGATTTACTATGGCTATTTTGGAGTCTTTTAACAACTTGAAATATATGTGTGTGTTTCTGTCTTAAAAGCACCACACAGGACAAGCTCTAAGGGAAAGAAAAATGTGGCTGGATTTAACAGAAATTCAGTGTGAGATATCTGATAGGCTGAAAGTGATTTATGTAACGAATCCTCTGTTTTGTTAGAACATAGATTATTGTTCCATTTGGGGCCCTTTATATGAAACAGATGCCCAATCTATAAATCAGGCACTCAGTGGTAAAGGCGATGGTATTTATTTTTGGTATAAATTACTGTGGATCGAGGAAGTTAAGGTGTGGAGGAACAAATTTTTATTGGCTTTTTGGCATAGCACTCATTTTATCAATCATCTGTCTGCAGTGATCTTCCTCCTGTCCCTGTTCAGGGAATTGGTGACGGGAATGAGTAGAAAGTTCTGTGGAGAAAGTTGTTCTTTGACTTGACGAGTCTCTCCTTGGGTTTCACAGGACCGGGTAGGTATGTGGACTGCTCTCAGCCCTAGTGAGAAAGCATTTGGGTTTCAGATTCATTTTAGCCCCCAAAAGGAAACAAGATAAAAGTATGCCAAGGACCTCAGAGAAAGAACACACTTAGAGTGTTCCTCTGTCATTTTCTTCCCTGGTCTACTTTTCTTTCCCATTTAAAAATTGGAATTCATGGTTTTCAGCTCATGCCTTCATTGTTGGATTGTCTTTTTATGGAGACAGCTAGTTATCATTCCCCCTGAGCTGGAGATAAGCAAATTAATTCATTTATTTATCCATTTAGTAAAATATATTCACGCCAGCCTGGCGTGGTGGAGCACGCCTGTAGTCCCAGGGGCTCAGGAGGCTGAGGCAGGAGGATCGCAAGTTCAAAGCCAGCCTCAGCAATTTGGCAAGGCCCTAAGCAACTCAGGGAGACCCTGCCTCTAAATAAAATATAAAAAAGTACTGGGGATGGGGCTCAGTGGTTAAACACTCCTGGGTTCAATCCCCAGTACCCCCCCCCCCCGCAAAAAAAAAGAAAGAAAGAAAGAAAGAAAAAGAAAACCGTCTGAGGTTGTGGCTCAGCAGTAGAGCGCTTGCCTGGTACATGTGACACAGAGTTCAATCCTCAGCACCACATAAAAATTAATAAATAAAATAAAGGTATTATGTCCATATACAACTAGAATAATTTAAAATCAAATTCATTTCACTCTCCAATGGAGAGTAATTCATGTGGCTGGCCACCTAGGTTCTATGCTATGTGAGATACGTAAGGTGTGCAGTGACCCAGGGCTACAAATCCATTCAAAATGGTAAGCAATTCAAATATGGGTTCTTATTGATTTTGGAAGTCCTTCTTCATTTTAGAAGATGTTAATTCTTTTCTCTATTTTGATTTTTATTATTTGAGTTGGTAATGTATTCACAAGGTTCAAAATAAAAAAATGTAATCAGAGGAATTATTCTAATTCCTAACCCTGAATATTTAATTTTCCTCCCTTCTGGCTTCCTATATGTGACTACTCTTTTTTTTTTTTTTTTTTTTTTTTTTGGTACTGGGAATTGAACCCAGGGGTGCTTAACCACTGAGCCACATCCCCAGCCCTTTTTATTTTTTATTTTGAGATGCAGTCTTGCTAAGTTGCTTAGGGCTTTGCTAAACTGCTGAGGCTGGCCTTGAACTCATGATCCTCCTACTCAGCCTCTTGAATTTCTGGGGTTATAGGCATCCACCACTACACCTGGTTTATAACCACTCTTATTCATTTTTTGTATAGTCTGGTGTTTATTTATTTATTTGTAGATATAAATTTATCATGATTTCCTCTCCTTTTTAATAGAAATGAGGACATTCCATATTGTTTTTGCATCTTTTTTTTTTCATTGAATGGTTTTCCTGAGCTATTGCCATAGGGCATAGAGAACATCATTCTCTCTTTCTTAGCTATTTAATATGGTGTACCACTTCTTTTATAACCCACACACCTTTACATGGACACTGGGGTATTTTGAGTCTTTCGTTCATGCACACAACTCTGCAATCGGTAACAGGGTGAGTCTGTCACTTCACTTAGAGCTGGTTTAGGTTATAGCTATAAAACATATTCCCAGGAGTGAATTTGCTGAGTAAAAAAAAAAAATCAATGCATTTGTAATTTTGATGGGGATTGCCAATTAACTCCCCAAAGGGTTGTACCATTTTGTGTTCCTGCCAGTCACGAATAAGAGTGCATTATTCTGCTATTTATACAGAATATTTTGCAAAATTTTGGGGCTGGATTTTTGCCAATTTAATAGGTGAAAAATGTTATCCCTTAGAGTCTTGACTTGCATTTTTCTTATTTTTAGCCAAGTTGATTATCTTTGTATATGGTTAAAAGTAATTTCTATTTCTTTCTCTGTGACCTGTGAGTGTTTCTCATTCATAGAAATTGCTTTGAGAGTATTTTTTTCCCTGTTTCTCGGAGAAAAGTCAGCTCATGTTGATGAATGTTTAAACTAAGGATCTAAACTAAATCCCTTGCAATGCATACTTGTTCAAGTCTTGCATCGAGCCTGGAAGTTGGGTAGTCCCAGTCCATTTTCAAAAAGAGGTTCAGAATAGTTACGTAACTGACCTTGGGCCACACAGTCAGGAAGAGGCAAAACTGATGTTCTGATCCAAGTTAGCCTTACCACTAAAGTCTATCTTTTTTGTTGTTGTTGGGGAGGTACCAGGGATGGAACTCAGGGGCACTTAACCACTGAGCCACATCCTCAGCCCTATTTTGTATTTTATTTAGACACAGGGTCTCCCTGAGTTGCTTAGGGCCTCGATTTTGCTGAAGCTGGCTTTGAACTGGTGATCCTCCTGCCTCAGTCTCCTAAGCCACTTGGATTACAGACATGTGCCATGGTGCCCAGCCCTAAAGTTTATCTTTTTTTATTTTTATGTTTTTTTGTTGTTTTTGATTGGTGGTATTAGTTCTTGAACCGAGAGGGACTCTATCACTGAGCCCTTTTTATTTGGAGGCAGGGTCTCACTAACTTGCCCAGACTGGCCTCACACTTGGAATCCTCCTGCCTTAGCCTCCCAAGATGACAGGTGTGTACCACCATGCCTGGCTCTATCTGGTATTACTGTTTGTGTTAGGCCAGGCTTAGAATTAACTCTAACATATTTTAATTTCCCAAACACACAAAGTGATGGAGAAGCATGTTGCTACCTTCACGCTGGGTGGCACATGTCGGTCCCGCTAGGATCTAAAACACACCACGTATAATCCACTGTTTTACTCAGCTTTTTTGCTACTGTGACCAAAAGACCCAACAAGAACAATTTTAGGGGAGGAAAAGTTTATTTGGGGACTCAGGGTTTCAGAGGTCTCAGTCCACAGACAGCTGGCTCCACTCCTCAGGGCTCGAGGGGAGGCAGGACATCATGGAGGAAGAGTGTGGTGGAGGGAAGCAGCTCACATGGTGATCAGGAAGCAGAGAGACTCCACTCTCCAGGGACAAATAGAGACCCAAAGCCACGCCCCCAATGCCCCCTCCTCCAGCCACACCCACCTGTCTCCAGCCACCACCCAGTTAATCCCATCAGGGGTCCATTCACTGGTTGGGTTAAGGCTCTCACCACCCAGTCATGTCTCCTCTGGACCTTCCTGCACTGTCTCACACGTGAGCTTTTGGGGACACCTCCCATCCAACCCTAACATCTCCCCAGTGAATAATTACCAGAGTGACTGATGCCCACCCCAGGGAGGTCTTGTGACTGTGTGACCACGGGGAACAGCAATGACAAGCAGCTGGATTACACAGGAAAAGGCTCTCAGGGAGGCAGGTGTCACGAAGCGCTCATGGCCACTGTGAAGCAGGCCCACGGTCACACTGCACCAAGGGCCTCTTCCCATGCAGAGCCACAGCATCTTCTTCGTTGCTGTCCCCTCTGCCTCTGCTGCTGCTGCTGTGGGGAACCCTGGGTCCCAGGCATGCCTGCGGTCCCTCGCAGAGGTCCTTTCCCGACAGCTTGGCCTCACACCTGAGGCCCAGTCGTGCTCTGGAAGGACAGTCTCCCTTCCCAGGAGTCCGCCCTGTTTAAAATTGCTTGTGCTGCAGATGAAAAATTGAACTGGCCCCCAAAGAGAGAAATAGATAAAACTTGGTTCCTTTATGGCATTTGACAAATCTGCAAGATTCGAAGCAAGTGCATTGCTAAATGATTAAAACCCCAGGTTCTGCCCTCCGGGAATAAGCGTGAGAGAGGGTGATATTACTGCTGAATAATGTAATCACTGCAGTTTTCTGCCAGATCAGAAAAACAAAACAAAACAAAACAAAAATAGCCAGGATGCCCTTTTTCACTCTATTCACCAACTATGTTCTAGAAGCCATCTTCCTTCCGGCAAGTTTCCCCATTTTCCTTCACTTTAATTTATTGTGACTCAATGAAATATGAATCTGGAAGATTTAGGTTTTCTTAAAGCAACAGTCATGCTTCTATGCAAAGCAGCATATGTGGATGAGGTTGGGTGTAACCAGACTCTGGAAGAGTCTCCCTGTGCTGGGCACATGCCCGTGATCCCAGCAGCTCCCCAGCACCTCCTCCACCATCCCCACCCCCTGAAAAAAAGAAGAGACTCAGAGGAGGCAGGAATGATGCCAATCACTCACACTCAGGAGGGGAGCAGAAATGAATTTGGTTTTGATGACTATTTTTATTTATTTATTTTGCAGAACTGGGGATGGAACCCAGGGCCTTACATGTGCTAGGCAAGCGCTCTACCATTGGGCTACATCCCCAGCCTTTTTTTTTTTCCAGGTAGAGAGGATCTTGCTAAATTGTCAAGGCTGGGCTCTAACTTGGGATCCTCCTTTCTCAGCCTCCCGAGTTGCTGGGATTTCAGTGCACCATCACACCCAACTTGCTGAGAATTGACTACTTCTGTAGTCTCTGCCATTCTGTTTTTATGAATGTGTTTGATGACATCGGAAGCAGAAATGTCCTCAGCAGACAGGGATTATTTTGGTTGCTCTTCATCTGGCCTGTGAGTGGCAAAAACACAGAAGGGTGGCTTCGACAGGAGAAGCCTGCACAGCATGCCCGAGATGGAAGCCCTCCCCCTGTGTCTCTGACCTGCGTGTTGTTGGGGCATGGCTGCTCCAATTCCATAGTGGTTAAGCAATTGCAAAGGTGAGGTCAGAAAGGGCCAGAAGAAAGAGAGGCTCCCTTGGGCACCCCATCACATCAGCCTGTCCACTTTCTCAGCTAACTGAGGTCACCTTGTGTCTTTGCTTCCTTCTGGGGTGTCTGTTTCCTCCCAACAGAAATAAACTTCCAGGGCTTGGGGACTTCGTCTTATTGGTCGCTGCTGTCCCCTCACCCCACAGCTCATGCTCTGTAGACCTACATTAAACACGCTTCTAGTGAGTTCCAGAACAAAATTGTTTCCCTTGGAGACACTGAAAGGGTTAATCTGTGTATTCTGCAGAGGGCTTTGCACATAGTAGGACCTCACAGGAAACACCTGAAGCCAACACTTGAATAATGAACAGAAGTTGTGCCCTTCAGCTTGGATTAGTGCCAGTAAGAATAAAGGTTGAGGGGCTGAGGTTGTGGCTCAGTGGTAGAGCACTTGCCTTGCGCATGTGAGGCACTGGGTTCCATCCTCAGCACCACATAAAAATAAATATACAAAATAAAGATATTGTGTCCGTCTACAACTAAACAACAACAACAACAACAACAAAAAGAATAAAGGTTGAGCCAGGCATGGTGGTGCCTGTAATCCCAATGGCTCGGGAGGCTGAGGCAGGAGGACCACAAGTTCAAAGCCAGCCTCCACAACTTAGTGAGGTCCTAGGCAACTCAGTGAGACCCCATCTCTAAATAAAACGCAAAATAGTACAGGGGATGGGGCTCAGTGGTTACTTGCCTTTGGGTTCAATCTCTAGTACCAAAAAAAAAAAAAAGAAAGAAAGAAGAATGGTTGACAGCCATTAGCCAAGGAATACACAGTGCTGTACGCACCTCATTCACCCGTTTACTTCTCTAGCAACCCACCAACAGGAAGTAGTAGTCATAGTGTGATTCTAATTGTGATCATAAAGAAATTGGACTTCGCAGAAGTGATTAACTTGTCCCTAGGGATACCACTGAACAATGACAGGTCCCGGGTTTGAAGCAGGCGTATCCGATTTGGAGGGTGGTGCTCTGCATCCTAGAGTGTGTGCGGCCCACAGGGCGGATGGCTGGGCTCTGTGGGCAGCTGATTCCAGGGTTCCTTGACTAGTTGGAGTAGGAGATGCAGAGGGAGACTGCTCTCTGTGGGTGGGGAAGAGATAGGAAGAAGCACCTGTGAAGGAATCGCTTTGTCATTCCCCAGGGACTCAGGAAGCCTCCGTCTGAACTTGTCCTATTACTGTATGATGATCAGTGATGGGCGTTCAACTTCAATTAAAGGGAAAGTTAACGAAGTGAAACCCAAAAGTTGGCAAAGGAGGAAAAAAAAAAATTGAGCTGACTGATACTTAAAGGCTATCCTTCAAGTTTTTTCTTCTAACATTTGAAGTTGTATTTTTTCTTTTTACAAAGATCTGTGTCTCTGAGTGCAGTGGCACATGCCTGTCATCCCAGTGAGCGGGGTTGAGTCAGGATAGCAATTTCAAGACCAGCCTCAGCAATTTAGCAAGACCTGACTCGGAATAATATTAAAGCCCAGCAGAGTGGCACATGCCTGTCATCTCAGTGGCTTGGGAGGCTGAGACAAGGAGGATCACGAGTTCAAAGCCAGCCTCAGCCAATTTTTACTGAGGCTCTAAACAATTTAGCAAGACCCTGTCTCAAAATAAAAAATGAAAGGAGTTGGGGATGTGGCTTAAGAATTAAGCACCCCTGGGTTCAATTCCTGGTACCAATAATAATAATTTTTAAAAATAATAAAATAAAAATAATTTTAAAATTTTAGAAATAATTAAAAATAAAAAGGACTGGGGATGTGGCTCAGTGGTTGAGTTCCTTAGTTCTATATGCATGACTAAGTTTCTAAAGTTTTGTTTCATTAGGCATTTGAAAAATTATGATTTTTTTTAAATAGAGGCAGCTAAAAATCATGATTATACATTATAAAGGTTTTTCACAATGACAATTATAAAAATAGGTTGAAATTATGCTGGATGTTGTGATGCATGCCTGTAACCCCAGGGAGTTCGGAGGCTGAGACAGGAAGATTGCAAGTTCAAAGCCACCCTGAGTAAGCTTAGCAAGAGCCTGTCTCAAAAAACATTTTTTTTTAAACAGGGAAATGGCTTGGGTTATCTCTCCTTACTAGAGCACCCCGAGGTTCAATCCCCAAACTAATGCCAAAAAACAAAACAAAAAAAATTGAAATTTACTTGAAAAAAAAAATTGTCAAACCAGGTGTGGTGGCACATACCTGTCATCCCAGTGGCTCAGGAGGCTGAATCAGGAGGATCGTGAGTTCAAAGCCAGCCTCAGCAAAAGCAAGGTGCTAAGCAACTCAGTGAAATCCTGTCTCTAAACAAAATAGGGCTGGAGAGGTGGCTCAGTGGTGGAGGCCCCTGAGTTCAATCCCTGGTTACCACCCCCCCTAAAAAAAAAAAGTAAAAAAATCTTCCTTTTTTTTTTTTTCAGTGCTGGTGATAGAACTCCAAAATCCTCCTGTTTTAGTCAGTGTGGGAGAAGAAGAAACATCCTAGACTTAGAAGTCAGACACAGCCATCTTTGAAACGCTAGCTTTGCCAGTTTCTGCCTGGGTGGCCAATGTCTTCTCACTACTCTGGGACGTGGTTTTCTCATCTTAAAGAGAAAGGGTATTAAAATCTCTATTAACGTGCCATGAAGAATCAATGAAATCTTAAAAATCACCTCACATGGTGTGTGTCAATTATAAGCACCCTTTAAGTGCTGAATTGTGCTATAAATATGACATTTGAAGTCTCTTCTGGGGACTCGTTATATTTATTGATAGCACCATGATGATAAATGGTACATTCTCGACTTTTATTAGGAGCCTAGTTCAATGTAAATCACTGAACCTACTTAGTTTTACTTGTCCAAGGTTGATTTGTGTGTGGCTTTTAAAACATATTTCTTTAAATTCAGCAATAACATACCTACAGCAAAGTGCACATGTAAATGTATGTACATGGGTACATACATACTTGGAATTTAAGTATGTATGTACCCATGTACCCCCAACCCAGAGTCATGGAAAAAATATCTCCAACACTCCATTTTCTTTTTTTAGTTGTAGATAGACATAATACCTTTATTTTATTTTTATGTGGTGCTGAGGATGGAACCCAGTGCCTCACATGTGCTAGGCGAGTGCTCTATCACTGAATCCCAACCCCAGCCCACTCCAGTTTCTGGTTGGTACTTCTCCAGGTGTAACCAATATTCTTTTAATGACTTCATTTTAACTTTTCATTTCAAAACAATTTCAGCCTTGCCAAAAATATATATAATATATATATAACATACATTACACATATATTATATAATGTATTACAATATATAATATGGATATATAATATATTGATAATATGTAATGTGTATATTATAATAATCAATATATTATATATGCAAAGCAGTATGAAGAGTTCCTGCCTGCCCTTCACCAGTATTTCCCAAGTCACCGGACAATGATCTAGACCAGGAAATCAACATGATATAATCCTGACAACTATTCTACATACCTTATTGTCATTTCCCCAACTGTTCCACGAGGGTCATTTTTCTGGTCCAGGCTCCAGGCCAAGTCCATGCATTTTATCTTAGTCATGTCTCTTTGCTCTGTTCCAATCTAGGGTAGTCCCTCTATTCTTTATGTCTTTCATGAGTTTTTTGTTCTATTGATTGATTGATTGATTGAACCAGGGATTGAACTGAGGGGTGCTTAACCACAGAGCCCCATCCCCAGCCCTATTTTATATTTTATTTAGAGACAGGGTCTCTCTGAGTTGCTTAGGGCCTCGCTAAGTTGCTGAGGCTGGCTTTGAACTCTCCATCCTCCTGTCTCAGCCTCCCAGGGCCACTAGGATTACAAAAGTGTGCATCACACCTGACTCATGACATTAAAAAAAAAAAAAAAAAACCTGGCCAGTGGTTTTGTATATTGTTCCTTAATTTGAGTTTGTGTAATGTTTCTTCAAGGTGAAATGCAGGCTGCGTACATTTGGCAATAACAGAACAGACGTACGCTTCTTAGCGCTTGCTATCCAGAGATGTGTATCCGTATCTGTTACTGGTGATATGGACCCTTGATCATGAAATGAAGGTGGAGTCTGTTGGATTTCACCACTGTAAAGCTGTCATTTCTCTTTTCTCATTAATAAGGGTCTTGTTGGGAAGACGTTTTGCGGTCATGCAAATGTGCTGTGACTCAGGGTACACCTGCCCCCTACTGTGGGCTCCGTTATTACTGTGTGCCAATGGTGATTCTCTAGTTTTGCTGTCACTTCTATATTTATGAACTGGAATTTCTATTGTAAGGAAGAGCTGCCCATTCTCTATTTTTATTTGCTTATCCAGGTATTTATTTACCCATTTTTAGTTTATTCATTAAATGTTATTTAGTAAATGAAATTTATTTTTTAAAATTTTTAAATTTGTTTTAATTAGTTATACATGACAGTAGAATACATTTATGCACTTTGATATATCACACAGAGACGGGATATGATTTCATTTTTCTGAGTGTACATGCTGCAGAATCATATTAGTCATGCAGTCACATATACACATAAGTAATAATGTTTGTTTTATTCTACTAACTTTCCTATCCTCACATCCCCTCCCCTCCCCTCCCATCACTTCCCTCTACCTAATCTAAGGTAACACTATTCTTCCCTAGTGCACCCCACCTTATTGTGAATTAGCATCCGCATATTAGAGAAAACATTTAGCCTTTGGTTTTGCTTGGCTTATTTTGCTTAGCATGATAATCTCCAACTCCATCCATTTACTGGCAAATGCCATAATTTCAATCTTCTTTAAAGCTGAGTAATATTCCATTGAGTATAAAAACCGCATTTTCTTTATCCATTCATCTATTGAGGGACACCTAGGTCAGTTCCATAGTCCAGCTATTGTGAATTGAGCTGCTATAAACATTGTTGTGGCTGCGTCACTGTAGTGTGCTGACTTAAGGTCCTTTGGGTATAAACCAAGGAGTGGGATAGCTGAGTGCAATGGTGGTTCCATTCCCAATTTTATGAGGAATCTCCACACTGCTTTCCATATTGGTTGCACCAACTTGCAGTCCCACCAGCAATGTAGGAGTGTACCCTTTCCCCACATCCTCGCCAACACTTATAGTTGTCTGTATTCTTGATGATTGCCATTCTGACAGGACTGAGATGAAATAGTTTTGATTTGCTTTTCTCTAATTGTTAGAGATGTTGAACACTTTTTCATATATTTGTTGATTGATTGTAATTCTTCTTCTGTGAAGTGTCTGTTCAGTTCCTCAGCCCATTTATTGATTGGGTTATTTGTTTCTTTGGTGTTACATTTTTGAGTTCTTTATATATTCTAGAGATTAATGCTTTATCGGAGGTGCATGTGGTAAAGCTTTTTTCCTAATATGTAGGCTCTCTTCACACTATTGTTTCCTTTGCTGAGAAGAAGCTTTTTAATTTGAATCCATACCATTTATTGATTCTTGATTTAAATAAAATTTATTTTAATGAAAAAAATTTATTTCATTGATTTCTTTCCTATCATATGCTTGGTATACTTATTTACAAGTGATTCACTTGTCTCATATCAGCCTGTATTTATAGATTTTTATTTCATGTGTGATAGTCTATTACTATGCATATTCTACTGCTCAGATTGTCCCAGCTGTGCTCATTGGGAGTGCCTTCAAGTGGGCTCCTGTGTCCTTTAAACACCCTCCACCATTCCAAATTTCTTTTGTGGGGTGGTAGCAGGGATTGAACTCAGACGCCCTGGACCACTGAGCCCCATCCCCAGCCCTTTTTTATATTTGATTTAGAGACAGGGTCTCACTGAGTTGCTTAGGGCCTCACTTTTGCTGAGGCTGACTTTGAACTCACGATCCTCCTGCCTCAGCCTCCCGACCTGCTGGGATTGCAGGCGTGCACCACTGTGCCCAGCTCATTCTACATTTTTTAAAAAAATATACTTATTTAGTTGTAGATGAACACACAGTATCTTTATTTTTATTTTTTAACGTGGTGCTGGGGGTTGAACCTAATACCTCACACATGCAAGGCAAGCACTTTACCATTGGGGTACAGCCCCAGCCCCTCTACATTTTTAAAATTAGTTTAGAACTTACCTACATTCTAGAATCACCTGGTGTTCCAGGCTCATCTGGTGCTTTTCCTTTCCAGCCCTGGAATCAATATCTCATCCATAATATGTTCCTTGGGCTAGAGATGGACCTCAGGGGTAGTGCATGTGCAAAAGACCTCGGGTTCCATCCCCAGCACCGAAATGATAACAATAATATATTCACTAACTAACTTGTTCAGTCTCTGAAAACATATTGCAATACTGGCTTCCAGTTTGCTGGTTGTCTTTTGACTTTGTTCACAGTCTCTGGAAACATAATATCTCTTCAGAATTACTAATCCATATCCCTCTGAAAATCAAATTGAACCAGAGTACAGCATTTGTGCGCAGTTTTTAGTCCTGTAATATGCACTAAAAACACTCTTATTTAGTATGGTCTGTCCTGTCCCCACCTTCACCCCCAGTGATGTTGTCAATTGTAACATAAATTCATTTGTTGTTGGATTTTTTTTAACTCCCTTTGGTGTCCCCTGCCTCCTGGCTGATTTCAATTATGCTTTTTTTTTTTTTTTTTTTTTTTTTTTTGAGAATTAACAAGGTTAATCCTTCACATGGCTTCATTTTGAACTTCCTCATTTTTCTCTCTCTAGTGCCAACAGTGCCCCATTGTGCATTATCAGTGCTCACCTACACATGGCCTTGTAGGTGATTTCCATTCTTTTGCAATGACAGACCACACGATAATAACTTGTGTGTAGTAGATTCCCAGGCTGTTGGAAATGGGTCACCAGGGGAAATTTCTAGAAGGGGAATTGCAGAGTCAAGAGAGGTGCACCTATTGTTTCATTGGGTGATCCAAATTCCTCTTCCACCAGCAATGGAGGACCCTGCCCACTTCCGCACGGTTTCATTGACCCAGTGATTTGTCGTAATTTCTAAATTTCACAAACCTGGCAGTTAAGAAATGGTATTTCAGATTCATTTTTATTTAGAGTCATTCAATGAGGAGGGAGTTTAAACATCTTATGTTGAGTTTCCGGGCCGTGTGTGTGTGTTGCTGAGGCTGGCTTTGAACTCACCATCTTCCTGCCTCAGCCTCCCGATCTGCTGGTATTACAGGTGTGCACCACTGCGCCTGGCTATAACATGCTATTTTAATTTTTTTTAAAGGCTATTTTTCTGCTAGGGCTAGTTCACCTTCATTTTCATTGTTGTATAGTGTTCCTTTGTTTATCTACAACATGGCTTATTTGTTCACTCCTCTTCACTGGACACATAGATTGTCTCCAGTTTGGTGTTGTTGGAAAGGACATTCTTGCACGTGTCCATGCACACATCTCTCCTGGAATTTCTAGGAAAGAAACTGCTGTCACAGGATATGTGTATGTTTAGCTTTAGGAAATATTACCAAGCAGTTTTTCAAAATGTTTCTACTGATTTATAGTCACACAGCTATGTATCAGATTTTCTATTGCTCCACAGTATTGCCAGCACTTGATATTGTCAGTATTTGAAGTTGCCTTAAAAGAAAACATAGAAAGATCCTTCTTCCTCTTGAGACTCAGGCACCATTTCAAGAATACCCTAGAAGCTCAGCCCAGTGGCACAGGCCTATAACCCTAGTGGCTCCGGGAGGCTGAGGCAGGAGGATGACAAGTTCAAAGCCAGCCTCAGCAACTTAGGGAGGCCCTAAGCAACTCAGTGAGACCCTGTCTCTAAATAAAATACAGAAAAGAGAGGCGGATGTGGCTCAATGGCTAATCGTCCTTGGGTTCAATCCCTGGTATAAAAGAACAAAACAAAACAAAACAAAAACCACTATAGAAAGAAAGAATAGCAGGATTCATTTTTCCATACACCTAACATGTTATCACTCATAACAGTGATAAAACTTAGGTTTCACAGGAAGATACAGCAAAGCTGTTATGAGCCTAGAGCCAATGTAACGTATAGTTTGGTATCTGTTCCAAAGCTCTTTGTTCCCTCTTCCTTTCTAGCGGGATCTCAGTTTTGTTCAGCGTGCATTCCTCAGAGACCATGATCTCACTGCCCGTACAGAGGGCAAATCCTGAATAACCTAGCTAATCTGGCTCTCCCACCAGCAATTAGGTTAGGAAGGAGCATGTGACCCGCTCTGGCCAACCTGATGAGGGCCGGGCTCTGGGGGAGAGAAGGGATCCTACCAGGCTTCCTTAGTGACAGGAAGGAGCCCCTGGAGGAGGCAGTGCCTTTCTTCCTGTGGATGTGATGAGGCTGGAAGTGGGAGAGGCCGATGCCATCTGTCCACCAGCCTGACATGGAGCAAAACAAATGGAGACCTGGGGATGTGGATGGCTCAGTGGTAGAGTGCTCACCTGGTGTGTCTGCAGCAGGCAGTTCAATCCCCAGCACTGCCAAAAAAAATAAATATATATATATAATATTAAATATTATTAATCAAATACAATATTAAATTAAATATATATGTTTATATTTAATTAATTTGATGTTAATGTTTAATTTAATAATATTTTAACTTAATTAAATGTAATCATACTTTAATATTAAAATTTATATTAAGTTATATATTAAATATATATATATATATATATATATATATATATAGAGAGAGAGAGAGAGAGAGAGAGAGAGAGAGAGAGAGAGAGAGAGAGAGGAAGACAGAGCCTTAAATTCAGGGCCTGAAACCTGCTCTAGCCAAGTTTCAGTCAAGTAATAAATCACTAATTGTTTAAGACCATCTGGCTGCATTTTTCTATTCCTTGGCTTTGGACTTTGTTAGAATAACAAAAGGAGGAAATGGTGTTCTTACTCATCCCTCCCAAACATGAACAATAACCTCTTTGTTCTAAGACCCCTGGTTCTCAGTCCACATAGAGCATTAGAATTACCTGAAAGGAGAAAAAGACCAAAAAAACTACAACAAAACAAAACGATGTAATAAACTGAAAAACAAAACCAAAAAATCCATAAAATTGAAAAAAAAAAGCAACACTAAAAACAAAACCAAAAATCCAATAAACTAAAGCAAAATAAAACAAAGGAGCAAGAAAACCCCAAACCAAAAGAATTACCTGAAGGGCTTATTCAAACAGTTTTCTAGATTCCACTACTTGAGTGTCTAATTTAGAGGCCTAAGGTGAGGTCAAAGACCTGTATTTCCGGCAAGTTACCAAGTAATGCTGCCTACCGGCCCCTAGACCACACTCTGAGAGCCACTGTTCTAGGATATAGATAAAATACTGCCTGATTATGTTGATTAACATGCTTTGTCCAGGTTCATATATCATGGACTTCATCTTCATGTCAAGAAATACAAATTGGACCTGGGCATGTAGCACAATGATAGAGCTTTTGGGTAGATCATATGTGGTCCTGGGTTCAATCCTCAGCTCTGCAAAATATAGAAATACAAATTTTTTATCATCATTTTGCATGACTACCTGCTACTATATGGTACAGATACTGGAATTTGTCTGACCATGTTACTAATAATAGCCACATCTGTTATTCTGTTTTTCTGGATTATTACATCAACATAATCTATCCTGCAATAGTATCATTGTATATGAATCCTGGTTTGGTAATTTCCATAGGGTAAATTTCTAAAAGTAGAATTGCTAGATCAAAGGGAGATGTTGGTTTATTTTGTTATGTCATGGTCATAATCTATCCAATCTCCCATCAAGTCTCCCCTTCTAGATACATCACCCTTAGCCTTACGTCTTTTGCAGGGGAACTTTTGGTCTATTTTGCCTTAGCTGGCCAGAACACTGGTCATTTGCCTTGAGCAGTCTTTCCTTCATGCTAAAGAACTGGAGCACAAAAGACCAGGGCACACTTGGGCTGATCCAGTCCTAACAGTAATGTAACTAGTTTTTGTCAGGGAGAGAATGGGAACCTAAGAAGTTCTTTCTTTTCTTTTATTGTGGTACTAGAGATGGAACCCCAGGGTGCTTTACCACTGAGCTACATCCCCCTCCCTTTTTACTTCTTATCATGAGACAGGGTCTCACTAAATTGCTGAGACTGTCCTCAAACTTTAGATCCTCCCGCCTCAGCCTATCAAATTGCCGGGATTGTAGGATATAGTGCCCCCAAATCATGCCTGATTCTTCGTAAATCTTTCTATCCTTCTATCACGAGAATTTAAGTGTGATAGCCTGGTCATATTTCTACTTGAGCAAAAATTTAGGCAACGGCTTAATACTCAAAATATGGGACCAGAAGTTGTATTTGAATATCATCTGCTCAGCCTCTCAGACATAAAAGAAGGTCACCCAGCAAGGGGAAAAGCAGGGTCCATTTTCTCCTCTGCATGCCTGGCTATGGAAGAATTTATTTTCAGATGTGTTTGCCCTCCTCTGTCAGAGCAGCACCCCGAGTTCATCCTGGATCTTTAGCATGATTCAAAAAAGAGGCCTCCACAGAAGAGACTTGACAAACAGCACAGATGATGTCTGATTATCACTGCTTTTGCCCAGAGTTCTTTAGAAAGTAGAGCCCGAGGCAATAATTGAGATACATAATATAATTTTTATTTGAAATACTGAAGTTTATTTCTTGTTCACTTAAAAACTCAGTACCAGATGGTCCATTACTGCCATTGATTTGTAGCTATGCTTGGTCCGATTATTGATGCTTCCCAGTCAGTGCACAGGGGGAGAAAGGCTTGGGAGATGGAGATAGAAAGGAGACAGAGATAGAAAGGAGGTTGAACTGTTTCTAAGGGGAAGACCTAGCATTTGCATATGCCATCTCTTCTCTCATCTCATTGGCAAGAACATAAATCGTCACATCAGTGACACTCGGTTGCAAGGGTTCTTTTTGTATCTGGGCAGCCATGTAGAAGGCACTAGAATTTTAATTTGGGAGATTCAAATCAAGGCAGGTAGTGTTGAGGAAAAAAGAGAAGCCAGGCCTAGAAAGATGGGAGGTTGTGTGAAGCTTTGCAACACACATCAGTAGCAAGGAGATGGATGGACCGCTCTGCTGGTTGGTTTGATTTGCACAGACATTTTTCTTTCTTTCCTTCTTCTTCTTTTTTTTTTTTTTTTGGTACCAGGGATTGAACTCTGACACTTAACCACTGAACCACATCCCCAGCTCTTTTATTGAGAGACAGGATCTTGCTGAGTTGCTTAGGGCCTTGCTAAGTTGCTGAAGCTGGCTTTGAACTTGGACTCCCCCTGCCTCAGCCTGGGATTACAGGCATGGGCCACCGTGCCCCGCCTGCACGTAATATTTTTTGACAAAGTGTGCCAGGAAGAACTGTGATTGGGAGAAGCTCACAGAAGGGGGAGATTTATCTGCTCCAGTCCCTCCTGTCTTCTGGTTCTCACAGGCCAAGGTTCACTCCCAATGGGATCTAATTCTTCTCTATCCCTGTTTCAGATGCTCTGGAAATAGATGGATGACTTCCTGTGAATGAAGTGGGCAAGTGGGGAAAGGCACTTAGGAGAACCCGAGAAGGTGTACAAGGTCCTTGTTCCAATATATTACTTAATGTCATCTTGAGGGGAAAAGAGAAGGGACCTCAATTAAAAAAAAACAAAAAACTTACTGAGTCCCAGGCTCAGTGGTACATGCCTATAATCCCAGCAGTTTGGGAGGCTGAGGCAGGAAGATTGTGAGTTCAAAGCCAGCCTCAGCAATTTAACAAGGCCCTAAGCAACTCACTGAGACCCTGTCTCTAACTAAAATTTAAAATATGGGTATGGGCTGGGGATGTGGTTCAGTGGTTGAGAGCCTGTGGGTTCAATCTCCAGTACAAAAACAAACAAACAACAAACAAACAAACAAAACAAAGAAAAGAAAACCTGTAGAGGCCTAGGTCTCATCTGCACACCAAAGAGTCTTCTTGTGCTTTAGCTCAAAAGGATCATATTCAATTTTTTACTTCTAACCTTTATTTCAAAGGAAAAAAATACACGTTGGGGCTGGGGTGTGTGGTTGAGTGGTAGAGTGTGTACTTAGCATGTGCAAGGCGCTGGGTTCAAGCTTAATTGGTTTTCTTGCACATAGTCAGGTGATTTCACAGGTATAAAGCCTATTCATTGGTGTCTAGCAGAAACTCAGGACTTATCCCATCAAGTCTTCATCTGTGTAACTAAGGACATTAGGGTTCACCCTTCATATTTTGAAGCATTACTCCCTATCCTCCACCTCTCCAGAGGTGTTATAGACAGAGTGTATGTCCCATAAAGTAAACTGCTGCATTTTCTTGACTCAGCTATTCCTGGTTGCAAAAACAATGATTCCTGTAGCCCATGCCAGTTTCCAAGTGAGAAAATAATTAGGAAGTTTCATTCACAAGCCGGGCACAGTGGTGCTCGCCTGTAATCCCAGTGGCTCAGGAGGCTGAGGCAGGAGGATCTCGAATTCAAAGCCAGCCTCATCCCTGGTAACCCTCCCGCCCCCCCAAAAAAGATTCATCCACAGACCTCTCGCCATTTCTCCTCCAAGCCTACTTGTATAAATCCACTGGGTTCCAAGCAGAGTGTGGTGGCACACCCCTGTAATCCCTGCGCTGAGAGGTGAAGGCCGGAGGATCATAAATTTGAGGTAAGCCTCAGCTCTTTGGGGAGACCCTGAGCAACTTAGCAAAACCCTGTCTCAAAATTAAAAAAGAAAAAAAAAAAAGCTGGGAATGTGGCTCCATGGTTAAGTGCCCCTAGGTTCAATCTCCAATACCAATTAAGTAAATAAATGAATGAATAAAAAATAAAACTGGAGTCAGCAACACTGGGAACTGTCCTTTCTAGTTCTAAATCCTCAAAAAAGATAGAGGTACAACCAGAGAGAGAGAGCCTTTGGAAAAGAATAGTAGGGGAGACGAGGTTTGAGAGATTTGAGTGTAAACAAATGAACAAGCTAGCCTCTGCTCTTTACTCTAGCCACTCCCCTTGACTCAGTTTCCCTGTCTCCCTCCCTCCAGAAATATAGAATGTCATGGTGTGGATGTGAGGTGTCCCCAAAAGCTCACATGTGAGATGGTGCAAGAAGGTTCAGAGGAGACGTGACTGGGTTGTGAGAGACTTAACCCAACCAGTGAATGGACCCCTGATGGGATTAACTGGGTGGTGGCTGGAGGAGGTGGGTGTGGCTGGAGGAGGGGGCATTGGGGGCGTGGCTTTGGGGTCTCTATTGTCTCTGGAGAGTGGAGTCTCTCTCTGCTTCCTGATCACCATGTGAGCTGCTTCCCTCCATCACACTCTTCCTCCATGATGTCCTGCCTCCCCTCCAGCCCCGAGGGATGGAGCCTGCTGTCTGTGGACTGAGACCTCTGAAACCCTGAGCCCCCAGATAAACTTTTCCTCCTCTACAGTTGTTTGGGTTGGGTCTTTTAGTCATAGCAGTGAAAAAGCTGAGTAAAACAGATCCTGTCTCAAAATAATAAGTTAAAAGGGCTAGTGATGGAGCTCAGTGGGAGCATCCCTCTGGGTTGAATCCCCAGTACCAGAAAGAAAGAAAGGTAAGGTGGGGGACAAAGAAAGAAAGGAAGAAGAAAGAGCTTTTGTTCCAAGCCACTAGGTTTATAACATAGCAATACACAGCCGAACGGTTTCCTTATCTGTCAAATGAGAAGAGGGAATGAAATCATGATATTTCAAATTCTTATCAGCCTCAGAATCCCTGCTCCACACACAATGCTATCGGGGAGCACAACATGCATGTAACTGTCAGGACTGCTTTTGGGGACACAAGTGACAGAAACCTCAACTGAAGTGACTCAGACAACAGTGGCTTCTTCCTTCCGTGGCAAGAAGTCTCCAGCCAGGAGGTTGCTGCAACAACTTCAGAGGCTCATGGAGGTCAGAGCCAATGTGTCCCTATAGCCAATGTGTCCCCGTGACCAGTGCACCCGTCAGGCTCACAGCTACATGGCCCCACGGCTCCTGATTTGTGGCAGATGGGATGCTAGCGTGGAAGAGAGGATCCAGGAAGAGAGAGACGGCACCAGCCACGCGGGGTTCCCTTCCTAACAAGGAAGTCGTCGTTTTCCAAAAACTTGAGCAGCAGTTCACCTCTGGGGTTTCGTGGCCAGACTGGGGGACACATCAACTCGCAGCTGCCAGGGAGGCCGAGAAGCTGAAGGTCCTGAGTGACACTGAGCATCCTCTATGGTGTGAAGTTGAGCTGTTGTCACTACACACAAAATCAGAGCCTCAGAGGAAAGGAGGGGACAGGTAGAGCAATAGACAGCCAGCTCCCGAAATAATGTCCAAGAAGAAAGTGGCGCTCATCTCCCTGAATGAGGGAAAGACGGTCCAGGATTCCGCCTCTTTTTCCCAACTATTCTCTTTCACTACTGTGGGTTGTAGGGGCCCTCAAGAGACCCCAGGGCTTCTGAAAGTCACTGCACTATTTTTATTTTAAATTTTATTTTTTGCTTTTGTTTATCAAATACATTTTTTAAAATATTTTATTTGTTGTTTTTAGTTACACATGACAGTAGGGTGTATTCTGACCTATCACACACACATGGAGTCTAACTTCCCATTCTTGTGGTTGGACATGATGTGGAGTTTCCCTGGTCGTGTGTTCATATGTGAACACAGGAAAGTTCTGTCCCATTCACTCCACTGTCTTTCCCATTCCCATCCCCCTCCCTTCCCTTCATTCCCCTTTGTCTCATCCAGTGAACTTCTTTTTTTTTTTAATATACTTAGTTGTTGATGAACCTTTATTTATTTATTTATATGTGATGCTGAGAATCAAACCCAGTGCCTTATACATGCCAAACAAGCACTCTACCAGTGAGCCACATCCCCAGCCCTAACCCAATGAACTTCTATTCTTCCCTTCCTCCTCACTCCACTCCCATTATGAGTCAGCAACCACATATCAGAGAAAACATTTGGCTTTTGGTTTTTTGGGATTTGCTTATTTCACTTAGCATGATACTCTCCAGTTCCATCCATTTACCAGCAAAATGCCATCATTTCATTCTTCTTTATGGCTCAGTAATATTCCACTGTGTACATATACCACATTTTCTTTATCTAATCATCCGTTGAAGGGCACCTAGGTTGGCTCCATAGCTTAGCTATGGTGAATTGAGCTGCTATAAAGTGGCTGTGTCACTATAGTCTACTGTACTATATTTTGACACCTTTTCCTGCTCTGACATTCTAGAATCTATGTAGAGATTTCATGGGGTACCTTGTTCCTTGCTTCTTCTCTTACTCCCTGCTCCTTTGATATGAGCATCTTACCTTTGATCTGTCTTAAATTGTAAGCCTTCTCCTCGCAGCATGCTGTCTCCTTCCTTCCTTCCTTCATTCTTCAACCTCCTTTTGGAAGCCAAATGAAATCATTAGGAACAGATTACAGATGGTTTTCAGGAGTGTTGTTCCAGTGATCTTCACAGATCCTCTGTGAGGTAGGTGTTATTGCCGGCACTTTGCAGATGACAGCACGAAGCTTGGGAAGATGGACAAATGAGACCAGGGCTGAAGTGGTCCCAAACTGCCTGAGTACACATCAAGTATGCTTTGGTTTTGTTTGTTTTTTTAAAAAAAATACTTTTGTAGTTGTTTAAAGTAAAGATTTTTGTAGTTGTCAATAGACTTTATTTATTTATTTTTATGTGGTGCTGAGGATCGAACCCAGTGCTTCACACATGCTAGGCAAGCTCTCTACCACTGAGCCACAACTCTAGCCTCAAGTGTTCTTTGTATTGACTAAATTCCAGCCTCTTCCAGTCCCTAGGACTAGAATAGTGATATAAGGTCAAATGAGGTTCTTGCCTTTATGAGATGTATGTTCTGGAACAGAAAAGACATTCAAGGGGGCTGGGGATACAGCTCAGTGGGTAGAGTGCTTGCCTTGCATGCACAAGGTCCAGGGTTCAGTCCCCAGGAACACACACACACACACACACACACACACACACACACAGAACTGGCAGGTGAACAAAGCCATAATTTCAGATAGTAGAATGGGCTCAGAAAACAATTAAACAGGATAAACCCAAGAGCTTTGTTGTGGACTTCCTGGAGGTAGGTGCCTGGGGAAGCTCTCTGTGGCAAAGGTCATTTGAAATGAGAAATACTGTCCATCTGGGAAGAAGAGCTCCAGGGTGCCACTAAGGGACTTGCAAATTTGAGGAACTGTAAGGTCCAGTGTTTTATCAGCACTTTTTTCACTGCTATATCCAAAAGACCCACCAGAACAACTGTAGAGGAAGAAGAGTGTATCGGGGGCTCAGGGTTTCAGAGGTCTCAATCCACAGACAGCAGGCTCCATCCCTCAGGGCTCGAGGGGAGGCAGGACATCATGGAGGAAGAGTGTGGTGGAGGGAAGCAGCTCACATGGTGATCAGGAAGCAGAGAGAGACTCCACTCTCCAGAGACAAATAGAGACCCCAAAGCCACGCCCCCAATGCCCCCTCCTCCAGCCACACCCACCTGCCTCCAGCCACCACCCAGTTAATCCATCAGGGGTCCATTCACTGGTTGGGTTAAGGCCCTCACCACCCAGTCATGTCTCCTCTGGACCTTCCTGCACCGTCTCACACGTGAGCTTTTGGGGGACACCACATCTAAACCATACAAGGGTCTCTAGGTTGCCGAGGCTGGCCTAGAACTTGATCCCCCACCTCAGCCGGCTGAGTTGCTGGGAATAGAGGAGAGTACCACTGTGCCCCACGAAACAGCTTTTTTGTTCTCTCTTCACAGTTGTGACCTGACCCCAGACAGGTTCTGTTCCTCTTGGTGTCTTCAGTGGCTCACAGGCCACATTCGCCTCACACCTCAGCAGGAATGGCTGGAAGGCTGGGCTCACCTGGGTCACTGTCCTCTCTCTCTGTCTCCTCAAGGAGTCTCAGAGCTTCTTGTCTCTGTCCACGTGGCCTCTGCATTTGGCCTGCACAGCCAGCTGCCCAGACTTTCTACGTGGCTCCTCAGGCTCTTCAAGGCCTCTAAGGCTTAGGCATAGGGTCTGGCATAGGGTCACTTTTGCCATGTCTCGTTAGTTTAAATGAGTCACAGGACCATTTGGATTCAAAGATAGAGGCTCCCGAAGGCCGTGAACGCAAGCAGGTGTGCTTTACTGGGGGACGGAGCATTGCAGATTAGCTGCCACCGAAACTGAGGCCCAGACTCTGAAAGCTATTTGCCTCAGCTAATAGAGTCATAATTATTTAAATTAGAATATCAAACCAAGTGCAGTGGTGCAGGCCTGTCATCCCAGCTGCTCAGGAGGCTGAGGCAGGAGGATCATGAGTTCAAAGCCAGCCTCAGCAACTTAGCAAGGCCCTAAGCAACTCAGTGAGACCCTGTCTCTAAATAAAATACAAAATAGGGCTGGGGATGGGGCTCAGGGGTTAAGCACCCCTGAGTTCAATCCTCAGTACCAAAATAAAATAAATTAGGAAATCACTGGAGGACTGAGAGCTCCAAAGCAGGATGGCAGAAGGATGAGGGGAAAGAGAAAGTATTTATCCTTAGCCCAGGTTTTCAGATCTCTCCACTATTGATATTTGGTGTCAGGTAAATTGTGTAGAGGGCTTTCTTGTGTATCAACTGCTGACTGTAGTTCAGATGTTGCCCCAAAGGGCCATGTGTCAAAGGCTTGGTCCCCAGGGCAGTGTTACTGGGAGGTGCTGTGGACCCCCAGGAGGTGGGGCTCAGTGGGGTCCTTAGGTCATTGGTACATGCTCTTGAAGCAGCTTGTGGGACCCCAGTCTCTTCCCGTTTCCCTCCTGCTCCTAAGATAAGCCATTTAGCAATTTGCTTTGCTGTGTGCTCTCCAACATGGTCATCCATCACTCACAGATCCAAGCATCAGGACCATTCCATCTTGGACTGGAGCCAAAACTCCAAAACGGTGAGCCAAAACCAACCTTTTATCTTTAAAAGTTAATTGTCTTGGGTATTTTATTCAAGTGTCATGAAGCTTATACCCTCTAGATGGATGGACGCATAGATACAGCATCTAGAGGATGCTGTATCTTCTCCCCTCAATTTGTGACAATAAAAAAAACAAAAAACCTCCAGATGTTGCTAAATGTCCCATTGGGTGAAAACCCACTCTTTAGTTGAGAAACAGCATCCCAGCCTTAGGGGTGTTTAGATGTCTGAAACTTCTCAGAAGCCAGCTGGGCGGAAGGCCTGTCTTCCAGGTAGACCAGTAGAATTTATTTATTTGTACTGGGGATTGAACCCAGGGGCACTTAACCATGGAGCCACATCCCCAGCCCTTTTTATGTTTTGTTATGAGACAGGGTCTCCCTGAGTTGTTCAGGGCCTCACTAAGTTGCTGAGGCTGGCCTTGAACTTGTGATCCTGCTGCCTCAGCTGCCTGAGCAGCTGGGATTACAGGCATGCGTCACTGCACCTGGCAACTAGTGGAACTGATATTCTTAAATTCTTCCTTTGGGAAATGAAAAGGACAAGGAGAGTCAATATTGTAGTCTGGCTGCATGTTTTATGTGCAGTCTTTACATTGGCTCAAGGTATGTTAAGTGTCTGCTCTAAACGCCCCAAGTTTATTTTATTTTTTTAAAAATATTTTTTTAGACGTTGGTGGACCTTTATTTTATTCATTTATTTATATGTGGTGCTGAGAATTGAACCCAGTGCCTCACACATGCTAGGCAAGTGCTCTACCACTGAGCCACCACCCCAGCTCCCCAAGTTCATTGTTAAGCTTTTAAGATGATGTCCCCCAAGTCAAATCTGAACAGGTGTCCTGCTTCACTGCCAGGGTACACAGCACGAACCAACTCCCTCATGCCTTTGCCTTTTCTTTTATCAAGAATCATCTTTAGAGAAGTAGGTGGATTTTAAAGCCCTGAGATTAAGTGAGATCAGCTTGAGAAATAGGCAGGTAAAGAAAGAAGAAAAGATAGTGGTATGGGCCAGAATCCACCCTGAGGCCCTCCAACAGGTAGAGGTGGGGAGGGAGGAAGGGAGGGAGGGACAGACAGATAGATAGATGATAGATGGACCCATAGATACATAGATGACAGATGGACACAGAGACACACACATAGATGTATAGACACATAGATGGACACATAGATAGATAGATACACAGACACATAGATAGTTAAATAGATAAAGTAGACCACTAGGATCCAGAAAAATGCTTATTAACAGAAGACCAGAAAAATGGCTGAATATAGTGGCATACACCTATAATCCTACCTCCTCTGTGGCTGAGGCAGGAGGGTTGCAAGTTCCAGGCCAGCCTGGGAAACTTAGTGAGACCCTATCCCAAAATAAAAAATAAAAAGAGCTGGAGATGTGGCTCAGTGGTAAAGTGCCCCTGGTTTCTATCCTGGTACTGGAAAAAAAGAAAGGAAGGGAGGGAGGAAAAAGAAATTAAAAAAAATGTATGTATGTGCACGAATATACATATATATATATATACACACACACAAGCCTTTTGTTTTTTTCCTAGTTTGTAGATACACACATTAAAATGCATATACACATGTATAGGCACATACTTTTATACATGCGTGCATATATTTATGTGTGCATGTGTGTGCAAACTTCATATGTACGCATGCGTATGTGTGTATGTATACAGATGTATGTACAGATATATCCTACTCAGTTGAAAACCTATTGAATCTCTGGATTAGCAAGAATAATTGGAAGTCTCTCTGATTATACTTGGACTAACAGAGGAACTGACCTCTCAGTGCCGGGTCCAGTCTTGGGATTGCCTCCTGTAGAACCTGAGGGGGAATGCCATGAGCTCTGGGGAACCAGCCTGCCTAACACACCCAGGGTCCACAGTGCCTAGAAAAGGGTGTGACACAGGGCAGGTGCTCATGATGAGTTTGTTGAATGAACAGGTGTCTGTACTCAAAGAACTCAGGAAGGGCCAGGTGACTTTCGTGATTAGGTATAGCTCTGTGTGACTGCACCGTGATCAATGCTGCTGGTCCCTGCTTGGATCCTGTCCATCTAGAGGGGCGCCCAGCCTCCAGCTGCTGTGAGCAGTGGCTTGATCCAGGTCAGAGATGATGATCTGTGACCAGGGATTGTCATAGAAATATTACAGGTGGTTGGTTCTGTTCAGTCTCCAACACTCTAGGGGGTAACTGGTACCCAACTGCTGGGTACATTTTGACAGCAGAGCTGACCTGAACTCCTGGTGGCTAGGATATGGAAAAGTGACACAAAGAGAACAGGCAAGGATGATCCACGGGTTCTGGCCAGAGCAGCTGGGTGGAGGAAGTTGAGGTTTGCTAAGATTTGGAACAAGTCGGGGGTGGGGCAGAGACACAGAAATGCACGTTTGGTCATGTTAATTCCCAGCGTATCTGCTAGGTGTCCAAGAGGACAAACTGAGTAAATGGTTTAATACTTGAATCTGAGGTTCACAAGATAGACTGGGGCTAGAGATAATTTGGGAGTTATCTGCATATGGATGATGTTTAAAGCCACAAGACTGAAAAAACAAACAAAAAAATCACCCACAGATTGAGTGTATTTAGAGAACAGAACAATAAGGGTTGAACCCCAGAAACTTTTTTTAAAATATATTTTTTATTTGTTCCTAATTAGTTACACATGACAGTAGAATGCATTTGGACCCATCATACACAAATGGAATATAACTTCTAATTCTTTTATTGTACATGATGTAGAGGTACACAAGTCATGCAATCATATATGCACATAGGGTAATAATATCCAATTCATTCTACTATCATTCCTACCCTCATACTCCCTTCCCTCCCTTCATTCCCCTCTGTCCAGTCCAAAATACCTCTATTCTCCCCCTTATTGTGAATTAGCACCCACATATCAGAGAAAACCTTTGGCCTTTGATCTTTGGGATTGGTATGAGAGTCTCCATTTCCATCCATTCACCAGCAAATGCCATAATTCATTCTTCTTTATGGCTGAGTAATAGTCCATTGTTTATTGATACCACATTTTCTTTATCCATTCATCTGTTGAAGGACACCTAGGTTGGTTCCATAGCTTAGCTATGGTGAATTGAGCTGCTATAAACATGGATGGGGCCATGTCACTCTAGTGTGCTGATTTTAAGTCCTTGGGTATAAACCTAGGAGTGGGAAAACTGGGTCAAATGGTTGTTCTAGTCCTAGTTTTCTAAGGAATCTCCATACTGCTTTCCTTAATGGTTGCACCAATTTACAGTCTCACCAGCAATGTATGAGTCTATCTTTTTCCCCACATCCTTGTCAACATTTATCATTGCTTGTATTCTTGGTGATTGCCATTCTGACTTAACCCTAGGAACTTTAAAGGTAAAGGTCAGTCCCAAAGTTTCTATAAGAGTCACTTCCTTGCAGTGTAATAAGTTTCTCAGTCTTTTCTCAGATCTACAAATTTGGTTTCATTACTCATCATTTGAATCAAATTATCGTTGCTCCAGGTATCTATGGCTGCATAACAAACTTGACCAAAACTCAGTGACTTAAAACACCATTGATTTTAATATATCTTCTCATTTTGCAGTGTCCAGTGTGGGCTGGGCTGGCGATTCTTCTGGTTTACTTGGGGTACCTGGAAGACTGTCACTGGTATTCTGCTGGGGAATGAATGAATACATTCATGGAAGAGGGATGTGGAGTGAATCTTATGGCCGATCACATAGGAGCAGGTGAGAAGGGTTACACTCTCCTGTGCAGGAAGGGAGGGAGGGTTGGACCTTCCTGGAGAGAGGCTCTCAGGGCAGCTGCAGAAGTGCAGGGAAATGACCAGAAGTCTGGAGAATTGCAGCATAAATAAAGAGAGACAGTTTATAGGGAGCAGAGAATCCAGAATCCCACTGGTGTGTAGGTGTTCCTCGAGATCGCTGCTTTCATCTCATTGATGACTGAGCCTTGACCTTGGGAGCTGAGGACTCCTGAGTCAGAAGCCATAGCTCTATGTATTTCTTTTTTGGGGAGAGTACCAGGATTGAACCCAGGGGTGTGTAACCACCAAGCCCCATCCCCAGCCCTCTTTATATATTTTATTTAGAGACAGGGTCTCACTGAGTTGCATAGGGCCTCACTAGGTTGCTGAGGCTGGCTTTGAACTGTGATCCTCCTGCCTCAGCCTCCTGAGCCACTGGGAATACAGGTGTGCGCCACTGCACCTGGCTCTACGTACTTCTCAGGGAATATGTTCTAGACTTTTCAGGAAGAAATAGTTGTTTCTTCTTTTGTTTCTTCATAGCATTTTGAACCCAGGAAATCCTCATTAACTGAGGAAAACACCAGATAAAGTCACTCAAAATGAGGAGCGCATTTTAGTGCATAATATAGGCATGTATTTGGGGAGAAGGCAGGTTTGGCAGCAATTTACTTTGAAAGAAAATAAAAATAAAATTACAAAAAACAAATTATTTATTTTCTTATTCAATAAAATGTTATTTCTGGTTGCGACTAGATGCAAGAGACAAAGAACGAAATAAGTGTTGATTGTTTCATTTGTCATACAGTTTTATTGAATAAAATTTTATAAAATGACAAGTCATCCGTCATTCAAATGTCACTTTGCTATTTTATTAATGAAAGATTGCTTTTGTATACTCACACACACTCATACACACACATACAATGCTTTAAAATTTTTTGGTCTGTAATTTATTTATAGAAACAGTATAAGTTGGAAGGATACAATACAGCTCAATGAATTTTCCTTCTTTTTTTTTTTTTTTTTTTTGGTACTGGGGATTGAACTCAGGGGCACTTAACCACTGAGCCCCATCCCCAGCTGTTTTCATATTTTATCTAGAGACAGGGTCTCACTGAGTTGCTTAGGTCCTCGCTAAGTTGCCGAGGCTGGCTTTGAACTTGCGATCCTCCTGCCTCAGCTCCTGGGATTTCCAGGTGTGGCTGGTTCTCATTTTCATAAACCATCCCCAGGAACGCAGTTGGCATCTAGCTCTAGAACAGAACATGACCAGCAGCTAAGTGTTCCCCTTGTCCAAATGCAGTCAGGACCCAACCCTACCCCTCCACCCAGGTAGCAACTCTCCTGACTTCTAATAACAGGGGTGAGTTTTGATTGTTCTTGAATTTTATATGAATTTAATTGCATTTTGTTAGTTGGCTTCTTATTCTCATATCTGTAAGGTTTACATATGTTGTTGCTGGTAGTGATTTGTTTGTTTGTTTGTTTTGCTTTCTTTTTCTTTTCTTTTTGGTTGTTGGTGTAGGTCCGTTTAAAAATGCATTATTATTGCTGTGTTCTCCATTGCATCAGAGATACCAAAGTTCATCTGTTCCACCATTGATGGGTATTTGGGAAGCTTCCAGTTCGAGGTGCTTGGTCATGCTTAGGATGCTCCATTCCAAAGTATGTCTCCTTGGCATTCGAGAAAGCTGCAGGAGCAAGAAAGTCTCTGTGCTCCTTGTTGCCTTGGAAGCAGTCCACAGAGTCTAGCCAGCCTACCCCTGAAGGTCATAGACCTTCTTCCCAAGAAATTCCTGGCATTCTCTTCTATCCCCACAGAAAGGGATGAAGATGAGGACATGCCCCTCCTGCCCCCCAGTTTTTCACCATTAAATCCTACCCTGTTGTTCCCTGGCTATACTTACGCCTGCCCCCTCCATAAAAAATATAGCTTCTGTAATCCCAGCAACTCAAGAGGCTGAGGCAGGAGGATTTCAAGTTTGAGACCAGCCTGGACAATTTTGTGAGACTCTGCTTTAAAATAAAAATACAAAAAAGGGCTGGGGACTTGGCTCAGTGGTAGAGTACCCTGAGTTAATCCCCTGTGCCACCCCCCCCCCATACACACACATTTATTTATTATGTATTTATTTTTCCCTATTTGGATTTTCATTTCTGTTATGGTTGGGGTGTGAGGTGTCCCCCAAAAGCTCACGTGTGAGACAGTGCAAGAAGGTCCAGAGGAGACATGACTGGGTTGTGAGAGCCTTAACCCAACCAGTGAATGGACCCCTGATGGGATTAACTGGGTGGTGGCTGGAGGAGGTGGGTGTGGCTGGAGGAGGGGGCATTGGGGGCGTGGCTTTGGGGTCTCTGTTTGTCTCTGGAGAGTGGAGTCTCTCTCTGCTTCCTGATCACCATGTGAGCTGCTTCCCTCCACCACACTCTTCCTCCATGATGTTCTGTCTCCCCTCGAGCCCTGAGGGATGGAGCCTGCTGTCTATGGACTGAGACCTCTGAAACCCTGAGCCCTCAAATAAACTTTTCCTCCTCTCCAGTTGTTTTGATCAGATTTTTAAGTCACAGCAGCGAAAGAGCTGACTGATACAATTTCTAAAAGTTCCCAGGTCACATAAAATTTAAGAAGGAAATTTGCATGTTTTTCTCTTATTAATCTGCCTTTTGTTACAGGAGTCTGAGCCATGAACCTATACTGACAGGGAAAAGATATTACTGTGTCTCTTTGTGCCTGTCATGAACATTTTAGGGCAGGAGATTTGGTGCACTTGTGTAGGCATTTCTCTTGGGTCACGCTGTGGTTGTTCTTGTCTGGCCCTGATCAAAATTGTTGCTTCAGTGATGTATCCTTGTTAGAATTCTTATGTGTTGACTCTGACAATTGATACATTTTACAAAAGAGTACCTAGTGGGGCTGGGGCTGGGCTGGGGATGTCTCTCAGTGAGAAAGCACTTGCCTAGCAAGTGTGAGGCCCTGGGTTTGATCCCCAGGATAGCAACAACAACAACAAAAAAATCAACGATTCAGCACAAAAATGAAAAGTTATGATACCCCCAATTTTGCAGATACAGAAGCAAAATAGCAGGGTGCAAATGAGATTATTAAAACGATTTTTTTAATCATAAGAGAAATAGCATTGATGCTTCTGTTTTGTGGAAGGCACCTAGTAAAACAGAAGCCCTCAAGGAGATGACGCTTCCTGTTAAGCTCTCATTCATGCTGTGTCTCCAGTACATGCAAAAAAAAATCTCCCCCACACATCACCCAGCGACTGCAGGCTGGAGAAGTGGTCCACATCTTTAGAATAGATGAAAGACGTTGCAGAGCAGCGAGAAGTTGACATATCTCACTTGTGGGGGGTGCGGGATCGTCATCAAGGCCCTGCGTCATGGTGAAATTGGCAGTATTTTTGTTCTTCCTTTTAGGCAGATAAATAACAATGCGTTCAGGAGCGGCGATGGCTTAGAGCTGGTGACATATGGTAATTAGGAGGATATTAAAGCTATAATTTATTAGTGCTAGTGTTGTACTCAGCAATTTACAAACATTCTCCCATTTAATTTAATCTTCACAGCAGCTTTATATGATAGGGAAGATTTGGGGCCAGGGAGACATTAGGTACTTGGAGCAAAGCTACGTGGTAGTGATGGAGTCGGCCTCTTTCTGAATGATTCCTGCCCAGGGCTGGGAGGTCTGAGAGTGTCCAGCTGCGCGAGTGGAAGATGAGTTCAGTCCAGGTGAGGAGGGCAGCAAGGTCTTCTTGGTATCGTGTCGGGCTACTGTTCTCTCCTCCAGCTTCACCTCCGGCCCCAGTTCTCACCCTCTGTTAACTGCATGGGTTGATAGAGCTTAACAGTGTTCTTATAATCTCCCGGTTGCAATATTATCCCCTGTCGTGTCTGTTTTCAACACAACGGCTAGAGTGAATATTTAAAACCTGAAGCAGCCAGGTGCAGTGGCACTGGCCCGTAATCCCAGCGCCTTGGAGGCTGAGGCAGGAGGATCAAAAGTTCAGAGCCAGCCTCAGCAATTTAACAAGGCCCTAAACAACTCTGTGAGAACCTGTCTTTAATAAAATATATTTTTAAAAAAGGTCTGGAGATGTGGCTCAGTAGTTGAGCACCCCTGGGTTCAACCCACAGTACTAAAAAAAAAAAAAAAAAAAAAAAAAAAAAGGTAATCCCTAAAGTAGAGAAACATAAATAAAATCTAAAGCAGAATATGTCACTTGTCAGGACTAGGGTGTAGCTCAGTGGTAGAGCCCTTGCCTAGGATGCAGGAAGTCCTGGGATTGATCCCCAGCACTGATAAACAAATAAATAAGCAAGCAATTAAATAAATGTAAAGAAAAAAAAATAAATGTGTTGCTCCTTTATCCTTCCAAGGATTCCTACCTCACTTGGCGTGAAAACTGAAGTCATCATAGCTCTCTGAAAGGCCTTGGGCCTGGTGACCTTACGCCACTCTCTGACTTCTTCTCTTATCATCCCCCTCCTGTAGTCCCAGCCATAGCAGCCTTTCTCAGTGTGGGTCCCCCACCTGGAACAGACGTGGAGACAAGGATTTGAGTGTCATTCTCTTTTTTGGAAAGTGAAGGGAATGCCCTTAGGAAATTGAAAGGGAGGTAGGAAAGGGAACTCTCCTGATACGGGGTGTGTGACTAAAGCCACGGTGGGCAACAGATATTGACCCCACTGGAAAGTTCTGGAAGCCAGGTCGTGCAAGAACTTAGCCTGCCTGAGGGGCAGGGGGCTTGGATCTCTATCCAGCAACTCCTGTCTGTCCCTGGCCTGTGTCACCTCCTGCCACTGCTAGCAAGCTGTGTGTGGGGGCAGGACAGGGGTCAGGCCAGAGAGAGCCCTCAAGCAAAATGAGGGCTGATGCAGGTCATCTGATGTTAGCCAGGTGCTGAAATGGCTAGGCCCGACTGTGTGGGCAGGACCTGAGGAAGTCCCTCACAGGCCCCTGACGTTGCTGTCCCTCTCCCTGGAACACTCCTCCCTTAGATACGCAGACATCGCTCCTTGAGAGCTATACAAGCTCACATGACTCCTGGTGTGAGTGAGGGAGGGTCTTTTCTGATCCCTTCTCTAAATCGTCCCCAACTCCTAACACATGCATATATGTTATTTATTGTCTTTCTTCTCCAAGTAAATTCAGGCACCAGGAGGGCAGAAATTTTGATCTGCTATAATTGTTGCATTATCCTCAATGCCTAGCACCATGTCTGGCACATAATAGAAGTTCAATAAATATGGAATAGACATTTGAAAGGTTCTTGTTTTGTGTTTTACAGTACTGTAAACTGAACCCTGAACTACATCCCCAGGCATTTCCATTTTTAATTTTGAGTCAGGGTCTCTGTAAGTTGCCAAGGCTGATGTCAAACTTGTAATTCCCCTTCTTCAGCCTCTGGAGTGGCTGGGATCACAGGTGTGCATCATCACACCCGGCATGAAAGATCAGATCTTCATAATCTCTGTTTTGGCCAGGTGCAGTCATGAATGCCTATAATCTCAGCAGCTCGGGAGGCAGAAGCGTGAGGATCATGAGTTCAAAGCCAGCCTCTGCAACTTAGCAAGGCCCTAAGCACCTCAGTGAGACCCTGTCTCTATATAAAATACAATATAGGGCTGGGGATGGGGCTCAGTGGTCGAGTGCCCCTGGGCTCAATCCCTTGTGCCAAAAAGTAAATGAATAAATCCCTATTTTGCTCCAGTGTTTATTTATTTATAGTCACCTATAGGGATGAAGAATATGATTAATTGCTATCTTCACAGTTTATATATATATTGTTGTTGTTTTTGAGATGGGAGGATCTTGCTATGTTGCCCAGGATCATCTCTCTTTCTTTCTTAATTTTAATTATTAATTTTTAGATGTACATGACACCCAGCCTCATCTCTAACTGGTGGGCTCAAGAGATCTTCCCCCCTACGCCCTCTGGGTTTGGGACTACGTGCACACACACACCAGCAGGCCTGGCAGATTGGCATCTTCCAACTTGAACGTACCCTTGTTTATATTTGAGGCCTGGTTGTGAATTCCTTTAAATGCACCCCTGCCCATTCCACAATTGACGAGTATCTTGTCTCGTGCCAGGCACTCTTCAAAGAACTAAAAAGTGACAGTATATCAGCCAGGAATGACTTTTGGCACAAAGTGACAGAAATGCTGAAAGCATGGTTTAAACCAAGTGAGGGTCTCATTTCCCCCATGTAATTAGAAGTCTAGACAAAGGCCAACCAGGGCCCCCACAGTGGCTCCATGGGGGCCATCGGGACCATGTCTGCCTTTCCCTTCTCCCTGGGGTCTCAAGCTTGCTGCTCCAGCAACCAGCAGCCTCTACATTCCAGGCAGAGAGGAGAGATGGCAAAGGGAAATGTGTATTCCAGAGGATTCCTCACCTGGGAAGAGCATTCCTAGAAAGCTCCTCGCTCATCTTGTGCAGCATTTATTAGTTTGCATTTTTTTTTTTTTTTTTTTTGTACCAGGGATTGAGCCCCATCCCCAGCCCTTTTCATATTTTATTTAGAAACAGGGTCTCACTGAGTTGCTTAGGGCCTTGCTAAATTGCTGAGGCTGGCCTTGAACTTGTGATCCTCCTGCCTCAGCCTCCTGAGCTACTGGGATTACAGGTGTGTACACTGTGCCCACCAAGAACCATGAAAGCTGTCACCATGGTGCAGAAAAAAATAGAAAACGAGACAGCAAACACCTCTCCACTTACCTGTACATGCCACTAGCAAAACACACCAAATAGCCACCAATGTTGTGCAGAGAGACTAAATATAAGAGGTGGAGTTCAGAGGTGACCCAGGTTCTGTCTCATACCTAGAAGTCGGGGAAACGGCTTTCAGAGTGATCTTGGCGCTGACTTCTAAATGATGGGACAGAAGCAGCCTTGCCAAGATCAACCACAATTTTACTGATCTTTTGTTGGTCACCATTTAATCCAGGACAGGAAGGCAGTCTCACCTTGTCTGCCTCGTTCTACACAATCCAGCCTTCCAGATAGGGCATCCATCATTCTTAGTTTTCCTGAACATTCTTTCAGTGCTGTCATGGGACCATTTTTTTCCTTCCTCCTCTTTTTCTCTTCTCTTCTCTCTTCTCCCTCAGGAAAAAAAAAAAAAATTGAAGTTCTATTTGAAGTTATTCCTTGACCACATGGTAAATGATCATGGGACTCGGGGTGGCAAGGAGGGCTGGTTTGCTGTTTGTTAAGCCGGGCAGAACACAATGCCAGGAAGACGCATCTCAGGGAAATAAACCAGATGTGGAAGATCCGTAAGAGAATGGGCGATTTGAGGGAAATCCTGCTTAACCCGTAAGACAGTCTGGCAAATGTCAATGTTATTGAAGGAGATGCGTCATGTGAGCTCAAAGATTTGGAATCTTGATGCTTCTCTGCGGCACTGGGAGAAACTCTATCCCTGTGTTACGGTCTCATTTCAATACAGCCTTAGAAAGGGGTTCACAAGCTTCATGTATTGTAAGTCAGTTGTTACTGAGAAATGTGCGTGTATGTGTGTGTGTGTGTGTGAGAGAGAGAGAGAGAGACTCTGAGTGTTGAATCAGCCTCATATATGTTAAGCAAGTTTTCTATCATTGAACCACACCCCCAGCCCTGAAATGTGCTTTTTATTTATTTATTTTTAAGACACTGTAAATTGAACCCAGGGGCATTTGACCACTGAGCCCCATCCCCAGCTCTATTTTGTGTTTTATTTAGAGACAGGATCTCACTGAGTTGCTTAGGGACTCACTAAGTTGCTGAGGCTGGCTTTGAACTCAGGATCCTCCTGCCTCAGCCTCCCGAGCTGCTGGGATTACAGACTTGCACCACTGCGCCCGGTTGAAATGTGATTTTTTTTACATGTGGAAATTTTACTGATCACAATAGGGATTATGAGGGCTGTGGATGTAGCCTGGTGGTACAGAGCTGGCTTAGCAAAGGTGAGGCCCTAGTTTCAATTCCCAGTACCCTCCCCCCAAAACACACAAAATAGAAAAGAAAAAAAGGATTACAATGTGACTGTATTTTTTCTTGAAACTGTCAGTGCATGATTTCTTGGGGTCTGTTGTTTTCTCCCAGTATTTTATGAGGTAGGTAGTTGTCCTATCTAAGGTGTGCTACATGTAGAAACACCTTTGTGCAAGTAGGGAACTACAATTTCTAAAATATCTAGCTAGATGAAAATCAGCAGATGCGTTCAAGTCCACTTTCAAGAGAATCAACGGAGGAGGGTGGGGAAATGTCAGGGAACACGGTGGCTATCTGCCACCTTACCTTACATTTACCAGTGACTTTTTATGCTTCATAGAGAAATGGTGAACATGCTTTCCATCCCATTTCATTTTTGAATCTGAATGTGGTCATACTGTGTTTTCTCCTTTGCTTTAAAGAGTAAGGATTCTTTATGGGATGGCTACTGAGGATTGAACCCAGGGGTGCACTACCACTTAGCCACATCCCCAGCCCTGTTCTTTTTTCTTTATCAAGGATTGAACCCAAGGGCACTTAACCACTGAGCCACACATTCCTTTTTTAATGTTTTATGTAGAGACAGGGTCTTGTGAAATTGCTTAGGGCCTTGCTAAATTGCTGGCTCCTGATGCAGCCTCCCAAGCCACTGAGATTATAGGTGTTGCACCACCATGCCTGGTTTCATTTTTTATCTTGAGACAGGGTCTTGCTAAGTTGCTGAGGCTGGCCTTGAACTTGAGATCCTCCTGCCTCAGCCTCCTGAGTTGCTGTGATTACAGGTGTGCAACTGAGTAAGAATAAGTACTTTTTCATCCCCAATTTCACCAAGATGGTGAGGTGATTCAGTACTTTTGTAAACGGCTACACCCAGATGACTTTTTAGCGTTATGTACCTTTTTATTATTTATCTGGATCTGTTAGTGCTGTGTAAATGCAGCCTAAGTGGAAAGGGTTTTTTGGCCATGGTGGGAGTGGAGCCCAGAGCCTTCCTCACACATGCTAGGTAAGTGCTCTACATTGAGTTACACCCCACCCACCCTCAGCTTTTCTTTTTAGTTGTAAGAAATCTGTATGATAACTGGGCATGGTGATGTTTGCCTGCAGCCTCAGCTTCTTAGGAGGCTGAGATGGGAGGATCACCTCAGCCCAGGAGTTTGAGACCAGCCTGGGCAATGTAGTGGAAACCTGTCTCAAAAAAACAAACAAAAACCTGTTTTCTGAGCTGGGTTTTGGCTCAGTGGTACAATGCTTTCTAGGCACGTGTGAGGCACTGGGTTCAATCCTTAGCACCACATAAAAATAGATAAATAAAATAAAGGCACTGTGTCAAAATAAAATATAAGGCACTGTGTCAATCTACAACAAATATTTAAACAAACAAAACAAAATTGTTTTCTGCCAGACACTGTGGAGCATGCCTGTAATCCAGCAGCTGGGGAGGCTGAGGCAGGAGGATCAGAAGTTCAAAGCCAGTCTCAGCAAAAGTGAGGGCCAAACAACTCAGCGAGACCCTGTCTCTAAATAAAATACAGAATAGGGCTGAGGATGGGGCTCAGTGATTGAGGGCCCCTGAGTTCAACACCTGGTTCAAAAAAAAAATACCTGTTTTGTTTTAGGGTGTGTGTGGGGATACTGGACATCAATCTCAGGGCCTCACGTATGTGAGGCACATGCTCCATTACTGAGCTATGTCTCCAACTCTTTTTAAAACTTTGAGACAGGATCTTGCTAAGCTGGCCTTGACTTGGGATCCTTCTGCCTCAGCCTCCCCATAGCTAGAATTGAGGGGTGGGATCACTCTAGGAAAATCTATGTTATAATAGAGTCAAACATGGCAATATCTTTAGGAAGCATGGCTCTTTCCTTTCCCCTCCCCTTGGATAATGATTTTTCTCTGTATAAAGAATCCCTACTCTTTATCCTATTGATCATAAACCCCCATATTCTTAATTTTTGAATTCCATGCCTTGTTCATGCACTAAATCTACTTATGGAATAAACTTTGAAGAAAAAAAGATTTTGATAGCCAGAAACGTTTTAAAAATGCTACCTGAATGGTTTAAATATAATATTGTATTAACATGAAGGAATTTATTTGCAATGATTAGCAACCATATTCTTAAAACATCTAATGAGAAAATGGTGTTATCATGTTGAGTTAAGATAAGGAGGCCAGGGAGAGCGGTCGCTGGAGCATTTCAGTTTTGTAAGATGCATTTGGAAAACTGGAACATGATATATCCCAGTATGAGGAACTGCATGGTGGAAATGTAATTTTTACTTTGTTATTCTGTATTTTCCTTCATGGTTATTTTTACACGGATTACTTTTACATGGATCTTTTTTTGTTACAATGAATACATAAAAACAATTTTTTGCTGGGGGAGGACACCTGGGGATTGAACCCAGGGGCATTTAACCACTCAACCCCGCCCCCTTTCTTTTTTCTTTTTGTATTTAATTTAGAGTCTGGCTGCCCTTGTTCTATACGATGGGGATGAAGAATGCATACGACCTTCAGAGCATGAGAACAGGGAAGAGACCATACATTGCTCAAAGAGAATTCCAGCCTAGCACCGAGGCACACGCCTGTCATCCCAGCGACCCCTGCGGCTGAGGCAGGAGGATCGCAAGTTCAAGATCATCCTGCGCAATTTAGTGAGAACTTATCTCAAAATAAAAATAAATAAATAAATAAAAAGGGCTGGGGATGTAGTTCTGTATTAGAGCAGTTGCCAAGCAGGTGTAAGGCCCTGGGTTCCATCCCCAATACTGCAAAATAAATAAATAAATAGATAAAGGAAAGAAAGAAAGAAAACAATATTATAATCTAGAGTTGGGTGCAGTGATGCACACCTGTAATCCCAGCAGCTCAGGAGGCTGAGGCAGGAGGATCTGAGTTCAAAGCCAGCCTCAGCAACTTAGGGAGGCCCTAAGCAACTCAGGGAGACCCTGTCTCTAAATAAAGAATAAAAAGGGCTGGGGATGGGGCTCAGTGGTTAAGTAGCCCTGGGTTTAATCCCTGGTATCCAAATACACACACACACACACACACACACACACATACACACACCCCACACGCACACACAAATACACACACACTCCAATGATCATAGCATTGGAAGGAAAGAAGAGCTAGAACGTTAAAAATATTACCATTTATGCTGAAATTGCAGCCTTTGCTATTTAAAGGTCTACTTAGTGGACTTCCTTCTAATTGGAAAACAAAACAGGGATTCCTAGCTGGGCTGGCTCTTTATCTCTTTCTGTTGAAACACAGATATCCTGTTGTGATAACCTTTGACACTTCATTACATTGCTACAGTAAATAACAACTGCCCCTATTTTGTCATGCTACCCCTGGTTAAACAGTGCCATTCATCACTGAACATAAAAGTTGACATTTTGGTGAATAGAAGGAAATGTCATTTGAATTCCTTTGCTGTGTTCACTAAATTTATTCAAGGGTTTTGAATGGTTTAACTGGCTAAGAAAACTCTGGAGTGGTTGGTTTGTCAGAGAGAACTGGCCCCCACCAAAAAGAAGATCCAGCCCATCTGGGGCCGGTGGCAAAACGTTAAGACTTACAGAACTTCACAGGAAACGTGAACCCGAGTCACCAAAACATCCACCAAGCCAAAATAGAGCAAGTAGAAAATAGTTGTTTGCAATTATTAATTATTCTCATTGAAATATCACCAATTTAGTCATTCTGTAGTAGATATTTAACTAATGGGAAAGATATCCGCAAGCTTTCTTATTGCTTAGAATTGCTTAAGTAGTTTTTTTGTTTACTATAAAAAAAAGACACTTGGGGCCCGGGCTGCGGCTCAGCGTAGTGCACATGTCTGGCATGTGTGAGGCCCTGGGTTCGATTCTCAGCACCACATATAAATAAATAAATAAAGGCCTATCAACAACTTTATATATATATATATATATATATATATATATATACACACACATATATACACACACATACATACATATATATGTAAAATAAATAAAAAATAAATAAAATAGACACTTATTGAAACAATGTTGAAAGACAAAAATGAATTCTAATCACTAAAAATCATTATGTACATAACTATGAATAAAGTCTTGGAAATTTTTTTTACTCTAATGTTGTTATATTGAATTGATTAGAAATTTTGCTCCTTTTTATTTTTGGTATTTGTCATTCTTAGTCAGTGTTTCTTAAATTAGGAAAAGACTGGCTTTATATAATACAAATTTTACTGAAAAATGTTTTACTTTTGTTTTTCTATGATCAACTTTTATTTTTATTAATTTACATGTTAATAAAAGAAATATTTTTAATCTTTGTTTCATGTTGATTTTTAGTTTCTTTCTAATCTTTTCTCTTTAATTTTTTTTTATATTTTTAGCTGTAGGTGGACACAATACCTTTATTTATTTATTTTATGTGATGCTGAGACTTGGACCCAGTGCCTCGCACATGCCAAGCAGGCGCTCTGCCACTGAGCTATAGCCCCAGCCCTCTAATCTTTTCAAGACTGTTTGTTTGGTTTTGGTTTGGTTTTGGTACCGAGGATTGAACCCAGGGATGCTTAACCACTGAGCCACATCTCCAGCTTTTAAAAAGTTATTTTTTTATTTTGAGACAAGGTCTCCCTGAGTTGCTTAGGGCCTTGCTAAGTTGCTGAGGCTGGCTTTGAACTTGCTTCCTCCTGCCTCAGCCTCCCAAGCTTTGGGATTATAAGTGTGCATCATGCCTGGCTTGAGACTTCATTTTAATAAAATACAAACTAGTCTGTGACCCAGTGACCTTGGTCCTACATGGATCTGAATTCTGACATTCAGAATGAGTGTGGAAGTGGATTCATCTGCAGAGGTTCTAGAAAGCAGAGCAGCCCTCCTGGTACCTTGACTTTGGCTTCATGAAACTCTGAGCAGAACACCATGCGGTGCCCAGACTTCTGACTACAGAAACTGGTCCTGGAGGAATCTCTCAGTGACCTCAGAGGTGACACATTGGCATATGGAGAACATGAGCTGAAATTTTCTGTGAGTTTTCAGAACCCAAAGGTTGAAGTTCAAGTTATACTTGCTAAGAAATCAAGTACTGAAAAAAGGCATCAGCCTACCCCATCTTCCTGGTAAAGAGCACACGTAAGCTAAGCAATTTACAGGACTGCGTTCGTTGGTCTTTTTCTTGGATGCTATCTGTGACCTCTTGGGAGTCAGTGGAGACCACGTGCTATGGCTCTGTGACCCGAACAAAGCATATGGAGACGTAGTCACTGGGGTGTCTGTGGTCACTGATGTGGTCTTTAGGGCAAGGGACTTGATGCAGCACAGACTGAATGAAGAAAATGAAATAGAACTTTGGAGAGGTGTGGCACATCATAAAATGTAGAGTAAGAGTAAGGAAAAGAAACAATGACTGAAAATTTCCAGTGTTTGACAATCATTACATCATTGTGTTCAAGA